>NC_091976.1:23750000-25000000 GCF_036711975.1 Onthophagus taurus | reverse complement strand
ATCAAAATGTGTTAAATAGTATCAAAACCAACTGATAAAGTGTCCTAAAGCACCAAAAAATAAGAAACATCTTAGTAGTCTAAATCAGAGAAGAAATAGCGTTATCAAGCAGTATCATAAAGTGTCTAAAACCTCATCTTCAACAAATATTTTGATAGAAACCCAATTACTTAAGGAAACCAATAAATAAGCAAATAATAATTTATTGACGAATCGTTTTTGATATAAATGACATAATATTAAGTGTTCTGCTTTTTATCTCACTTACTACTAGGAATATTGTTTTAAGTTCTAACATTGTCTATTTTAGATAACACTCGGAAAAATTGTAATTGATAACTTGTCACAACAATAAAACAGACTTTACACACATGCAACTAAGTAGTCAGTTAACTAATCACCAATAATAGGTGAAATGAATTTGAAGAAATTTGAAATCGTCGTAGAATAATTGCGGTGATTAATACGACCAACTATCTTTAAAGGTTAACAATTTAATGCAAATAAAAAGTCTGTTTTTTTTGTGATGATAATTAAATACTTGATTCATCGCGTTAAAACGTTTTATTTAATTTGTTTTTATTATCGGATTATTTAAGAAAGGTAATTGGTTAAACTGGTACAACTTCAATGTAAAGGCCAATTATTTTATATTCAAATTATTATACGAATTTTGTTGTTTACGCGTCTGGTAATTATGCAGAACAGGAAAATGTTGCGTAAAGTGTTATTAAAAAAACATTTCCGTTGGGCAAATCATCATTAATGATCTCATTATGATCACATTAGTCATTTAATAAGTTAAGGTCATTTCCTCTCTTGGTATAATCGCTTGACAACAAAAAAGTGTTATCATTTTTTTTTTGATAAAAACTTCGATTGTTTCATTTTTGATTATGTCATATTGGAATTTTGAACTTATTATCTATTAAGATTTGCTTAAAAATTGATGGCAAAACGAAAAATATAAACGGAAATTAAAATTTAAAACAGGTTACGAGGACTAAAGTGGTAAATTTTGCTACTTTCAAGAAGAGAAATTTGCCTTTCAAGTGCACTTTCATCCAGCTACGATTCGTTGGGTAACAACTTTCTTCTCGTAACCTTGTCCAAGAAAAGTTCAACAAACTTATCATTAAATTGAATGAATTTGAAATATAAACTTACGTTGTTGGTTCATCCAAGAATATAATCGGAGGGTTGCTTAACAATTCTAAAGCGATTGCTAACCGTTTTCTTTGACCACCTGATAATCTTTGTGTCATTGTGTTGTGACATTCTTGTAAACCCAAAAGTTGCATGATTTGTACTACCTATAATAAAAAAAAATTATTAAAAATAACATTAATTAATTATTTTAAGTTGAGATTAGTCACTTGATCATAGTTCAATGGAATTGCGAAGGTTTATTTTTAATTTCTTATCGGAAAGTATATAAACCCGCGTGTGAAACGTACTTTGGAGTTTAAAAAAAATATTTATACCGATTTCTATTGTGCGATTTATAAATTGTTTATCGATGGCCTTGACTGCAGTCCACGATAAAGCAGAAGCTTAATTTTATTAACAAAAAATAATATGTTATAAACAAAATTATAAAAGAAAAATTTATTATTGTTAAACACGTTAACTTATTTGCAGTAATCCTAGGTCAACTTACATGAAATAAACGTTTTTTGAATATTTTATGGGAACATCACAGTATTTATAAAAAGAGACGTTACCTTGAATGTAAACTAGATTTATTTAACATAATAATTACTTGTTGAACAAGTAATTGTAATTTTTGACCGATTAAACTTTACCAAGTTCTTTTAAATCGTTCCTTTCACCTGTGAGATTTTTTTGCAATCAAATTCTTGACACATTTTTAAAAAAATCGAGATGACCTTCCAACCAAAAAATTAAGTAAAAGTATTACAAACCTGTTTCATTTTATACTCCGTGCTAACTGAATAGCCAAGCTTTAAATGAGCAGCAACTGTCATATTTTCAATTGCTGTCAAACTCAATCGAAGTTCTTCATCTTGAGGAATATAAGCAACGAGTTTTCGAAATTTTGGACTCTCATCGCGAACAGAATCGTTCATCATTATGGTTCCTTCGCTTCCTCGCGTGCTAAATGAATCATAAAAAAATTAATTACATATTGATTCAAGGAATTTTTTTCCTCATAGATTTTGTATCAAGGTCGATTTTACGTTAACCGCATACATAATAAGATTCAAAGTCAAGGTAAAACCCGATCGGTTCGAACAAAGTTTTTACAATTTTAATTCTATTAATTACTTAACATAATCATGTAATTAACATAAAATTAAACTTACATATATCCAGCCAAGATGTTGAGTAATGTACTTTTTCCAGCTCCTGATGGACCCATAATAGCGGTAAGTTCGCCGGAATTAAATTCGCCGCTAACTCCATGTAAAATTTCTTTGCGTTCTGTAAAAATTCAAATTAAAACAATTTATTGGTGTAATTAAAAAGATTTTATTAAAATAAAAAATCCCAAAAACTAATTTATTCCGTTACGAGTGACACCGTTAAACCAATTATCCTCTTTTCACCTTGACTTTAAATTTATAATCTTCGAAAACTTTCCTATCCTAATATCCTAATAGGATTTTCTATTCAATGTGGTTTTAAAATTATTTAATAAACCTTAATTATTAAAATATTTGACCTTTGGAATAATTTTATCGTTATGATTTATTAAAAATCATTTTAGCCATTAATAAATCGTTGCGCAAAGAGTGATTTTGAACAAGGACGAAACAATCCTAAATCATCTAATTGACCTAATCATTCTTAATTGTTTTAATTGACTTAGTCTCTTCGCAAACGTTGAGTAAGTCCTGAATTTATTTTTGTTTATGTTTAACTCTGATAATTACAATACAGACATTTAAACTTTTTTATATTTTAATTGTCTTTGTTTGTTTAATCGGAAAGAAATGTTTCAGCTTGTTGCAATGAGTCAACTTGTGATAAATATTAAGCGCAGTAAAATTTATTTCTAACTAATGTTAAAAACGAATTAAATGTTTCCAACTGATCCAGGATGTTGCTTAATGCCTTTTAGACGTATTTGTTGTTAAAACCAGATAACAGTTTAAAAAAGCCAATAGGAAAAGATCAAAGATGACCTTGAACGCTGACATTAACTCCTTGTACTTTAGCAGTTTTGTAAAATATTACAGCTTCTCGTCGCAGCTATTTCAGGAGGTTAGAGTTTTAGCAGTCCTTTTTTCAGTATTCTGTTTGTAGCTTTTTACCAATAAGCGCGTGGAACAAACATAATCGATGTTTAATTTTACCATTTGGATAGAACTATTCTACAATGTGCTATATAAAAGATTGCTTCCTTATAAGGAAAAACACCTAGGAGAGTACTAAAGTGAATTCAGGCTAAGTATGGCAAAATATTTGTTCTACTCCAAACCTTGAAGAAGACCTTCGAGTTCAAGCCCCTTTATGACAGTATCCCAAGAAAGCTGGTAGATTTGATAAGAATGATAGTAAAGAATGTCTAATGCTGTATAAAAATACAAAATAACATCTCAGCGAATATAGAAGCAAGTAATAGTTCTCCTGATCAAGATACAGCATATAAAATATTCTCCAATGTACTATATAAAAGATTGCTTCTTTATAAGAAAAAACACCTAGGAGAGTACCAAAGTGGATTCAGGCTAAGTATGGCAAAATATTTGTTCTACTCCAAATCTTGGAGAAGAGCTTCGAGTTCAAGCCTCTTTATGACAGTATTATGTGAGCCAAACTATATGATGCAACCTCAGTATCCCAAGAAAGCTGGTAGATTTGGTAAGAATGATAGTAAGGAATGTCTAATGCTGAATAAAAATACAAAATAACATCTTAGCGAATATACATAGAAGCAAGTAATAGTTCTCCTATTCAACATATGCCTGGAAAACACGGCGAGGAATGCTAACATAGGTACTAAATCAAGAACTGCACAATAATCTTGGACAATAATCTACCTCAATGATACGCATTGAGATTGATTGAGGTTGATTCATGACTTTGGAGAAAATCTTGCAATCGGTACAGAGAGTTTCGAAGTAAACCATTAATTTGGTTGTCCTACTCATGTTACAGCTTAGAAATAAAGCACTTCTCACTCAGCGCGACCCCTCTTCTCACTTCTGCGCTACAATTCTTCTTCGTAATTATATACGGTGCTGAGACATGCATAATAAGTAGGCGAGATGGCGACCTCCTGTTTATCTTCGAGAGGAAAATTAAAGGGACGTGTCAAAACGAAGCATGGTAACGCAGATACAACTTTAAATTATGCTAATTGTTAACAAAACACGGAGAGTCGGATGTCATGACTAGAATTGAAATCATACTGAAAGGCGGGCCATATAGGACGAGCACTAAATACATATGTGTTGAAGAGGATGCATACAAAACCACAAGAAAACAAACAAGTGGATACAAACAAAGCCTAAAGTGGTGGGAGGATGGAATAACAGAGAAGATGGTTAAGGTTGCATTTAGACAGCTGAATAGAAGAAGGATGAATGGAGGAGGAAACTGTGGGAGACTAGGATCCCTATAAGGACACGTAAAGTATCAACAAAATATTGTGACAATTTAGTGACAGTGTTAAAATGTTAAAAATAATGTTAACAAGTGCAAGTATGTCTCAAAAGTTGTAGAAGAATAAAATTGTTGTGGCAGAACAGTTGAAGTTGTGCTAAACTTTTCTGAAAAATTGTGAAGCGGAGGAAAAAACTGGAGAATGTGTTAAATAGTTAACACATCTGAGTAATCTAAATCAGAAAGAGGTAGCGTTATCAAACAGTGTCATAAAGTATCAGAAAGTGTCAAAAAGTGTCTGAAACTATTATAAGGTGACAAAAGTTAGTTGTTCAGCAAGCTCTGATTTATTGATGTCGTTTTCAATAAATATAAATAAGATGGCAAATTAAGAGACACTGGTATTCTATTTGGTAACAACTTTGATTGTGTGACTTGTATAAAATTCCTTTTGTGGACATCACTTTTCAGAATCAATAATCCCAAATTCTAGCTGATGAATTAGATAGCCCAGATGAGTCAAAAATTGATTATTTTTTATAGATCATGTAGGTTGTTGGGTATCAAATTAAAGCATTTTTAATCATCTACACATAAATCGATTTAATCAAGCGTATAACTTGTTCTTCGTTCTCGGTAGTAATTCGAAAATGAATAATTTAGTAGTATAATAAATCTTAAACTTGTTCTACGTTGAGCAAGGTATTTGTACTTTCAAAATGAACATTTCAGGAATTTTAGTTCCTTATTTTCTACCGAACGATATACGAGGATATCAAAAAATTAAGCTATCAATATGAATTTTTAAAAAAATTGTTAGATTAGATTAAGAGATTAAAAAATAATTTTAAAACATTACTAATTAAAACCATCAAAGACAGTTAACATTAACATTGACGATAGAAGTAAATATTTTTCATGTGTGTGGTTGTGATAAATCGTTTATTGAGCGAATTACAATAATAAAACGCCGATCCCGTTTGTAAAATAACCTTGAAATATTTTCTCTTCGATTCAAACGGAAGTAATTTAATTTATTAAAGTGAAAAAAAGAGATGGATTATTATGTTTTTATTGGTGTATTTTCGATTCTTTTTCTATATTGTTGAATTTATGTGTGCTTGTCGTTCATTGTTCTCTGTTCTGTTTATGGTAAAGGAAATGGTCATTAAAAAAAATGTGACTAAGAACTAATAGAACCGGTTGTAGTCGAAAAAAGGCAAGTTACATAAGAATTTTTTAAGCGAGTTAGTTTTTATTTCAACTTTTTTATGCAGGTCAGATTGCCACATTTTTCTCTTAAAAGATTTCACTAACAAAGTTAAAGTGGATGTGAAGAGGAAAGCGAATGAAGCAAAATTCTAGTAATTTACATGGATGTTTTCTAATTTCTCCGAGTGAGTTATCATACGCTGGGTTATGTAAACATAAAAATTTATGTAATTTATTTGGTGAACCGGATAATTTCTCTTTTTTACACTTTCGTTCACATATTAATTCAATAACAACTTCCAACAACAGTTTGTTATTAGTGCCGATTATAAACAAAATATTATCATTAAGATTTCAAATTTTTATTGGTGACTTTAAATATATATGTTATATAGTTCAAAGGTTTATAATTTCAATATTAAACGCAATTAAACGATAAAAACACAACAATTTTTACTTACCAATTTTTATCCTTGATTGAAAATGTATCATCAACGCTCGATAATAAACATTTTCAAATTTAATATCAACCGGATCCTTTTTGGCGAACCGATGGTATGCGTATTTATCATCTTTTTGATGATTGTTGTTCATTAGATTCGTAAGGATATCACCCGGGGATGTAACAAAATCGTTTAAAGCTTCACAAATCCCGTTGTCTTCTGGTGTCACGTTAATAGAAGTCATAGAATCACTCTGGCAGCACTTTGACACTCTGTTCTTTTTATCTACCTTTGTATCCATTATCGTTTTTGATGCACCGATAAAACCATTCGATTGCAAAAAATTACAAAAAATGTTATTGTTTTTTATAAAAAATTCTCTCGCGGATTGTAATCGACGTGAAAGTCCTCGACGACGTTGAAACCGGTGAAGTCGTCCAAGTCGTCGTACACTTCACCTACGTGCTCGACGCAGTCTCTATGACTGTGCTTACTAAAACGATGGTGAATGTTTTTATACGTCCGGTATACTGATAAGGAATTGAGAATAATCATAATTTTAATACTAAATTATTTCAAATTTTCACGAAAAGAATAAGAATACAGAACAAAATTCATTATTTTAAGGGCGTTAAATATTAAAATTTTTTGTAATAAGTGGATATTTTCTAATCTATCGTTTCATAATAATTATCTGTTAATTTTTATAACTATTAATATATTTCAAAGATAACTAAGTAGTTACATTCTTTATGATTCACGATTAAATAATTTTTTATATAAAAATTGTGTAATTAAATATTTTAGAATCTAAATAAATAAATACTTGAAATTTGTTAACAGAGACGATTTAAGAATTTACTACTGTGGGTTATAAATTACGATTTATTATAAGATAAATAACTAGAGGCGATAACAAATTTGAATTATTTTTTATTATACCATAAAAGTTAAAATTTCATTATTTTTAAATGACAAAGAAATCATGAAAATCTTTAATAGTTATTAAACCATTTATATTTTAAATTGAATATTGTAAACGTTGAAACTGTTGAATTAATCATTACTTAAAATTATGACGCAAGTTGTGAATTAAATGAATTAAATTATTCGATAGTCAAAATAACCTATGACACCCTCGTACAGTTTATCAGAGAACGCAACATTTTGACGATCGAGCATCTTAGTTCGGATTTAAATCAATCAATACGTTTACACAGAAATGCAGTTTGTTCTTTTTATAAATATAATGTAGATATATACGAAAGAAAAAATGGTTAAGAAATTTATTAAGCTGTGTTAGCGTCTGCCATAATCGATCTTTTATGACATAACTTTAATTTTATACGACAAAACATTTTATCGCATTTTTCAGTATATTTTAAAGCAAATTTAGAAAATTTTCAAGGATTTCCTGGTTCATTGAAATAGTACAAAGGAGTTTTAGTAACTCCGGGACTTGATTTTGATACACTAAGACTTTCTTCCAGTACTCCAAAAATATACTAACAGTTACCGATATTGGAAGATATCTAAGATTTAGTTAAATGCATCGAAATTTATACTCGATCTTTTATGAAATAAATTTAATTTTATAAGACAAAAATGTATATCGCATTTTTCAGGTTACATTTCCATGATTTCTGAGTATTTAAATTATTTCCGTTGATTTTCAAAGATTGCTTAAGCAGTTTAAACAGTTTTATGATTTATATGAGATACATCTAGATTTTTAACACGGTCTCGATGATTTTCAGTATATTTTAAAGCAAATCTAGAAAATTTTCAAATATTTCCAAGTCCATCAAAAGATTCCAAAGGAGATTTCTACGAATTTCTGGAATTGATTTGGATTATTAAGAGATTCTTCCAGTATTCCAAAAATATCTAGAAGATTTCCCGAGAATTTAAAGGGGCTGATATATGTTAGGGTTGGGTTGGGATTTCTTAGAATTGTCAACAATTTTAGAATCTAACCTCTGCTAAATTTCAAGTAACTTCTATATATTTCCCTAGGATTTTCAAAGATTCACAATCATTCCATGAATTTCAAAAATATTTCAGAGATATTTGAAGATATCCTGGATTTAGTTAAATACATCTTAATTTGTGCAATATTTCCAAGAAGATAAAAGAGAGAATTGCAATTTCAAGATTTGGTGAGAATTTTTAGTATAATCTCAGTAAATTGCTATATTTTCTAAGAATATTCTAAAGGTCTAAAATGTTTAGGAACTTCTAGGATTTACTTAGATGTATCTGAATTTTTAAAGGTTCTCTGAGTATATCTAATAATTATTTGAGAATTTTCAAAAGATTTGCAATAAATTTCTGGAAATTTGAAAATTTTTCAAGTGTATTCGAGGATTACCGAGTGCCATAGAGTTATAGTGATTGATTCTAAATACATCTGCCTGGATTTATAAGAATTGCAGAATTTACCAATATAAACCATAAAAAGATCTAAGCCTTCAATAATATATGATCACAGTCAGCTTTATATGGAGTCGAAAAAAATGCCTTAAGCATTCTTATATAAAAAATGTATCAAATCAAGGTTGGATACCTTCGTACCACCACCAGGATTGTTATTTTGTTGTATATTACCGAGTGCTATCTCCCATGCTGCTCAATGCCTAAAGGATGGATGTTCCAAAATGTGTGCGGAAGACTTGATGCAAATCGTTTCTTTTTGATGACTATTGAATATTAAGAAATCAATACATCGAGAAAAATAGTAGATATTATACTGTTCTAGGGTAAAGAAAAGGACTGCAAGATCTGACAATGTTCGATGAATCATACTCTAGGCACTCGATTTTCCAAAGAGATCCAATCCAAGTATCAACTTGTTTTAGGGCTGGATTGGCAGTTGGATTTGTTTGTTTTGAGGTTGGGTTGGATTAATTCGAAGATGTAATAGCCAATAGTTCGAATATGTAATAGCTAATAACTAATCCAAGCCAACCTCAAAACAAACAAATCCAACTGCCAGTCCAGCCCCAAAACAACCCAACTCCATTATGATATAAAGTTTATTTTGCAGTTGGATTTGTTTGTTTTGTTAATTCGAAAATGTAATAGCTAATAACTGATCCAACCCAACCTCAAAACAAACAAATCCAACTGCAAAATCAACTTGATATCATATAAAGTTAATTTTGCAGTTGGATTTGTTTGTTTTGTTAATTTGAAGATGTAATAGCTAATAACTAATCCAACCCCACCTCGAAATAAACAAATCCAACTGCAAAATCAACTTGATATCATAATGAGTTGGGTTGTTTTGGAGCTGGATTAGAGTTGGATTTGTTTGTTTTGAGGTTGGGTTGGATTAGTTCGAAAATGTAATAGTTAATAACTAATCCACTGCAACAATCAACTGCAAATCCAGCCCCAAAGCAACCCAACTCATTATGATATCAAGTTGATACTTGGATTGGATCTCTGAGAAAATATATGATCCGTACAATCTAAAAAAAATTGAGTGCCAGATGAGTATTATACATTGTGGTTGTGTTGGGTCAAACTGACATATTTGATAGTTTTGTTACTTTATGGTTGAGTTGCATTGGAGCTTAAGTTATATTAGAGTTTAATTAGAGTTGGCATCAAAACCTTGTTGGAATTCATTTCTAAGAAGATATTCACCCATGGATTATTATATAGATAGCAGACGCCGCAGATGAGTTTAATGAAATAAAATATGAGGCATAGTGTTTTTTGTGTTACTTTGTG
Source organism: Onthophagus taurus (assembly GCF_036711975.1). NCBI lineage: Eukaryota > Metazoa > Arthropoda > Insecta > Coleoptera > Scarabaeidae > Onthophagus > Onthophagus taurus. The sequence continues at coordinate 24,990,035 of NC_091976.1, read as the reverse complement.
GTTAAGTCATTTTGGAGTTTGATTATCTTGCTTTTTTGTTGGGTATCTTCGATAATTTGCATCAAAACCTTGTTCGTATTCATTTCTAGGATTATCATATGGATAACAGACACCGCAGATGAGTTTGGCAGATGATCTGAAATCATTGTACCTAAGTGATGAGAAATATATGTAAATATGCGCAGTTCTAGCGCTTATAAAGTTCATAATATTAAAATGAAATAAACACCATTTTATAGACTTCTCATTTCAAGGAGAAATGATTTCTCGGAATAAAATTGTTGATATTATTGTCTAATCTTTAATCATTATTTATGTATGTGCTAATGTGCCATTAAAAATGTTGTTTAGATATTATTAATGATTAATAACACCTCGTTAAGCAATTATAAAGCAAAACTTGATCGATCAACTAAATTCTCTGGATGTTTCCCAAAATCTAAAATTCTAAAACCCAGAAAGATTTTACTGTTAGATTAAAAAAAGGTTTATTATGTAATTTATAAATAATTTATTAAATTTATTTGATAAAAAATTAAGAAATTTAATTTTCTTGTGATGAATCATAATTAAACGATGTGTTAAAATCTATGTATGTCAAACGTCATATTACCAAAAATAGAGACTGAATACGTTAAATGAAATGAATAGTTTATGAATATTCTATGCAGGACGTCAAAACGTCGAATACAATGAGTTCGCCTTAAATTAACCGCAACATAATTATGAATACAGGAGTAACAGAAAATAAAGTTGGATTTTAGTTTTCGACGAAATATGTTTTATGATTTGTTTTGCTTTGATTTCTGCCTTAATAAAATTATAAATAATACCTCTTAACAAGTCTGGGTGTTAATTGTACTTTAAAACAACATGTTTTTACGGATTTCGGATGAAAGCAAGAATTAAAATAATAATTCAATTTTTATAAACTTATGAAGTTTTGTAATTACAGTTTTTGCGGAATTATTATCAACTTGATTTTATAATTGCAATAATTTTAAACGAAAAACTAGTTTTTGGAGTTTTTTTTAATGGCCGTTTAGTTTTAACTATGTTATATGACTTTTATTTGAATATCATCAATTTTAAATATGACTTTTTTTATTTAATTATAATTACTAAATCCTTTCTCTCATACTTGATGTAAATATCAGACCGCAAAGATTTCTTTATAAACCATTTTGAAATTCAATCATAAATTAGAAGCTAAAAAGATTAAAGAGAAATTATTTTTAAGCGGTATAACTGAGTATTGCCAAACCGATCGTATATTAATGGTAAGAAACCGCAGGATGTGTTATTCGTTATAATTTTCAAACTTTCACACAGTTACCCACCCAAAAAGATTTTTTTCACCTACTTTTAACATAACTATGTGAACAACATTGTTTTTATTTTTATATTCTAATCCAACTTCGATTTAAATTAACTAAATTACTTTAATAATTTGAATTTAAGTTTACGGTTGGTTGATTACTTGGAAATTCAAGTAGGACAAATTCCTTTGTATACACTACATCATCATCATGACCCAGATCACCGTTTAGTTGCTGGTTAGTATTGGATTCCCACTTCTTTTAATGCCTTTCATGGAACAGTAAATTTCGTTACTAAACCACAAACAATTCTTTTTTTTTGTAATAAATTTGTAAAAAGCTTGTTACCCAAGAACAACAATGGTGAAACTAATAGTAAAAGTGAGTTAATTTCGATTTATTTCAACATGTTTCCTAAAATGGTTTGTTTCTCTTTCCTTAAATTTTAATTTTTTATTATATGGGTCAATTAATAAAAATTTTGGAATATATTTTTAGGTCGTTTCTTATCTCATTACCCTTGAAACATGATTAGATCAGGTATAGAATCCGATTATTGCACAACGTCAACAACAATCGCCTCAATTTTCATATCTTCAAAAAGCGACCTTACAATAGTAACCGTTGTTCAATGTTTCTGAGTGGCCTTATCTTCATGACACCGTGAACTTGACACGTTCTTTTGCCTTTTTCATGTATAACCGGAATCATTTCAAACTTCAAATTGATCATAATTTAATTTTTTTTACTTGTTTTAATTTACTTGTTTTTAAATTAAAAAAGATTCACGTAAAAATGCACAAAAACCGAGTAAAAAAAATTGATCGGTTGATATGATACAACGACAAAAATTTTAATAGGTGTATTAAAAAAAAGCAAATAAAGTAACATTAAAAAAATATAATGGCATGCTTTTTTTAAGAGTTATTGTTGCAGGTTTCTCAAGGTTAGCAATTTGAGTGGTTTTTATGTGTTAGATCATCGAAATAAATTTAGAGAATTGTTACATAAAAAAAATCACCATAAAAAACCGATAAAGATTATTAAAAATTAACATCAAATTTATGCTTTTGAAATTATCGAAATTTGTAAATTAATTTTAAATGAAGTCAGAATCACGTAATTTTTAGAATATATTAAAAAGTGTACAAATTCTAATAAATGATTGATATCATATTTCATCAAATTTAATAATGATAAGCGTTGATGATGTGCAGCTGGACCATACATCTGGACATAGAGAGGAGAAACCACATTGGTGACTTGAAGTGCAACAAGCTCACAACATGCCCAATGTGTTTAAACGTACTAAACGCATGCAGAACATTATCTCCAACCAAGTATGTACATAAACATCATACCACCTTACAAATTGTATATCCCCATTAATCAAAAATCATTTGTATTTCTCTTGTGTAGACGAAATTAGGATATACTGGTTGATCCTCACGGAAAATATTATAAAAAAGCACAGAAAACACTAAAATCAGAACAGAAATGAGAAATTCTTAAAACTTATTCAAATTGAACTTAGAATGAAGAAATCTGACGAATTCTGCAGAAGAAAAAGAAGTACCCGAATATTTATATCCATGATTTGCTTTAAGCTGATTTGAAGTTAATGTCAAGTTTGAATTGTAATGGATTGAGATGATTTGGTTTGACTTGGCTTAACTTGGCAGTTGAGTTGCTTTGGAGATTCCTTTAATTTTGGATTATGTACCTTTGGAATTGGAATAACTTGATTTCAAATTCGACTACTTTATGGTTAATTTTGTTTGGGGTTGGGTTAGGTTGCTTTAGATTTGGATTTGTTGGATTTGAGTTGGATTTTGAAACATTTTATTTAGCTTGGCTTGCTATGAAATAGGATTTATTTCCTTGAGGTTAAATTTTGTTAAAACGGGGTTTCTTACTATTATTAATTTAGTTTCTGGTTGTGTAGGGTTCCTAAAGTAGCCCAAAATGGCTTGGGACATGGATCAATCATGATTGATTTATTTTGGATTTTTGAAAGTTTCCTTAATAATAGTAATTTTCTGGGATTAGATAAAAAATTGCCTTAGCTTGATTTTTGGTAGAGCTTGATTGACCAAACCCAATCACTTGTCAACTTTCAATTATGATAACCTGAGTGGCTTAGGGACTGGATTGTGTTGCCTTGAATTTCCTTCTCTTTACATTCCTTTAAGGTTGGATTAGCTGGGTTTGAAGATAAATTGGGTTGTTTTGGTTCGATTGTCTTTTCTACTTGGATATTAATCCCAAAGTAGCGTACTTGGGACTAATTTGGAGTTGGGTTAGTTTGCTATAAATTTTGATTCTAGTGCTTTATTAGTGGATTTGGTTGCAGTAGGCTTGAAGTGGCTGGTTTGGGTAACATTGCACTCCTTGGATGCTAGGTTGAGTTGGTTTAGCTTGATTTGTAGTTGAATTGAATTTCCAAAGAGATCCAACCCAACTACGAAGCTTATCCCTTTGTGTCCCGACGGTACTTTAAAGTAACGGTAGTTTTAAACACTCATTTTGAACTGTAGATATTCGGCGCATTTAGAGCTGTCGGTACTTTCTACTATACAAGAAAGAATCAGTATAAAAAATGACACAATTCGCACTGTAGGGTTTTTAGGTATATTTAAACTTATTCGTCCAGATCATAGAAAAATAGTGAAAAGTGGTGTTGTTGAATTCTGTTGTTCAAAAAGGTATCTCTTTGATAAATGGTTATTAGGTGTGATTATTACAGATCATTTTAAAAAGAAAGCATTGAGCTTTAATTTAGAACAAGTCTTATTCCTTAATTTTAATAAATACGGCTTCCAGGAATTTTTAAATTAGCATCTTTTTTGACACTTTTAGGTTATATGAAAATGTAAGTTTTGTTTCAACATTTTTTTTCTCAATATTTTTCCAATCCAACCCAACAATTATTATACATCATTTTAAAGAGAAAGCTTTGAGCTTTAATTTAGAACAAGTCTCATTCCTTAATTTCAATAAATACGCCTTCCAGGAATTTTTAAATTAGCATCTTTTTTGACACTTTTATGTTATACGAAAATGTAAGTTTTGTTTCAATATTTTTTTTCTCAATAGTTTTCCAATTCAACCCACCAATTATTACACATCATTTTAAAGAGAAAGCTTTGAGCTTTTATTTAGAACAAGTCTCATTCCTTAATTTCAATAAATTCGCCTTCCCGGAATTTTTAAATTAGCATCTTTTTTTGACACGTTTAGGTTATACGAAAATGTAAGTTTTGGTTCAACATTTTTTTTATCAATATTTTTCCAATCCAACCCACCAATTATTACACATCATTTTAAAGAGAAAGCTTTAAGCTTTAATTTAGAACAAGTCTCATTTTTTAATTTCAATAAATACGGCTTCCAGGAATTTTTAAATTAGCATCTTTTTTGACACTTTTAGGTTTTACAAAAATGTAAGTTTTGTTTCAACATTTTTTTTCTCAATATTTTTCCAATCCAACCCAACAATTATTATACATCATTTTAAAGAGAAAGCTTTGAGCTTTAATTTAGAACAAGTCTCATTCCTTAATTTCAATAAATACGCCTTCCAGGAATTTTTAAATTAGCATCTTTTTTGACACTTTTATGTTATACGAAAATGTAAGTTTTGTTTCAATATTTTTTTTCTCAATAGTTTTCCAATTCAACCCACCAATTATTACACATCATTTTAAAGAGAAAGCTTTGAGCTTTTATTTAGAACAAGTCTCATTCCTTAATTTCAATAAATTCGCCTTCCAGGAATTTTTAAATTAGCATCTTTTTTTGACACGTTTAGGTTATACGAAAATGTAAGTTTTGGTTCAACATTTTTTTTATCAATATTTTTCCAATCCAACCCACCAATTATTACACATCATTTTAAAGAGAAAGCTTTAAGCTTTAATTTAGAACAAGTCTCATTTTTTACTTTCAATAAATACGGCTTCCAGGAATTTTTAAATTAGCATCTTTTTTTGACACGTTTAGGTTATACGAAAATGTAAGTTTTGTTTCAACATTTTCTTTCTCAATATTTTTCCAATCCAACCCAATAATTATTATACATCATTTTAAAGAGAAAGCTTTGAGCTTTAATATAGAATAAGTCTCATTCCTTAATTTCGATAAATACGGCTTCCAGGAATTTTTAAATTAGCATCTTTTTTGACACTTTTAGGTTATACGAAAATGTAATGTTTGTTTCAACATTTTTTTTCTCAATATTTTTCTAATCCAACCCAACAATCCACGAAAATGTCATAGCGCAAATTCAAAAGAAACAGGAAGTTGTGAAAATTGTTCTGCCAAAGCAACTCAAGAACCATTATCCCCCTGGAATGGGAGGATTGCATATTTTGCTTAAATTGATTCCAAAGGTCTTTACTGAGTGTATTTTGATAGCGTGTTAATTCTGTCACAAAGTTTCAGAATTTTTGACTTCTTGGGACACAAAGGGTTATATTATAACGAGTTTGGTTGTTTTGGAGCTGGATTTGAATTTGTTTGTTTTGAGGTTGGGTTGGATTAGTTAGAAGATGTTGTAGTTGTATTGGGTTCCCAAACTGATATTTTGACAGTTTTGTTGCTTTATGGTTAAGTTCCGTTGGAGCTACTTTGTGGACAAGTAATTTTGGAGTTCGATTATCTTGCTGTTTTGTTGGATTTCTTCATATTTACATATTTAAAGCATTGGCTTGCTTTGAGATTAGGTTAGATATGATGTTGGCTTACATTAATTTGTGGTTAAGTTAGATTCCGAAAGCAACTCAACCTCGACCACTTCTTGACTTTGAATTGCAATGAGTTAGGTTGCTTTGCGATTGGATTGGTTGCTGTATAGTTAGATATTCTTGTTGAGTGTTAGATCTAAGGTTGGATTAACTGAATTTTAAAATTGGTTTCTTACATAAATTCTTTTTGGGCTGGGTTAACTTAGTATGGTATTGAATTAACTTGCTTTGAGGACTGATTTAAAGTTGGATTAGCTTGGTTTGCATTCCCAAAGTTAGAATGGGCTGGATTTCCAATCATTCAATAGCACGATTACGAGTTTTCATCGTACTGAAACCTGATAATCTCTCTAATATCAAAGCATTTATTAATTTTTTGTTCAAAAATTGGTTAAAAAAAGCTAAAAAGTTTTATAATATTTTCATCAACAAATATAAATTCGTAGACTATCACGGCCGGAGTTATTATATAGAAAAATAAATCTAGGAACTTCCGGGATACCCGAGCGTCTATTAAAACAGTGTTTTGTTTATTAATAACCCGGAAGCTTCTAGTATTAATTTTATTTTTATAGTTTATTTGGCATTTTCATAAAATAAATTGGGGGATGGTTGCGTTTAGTAACTTGGAAGAGAAAATTAAAAGTATAAATCGGGGAGAAAAAAATTAAAATCATAGCTAATGACTTTTCTTAGACGATGATGTTAATATCAAGAACGCTATTTAGTTTATTAAATTAAAAAGAATGATTCTTAGTGCTTATCACAATTACAAAAAAAAAGTCTAACTTCTTTTTTATTATCTTTAATTAAAGAAATTTTTTCTAAGAATAACCCACAATTTTTTGTGGTATTAAACACTAAAAACGTAATAAGACGATAAAAGATTATAACTTGTATAATTTATGAACAATTTTTTATTTATTTTTCTAGTTACTCAATCAACTTGAGAACATTAAACAGTTTTCAAGAGAATATTAGAAAGTGAAGAATTAATTAATTAACGAAATTACGCTAAATGCATTAATTAACAAATTGTTATGTAAATGCTATTAAACTTTTAATTCTTAATGTAAATCCAAATGTCGTGGGGATTAGGGAATTTTACAAAAACGATTTATTTTATACTGTTAGTTATAAGTGGAAAAAAATATTCCAGCCGGAATAATCCAATTGGTGATAACAAAATCAATTCTTTCCACAATTCCAAGGATTATACACAATTACGAGTTTGTTGTTATTATTTTTTAAGTGTTATTTTTATAACGAGTTTACCAGGTCGGTGTTCTTACCAACAATGAAAAGTAATTATTAAAAACTAGTTCACAAACACTCTCAAACATTATGATACATCAAATAATAAATAAAAACAATTCTTTAACATAACCTTTATGAAAACACCCCTAATAATAAGGGTTGATCTAAACTAAGTCAGCAACCAAATATACACATCTTATATATATTATTATATCGTAAATTTAAAGCTAGGAGAGACATCTTTTAGATGTACGAGAAAGTTTGGTGTTTTGAATGGATAGCTTCCTTTTTCGTATATCTTAAAATTTTGGGAAATTATTAAAGAGAGGTCTAAACTCTACTTAAAGTATCCAATAAGAAATTAAAACATGTACAAAAATTGAAATAAATATATAATAAAAAAATCTATTTACATCAAAATTGTAATGTTAACATCACAGAAAGTAAAAAATCATTCTTTTTAAAATAATTATCGCACTGACAAAAGTTTCCATCTTAAAAGTACATAAGCAAGAATTCTTAAGAAAAACAACATGATGATTAAAGCGATAATATCGTTCCAAAATTGATCTGCTTTCATTGAGATTTCTTTTAAAAATTGTTTCGGGTATTTATAGTGACAATATTTGTCTTCCGGACAAGCAATCGTCGGCCTATTCATCCCATAAACAGCATCAACAATTCCTTCCAAACCATATCTTAAATAAGATATGTAGCTACCCCAATACAAATAAGCCGGAAGATCTTTTATTGCTACTCCAAATCCGGCGAACATCATCATAGGAACCGATAAAGTTGGACCGAGAAATGTTCCATTCTAAAAATAAAAAATTTAATTAAAATAAAATTAATAATCATTAAAAAAATTTACTTACAACAACATTACAAACAGCCCCAATCATTAAACCAAAACTTTGAGCGACAAAAACAACTAAAGTCGAAATAACGGTGAACATAAAAAATCGATTTAATTCTAAAGGTTGTGCTGTCATTATATAAATAATCAATGAAAATAAAAACGCGCAAACGATTGAAATTGGGATATCCACTAAAGTAACTGATGCATAGTACATTTTTAAAGAGTACCACCTATTAAAATGTTCTTTAATTAAAATCGACAATTCAGTTGGAACTAAAATAAAACTCAACAAAATTATTGAATTATTTTAAATGAATTAACTTACAAGTTAAAATCGTTAACATCATCGTTGACATCATGTGATGCATTAAAATCGAAAATAACAAATTGTAATTATCCAAAACTTTCGAACCGTCAATTCCAGCCCTCCAATATAAAGTTCCTAACATAATTGCCACTAAAACGTTCACACCTATTCTAGTATACGTTAATTTCTAAAAAAAAAAAAATTAAAATAAATACAAAATAGTCAAAAATAATTAATTTATTTACTGAGTCTCGTTTTGATTTTAAAAATCCTCTCCTTAATAAAACTTTTAATTGATTATATTGACTCGTTGCTTGAATATTTTCATTATCTCTATTTAATTTCTTTTTCAATTTTGAACTTTGTGTCATCGTTAATTGTTTTTTAATCGATTCCGGATGTTTAAACCATTCTATACTTAATCCGTTTGATGTTTCTTTCGATAATTCTTCTATTTTATCAGTTCCGTATTCGCCACAAGCCAATTCAATTACTGTGAATTATTTAAATAATTAAATTAATTTAAGAGATTTTTTTTTAAACTTACTATAATCAGCTGGATTATGATACATGGGACAGGGTAAATTGGCTTTATCCAAAAAAGGAACTAGATTTTCAGTACTTCCTTGATAAAGACAATTACCAAACGATAAAACATAAACTTGATCGAATAAACTAAAAAGTGATGCTGAAGGTTGATGGATCGTACAAATAATTGTTCTTCCTTGGTCTGACAAATTCTTTAATAACTTGACGGTTTGCGTGCAGGTTAAGCTGTCTAATCCCCTGTTTGTTGAAAGAATAAATTTTATTTTAAACGTTTTTGTTTATTTAAAAATTAAGCTTACGTTGTTGGTTCATCCAAAAACATAACTAAGGGATTATTGATTAGTTCTAAAGCGATGGAAAGCCGCTTCTTTTGTCCGCCTGATAACATGGAAGCTTTTGTGTTGATCGATGTTGATAAACCAAGTGTCGATAAAATGTCTTTAATCTTAAAGTAGAAAAAAATATTAAGGATGATTTAAATTTATGTCTCGATCGCATTTTATTTTTAAAGGGGATACATTGTTACATAAGATTCTTTGTGCCACGAGTGACTTTAACTAAAGTTAGGGTAGAAATTTTCCTGATACCACATCGATTTTAAATTAAGCAGCACATATTGTAATGCTTCGGCCGAGAATGACCTTGGTTACATTTACAACTTGTTAGAACGAAGAATTTCAGACTTGTTGTTGCTGCATATTTTATAGATCATAAACCAATTAGGCTAAACTTTGGTCTTAAATCAAGGTTGCTTGTTTTTTAATTGCAAGTTTTTGCAATTAGTGTCATATCAACCCAAAATTGGTAAAACTGCACCGCGTCTGACCATCTACTTCTCCTGATTAAGTCAAGGTTCTTACGGTTATAGTGCTACCACCATATATTTTTATCCTCAAGTGTCTTGAATGTAGGCTAAACTTTGGTCTTAAATCAAGGTTGCTTGTTTTTTAATTGCAAGTTTTTGCAATTAGTGTCATATCAACCCAAAATTGGTAAAACTGCACCGCGTCTGACCATCTACTTCTCCTGATTAAGTCAAGGTTCTTACGGTTATAGTGCTACCACCATATATTTTTATCCTCAAGTGTCTTGAATGTAGTGTAAGCAACTTCGACTAGAATCTGTCTCAAATTATAAAAAAAATATTTTCTGCTGAAAAAGATTAAGGCGTAGTAGACAAGTATTTCTGGGATACACTTCTGCCAACAGAATCTATGTAGTTTTCTGCAGCATTTAGTTCTTTTTCAGCAATATCTAGTTCTAATGCGAAGATATCTAATCTTCTGTCAGTAGTATTCAATTTTCTATTAGCATTATCTAGGTTTCCATTAGCAGTAACTAGTTCTCTTCTAGCAACAACCTGCTAACGTCTTTGTCCATGAATATCTAGTCTTCTCTCAGTAGTATCCAATTTTCTATTATGATTATCTACCTTTCCATTAGCAGTAACTACTATCTGTGTCAAAAATTAAAGGCCCCTCACTTTAGAGGGAAAAAGATGGTCCTGGTGTGTGTTCCAGAGACAGGGCGTCGCGCCTTTATTTCTTTATCTAGGTAAGATATAGGCGCGACGTACTGTCTGGAACGCAACATCCTTTCCAATTGGCCGGAACCACCCTACCCCGCAGAGCTTAATGTTGTAATTAGAGAGACATAACTTTGAAAAACTGATAACGGTATCCGATAAACGCAGTTATTTGACATTTTTTCGTCAAATCCGCGTTGAAATCCACCCAGCCGTTTTCGACATAACAGCGTCTTACTAGACAGCGATTTTCCGCGAAACTACATGGAATATCGAAAAAATAAAATATGCCCCTCATTAAGTACACATCAGGTTACCACCTGTTCAAAGTTGAAATTTTTTCGTTGGATAGTTTTTGAGAAAAAAAAATTGCAAAGTGGACAAAGTTGCCGGTACCGTAAAAAATTGGTTACTTTTTTCATTTAACTCGCGATAAAAAGATAACCGCGGGTTCGAAAATTTTCAAATTAAGATATGTTATGTAGAAATGTTCAGTGATTACAACAAACTTTGCCACATTCTTTTTTATCGAGCGGTTGTGAAGATATTGATCTCTAAAGTGAAGGCCTTAACTTTTGGCACCGATAGTAGCTCTCTTGCAGAAACAACTAGTCTTCTGTTAGTAGTATTTAGTCCTCTCTAGCAATATTTAGTACTTTTCGAGCAATAATAAGAGTATTTAGGCATTAATTGGTGACGTTCTCTAATGGACATTCCTCTGCCAGCAGCATCTGGTCTTCTTCCAGTACTATCTAGTCCTCCTCCAGCAGTGTCTAGCTCTCTGCCAACAATATCTAATCGATTAGTAGGAGTATCTAATTTTCCATTAGCAATATATCTTCTTTCAGTTGTATCTAGTTTTGTGCTAGCAGTATCTAGTTCTCTTCCAGCAGTATCTAGTCTTTTATTAGCAGTACCTAGTCCTCTTTCAGAAGTGTTCTGACAGCAGTATTTAGTCTTCAGCCAGCATTATTTATAAAGTTCTTCTATCCTTTGAAACATGTTAGGATTAATATGTGTTTGTAAAGAATTGATGTAAAGTATACCAAATTTCGACAGATTTGATTACTTAATTTAGCATGCACGTCTAAAATAACGAGTTCCCAACCAATCAGAAATGCTTCTTGAAACAAAAAAACTATTTGTCGTCATAGAACAAGCATTGGAGGATTCGAACATTATAAAACCATGTTGTTTACTTTGATAGATAAGAAATGAATCAATAGCAATTATACCGCTGGAAAACTTTTGTTTTACCTTAAATTCAAAATATATAATTAGAACTAATTGTTAAATATGATAGTATTGTCAGAAGCAGTATATAGTTCTTTCTTGGGAGTATTTAGTCATCTGACAGAAGTAGCTAGTCATCTATTAGCAGTATCTAATTAATCATCTATCATTTAATCAATCTATAATCATCCATTAAAAGTAACTAATCCACCTCCACCCTTGTATAATTTTCTGCCACCATTATCTTGTCTTATTTTAGCAGTATTCACTCTTCCGTTAGCAGAATTAATTATTCTATCAGGAAAATGTAGTTCTCTTCCAGCACTGTCTAGTCTTCTGCAAGCAATACCTAGTCTAAAACTTCATTAGTAACATCAACTTTTCTGCCAGATATTTTTCTTCTTCGACAATATGTAGTCTGCTGTAAGCAGTATCTAATCATTTGCAATTGTAGTATCTACCAATAGTATCTAAGTAATATTCCTAAGTAAGTGAATTTTCCAGTATGTTTATAATTAAATGTTCTAATAAAATTATATCTTAAAAACCAAAATAAATGTTTGAAACCTTCTATGTTTGAAAAATTTCTTAAAAAATAGATAATTAAACCTGACTTGTAGTATTTGTGATTAAAAGATTTTGAATCATGATTAGAATTGAATAAGAAAAACGAATTTTTATTAATCCTATCAACGCAAGAACAAAAGACACAAAGTCTTTATCAGTACAAATACATTAAACTTTATCAATTGTCGTTATTGACCTGTGAATGCACCAAGCTTGCAACAACTGGGCCACAATATTCAATAATCTCTATTTTAGAAATAAATTTTAAAGTAGAAATTCTTACGATTTGGTCTTTTTCTAGTTTTGTGACCTCGACCCCAAGTTTAAAATCGGCAGCCATTCGCATGTTTTCCCCGACCGTTAGCAAGGGTTGAAGCCTGTCATCTTGGGTGATATAGCAGGACAATTTCCTGAAGGCTTTCAAGTCGCGAACCGCACCGTCAACGTACACGTTTCCTCCAACCCCTTTGATACTATAACCGCTCAACACATTCAGTAACGTACTTTTACCAGCTCCGGATGGACCCATAATAGCAATCAATTGACCTTGAGGTAAATAACCATTGATTTCGTGTAAAATTTGTTTTGTACCTAAACAAAATAAATTTAAATAAATTAATTATCAAATTCATAATCTTGGTGACCTTTGTAACACAAATTAAGTAAGCAAAATGGTATTTCCTATTAATAAAAGAATAAAAATCGCGAAGTCATCTTTAATACAAAGACTACAAAGATAATTAATCAAATTTTTATTATAACAAACCTTTTCTAAACCCTAAAGAAGCTGTATACGTAACATTTTCAAATCGTATATCAATAGGATCAACTCGGGAATTTCTTGATAATCCTTCTTTAGATAAACATTTATTTTCACTACACCCAACACCATTAGATTTTAACGCGGCCTTATTTTCAAGTGTAATAATCGTTGATGGTGGCCTGGAAGCTTCATTAATGATAGCTTCCATATTTGCGCTCGTTATTCTTCGTCGAGTTGTTGTTGTGAGTTCTTTGCACAAAGACGATCTTCGTTGAAGTGACTATCGCACGCGACATTATCCGTTGTTTTATACACCGATTTCGCCGGTGTTCAAAGGTTCAAAATGAGAGGATTTTGAGATCGTGTCGATGCAAGTTTCGTTTAATAAAATGAAACTTGTAGTGAAAAATAAGCGGCGCTAATGAGAGAGGTAAAAATGGTAATGGTTAAAAGATGACGTGCTGTTGGCGAACCTTGACTTTGTTTGTGTGGTCACGAATGGGTCGTGTGTGGAAATCCTTGTTCTGGATTCTTAAAACTGGTTGGATTTATCTTAAAAATTCTTAAAAGAATAACTTTTTTTTAATAACGATAAAGGATTAAATTTCTTTTGTCACGTGTGAATCATTTCGTTTATCAACAAGTATTTTATGAAATAGGAAGTAATGATTGTTGACATAAAAACCATTGACCCCGAGGATAAGTACAAAACTGTGATAATATAATCAAAAATTAACACGCAATTGGCTTTGGTCATTTGAAATAGCACCGATAAACAAAATGATTGCATGAACATCTGCAAAACAACATATAATATATAACGTATAATTGAGTAAAGTCCTCATAGAAGTATTTATTAAAATTTGCCAGAATGGAATTTTTGCAATTTAATATTTTCGGTGAAACGTGCGTCAACAATTTAATGTCGTTTGACCGGTAGATGTGGACATTGAACTTAGATGAGAGAATTATTACACACATTGACACTTTTTTTGGACTTTGAAATTATCAAAAATTAGATAGAAATGCAAATTTTTTAGTAATGACTTCGTTATCTAAATAGAACGTCGTTATCTTTTCGAAAATGTTAATTTGGCACGTTTCGACCATTTTAAAGTTAATGAATTATAAAAAATAAACTTTTAATTATATCTAAAACCTTATTTATTATGTTTATGTTATTAGTGTTATTACATTTATTTGATGTTTATTATTTTAGTTTTAAACCAAATTATTTCAATAATAAAAATGAAGTGATAAACATTTCCGATCAAAATATTTTGGTGGAATCATCAAATTCAAATTAAAAGCAATAATAAGTTTTTATTTATTTAAATTTCTCGAATTGATTAAGAAGCGATTAAGAATTTATTTTAAAAATAGACACTTTTAATATTTCGATTGGTTTTGACGTAAATAATTCTCAAGGTCAGAACAATTATTTTATGTGATGATGAAAGATAAAACTAAAAAATTCATATCTTCCAAAATAATATTTAAATGTTAATATAATTTTTATCATTTTATTAAGAAAATATTGAGGATTTAATAAATAAATTAGTATGATAAATAACTAATATTTAGTTTATGAGAAAATTTGTTTCAAATTTTATTAATTAATGCTAAAAAGACGATAATTAAGGAAATTAGTACAAAATTATTAAAAGAAAGAAGGCTAATATGGCCTTATATTAGATACATAAAACATTATTAAAAGACCACTTCCTCCTATAGACTTCAAATGGAGATTCGCGTAACTAAGAGTGATAGAAGATTAGATAGAAGATAGACTAGACCTAGAACTAGAAACATTCGGTTTTAACCATACGTCTCTTAAGCAGAGTTGGGTAAATCCGTGACTAAATCTGAAAGTATCCGGTATCCGGATACTTTTTTTGGTGTTCGGATACCTTTTAATTGAATTTTTTTATTACCCATTTTATTATTATACACATACATATACACCATCAGAGTGTTTGAATCCCCATATTTTTTCAGTTTCTTCTACTATTGTACATCTTTTGTGACTACATCAATAATTGTTGCTTTACATGTTGGAAGTTAGTTGTTCTTCTCTTTTATTACTGTGAGAAAATCGAGGGCTCTTTCTCCTACTAAAATTTGTACACAAAATTTCCCCTTCCAGAAAAAATTCAAAGAACTCATTTCCTAGCAAGTGTACAGGGTGGTTCAAATTCGATGTCCGAATAGGCTAACTCGGAAACTATAAGAGTTAGAAAAAAAGTAGCTTACATGTCATGATCTCGTTTTTCGAGAAACTGCTAATGCCGAAAACCTCATAGCGCTATCGTCTTTTGTTTTTCCCCTAGAAGCCAAAATTGGAAATATCGTAAAACCAGCAAGTGCAATTATCTTCGTTATTATTATAGGTGGAGTATTATAACTAAGACATTATATGGACACTTTTTTATAGAGAATTGGATGACGTAGTCAAAAAAATTTTTTCGGTTTTAGATTTTGAGATATCATCACAATTTTCGTTTTTTTAAATGGAAACAACCACTGATTATTCGCTTATTGAATTCGTTATTTTTTTCTGATTACAAAAATATAGGGTTCGACAGGTCTATTTCTTATTGTTTTAGAATAAAGCCAAAAATAAACTTTTTTTTTAAATTTCCATCTAGTGTCATCGACGAAATTAAATTTACAGTTTCCTGTAAATTATGGTACTATAACTAAAAATTAAAAAAACAAATTTCTGATGTTTGAAACAAATAAATTTGTTGAACTATTTAATTTATATATGTTTTACACAAAAGTTGGAATAGATTGCATTATTTCACATTTTTTATTAATATTTAATATTAGCTTTGTTCGTTGGGACTGCACTACTCTGCACGACATGGCACTCGTATGACGTCATAGTGCCATGAAGTGTAAGTCAGTGCAATGTCATGTCAACTTAGTGCAGGTCAGAAAAGTGTATAAACCGTGGTCCCAACGAACAGATTATTATAAAAAAAGTGTATAATATTTGAAATGGACGAACAGGAGATTGTCAGCGAAATACTCGTAGAAAATGAAATTATCGCAGAATGTTTTTTTAGTAGCGATTCATCAATTATTATATTATTATTATCATTTTTTATTTTTTTCAATTATTAGCGAAATATATTTTCTATACCAAACTACTAACCCTTATTAGTTCTTTCAAAAGTACTACTTAAATTACTATAAGGTTTTATTTCTCAATATTTAATATTAATTATTACAAAACACGTTTTCAAATATTCCGCCATTTTAGTTACACTGCACTTATTGAACTTAATCGAAAGCAGGTGCAACAAAATCTGCACTAACTTGCACCGACTGCACTAAATTGCACTGCACCTGGCCCAACGAACAGTATGAGTGCAACTGCACTAAACTGCACTATCCCCAACGAACACACAACATCTGCACTAAACTGCATAGTGCAAGTGAGTGCAAGTAGTGCAGTCCCAACGAACAAAGCTATTATTACAGGATTTTTAAAGTGACACTTTTTGAATACAAACAAATGTAGCTATGTTTATTTGAATTCAAAAGAAAAATATATGAGCGCCATCTATCAATAATTTATTAAGTCATTTAATAATAATATTAAATATTAATAAAAAATGTGAAATAATGCAATCTATTCCAACTTTTGTGTAAAACATATATAAATTAAATAGTTCAACAAATTTATTTGTTTCAAACATCAGAAATTTGTTTTTTTAATTTTTAGTTATAGTACCATAATTTACAGGAAACTGTAAATTTAATTTCGTCGATGACACTAGATGGAAATTTAAAAAAAAAGTTTATTTTTGGCTTTATTCTAAAACAATAAGAAATAGACCTGTCGAACCCTATATTTTTGTAATCAGAAAAAAATAACGAATTTAATAAGCGAATAATCAGTGGTTGTTTCCATTTAAAAAAACGAAAATTGTGATGATATCTCAAAATCTAAAACCGAAAAAATTTTGTTGACTACGTCATCCAATTCTCTATAAAAAAGTGTCCATATAATGTCTTAGTTATAATACTCCACCTATAATAATAACGAAGATAATTGCACTTGCTGGTTTTACGATATTTCCAATTTTGGCCTCTAGGGGAAAAACAAAAGACGATAGCGCTATGAGGTTTTCGGCATTAGCAGTTTCTCGAAAAACGAGATCATGACATGTAAGCTACTTTTTTTCTAACTCTTATAGTTTCCGAGTTAGCCTATTCGGACATCGAATTTGAACCACCCTGTACACTAAATTTCACCAGCGAGAGACTACTCGGGAAAAATATATAAGTATAATAAATAAAAATATAAGTAAAATATGGATAATAATATATTAGTTTAACAACAATTTAGGTCATTTTAAAAGTATCCGAAAACTGCCGGATACATGTATCCGGATACTTTTATGGAGAAAGTATCCGTACTTTTTTAAAAAGTACTCGAATAGTTTTTTCTGTATCCGACCCAGCTCTGCTCTTAAGACGGCTAAACCCGAATGCTTCTGGTTCTAAGGTTGGTAATAGGTCTACTTTTAGTTCTATACAAATATACAACAATTTGGCACAGAAAAGCAATAATTGTTGCTACCATGCACTTGCCGCGCAATGTTTGGACACACCCTAAGGTGAAACTGCTGAGGTTGAACTTGATGAGAAACACACATCGTCTAAAGCTTTGTTCTACTCATGACTGCTTATCTGCTCTCTCAAGCGTAAAGTGACAATTCATGAAACACCACGTTTAATAAATCGATTCAAAAACTGTTTGAACTCAAGACGGCCGGATTTTCTTTGAGTGACATGGGTTGGTTCTAAATTGAGTGTTTACTGAGGTTAGTTTATAGGGGTTAGGATGATTAACATTTCAAAAGAAAGCTACCCTTACTCAAATTTTTTTCTCGGGATGATTGACATTTCAATAGGAAACCAACCTTACCCAACATTTTTCCAAGAATAATTGACATTTCAGTAGGAAACTAACCTTACCTAACATTTTTTGAAAGAATGATTGACATTTCAGTAGGAAACCAAGCGTACCTAACATTTTTTCCAACAATGATTGACATTTCAATAGGAAACCAACTTTACCCAACATTTTTTCCAAGAATAATTCACATTTCAATAGAAAACCAACTTTACCCAACATTTTTTCCAACAAAGATTAACATTTTAATAGAAAGTCAACCTTACCGAACATTTATCCAAGAATGATTGACATTTCAGTAGGAAACCAACCTTACCCAACATTTTTCCAAGAATAATTGACATTTCAATAGGAAACCAACTTTACCCAAATTTTTTTCAAAAAATGATTGATCAAAGAAACGTTTATAAAAACACAATGATGGCTCATCCAGAGAGAAGCAAAGCGAACAACGTTGCCAAATCGTTGAAGTAGCTATGACAGTTTGTGACTTAAAATGAATTTGAAATTATATTTACATTTCTTTGTTTTTTTATTGAGTTATTTGAAAGGCTTGTCCTAAAGAATTGGTTCCTATCACCTTTATGTAGAACAGAAGATGAATTTGATCAGAAACTGTCCTGTTATATGAATCGGAAGCAATGTTGTTACATAGCAGGGTATTTATTTTCAAGGGTAAATTTCATGGATTAATACCCCGGGGTATGTACAAAAGATGGGTTTTTAGAGGTATTTATAAAATTTAATTTAAATTGAGTTGATGGCAGTTCTGCAAGCACTTCAAGAATGCAGAATGCATAGCCTTGGAGAGATTACATTAGACGACTTAAAGGAGGTGTGTGCAAGAGTCGGGCTAAATACCAACGAGGAGAAATCAAAATTTATGACAAATCTTGTCCCCAGCTAACATCAACATTGGGGATAATGACATTTAGAGGGTTGACTGCTATGTATATCTTGGCTATGAGGTTCGTGTATCGAGAGATAATCAAACAAGCGAACTAAACAGAAGACTTAGAGACATCTTCAAGAGAAAAGGCCAAAAAAGGCTTTCAATCAATTCGTGTTTCCGTAACGCAAAGATAGGTGGAGAGGTCGATCCTGGGTTAACTCTGAGGGACTACATACGAAATGAAGACCTATGAAGAAGAACTGACGTAATGATGTGGTCAACATTGTGGCAAAGCTTAAGTTGAACTGGGCGGCTCATAAATGAGCAGTGGACAAAACGGTTGTTTGAGTCAAAATAATGACCAACAATTGAATTCAGACAGCACAGAATAGAATTGAATGGAACAAAATAGGGCTGCTTGATAATAATAATCATAACAAGTTGATCTAATCTAAATTACTACAGATTCGTCTGATGATAATACGTCTTTGATTGAATTCCACGTCTTCAACGTGCATTTCCTCTTCATTTTTTTTGAATCTAATATATTTTCACTTTTATACGCACTGTTTGGGTATTTACCCTGGGTCGGGGTAAATACCCGGATAAATACCCATTTTAGAAATACCTACCCGCCGGGGATTTACCGAACGCCCATCACTGATCGGGAGCCATTCGCACATAGCTTGAGGTAAGATTACCTGAATAAAAAATTGCTTGGGTGGCGACTAATGTTTTTGCAAAGTAAGAAATTAACAGCGTTTGTAGAACATTCTTAGAAAATATAGATATGTATATGGATTGACTATGTGCTAACTCGAGATCCAGACTTTAGTTGTTACTCAAAGAGTAACAAAGAGAGAAGCATGGAATATAATGGGATTGTTAACGAGATATAGGAAGGGCTATGGGGAGTATGAGTGATTCAGCTGGATGGAAACGGATGATAAAGAGAGCGAATAAAGAGCAATGTCCAATATTTAAGGGCTTATTTCGAAAAATTGCATATAATAATACATGTTTTGAAATAATATTAAAAGTGTTATCTATGTTTAGTTAAAATTTTCTATGTCACTGCTTCGTCTCTGCGGTGGTAAATTCTTTGTAAGTAAATCACAAAGTCCATTCGCAAGCAACATACGTAATCTAAACGCGTGGCATAAACATCAAAGTATGCACCAGCGTCGCCGTCTTTCCTTTTGTGCAATTCCATATCGGGCCGCCGACACAAATCACTTTGTACACAATCGCGTAACTGAATCGCAACGCTCTCTCGGGGAGAGCATAAGAGCAGGAGGAGGAGGATGGTTTGGGTGGCGGCGTGCGGTAGCTAAACGCTTACATAATCTGACGTATGCATTAAGTTTGATTTATTTACGATTACAGGACGGGTCCCCTAATTGAAACCGGCTCCCACTGACGGATGACGTAAACATCGACGCCGTAATTATACCTACCTGTCGGGACGCCTACGCGTACTGCGCGTCTCCGACACTAAGGGGCGGTGACAAATCACCTCCGACGCCCTAAAGGAAATGATGCGACGGTGCCGAGAGGGTAAAAAAGATCTTTGCCGGCTGTATTCCGTATTAATATTCGGATTACTGACATCCGTATCTCAACTGAAGCATACTGGAGGCTGGTGCTGGATGTAAAGCTAATCGCAGGTGGGGAAAATTTGTCAAACGAGAGACGGTATATGCTGGAAATTGCTCTCATAACTTACGTCTCATTTATTAATACGACAAGAGAAGTAAGTAGGTAGCAGTGAATGAATAGGGTTGTACTTAATCCAAAGATGTTTAAAAGAACTTTTAAAGACATCTTTTCATTTTATAGACTTTTGTATTAATGTAGAAAATGTTCTTCCGGTTGACGATAGCGAGGACGACGGCCGCAATTTGAACTCTAACCGCACGGGAGACTTTAAAGCGTCGCGACGCGTAATGACCTGTACAGTGGAATTAAAGGAGGGCAATTAAAAGTCGTCCGACGTAATAAAGACGAATATTTGCGCTTTTTGGCCGTAGCCGGGAGGGCACTTTACAGCGGAAGCGCGGAACGGAGGCGGCGATGAAATGAGCCGTACCGTGACAGATGGCGCCGACTTAGAGCGGCCCATCACCCGGGTCGAGCGTCGCGACGCCGGCGTAAAGAAAACTTCGCGTCGTTTTTTCTTTTACGACGCGGCGCCGCCGCCCGGCGAATTATTCATCTCGCCGTTATTAGACCCGCCCCATTTTTACGGCGTTTGATAACTAGTTTAATGAAAAACTTATTAGATTTCCCAATGGCCCGAACCGGAAAAAGCTATTTCCTTGCTCCCGAAGACCGACTGATATTTAATTTTCCGACAACGCCGCTTCTATTCTATGCCGCCTTTCGCGGAAATCGTTTCTTTTAATCCCCGATTCTAAATGATTTATGAAGCAAACGTGGATTATAGTATTGAAAATGAAAAAAATAGAAATTTTTTTAGATAGAAGTTAGCCCCCCATTTTTGATTTTTAAATTTTTCATTGTTGTTCTAGATTGTTCTAAAGTTGTTCTACATTGTTCCAAAGCGGAAAATAGAAAAAATAAAATCTCGGCGAGAAAAATTAAAAAAACGGGGTTTTATTATTATAGATGGCGATGTGTATCATACTACAATACACATTGTACCTGACAACGTTATGAGTTGCAAGTTACTTTTGGGTGATGATTTACTCTCACAGGCACAAGTATTGATTAACCATTCTGGAATCCATTTCACGAAGATACAGGAAAATTATGCAAATTGCTCTTGATGACGACACGATTGACAATTTAATTGAGATCAAAAATACCAAGTTAAGGGAAGAAGTTAGAGAACTGATCAACAACTATCGACCGGAAGAACGTGTTGCAACTCCAATGCAAACAAAAATTGTTTTAAAGGAAGACATTCCAATTTCCCATAGACCTCGAAGTTTATCGCAGGCAGAAATTGATAGATGGCTGGATGAAGGAATCATCGAACACAGCTCTTCTCAATATTCAAGTCCGATTGTTTTAGTCAAAAAGAAAAATGGAGATACACGCATATGTGTAGATTATCGAAAAATTAATAAGATTATCGTGAAAGATAGGTACCCACTACCTGTTATTGAAAACCAACTAGACAGATTGCAAAAATCAAAGATATTCAGTACGCTAGATCGCAAGAATGCTTTTTCCATGTCGCCGTTGAAGAAGGAAGTAGAAAATTTACATCCTTTGTAACTCTTGCTGGTCAATATCAATTTCTTCGAACACCATTTGGGCTTTGCAATTCACCGGCCATATTCCAAAGGTTTATTAACAATACCTTCAAAGATTTGATATAATTTTAGCTGAAAACTTAAATATATGCCGTTGAAGTAAACCAAATTTGATTTGCCTATAACTATTATTTAAAAAGTTACAGATTTCGAAAAAAGTGTTCCCCTAATTTTTTTGAGCAGTGTATTTATATACAGTGTGTTTCATGAGGAATGGTACATCCGTTAGTATGTTATAGATTTGTTCATTTTAAGCAGAAAAGTTCCTTAAAACATGTGCTCAATTCTTAAAGGTAACTGAGATACAGCTAGTTAATGCATAAACTGATTTATTTAAATCTGTACATAAAATATAAAAATTCGGACTTTCAAAGGAAGGGTTCGAATATCCCACCGCCTAACTCGATGCACTTGGCTGATCTCTTGAAGATATCACGCATTGTGCTGCGTAATTTATCCTGATGTGCCTTGATTCTTGCAGCACTAGCCGTAATACGAGTGATTAGCTCATCACGTGCGATATTACCCATCCACAAAATCTCCTGACAAGGTCTGTTAGTTCAAGATGTTGTACTGATTGAACATGGAATGGATACAAGCCATGAGTACGCAATGTTCTCCATACTTTTACATGAGGAACACCTAGACGAGCAGAAAGTCTTCTTGTCATCTTGGTAGATGGACTGCGTTCGACCGACAGAAGAATTTGTTCAACTTCATTCAGAGTTTGCACACCTGTACGTTGAGAATGAATACTTGCACTTAAAACAGAACCGGTTTCATGCAATCTGTTGAATGTTCGAGAAAATGCTCTTGAATCTGGTAACACTCGGTTAGGAAACCGTGTCCTATAGTCATGACGAGCAGCAGGTGCATTTCCATTGCAGAAACCGTAACAAAACACCATATCAGCAAAGTCCGAATTTCTATATTTTATGTACACATTTAAATAAATCAGTTTGTGCATTAACTGGCTGTATTTCAGCAACACACCTAGAACAATTTGAATCAGCAAAGTTTGAGTTATTTTAGATCGTTATATGTTTTTTAATTGTTATTGTGTAATTTAAAACCGCTGACGCAAGAATTACTGACTGAAACTTCCAAAAACTTTAATTTTCAAAGAGTAAAGTGTCCTTTATAGAGTTGTTCTAGTGAAAATAATAACTGTTCCAGATTGCTTTACGTATAATAAGTATATATTTGTAATATGGAATTGAAAATAGAAAAACTATGGTCGCAGCAACTAGACATTTTGGCAGCCAAACCTATTTTTAGTTATAACTTCGTGATGCTGTATCCCATAATTTTGATTTTCTAGAACAATAATTAGTATAATTAGAACAACCCAGAACAACAAAGAAAATCTGATTTTTCCAAAAATGGGGGGCTAATCAAAAACCGGGGTTTTTCTCGCCGAGTTTTAATTTTTTCTATTTGCCGCTTTGGAACAATGTAGAACAACTCTAGAACAATCTAGAACAACAATGAAAAATGTAAAAATCAAAAAATGGGGGGTAACATCCCGCACTCAAGTTTTTTATTTCTACTATTGATTTATATTTATTTGGCTCGATTATTCAAAATTCATTAACCATAATTAATTATTTATTTTAATAACATTTAATTAATTCCCAATTGCACAATAAATATCTATAGGTAATCAGTAATAGAATATGCATTGGTAGTGTTTACGTTAATCCAAAGCGATGGTGCAATTAGCGTATTGACCATTTTCCGCGTATCGTAATCCATCTATCCATGCACGTAATAATATAGACGGTGGTGCTCAAATCAATTTAATACTGTATCATACATCCTCCTCCATGTATTAATAATAATTCATAGGAAGTTTGATAAATAACCCACGGCAATAAGCTGTTTAGAGGACGATGCCCGGGTGTTTCAGCAACGACATCTGCGTCGCGAGGCGGCAACTAACGAACGCCAATGCGGCGTGTTCAAACACGTTCGCGAACTAACGGCAAACTTTAAACGGAATTATTTATCGAATCGGTTTGCGATAGCGCAAGTTGATAGTTTATATTAGGTGCGCGTATCGATAAGGAAAGTTAGTTGCTAATCATAAACGAGAAAAAAATGGCAACATGTTGTAATCGAATTCGGAAAATGGTGCTCCCTTTATTTACCCCACTATATTTAAAAAGGGTAAAACGAATTCCAGTCGCAATTATCGCGTAGAATCCCGCGGGTATTCGCGATTAATCGCCCCGAAATTTTTAATTAAATAAATTCGTGTCGTACAGAACAGGGATGGTATTAATTTAACGTATTCGATCAGCAATTGTGCGTCGTGAACCGCCTGGTGATCAACGCGTAGTATTTGAGAGGTGGTGCGTGGAATGCAATTTCATTTTAATTAAATGGCGTTTTGTGTCTGTATAATATAAACCATACGTTGTTCTAAATCCATTTATTTACTCTAAATAAAAAATGATTAAATATTTAGAATCCTTGAAATTACTGCGTTTTTGAAAATTCAATACTGTATGTGGTTAAAAATCAACGCTGTGAGATAACAAGAGTCCATTCACATCGAAACTGAAGCCATTTGATTTATATCTAAACCTATTCTGCATAAATTGCACACAAACCAAACCTAACAAATCCATGCGTAAATCAGGTTCAACCTAAGTCTTCTTTTTCTTCTTCTAATGGTGCTACAGCCCGCTTCGAGCCTTGACCTCCTTCAGTTTCTTTCCTCTTCCATCTTTATCCATAGCCGCTCTCTTCCAGTTTCTGATTCTCGAGTCCACCTCATCCTGCCATCTCTTTCTGGACCTTTGCGTTGGGACTACACAAACCATTCGGAATACGTGACCAGCACAACGGAGTCTTTTTATTCTGACGAAAACGGATATACATATAAACGAATATCTTTATACATTTCGTGCAATTCGCGATTATACCCCATGGATCTCCATTCCCCGTCTTCTTGCTTTGGAAGAAGATTTTTGCCCAACCTATGTCTTCTACACACAATCAGATTCAACCCGAACCATGATACCAAACGAAACCCATCTTTTCTATTCAAACTAGAACCAACCTAAACAAACCAAAACTAAACCATCCGATCTAAAACTGAATCAAACTCGAATCTTCCAAACCATCTTAGCTTATTCACACGCAAACAACACACAAGAAAACTAAACCCACATAATCCTTAACCGAATTAAACTCAAACCTCCAATGCAAGATTCAACTTGTTCATATACAAACTAGTTCCGATCGAAAGCTCGCAAATATAACCAAATCGATTGAAACTTGACCGAATATCTTTTGCTTGATTTATAATTACGCAAGTTTACTAGCTCAACCACACATACCTAGCCTGACCCATCCGAATCTCAACCTAATGCGCATCTAAACCAGTTCCAACCTGAACCACGTAAACCAACTCGAACCAATTCCTCGATTAAAAATAACTCATCTACACAGTAACTAGGTTCATGGTGGATGAATATAAGCGTCATCACCGCGTCATAGCTTAGCAACAAGTATTGTCTACTTTTGTAAGAACCTAAAACACAGAATAACTGTTATTCTGTGGTTTAGGTTGAATCTGATTTGGTGTAGATGACTTAGGTTGGGTCTGGTTTAAGCACAGAATAACCAGAAGTGACATTGGCGGTATCCCGCCATATCTGACGCCATATTGTTGCGAGGAAGCAAGATATTAGAATAACCAGAAGTGACACGGGTAGTATTTCGCCAAATCTGATGCCATATTATAGCGAGTTGCCAAGGTATGCTGCTATTGGTGGTAAAGATTTGACGGGATACCGCCAGTGTCACTTCTAATTATTTTTTGCCTTTGGTAACTCGCGATAAGAAGGCGAATTTTTAAATCGAGGTCACAAAACGACGTACCGCCAACATCAAACGAATCGACGTCAGTGTCATTTCTGGTTATTCTGTGGTATTGCTGCTATTGGTGGTAAATTAAGTTGTTTCTCTCATTCATTGTGCCACAGATTAACCAAAAGTTACACTGGCAGGTGTAAGGTATGCCGCTATTGGTGGTAAAGATTTAGCGGGACACTGCCAGTATCACTTGTGGTTATTCTGTGCCTTTGGTAATTCGCGATAAGATGGCAGATTTTAAATCGGGGTCACAAAACAAGGTGCCGCCAACATCAAACGAATCGACGTCAGTGTCACTTCTGGTTATTATGTACCTACCTAAACCATGATACCTAACGAAAGCCATCTAGTCTATTTCAAACCAGAACCAACCTAAGCAAACCACAACAATCTGATCCAAAACGACGCCCAAACAACACACAAGAAAACTGAACCCACTCAATCCTTAACCGAATTAAACCAAACCGATTTAAGCTTGACCAAATATCTCTTGACTGAATAACAATTGTGCTAGTTTACTAGCTTAACCACACATCCCTACCCTAACGCATCCGAATCTCAATCTAATCTGACCCATACCTCCCATAATCTACTTACGCATGTAAACCAATTCCAACCTAAACCATGTAAACCAACTCGAACCAATTCCTCGATTAGAACCAACTCATCTATACAGTAACTAGATTCATCCAGAACCACCTAAACTAAATCTAGGTTATACGCACTTGAACCGGTGCCAACCCATACCACTCAAGATAAACAGATTCTATATAATCCACAACTAATCCAGTTCTAACGGTTCCACACCCAAACCAACTTCCACATTCAATCTGTTCCTACCCCAAACTACGCAAACTGCCTAATTCAGATTTATCTTAATCATATTAAAACTAGACCTAACCCAAAAAATCATCAAAAACCCCAGGTAAACGAAACCAAATCCATCACTTAGGAAATACTGCTAGGAAATAATATATATTTTCTTATAAAGCAGCTACAAATTAAAAAACATTTCTGGTATATTATTCGAAATGACTCATTCATTCTTTGAGAGTAAACATTTTTCTCTTTTAGTATAATTGTTGTAAATCCTAGAAGCTGGCGTTTTGTGAATTACTGTTTTTTTGAAAATTCAACACTGCATGTGGTTAAAAATCAACGCTGAGAGATAACGAGAGGTACGAAAACGATTAAAAAAACTCAGGTTGGGTTCGTCGCGTATATCCTAATAATTTAATTAGTACAACGGCATAAAATAAAACGCAGTAGAAAAATAGTGGAAAACGGGTAGCGGGGGACATTATTTCGCACTATAATTCGTTTAGGGCTCAGTGGAAGCGTCGTAATTCAATAACGCAAAAAAGTGTTTCAATTTTTTCGCGCGCTCTGTGCGATAAATTTAAATTATTTCCGCGACGCGCGGCGTGCGCCTGTTAACCTTACGGACCGGGCACCATTTATCATGGTTTGGGCCGATGTTATGTCATTTTACAAATAGATCCGGCGGCGCGAACGGGAGCGTCGCGACGCTCGACAGATGCCCGAACGATACGTGTGCCGACAGATAGCGAAAAAATATCGCCGCCTGTCACCGTGGTCGCCTCTACTCGTTATGGAACGAGATTTCCAACCGTGTACACTTTGACAACACGCCAAATTTCCAAATTGTGTAAAGATATTTAACATTTTAAATCAAATACCATTAAGTAGCTAGTTTAACGAGAATGTGTTTATAGGCAACTAAATAAACATTGTTATAACGTAATAAACATAACTTTATTTTAAATTTATTTTAAAAATGAGTTTATCGTCTAATATCGTACAAAGTTTACAGAATAAAAATGCAATACACGATGTTGTGCATAAAATGGTTTATTATAAAATCAATGAGATAGGTATCTGTTGGCGCACCCACCCCCGACGTCATGTAAATTTGTCGCGATATGGCGTGTGTGGATTATTAAAAAGTCGTTACTTTCCGGCGACGCCGAACAAGCGTTCGGGGATTAAATTAAAAAATCGGCCGCGTCAATAGTGACGTTGTCGGGGTGGAAACGGTGGTAGCTTCGACGGCGGCGTCCAAGGGGATGGGGCGAGACTCCCACCACGTTAATGGGTATTATTAAAGGGTGAAACACGCACGGGGTATAAGTTTTCTGGCCCCGTGTACACATGTGCAGGCGATTTATGATTAAACTTCGGCGTATTTCGCCAGGCTAGATTAAACCATAAAATGCCCCATTTAGCCGCTCTGTTGTTTTGCTCTGCGGCGCCCCTTAAGAATTTCTAATTTGCCACAGACTAATAATACGGTGCGGGACGCCCCCTCGCGAGGCACCGAATTGCTGCGGAAACTTTCAAACGTCTGCGTCGACAGTTGTTTTAACTTCTTCTCATCGGACTACTACTACTACTTTGTTCACGTCGTTTCACTTTACTTTGAAATTATTTCCCAATTTCCTCCTTTGAAATCAAACTAACAAACCATTATTTTATAATCAATATGTTTATGGCGTATAACGAACCGAAGAAAGGAATCAAATTAATTTTACTGAATCATCAAAAGAAACGGCTTCAATAGTTTTAACCTCATTTCATTTCTACACTTTAAAATAGAGGTTCTTAACAGTTGTTCCCATTCCTTGCAAATTCCTTTTTATTTATATTGACATTTATCCTTAAACGAATATTCAATTATGGTAAACCCTCTTATTCTTTCACATAAGACACTCTCCACCAAGTACTTCAAGAATTTCACATTAATAATAATAATAATGCCTTTTTTATTAATTGAAATCATTATATTATCTATAACTTAACAATGAAAGTATACAAGTCGCAAGTCCTTCTCTTCCACTCAACCCTGTTTTATACACAAATATAAACTAAAAAAAAAACACAAAATTAATAATCAAATGAAAAAAAAGACAAATATATCGGCTGATTCTCAACTTGGGGATTTATTCCTCATGACAAATAATGAGTAATAGGTGAAAAAAATTGTAGCAAAAGCTTTTTAGTTTCGTAGATATCCATGAAATTTACTCTCAAATCAAGAATACATATAAGATTTTAAAATGACATCAAAGCAAGTGTTCCAAGTCGTTTCCAATATTTTCTATACACAATTGGGTTCGCTGAATCCACGATGTCCCACTAGCGCGGCCTATACAACTATCTGATTTTATAATCCTTGTTCAGTTTTAACTTCCTCAATATTCACTTCCTCAGCTGCAATGTTAAATGCCTGTGTTAACCACTGTATGCCATCCTCAGTATCAGCCAAGAGGACGACATCATCTGCATAGCACTCAATCTTGATTTTGTACTTTAATGTTTGCCCTGTTCTAATTCTTTTATTCATACTTTGTCGAACGTTTTAATTAGATCAACGAAACAGAGGAAGGCTGCCTGACGTTTTTTCACCGGAGTTCTATCTGATTCTTTTTGATGCTCTCAACATTGTGTGATCCGTACATGTCATTCTTCATCTCGTTACTAAATTTCGCCATGCATCATTTGTGTAGGCAACTCTTGCAACCAGGAGGACATGAGCAAACGACCCACTCAAATGTCTGTAAACATTTTTTTGCAGAAGATGAAATAAGTATGGTGGTATCAGTTCTAAACAGATGAGATAGTTTGGTGTTGCTGTGTAAGATGATTTGTAGAAGGAAATACTGTACGCTTTGGAGATGATTTCGCAATCTTTGCTCAGTATTAACTTTGGTGACGTACACTATGCTTTTTAAGTGTATATCGGATATTTAGGAAATCAAAAATCTTTTACTACAATTTTTTTCACCTATTAGGCCTTATTTGTCGTGAGGAATAAATCCCCAACTTTATGCGTATAGGTTGAGAATCATCCTGTATATACATTCTTAAAAATAAAACTAAAAGACAAAGAGTTACAAACTAAAAATAACTAAAGAAAACTAATCTATAATACGGAAAAACAAAACAAAATATTCCCTTTTCTATTGTCTTGCTTACAGTTTACATAAAAATTGTAATTATAATGCTCACTCATCATAACGAAGTCTGTTCACTGAATAATACATATGTTAAGTTGCGTGCAAATACTGCTGGTGGTGCCGATTTCAAAGTTTCCGGTAGGGGATTGCAAAACTTCAAAAGGGTGAAAGTAAATGATCTTTGAAATAGTACTGTTGCATGCTGCGGAGGAGAAATTAGACCCTTATTTCTAATATTTAGATTGTGAATATCCGTTCTGAACCTCATCTTATCACTTAAATAACGTGGTTCTCGCAACATTAAAAGTTTATGATAAAAAGTAAGCAATCTGAACTAAATTGGAAATTGGTAATTATTAAATAAATTAAATAACACATCGAAACTGAAGCCATTTGGTTTCTGCCGAAACTGTACGCAAACCAAACCCAGCAAATACATACGTAAACCAGGCCCAACCTAAGTCATCTATACCAAATTAGATTTAACATAAACCATGATACCAAAGAAACACATCTGGTCCATACCAAACCAAAACCAACCTAAGCAAAGCAAAACAATCCGATCCAAAAACTGAATCAAACCCGAATCTTCCAAGCTATAGTCAGCTCATCCACACCCAAACAACACACAAGAAAATTGAATCCACAAAATCCTTAACCG
Organism: Onthophagus taurus; assembly: GCF_036711975.1. Classification (NCBI taxonomy): domain Eukaryota; kingdom Metazoa; phylum Arthropoda; class Insecta; order Coleoptera; family Scarabaeidae; genus Onthophagus; species Onthophagus taurus. The sequence continues at coordinate 24,959,285 of NC_091976.1, read as the reverse complement.
AATTAAACTCAAAGTTCCCAAGCCAAATTTAATTCGTTCATAAACAAACCAGTTTCAATCGAAATCACGAGATTTATCTTAATCATATTAAACTGGAGTTTTAAAACCAGAAAAGGTTTTTTTGTTTATTCACCTCCACTATTTCTACTCTGCATTGCCGTCCAAGAAGGGGGTGTTGAGATGTTGGTTGGCCAAAAACGCATTTTAGTTGATGTGCGGGCTTTGTGGGGTGATAAAGTAGTTGCGAAAATTAAAAGTTATTACGCGAATTAAGTGATAGATACATCTTATATCTGTGCTAAGTGTTAGGTGATGGTAGTGATTTTAGTGACATTAGTGATGTTGAGACCATGGGATTGCTATTTTGTGGATGTTAAAAGGTATCGTATTAATTCATTTTTTGGCACAATAGATTAATTTAACTTTTCTTTCCAGCTGAGCTACGAAGTAAAAACCAAGGAAAACAACATCCACTCGGTGAGTCGTTTCAAAATTTATTAATTTAATCAAAAAATCATAACTCCGAAATTTAAAGATTCGAAGAGATGATCTTCAACACATTAAACACTACATAAATTGGCTTCAAATTGCTTTTTAATTCATGATTATATCTCAATTAGTTTTTGAGATATGCAAAGATTAGTTACTCTAACATATGCGTTTGAGATCATGCAAGGTTGCAATCAATAAATTCGAAGAAATTAAAAAATAAACCTAACCCAAAGTAACCACCAACACAAACCAGTCCCATCCTATCTCCAGGTTAACAAAACCACATTCATCATTTATTACATATTGCTAGGAAAAAATCTCTTTTATAAATCTGGTTCGGTTTAATTGGTTAAGTAGGGTTGGATGATCAAATCATTATATTTTCTTATAATGCAGCTACAAATAATAAAACATTTCTGGTATATTATTCAAAATGACTCATTCATTCTTTGAAGGTAAACATTTTTCTGCTGCATATTTTTCTAAATATTTTACACATAACTTCTTTATATTAAGCTTTTGGGATAATTCTTTTAGAATTTAATGTGAATACTAAAAGCTCACAACAATTTTCGTCTCCAAACAAACGTGGGATGTTGGATTTGAGACATTAGCTTTAGATAAAAAGCAACCTGAAAACAGGAGATTACATAAAGCTTATGAAAATGACTGATATTGTTGATAAAATTTTGTGAGCCTAATAACAATGTTTCATTTATAGGGGTAGCAATATCAACAACTTACTGTATGGTTAAGGAAAATAAAAAAAATTTTATTGGAGAAATTACGAGTCCCAAGTAACTACGAGGGAGACCTGAAATTGGTGAGATAATGATTTTGTCAAGGTTCCCATTCGTAAAATAATTCAATTTCTTTTATGGAAATGAAAAAAATACGGATTACCATGAATTTATTAGAAAAAATACTTAATTATCTATTACAAAGATGAGTAAGACATTTATTTATATGTCACTAATAGGATTAGTGGGGTTGAAGCTTTAAGCTACAAACCTCCTACATAATTTATTATCAGTATTATAATTAATGTGTATTATTCAATCACAATAGCATACACTACATGCAATTATCACGTTATAATATAACTAAATTATTAAAATTGATTACGAATTACATCAAATAGCATCCATAATGGCTTTATTGTATAATTTCTGCTTAGGAAAAACACAATACATTAAATAATCATTTATTTTTCAATTAAGTAATTGTTCTTAAATTGTTATATTAATTTTATCGAACAATAACATTTTATTAATACATATAAAAGTAACAATACAATATGTAAAATAACTTAATACTCCGTGATAATAATAATAAAAAACACGAATCGAGATATTCGTATTTCTCTTTATTTCTGTTTAGGTCAATCTTATCTGTTCTAAATTAAAATTATCTGAGCACAAGGTTCATCAACTTGACGCAAACGGCTCGTATCAGTCTTTCATAAATAATTGAGAATACTACCACAAAAAAAAAGCAAGTCAAAATACCCTAATTCTCTTTACGCAATGAAGTCCGTATTTAATTCCTTTCCTTTTTAAGTGATTATTCGACATAAATGGAACAAGATGCCTAAAAAAACTTTTTAACAAGCTCTGATAGTAGATGTCGCTTATTTTTAATTTTTTTAACGACGGTCTTTGATATTGCTTCCCTAAGTAAAATGCAACGTTTACAACGTTTAACGTGTATTGAATGACAGGGTCTATAAGGGGATGAACTATTGTATTATCTTTCTTCTTATCTGAATTAGACTCGTTTTGTTTTTCTTCTATATTATCTTCACAATCGTATTGATAATCATTACTTTGATAATCATCACATTGATAATCTTGAGGATCAATTATATTCCATCCTAATCGATTTGGCGACATAAATAATAACCTTGCCATTTCATTAATGTTTCCTTCATTATCATTTAAAATATGTTCGAAGTAAGATTGAGGAATTTTAAACGTTCCTCTTGTAATATTATCGTTTTCATCGTGAAGATCGCAAATTTCAACTTCTCCCGTTTCGGAATTTACAGCGGAATAAAACGGAACTTCCCCCGTTTCGGGGTCGAATACTTCGTATCCCATCATGAAGCTAAAAGTTTAAACGTCAAACTTCAATCCACCACATAAGAAAATAAAAACAAATCCAATTAAATAACCTACCTTCTGTCGTTGGTGTTGTTGCAGAAACTAAATAAGACCATAACACTTCCAAAACACAATGCAATATGCTCTCAAAACCAACTCCGGTCGAGTTCAGTTGTAACGGCGATAACGGAACTTGTATTTATAGGTTCGCGTCCGATAACGTGCCGTATCGTAAATGCGAGGTCGAATGAGTTGTGGGCCGTTTTGATTACAATGGCCCGGTGCCATGTTTGTTTGATATCGGGTGATTTTCCTTGAGGACCCCCTCGAAAAACTGCGTGTTATGCAATGAATGATATCTCGTTTAATGCGTACAAGTAATGAAAAAAAATAAAAATCGTTGCTTTAAATCCATCACGCGCACCTGAAAATCGTTTACGTGTGCTACTTAAAATTGCAACACAGTAAGACTAAGTGTCGGTCTATTTAAGTTCTCCCGTCTGTTTATTTCAATTTAACAGCACGTATAATTGCGACACGAACGGTACTGTACGTACCCCTCATATAAACATAAGTATACTTTGGCTTTGAATAGGGCGGAAACAAACAGTATAAATAGGTTCGTGCTGAAACAACTTAAACCTCGAGTAGAGCTGAAATAAAATATTAAAGATAGAGATCGTTCGAAAAAAAAATGTTATTGAAATTTATAATAGACAATCACCGTGCTAAAGCTTTAAAGTAGAGTGCATTAGCTGATTGACGTGCTATTTAAAATGTTTTAATGGTCACTAAAAAGGTCGTTTACTTAATAGATCCATTATATAATTAATGGAGTTATTTTATTCGTATAAATCCCCTATAATCTACTATTACATCGTTTTATAAATCAATAAAATTTATTATGGATTCACTACGCATTTAAATGTTTTAGTATTATTGTATTCCCTCTCCCCAAAAAAATTAGTAACGAGACTAATACCTGTTATATTTACGAATAACAAAGATGAGAAAGTGAAATTTGAGTAATTTTCCAGAGGGGCACAACACAACCTCGATTGGGTTACCCAAAGCAAGATCGTGGCGAAACTATCAAATCCAACTCTAAAGCAAGATAACCCAACCCCAGACGAACTTAACCGTAAAGTATTCCTACTCTAAAGTAATCTAATGAAACCTGACTCAATTACAAAATAACTCAACCACAAAAAATCGAACGGTAATGTAAACCAATCCAACCCCAAAGCAATGCAACACCGAAATAAGCAATTTCCACAACAATGAGTTGGGTTGGGTTATTGAGCGTTTTGTTATGGAGTTGGATTTAGAGCTACCACCAACCCAACCCAACTCATTGTTGTGGAATTTGTTTATTTCGGTGTTACATTGCTTTGGAGTTAGATTGGCTTGCATTGAAGTTCAATTTTTTTTATTGTGCTCTTTGTTATGGAGTTGGATTTAGAGCTACCACCAACCCAAACCAATTCATTGTTGTGCAATTTGCTTATTTCGGTCTTGCATTGCTTTGGGCTTGGATTGGCTTGCATTGCCGTTCAATTTTTTGTGGTTAAGTTACTTTGTAATTGAGGTGCTGTCAGGTTTCATTAGATTACTTTGGAGTAGGATACTTTATGCTTAAGTTCGCTTGGGATTGGTTAGCTTGCATTAGAGTTGAATTTGATTATTTCAGGTTGAAATTAGGAATTAAGTTAGGTTGGTATAGAGTTGGTTCATGTTTGTATCAAATTAGAATTATAATGAGTTTGGTTGATTTGACAAGGTTGGACTACCTTGTCTTTCAGTTGTTGTTTCATTGCTTTAAGGTCTATTTACATACATCAGTGATGCGTCAGTTGTATTCGTGCATCAGTATCAGTGGTAAATGATATGGTCGTCTTTATTTTATATGAACACGTTCACACCCATCCGGTACACTACCTGACGATTTTTACCGTCAGGATTGCATCAGTGTCGTGAAAATAAAAGTACGTCGGCAACGATATTTTTCAATATTCACTGACTTGTTTTTGTATGCACATGTTTGGTATAAACGTAAACTGTGCAAAAAAGGAACGAATAGAGATTATCCAATTTTGTATGGTATTTGGAAGGAAACTAGCCTGAATTCGTCTATTACAAATTATGAATTTTTGTGTCAAAATGCCAAATGCGTTTCCAACAATCCTTCTGACACGACATAAACGATAATTGAAAATGGGTTTAGGACCATCTAAATCTTGTTCGGAATATGGTCGCATTAAATAAGTTTTCAGGGGAAAGTACAAATGAAGCTTCAGTAGCTGTATTTGGCAAAGCAGCACTTTGTGGAACTGACAAACTGTTTTGTTGAGGTGCTTTTGCTAGACTGGAATTTGCAAAAATCTCCCCATCGCGTATTTTTCCTTATGCACTAACATCACCGGCTATGAAATTGTAGTTTGGATCAACAAGTGCCAACAAAACAACAAAAAACGTTTTCTTATAATTAAAGATTTACGAATCGCTATTATAGAGAGCCTGTATAATAATGTTTCCAATCTAATGCTCCTAAACAGTTAGGACATAAAATGTTCTTTCAACCAAAAATATTCAAATCGGTTGAATGGTCCAGAGATATTAAAATGTAAACAGTTAAAAACGCATTAATATGATAAATATAGCAAAACAAAAGCGATGCGGTATTATCCAAGCTACTAAATGATATTGTCAAAGTTATAGCTCATCGTTTAACTTTCTGAGATAGCGGGAATTTTGTCTCTCTATGGCAGTTACGCCCCCTAGCGGTAGAACTACGAACATCAAACTATTTCTAGCTATTTCTCTTGCCTACTTTGCTTATAAAGATGTTTTTCCCAAACCTCTAGGCTTTACCGTTGTCGAGATACAGCTGCTCCGTACCCTTAACAGGACATCTTGTACATAAGACGAATACTCTGTAGTTAAGTTTCTTTTGGGTTTGGTTCAGGTTATTTCAGAATTGCATTGGATTATTTCTGGGATGGATTCGACAGCTTTGGAGTTGGCTTGGCACTCTTTAAGATTAGGTTAGGTTGGTTTAGAGTTAGTTTGTGTTCGTGTCAAATTTAAATTACAATAAGTTGGGTTGGTTGTTGTAAGCTTCATTTGGTTTTTTTATGGTCAGTTGTTGGAGTGTTGAATTATTTTGCGATTGAGTTTCTTTTGGATTTCGTTAGCTTGGTTTGAAGTTGGATTACTTTGTGATTAAGTTCCTTTGGAGTTGGGTTAAGTTGTTTTATTTTACTTTGGAGTAGAATTGGGTATAACAACTCAAAGATAACTTCTCCTTTACTTAGCGATTACAGCTTCCCTAGCGATCTTTAAGATTAGGTTAGGTTGGTTTAGAGTTAGTTTGTGTGTGTGTCAAATTTAAATTACAATAAGTTGGGTTGGTTGTTGTAAGCTTCATTTGGTTTTTTTATGGTCAGTTGTTGGAGTGTTGAATTACTTTGCGATTGAGTTTCTTTTGGATTTCGTTAGCTTGCTTTGAAGTTGGATTACTTTGTGATTAAGTTCCTTTGGAGTTGGGTTAAGTTGCTTGATTTTGCTTTGGAGCAGAATTGGGTATAACAACTCAAAGATAACTTCCCCTTTACTTAGCCTTTACAGCTTCCCTAGCGATTGCAACAACCCAGCAGATATACTCATCCTAGATTACAAAATTACAAAAAGTGTACAAAAAGAAAGTATTAAAACCTAACAAAATCTATTCACATCGTGATATTTAAATAAGTAAGTAGTCAAAATTGTAACTGATTATAATTGTGAATTTTGATGATGCTATATAACTTTAGGAGAATTGTTGAATTGTTCGAAACGTATTATTCAGGAAACGCACTGGGCTATCATCAAACATCAGCGGCTCGTTAGGGGCGTTGATTGCGATGCAAACCGCACATCCCGCGACGGCGTGTAGCCCCTACCAAAAGTAGGTGTTAATTCCCAATTTCGACCCGGGCGCTTCCATCCCCAGGAGACCTGGCGGCGGCACACGCGATTATAACACGTTGTTTGACAAGGCCGGGATAAGTATTTCGCGGTGGGCGTGTAATTTAAACTTAGTGTTAAATTTATCGCGCGCTTCGCGCAGGAAACACTTTAATCTAGACGGGGATCCGGGCGCGGCATATCCTAATCCTGTGGAAAGCGCGTCCCCGAAGTTTTATACGTTATTACATGGCGCCGTGCTCGCAAAACAACAGCCCGGTAATTTAAATTTTAATTTTCAATCGAACGTGAGTGGACCCGTTTCAACTAGATATACGAAGTGAATGTGGCATGTTATATTTTTTTTTGTTTTTTTTTCCTGTCAATTTGTTTTCGTACAATCGAAAATCTAAATCTAGAATCAAACGTTCGTTCTATTTAATGCCCGCGTTTCGAATGGATTATAAAAGGCTGACTAGTAGAGCGCTTTGCATAAACACAAATTTACAACATTCAAATTACACTCATCGCTAAGTATGCTTCAAACGCTGGTTAATTTGCGGTATTGATAATGCGCGTACAGGAATGAATAAAATGGAATCGGTCGGAATTCATTGCACCACAACGCTGCCGATCTATCTGCGTGTTCGCGTGTTCCGGAGGGACATACTCGATGATTAGTAGTCGATTGGCGTGGAGGGTGAGTTGGTAAAGTGGTGGAGGAACTGGCAAAGTCAGCGCTTATGAAGATGCGAATAATGCCTTGCTCGAAAAACCAATCTCTTAAAAAGTCAATCGCTCATATCCCGGCCTCAACCCCTAAGTTTGACGCCCGCCGTACGCCACTCGATCCCCCATACTACATCGGGACGACATCCATATTTATTGGGGGGATTTCCACCAATAGTTTTCTGATTTGTTTGCTCGTACACATTTGCAACGTTTACTACTTTTTTTGCTGAGTATTCACACTATTCCTAGACCTTTTACTGAAGAATCGTATTCAATGGATTTAAATGTCCTTTGTATATCGGCGCGAATGGCAAGGAATAGATTAAGAAAACGAGCAAAACGGCGTGAATTGATGGATCGAAGAAATTTCCAAACAGAAGCCGGAAAACTGGGGACACAACGGAGGCAGGGTAGCTTTTCAATTAAAGGAGACGCTTTAGGACGTCAAGACGTCGACTGGCATCTCCCTCCTTTTTCGGCCACATTAAAGTTACACTTTGTTAATTGTCTCGTTTATCAAGCACCACGTCTCCGGACGTTTTAAAAAATTAAACGTTCCGTCCTCTCCCAAAAGTGACCGACTGCTTGCGCAAATTCGAGTCGAAAGGGGAATATTAACCTCACCAGGAGCGCCATGAACCCAATAACGGCAGGCGTTAAGAGTGCGCGCGAGCGTCGACTTTTTCTTTTGCCCGTTTTCATTAGCGTCTGCAGCGAGTGCGGTTTTAATTAAAGCGTCCATTAGACTTCGCTCCTAAACAAGACAAAGAATATTATCGCGTGTATAATCAGCGATTGTCGTGGAATCTAAACTGATGGGAGACTAAACTGCCATCTGCATTAATGTAATACATTAAAAGAAACGAAAAGATTAAAACAACGTTATTATTTTATATCCTACAACTATGGATAGTTCTAAATAATTTGTAATAGATGTTGGTATAATCAACTCATCTCCGACAGGTCGTCGTGGGGTCGTGATAACCAAGTCCAACTCCCCCAGACATAATTATCAAAGTTATTAAACCATCAGGGAGCTTAATGAGAATAGTTGCACCACAACCTAAGTGATTGCCAATACACTTAGCGTCCAATCCTGCCGGTAACATTGCGAGATTTTAGGTCCCTAAAAGTTTACACTTGAAAATTTTTGTGCATCTCTAACATACAATGTATCTATTGTCGCGTAAACGGCGTCGTCACGTCCTGTGTGTCGGTCTATTGAGGAACGTACCGACGGCGTCCACTTCCCCCATACAATCAATCATAGATATCCCCGTAATAGGATTGCGACGTCCTAACGGTCTCGGCCTACTATATAGAATTAATTGGCCGTGCAATTCCAGCGGACGTCCGGCGTCGGATTGCTGCTAGTTGTGTTGAGAAACCAGTCGATGGAACTAAAGCGATGGAATTCAAAGCAAAAATGTTTAATTATCACAATGACAGTGTGAATTGTTGCAACATTCCTAATTAACATTATTAGCTTAATTCATTAATTTTTTTTAATTCATTTTGAATAAAGGAACTATTCTGCTTTGTATATGAAGCGTTACAAGGAACTCCAATCGGTTAAAGACCTACAAAGGGTCGTTGGAATAATTACAGGGCCGAACCGGCAGCCGCGACGAGTTTGAATAAGGCCGGGCAATGATTGATGTCCAGCAGGCGATTCACCACCTGAATTGGCCGTTATTTATCGCCGGCGAGTGATATATTTCCTTCTGGTCCATGAATCGGTGAGGAAATTTCGAATACCCGCCGGGAATTGAATATCAAACCCATTATGGACACTAAGGAGATATGAGGCGGTCATGATGTACTGCTATAGAAACCATAGGAAATTGATTTCAGAATCACATCGAAATTTCAAACTCTTGGAGAATCGATTTCGAATACGGATCGGAACGAATGCACGCGGTCGAGTTCATTAACAAGTGATCGGAGTGACTGGTGCAATTAAGACAATCGCTGGTAGATAATCTGGGAGTGGAGTTGGCCCTGACACCGGACTTCGGTCGGGCTATTTGTCTCGATTACACCACCCCACGTGCTGTATTTGCCTTTGGGATGGTCGGATTGTTTGGCTTCACGTCCCGATTCATCGCGCGGGATCTTGATCCCTACAGGCGTCGCGTCGGCACACAAATTAAACATTTCAATGTCCCGCCACGTCGCCGCTAACCAATTATACAGGACATGACCGTCCTCGGCCGACAGCGTTCCCATTAGGTTGGTACACTGATTGGAATCGTAATCTTTGTACCGGCATTAGTAGTACTCTATAGGTATATGGCTCCCATCATAGCTACAATACGATCTTACCTGGAAATGGTCGTTTCGATTTGCTACATAATCGTTAACAGTAATTGTGCGAGTTAACGCGATGGAAACGGATACTAAACGCTCGCTGTCAGCGACCGGAATCATGTTTGTATTATGCAAAACGACCACGCGGACAAACGGCGCGAATCCGTCGGTAATTATTTAGCGGAACACGTTTCTACTTGACGGCCACCTGCTAGCGCCTGCCCGCCCAGCTGCCCAATGCCCGATATTGCGTTTTTCGAGCCAGAATTGCATTTGCATCGTAATTTATGCGAAACGCTCAAACGGGTTGTGCCACCGGAAAAGGGGTGGGCTAAAAACTAACTCGACCCAATCTGTCTAACCCAATAATTTACTACGGTTCATTTGATGATTTAGATATTTTACCTTACACAGGACATCTATTATCATCCAATACAATCCTATCAAAAAAAAAGGTAATTATCTACTCTTAACAAAAAATATACTAAATAGTTACCTTAGAATTTTATTTTGATCAATATGTTTCAATTAATATATTATATGAAGAATCTTATAGAAATTTGCTCCTTGAATTAACATACTTTATTGTATAGAATCAATTTTGCACACAATAACAAAGTGAATTGAAAATTAAAAACGTTCTAAAACATTTTTTTTTAACTTTTCTTAAAGGAAAGATTGACGAATAAACACCTATGACTCACTAAATCACTACTATAACGCTCCAACATTGGCGTCCTTAATCTTTCCTTGTCCGAGTTACTCCACCTCAATTTTGTACCCTTCTCCATCCAGCCACCACTGTTCTCCTCACCACTCCACTCAATTCTCTATTTACACCTTTTTCCGATCAATATCTCAAGTAAATAAATCAAACTTGATTTTTTTCATTGCAGTCTTGCAAACAGACATCATCATTAAAAGAATCAATCTTTGAATCATTTCCGAAGGAAATATATAACAACCATACACAAAAACAAACGTTATGGGTAACCCAACCAGAGACCTGCATGAATAGTTTGAATAAAGTTGAGTTTGTAACGAGGTTGCTTAATTCTAGGCAATCAAGCTTTTGCCTAATTAAACTGAGATAACAGCGATCGTGGTGCTGCAATACCATATCAACCCAAAACTGGTTAATACATGTACAAGCGACCTCGGCTACACTCAAAACAGGACAAATAGGATTTCGCTTGATTTAATGAAGGTTACTTACAGCCGAAGCGCTGCAATTAATACCACAACGATACTAAATTGGGCAACACTCAGTCTCAAGCAACCTCGATTAAACTTAGGTTGAGAAATATATAACTTGGACTAATAATAGTAACATTGTATGATAGGCGATGTCAGGCGAAGATGTATATTTTCAAAGTACAACATTTCATTAGCTTTTTCAAATAGGAATAACATACGTAATATCTTCTCTAGTTATCATTACAAGATTAATAGTAAAATGAAAGAAAATTCAATCAAATGTTCTAAATGTAAAGGTGTTTATATTGGCCATACTGGCAGAAAACTAGAAACATGCATCCACGAACACAAAACTAAATCTAATTCTAACGTTTTTAAACATGGCAAAGAAACAGGTCATGAAATTGATTTCGAAAATGTATCACTTTTACACAAATGCGATAAGGGTTTAAACTTGACCTATTAGAAACCCTAAAGATTAATAAACATAAAATTTGTAACGATAATTTAACTTTTATGTATTTGAAACATTTGAATTGACGAATATTTTGGTTTTCCGCCTTCCATTGTGCACTGTTGAACTTGTTTTAAAGAGAAGTTTTTCATTTATACTGGTCCTTAGTCTTACCTCTTCTCTTCGCCAACATTGTTCATCCAAGAATTTTATTTTGTAAATTTCGATTTGTTATATGTCTTAATATAAGTTACTTCATTTTGTGACATGTATATATTTATATCAACACCACGCGTATTATAAAGTTTCAACGACTGTAAGTATTTTTTTTAACATTTTAACGTGTATGTTTAGTCTATTTTTATTTATATTATAGATTCAGACTGATGATGGGGTTGATACCCGAAACTAGTATCTGACTAAATAAATAATTTTTAGCAAGTAAAAGAAGTTTTTTTTAAATCATTTTAATTCAAAATATTTAACTTGCAACATGGATAAATGTGAATATTATGATACTAATGGGGCTAAAACTTTGAGAGCTTTTCTTTTATTTGGTGAAAATTTAACTTCTCTCTTTTGGTTTGTCGCTTTATTGACCAGTCAAAAGTGGACCACGACTTTATGTAACATATCTTTTTTTTTTAATTCATAACAATTTCGGATACATAATTTAGCGATCTTCGAGAGCACTAATATAGTATATCTGCAATGGTAGGAAATTCAAACTATGGAATGACTGGAAGTTAAATCTCTCACGATCTTGAAATCACTACATTTTCAGCTTTTTGACTCCAAGGTCTAAAATTGCCCAAAATGATCATAATGTATCTAAAATTTCCAAAATTTGGTAAAAGTTTATAAAATGGGCTAAAATAATTTTAGACATTTCGACATATTAGACAGTATTACCCACATTTTGATCATTTTAGGCAATTTTGGATACACTGTTAAATAATTTTGAACAACTAAACTAAAACTAGAAGCACAATCGTAGAACTAGAAACTTGAATTTGAACAAATTTTGCGATTTAAACTATTATAGTACAAGTTTACATAATTTTAGATACAGTTTGAACATTATTTTGGACAAATTTAGACAATTTTTCAAAGGTTTGATCAAGTTTGGTTTTAAAACATTCACTGCTTTGCAAAGAGCACGGCGCTACATGATTCACGGAGAATCTATTGTCGAATGAAAGAAACATAGTAGCAGCAAATCGATTAATATGATTCGAAATGTGTGCCATTCGTGGCAGGTCTCGGAGTCGGCAATACAGTAACTTAAGAAAGAACACCACACTATTGACGAAAGAAGACAAGACCGAAACAACGAATCAGCGAATAGAGTTGAGTTGGGTTACCCAACCCAACCAAACAAGGATTTAGTCTTCGTTCAACAAACTCAGTACTTCCTAGAAGCCAAAACTTGCAAGTATTACAAGAACTTCTTGAAATAGCGTATCTACTCTACTAAACCTCTTAATTGTATATCTCTAATATTGTATATCTTGTGATTTCGTCAACTTAGCCAAATCGTTTATCAAGAACTGCTGCCAATACAATCTATCTTTTGCTATTTGTGTTTCACGTTGTTATTCGTTTGGTTGCAGAACTAACCAAGGTATATGTTATTCAACAAAAAAGAAACTTTACATGAAACAAATATGTTGTTTGTATGGTTTATGTTCATAAACTGTTTTGATCATCATGTTGTTGTTTCAAATTATTTTTAAAAATCTTATTAGTGTGACTGGTTATTTATTAACATCAATTCACTTAATAACATTGACAGTTGTAATACTCTTAAGAGTTTTTGTAATATTCATTTTTCTTGTTATCAATTCCATATCGATACAAGTCTTGATATGGTTGAATATAAATCACAGTTTCCGGTGGTATCATCATTCTCATGTCCCCTCCTATCGTGGTATAAAAGAGATTTATGGAAGAACACATAAGATGATCCATAAGGACGGTCTATAAAGAAGAGAGGCTCGAAAAGAAAGGAGTCCGAAAGTACAAATGGAAATAAAACGAATAAACGCTTGGAAAAAGTCCATTAATGTATGCGTTTGGGTCCGGAATAAATTCGGGGATAAATCTGGTAAACGCGGCGTCGGTATCCGAACAATCCGTGTAGTAAAACGGGAACGAGGGGAAAAGGAGTGGAAAAACGCGGGCGGCAAATATTTATTTTGAAGCGGAAACGCGACCGGCGCGCGCCGAAAATTATCTATTTTAAACCGGGCGCGGCGGTCGAAACGGTGGAAAAGAAATTGAAAAACGCGGAATAAATATATGATCGGTCGTAATTCAAGCTGGTCTCGGATTTTTCCAATACGTGCCCTATCTACATGAATACGTGATTTGTGACTGTATCGGGCCGGGCGCGGTGCTTGGGCCATACTGGAAACAACGCGTTGCTCCCCTTTTTTTTCGCAAAAACCGACCCTCATAATTAATTGTCGACGGGAAAACCGCATCGCCGCGGAAGCATACGGTCATTATCGGCAGTTATTCGGGCCTCTATTTACCTAATGATGTAGTAAATTCAAGTGTAATTTCAATGGGGTCCCATTGTAACCACGGGGTTGGATTACAGGCACTCCCATAGATAGATACCGCGACCAGGTAGTTGTAAATTACCTACCAGGTGATTATAGACGGATTTTTTCGGGTCGACGCTGTTGGCGCGAGGGCCGGAATTTATGAAAAGCCACCTCGAAAATACCACAACAAAGGATTTTCCCGAACACGAGCACCATCTATAGCCAGTAATAGTCGCGACGTGGCTTCCGCCGCTCCTGTTTTTACCCCGTCAAAAATAATAAAACAGACCCAACCAGTGCTTTAAAAAATATGTTTTATTGTCCCGGAAACCGTTTATTTCTATGAATCGCAAAAAACCTTACTCGTTTGTTTCCCGATGGAAACGGTATCGCATAACTGTATTCCTACACTACCCACTCCCCTGCATTTTTTTTATTAAAAAGAAAAACCGAAATATAGGTTACAGCGTTTTGTATCGCAATCAAAAACAACGTTTTGGAATAATTGTGCAAAAATAACATAAAATGCGGAAGCATCGTAATAGCAAATTCCACTTGCAAAAGTGCTTTCTAGGAATTAAGCATGAAGTAATCAAAATCGGTCTTATGGCAGCATTAATAACTACAATACGATTTTCATTCGTTATCTGTTGGTGGGCATCTATGTTTAGTTACAATTCATCGAAGAACATTCAAGTATAACTGGAAGTAGTTAATGACTGCTCAAACATAGATATATAAAAATTTAAGAATTAAATTGTGTTTCAAAAGCGTTTTAGTTGTAAAACATAACATCTTATCAAAAACACCGACAGATAGTCAAGGCTATGAAAAACGTGTTATTTATAAGCGATAAAACGTGCACTTTAACAGCTGCACTCACCCACATACTGTGTTACTCAACACATCGTTGTCATTTTTTGTATAATTGTTTCGACGATAATATCTCCTGATAGTAGTTATAAAAAAATTATTTTAATTAAGGAAAAAGACTTGAGGTGTCCGTAACAAGGTTGTGTCGTTAAGTAAATCACCTCATACTTCCCAATTAAGTTACCGGGGTAGTTACCGGTGGTGGTTAGTAGCCGGAGCCTTGGTGGTAATGAGCCGGGACAGAAGTTTCCAACGAGAGAATTAAAGTAAACAGTCCGACTCGGACAAACAACAAAGCGAAAAGTCGGCGGAATTGCTTGATTAGACAGCGCCACACCCGATCCATTTTATAAATACAATTAAAAGGCAGCTGCCCGGTCTACAAGAAAGACCGTCGTCGTCGTCGGGCGGCAATCGATGGGGGCCCTCATTTACTCCCTTGTTTTTCTTCTTCCGCTTGTCTTTCCCCCCGGCCGTTCTGCCTCCGCCTCGCTATTATCCTTTTATTAAACCCAAGGTCGTCAGCTCGCACTTCCAAGAAGTGTCCAATGGATAAGAACGCTGTGGGTGTCCGTTAAGGAGTCCGTTCAATCGATTGACTCTTGGTGTGAGACGACAATTTCTGTTGATTGTGACCGGGGTCAAAAGCAAATAACATAAAGTTTACAAAAATTTCGACGCAACCATCTATATATTTATATTTCAGTTTATTTGTCAAAAAAATAATTTCCCCTCTTAAATTCTTACAACGCATAAAAACCACCACCCGAATTTCAATTCCTATAAATTTCGGCGATGCCCATCTCATAACACTCCGTAGATTACGCATAAAGGGATATAAATTTTGGGCTAGCTTAAAGAAACCTCGCTCATCGCTCGCGAGGAACGGACGGACGCGAAGAAGGGCTGTCGGTATTTTTCTTTTTTGGTTGAACCGGGTTGGGATAATTCAAATACGCATTTGCATGAAAGGATATCCGCTCGCTCGAGAAAATCAAGGAGGCATGCATTCTTGATAAGCAACGCGCGTGCGCCATCTATTACTTCAAAGGAAAACATCTCAACATGATAATCTACAAAATATTATCTATTACGTTTTATTTATTTTTTATTTTGCCAAAGTATTTCAATTTTATCGTATTTTAAAACCAATTTAAACAACATCTTAGTAACTTCATTTTCAATCATTTGTTCGTATCAATTTTTCAAATTAGAATCAAATTCTTTATTCAAAGATCATTCGTGATTGTGCATTCCACTTATTGGTTTCGATACTAAAGAACAAAATTGATCATGCACATCTTAATCATCTTGATGGATATATCAATATTGGAGCTAATGGAAGCAATATTGGCAATTTACGTTGCGATTTTGAATATATCACCAACAGGTGGTGATGATGCTTTTCATATTATGGTAGAAGCCTAACAAAAATAGACAACACATTCAGTTACTGAGCGCGCAGGATCGTTGAATATTCCTTAATTATTTAAGCTATAACTTTTACAGGCCTCATATCACTCTGCATAATTGGTTATGTCTAAGCTCATAATTGAGCTAATTACGTTTTTGCCTAACTATACACATACACATATTTAGATAACGTGTTAAAAGTAGAGCAATGTTCAAAACGATATAGTCAATTCTTGTTTTGCGATAATGTACTTGTTAATTAAAATTTGGGTTATGTGTTAATACATGGAGTTAGATAGAATTTCTAGGGTTGGGTTGAGCAACGAGTTTGTGTTTAGATGGAAAGATGAAGAAGAATGAAGCGACTCATTCCAGATGGCTATCAGCAGCAATGGACTAACAACAAGAAAAAGTTGTATCTTCTGGAATCGTTTTGACTAATACTTGAGGAATACAATTCCGCACGGAGAAGAAAATATTCTAAATCATTTTAACTTCATTGGAAAAGTCTTTGGAAGGATCTTTATGAACAACAAAACACTATTTGTGACTACGGATAGAACTGGACAGTGTGCTGTTGACGTTGTAAACCCAGACTTGGGTTGAACCGATATTACAGATTACTTCTGGAATATTGGGGTTCCATGAGGTAAGAAATTCTTTTTCAAAATCAAGATCAGATACTGTTTTAAATAGACTAGAATGCTCATAGTAGACCTGATATACCTTTTAGAAGATTAGATGCAGATCGTAGAAGACTCGATATTGCTTATAGTAAACTAGATACAGTTTTTGGAAAATTATATATCAGAAAACCAAATAATGCTTAAAAACCAAAAATATTAAATACTGTTTGCAGATAACTAGATGTTGCTTGCAGATTATAAGTCTGCAATAAGTCACGTTTCTTCTTCTTCATTTCGGATTTTGTCCTGTATATACTTGCGATGATCTTGCGATGTTGATGTCCAGCTCGCCTTCCAGCGCATGGGTGATTTTCCCGGACGTCCTAACGCAACTGATTTCCCTTCCTTCGTAATTTTCCCAATCGTTCCTTGTCCATTCTGCGAACAAATTCTCTCCAACCCTTTGTTCGCTTTCTGGCTCGTCTAACAATGAACCCAACGCCATGTGTGTTTCTAAATTCTTGTTTGTAATGTCTTGTCCACATTGTGTTACATAGATATACCCATATAAATGCTACGTCAGATGTTTATATGTTTTCTTTTAAGTTTCTACTACTGGTTATGCCACAATTTGATTTTATAGGGTGTATCTAAATTGATGCGAAAGATTTTAAGGGGTGATTTTTCAACGAAAATTAAGGGGGCTTTTCATACAACTTTTTGGTCAAAACCACTTCTCCTCCATGTTACAGCCCTCTAAAATTAGGGGAAAAAGATTGTTTTTCTTTAATAAATCCACTATGGAGGAATTTGGAAGGATGAAATTTGGCAGATAACTATTACTAATAAGGTGACATTTTTTTGATGATTTTTATAACCCGAAAATGTTATTACATGGGGCTGAAAAAATCAATCCCTATGATACTTTGCATCAGAACTTTTTAATACCTCTACATTTTTGACAACTGTTTTGTCTCTTGACATTTTCTCCTAAAATTGTTAGTTTGATTACAAAAAAATAAAATAATACACAGGCTCAAGTGAATTAATTCAGAGATTGATTATTATTATTCAAAGAAATGGAGTTATGTCAAATTGATCTCTGCATTATTTTATTTTTTGTGGTCAAACTAACAATTAATGTTAATCAATGTTAGTTGTAAAATGTCAAGAGATTTTTTCCCTTAACTTTAGAGGGCTATAACTTGAAGGAGAAGTGGTTTTGACCAAAAAGTTATATGAAAGACCGCCCTTAATTTTCGCAGAAAAATACTGCATCAGCATATTCTATGATCGAAAATAAACAAAAAAAGCCTAATAAACATAGGTCAGAAAATGGACCATTTTCGAGATATTCAAAGATTTAGTTTCATAAGTTGATATTGTTAACATCATGAATTTAAATTTGTTTTTATAATAATTAAGTCGTTACTATAATTACGATAAGTTGTTTAATCAAAAAAAAAATAATAATACTTCACGAAATTATTATTTTACTATTTAATTTAATAAAACTATTAAGTATGGCTTGGTATGGCTCCTATTAATTACTCCAAGGAAGAGATTGTGTATTGTTACACCATATCCACAAGGCCGGTGGAATTAGAAGGAGCAGTTTTGAGAAGAGTTGATGAAAAGGCTCAACCAGCATTAGAAGAAATTCTGCACAAGAAAACATTAAGAAAACAACCGTTCACCGCATTTTAAGGGAGCAGTTGCTTTATCCTTATCATTACAACACCATTCAAGCTCTAACAGAAAATGATGGCGAAAAAAGAGAGATTTTTTGTAGGTGAGCCATATAGGAAGAGGTAGTAAACGTTGACTTTCCCATAAACATTGTATTTACGGATGAAGTAACATTTACTCAAAGCGGAATTTTTAATATTCATAATGCGCATGTTTGGAATGATGAAAATCCCCATGCAATACTAGAAACTCATCATCATCATTCAGTGTTAATGTATGGGCTCGAATTATAGGTGATCAGTTATTAGGTCCATTTTTTCTTTCAAAGAGATTGACAGCCGATGCTTACATACATTTTTTACAAAATGACCTTAAAGAGGCATTTGATGAATTATCTCAACAAATTCTCGAAGATTACTACTTTATGCACGATGGAGCACCAGCACATTATGCACGCGCTACTCGAGCATACTTAAATAACAGATTTGGCAATAAGTGGACTGGCCGAGGAGGTCTTGTCCCGTGGCCACCTCGTTCACCAGATTTAAATTCGTTAGATTTTTGGTTTTAGGGACATTTAAAACAAATAGTTTATTCTGAAGACGTTCAAATTGTGCAGGATTTGAAAAATAAAATTAGTAATGCATTTGACACAGTAAAACAAATTATGAACCTTTTCCAATTTGTTAAATATTCATTGTTTTTATGCTAGTTGAACGATTTTTTTCGACAGTCTTTGTTACTTGTTTTGTTAAATTATTAATGAACTGTATTAATTAACTTAATATTATCTTATTATTTATTAGATTTTGTCTTAACCATCGTAACCATGGTAATCATATAATTACTGCATCTAAATCGTTACCAGTAATGATGTTAACAATAGGTCAACTTATGAAACTAAAACTTTGAATATCTCGAAATGGTCCATTTTCAGACCTGTGTTTATTAGACTTTTTTGTCTATTTTCGATCAGAGAATACGCTGATGCAGTCTTGTACAATCGTTGCGGTTGCAATATACAGGGTTATTGCAACCGCTTTATAAAAACAATTGCGGTAAATTTTGTTATAATCACTAAACATTTCTACGTAACATATGTGAATTTAAAAATTTTCGGCTCCGCAGTTTTCTTTTTATCACGAGGTGAATGTGTGTGTTCTAGACTGGACGTCGCGCCTTGATTTCTTTATGTAGGTATAATAAGGGCGCGACGTCCTTTAAATTCACATATATTACGTGGAAATGTTCAGAAATCTTCTTGGGTGTTTAGACACTGTAAGAAACTATATTTTTTGTGTTGAAATAACTTCTGCAAATTATATTCGTGTTCGCATATTGAAACGGTATCTTTATCGTAACAGATTATTTTTATCTTGACTTCTTAATAGTTTTATCTATGATGACGTTGAATAATTGGGGAGAATGAAGATT
Source organism: Onthophagus taurus (assembly GCF_036711975.1). Classification (NCBI taxonomy): domain Eukaryota; kingdom Metazoa; phylum Arthropoda; class Insecta; order Coleoptera; family Scarabaeidae; genus Onthophagus; species Onthophagus taurus. The sequence continues at coordinate 24,939,466 of NC_091976.1, read as the reverse complement.
AAAATGGATCTTATGCTAATTAATATAACGACTTAATACCAATTAATAAGATTAGTGTTTCTTAAGGTCTTATTTCAGTAATAACTGGGGCGTTTTAAATCCTTGTCGTCTTATTATAATCATACATAACACAACTGTTTCGTATATTCACCTACTTTAAGCATAACTCGTTCGCATGCAATTGAGCGTGCCACATGCCTATGTGCATGTTGGATCTTTGTTAAACCATAACATGTTTTGATTAAAATTACGTAGCTTTTTATAAGCACTACTTATTTCTTTGAAGATGCTTAAAAATAAATTTAAAAAAAGTGTGTTTTTGATTAATATTTTAATGTTTTTGATTATGCCGGAGTGGTGTTAAGATGAGTATTTTTCGACTTAAAAGTGTACGAAAAGAGGGTTGCAATTAAACACTTAATCATAATATATTAATTCGGGGGCATGCGGCAAAGGGGCGCCGAGTTCGTGCGAGCGTCGCCGAATGTACACGACGCCGCGACGTCTCGCTACCGAGAATCGTAGCCGGCGGCACTCGGTGTCGTCGCGACGCTCGGTTCAAAACGATCGTGCTGTACGATCATCAAAGAGAAGCGCGCGCGCGAAATTTTCTCGCTCAAATATTCATATATATATATATATATATATATATATATATATATATACAAATATATATATATAATTTGTGGGTGTAAAATTTTTCTATGTAGTTTATTCGGGGCAAATAAATTATTTAAGTGATTCGATTTTGAGGATTTATATACAGTTATGATACTGAAAGGAAAATACTGACCTAACTGGAATTTAAATAGTGAGTGGTGAGATTGAGAGAAAGATAGAAGATTCAGTGTCAGTGACTAGGTGTTGGGGAAGTGCTGTCGTGGTGCCAAAAATTCACCAAACGGTCGACTAAAAATAAAATTTATAGAGTAACAGCGACATGGAGAGGTCGCGACGGCCGTTTGTCGTCTATAAAGTTATGGATTTCTTATTTTATCTGCTTATAATCACATTTTTAAAAGGTATTTAATTTAATAATAATACAACATACCTTGCATTCATTTTAAATAACAATCAATACTTTTAAATTTATTAACCTTAACCATCCGTAAACCATTATGATTATTTATTAATAAGGGAAATTAACTACATAGCCATTTCATACAATATTCATAGCAAACGGTAATAATGTTTCGCTTTGTGCTAGTATATATATTAGTAATTTTCAGCAACTCGAATTTTATACTGAATTCATAGCTTTATTGTATTTTATGCGAAACATTACGTATTAATCGAGCTCATTAATACAGCATTATCACTAATATTGAGTATTTGAAAGATCAGAGAGTGAAAAAATGTAAACGATAACCCATGAGAGACTGTTTATTTTAATCTTAAAACTTTTGAATTTATTTACGACTTTTGATAGATACAAAATATTTGAATTATTTCGATGGTCCAACAACGACGTTTTACGACTTTAACATCGTAAAATATCGGGAAGATAACTGACACGGGCTTCTAACATTATTTTATTATCTTCATAAATAGTAAATAAAGAGATTTCATTTTGTCTCATGTTCGCGAGCGATTTAACAAAATTAAAATAATTAAAATTTAAGTAACTCTTCATTTTATTCCTAGATGAAACAAATGATTTAAAATTGAAATTGCTAAACCTACAGAAGGGATTAAAGCTTCGAAAAATAACCAGCTTGACCAATCAGGCTTTGTTTAAACAACTCCGTTTGATTTTTACCTTTTATCCGAGCGGGTTCATTCTGGTTCTAATATTTCCCGACCTTTTCCCTCGTTGTCCGTTCTCTTTTCACATCCATTTTTCTTTCATTTGCAAAACGAACTCATTCCCGGAAGTAAGTTTCCTCGCCTGAAGGAACATTTAGATTAATTTAAAACTTCTCGCGGATATTTTTATGAAGGGTTGCCTTTATGAAATGAAACGTGTTAGTAACAGTTTATGTAATTTGAAATACGTTTTCAATAACATAAAAGATGTATATATATAGATGCGAAGGGTGTTTTCGAGCGTGGTTTTACGTATGTTTCCCGAGGGATCGTTCTTCCGAAAGTGGTTATAAACAGCGGGCAGTCGATTACCGACTCGATCACACTAGATGTCTCCGGGAAAGAACGAATTTGTCACGAATTTGTACATTCGGCGTCGTCGTGGATAGATAGAAAATATTGTTTTTGCCTTGAGGCGGATGGATGTCGTCCTGTCATCTTCCTCAATACTTTCGAGGACCAGATTAGCCCTCGACAACCTCGCTCTCATCTATCTTGGACCAGTCCTTACAGCTGGATAGATCAAGCGCTATTTTTCATTTCGTCCGATAGCCGTTCGAGTCGAGAGACTTTTGTGTCACGCGAATGGAGCGCGGACTTGGGGTCTTTTATGCTTTATTACGTTTTGATATCGGCACTCTGTGGAGCGTGGAGGCCAAGGCGACAGATATATTAGGAGAAATGCGGTTACAATGGCAAGAGTATTTGATCTTTCTTTAGACCTACTCCGAGAGGAACTTAATTATGAACTAAAAAGCGGATGTGATTCTATACATAATTAAAATATTGTTTCATTTCCAATCTAAACAAAAGCTTACTTTTCGGAATGACTTTGTTGAAAAAGCGAATCGATGGTACAAAAATGAAGAAGGAAATGAAAAACTACTACAAAAGATCGACGACGACGTCGGGGGTAAAGAGAAGAGAAATGGGCGAAGGATAAAAGGTCGAAATTAACTACTATTTAAACAAAGGCCGGTCTGATTTAGGGGGCGCCAGTTGATAGGGCGAAATTGAAAAGCAATTTCTATATTGAAAAATCCGCCCGTTCGGAGCTGGCGGGCGGGGCCCACGTCTGCACAATTCCGGAATCGTTCCGCTGAATTTCATGCGAGTCAATAAATCTGAAATTTATGTAAATTGGCCCTCGCTAAGTTACGAAACGGCGGCGACGGTTCTGCCTCGTTTTGACTCGCCCGATAATGCGAATACAATTTTCTTTTATCGTTACCGTTCGCCGTGGCGTGTAACAGGCACCGTCGTACACGTACGATTTCACTCTGGATGGCTTACGGAGAAGATTTCCTCCAGAGAGTGATTCAAGAAATATATCGCCCGGATTAATAGCCGAAATCCTTTCCAATGCGTACACGGAAATGCGAAAACAGCTTGACCCATCATCAAACGATATTGCCAAAGTTGGCGATTTCAGAATATTAGATGCTTTTACGACCTAAAAACCGTGTATGCACGTACACGTTTCGAACGTCCTGTTTACGAGGTGTTTTGTAGCGGCAACCTTCCAGCGGGTTGCGAGTGCTAAACTTTAATTATGGGTAAATTAGTTTTCTGTAGAACCCCTTGGTCCTCATAGTTTATTTACGACCTGCCCGACGGCTATACCCACTCTCCTCACTTCCTTGTGCTCCTGTTGGCGTTGGAACTTGCCGCAGTAATTTGATATCTACTTTTTCTTGTATACCTAGCCGTTTTGCACCTTTTTGAGTAATATCTCAACTTGAACATAATATCATTTATGTACATAATTTAATGCCGGCACCTCCACCAAAATTCTACAAATAAAATGTGTTATCTTTATACATTTAGAATTATTACGATTATCATCGACCAAATAAAACAAAGTGTAACTATTGGAAAGGAAACCAAATGATGTGAGGTCATGATTCACAACATATTTTCTTGGAATTTCTAGTTTTTGAGTTATTGTAGTATTTTTATCTAAAAACGTCAATTGTGAGATTTGTGTGCTTTATAATTTATAACTAGAAATGCGAATTAATTACAATGAAAATCTTTATGGTTTATGTCTTTGTGATGAATTACGAACAATTTTTATTAATACTATTCTCATCCACACTTTTTAATTTTTGAGATAAACATCAAGTATAAGTACGAAGGCTTTCACGGCCGATATTAATTAAACTAAAACTAGAACTGATACTAGCACTATAGTAGACCTAGATAGTAGACCTAGACTAGACCTAGGGTCTAGTGTTAGTTCTTGTGATAGTGCTAGTGTTAGTTCTAGTTTTAGTTTAATAAACATCATGTACTTACTAAATGTGTCAAAATTGATGTTTCGCACTTTAAGCCCGCTAGGTTGGTAATAATCACAGTTGGGTTATAATCGCTTATGGATAGTGTTGAATTGGTTTATTGTAAACTTCTTTATCGACAACACTTTTTCTTGGAATTTTTGGTTTTTGAGTTAATGTAATATTTTTAACCAAAAACGTCAATTTAGAGATTATGATTTATAACTAGAAATGTGAATTAATTAGAATGAAATTCTTTATGGATTATGTCTTTATGATGAATTATGAACAATTTTTATTAATGCCATTCTCATCCACCCTTTTTAATATTCGAGATAAACATCAAGTACTTACTAAATGTGTCAAATTTGATGTTTCGTACTTTAATCCCGCTAGGTTGGTAATAATCACAGTTGGGTTATAACTGTTTACGAATAGTGTTGAATTGGTTTATTCTAAACGTTTTTTATTTACATTTTTTCTTGGAATTTCTGATTTTTGAATTATTGTAATAGTTTTATCAAAAAGCGTCAATTTAGAAATTTGGGGATATTATGATTTATAACTAGAAATATGAATTAATTAGAATGAAATTCTTTATGGATTATGCCTTTCTGATGAATTATGAACAATTTGTATTCATATCATTCTCTCCACACTTTTTAATTTTCGAAATAAACATCAAGTAGTTACTAAATGTGTCAAATTTGATGATTCGCACTTTAAGCCCGCTAGGTTGGTAGTAATCACAGTTGGGTTATAGCTGTTTATGGATAGTGTTGAATTGGTTTATTATAAACATTTTTTATCCACAACATTTTTTCTTGGAATTTCTGATTTTTGAATTATTGTAATATTTTAATCCAAAAACGTCAATTTAGAGATTTGCGGATTTTATGATTTATAACTAGAAATGTGAATTAATTAGAATAAAATTCTTTATGGATTATGCCTTTCTGATGAATTATAAACAATTGTTATTAATATCATTCTCATCCACACTTTTTAATTTTCGAGATAAATATCAAGTACTTACTAAATGTGTCAAATTTGATGTTTCGTACTTTAATCCCGCTAGGTTGGTAATAATCACAGTTGGGTTGTAATCGCTTATGGATAGTGTTGCAATGGTTCATTATAAACATTTTTTATTCACAACATTTTTTCTTGGAATTTCTGATTTTTGAATTATTGTAATATTTTAATCCAAAATCGTCAATCTAGAGATTTGCGGATTTTATGATTTATAACAAGAAATGTGAATTAATTAGAATAAAATTCTTTATGGATTATGTCTTTGTGATGAATTACGAACAATTTTTATTAATAACATTCTCATCCACCCTTTTTAATTTTTGAGATATACATCAAGTACTTTCTAAATGTGTCAAATTTGATGATTCGTACTTTAAGCCCGCTAGGTTGGTAATAATCACAGTTGGGTTATAACTGTTTATAGATAGTGTTGAATTGATTTATTGTAAACATTTTTTATCCACAACATTTTTTCTTGGAATTTCTGATTTTTGAATTATTGTAATACTTTTATCAAAAAACGTCAATTGAGAAATATTGGGGATATTATGATTTATAACTAGAAATGTGAATTAATTAGAATGAAATTCTTTATAGATTATGCCTTTCTGATGAATTATAAACAATTGTTATTAATATCATTCTCATCCACACCTTTTAATTTTCGAAATAAGCATCACGTACTTACTAAATGTGTTAAATTTGATGTTTCACACTTTAATCCCGCTAGATTGGTAATAATCACAGTTGGGTTATAACTGTTTATGGATAGTGTTGAATTGGTTTATTCTAAACGTTTTTTATTCACAACATTTTTTCTTGGAATTTCTGATTTTTGAGTTATTGTAATACTTTTATCAAAAAACGTCAATTTAGAAATTTGGGGATATTATGATTTATAACTAGAAATGTGAATTAATTAGAATTAAATTTTTTATGGATTATGTCTTTCTGATGAATTATGAACAATTTTCATTAATATCATTCTCACCCACACTTTTTAATTTTCGAGATAAACATCAAGTACTTACTAAATGTGCCAAATTTGATGTGTCGAAATTTAAGCAAGTTAGGTTGGTAATAATTATAATTAGTTTATAATCGCTTTCGGATAGGGTTACATATAATAACACTTTGTATTCAAAAACGTTAATTTAGAGATCTGTGGGTTAATGGCGCCATAGAAATCTTGAATCACTTCTTTAAGTTTATTATTCTTTTCTTTCTTGTTATCTATATCTTCCAATTGGTTTTCGATTCATATTGAAACTACTTACTTTGCAATTTTTAGTTTGAGAAGAATTTGCATCATCTATTCCTACATTAATGCATACGGATCGTGATATATGGCGTAATACGTAAGTGGCAGTCGTTTAGAATTAATTTCTCCGCGGGGGCAATTCATCTCTGTCTAAAACAAAATGAAAGCCAAATAAAAAATAAATTGACTTTCAGATGGTGAGGCCGAAAATCCATCTTGAAGAACTAATACGACGACGGCAAACAACCGGTTGAAAATTAAGGGAAGTCCCGCGGGGGCGGGATGACTTTGATGTTTTAATTTTTAGCAGAGGCGCGCCGTCCGAAATCTTTTAATTACCCGGTCGAATAAAAAATCCAATTAACGCCGAAAAAACGTAATTGGAGTTGGGCGTTCGCGTGCGGCCCGCGCAGGTCCGCATAAATTGTTGGGCCTTCGTGCCGTGGGTAATTGGAGTAATTAGGAATACAACGTGCAAAAAATAGCGCTTATAACTCATATCGTTGAACGGCGAATTTACCGCGGCCGTTCCGGTTAAACTATAAAATATGTCCGGGGGCGGTATTTGTGTGTTTACGTTCGGCCAGGTCAGTTTTTTTTCGCCGGGACGCGTCGTATGACTGCGGCAGACATAACTTTCCTGAAAATTTACTGCAGCCAAAAGGAATCGACTCAAAAATTTATCGTCAACGAACGCGGCCCGCCGCCGCACTGACGGATTTATTAAGGCGCCCCCCGTATTTGAGATATGGAGAATGTAATCTCGAGTTATTTGAGTTGGGATTTATGTGATTTTGAATGATTTGTTACAACGAAACGGAAATAAACCGAATCTATCTACCAAAATGATTTTTTTGTCTTTCAAAAAATCATGTTGTAGCGCATTGATTTTGAACAGTTCGCTATAAATAGCTCTATATAAAAGTGGACGATGGTATTTGATCTGGGTCGTTAATACGAACGAGAGAGTGCATTTTCTCGCCATGGTGGGCCGGAAGTTAGTCCAATCGGTTCATCCGAAAAGCCAAAACCGCGGAATGGAAAACCGAATTTTTCTCTTTGAACACGCCACAACGTGCTGTTACGTGTGCCTCCCTTTATTACTATCCCCATCTTCCTTTTTCTCTACCGTTGGTGAATCGAGCTTCTCTGTCCTCAGGTCGCCGTTCGTCAAGCTTTTTTGTCCTCGTCCTTTTCGAGGACACTTAATAAAGAAATTCTATAGGGACGCGTTTAAGTTCTCTTTGCGGCATTGTTTTCTTTAAATTCCGCCTCTCGATCGCCCCAATACAACGCCTTAAATAATACGTACTCGTCCTTTTGTTCTCTTTCGTAGAACGAAGAAAAAAGACAATACTAAAGTTTCTATTTGAGAGTGATATTCTTGTTTCAGTTCGCTCTGTATCCATTAATATAAATGTTATTACTCCAGAACGACGTTTCGTGAAGTGCGAGCATAAACCAAACCTTATTACTACTTTGCATCCACCAAGTCCGCAAATTCTAGCAGACGGAGATGGTATTGGGGCTGTCAGTAACCTCGAAACTGCTTCAATATCCGCTCCCGAGTCGGCCGCGATCTCATCGGCCCAAATCAAATATTGAGTGAGGAACGGGCTTCGTCGTCGACGACATCGCGAGTATCGGATGAAGACGACGTCAATGCCGCTTCAAATTAAGCAACACTTGTAGTTAACGTCGTAAATTTAAACAATTAATTAGCGCTGGAAGCTGTCCCGCCCTCTACCCGTGGTCTATACCCTGCGAATGGAACACCTCCTCGACCGGTGCAGGATTCAATAGCACGCCTCTAACTTTAATGTTTCCATGTAAATTAGAACTGAATACTGCCCAAGTTAGTGACTAGGGATGGAGCTTAAATTAGTGGGAATTGTCGTCTTAATGTGAGATGTGAGATCGAAACAATTACTAAATTTAGATTGGAAAAATTTGAATAGTATAATTGAAATCCTCTTCAGGTAGCTTAATAGCTCCACAAAGTGTTGGTAAATCATAGCCAATCTGTGCATAAGCCTAGTAAACAATACGTTAGCCTCTATGTTTGGATTATCACGCTAGCATGCAAAGGGCGGCGTGGTTTGCAGAACCATACAGGCTTTGTATTGTGTAATATTCCATTACTTTGTCAAGGATTATTGGAAACCAAAGTGCGTTTAATCCTTCTAACAACAACGCATAATTAAACGGGAAAGAATACTGGAATGAATTCGACTTGGCTATTATTCGTTTTATGCAACCATAACCTAAATCATCCATTGAAACTGCTATGTTCCTTGTAGCAATTTTATTACGTCACATACAAATGGGAAGGGTAATCGTCAGCCGCGGGGCGAAGAAAAATGCTTTGAAGTGCCCATCCGGCCGAGTTGCGTCAATAAAATTGAAGCCTGTCCTCCGCTTTTGCTCGTAAAATTCATTCGTGAGTGCAATGTCAAGTGAAAATAAAATTGGGAAATGTCTCGTATAATGCCAGTTTTCCTATGATTGTTTAGCATGGAAATGTATTGTTCAATTCAACATAATTAATACATAAAAGACAATAATTTTAGCTACATTTAGTATCTCATTCTAATTTGTTCACCATTGCTTGAAAACTTAGCCAAGTGTGTTATGTTTTCTCGTAACAATTTACGTTAACGAGGTTATTTTCGCGTTTCAAGTTTTATAGGTAATTATTTGGTCTGGTGTATATTTAAATATTTATTCTTGCCTCTTAAATTTAGATGAATCCGATGTTTGGTTCTATTTCCTTGATACAGTATATAATTAAGGAACGGGAAATTACCTCGTGAGATATCTTGGATGGCTTAATAGTGTGTTATATATTTTCACCCTGCTTAATTTAATAATTTACAAAAGTTAAGATAATATCTAGCTTTTATTTTATAACGGTTTCTGATTTTTTATTGAAACTTTAATACAACTCCTAAATATATAAAAATACAGGCCTACTCTTGAAAATCCACGCTGGTCAAACAATGTACCGATAACCTGATAAAACTCGCCAGAGGCAATGATGTTACTCTATAGGGGGTTTCAAGTCATAAATACATTGAGGGAAATGAAAAAGCAGACAAGCTGGCGAAAGAGACAGCGAGGATGCCCTTTAAAAAGCCACTTAAAACAGTTAATTAGTAGATGGGAGGCCTAAAAGGTACCCTTGTGCTGGAAAGAACTTTCAGGACATAGACAAGCAAAGAGTATGATAATTCCGTTGCAAAAGATCGTTCTCAGGTTTCTTGACAGGCTATAAAATCCTAAAATACCACCTCTTCCACATTGAACAAGTTGAGGATCAAAATTGTCGATTTTGCAAGACAAAAACTGTTCTGAAGTGAGATTGTCGAATTTAAGAGTCCTTAAATAGGATTCCGCATCTTCTTCAGGTTCTGAAAATAGGTTTTTTTAGGACTTTTAATCAAGCTGTGCGTACAGATTTACCTGTTAGAATATTCTCATGCATCGACCTTTTTTCACCTTTTTTTGTTGTAATCGAAGTTACATATTTAGAAACACCCCCCTTGAAGGTCGTCACTGAGTTGTAGTATAAATCATACTTCTTCTTTCCGTGCGGTAATACTCCTGCATTTATAATTGTCAATTAAACATTATATTGTTATAATGATTATATGTCAGCAAATAAATTATGATGATTTTAAAAGAAGTTTCAATTTGAAGAAAGAATTTAAGGACTTAGAAGCTTTTCTGAAGGAAATCTTTCCAAAATTTCTTTTTCAAGCTGATAGCTACCAGATAGCGTTTATTTGACTCCTTTTTATTTATTTATTTATTATAGTACTAGACTAACATATTTCCTTTTGGAGATCCATTCAGTATAGCTGAAAGTAAGATGTTGACTGCACTAGTATTTTCGTCTAGAGATAAATACAGGTTTAGTTTTTGTTTCTTCATTTTTTAAAATACCTACACGATGTACAGGCTTTACTTCATTATCAATAGTAATTTCTTTAAGACCTTCAATGGAACCTTCAGCTTTTAAAAAATTATAAAATAAGTACTCTGGTCAGAAATATTTAAATGGATCTCTACAATTTGACAGTATACTACAAAATTCCGTGAACAAAGACTGGTTATATTGAAAGTTATATTACTCATTGTTATGAAGATAAAGCAAAAATTTTGAAGCAGAGTTGGTTATCTGTTGCTGAAAAGTATCAAATCTAAATTCTTCTTTCTGTATGTTTTCATTGGTGGTGGCACTAAATTTTTTTTCAGGTTGAACACATGGCAAGGTTGCTGCGATATTAAAATTGTTAGTTTTGTTAAAACTATCATTTGATATGAAGGAGTTTATAGAAGATGCATTCGTAGAATAATGAACCCGAATGACATGTCTTTTAAAAGAAGCTAAATTTTGAAAACCCTGATTACATTCCAGATATCTGAATGTGGAATTTTAGTTTAGATTATGAAAACGTTTGAAATGGTTACTTAGAGATTGCTTATTTCCATGATCATTTTTACAAATAAAGCATAACATGTTTGTTAATTTGAAAACGTTGTTTTGTCCATATTTCAATAAAAAAAAAATATTTTGCAATTAGTTCAATAGGTAAAGCTACCTATAAACCACTACAAGCTGAAAAAAGACACAGTTGATAACAAAACGAAAAGCGTTAGATAGCTATTTTTGTCTTACCTGTAGATACTATATATTTTTGGAAAAATACACACTTCTTCACTCAACTGATCACTGTTAAAGATGCGACAATGCGACGAGTTAACGTGATCTATGGTTATAAAATTTTATAGATAGCGCAGTGGTCTGACGATAAAGAAATCGCTGACTTAAATTCGCGGAATACGGCGGTGTAGGTTTGTGATTGATGAATTTTATTCATTGATATAAAGAACAATATTCTTAGCAGTTAAAATTGTGTCAACGAAAAACTTCATTGAGACAATGAAAATCAGTCAACAATCACTGTTCATTGTGAAACTGATATTATGAACAAGATTTTTTTCAGTGAAGAAGGCTATTCACGTGCTGTCCCTATAAAGGAGAAGGAAATAGGCGTAAGCAATGAAATCTTGTTTAGTAAGATAAGGTAGTATAACGTAGGCCATATACCTACGTCGTTTTAGTCATTAGAGATTCCCATGGCCATAACCGCACATGCAACAATAAAAATTTTTCTCTTTTTATCCATCACTTAACAGTCAACAAACGACATGAAGGCACAACGTCGGTAACGAAAATCACATTGAAATTTTTTACATGACGACATGCCGATTCAAACGACACGATAAATGACTCTTTTTGCCCACACACATATGATTTTTCCCTTGAAACTGATGTCCACGCGCAATTACATGCTAAATCATTTGGATACTTTACCAAGTTATGGAACATGACTTTTTTTGCCATGCCATTCTTTCTCGCATACCAACCGCCACATCTCAACACTCCACGATTTTTGAAACGAAAGAACGTCTGTGTATTTGAGAGTTTTGTTTTCTTTTTTTAGGTTTCTTTTGAAAGAATATTTCTTCAATTAGTTATTAATAAACTATTGGTGTTGTTGAATATAGAAGTATAAAAAGTTATAGTGTTAACGAGTAAAGCTTTGCCGCTCTTTCATTTGTAAAACAAAGTTGTTCGCGTACAAATGCGACTGGCCACACTCTGCACGTACATCCAAAAACAAGCGCCCCGAAAACTTTCGCGGGAACTTGAGCCCTTGTAAAACTTTTAACTACATCAATTTTTTAACAACAGTCCAGGCAGCCGCGGTGTACTCTGTCTCACTGCTTATTATTGCAAGAATTTTCCGCAAAACTTTTATCTACAATATGCACACCTCCGCCGACGTCGGAACATATTAAATTAACGGTTCCCACAGGAGGTACATCGGTGAAAGTCGCATCAAATTTTCACTGAAATAGTAGAAGATGTAGAGGAGAACGATGGGGTCGTGGCATCTCAGCGGTTCCCAATAGACGTCTTTCGTCAATGTTTCAGCATTGTACGTCGCTTCCACTCCTGTAAATAGTAGTTACAGTGGAGACTCATAAAACCAGTTTGCAGGGCTCCGAACCTTCGGGGACTCTGCTGTTACAATTATACAGGCTGTAAAAGTATATGGGTTGAGTTATGACCCGGTTGTCAACGGCAGCCGCTTCTTGTGTCTCTATTAAGACCCGTCAGCGCTAATGCGTTTATTATTAAAATTACAACGAGCCGCTCCCTTCGAAGAGATAACGTCATCTTGCTCTTTGGGTACAGATCCTTTTTTTTTATGTTTTATCTAACCCCGTGTTTATGGTTTTATTATTTTTGTCAGATTCTTTTTGTGGTGTGTATCTCTTACGTTATTTAAATTTTATTGTTTCCCCACCTTTAAATTTATACAAGGCTAAACTGAAATATTTACCGCATAGTTACCGGGGGTAAAATAATGCACCCACACCAAAATTCCAATGCGGCAAAAATTTATTATTTTTCGCCATAAATTCGGTAGATTAACTGTTCCCGTACGGTAGGTTGCAAATAATTTTATTGGCGTATAAAAATAAAACACATCGGGATTACCGATCATCGATTCTAATTAAATATATATTCAGTTGCCGGCCTCTAACGGTGCGTGAAATTAAATAAAAGGATTAATACGCGAGGCGTTATGATCCAATTTTATTGAGATTAATACTACATTTCGAAATTTATTAATCCCGAAACGCACCCCGTTTTAAAGTGGATAATAGTTATTGATTAGAAGACGAACTTTGTCGACTCTTGCAATTGATACTAATCACCAGCGACTTGAAAATGAAGTGCTCGTAAATATTTTATACATCCCGGTCGATGGATATTACGTTTTATGTCTCAGAGGTCATTTAGGTAATTAATAAAAAGGGTTTATAATTTTCTTTAAATTAAAATGTATTTTTTATCGAAATCAACAAGGAATAACAACAAAATAAAATAAATAACTTCTTTAGTGTTTACCACCTTTGGATTCTTTGAATCCATGTTCTTCCCCACCTTTATGGCCACCTTGTTTTCCATAATCTTCGTGGTGATCGTAGTGGCTTTCGTGACCATCGTGTTTCTTATGACCGTGGTGATCATCATCGTAGTGTCCTTTATCGTGGTGACCCTTTTTGCCGAAGTGATCTTCGTGATGTCCACTCTTATGACTTCCTCCCTTCTTTTGTCCTCCTTCTTCTTCTCCGTGATGACCGTGGAAGTCGCCGTGTTTGGAGTGATGACCTCCCTTGTGATAATCATCGTAGAATTTGTGTTCTTTGTGGTATTCATCTTTGTGGGATTTGTGATGATAACCTTCAGTTTTCTGTCCCTTTTTGTGACCCTTCTTTTCGCCGTGTTTGCCTCCTTTATGGCTTTTACCTTCTTCGTGGTGATGAGATTGGTGGCCATCCTCTTCGTGGTATTTCTTCTCATGTCCGCCTTTCTCGCCGTACGATTTTTCATCGTGATCTTTTTCGTATTTGCCATGATCTCCTTTTTCTTGGTGCGAGGCGTGTTTGTGACCCTTATCGCCTTTGTGTCCGTGCTCTTCTTCGTGATGACCGTGCTCAGAGTGACCACCCTCTTCACCGTGTTTACTACTTGAGCTGTGACTGTGTTGGGTTTCAGCTACGGCGAGGTCTCCATAAGACCTAGCGGCACAAGCCGCTATTAAACAGGCACCGATACACAAGAGTAATATCCTCATTTTTAGACCGTTGTCTCGATGGTACTGACTTAAATCCCGGCGTACTTTCATATTTATACCAACCGACTTTCATTTCTGTGTTAGACGTAACCACCCGTTTTTGTTTAGATTCGCGTTAAACCGTGCAAACTTTGAGAACTGGATAATGCCGCCGACGAAAAAATAACTGTTAATAAAGGCTAGATATTAAAGAATTAATACGATCGAACCAGGGGCCAGTGCTCGATTCCGCATCCATTAGAGTGCGTGTGCCCCAACGGTTCGTCCATGCGGGTACTCAGGTGGATCCATTAGAGGTGAGTAAACTTTGTAAAAATGCTGAGCCAACAGAGCGGAACGCTCGATTTAAAACGATGTAATATACCTGGCTTATAATGGAATACTGAACCGTACAATATCGCATTAAACTCTTACGAACGAAACAAAAACTATCACTTAATATTCCATTTTAATTTATGTGACTTCAAATTTGTAAAGTCATTTCGTATGCTTTTAGTACTTAATGGTATTTCCCTCTTAAATTATTCATTTTAGATTTTACTGATGAAATTTACGCTAGATATTGCCTATTAAAATTTCTGAGTCATCTTTATTAATAATGTAGGTCGAATCAAATTCTTTTTATCTGTCGCTATTTTTACCTTTTTCAGTATAAAGCTTGGGAATTATGTAACGAATTCATTTAAATTATTATTTTCCATTAAAGAAAGTTAAGAGAATTTAATGAACAAAATTTGAACGTTTCGAATAGCTAACATGCTTTTAAACGATTTTATATGATTCTATAGGATTTTAATTAATTTTATTAAAATATTCGACACATTTAAATCATTTATTTTAACACATCGCATCGATCAACAAGTTATGACAAGTTTTGCACGTTATCATCATTTTATACGGATTAGATTGATTAGAAATCGTAAATATTCATTAAAATGGAAAGTATACATTGGCAGAAACGATCGTAATATACGCATAATAAAAAATTAGTGATGTCATTGCTAACAGCCAAGTTTTCCGTTCAACAGTTGTTTTCAAAAACTTTCATAACGTTTTGTGAACTCTTTTACCATCTCAACCGCAACCCAACTCAACACAACACTACCTCATCTTCAAACTGTAATTAAGACACTGAAAGAGCAAGTGAGATCGGGGTAATGTCTCTGCAAAACAGACCTCGTCTGCCTTTTAGGCTTTTGCTCAGCGGGTGAAGATAAAACGTCATGATTAAGGTAGAACCTAACCGATTGAGATCCTGAAAAATAAAGCGTTATTTAGATTTCATTCTCTAACTCGAGGAAGATGAAGCATCTCACTCAAGGAGTTCCCTATTGTGGCCCTTCGATCAGAAATGACCTTAATTTCGAACTCATGCTACAATCGAGACCCTAAATAATAAAACTCCATCAAGGTAGCATTTCAGCCGCAACCCAACCCAACCTCATCTTCACCTTCAAACACCATGAAAAGAATTGCAAACCCAACATCACTTACCTTACAAATAATTGATGTATTTGTGAAAAACTGTCAAGTACTTCTTAGAGTGATGAGATGGTGGATTTTTGAGGTTGATGCAAGTTTAAAATGTATTCCTTTAGTAAACTAGTGAAATAGATCATAAAGTTATTTTTTGTAGACCGTTTTACCACCTTAATCACAACCAACCCAACCCAAACCAACACCACCTCACCTTTCCACTGCAAGAACAAACGAGATCGGGGTAGTGTCTCGGCTGTAAATGACCTCGTGTTCTCTTTTCTGCTCAGCCGGTGAAGATAAAACGTCATGATTAAGGTAGAACCTAACCGATTGAGATCCTGAAAAATAACGCGTTATCTAGATTTCATTCTCGAAGTCGAGGAAGATGAAGCATCTCACTCGAGGAGTTCCCTATTGTGGCCCTTTGATCAGAAATAACCTTAATTTCGAACTCATGCTACAATCGAGACCCTAAATAATAAAATTCCATCAAGGTCGCATTTCAGCCGCAACCCAACCCAACCTCACTTCACCTTCAAACACCATGAAAAGAATTGCAAACCCAACATCACTTACCTTACAAATAATTGATATACTTCTAAAAATCTGTCGAGTATTCCTTAGAGGGATGAGGTGGTGGATTTTCGAGGTACAACTTCGAACTACAACTAACTCATCAAGGTGGCATCTTGAACCCAACCTCAACATCACCTACCTTACAAATAATTGATATATTTGTAAAGAACTGTCAATTATTCCATTCTTACATTGATGAGATGCTGGATTTTCGAAGTTGATGCAAGTATAAAATTTGTTTCTTCAATAAACCAGTAAAATAAATCACAACCCTCGATCAGAAGTGACCTTAATTTCAATCTCATGCTACAATCGAGACCCTAAATGATAAAACTCCATCAAAGTCGCATCTCAGCCGCAACCCAACCCAACCTCATCTTTACCTTCAAACTACAGTTGAGACACTTGAAGGGAAAACGAGATTGAGGTAGCTCCTCGGCCGCAAGCGACCTTGGCTTCATTTATTTAAACGATAAACGTAAACCATCGTAGTTGGGGAGTTTGATATAAACTATAAAGAATTTATTAAATTTTATTTTAAAGCTTTATAAAAACATTTAATAAAAACATTTTAATCTAACCGTTCGTTATGAAATATTATCAAAAATAATAAAATAATCCGAATAAAAATCCCTTATTGAATTTTAGGTAAATAAAATGAACGTATGTGTTTAATAGCCTTGGCACATTTGAATATTAAACTATCAAAGTTATCGTGCAATCGTTAATCACCATTTTTTAAATGTAAATATTCTAATTGATTCAACTAGGTTAAAAAAGTGAATCCTATCGGTATCGATTGTTTAATTACTGTTTTAGTAATCCCAATTGTTCTTAATTATTCTTTTTTCTATTATTATTTTCACCTAATTTTCATGCAATAATTATTACGTAATGGATTGAATCGAAATTATTAATTATATAACTCGTTAAGGAATTAAAACGCATGCGACTCAATTGAAATGTAATTTGCATTTGTTTACAAGTTGGTGAGACGTATGAAATAACGGTTTATTAATGTTGTTATTAAAGTGCCACAAATATAGCCGCAAATTTATCGTTTTTATCCACGATTTTGTACGGGATTCATCGCGTTCCGAAATTATAATTGTGAATTACGCTGTGTCAATGTTTGCTGTGTTTTTATTTGTTTGTTTTATAAATATTAATTTCGACAGAAAGGAAGGCCGGACGTTATAATTGAAAATATTCCGTCCAGTTCAGTTCCAATCAATTATTTTCACCTTTTTTGGAGTTTGCGCCATTAAATTGACCGGATTTGCTCTCGATGTAGATTGCGTCAGACTGCATGGTTTGTTTATGCATTAAGCGCTTTCTCTTATTAAGAAAATATATAAATTAGACATAAACAGACTTTTTTTAATTTGTTTATTTCATAACGTAACAATAAAGTATTACACATTATTTATATTATACATTATTATACTTAATTAATACTTTTGAAAATAACCATATGCTTTTCCTCCTTTATGTCCTCCATTTCTTCCGTGGTTCGATCCTGTGGAATAATGTCCTTCGTGTCCTCTATGACTTTTGTGCCCTTTTTGAGCTTGATCAAAATGACCTCTGGAGTTACCACCCTTCTTTCCGGAATGGCCTTGCGAATGGCCACTTTTATGTCCTCCCCCCTTCTTCTGTTCTTTTTCACCGTTAGCAAACGATGCCTTGTAGTTACCAAACTTGGAATGAGAACCTTCTTTATGGTAGTTGTCGTAAAACCTGTGTTGCTTGTGCAATTCATCCTTGAAATATTTGTTGTGAAAACCGTTCAAATTTTGTCCTTTTTTGTGCCCCTTTTTATCGTGATGACTTGCCCCTTTCTTGCTGCCGCCTTCCAAGTGATGGGATGAATCGTAATTACCCTCGTCGTAGTCGTTTTTCTTCTTCCCGCCGTCTTCTTGATAAGATTTCGCGTGATGTTCGTTTCCATATTGTCCTTTACGACCTTTTTCGTAATTATTTTCATGTTTGTACCCTTTATTGCCTTTTTCTCCTTTTTCTGAGTGATACGCATCTTGATACTGGCTCCCACCAGCTTTTTGATAAGCTGCAGATGATTTCTTCGATGCCTCGGAAATGAGATCTCCAAAAAGCTCTGCGGAGCACAATCCGAGCAGTAGGAGACACAGGAATAGGCGAAAAACACCCATCATGGTTTTGCTCACTTCCGACCGACCTTTAATCGACGACTGTTTTATTTCGCGCTTCCGGTGGTGGTATTTATACTCCCATTTCTCGTGATAATAAACGTCCTTACCGCGCGACTTCGCGGACCGCAATGGAAATACCAAGCACCAGGGATTACTTAATCTTGAATTTACCACGCCGCCTGTTTCGAGCGGACATAAAAATATCGATGGAGCAAAAACCGTGCCGGATTATTTTTGTTGGCCTATTTGGTTCGATAATTCGCATGTACTTGATTTCTGGGGTGACATAATCCGCTTGACTATCTGTTCCTACTTTTAAATTAATTATATAAGAAATTTAAGTAATAAATTCGATTGGGTCTTTTTCTTCTGTTATATTTGTTAATCGATAGTAACTTAAGTAGAAATAACGGAAGTTGAATTTTCGATTAGAAATATTTTTAATATAACTGTTTAGCTTTATAAAGTTAATTTAATAGCATCGTGTGCTCATAAATCGTTTGATTAAAAATCAATTACTGTACCGTAAAATTTTAAAATACCAGGTTTTATTCATTCAAATTAGAGGGGAAACGATGGCCCGTTTCGTGCCATTAAATCATTTATTACGGTAAATATAATACAACGAAACTGTCGCGTTCATAAATGTTTCAGCATACGTTATTTAGCGCACGTATTCAGATTATACTGCGGCTAGTAAGCGCGTGTTATCAACTCCAGCGTACATTTTTTCGTTTTGTTCTTCATTATTATGCACTAAAACATTAGTAACTTTAATTTCTTTATATTTTCCATCTGATAATAACTTTATATAATAATAATTATAATAATAAAGGATTTTATTTAACATGCCATTCAGAAATCAAGCATTTCATAAATGTAAATGAAAGGGGGGATACCTTTTACACGTTAATGACAGGAATAATAGAAAGGAAAAATAAGCAGCGCCGGGAGTAAAGTAATTTTTCCTTTCTATTATTCCAATCTTTAACGTGTAAAAGGTATCCCTCCTTTCATTTATATGTTACTTACACGTTTAATATAATATTAATAAATTTTGCAGTTGCATAAAAAAGATTCAAATAAAAAATATGATTTCGCTTCAAAAATTGTAATAAAAATGTTTTAGATGGTGTGCATATCTCAAGTACTCACGATTCTGAGATGTCAGATCAACAAAGCGTCCTCATTTTTTGGCTACCAACATAATACTGATTGGTGGAGAAAATTCATTCAGTGGCAATAAAAAGAATTTTAAGAGTATCAGAAATGAAGATCCTTAACATAATGAGGAAAGACCAGATCAAAGAGTTCAGGCTATTGTAAGATGGGGAAGACATCGAAGGACATTTTAGCCCATAGAATGCCAAATAACAGAATATCAAAAATTATGCTTACAAGTAATCAGCTCAAAACCAAACTATCAAAGAGATAAATCTTTAGAGGAAGATCTTATCAGAAACAATCAAGAACAACACAAAGATTCTCTATTACTCTGTAATAATCAATTCAGTCATAATTTATCCTACCAGATACGTTGATGGAGCCTGAATTACTCTGGTACTTTGGGCAATCCTCAGCTACCTTAAAAGATTTCTGAACGATTCTGCAATAACTTCTTCATTTACAACTTCTTCAAGTAGCCACTATGTTGAACTCAGAGATATTTCAATGTGTTTAGAAATACCCTGGAGGACTTCTTCATGTTCTCAAGGATTCTAAGCTACTATATAATAATATATAATTAGTTCTTTCATAATTTATCCAGTCAGGTATCCTGATTAAGTTTGAGTTACTCTGAAAGATTCTTGCAACCCGTAAGAATTCTGCGTACTTTTGAATGGAGTCTTAGTTACATTGCCCTATCCTGAGCTACTTTGGAAGATTTTTTGCTTCTCTGAACGATTTTGGAATAAGTTATTAGGTAATGATTATTACAATTAATCAATTATTATCTTATGGCTAATTAAGCCGAGATCGCTTGTGGCCGAGGCTCAGTAAGTTCTTTGCGAGTCCTAATGCATAGCATATTGCGTGTAGGTCGAGCAATCTTGTTTGAAACCTTCGAAAACACCAAGACCTCTCCAGCATGTGCTACATATCCACATTACAACAGCGAGGATTTTGATCATCTTCGGAAGTAACAGTCACTTGGTCTTACGGTTCAAAGTATTATGGTTAATGGGTTCGGCCGTGGTCAGTATAGAACATGGTTTGTAACCAAAATCATATCAGCACAAATAAAAATGAAATAGTAGATTAGTTAGCATAAACAAACAAAGGAAATTCTGACAGAGTAATTATAGGCATTTTCTTCAGAACTACTCTGAAGAAAATTTTGTTAAGTTTGTTTGGTTGACTTTTACAAAACTTTTTGTCATTCTGTTAATTCTGGAATCATTTATTTGCATTTTTTTCTAACAGCTACTTCGATGAACTCAGAGCTATTTTGATAGGTTCAGAATCAGTTCTTTAAATGAGTCTGAGCTATTCTAGAAGACATTTTGCGTCCTTGAAACATTCTGATTCCGGAAAAACAAATTTATAACTTATTTTACTCAACACGTTAATGGACTCATCACGATGGGATCAGAGCTTTTTGAGTCCAACTTGCTGTGGAAGGTTTTTTCGACTTTGGAGAATTTTGATTAGTTCTGGATGAATTCTTTATGTAATTCTGAGATATTTTACACAACTTCTTACTATAACGTCTAAAATAAGACTATTATTAGCTACTCAGGATTCAAAGCTACTTTTGGAAGACTTTTATTTCTTTGGAATATTCTCATATATGTTAGAGGAGTTTGCTAATTTATTTTGCCAGAATTATTCTGGGGAAAATCAGATAAATTCGGAGGTTTTCTTTTACTTTGTTTTTATTAAATTCTTAATTAAAAAACTTTTTATAAAAATAAATTAATGTTCATATTGAATAAATCGATTTACTTGATATAGACACTTTAATATTCTATCGTACGAACAATTTGGTTTTAGTTTCTCATTTCTCTTTTAATTTGAATTCATTTTGCTTTATAGGCAATATTATTTTATAGTTCCATTAAAAGGATACACGTCGAGTTTCACGGTAATTTAATTTATGATTGTAATTATTAGCGTTTAGACAAACTTCTCTTCTCTTTTGTGCCACTTATTCGTTTCGATTTCGTTCTTCATGCTATGCGTAAATTATACATCACAATTTTATTTTGTGGTTTCTAAATGACAAGAAAAACTTGTTTGTTGTTTGCATAATGATATTCATTAGCTGTTATTTACTTTCAATGGTTTGTGTATGGATTAAAATGGTTAGGAATAATTAAAAAAATTTTGTACAACTTTTTCTTTTCCTGTTTCAAAAGGATTGGAATTTTTATAGTAAATCGTGAAAGGATAATCTAGGAAATGTTAAAAACGAAATTTGAAAAAACGATTACTTTTAATTTTCTTTGCGATTGTGTAACTAATCGAATAAATGTAGTTCAAAGAAAAATCTACCAAGCGTTGCCATTTGAATAATTTATTAAATTGCATAAAAACTTTTTAGTTGTTTTTGTTGACTCACGATCGCATTCCTTGCACAGATGTTATCGATTTCAGCTTTAACGTTTTCAGTGAATGCTTAAAGTTAAGGAACCTAAATTATTAATTATCAACGGTTTTGAAGTAAACACCTGGTTGCGAAAATCGGGCGGTGATTGTTGGGAATGATTATTCATGTTCTTGGGAAAGTCGAGCATTTGGAATTAGTGTCAATACCGATTATTATTTGAATACGCTTAGATTTTCGAGAGGCGGTCGCCCTGGATAGGAATTAAACTAGGAATGCAAAACGATTTTCTGGTTTACTATTTTCTAAACAAAGATACCGAACCAGATTTATTTTGTTACTTTATTAACAACATTCAACAATGAACACAATTTGTGTGTTTGGCTACACGAATATGACTGGACTGTACCAAAATTAACAAAATAAATATTGTTAAGAAGGGTTTAGTGTTTTCCACCACTACTGCTGGAGAATCCCCATTCTTTTCCTCCTTTATCTCCTCCTTGTTTACCATAATCTTCTTCGTGACCATGGTGGCTTTCTTGTCCATGGTGTCCCTTCCATCCTTTGTGTTCGTCGTCAAAGTGTCCTTTGTCGTTGAATCCTTTCTTACCGTAGTGATCTTCGTGGTGTCCACTGTGATGGCTTCCTCCCTTCTTGAAACCTCCTTCTTCTTCTCCGTGGTGTCCGTGTTGTTTACCGTACTTGGAGTGATGTCCATCGTTGTGGTCTTCATCGTAGAATTTGTGGTTCTTGTGATAATCATCTAAATGAGATTTGTGGTGGAATCCTTCGGTTTTTTGTCCCTTTTTGTGTCCTTTCTTTTCAAAGTCTTTGCCTCCTTTGTGACTCTTTCCAGATTCGTGATGTTCGCTGTAATGGCCGCCTTCGTCGTGCGATTTCTTTTCGTGTCCTCCTTTTTCTCCGTAATAATCTTCATCGTGGTCTTTACCGTATTTTCCGTGATTTCCCTTGTCGAAGTGGGAATAATGTTTTCCGCCTTTATCGCCCTTTCCACCATGGGATTCATGATGGCTTCCATGTTCTTCATGACCGCCTTCTTCTCCAAAACTTCCTCCGGAGCTATGTCCATGAGGAACCGCCACGGTAACGGCAACTAAAACCAAGAGGCCGAGACAAACTACAGGTAAGGTTCTCATTGTGGTCGCGATGGTGATACTGTTATCGTGAACGTTACCGTTCTAGGTATTTATACGGTCCAATTTTTGAGCAATCCGATTTTGAGCAATCCCTTCGGTAATGCGGCTTTTTATTCCGGTTGTTTTGCTCCTGTCGCGTCGTTATGTAAACAGGTGCTTTCTCTGGCTGATTGGCCGCGGCACCGATTGCGCAACCGCGCAAGAAACCGTAATATTACGCAGGGTTGCGGTCGCTGCACGGCAATTTTGCGAATTACAGCGTTAGTTCCGAGGATTTGATACATTTGTGCAATTTTCGCCGATCGCGGCCTCCGTGCCAGCTATAAATATCGACCGGAACTTCGCCAGTACTGCTTTTGAACACGCTCATCGCGCCAACCGCTAATTGAATGATGTGTTTGACACTTTTGGCGCATCATTACTGCCATTTTGCGTCAGTTATCCTCTCCATATTCGATCCGAAACACTATTGAATTCGATTTTGTAAGTTTTAAAAATGTTGAGTTGTAAAATGTTTTTGTGTCTACGTTTTCGTGAAATTTCTTTATCAAAAATAGAGTGTTATTAGCCCGTATGAACATTCCATTCGACAGTCGTCGCATTCTACCGTAACAGTACGGTTAGAGCCAAAGCAGATTAGCTCAGTAAATACAAAGGTTAATGTCGCAAGTCCACCCCGTGGGGCTCAAGGGTCCGTACAGGCTGATAATTAACCTATACACGGCCGACCTCATTCGGATTGCGCCGGTAAAGTAACGTTCACGCCTTGGTTAACGAGCAGCCGGGTAACTCGTTACTGTTTTCCACACGCGAACAGGATAATAGGGCGCATCCTGTTACTGCCGTCCAAACGGGGACGCCGTATGTAGATTACGAAGGCGTCGCGACGCCACCACTACCTGTGGGAATAGCGTATTATTTTCCCACATAGATGGGAACGTACTGGCTAGGGAACATCCTTTCGCCGGACTCTGATAGAGTCGCTAACTTCATGAAGTGAAAATTCTAGTACAAATATTCGAATACGACCAGAAAGGAAAACGAGATACAACTCCCAATTGTTAGAAAGAGCTCTAAAATTACGTAGATATCTTAATCGATATAGAAACGAATATAAACTTTCTAATCGCTTTTGATTTGCGTTTTTTAGTATGAAGTGTGCGTGAGGCCATTTCCATTTTATCTATTTCCAGTGAACGGGAATTGTTAAACACACGAAATTGTAATTTATATATTAGTCATGCACTATTATTCGCAATTTTTACATAATAAAACATTTAAATTGTAATATACCCTATTATACAACAGAAACGTTTATAAATAACGAGAACGAAACAAAAGTCAATTTTGTATTCGTTAAGTTAGACAAAATTATATTAAACAATGTTACCCCGACGCTATTTTAGGAAGTTAATTAGAATTTAAACGAATTTGTTTCGCTTTGAGGATTTAAATTGACTCGCGTTCTACACTTGCGATAATTTCTATCAAATTAACTAGCGCTCGAAGTGGCTCTATTCTAACTACGAAGTGCTTTTCCTTGTAAGGTCCTGTATACGATGTCAATTAGTAATATCCAAAGTCAGAATTATAGGTAACTTCTCAGTACAAACTTGGAGATCATACGAGAATACCGTTATGTTAAAATAGCGTGAAAGATGCATAACGCATAAAACATAAAGAAATTTAAATGTTGTTTTAACGTATTTTGTAGAAACTAAACGTGTTTGGTGTGGCAGGTCGGATTTGGTTGTTGTATGACGAGGTCACGGTTGGAAGAGGAAATGAATTATGCCAGGAAAACGGGAAAGCTCGCGCGAAAACGGCGTCGGGCGATACGCGAACGCGTTGAATAAATCAGTTGCCGGAATGCCTGAATTATCGATTCTCCCGTTGGCGTATATCATATAAATTACCTCTGGGTGGTTGGCATTTCTCCTGTTCCTGACACCAACGTGAATATTTTAACGAGATATTGGAAACCTCTGTACGGACCCGTTAGTCCCTAATTGTCATAGCTCCGAAAGATCGAGTGGGATCGGTTCCAAAGGTTTTTCTGAAACACCTGTCTGATCGTCTCGAAGCGAAGGAGATTTGGATAATGGACGTTTGATTCCCGTTTTTGGCTTCGTTCCCGTCGATTTAAATCAGAAAGAAGTTTATCTAGGTATAGCAATTTATGTTAGTTTATAAACGTCCCAATTGAGAGCTTTATGTTAAAATTATGTTATAAATGTAATTTGTAACAATTCAGTTTTATTCTCCATTTTAAAGTAGAAATACAGTAAAATATCGATACAACGAATTAATACGGGGAAGAAAATATCTGTCATAGCCAAACCGCTATGATATCCAGATGATAGCTATCCACACCGTTGCATTCTGTATTAGAACTAATACTAGACCTAGAAATAGAAACATTTAGAACTAATAACTACACTCTGCAGCTATGACGTACAGTCTATAATTTGCTATCATTTGCTAAAAAGCTTTCATATTTAATCTTTATTCTGCAGATAAATTTGGGGTATGTAATGATCATTTGCAGCTACAGTTTACTGTATGGACTTCACATCTTGCCGTCTGTAATCTGGTGTTAGAGTGAAACTATAACATGCTATACGTGGTATGGAGCTGTGGTGTGCAATTTGCATGCAGATATAGTGCTCAGTATGCAATCTGCAGCTGTGACTTATGACTGTAATTCAGCTACAGTTTGATGTATATTGTCAGTATCTATAATCTACAGCTTTCAGTTTATGGCCATGGTTAAAACACTAACTCATACCACTATTGTACCTGTACAAAAGTAAAAAAGGTATTTAAAGCAAAGAATAAAGGTAAGAGAAAGAGGGGAAGACCTATAATATGCAGCTATCAATTTTATTTTGCTTTTACAGTATGCTGTCTGAAGCTTTCATATGCAATTTTTAATCAGCAGATAAGTTTGTGGTATGTAATGATCATTTGCAATATGCAGCTAAAGTTTACTGTATGGACTTCACATCTTGCCGTCTGTAACCTGGTATGGAGCTGTGGTGTGCAGTTTGCATGCAGGTATAGTGCTCAGCTTGCTCAGTATGCAATCTGTAATTTATAGACTGTAATTTATAGCTATCAATTGTAGTCAGCATCTACAGTTTGATGTATATTGTAAGTAACTATAATCTACAGCCTACAATTTATGGCCATGATTAAAACACTAACTCATACCACTATTGTACCTCTGCATTGCACCTATCATTTGCAGTCTGCTATTATGATGTATAGTTTCTTATGATGGAAGGATAGATTTAGACATAAATGCAATAATTAAGAAAACTAACAACGTATATCATACTCTAATATAATAAGATAAAATTGAAAGTGTACGACTCGGTGGCAATCCCAATATTAACATATGCCAGTGAGTCATGGACACTTCAAGATAAACCAGAAGGAAAGATCACAGCAATGGTATTAAAGTTTTTACAGAAAATAGTGGGGAAGACTAGAAGTGGATCAAAAGGTGATAATCACCAAAATAGAGAGAAACTAAACTATCCACATAATTAGAATGGAGCACAACACAAAAGTAAAAAAGATATTTAAAGCAAAGAATAAAGATAAGAGAAAGAAGGGAAGACGTAAGAAGAGGTTGGGAAGAAGAGAGAGAAGATTCTAGCAGATAAAAGGGTATTAGCCTGGAACCGGAGGGATTGGATGAGCTGGATGGAGGAATAGGAAAAAGATTTATCCGACACCATCAGGCAAAAAGATCAAGAGAAGAAGAGGAAGTTTCTTATCCTTAGTCTGTAGCAATGGGGTGCAATAACTAGTCTGCAATTATGGTATGCAGTCTGCAGACATAGTTTGGGGTATACAGCCTGGAGTTATGAGTTTTACTTAATAATTTGCGGTTTATACTCTGTAAGGGAATGCAATAAGTAGTCTGGAGCTTTAGTTTATAGCTGTAATTTGCACTTTTCAGAGTCAATATATAGGTAGTTTGGAACTCGCCTGTAACTACAGTGCGCAATATGTTATCTATAGTCATATATAGCCTTCTTCATTCAACCTAGTGACATTGTTCAAAATTTCCACTATAATAGGTTGACTTATGGACTAGGATTCCGCAGAGTCATAAATAAAACTTACAGTCTTTAGTCTGAAGAGATGGTTTGTTGGTATGACTTGCAATGTCTAATTTGCGACTATCGTTTTTTATAAAGGCAGCTGTTGCAAATATACAACAACTGGCACCTGGTGGTTCGTGTGACATGATTGAGCATGGAAAGAATGATTCTTAACAGCATAAAATAAAGCAAAGTAAACAGTCCAAGTTTTCTCGTTGCTAATTAATTGTTGGATCTTTTAGCTCATACATATCGTTTGAGTCTATTGTAATAAGTTGATTGATAAATCAGTTGTGCAAAATGTATGTTCTTTCCCTCAACCCAAAAGCAGCTATACAAGCAGCAATCTTACAATTAGACGTTTCGTAATTCCATTATCTCAAAAGTATTTTTAATTTTTTTTCTCTCATATATCTCGAAACAGCACCTGCAACAAAGGAACTGTTTTGTTGTCTCATTTGGTAAAATTCATCTTATTGAACACAACATAGACTTTCAAGGAATTATCCGACAGTGTATGCTTAGTTTCAAAGGAATTTATGAAATGATTAATTTCAAATTATCTTGTACGTAGTAAATATTTCAATTCATCGATTTTACTTTTTTTAATATATATATTGATTTCGCTTTTATTTCAAAACACTCAACACAAAGATATTGAAGTTATAACATTTTTTATTACTCACACCATTACATCAACTTTATTATGAAGAGGGAGATAAAAATAGAACGATGAAAATAACTCGGTTTTACAAAAATAACCCCCTAAACCAGGTGAGTTTGAATCCATTCGTCTGACCAGGTTCCCTGGAGACCTTACTAGGGCTGGAGAGGATTTTTCACTTGATATAAATATTCAAACATCTTCAACTGAATGTCTTTCTACCAATCTTTTCTGTCAGCGGAAGATTTGCAGTAACTTTTTCGTTTGAAAAGAAATGTTATTTTGGTATTATTTTAGAATATTGGTACTTAAATTCGAGATAAAATTGGATGATACGGTTCTGAAAGGATGAAAGACAAACGTTCCCACGTGTAACCCTCAGAAAAACCTCGAGGAAAATCGAACGGTAGCCGCCCTTTTCGAGTGATTTGTCCCCATCGACAAGGGAGAGCGCGCCACGATAAATCTGAGTAACAAATCCGTTAGGAACTAATTCGAACGTTGATGCATCTATCCGGAAGCGGGGAAAAGTTCCCTGAATTTAAAATAGTTCGGGCACCGATCTTTGCGGCGAAGTGGCCGCTATTTTGCCTCCGTTAAAAAGGTTAATTAATCTTCCCCAACGTGCCGGCCGCATTATTCTTTTAAGCGTCGCTTTAATACTCTCTCACCCCTTTACAGGGGGGCGCCGCTGCACCAACACCGCCTCTATTTCACGTTTTTAACGAACCGTGTCACGGTAGCATTTCCATATAGAACGGGTCCACACGGTTTCGCCCCCGCACCTATTTCGCCCCCATTTTAGTTCCCAGACCACCGATAGGTGGCATTTAGCGTTCGCGACCCTCCGTTAGGAAAAAAGGGGCCCAGTGGAAATGGCTTGTTCGCGAAATTGTCCCGCCGTGGATTTAATGAAAATCGCTTTTTTTTCTCTACTGTGTTGTGCGGTTTTTCACGAATGGAGATTTTAGCGTTCTACGATGTATATAGAGGGGGGAAATTCCGGAACAAAGATCAATCCTAAATAGTCTTTAGACCCGTTCATTTTTCAACGTAAAATATGAATGGTTTTCGCTTGTTCCTTGTCTATTATTGCCTCTTACCATTAATATTCTTTTAATGGAAAGCTTTTCGTTGTAAACGCTTCAAGCTGGAAGACGCTTTTTTGTACAAAAAATGGTTTGAATTCTCCAGCTTCAAGATGTTTTAGTTGACCGTGTGCGTTGTCTACGCAGTAAATTACGACGAACAATCGATCGAATCGCGGCTTCCGCAAACTTGAATAACGACCTTATTTCTTGCGACGTCTTAGCGGAACGAAGCCGGCTGTACGAGCACAAAGCCACTTTGTTTAGAGCAGCCGCGCCAGGCGATTGTCATTACGGGAAGTCCTTTGTTTCTCAGCTTTGTCGTCGATTTTTCCTACGGTTTACTCGGGCGTCGAGGCGAACATGCAAAAACGCCCTTGTCTCTATTATCCTAGAGAATTTGCATCGCTACAGTACGTTCGGCGTCTTCTTACCGTTTCAATTAAATTCTGCTACGAGAAACATCGTCTTCTATTATGTGCAAAACAAAATTACGTTTTGCAGAGGGAAAAAAAAATGAATAATTTATTTACTTAAAAAGATATTCCTTTTAATTTAAAATTTTGTAGGTGTTGACACAAATGAAAATTCCAATGAAATTAACACATTCTAAATTTCCCAATTCGTGGAAAATGGCACGGTTAATCGGTAAGAGTAAAATTATGAATAAACACCCACGGCATAATTTAAAATAACATTGTCCTACTTTCACGGTAAACACCGCGTTAAATAAATATTCATATTGAAAGTCCGGCGTTTGAATAATAAGATCGTTTGCGTAGGCACTAATATTGCCCCATCATAAACAACAAAAACCCCTTTAAAATGATGTCCGAATATAAACGGCTAATATCAATTATTTGAATCTACTTGTAGTTGTTTATTTGACGCGTGCACTGTACGGAATGAATTTATTTGAACAGCGGAAAGGAGAAAGCAATTTGTTTGCAATTTTAATAAGTTCCCAAGGGAGCTTAAAGAAGTTGGGGAGAAAGGAAAAGGCACTTCTTGGCTACTTCAAAAAGGAGCAACTTATTTTTCGCGGCATAATTTCCTTTAGTGCTTCATAACGTGCCGGGTGATTCAAAGAGGCTTATATATAATTCTAGAGGTTTCTAGATTCCTGAAAGTCCTTTAAATATGGGAATTAAACGTCTTTAACTAAGCGAATATATTGCAATGTAAATTGTTTTTGGTTATTATACGATTATGGGTTTCAAAATAAAATTGAAGCAAATAAGTCTTCAAATCACTTCCTCAACAGCTGAACTCCCATTTCTAGCAATCATGTTAATTTCGCTTTTACGAGAGTACTTTATTGTTCTTAGAAAACGTTAAATTTTATGTCTTTAGATATGTGTGTATTTTTCAATTGGGTTATTTTCAGTATTCTTTTGACGTACGTTCACATAAACACGCAAAATAATACAGGTTGAAATCGAACCGTAAAAAGGGGCCGGATTCCGGGTTCTATTTACTTAAAATTCCCGTACACAGCCCCTTGTTTACACACAGGTATTTCGAGCAGCGCGCCTCGTTCTTATTTATTTACTCGAATCGAGACCGAGGACACCACTGTTTTTCTTCATTCAGAGTTCGACAATTACTCGTTCTAAATAAATACGATAGAATTGCGACAGTTTTATACACCCCCGGGATAATCCGGGATTCGCCGAGATGCATTAGGCGAAGACCAGGCTCCATTAGATCTAAATTTGTCAATCGAACTCTAATGATACTAATCTCGCAGTGATGGGGATCTCATTGATCCTTCTGTAGTCTGTGCAGATTTCCCGTTCTTAGCGTCTCTCTGTGTATATTTCGCAGAAGGCAAAGGAAGTTCGATGCGGCGGGGATGAATCCGGAGGCGGTGGGAGTTGTGCAGGATCAGTCTGACGCCATTAGTTCGCTTCCTTGTTAATCAGGCGGGAGAGCAATCGAATTACGGCGCGTACAAACACGGGAACCGGGACGTTGCTCGTCGTGCGCTAACGCAATTACTGTTTACTATAATGGATCTGCAGTGAGACAACTCAGGCGCAAATATCGCCATACGCAAATCCTTTCGAATTTCTTTTTCTTCATTTTTGAGTAGCGTTTGCCTTTTGATGTTATACTACTCTTTAAGATCTCCGGTACGGAGCAACTACGATTTGTAAAAGACACTCCACGTAACCCAGCAAAGAACTCGCGTAATTTAATATTGAATCCAAACTGGGTTAATGTTGCTAGTCCGCACTCGGTTGTAGCCTCCAATTAGAGAGAACTTTAAATATATTTTTGCTTGTATATGTAAAAAATTTACATGATAAAGAATATTATACGGTACTTATTTTACAATGAAGTGTAACATCCTAGATAATGAAAATGCAGAGTTGTTCTTTTTTAATCTTTAGCACTATTATTATAATTTTCATAAAATTAATTAAAGTATACACTTTTCAATGTACCAAAACCGTTTATGGGAATCTTTTTTACTGTTTGAGATAGAAAAGTTTGATCTTAACAATCTTTCATATTCCAATTTTTCAGGCTTAAAAGCAAAAATTCGTACAAAATGTAATTCCATGAGAAGTCTTCATCAAATTTTTAAAAATTATTAATTAAAAAATCTACTTTTCAATGCACCAAACCGTTTTTACAAATCATTTTTAGTTCTTGAGATAAGAATGTTTGAACTTGATAGAAATCTTTAGCAATTTAAATTCTTACAATTTTCTTTGCTTAAATTCAAAAATCTCTGCAAAACCTATCTAATGATCAATCTTAAAGGAATTGTTGAGAATTATTAATTAAAGTATACTCTTTTCAATGCATCAAACCGTTTTTGATAATGTTTTTTACTGTTTGAGATAGAAAAGTTTGATCTTAACAATTTTTTATTTTTCCAGTTTTTAATGATTAAATACAAAAATTCGTAATAAATGTAGTTCCATGAGAAGTGTTCATCAAATTATTGAAAATTATTAATTAAAGTATCTACTTTTCAATGCACCAAACCGATTTTGCAAATCTTTTTTAGTTCTTGAGATAGAAAAGTTTGATCTTGACAGAAATCTTTAGCAGTTCAAACTCTTACAATTTTCGTTGCTTAAATTCAAAAATCTGCAAAATCTATCCAATGATCAATCTTAAAGAAATTGTCGAGAATTATTAATTAAAGTATACTCTTTTCAATGCATCAAACCGTTCTTGGGAACCTGTTTTATTCATGGAGATGGAAAAGTTTGATCTCAATAATCTTTAATTATTCCAATTTTTCATGCTTAAATGCAAAAATTCATAATAAATGCAATTCCATGAGAAGTCTTCATCAAATTATTGATGAAATAATATCTACATTTCAATGCACCAAACCGTTTTTGCAAATCTTTTTTAGTTCTTGAGATAGAAATGTTTGAACTTGACAGAAATCTTTAGCAATTTAAATTCTTACAATTTTCGTTGCTTAAATTCAAAAATCTCTGCAAAATCTATCCAATAATCAATCTTAAAGAAATTGTTCAGAATTATTAATTAAAGTATTCTGTTTTCAATGCATCAAACCGTTTTTGGGAATCTTTTTTACTGTTTGAGATAGAAAAGTTTGGTCTTAACCATCTTTAATTTTTCTAATTTTTCATAATTAAATGCAAAAATTTGTATAAAATGTAAATCCATGAGAAGTCTTTATCAAATTATTGAAAATTATTAATTAAAGTATCTACTTTTTAGTGCACCAAACCGTTTTTGCAAATCTTTTTTAGTTCTTGAGATAGAAATGTTTGAACTTGACAGAAATCTTTAGCAATTTAAATTCTTACAATTTTCGTTGCTTAAATTCAAAAATCTCTGCAAAATCTATCCAATGATCAATCTTAAAGAAATGGTTGAAAATTATTAATTAAAGTATACTGTTTTCAATGCATCAAACTGTTTTTGGGAATCTTTTTTACTGTTTGAGATAGAAAAGTTTGATCTCAATAACCTTTAATTTTTCCAATTTTTCATACTTAAATGCAAAAATTCATAACAAATGCAATTCCATGAGAAGTCTTCATCAAATTATTGATTAAAGTATCTACTTATCAATGCACCAAACCGTTTTTGCAAATCTTTTTTAGTTCTTGAGATAGAAATGTTTGAACTTGACAGAAATCTTTAGCAATTTAAATTCTTACAATTTTCGTCGCTTACATTCAAAAATCTCTGCAAAATCTATCCAATAATCAATCTTAAAGAAATTGTTCAGAATTATTAATTAAAGTATTCTGTTTTCAATGCATCAAACCGTTTTTGGGTCTTTTTTACTGTTTGAGATGGAAAAGTTTGATCTCAATAATCTTTAATTTTTCCAATTTTTCATGCTTAATTGCAAAAATGTATAATAAATGTAATTCCATCAGAAGGCTTCATCAACTTATTGAAAATTATTGATTAAAATATCTACTTTTCAATGCACAAAACCGTTTTTGCAAATCTTTTTTAGTTCTTGAGATAGAAATGTCTCAACTTTTCAGAAATCTTTAGCAATTTATATTCTTACAATTTTCTATGCTTAAATTCAAAAATCTCTGCAAAATCTATCCAATGATCAATCTTAAAGAAATTGTTGGGAATTATTAATTAAAGTATATTGTTTTCAATGCATCAAACGGTTTTTGTGAATCGTTTTTACTGTTTGAGATGGAAAAGTTTGATCTCAATAATCTTTAATTTTTCCAATTTTTCATGCTTAATTGCAAAAATGTATAATAAATGTAATTCCATGAGAAGTCTTCATCAAATTATTGATTAAAGTATCTACTTATCAATGCACCAAATCGATTTTGCAAATCTTTTTTAGTTTTTGAGATAGAAAAGTTTCAACTTGACAGAAATCTTTAGCAATTTAAATTCTTACAATTTTCGTTGCATAAATTCAAAAATCTCTGCAAAATCTATCCAATGATCAATCTTAAAGAAATGGTTGAAAATTATTAATTAAAGTATACTGTTTTCAATGCATCAAACCGTTTTTGGGAATCTTTTTTACTGTTTGAGATGGAAAAGTTTGATCTCAATAATCTTTAATTTTTCCAATTTTTCATGCTTAATTGCAAAAATGTATAATAAATGTAATTCCATCAGAAGGCTTCATCAACTTATTGAAAACTATTGATTAAAATATCTACTTTTCAATGCACAAAACCGTTTTTGCAAATCTTTTTTAGTTCTTGAGATAGAAATGTTTCAACTTGACAGAAATCTTTATCAATTTATATTCTTACAATTTTCTATGCTTAAATTCAAAAATCTCTGCAAAATCTATCCAATGATCAATCTTAAAGAAATTGTTGGGAATTATTAATTAAAATATACTGTTTTCAATGCATCAAACCGTTTTTGGGAATCTTTTTTACTGTTTGAGATAGAAAAGCTTGATCTCAATAATCTTTAATTTTTCCAATTTTTCATGCTTAAATGCAAAAATTCATAACATATGCGAAGTCTTCATCAAATTATTGATTAAAGTATCTACTTTTCAATGCACCAAACCGTTTTTGCAAATCTTTTTTAGTTCTTGAGATAGAAATGTTTGAACTTGACAGAAATCTTTAGCAATTCAAATTCTTACAATTTTCTTTGCTTAAATTCAAAAATTTCTGCAAAATCTGTCCAATGATCAATCTTAAAGAAATTGTTGAGAATTATTAATTAAAGTATACTCTTTTCAATGCATCAACAATGCAGCATCCGTTTTTGGGAACCTTTTTTATTCTTTGAGATAGAAAAGTTTGATCTCAATAATCTTTAATTTTTCCAATTTTTCATGCTTAAATGCAAACATTCGTGCAAAATGTAATTCCCTGAAACGTCTTCATCAAATTATTGAAAATTATTAATAAAAGTGTTTCAACTTAACAGAAATCTTTAGCAATTTAAATTCTTACATTTTTCTATACTTAGATTCAAAAATCTCTGAAAATCTATCCAATGATTGAGAATTATTAATTAAAATATATATATTGCAATGTGCTTAACCGCACTTAGAAATCTTTTTTAAGTCTTGAGATACAAAAGTTTGAAGTTTAATCAGTAATTTAAATTTTTATAAGTTTCTATTTAGACCATTTTTAGAAATATCGTTGAAACTATCGTGTTTTTCTCATGGTGCAAATAAGTTTTGAGGGTATATTGCCTTAGCATCCCCCTAATACAGGAAGATCACCAAAAAGAGTCATTAAGCGAACAATACCGAGGGGTAGAATGTTTGACTATGAACAATGCACGTTTACAAAGTGGGGTTAGTCTTAGCTAAACGCTTTTGGTGTTTACTCAAGCTTGGATGACTCAATCAATAGTTCCCATTGTTAAAGTCAATACTCTGAGTAACTTATATAACTAATTTGCAAAATTTTATTCATATATTGTATTTAATCTCATCATAAAGGTTATATGAATTGGGTCAAATTGTTTGTGTTAATATTAGGATCAAGGTTTAAAATGGACGGTTAGATCCGACGTTCAACATCGGGAAACCGTCTTGCCAATTAGGATAGTAGCAGATATTAATCCGTTAATGTCCGCAGCCTACCACGTCTTGGCGGTCGTGACACGTTTCGTCTGCTGAACGACTGCCGTTATTAATGTAAAGCGGATTAGCGGCACCGAAGGGCGCGGTGGGCTCCGCTGAAATATTAGCAACGTCGAGAAAGCTTACTGAAACTGTCGCGGACCTTTTAACGAAGAGACCCGTTTTTGCGAATACATCCCCTTTAAGATGTCCCTACTGCTATAATTTCTGATCCGTTAAATTATCAATTGTTCCGTTCTTTCTTTTTTAGGTGAGTTTCGCCCCCGTCGTTAGATACTCCTCCCGAGCAACCCTAGCAGCCCCATCAGAGCTCGTAAGTTATTCAAAGGCCACTTGACACTTATCAGGGGATCGTTAAGGTAAGCCCTAGCAATTATATTTATAGCAGGGGATCTAACCAGGAGATAAATTAAATTTAAATTAATCGCGACGTGGTGGAAGCGCTTGCAGATGGAAATCCCCCTCGCGTGTCGCCGCGGATGTGGAACTCGTTATCGGGGAGCCAAACGTGGCATCCCGTTTCCCCCCCGTTCCACCCAGCACAACAAATCTGTGCGGAGATGTCGTCTACCACCGAGTGCGAATTGCTCGTGGAACCGCCCCCTTTCCTCTGATGAGGTGTTTATTTGTCGCGTTTAATTACTGACCTACTTTAACGTAAAAGGAACACGAAATTACCCACCTGAATAAATCGATTTATTGCACCAATAAATTTATCTACAACCCAATCTAAAATCCCATTGATATGGTTTTCCTGGTTTCACTGGTACACCATAGGAAGGATTCTTTTTTTGTTCTTCCGGTTTCGATGCGGGGGGTAGGGTAAATTTTAAAATTTCCGTATCCAGCAGTAATTCAGGAGGTACAACTTCCCTTCTACCATCTCGCAAGCAATAACAATTATTTGACAGTTTATGAGAGGGTCCGTACGGCAGTTTTGCAACCGGCAAAGTCCTCGGATGTAACTCCCAAGCGAATCTAACTCCTCTGGTATGTTCCCTACCCAAGAGGAAGTTTCTTACCATCTGCAGGAAACCGCAGATATCTCTAGGTTCGTGTCTGCTGCACATGCTTGCAATCTAAACAGTTTGACAATGTAAGGAACGATTTTGACAATCAACGGCTTACTCGACAACGGTGAAACTTCAAAGAGAGGAAAACGAATGCGTGCATAAATACGTTATAGCTTGCATCACGCAATCTCATGGCCCCTTTCGCAATGGTCCGCTATAACGACATGTAAAATAGAGACAAAACTTCAAAGGAGACCTCTTTTTATACAAAAGTAATTAAATATTATGATCATGGTGATACTATACGTGTAAACAACCGTTCTTGTTGAAAAAAAGAGTGAACGATTTTTCTTTGCGGTGATTTACGTTTCAAAGTGTCCGGATTCAACGATACCTTAACGACCCCTTAATTTACGCGGCTCATAATTGACACGAAACAGTAGTACCATAGCGTATAACGGCAACTCTATCGTGCCTCTGTTAAATAAAGCATCGTCGAGTCGGAATGTAAACGAAATTACCGTTTGTTTGATCGGCCTGGCAAAGTTGAAGATATACAGTCGCTAATGGCCCGAGCTAAACTGATTGCTCTCTAAACTTCCTTTTGTTCTTTCCTGCGTTTAGTTACCCATAAAATATGGAGTGAATCGAAACTAAATTACCCAATAAATTTTATTATATTTATGAATAGTAATAATTTTGTGGTAATAAATAATAAAATACAATTTGTAAAGAGTATAATAAACAATTATCTTTAATATCCTCGTATGTTAGGGAAATCTTCTTTTTTATTTTTTTTAAGACCGTTATTGCGCCGCAATTTAGGTAGTGGGCTCGGTACAAGAGTACAAGAGCCCTCCGCGTATATAACGACTTCCCTTACAAGAGCCCCGTAAATGGAATTTGTTAGTGCACGGTTATTTGCAGTGGAGTAGCCGTGTACGGTGTACCAGGGGGATAAACCGTTACCCCGCTTTTATAATAATCATTTAGTTGGTTGTGTTTACGCCCGTTCCGAGTCCAGGGCTCTGTTTCCAATTGCCCCATTCGGAATATATTTCACGGGCGCCGCTGGACCGTTCGTAAACAGAGTTATTATAGCCGGGACAATTTCCGGAACGGCGCCGCGTACGTATTTTTAACGTTTTTTTCGACGTATTGTATGCGTTTTTACGAATTACTATTCTTTTATTTACACCCGGATTAAACGTATTTCCCAAAAGACCTAAAACGATACAATTTTTTTAAAAATTTTTCCATATAATTTTAGTTAAATGTGTAGAAATAGACATAGAAATTGGATGGGGAAATAAAAGGAAATAGAGGGTAGATGGAACTCAGTGACTGACAACACCGTGCAGTCCCCGGGACTTGTTCGTATTCTAATTCCAACGAATTTATGGTTCGTGTTCTAAAGGTTCTAAATTTCGATCCTGCTAATTACACTCTTCAGTGTAAAGAGGAAGGGCCACGCTTTATAATGGTTGAATAGAATACGCGCAGAATCTCCGTGTATATTAAAGGGAAATTTCTCCACATTTACAGGCTTAATGGTGAAGTTATCCATATATAAGGATGTTTGCTTCATTAGGGTTGAAGATCTTTTATGTTCATTTAAGCGATTTAACAAGGACTACGATTTGTTCTGCTATTGAGACCTTTCAGACTGTATTGGAAACAAGTGATGCTAATGATCAGTATAAACATTTTGCAAATATTTATCTGAATTATTTCAATCAGCATTTTCCTACAAAAGCAATCCGAAACTCTGTAGAGAGTGAAGGCTTGTAGAGACTCCTTATGCATGCTTAAATCGACAAAAAACTTAAACTAGATTATCAACGAAAACAGAGAGAATACCACCAACTTTTAATACATCTTAAAAACAAACACATGGAAGAGCAGCTAATAAATCAAAATATTTCTGGAATATAATTAAAAACTCTATAAACTACAAACCTAAAAACCTTTTACGGTTTGAGCACCCAAACAAAATCTGTTGAAAGCGGAATCTTTCAACAACTTCTTTGCCACTATTCCAAGCAATCTTGTGTCCAAAATAAATAATAACTCACCAGCTGATCTGGGTAACATACCTATGCAATGTCAATCAATCTTTATGGCGCCTGTAACGGAAAATGAACTTTTTAATATTGTACATAGTTTTGAAGATAAACGAATCTACCGTTATGATGAAATCCCAATAAAAATAATTAAAGGAAGTATTTTATATATTTTAGCCCCGTTATACTCTATTATGAACAACTGCCTTGCACATAGAATATTTCCAAACTCACTGAAACACTCAATTATAACACCTCTTTTGTATATCCAAGATTATCGAGAAAGTTATTTACGTATCCTTCTTGGGGTATATAAAAGAAAATTCTTTACTCAGTGAAAGACAGATTGGATTCGTAACTGGTGATGGAACTGATTTGAAGTTTTTACGAATATTCTAGATGCCTACGAAAAAAATGAATAAGTTTGTGTTATAAGCTTGGATTTGTCTAAGGCTTTTGATTGTATAGATAGACTAGATTGTTGGAGGCCAAACACATAATTACTTCGTATTTAAATAATAGGTCACATACGACGAAAGTTATAAGCTATAAAGGTACTCCAGTAATATCAACAACGAAGTATACAAGGTATGGAGTACCACAGGGTAGTATACTGGGTCCTCTACTTTTCGTCATTATTATAAATGACTTGCTATTACTCGACATGAATTGTAATTTAACAAGTTATGCAGACGATACTACCGTATCAGTCACCGGTTCGACTTTAAACGAAATGATGGACAAAGCTAGTAATGCGTTGAATGCTCTAAAAAAGTGGTTTGATAGTAATAATCTAATAATGAATGAAGATAAAAGTGGGGTGATAGTATTTGATAATAAATTGATTAATAAACAAGAGATCAAGATTTTGGGTGTTCATCTTGATAATTCTATGAAGCTTAAGTGTCACATGGAACAACTCTGTTATAAGCTATCAAAATCTATATTTGGTCTTAGAGTGATTAAAAATACAACTAACAAAAAGATTGCCAAGATTTTTTATTTTAGTAACATTGAATCACATTTAAGATATTTAATAATTACGTGGTGAGCATCTGTACAGTTCGGTAATGTTTTTAAACCTCAGCAAAAAGCGATAAGAGTGTTATGTAATCTTAAATATAATGAATCGTGTACACAACGATTCCGAGAAGAGAATCTCTTAACTTTACCGGCAATTTACATCCTCGAATGCTCTATATTTGTTTTCAAACATAAGAACTATTTTCAACAACTTGTTAAGACAAACCAATATGTTACTAGACATAATCGTATCTTCATACTGCCTAAACAGTGTGTGAGAATCTAGAATAACATCCCTGCAGAAATCAAATTAATAACTAGGTTAAACTTATTTAAGACAAATATGCAATATTTACTTTGTAATTTAGCACCTTATTTGCTCGACGAATTTTATAATAGCTATTGAATTTCGTTTTCTTTTTTGACGCTAGGTGAGTAGTAATGTACATTCGTCTCTTTACTTCCTCAATAACGTTTATTATTATTATTATTAATACTTAATTATTTACTCACTTTGACTGGATTGACATAACAATTTTAATTCAATAAAAATATACAACAATGTAGCACTGAAAAAGAACTAAAACTAGAACTAACACTAGACCTAGAACTAGAAAGTTTCGAAAAGAAATGACGAAATTCGACCACTTTCGAAAGTTTCAACGTCAATTTGACGTTCTCCAATAAGATCTAGTTTTCCATCAACAATATTTAGTTTTCTGCCAGCAGTATTTAATCCTCTGCCAACAGACTAGAGAAACTTTCAAGTTTCTCATTAGCAGTATCTAGTCTTTTGGAAGTAGTAAGTTTTTTCCATTAGCAGTCCTCTGCCAAAAGGATCTAGTCTTCTGTTAGCAGTTATTAGTTGTCTACAAGCAGTGTCGAGTTTTCTGTTAGCAGTGTCTGGTTTTCTATTTGCAGTATCTAGTTTACTATTAGCTGTATTTATTCTTCTGAGGGCAGGATCTAGTCTTCCAGCAGCAAATAGTCTTCTATTCCAATATCTAGCAGATTAACATCTTGTTTCTGTTGGACATTTTATCAATTAGATGCTGGGTGGTTGTTAAAGACTGGAATAGGTGAACCTCTGAAATTCCTGAAAATGAGGTAATTAAAATGTTTCAACAATTGTTCAACATCATTGAAATCGGGTTTGTAATCATTGGAAACTTGTCAAAATGGTAAAGAACTCTTTTTTAGTGGGTCTCTTAATACTAAATACGAATGTTTCTAGTTCTAGGTCTAGAATTAGTTCTACTTTGAGTTCAATAAAAATATACAACAATTTAGCACTTAATAACAAGTAAAACAAGTAGTTTTAATTTAACACAAAATATACCTACAACAATCTATCAATCTACTAGACCTAGAACTAGAACCATTCAAGTTTAGTCATCTTAAGAGACGTACGACACACAATTAGATGAATTTATATTGCTTTGGTATAATAGTTTTTAATGTACAGCGTAAATGACTCGAAAAAAGTTAACTGTCAAAGAAACAGAAGATGGTAAATCTCAAATAAATAGGACCGTATTCTGAAGTTGGCGAGTAAAACTTGGTTCGTAACTTCTTTCGGCTGGTCGGTTCTTGCCGGTTGCTGAGAGGAAGCGGTCCGAAAAATCTCGAGCTAATGTTTCCTGTAGGTTGAGCGACAGCGTCGGCGTCACGACGCTCCAGGGAATTTTACAATGCAAAGCAGCGCGACAGGGACATTAAGCGTGGCGTGGCAACTTGTCGCTAGCGTAAACAAAATATAAACTCCACCGACGGAATTCTTAAATTGTTTTTAATGCGACTGCGAAAAACACTTGGTCGTTCCGCAAAAACTTTTCAATTCCTCGCCTTTGGGTGGAGAGAAGGAGGCGGGATAACCGACCGCGTCCCCTACGTTGCGCCACAGGTAAAGCACTAAATTAAGTTCGTGGAAGCGGGCCAGAAACTGGCAACGGCGTCCTCAATGGGGCCGACAATTACAGCTCGCCTGTACGGCACTGCGACGACAGGGTGGGGCCCTATTAATTAATGAAACCTAGATACGTGCTGGATTTCTGCCTTAGGCTTCCCAGAAACTAATGAATGGGAACACCCAGGAATGTAACCATTTAACGACGTAGGGCGTCCATACTATCCCGTCAAGTGAAATCAACTAAACACCCATCAATTATACCTTTGTGCGGTATTAAGCTGAGTGTTATCAACAAACGTATTAACTTGAATTAGATATTAAATAGAATATTATATTACAATAAAATTGAAAAGGTATATTATGTTGTGGATATAGTATCCAATTGAATTGTTACATTGTTCGGGAGAGTTAAATTTCCCTACAACTCTCCGAGTTACATTCCAGGGTTAACATGGTATACAATGTTTAACTTTTCAATTACGATGTTGGCTTGCAAAGCTGAAAGACTTCCTCCAAGGCTATGTCAAGTCATAAAATGTTTTTGCCTACACATTTTATCTTAGATTAACTCTTTCGCAAATGAAGTTGACATAGTAACATTTTAGAACTCGGTAATATATCGATGTTGATTCCGCTGACAGCATTAGGAAAAACTAGTAAACTGTAAGGCGGTGAGTCGTGAAGGGATAGAACACACGCCACTCTAATTGAAGCACGTCTCTCCAGAGCATTTTGTAAGCACGAAAGGGCAAATAAAGGGATACGCTCGGCACGGTTCCGACGTATATACGGGCCGTAAATCTACAGATATATTTAACCTTTATTTCGAGCACTTTCCCGAACCGGGAAATCTAGTGGCCCGTGACCGAGCCGCTCCCGCTTATTGCCTACTAAAATCCGGGGCGCCACCGCGCGGAAGGCGAAAGAGACAAATTGCGTTACTTTTTAACTGTAATTAAATGGAATTGCAGCGCTCAGAAACAGGAAGCTCTACTGTAATTTCTCGACCGAATTTACAT
Source organism: Onthophagus taurus (assembly GCF_036711975.1). Lineage (NCBI taxonomy): Eukaryota > Metazoa > Arthropoda > Insecta > Coleoptera > Scarabaeidae > Onthophagus > Onthophagus taurus. The sequence continues at coordinate 24,896,987 of NC_091976.1, read as the reverse complement.
GTTCAATTTTTACGAATTGCGCAAATTAGAGTCAAAAAGCCAATTTAGCTTATCTATCATTTGCCTCGGGCGCAATTAAGAATATCTTTAATCATCTTTTACGCGGGCCGTCACGTTTTAGTGCGTCGACCACATGTCGTTCTCCAGTTACTATAAATACTTTTAAAATAACACAGAGTTTTAGGAGCTGGGGGTTGTTGTAAAACATTCACGATCACCATAACTCATTAAACTTAAAAAAGCATGTGGAGAAAAAAGCAATGTTAATAAATATCTTTTAAAAATATCAATGTAACAATTTTGTACATTAAATGTCAATTAAAAGCAGTACAAAAAATGAAATCTGACCTTATGAAGTATTGGTTCCTATAACAAAGCTGGAATGTTTGTTTGTTCTACTAAATACGGAATAATGTTGTTATTGGAGAATGGTTGAATCGGAATTTGTAAAAAAATTATGTTGGAAATTCTATTTCCTCCATTTATTGACTTTTTTTTGAAATTTTGAAATACCACATTACAAAATTCATCGAGTTAAAAGGGATAGCTATAATTAAGAAAGCTCTGTTGTGAATCAGTTGTATTATATCTTAATGCATCTGGGAAGTAAATACAGATAAAATAATACCTATTTATTCAATCTATAAAGTAATAATACAAAAAAAAGAAGTAATGCTCTCCGGATAGAAAACACATTGTCATAATTAATAGTGTAAAGGAAGGAAATGTAGAAATTTAGTCAAGCATACAATACAGAGATCAATACGTGTAAAAAATTTAAAGACAAAAAGTTACTATGCAGAAAAGAGGAAAATTTGGGAATAAACTGACAAAGACTGTAAAAATAGAAAGAGACTGGACCTAGAATGAGAGACTGGAAGAAGACTGTAAATACAAGAAGGAGACTGCACAGATAGGAGAGATAGGAGGGATTGTAAAAGCAGAAAAATAATTTGGTAAAGGATAGGAACACTTGAGAGAGATAAGTAGTAGAAGAAGAAGATGGAGCAGAGACCAAAATGATGTTATCTGGAGAGGAGAAATACTTGGGAGATCGGAAAGAAACTGTAAACGCAGGAAAGTAACTGCACAGAGAGAAATATATTCTTGAACGAATATTATTACTCTAGGCTCAAGCTTATCATATTCTTGTATATCCACAAGAAGATCATTTTGTTGAGTGAAGAAAAACCACATATTCCAAAAGCAAGTATACAAATAATCTGGATTCTCAAGAAAACGAATTCTTAGTGAAAGTAAATCAATAATCTTGAAAAAGAGTATCTTAGTGTTGCGTCAACAATTCCATTTTCGTATCGAGAATAGATTTCGTAAGTCAAGAATAACGTATCTTTCTTTTTAAAAAAAGTTATTCATGTAACAACACTCTTGTATAATTCTTCATTTGAGTATTATACATTATTGACGCAAGAATTAATTTTTTGATGCAAAAAATTGATATTCTTCGATGCTAAGAATATGACATACTTCGTTCGATAATATTTCTATACAAGTATCTTATACTTGTTTCTAAGAGATACATTCAAGAATAAATTTTTCTTGAGAGTCAAGAATAATTTCCCTCAGTGTAGCCAAAGAAGAGATTCACTGATATTAGAAGAAAAAAACTGAATAGAAACTATAAATACAAGAAGGAGACTGAGCAGAGAGGAATTAGATTTGAAAAGCATGAAATGTGCTTGGTAGAAAGGAGGAACGCTTGAGAGACACTGGTAATACAAAAAACCACATTAAGCAGAAACCGGGAAGATGAAAAGAAGGTTGCTAGTAGAAGAAAGTGACTCACCGGACACTGGAAAGAGGAAAATTATGATGTCCAGAGAGGAGTTCGGGAGAAACTAGTAATAAAAGAACGATATCAAACAACAACTAAAGAGGAAGATTAAAATAAGAGAAGATAGCTTAGAATGAGACTGTAATGTGAAAGAAGGTAATAGGCAGGGGAAGAGACTAGACTGATAAGCTGGAAATCGTTTTAGAAAATCTAAAACGTTCGAAAAAATAACTGCAAACATCCTGAGCCCGGTATTTTATCTTTAAATAAATTCGATTTCTTATGACATTCCAAAATCCAATCATGAAATCATATGATGTGAAAACGATGTAGTGTTCTGAACGCTTACAAAGAAAACTAAGAAATTATATTTTATGTTTTAATTTCATATTACATAACGATAAAAGAAACGGTGAAAAAGTAATCTTTAAACAACACAAACAAATTTTCATAAAGCTTTTAAAACTAATACTTTGCTGTTTTTATTGGACTTTAAACGTGAGGCTTCTTTGAACTCGTAATAACCCTCATGATAATTACTACAACTCACGGTATAGTAATAAAGGCATTCTTTGTAGTCAGTGGCGTTTGATGTGTACAATACGAATGGGATGCGCGTTCTTCACCACCAGAGCGCTGATTAAGCTCGCTCCAATGCAAGGTTTTTTTCCTTCGCGCGATGGAAATGTGCTGTTAGGAGTAAAACCGATAAAAACTGTAATGGGTGCGGCACGTATGACATAAGTTAATTCCGAGACAGCGGTATTTCGAGAACGGGGTAATAAGCTTTTGAGCTTACGGGTGACGACTCGTTACCCGTGCGGGCTACGTTTATTTTTCATTTCCGATCCTCGCACTGTACAAACAGGAGACCAAAGCTCTCCGACATTCGAGAAAATAAGGGACGGTATAGGAGGAAAACAAAAAGGGGGTAGCTATGCCGGCGTGTGTGCGACATCGTGCCCTCTATTGTGATGTACATGAATGTGATAATCCCGAAAGGAGTACGGTACAAATTTGGATATCAAATGTTCCCAGGTCGGTCCCTAGGAATTAATAAAAACGCGCTTATGGGATGGGTGTTAATTGAAATGGGGGTTAATAGTGCTTTTGTTGTAGCTATTTTAAAGAATTTGTGACAAATTTAATTTACATAGACAAGATTAACTGATATAATTATTTAGTTTTGGTAAATTTGTTCTTTTTGTTAGCACAAAACCTTTTGTTCCTAATCCATTAACAAGGTACTAATCAACTTAGTCTTTCTGTTTTCTCGCCGATTGTCGTCTGTCTTATCTTTTCTCTTTACACTTGATTCCTAAGTGAAGTGTAAAAGTAATTAGTCCATTAGTTGATACAAATATAAAACCCTCTTTTCGTGAAGTACCACCTCGACGCAATGCATTTAAGGAGAGCGTCTGTATAGTTTCACACCGAGACTTGGGGTTGTCAGAAACACGAGTTGTTGAGTGAGGTGTCTAAAAATGTCTTGGTGGTATATAGAGGGTGTCGATTTTTATCTCTATTTTGTAACGTTCGAATGATATGCAATTGTTGCCTTAGTAACTGGGATACTCGCTATAAAAGTGGATTTGTCTGTCGACGATATTCGAGAGTGTTGACCTTTCTTCCGAGTTCGAGTGTGGTATAGAATGGAAGCCGTGCCTTTTTCCCATCAACGCAATTTGCCGACGCGTGATCGATTTCTGTCCGACAGAAAACTGTGTACAATTCAATTGACCCTTGTAAACAATAAGTTGTTTACCCTCGCAGGTGGAGCTCCCGAGGTTTCGACTTTGTTTACTTTTAGATATTGTTTCCAAGGCAAAGACCAAATAAATCGTAAAAACGGAAAGGGTAAATTACCCCATAATTAGGGCCTTTATTCCATCACAAAGAATTTGAATACACGAAGAAGTTCAGGGACTAATTGCTGTCGCCCCCTAAAGACAAAGAACTTTCGACAAGTATCGATTGTTGCTCGCTCCTCGTCGACAAACTTCGAACGTACCCGGTTTTAAATTGCACGTCGCGTCTAGTTGTCTTGATGAACGCGACTGGCAAGGGAACTGTTGGGGGAGAAGTTGGATCTCCAACTACCCCGCTTTTTACTTTGATTGAATTTATTCTGGATTGAGATTTCCGCTCATGTGGCTCGATACGAACGTGTGTTTGTTCGCGAAGTAATTACAAAACACCTGATGACTGGTTGAGCTTTTGCCGATGGGAACTTAATGGAATAAGTTACGATCCTTGCCTGAAAAGAAAACTCCTCCATTGACTAAAACTAAAAAATAAAAGAAAAGATGTTAACTATGATTTCCAATAGGTTTTCGAGAGGTACTCAAGTGATCAAAATGGCGTCCGCTTTGAGGGAGAAAACGCCAAGCTTTCAGAGTGCTTTGAAATCAATCCTTTGATTGAATTATGGTGAAAACGGGGACAAAAAGAGTCGAAGAAGACGATGCTTTTGCATTATAAATCCTTTAAATAATTCACCGTTGCGGCATCTCCAACGCAAAGACTCTTTTGATGTTGCCTTATGCATGTGCAGTTGCAAATTTTTCAGCTTCACGCGTTTCTCCCCGCCATATACCTGACGGTATCTGAGGAATTTCCGGCGATTCAATTAAGAAATATTTTTCACCGGCCAACTGGTAACGCGCCGGAAGTCCGTAATTGGAAAATACCCCGGTATTTCGAGAGAAATTTGTCCTCGCATTACGTTAATAATCGCGCGCTCATGTCGAGACGTTCAATATTGGATTTATAGTCCCGAGGCTCTTTGCTCGCTAGATTTTCAATCGGATTTCAAACTGAAAAGGATGAAAAATCATACGGCGGCAAGCCGTCGGCCAATGGGAATTACTTGCGATCAAAACCAATCTGCGAGTGGTCAATTTAATAAAGCGTTCAATAAATTCATTTCGTTAAAAAATAAATTGAGATTAAGAATTAATTGTTAACACTAAGAATTTAGATTTTTTACTGACTATATTTTATTATTATATGCAATATCGTGAATACACACCCTACACTTAAAGAATTTTACCTCCTTCCTACATTCCCGTGTCGCCGGTAATAATCTCATAATGGCCGACAATCTTGTGGTTCAGGGTTGAGGATTAATCACTCTTTCGTAGTGGGAGTCTCGAAAATTGCACGATATTACTGGCTTAGCAAATGTGCTTTGGGCACGAAAACTCGTTACAGATCTTTCCCTTCGGTTAATTTAATCTAAAGTCGTGAAACGTCGCTAAAGGGTGTGGTCAAAACGATATTATTTTCCACGCACATCGTATGGCAGCACTTTTCAAATGCCTGTCTCTTTAATAAAAGATAGGTAGAGAGAGTCTGCTACCATCAACGTCCACAGCTGACGTTTCCCCTGTCACTTATTGAATATTTAAACATAAACTCGTCAGTCTGTTGCGAAGCCGTAAAGAGCTGTCTGGTTGTATCGATAATCCTCGGAATTAATTAGAACCCAATACGTCCAATCACCTTTCGTCAAACTCAGCATGATGTAAGAATATACACGAAACCTTATATCAATTAAGACGGTGATGTTTTCGTTTTACATCATTTCGTTTAGGGTATTTCAAGCGTGTTAATGCCATACGTAGGGTTTCGTTGTATTTATATTTTATAAGCTGACATCAAATACTTATGCAACTTTATTGCAAGAGATTACATTGTTTATATTAGATATTAACTTAAGGATTAAAACAAACTAGGTGGAGGCGAAGTTTAATGATTTTTCAACTTAACCCAAACATAAAGCAACAATGTAAAAATCAACATATAAAAAAATCACTAAATCTCATATTACACACAAATAAACATCTCTTCTCCTTTGTAGTCTTGGTGTAATAAGAGCTTAGGATAGTTTAAGCATGAAATAATTTTTGAAAAACCTTGTTTTGCTTTAAACTTGATCGTGTTACAACCATTAATATGAGGTACTACTCCTAGTACCTTTCAAACACTTTTAAAGAACGTCATAACATCTTTTTTTTAATCCTTTCATCTTGTTTAAGTATCCTACAGATATTTTTACTCGATCAGAATCGTTTTGATCGACACCAATCAGCATATCCCATATTCAAAAATCGTAGAATTTTCTGTACAACTCCTTCTTTACTTTTACTAAATTGTTTTGCTACATCAAATAATCTGAACATGTTTCTAATCGATTAATACCATTTTGACACACTTTAATATACCTTTCTTAATTCTTGCTATCTCGGGAACACTTTGTGTACAAGATAAAAAAATCTGTTTCGCCATTTTACATCAACTGGGTGTACTTTTGAGTGGTAAGAGGATTACTGGATCTAGACGTGATGAGAATATTTCTAGTTTTGGAGATTTATTCGGTGTCAGAGGTATTGAAGTATAGATAAAGGAGAGTTGAAACGCAAAGGTTAGAAGTGGAGCTTCATAGAGAGTGGAATACTTTGGAAAAAAATCAGTGCCTTGTAGTTTCATACTTGTGGTGAGTGAAAGATTTTCTTTATGTGTTTTACCTTAAACGTCCAACACCAGAAAACAAGCCATGGATATATGAGATCAACATTTCTTTTTTTTTGGGGACTAAAACACAGTGATGATTATGACTAATAAAGAATTAACCACATTCTTCATGTGGGTTTCTTCTATGTTGTAAAGATGTTATAAAGTACTTTGTACATTATTGTATTTTATTTTTGTATTCTTCTTAGTCTAGCGTTAAATTGTGATTAAATTAATAAATTTAAAAAAATCTGTTATAAAGTTGTTTGTTTTTATAAGTACATAAATAAAACCAAACAATTTTTTAAGTGTTTTATTTATGTATGTAGTATATTTACGTATTGGCATGAGTCCAAGAAAATATGTGTACCATGTGTCGAATAGAGACTTAACTGCATAGAGTGGCTATAATTCGAAATGACACGATGAAAGATACGTTGTCTGTGGTCTTGTGTTGAATGAATATAATGAAAAAAAAAGTTAAAATTGTATACTTAAAATATAAGGAAAACGTCTTCAGGTAGAACGCGCTTTACCTGTAATACTTTGAGAGGGGAAGTAAGTTTAGCCGCGATAAGGTTTTTAATTCAGAATCTTGTTAAACTAATTGAAAAACTTTTAATCGAAGCTGAGTCCCGACCTGAAACAAAGGACCTATTTCGGGGTGTGCCCGTTTTTTGGTTTTCCAACTTGCCTTAAGTGTACTTTAACTAACCGTTATCGTCTCTTGCGATCACAACCCTAATGGGTTATAAATACGGACGGGTTTCGGCCGCGAGCAATAACTTTTAAAAATTGATATTTATTGCGAAACTTGCGACCCAACAGCTCGTGCCCTAGCATTAAATGTTCTAAGTTAAGTTATTTAATACGCCACTCGAAAATGGTATCGTTAAATAATTGATGAAGGTGTAACGAAGTGCTTCTTGCCTTGACGGTGGCGCTATCTATCAACTTGTCCTTGCAATATTAAACGAAAATGTTTTCCGTTGGTATTTTCGGTTTAAAATACATCAATTTTCATCAAATTCAATTCTTTATAATACTTTATAATGATAAAGAACGTGGAAAATAAAAGTATAGACTGGTTAATGAGCAAGTTCAATAATAATTTTGTATCAAGAACTTGAAGATTTGTTAAGAAGTTTCGACTGTTACTTATTGACGAGAGTAATTAAAAGTTCGGTTATCGATTAGTTATGTAAAGTTTTGGATGGTTCTAGTAGTTTTCGCTTTAAGAAGCCTGTTGGCTAAATCATTAAGTCTCTCGTTTCAATGGAAAGACCGATGGTTTTGTTCTGCAAATAACGAGTAAAACTTTTTTTTTTAATCCACAAAAAAAAGTAATCTATTAATAACGACCTATTTCGATAGCGAAACTCGTTAAGCTTTAGTGTCGATAATAAAAAATTGCGTGCAGATGCCCTAAATATTTGATTTTGTGATAAACTTTTTTTTACAATTTTCATTTCGAATCATCAAAATTGTTTTAGTATTGATTTAGATAAGTTGCATTTTATCGAAGATGGTTAACTTTGGGTGAAATCTCGGGGGATTTAAACAATTTAAGGCGACATATTGTGTAGCGAATGAAACCTCGCTTCATCCTTATCAATCATCGAATTCCATTTCCGAACATTCGGAAATCCGGGAAGGTATTAGAAATATCTCAGAAGATGGCGACGTACCGTGGCATTATGAATTCCCCAAATCCCATTCTACATTTACCCAGGGTCTTTATTTATTCTTTATCTGCATTTCCAGTCCAACGCGTTCGTAGCCCGGTTGACATCGCTTCTTTCAGGATTCACGTTTCGTCCTTGGAATGTCTAATACTGGATGTTATTTATTATTTTCTTCTTGGGCATTGATTAATAGTAAGATTTTGCTCGGGAAATCGTTTCTTGATATTCGATATTTGTTCCGGATATCGTGGAGAGATCTATGAATAGGAAAGATCTAGGAATAGGGGGATAGCGTCAATTACGTAGCTTTCAGGATATTGCATCGCTGCAACGAAAGGAGACATTGGACGAGCTTTTCCTTTTATACTTCAACATGGGAAAGAGAAAAACACGAACCGATTGACTCGTCGTGCATTAAAGTTTGACGGATTCTTCACATACCGCTTCATTTATATTCATCGATTTTATCTCGGAGCCAGGTTCAAAGGGCGAACTCAATTTAAAATTTCGCTTCCGCACCCGTCACACCTCAATCTGGTGGTAATTTGCATGATTTCGGCGCGATGATTAAAAAGTTACATCCGCATAGAGAGATGATATTCCGATGGGAGAGGGATATTTGAAATAACCAATGATTGTATCTACGTGAAGAATGTTGCAATAATAAACTACGCAAAACCCGTATCTATATAACGATAAGTCAAAATTAATGAGCGTTTCTCTATGGATAACAGTGTGTTTATATCAATAATTTTCCCACTGTGTGAATACGTGTGTATTTGACAGAATTCATGAGCCAATGATGAGCTTAGGTAAAGCTCCCCCAATCAATAGAGTTGCACATAACGCAAGGATTATTTCAATACACAGTTGTCAATATTGATTAGAACTAATTCAGTGATTCCCTCCTGACGAATTATATCTCTATGTGAAAAAAAATGATGGAGTCCTAACGGAGGATGTAGGTTAATAATTAAAGGGGATTGAGACAAGATTATTGGGCGCGTGCTATAAGCGGTAATTTCGCGCCCAGTCGACTTAGAGGGCATTAGGCGGGCACCAGAAATGATCAATCTCGTCCACTTTCAATTAACCGGGATTAACGGGGCCGCGATCGAAGTGGCCGCGCGCGCGCTTCCGTTACTACCGCAAATCCCCCGGGAACTCCGTCGGAATGCCAACCTTGCGAACGAATTTTTCAAAGACCACATAAACGGAGGTATCACCAAGTTACTCTCCGAATATTTCCCGAACGGTCACTAATCCCGCGAATCCGGGAATGCAATTACCACGAACGCGAAGTCAGTCAGCCGTGTCCCCTAAATCCACAGAGTTCTACCGGAAATAGAGCGAAATATACTGACAGAAACTGCTAAACAACTCCGAAGAGAGACTTGCTCAAACTTAGTTCGGTCATAGAATGTCTACGTTTTGAGCATGAATTACTTCGTATCCCACGAATTTCAAAACTTTTACTTTTATTCAGACAATATTTCATCACTTTTTAAACAATTTAATTAAAATAATCTATACAAAATGTCACATCACACAAGTTACACAGTGTTATTTTTCAAAGTTATTTTTTGGCGGGAGTTTTAAAACCAGAGAGGATTTTAAGTAAACTGTAGTTACGAATTTAATTACTTATTTGTTTATACATAATAAAAACCTACTTACTTTGTCCCATATAAAATGCAACATGTTAATATAATTTGACATTACACTAAACCTCGATATAACGGATTAAGACCGGGAAGGCAGTATTCGTTATAGCTCAATAAAAATATACAATAATCTAGAGCTGAATAACATATAAAACTGATACTAGCACTAGAACCAGTGCTGCCACACAGAGGAGGCTGTAGTATCGTACTTGAAAACGAAAATTACCGTATTTTATGTAAAAATACCATACTTGCACTAAAAGTGGTAGTGATACAAAAGGTTTTGCGAAATAAATTCTATAAAATGAACTGTGCAAACAAATAGGTAAAAATTTATTTTAAGTATAACATTAACATTCACGTTTCTTCGTAAATATTGAGTGGCACATCTTCTAACAAAGTTGGTAACTTATTTTGCAGAAAATACAAATAGCATAGGAAAGTATAAACTTTTTAAATAACGTGTTTTTTCTCAAATAAACAGACAATAACAGTTTTTATGAAAAGAAAAATGGCAACTGTTGTACCGTTTTGAAATCTTGAGTAAACAGGCCATCTTTTAAAATTAGTTGCCAAGTATTATTCTTTTTTTAGAAATGGTATGTCAAAATAATTTTTTTTTCTTCTATTATCACTTAACTAAGAGGCATAGAATTTTTTCTTATTTTTATTTGGAGTAAAATTTAAAGAACCGATTCACTGTACTTTAACTAGTTTATTGTATAATTTAATTTGTCTTACTAGTTTCGTCAAATTTCGTCAAATTTTATGAAAATAATAATTTCAAAGATAATAATTAACAAAATGTTTTACACGTTAATATTTACATTATATGATGTATATTATATGATTATGCACGTTAAAACCAAAAAGGTTGATTACGTCTGACAATGAGACTTACACATCGGAATTAATAGTTTAAAAAGTTTATCAAGATCTCGTTTTATACAATGTTCGATATAATTATCTTTGAAACTGTTATTTTCATAAAACTTGACGAAGTCTCTGAAGATGCCGCTTTAACTAGCAAGATAAATTAAATTGTACATTAAACCAGTTAAAATACAGTGAATTCGTTGTATAAATTTTGCACCTGATACACTGGTAGAATGGATAAAATTGACTTCATATTATTTTTATTTTGAGTTTCGCGACACCTGTATATGGTATATGGTCATAAGCGGAATATTGTAAAATGTAAACATAGAATTAGAATCGACATGAATAGAGAAGAATATTATACGCCAATATAACCAACGAAAATATTGTGGTTTTTTTTGGTTTTAAATTAAAGTACAGATTTCTAAATTACCGTATATTTTTGTACGATATTCATCTTTGGACCGTACACCATACATTTAGTGGAATTACCGTACACGTACGGTGATTACCGTACATATGGCAACACTGACTAGAACTAACACTAGACCTAGACTAGAACTATAACTATTCCGTTTTGCTGTACCTCTCTTAAGACGGCTGGTAGGTGGTAGGAAGAGCTAGTTAGCATAAAATATCACTATGTTTCATATTTTTATTGAACCAAAACTAGAACTAACACTAGACCTAGAAAGTATTGCCTGTCTGAAGACGCACGGCTATACCCGAATATTTCTAGTTCTAGGTCTAGTGTTAGTTCTAGTTTTACACTAGCACTATCACAAGACCTAAAACACAAGACCTAGAACTAGAATCATTCGGGTTTAGCCGTCTTAAGAGACATGCGGCTAAACCCGAATGTTTCTAGTTCTCGGTCTAGTGTTAGTTCTAGTTTTACACTAGCACTATCACAAGACCTAAAACACAAGACCTAGAACTAGAATCATTCGGGTTAGCCGTCTTGAGAGACGTGCGGCTAAATCCGATTGTTTCTAGTTCTCTGTCTAGTGTTAGTTCTGGTGGCAGTGGTAGGTAGCGCTAGTTAGCATAAGATATTAATGTTGTATATTTTTATTGAACTGAAACTAGAACTAACAGTAGAACTAACACAAGACCGAGAACTAGAATCATTCGGGTTTAGCCGTCTTGAGAACGTGCGGCTAAATCCGAATGTTTCTAGTTCTCGGTCTAGTGTTAGTTCTGGTGGCAGTGGTAGGTAGTGCTAGTTAGCATAAGATATTAATGTTGTATATTTTTGTTGAACTAAAACTAGAACAAGCACTAGAACGAACACAAGACCTAGATACAATCATTCGGGTTTAGCCGTCTTAGGAGACATGCGGCTAAAGTCGAATGTTTCTAGTTCTCGGTCTAGTGTTAGTTCTAGTTTTACTCTAGCACTATCACTAAAACCAAGACAAGACCTAAAACTAGAATCATTCGGGTTTAGCCGTCTTGAGAGACGCACGGCTAAACTAGAATGTTTCTAGTTCTCGGTCTAGTGTTAGTTCTAGTGGCAATGGTAGATAGCGCTAGTTAGCATAAGATATTAATATGTTATATATTGTTATTGAACTAAAACTAGAACTAGGATCATTCGGATTTAGCCATACTGAGAGACGTGCGGCTAAACCCAAATGTTTGTAGGCGGCCGGCTACATCTCGAATTTTCCTAGTGTAATTTTTACTTAAAACTGACCAATAGCAACCCTTCTTTTTGGCGCATCAATTTGAAAACAATCCTCAGAATTAAAAAATAGAGTACAGTAGAAATTTAAATTAAATTTTTAATTACTCCGTAGTTGTTTTCGTTACATTTTTGTTTTAATCTTGAGTTAGAAGAGAAGCGGTATGTTTTATTTACGGGAAAACACGCTGCAATTTAAAGTACACTCGCGGAACAACAAATGATAAACGGATTGGCCGCGTTGTTCGTCGGAGGGGTATAAATGTAAATCTGTTGAGTGGAGGGCCGCGACTCGAAATCCGAGAATGCACTGATCCCGGAATCCTGTTTCCCTCTTCGTCGGGAAACGCCTTTATGTTTCGATCCGCATTTGTCCAAGATTAAAGGGGACACGACAAAACTAACTCCGTTTTCGGGACCTCTTCGATGCATGGCCGTGAGTCACCATTACAAACGTTCAAAAGGATCGTTCTTTTAATAAGAAATCCGACCTCAACCTTTCGACGCCACAATTTTCTCCGCTTCGCCGATCGCTTTGAGGTCTTTTCGCTGGGAGATATTTCCGCGTAGTCCGAATAATGAAAGCAAGAGGATGAATCTGGATATAATTAATTGGGGGAAACAAATAATGAATTGTTAAGCTTTGTAAAGAATTTCTTGGTAAAATAATTTGTAAGGTAAAAACATTTTTTTTCGATTTGTCAACTTTCAATTGTAGAGGAACCCTACTGTATATCGATTCTAGCCCTTGACGATGGGTCAGGCCGAAAACACTTCTCGGTTTCATCAAATTTTACGGGATAATTTAATATAGGGCAATCGAACGAAAGAAACTGGTTGACCAGCCCGTATACCGAAGGGCTGGGAGTCATAAACGCTCCCGGGAGGGCCGTATTATCCTGTAGGGCCAGTTGGTCAGCCATACGCTTGCAAAAGTGGCGGCCGACGAGGCCCCTGCTATTATATGCCCGATTAAACCGCACGGTTCGGACGCCGTTCTCTCGAATATGAACACTCCGTCCCGTTTTCCTCGACCGACTTGGCAGCAGTCAGCGTTTTGCCTTCGCAGATCATTTGTATAATCCGGAAGCGATTCCGTCGTATGTCCTAGTTCTAATATTCCAGGATTCGAGTCTAATATCGCTTCAGACCCGATTATTGAATAGCGGTTTCTTGAAAGGATCCACTATAAAATCCAGAAAACCACCACATTTTCAAAATAACGATATATTAATACACCTAATTCGCATCGTTGTATATTATTGCGATTTATTACCTGTTAGGTGAAGCAATTACCTCACCACACCATTATTTTCGGGTTCCATTCTTGGCGCAAATTTCAAACAAGCAAACAATGTGAAATCACCTTTAAACCCTGAAAGTTATGCGTCGCGACGCCGGAGAAGTTTTATTTCTCTCGACGAGACGCTTAAGTGCCTTTTGTGTGTTTTTCACGAGAAGAGCCGATAACCAATATCCCGGATTATATCGCGCTCAAGCGCGTGTACGCCTCGTTTTCACCGAACTTAATATCGCCGGAGGACACGTATTTTCGTAAAGGACCGTACTCTTAATGAAGAGCGCAGGTGAACGTGAAAAGGAAACGATCCTCCAATATTCCTCCTTCTCGCTTCTTTGTTCGTCGGTGGGCCGAAATGCGATATTCTACAGTAGTAAACCCCGATTGGACACGCGCACAACCGAATGGCGCAATCGCCGTGCGAAATGGATTAGTACAAAGTTTCAAAGTATACATTCAACACCAGGTGCGCCGTAACCAATCGTTTCTTTGTTCTTACAATCAACTTCCATGGTGTCGTATAACTTTTAAATACCGTATTTACTTTTAGATAATATTACTAAGACTATAATTTTGTATTCAACCTAATGAACGCTATAATACAGTAAAATCTCGATTTAACGAACCTCGTTAGAACAGACTTCGGATATAAGCTGCTCTCAAGCTGGTCTATTCCACGTTTATAGATAAACTTGCGGTATTCCTCGAGTAAGAGCGATAATTCTAGTTCCAATTGTTATTCAGCGCAAGATTGTTGTACATTTTTATTTAACTAAAACTAGAACTAACACTAGAACCTAGAACTAGAAAGTTTCGGGTTTAGCCGTACTTAGTTCTAGTTTTACTTCAATGAAAAATATACAACAATCTAACGCTGAAGAACTAAGATTAAAACTAACACTAGACCTAGAACTAAAAAAAAGGATTTAGCCATGCGTCTCTTAAGATGGCTTTCAGGTTTAGCCATCTTTAGCCAACCAGATACTGTTAACAAAAGACTCAACACTGCTGGTAAACAACTAAAAACTGCTATTTGAAGTCTAGATCGTTTTGGCAGAGGACTGCTGATAGAAAAAACTTACTAATTCCAAAAGATTAGATACTGCTAATGAGAAACTGGAAAGTTTCTCTAATCTGTTGGTAGAAGATTAGATACTGCTGGCAGAAAACTAAATAATGTTCATGGAAAACTAGATATTATTGGAAGAGTCAAATTGACGCTGAAACATTCGAAATTGGTCGAATTTCGTCATTTCTTTTCGAAACTTTCTGGCTCTAGTTCTAGTGTTAGTTCTAGTTTTAGTTGTTTTTCAGTGCTACATTGTTGCACATTTTTATTGAACTAAAAGTAGAACTAACTCAAGACCTAGAACTAGAAATGTTCGGGTTTAGCCGTCTTAAGAGATGCACGGCTAAACCCGAATGTTTCTAGCTCTATATCTAGAGTTAGTTCTACTGGTAGTGTTAGCTCTGGTTTTAGTTGTTATTCAGCACTAAATTGTTGTGTATTTTTATTGAATTAATCTTAATCTATTTTTATGATTTCCTATTTCTTCACCTCTTTCGAAATTTTGATATTTCTTAATAATCTATTCCAAATTTTAGTTATTGCCTTTTGAAATCGACCATAGAACATAGGAACATTTTTTGGACCTCTCAAGACTTTATTCAACAGAGAGTGCAACTTGTACATGGCTTTAAATGTAGGCCGAAAAATTACACAGTATAAAGTGGTCGAACTTTTCACAAAAGCTTTCAATTGTATCAGCAATATAGAGAAAGTAGGAAACGACTTTCGGGCAGCTGGTATTTGGCCAATAGATACAACCAAATTTGATGAACATTTCGTAGATGCGACATCACTACCTGAAAATAATATTGGAAATTTGCAAAGCTCTATTGGATAACTCAATCCCACTTGAAGATATTGTTAATGTTCCCAAAGTAGCATAACTGAAAAGTAAATAAACTCGCAGAAAAAAACCTTCAGCTATAATAGTAGTTCTATGAAAGATATTTTAGAAAAAAACAAGAAAGGAGTATATGAAAGGGAGTGAAAAAACTGTATGTTCCACTAAAGGTAAGAAAGATGTGAAGAATCTTGCATTTGCAGATGATAAGATTAAGACAAAGGTTCAAGGGAAGGATATACCACGCAAGAAAAAAAGGCCAATGAAGGAGATGCCAAGTAGGAAGTATATTATTGCCTAATTTATGATGAAAAGTATGAGGATCTTCCAAGTAAAGACTGGATAAAATGCTGCAAATATAATTTATAGGCCCACGAAAGCTGTACGAGTGGCGGAAGTACATCTAGAGGATTTATTTGTGATTTATGTGATCATTAGACTATGTTCATGATTACTCCATACACCATCCGTAATTACCCCACACCAGGTGGGATAATTACGGATACCAAGGTTTTGTTTTATCTTAATATTTGATTTGTATTAAAAATTTATCTGTGTTGTTTATGAGAACTTAAGATTGATTAGTTTAAGTAAAAATTCAGTACAATGTAACATTCGTAACTTTATTAGGTTTTGTTTTATTTCAATTTTCCCTTAAGTGCTCGCATTGGTAATAAAGATTCCTAAAAATCGATGCGTCAAACCAAATTTTCGAAGATGTGATCTGATTAGATTTAAGGAAAATCCTTTTCATTGCAGTGATTTAAATAGACAGTAAATCCTCATTACCTTCACCACCAATTTCGCTTACTTTCTTAAACCGAGTTTTGTTCAAGTTTGTGTAAGTATTCAAAAGAAAAATCGTTCGTCAAAAATTATAAGTCTCTTTCGCTCACTTTATTACGTCATTACCCTCCTCATTTTCTTCGGTTCTATTCTTCACTCATTGCACGCCCACTCCATTGTTAAGATTCCCCATTCTTCGTAGAACACCGACAGGTTATTAAAAAGATGTTATAAGTAAAAGCTCTTCAAGGATTTGTTCGTGATATCACAAATTTATATAAATATAAATTATGTTAAGTATTACTACAAACAACTTGCTTAAACCCTGCATAATAACATAATCGTTTTATAAAGTATTTTTGAAACTATATTTGTATTTCTGTCAGTATAGAGGGTAACTGTTGTCGCTTGACTACCGGAGTCGTTGCAGTGATTTGTCAACAGCTTGGTCGGAATTCATTACAAGGGTGACGTAGGTGCTTGGTGAGTGAAAAGGGGGTCGACGAGGTTCGAGTAAAATAACTGTACGTGTTTAGGGAATACGTACCGGTGAAAACTTTGCATTGCACCTTGGAGGTAGTCGCTTTTTCTATATTTATTCAACGCATCGTGGTAACGTTTGCTTGATAATCTCGTAACAGGTTTGCTATCATTAGTCATTTGAAACCGGGAAATGCGCTCGTAAAGCTGCTCTTGTTGACGAAACGCGATACGTTACGTCGGTAGTACGTAATTTTAATCACATTACGCCACTTCAAACTCGACAAGGCTGTCAGACATTCTGCTAATTTGCCAAGAAACGTGATACCGTGGTGATATAAGGTAACAACCACCTCTAATGTGAAGGATGTATCGGGTGTTATAAAATAAAAATGTAAATAAATCATACTAATTTACAGATTGTAAAATATAATTTCAACTGAGTGATTGTGACTGATATTTGAGTAATCGAGTTGAAGGGAGCTTTAAATATCGAGTTCAGATTACGAGAGTGTCGAAGCATTCTGAAAGCGTATTAATGGCGAATTCAGCTTTGGCCGCTCAAATGCTAAAACGGTTAAGCTGGCATTTAACCCAATTAAAACGCCTGGTAGAAGCGTGGTCGAGCTTTAGCTTTCGCTTGCCTACCGAATGCGCGGCCGAAACTCAGATAAATAATAATTTCCATTTACAATTACGTCCATCAAAGATATTCCGTTTGATGCCTTAACAGTGGTCATCAGATCATTTAGACATTTAGTACATCATAGTTAATCGCAGCGGAATTAACTTTTTTCCCGATGAAAATTTAAAAATATCAAATGGGCTATTCGTTAAAAATCAATTCGTTGGACAAAATAATATCGAATCAATCACGTTTCATACACGCGCGCGCAATTTCAATCACAACGCTCCATAAATATTAAACAAAAAACCGTTCCCGTGGGTGCTTACTTTTCCTGTAATAATTTTGAGAGCGTAATAATAAAAACATTTCGCTTTAATTTTGCAATTAAAAATTTATTCCATGGACAATTCAAGTATTCTATATTCCATTCAAAAACATTGATGTTTATTTAAAAATAAAAATACATAAAACATATTTCATAAAGCAATACTGTTATGATTTTGCAGTAATAATTAATAATAATTAACTATGAATATATAATATAAGAAAGCAGGTGTAATTTCCTCGGGAATATTTTATCCTTTTCGCGATAATAGACAATATAAATAAATTAGGGGTCCGCATCGTGCTTAATTTACATGTTAATTGTGCGATTTCGTTCGTTGGGTCCGTAAAAGTGCGCGTCCTGCTCACCTTTTGGATTGTTTCGATTCGTCGAGCAGAGAAGGCCGCCGAGCCGGGGGGCGAACTTTGCAATTACGACGGTTGGGTCGGTCGTTTTAAAGTTTTGGTTTCGCATATGCTTGGGTCCGTGCCGGTGTGTCGCGTATTAATTTAACACGAAACCGCGCAGCTGCTATCTGATATTAATGAGAAAACTGCGGCCTCGCGAACAAAGGACGACAAACGGAACGGTGAGCCGCCCCTCGGCCCCAGGTGCCCGCTAATTTTGTTTGGGGGGATAAAGCGGTCATGAAAAATGAAGCATCCCAGATACTTTTTAATTTCCAAGTTGTTCCATCAGCTGAAGTACTTTTCGTGGTAATATAACAGGTTGTCTTATAACGGGGTGAATATTCATTTTAAGAGTTTTATATTCGCTTTATTTGAAACATTAATTCATTCAATATTAGATATAATAAACCATGATGGGAGTTTTGTTACTGCACTAATATTTAATTACGTAATTAGTTCGCGGACGCATTAAATGTGTTAGTGACACCCGTACAATAATGCATTATTTCAATTATTGAAAATGATTTTATCGCGATGAATATGCCTTGTATCAGTTCAATTATATTACACGCTCATTACTTTGTTTTTCAGCTTGCATTTCATTATGGTTATTTTGTAATTTTATTATTATTATTATTATAAGAGTTCATATTCTGTACCCTCCTATACCTACATTGAATGCGGAAAAGTAGAACATGTGAAAAGATTGAACAGTGTTCCCTGTAAAGGTATTTTGTATAGTGTTCCTCCATGGACAGAACAAAGACTAGAAGCATACAAAAGCAGAGGTGCCGCAGGGAAAAACAATGGCGCTCGAGAACGCTAATGATGACGAATTATCGCCGGTAATTAATCAGCTTTATCCTGTTCCAACATCTTGTTTACCGGGGCCAGATCGTGCTCGCGCTAATCATGCATGATCGAGTAGCCCTTCGGTAATAGAAATGGTCGCGATGCCAGTTCAAACAAGACGCGTGTGTACTTAAAAGATAAACAATAGAAAAAAATTCAAAGAGGAGAATCATTTACTTAATTGATATTTGCAACCTAGTGCTTTTATGATATTACCAGTGTTGTTAAATACCTGGGTATTTATTTTCAAGGGAAAATTCCCTGGATATATTCACCCAAGATAGGTATTTATAAAATTTTATTCAAATTGAGTTGATGGCAGTTTTGCAAGCACTTCAAGAATCAAGTCGAAAAAGGAGTGCTTAGGAAAAATTGAAAATGCTGTTTGCTCATAGACAAGTCTTGAACGTCGATATTAAAAAAAATCTTTGTGAGTCTGTAATTCTATCCAATTCTACATACTGTGATACAATTTACGGCCACTGCCTGTTGACTACTGATGCGCGACGTATTCAGGTAGTTCAGAATTCTTGTGTTCGTTTTATATTACAATACAACATTTATGGCATATTCTGGTGTTCCTTCGTCTCTTAACTGTAGAGGTATCAACAAACATCTGTCAAACATCATGTCTCATACCAAAAGAAATTGAAAAAATTGGGGTCTTACCCCTGAAAGACTGTACTGGCTCTATGTGACTGTGGTTAGACCTATGATCACATACGGAGCAGCAGCCTGGTATAGGAAAGTCCGACAGACTTCAGTTATCAGTAAACTTTCACGAATTCAACTAGTAGTTGGATTGGCAATCTTTGGTGCGATAGGCACAACGCCAACTCTAGCAATGGAGGTTCTGCTTGGCCTATCTCCTCTGCATTTGCATATAGAGAAAGTGGCTAGAACAACCATTTACAGATTTAAGCAATATGCTCAAAACTGTTCCGACATGTCCTACCAATGGGCTGCGGAAGACATTATAAGTACTGATACTGTGCTATCAATGCCGTCAGATTTGGCGGTATCACTATCAGTGATTAATGCTCGATACCAGATTGTACTGCCTGAGCGGCAGTCCTGGATCGAAAATGAAAATTCTCTGGTTCGGGCAGACATTTGCTTGTACATAGATGGATCAAAAACGCCTGAAGGGGTAGGAGCAGGAGTATACTGCCAGACACCTCGAATTAAGCAAGTCTACAGCCTGAGTACGTACTGTACTGTATTCCAGGCGGAAGTATTTGCTATTGACATGGGTGCTAAAATCCTTCTTGAAAGAGGGGTGAAGAACATGACAGTACGAATCTTCTCAGACAGTCAAGCCGCTCTCCAGGCGCTGCAAGCCGTGAAAACGGTGTCGGCTCTTGTTAATGATTGTAAGAGAACATTAAACACACTGAGTTGTGATAACAGAGTCTCTCTGATCTGGGTCCTGGGTCACTCTGGTGTTGCTGGCAATGAAGCGGCAGATAAGCTAGCACGAGATGGCAGCACTGAAACGTTTGTGGGACCGGACCTCAACTTGTTGGGTTTAGCCGACGATGTTGAATGCCGACTATGTGCGGAGGAAGCAGAGACGGTTGAGCATGTTTTATGCCACTGCCCTGCCGTTAACCGTATCAGATTCTCGATTTTTGGGTCGCAGTTTATCTCCTCAAAAGGTCTGAATGACCTTTCGCCGAGCAAGGTATTAATGTTCGTTAAGAGCATTGGACTGCACGGTGAAATTTGATAACGATATCTATCGGGGTACAATAGATCCTTAGGGTCGCGGTGCAAGGTTGGTTGGTCCGCCTACCCGATATGTATTCTATGTAATGTAAATGTACCTGAAGAAATGGTATACAATAGGGTATACCACTCCGTTCTATTTCTGACAATTGTAATGGGGTTAATCACATCTCTATGACCTAAGTGTGTTTAATGTTTTCTTGCAGTCATCAACAAAACCCGACATCGTTTCATCTCTCTATCGAGAAGGATCTTAACATCTTTGTTAACCACAAATAGTTCTGCTTGGAATGGTATACAGTATATATCCGGTTGTAACTTGCTTAGCTAATAGTTTTTAGACTTGTTCGTAGTAGCATTAAAGTTCTAAAGACACACTTCAACTTGTTGGGCCTATCCGACGATGTTGAATGCCGACTATGTGCCCTGCTGTTAATCGTATCAGATTTTTGGGTCGCAGTTTATCTCCTCAAAGGATCTGAATGACTTTTCACCGAGCAAGGTATTAATGTTCGTTAAGAGCATTGGGACGGTGAAATTTGATAATGTTATCTATCGGGGTGCAATAGATCCTTAGGGTCGCGGTGACTCCCGATATGTAATTTATGTAAAATGTAATGTACTCAACGACATTTAAAATTAGTCTCTGAAGATGGCACATATCCGAAACTAGTAAGACTCAGGTTTTTTCATTCAATTAAATACCAGTTTAAAAGTCCTCCTTATTACAAACACTGGAAATATGGATTTCAATTATAATGTTTTATGATATTACTCATTTTAAACATTAAAATGGTTTAAATTGGTTTTGATGAATCGCTTTTTCCCACACGATACGATGACAATGATTCAAATCGTACGCGGCCTTTTACCTACGAAACTTTTCGCGGTCAGCAAGAGAGCTTTAAGTAGCAAACTTACCTTTTAAAGTTTCCCGTTTATTGTTTAAGTTGCTTTCAAAGTTCGCGGTGCTAAAGAGCGCGCAAACATAGACTTAAAATTGAGTACCTTTGGTAAGAAAGAACGTTAACGGTGTAATCAAGAACGTGTTCCTATAAAGCGATATCGTTTACCTTTCTTATTAAATCTTTTCTAAAAGGCGAAACAACACATTAAGCAATAATATCGCCGGTATGGACACGAAAACATCGGGTGTGTGCGGGAAAGGGCGTTGGAAGTATATGTGTTATCGTTACTGTTTTGGTCTCCCAGTGATCGTAAAACGGCAGCCACCATATCGTCGACACGCAACGACCCTAGAACAGCTGGCGTTCGATTTAGAGGCCCTTCCAATATTTACAGATAATTGGCGACTGTCCTATAAAAGTTATGGTGGCTGCCCGGACGTAACTCTATCTGTCACCTAAAAACACTTTAGCCCAAGGATGTTAAATTATATCATGTGGGAAACTAAATAAAATAATTATTTTCAATTTAAAAATCATTTATTTTATAAAAATAAAGTTTTTGTGGGGCATTCATGGGCCAGTATATCATTCGATGACAAAAGTAACAATGAAAAATACCCGAAAAGCAGCGATGCAGTGTGGTTTATCACCCGACCATATTGCATTGTCGCGAATGATTGTCAGCTTATGCATCTTTGTGCAAGCGAAAAGCCGACTTAATTAGGCCGGCCGGATCGAACACGTTCGCCCCGTGCACAACTGTCACACTGCATAAAGCTCGCCGGAGCAGATAGTTCCTATCAAAAGCATGAAAAAAATTCCGCGTTTTGTTGTCGGCGCGCTTTTTTCCTCTGTTTGGTCGGTAAAGTCTCTTTTTTCATTTGCGAGATAAAAATTTTCGTGATGCCCACACGCAGCTCCAGTTAATACCTAACGAGTTGTTTTCGTATACCTCACTAGTATAAGCTGTGGGTGGTCAATACGTGCTTACGGAGGGGTGCAACATAAGCTTTCTGACGAAAGCTCCGCCTTATATCTCCCCTTCCATCGTCGTCCGTTTGACTTTTCAAGAGCACGTGTCGCTTCGTCGCGGTCACTACCTCCGTGTCAAAATGAGAGTTTGTGTGGTGTGTTCTTTTAGTGCTCGAATATGTTATGTTTGGATTATAATTTATTATTTTATTTCTTTATTTCTTAAAGGTAAGATTTTTATTGTTTGTTTTAAATAATAATTAAATCAAAACAATCATTTTTATATACGGGGTGATTCTCAATCTATATGCATAAACTTGGGTTTTTTTAGCTTTCTAGATATCCGAGAAATTTACTTTCTGTCTTCGAAAACTCGAACACTTTTTGAAAAGACACACGGCTTAACCCGAAAGTTTCTAGGTCTAGTGATAGTGTTTTTGTTAGTTCTAGTTTTAGTTTAATAGAAGTTATTTCCCATATTTTTTATACACAATTGGGTTCCCCAAATCCACAAACTCACACTACTAAAGCTTAAACCAGAGTGTTGGCGGATTGCCTCGGTAGCAACATATAGGATACATTCCGTAATACTTGCTTAGTACATCGGTGGCGTACACTATGCTTTTTAAGTGATCCCAAAAATAAATTGGACCACCTCGACCTATCCATCTTTCTGGAAACACATTATCTAGATGTTGTCGCATATATCGGATATCTAGAAAACTAAAGCCATTATTTGTGTCGAGGAATAATTCTCCAAGTTTATGGGTATAGATTGAGAATCACCTGTATACATATAAATGTATTACGTGGATGACGAGTTAGTAAGTAAATACGTTTCGTTTTGATGGAGGTTCGAAAACCATTTTAGTTGAGTAAATGTTAGATTGAAGACGGAAAGAAACTGTTATATGGAGCATATCTATATTGATTTAGTGTGGGGAACAGTTAAATATAAACGAGTCCATCATTAAACATTTACGTATTCGTAGAATTTGCTGTACTGGGTACAATTTAAATGAAGCAGTCGCCCGAAGGGGGCAAATTGGCTCGGGGACGGGCCGGTCAAACCGTCCGGGGCCCATTTAATCAATATGTGCGAGGGATATCAAATGGGAGTCAGGTGATACGTGAGCACGAGCCGGGTGAGTCACGTGCCCTAATGGCGACTTTCGGCACGCTCCGAATTGCGCCTGGCGAAAGCTAACTAACAGCTTGGACCGCGGGCAGATGGTCACAGCACCTGGCGCGAAACGAGTTTCCTGTGCCTCCCGGAGGCTGCACATATCTCCTTCGCCGGCTAATAAAATAAAGGGACGGGTCACTGAGAGAATAAAGGTGTTACAGTTCCCAAACACTCTCATCTGGATAAATGTTTGCCGGGGTATATTGGATCGTACATCTATGCG
This sequence comes from Onthophagus taurus, assembly GCF_036711975.1. Lineage (NCBI taxonomy): Eukaryota > Metazoa > Arthropoda > Insecta > Coleoptera > Scarabaeidae > Onthophagus > Onthophagus taurus. Next base: position 24,873,054 of record NC_091976.1, on the reverse strand, counting down.
GACTAAATTAATTAATTTATTACAAAATTAATTAAATCGACTTTTTAAATTTTAATGCTACATTTAGCCGTTTAGAATTAATTATATGGATTAAAGAACAAACAAAACTTTGATGTATGAATTCTGCTTATCGTTATTATTTTCTTTTTGTTAAAACCCCGCGGGGTTTGAGTTACGTAGAACTAGCTCGGTATCAAAATAACATTTAATGCTCCAGAATAAAAAACGCCGTAAATTAAATTCGAACAAAGTGTACATTGGCGCATGCAGGACCGGAATTCAAACGGCGCGCGTGGTGCAGCAGGAAACAAATTAAAAACTCATTACACGGGCGGCCGTACGGGTTGGGCATGAAAATGTCGCATTTACGAAACGTAATTTTGAACGTTACGCACGCCGGGTTAATTTGTCGAGTCCCGAGCTGGACCTACGTTACCCTCTCCCCATTAGGGTTTATCATTTTCAATTCGTCGCCATCTCCAGTTTTCCATCTACATAGTTTACCTACAACTTTTTGTTAAAATACAAACGGGTTTGCTAGTATTCTAGCAATGTTTCTAGATCTCGACAAAGTATTGGATCTAGTTTTACACTATCACTAGAACTAACACAAGAAATAGAACTAGAATCATTCGGGTTTAGCCGTCTTGAGACACGTGCGGCTAAACCCGAATGTTTCTAGTCTCGGTCTAGTGTTAGTTCTTCTTGGGCACAAGTTTCATTGTGCCCAAGGCATTGTTGTGCCTCTCCATCCTGTAAACCGTGTAAGCTATACTTTTAGAATTACTAGTATTGGTAGTGTGATTTTTTTTGATACTTTTGTCAATTATGGCTGGGAGTTCTTGGATGATGGTTTATTTGGTGGTAATGAAAAATTTAAGCTTTTTCATGACATTTTTCTCAAGAGTTTCACTGCTAACTATCCTGAACGTAAATGTACAGTTAGAACTAAAGATAATAATATCGCATGATTTAATGATTCCCCGAGACAATTAAGTGCAATTAAGGGCTTCAGTTTGTCTCGGAGCTTTATGAAATGCGTAAAACTGAAGATTTGTTATCCCTAAGGAATAAAATACGATCGGACTACAGAAAAGTTTTAACAATATCTAAAAAACATTCTGCTAGTCAATTTATTCAGAAATATAATAAGACAAAGGCCAGCTATGAAATGGTAAATGCCAACATTAATCGACAAGGAAAATCCTTAATTGATTTTGATCCTGATGTATTAAATAAGTACTTTGTTAAGCTATTTGTAAACATAGTAAACTCAAAGATCTAAAGAACAGCCACATTAAAGATATATATGGTATTTCATCTAATTTTATCAAGAAAAACAACAGCTTGTACGCGTCGCCCTTAACTAAATTAGTAAATTCTGCCTTTAATACCTGTTAATTTCCGGATGTATTAAAACTGGCATCTGTTATTCCTGTATTCAAATGTGGTGATTCCAAAGATGTTGGCAATTATCGATCTATTAGCATATTGCCTAGTTTTTCAAAAATTTATGAACGGTCACTGTACAACAGACTATGTGACTATGTGAAGCATAACAACTTGTATTATACTGCACAAAAGATGCAGTGGTGAAGTTTGTAAACACTTGCTTAAATAACTTTTTTTTTTTAATAACATTGAGCGAGCGTTTGATTGCGTCTCTCATTCAATCTTGCTTCAAAAATTTAATAACATTTACAATTTCGATAACGGTAGCCTTAATCTCATTAAATCATTTGGACGGGGTGTCCCGCAAGGCTCGATTCTGGGGCCTTTACTCTTTCTACTCTTTTTTAATGATTTTCCATTCTATATTGCTAACAGTGCTGACTGCTACCTTTATGCTGACGATGCCACCCTGTTAATTAGGGGTCGGAACATCGATGAGGACCTTGAATTGTCGCACAGTGTTCTGAATAGGGCACGCGAGTGGACCGTAGCTAATGACCTCTCGCTAAATGACTTAAAAACAGTTAAAATGACATTTAATCTTAGAAATTCAAATATTTTGAACTACAGTTGCACTAGGTTCTTAGGGGTGTATATCACACCACCTAACTTAAAATTTGATGATCATGCTACCATAATAGGGGGAAAGATAAGTCGTGGTATTTTTGCATTGACACGTCTGATGAGTACAGTTTCGCTGGATGTAGCTAAGTTGGTGTATCACGCGTTGGTCCATTCCTTGGCAACATACTGTATTTTGGTATGGGGTAATAGCCCTTCTAGCGCACATATTTTCAAATTGTAACAACATGCTGTTCGTGTCCTGGGCAATGTGGGTTACAGAGATAACTACAAATTTCTATTCAAAAAGCTCAGTATTACTACGATTCCTAGTGAGTTTATATTTGAGTCTATACTTTATGCGAACAGCAACAAGTCAGCGTACCAAGTTTAATCTGAGGTGTATGGATACGGGACTAGAGGTAGGCACAACTTCAGGCTGAAATGCTGCCGTTTGAATCGGTCAGTTGTTCAATCGATTGCCTCTTGACACCCGATGTTTATCAAATGCAGCTCTGAAAAAACGCTTTAAGCCTTTTTTGATTTACAATGCATTCTATAGTGTTCAGGACTTTTTAAATGTAAAATGTATTATTTAATTATCAGTGTTAAGGTACGGATAAGCGTAGGAAAGAGGTTCAGTGTGTAATGTTAATTATTTTGTTTTTCTTTTCTTCCTTTTATTTTTTGTAATGACTGACGACTGTAAGTGTTCATTCTTAGAAACACAATAAACTTATTATTATTATTATTTATACACTTTTCTCCTAGTGTAATTTTTGCTTAAAACTGACCAATAGCAACCCTTCTTTTTAACGCTTCAATTTGAAAACACTCCTCCGAATTAAAAAATAAAGTATAGTATCTGGATTTATTTCGAGCAATTTTCGTTACGACATAAAGTTTTGATTTAATTAAACACAAAGAGAAACAACCGCAAAAGCTCGAAACGCCGTAGAATATAAAAGATGCGAGTTTCTCTGTGTTGCTAGAATACGACATTTGTTCTCGCGTGGCGTAAAATTGTCGCTGAGATGTTTGAAAAGTGATTGAAACTCGTGCAGGTTGACATTGGGTACGTGGAAGCTTCGTAGTAAGACTTACCTTACCCTTATATTTGTTCGAAATCTTTGTGCGAACCCTTTGAAACTACAAAGCATTTCAGTGTTTCGCCTTTCTGAGTCAAAGTCAATATTGCTAAAAGAGTAAGGTGACTTAAAATTTCGTTCAAAGTAAAATTTTAGTAACTCAATGAAATTATTTGGAATCTTTTAATTAGTACCGCGTGATGTTCAAAGACAAATTTGCGCGTAATTAGTGAAGTGGAGGAAGTTTCGGTGTCCAGGGCTATTAGGTGGATGTTAAAAGAAAAACTCTGCGGAAAGGATTTTGACTAGCTTCCGGGGAATTTCCTTGTTTAACCTACGGCAAAGTAAATTATAATATCCCCCACTCACTTTGATGCGCCCGTAACTACGCAAATTGAAGTTTCCGCGACGAGGCGATACTTCTTGACGGTAGTTCGCCGAGCGCCGAGGACCAACTTAAATATGTAAATCGGTTAATAACAAGCCGTAGTACACAAAGTGTGTAAAATCGAGATTGGGGCACGTAATTCGCGTGCGCCAATTAAGTTGCTTCACGACGACGACATCGTCGGCGATACACGTTTTCCGATGTCTATCAAAGCCCCTTTCGGTCCAAAGACTCGACCCCGTACTTCGTATCAAAGGTGAAGGTAGACAATTCGCTTATTTACACTTTGGATAGACTCCCGCGATAACATCGTAAAACAACATTTTGCCTCACTCGGTGACTGCCGCCACACTTTGTTTACTCGGAAGCTAGCGCCCCACGAATGCCTTAATTTCAGTTTCCGTAATAAGATTGCATTTGCTCGACGTAGTCGTCGCCGCTTATGGCGTAATTATAGTTTCGGGAAGTATTTAATAAAAGGTAACAGCACCCGTTGCATGTCATTAAATAATCTATGAGTTCAAAACAAGTAGAGTCGTTACGGTTTCGGAAATGTTTGGTTATTTATTGGCAACTACAGTAATTTTAGTTAGCGTACCCAATAAAAAATAATTAATAAACTTTGCAAACGTACTCACTAAATTGGGATTTTTAATGTCGAATTTTTGACACGTCAAAAAGAATTCCCACAATGGCACTAATGTAATAGAGTGGTTGGTCTATGAAAAGATAGGATCTCTATGTCACCTATATATGCAAAACAGGGTGGGGAAATCTGCCAATATCGCTGACCTGTTAACAGGTTTCATCGATCAGCAGTTTCGAAATTAAACCATCAATCAGTCGTCCAGTAGGTAGCGGACCCCAAACGCGTTGTTTATCTGATGGATTGGCTAGATAGCCCGACGTCCTGTGGAGAGATCTTTTTGGCGTTCAAAGTTTGATCTGCCCGGACGTGTAAACCACGTGTCACGTTTGTGAACCGACTGTAATATAAATAATCAATTACGTGATAGTATCGTACCAGCAAAATAGGAAAAGCAGAAACATTAAAATCACATTAACAGATCTGCGATAAACGCTAATAGCTGTAGTCGTTCACTTAGTTTCTTTATCCGATCATGCAAAATAAGGTTAAAATAGGAAAAAATCGTACAAGAAAAAAAAGCGTCGATTAAAAATTTCAATTATGCTGTCGGGTTAAACATTCAACTGATAAATTTGGCGGATGCGCCGGGAATTTTCCGGGTGTAAAGTCATTTGCACCAATGAAATCCCCACTTTACGATGGAATAACAATTTGGCGGCTAATACTGGGGCGTGCATCGGCCCGTTGGCCGGCCGTTTATGAATACTTTATGCCTCTTGGCCCTTGGTGATAGTGGTAACTGAGTATGGCACGCCATAACCGTGCCTAACCGAAGTAGACGAGATAGCCGACAACGATCAAGTGATATTTTTACTTTAAAATTTGTTCATTAACACTTATAAAGTCAAAACTAAAATTTTGTAGTAGGTTTATTAATACAGTAAAATCTCGATATAACGGATAAATACGGAGAATGGAGTGACAGTTATAGCTAAAAGTTTGAATTGAATTTTAATGCTCATCAATGCAAACTGTTATCCACATCGTTGCATTCTATATTAGTTAGTTCTACTTTTAGATCAATAAAAAATATGCAACAATCTAGTGCTGAATTACAATTATACCTAAAACTAACACTAGCATTAGAATTAACACTAGACCTAGAACTAGAAACATTCGGGTTTAGCCGTATGTCTCTTATGAAGGCTAAATCCGAATGTTCCTAATTCTAGGTCTAGTTCTAATGCAAATGTTAGTTCTATAAAAATATACATTTATTTAGTGCTAAATAACAATTAAAACTACAACTAACACTAGAACTAGAAACATTCGGGTTTAGCCGAACGTCTCTTAAGACGGCTAAACCCGAATGTTTCTAGTTCTAGGTCTAGGTCTAATGCTAATGTTAGTTCTATCAAAATATACATTTATTTAGTGCTAAATAACAATTAAAACTAGAACTAACACTAGACCTAGAAGCCGAACGTCTCTTAAGACGGCTAAACCCGAATGTTTCTAATTATAGGTCTAGTGTCAATTCTAATGCTAATCTTAGTTAATTTATTACTGAATAATAATTAAAACTAGAACTAACACTAAACCCAGAACTAGAAACATTCGGGTTTAGCCGTACGTCTCTTATGACGGCTAAATCCGAATGATTCTAGTTCTAGGTCTAGTGTTAGTTCTAATGCTAATGTTAGTTCTATAATAATATACATTAATCTAATACTGAGTAATAATTATAACTAAAACTAACACTAGACCCAGAACTAGAAACATTCGGGTTTAGCCGTACGTCTCTTATGACGGCTAAATCCGAATAATTCTAGTTCTAGGTTTAGTATTAGTTCTAATGCTAATGTTAGTTCTATAAAAATATACATTAATCTAGTACTGAATAACAATTAAAGCTAGAACTAACACTAGACCTAGAATAAGAAAGATTCGGGTTTAGCCAAACGTCTCTTAAGACGGCTAAAGCCGAATGTTTCTAGTTCTAGGTCTAGTGTCAGTTCTAATGCTAATGCTAGTTCTATAATAATATACATTAATCGAGTACTGAATAGTAATTAAAACTAAAACTGACACTAGACCCAGAACTGGAAACATTCGGGTTTAGCCGTACGTCTCTTATGACGGCTAAATCCGAATGATTCTAGTTCCAGGTCTAGTGTTAGTTCTAATGCTAATGTTAGTTCTATAAAAATATACATTAATCTAGTACTGAATAATAATTAAAACTAAAACTAACACTAAACCCAGAACTAGAAACATTCGGGTTTAGCCGTACGTCTCTTATGACGGCTAAATCCGAATAATTCTAGTTCTAGGTCTAGTGTCAATTCTAATGCTAATGTTAGTTCTATAATAATATACATTAATCTAGAACTGAATAACAATTAAAACTAGACCTAGAAACATTCGGGTTTAGCCGTCTTAAGAGACTCTCGGCTAAACCTGAATGTTTCTAGTTCTAGCTCTAGTGTTAGTTCTAGTTTTAGTTCAACATATAATATACAACAATCTAATTTTGAATAACAACTAAAACTAGAACTAACAGTAACTCTAGAACTAGTACTTCCCTATAGTCTTGTCAGCGATTGCATCTTCACCAATTTCAATTTGAACTACCTTAATTTATCTTTCTTCATAATCCCGAAGACCCACACACGGTCCTTGCGATCCTTTCGTGGAGGAAAAGGCTGTAGGATATCATCCTTGAATTTGAGATCTACGACATATTAGATATGGGTCAAGATCAGTTTCAGCAACAGTTTTAGGTGATCTTTAAGATCATTGTAGAGTCCAAAATTTAACCCCAAAACCTTACTGATTGTATCGAATCTGACACAAAACTTACATTTTTTATCACATTTTTCACATATGGTTAAAATTGTTGTATTATAAAGAATGTATGTTTTGTGATATAGTTTCTACGAAAACGATACCTTTGAAAATATTCAATCGAATAAAATTCTTTTTCCATATTTATCGACGTAAATCGTAATCGCATTCGGTAAAGCCTCAGCAATTGAGTCACATATCTGAATCATCCCTTGAATAATAATTTTCGTTATCCATGTCCACCCCACGGTGATTTATGTTCCTTTTGGGGGACATTTCGCAAAAAGAACCCTTCAGTGCCACCCAAAAAAGACACTAGTACAAGAGTACCCTATTAGCTATCTAATCAATTTCTGGAAATGAGTTATAAATCTGATTCATCAAAGACTATTTAAAAAAAACCACATAAGTTATTACCACATCGCGTAAAAATCAATGATTATAAATAACCGATGGTGCGGGAGCTCATTATTTACACCGGGTCCATACAACGTAATGGAAATGTGTTGTAATCGATATGAGTGGCTGATATATTCACAGTTTTTGTTCGCGTTATAACAGAATTACCGCCAGCATAATGCTGTAATTTTTGAAATTGAACCCGGGTCGAATGAAGTACATTATAGTAGCGAAAAATAAAATACCGATATAAATTTTAATTACAGCGAGTTTTATTGCGGAAAAACACAATATGAATTCCACCGTTCAACTTTAAGCGGGGATTCGGCGTCCATATTTACATATCTAAGCCGGCCCATGATGTACGCAGCGATATATTTCATGCGATATTCGACCGAGAGCCAGGGGAGGTACACCCTCTGCGGGTAGGGTAATGCACTCATCTTATCTGCCTTTCAAAAATTCTCCGACATTCCAGAACGAGATAAAATTTGAATAAATGTCACGGAGTTTTTACATTGACGACAAACCACACGACCAAAAATAAAAGTGAAAAAAAAAAGAATACTTTTAACATCACCACATTTGATTTTATCAACTATCCAAAGTGTAGGTTTGTTTTAATCTATTCTTCTCCCATTTCGAAACAATGAAACCAATCGGATATTAGGACCGAGCAGTGGTCGACGGTCCTCTTCGTCGTAGAGCGAGTTCCTAAATCCGCAGTAATCCTTTTCTACCATTTAACAAATCCGATCGCACTTCCGGTAGTTCGGATATTGCTTCCGGTCTCTTTGGTCTGGCGCGATCCGGCTCAATAAACTTTCCGAAAGAGCGGAAGCCGGACGCACCCGGAAGCGCGAAACTTAAATTCGGTTAAGCCTCAAAATCCTTAACGTTTAATTCCGAAGAACTTATGCCCCTAGATCTAAGGATAACTTATTGAAAAAGAGAGAATTTGTTGCAAAACGACACCGCGAGGTTGCTAATTAAGCGACGCGAATTAACTTTTTCTTTTGTGTTTAAATGAGTTTGCCTCGTCCAATTTCCATCATCGCGTCTATAAACGGAATATTAGCAGACATAAAGTCCTTCCCTCGCGTTCGCATAATTTATTAGACTCGCCGGGTGGAAGAAAATGAATTACATTTTGGGAAGTCGTAAAAAAATCACTCTGAAGGTGGGCGAATACCGTGAAACCCAACTTTTTACGTTCCCTTCGTATTTTTAATGTGACGACCCGAGACCCTAAAAAATATGCAACATAATCCTGGCAACCCGTTGTTTGGTGAAAATAACTTTCTCCAACCGAGTAAACCGAGAAGAATCAGCCATTTTTAGTGAAAAATCGTTAAATCAATACCAACTGGTGTTGTAGGAAGTTTTCTTATAACAACTTGCACTGTCCTGTGTCACGTGTTGAGGAAAAAAAGGTGGTTTGGTTCGTTTTTTGAAAGCCACCCGCCCAATATCGATCGAAGAGCAGCGGAATGACCCGTTTATTGCTTCCGATTCATATTCCTTTTATTGCCCCATAAAACAACCCTCAAATTTAATGCAATTAAGCCAATAAATTACGAGCACTAAGCGGATATAACGACACACGCCGGAGGTTTGCAGTCGAAATACCAATGCAATTATATAAATTGAAGTAAAATCAGGAGAAATTAGTTCGAAATATATTTATAAGTTAAATCTTAAGTTAATATACATCAAAATCTTTTCACGTCTCGAGTTCCATAAAAAAGTAACGCAGAAAAAACGTAGCTGTCATCCATCGCGGGTCATAAAATCATTTTTGGATTTTCCTTTTTTTTCTTCGACTCCCCTCGGTTTCGGGGTTGGGTTAAGGTGAGCAGAGTGCTTAGCCCGCACACATAACTCGTCGCGTTATTGCCACCTGATGATATATGCTCGAGGATATTTTGACGCAGCAATTTTTCAGGAGTATTCTATTTTTTATGGGGGCGCGCTTTTACGTAGATTTATATTAATACGTACCTAGCGAGGAGAAAAGTTACCACTATCTGTTAAGGGTCGTCGTTATAAATAGCAACGTAATAAATTGTTATTACCATCCATTTCCATATTTTTAATTTATTTTTCATGAAAAACAGATAAACTTAATTCTAAACCAACCAAAAACGGATATAAAAATAAATTACATCGGACAAGGAATTTAAATTAAAATTCCTTTTCACAAAACCCTATCTTCCTTTTATATATTAAAGAAATTGCTTCATGAAATACCAGATTAAAGCGGTTTATAAAGGAAATATTTATTATTCACACCACTACGTTTCGAAAAGATGTTTTCGAAACTATTAAATTAATTAAATAAGCTCTATTACTACAAGTTAATTCGTTATATGTATATAAAATGGTATAGCGCAAGAAGTGTAAAAATGTTGGTAATTAACCCTAAAATCATAATCAATTTTTTGTTTTAAAAGCAAGTAAAGTAGTCAGTCTAAGTAGTTAAAAGCAAAAATACCTAAATTTAATGGTTTTATATAATATAAAATGTTACAACACAAAAAGTAAAAGAGATGGAAAAATGTTTTTATATAAAACAATATTTATAATTAATTCTAAAGTCATAATCAATAACTTGTTTTAAAGCACCACTCAATGTTGCCAACTTAAAGGAGTTAAAATGCAAAAATACCTATATTTAATGTATTTGACATATAAAATGTAATAGCACAAAAAGTAAAAGAGACGGAAAGAAGCTTCTCTACAAAAAGATATTTATAATCAACCCTAAAATCATAATCAATATCTTGTTTTAAAGCACCAATCAATATTGCTAACTTATAGAATTTAAAATGCAAAAATACCTAAATTTAATGTTTTTGATATATAAAATGTTATAACATAAAAAGTAAAAGAGATAGAAAACAGTTTTTACACAAAAAAGTATTCGTAATTAACCCTAAAATCGTAATTAATAATTTGTTTTAAAGCACCAATCAATTTTGCCAACCTAAGTAGTTAAAAGCAAAAATACCTAAATTTAATAGTTTTGACATATAAAATGTAATAACACAAAAAGTAAGAGAGACGGAAAGAAGGTTTTATACAAAAAAATATTTATAATTAACCCTAAAATCATAATCAATATCTTGCTTTAAAGCACCAATCAATATTGCTAACTTATAGAAGTTAAAATGCAAAAATACCTAAATTTAATGTATTTGACATATAAAATGTAATAGCACAAAAAGTAAGAGAGGCGGAAAGAAGGTTTTATACAAAAAAATATTTATAATTAACCCTAAAATCATAATCAATATCTTGCTTTAAAGCACCAATCAATATTGCCAACTTATAGAAGTTAAAATGCAAAAATACCTAAATTTAATGTATTTGACATATAAAATGTAACAGCACAAAAAGTAAGAGAGACGGAAAGAAAGTTTTATACAAAAAAATATTTATAATTAACCCTAAAATCATAGTCAATATCTTGTTTTAAAGCACCAATCAATATTGCCAACTTATAGAAGTTAAAATGCAAAAATACCTAAATTTAATGGTTTTAATAAAAAAAAATGATATAGCATAAAAAGTAAAAGAGACAGAAAGAAGCTTTCATACAAAAAATATTTATAATTAACTCTTAAATTATAATCAATAATTTGTTTTAAAGCACCAATCAATTTTGCCAACCTAAGTAGTTAAAAGCAAAAATACCACAAAATATAATAAATTTAATGGTTTAGACTTAGACATATAAAATGTTATAACACAAAAAGTAAAAAAGATAGAGAAAAATTTTTATACAAAAAAATATTCGTAATTAACCCCAAAATCCTAATAAATAATTTGTTTTAAAGCACCGATCAATTTTGCCAACTTAAAAGAGTTGAAATGCAATAATACCTAAATTTAATGTATTTGACTTATAAAATGTGATCACAAAAAGTAAGAGAGACGGAAAGAAGCTTTAAATAAAATATTAATTATTTATACAATTTCATTTCTAAAAGAGGATGTTTTCGAAAATATTAAATCAGTTAAGTAAGCTGTATTTCTGCTAGTTACAACAGCTGTTACGGACATGGAAATATACCCATTTCGTTTAGTTGTAACTGACGTTAACTGCCTGACAGCTCTTTACGCCGAATTTAATCCGAAAGGACAAGGACAAGAGCAAACGTCCTTCACCCCCAAGTTTTAGAGCGGCGACCCCAAAATCGACTCACCGATGCGTCATCGGCGTAAGGTAGGTCGAATTAGCGAAACAGGAAGTACATATATTTTTATTAGGGGAGTTCCCCCTTTGTTCCGGTAATGCGTATTTGATAAAATTGTTAACCTTATGGCACCAGAACCGATATGAGTCATTAATACGTTTACACGCACCACATTTACTTCTTTAACAACTAAATAAACAGCATGTGGGATCCAATTTTATGAATATACAACAAAGGACTGAGTGAAAAAACACAAAAACATCAATTTGTGGATTGAAACTGGTGTTGGCTTGAACTTGTGTTTATTTAGAATGATGATTGATACATCAACCGTATTAATACATAGTCCATTAGGATCAAATGGACTTACGCAAAAAATTGTTATCTACTCTCGATTCGTAATAAACCCCATTTGATGTATACGAATGAAGCGATGAATACATTCCTAGAATAATTTTAATGATGGAATTGGTCCACTGTATTCGATTGTGAATTCGCGGAAGAGATTTTGATGAGATTTGAACTATCGATTTGTGATAGGAGCAAGTGAATGGATTGTCAACAAGAGCGGGCGGTTGATACCGATCGTACGAACTTGTAGAATAGAATAGTTGCTGCATTGACGGATTAAATAATAGGAAGCGAGTCTTTTGTGTCGCGAGGTTTAATTTATAGTTGGCGTTGGCGCGTGCCCCACCACGAGTGAAAAACAACCGACAACAGAACAATTGACAAATACCCTGATGGCGTCCGCATCCCCCCGAAACCACCACCACGTCGACGTCCGTTGTTTCTCTATTTGCGGCGCGTGGTCGCGCCCCACTTGTCTCATCTCATTTTCCGCATGAGGTACGACAATTACAACGACTGACACTTGTATTGATTCAACTTGAAATCTAAATACTGTTAATATCGTTAAAAGTTTAAAAGACGAAATATGGTGTATTCTTGTCGAGATGGTATTAAGGATTCAAAAGATATTCCTGTAATCCCCTACAGGGGCTTACGAGGCACATTTTAATAGGGCTCACGGTGCCTATCCCTTCACCGCATGGCGGGAAAGCTTACGGATCAAGCCCTTATTCAATAAATAACGACGCGAAATCAGCACGAAATTCAAATGGATCCCGGAGCTCGCGTAATCATCCCACAGTCGAAATCTCTTTCAACCCCGAGCTAGAAACATCACATTCGCCCTTTTACGACGACCGAAGCCGGTCCGGACCGCACGGTAATTGAAGTGGAAACGAAATCGGTCTTTGCTATGAAATAATTTCAAAGTTGGCGCAGTTCTGCCCCGCGCACAGATTCCGTGCGCGAACTCGTAATAAGGAAACTACGAAAAGTTTCTTCTATAAATCTTCTATTTAAATATTTTTCTATGTTACGTTAAAAAAACTTTCTAAAAATACTCCTCTTTTTGTAGGTGTAAAAAGAATTAAGCGAAAAATCGACCTTACAATAAGAGAAAATTTACATTTTCACGAAATTTACAAAAACGACGTTCAAAGACATTAACATTTTAAATGGGCACAAGCGCGCACCGAAACGCGCCTATATTTACATGAAACCGGCGATAAATATAAAATATTTCGTGGAACGCGCGCCGAACCGAAGCTTTACGTGCCGTTTTTCCCTTCGATTGTGTTGCAAATACACGATTGCTATGAACAACGCGGGGTGCCGTTCAAAATGCGGAAAAAATAACAATGCCGTGAAATGTTTAGCGACCCAGCTTGCAAAAATAATACTTATAAATGTGATGCTTAAAAATGAAAATTTGAATTTCAACAAAGAAAATTAATAAGAATCAATTTTATCAAGTTAAAGGGGTTAAAATGCAAAAATACCTAAATTTAATGTTTTTAATAAATAAAATGTTATACCACAAAAATTAAAAAAATGGAGAAAAGTGTTTATGCTAAAAGATACTTATTTATAATAAACCATAAAATCATAATAAATAAATAATAATCTGTTTTAAAGCACCAATCAATTTTGCCAACCTAAGTAGTTAAAAGCAAAAATAGCTAAATTTAATGGTTTTGATATATAAAATGTTATAACATAAAAAGTAAAAGAGATGGAAAGAAGATTTTATACAAAAAAATATTCGCAATTAACCCTAAAATCATAATCCAATAATTTGTTTTAAAGCACCCATCAATTTTACTAATTTAAAGGAGTTAAATCGCAAAAATACCAAAATTTCATGGTTTTGATATATAAAATGTTATAAAATAAAAAGTAAAAGAGATAGAAAATAGTTTTTACACAAAAAAGTATTCGTAATTAACCCTAAAATCGTAATTAATAATTTGTTTTAAAGCACCGATCAATTTTGCCAACTTAAGTAGTTAAAAGCAAAAATACCTAAATTTAATAGCTTTGATATATAAAATGTTATAACACAAAAAGTAAAAGAGACAGAAAAAAGTTTTTATATAAAAAAATATTTATAATTAACCCTAAAATCATAATCAATAAGTTGTTTTAAAGCACCAATCAATTTTGCCAACCTAAGTAGTTAAAAGCAAAAATAAATAAATTTAATAGTTTTGATATATAAAATGTTATAACACAAAAAGTAAAGGAGACAGAAAGAAGTTTTTATATGAAATAATATTTATAACTAACCCTAAAATCATAATCAATAAGTTGTTTTAAAGCACCAATCAATTTTGCCAACTTAAAGCAGTTAAAATGCAAAAATACCTAAATTTTATGTAATTGACATATAAAATGTTGTAGCACAAAAAGTAAAAGAGACGGAAAGAAGCTTTTATATAAAAAATATTTATAATTAATCCTAAAATCATAATCAATAATGTGTTTTAAAGCATCAATCAATTTTGCCAACCTAAGTAGTTAAAAGCAAAAATAAATAAATTTAATGGTTTTGATATATAAAATGTTATAACATAAAAAGTAAAAGAGATGGAAAGAAGATTTTATACAAAAAAATATTCGCAATTAACCCTAAAATCATAATCCAATAATTTGTTTTAAAGCACCCATCAATTTTACCAATTTAAAGGAGTTAAATCGCAAAAATACCAAAATTTCATGGTTTTGATATATAAAATGTTATAAAATAAAAAGTAAAAGAGATAGAAAATAGTTTTTACACAAAAAAGTATTCGTAATTAACCCTAAAATCGTAATTAATAATTTGTTTTAAAGCACCGATCAATTTTGCCAACCTAAGTAGTTAAAAGCAAAAATAGCTAAATTTAATAGCTTTGATATATAAAATGTTATAACACAAAAAGTAAAAGAGACAGAAAAAAGTTTTTATATAAAAAAATATTTATAATTAACCCTAAAATCATAATCAATAAGTTGTTTTAAAGCACCAATCAATTTTGCCAACCTAAGTAGTTAAAAGCAAAAATAAATAAATTTAATAGTTTTGATATATAAAATGTTATAACACAAAAAGTAAAGGAGACAGAAAGAAGTTTTTATATGAAATAATATTTATAACTAACCCTAAAATCATAATCAATAAGTTGTTTTAAAGCACCAATCAATTTTGCCAACTTAAAGCAGTTAAAATGCAAAAATACCTAAATTTAATGTAATTGACATATAAAATGTTATAACACAAAAAGTAAAAGGGCCATAAAGAAGCTTTTATATAAAAAATATTTATAATTAACCCTAAAATCATAATCAATAAGTTGTTTTAAAGCACCGATCAATTTTGTCAACCTAAGTAGTTAAAAGCAAAAATACCTGGATTTAATAATTTTGATATATAAAATGTTATAACACAAAAAGTAAAGGAGACAGAAAGAAGTTTTTATATGAAAAAATATTTATAATTAACCCTAAAATCATAATCAATAATTCGTTTTAAAGCACCAATCAATTTTGCAAAGTTAACGGAGTTAAAATGCAAAAATACCTAAATTTTGTGGTTTTGATATATAAAATGGTATAGCAGAAAAAGTAAAAAAGATAGAAAAAAGTTTTCATACCAGAAATATTTGTAATCAACCTCAAAATCCAAATTAAAAAGCTGTTTTAAAGCACCAATCAACTTTGCTAACTTGAAAGCGTTAAAAAGCAAAAATGCCTATATTTCATGTTTTTGAAATACAAAAAGTAAAAGGGACGGAAAGAAGCTTTTATACAAAAAGTATTTATAATTAACCCTAAAATCATAATCAATAACTTATTTTAGAGCACAAATCAATTTTGCCAACTTAAAGAAATTAAAATACAAAAATTCCTATATTTAATGTTTTTGAAAAACAAAATGTTATAGCACAAAGCTTAAAAAAGATGGAAAAAGCTTTTTATACAAAAAAATATTTATAAGTAACTTAATGTTACTAAGCAAAAATATAATTCTCAATTCTCCTGGTTAAAATAATATTTCTAGGAAAATCTATAAGGATATTGAATCTCAATAGCTATTCTTTAGTTTATATTAAGTATCATCAAAGAAATTATCACGGCGTGTTTTGAAACAAACTTGATACTTTTGAATGCTAAAACGAATCATTTACATTTACCAAAGCACTATATAAAATCTAGATAACTTGAAACTACAATTTTAACAGCATTAAAGCAATTATTAAGTGGGTCTGTGAAAGGTGTTGGACCATTTCGGATAGTCTAAAACTGGACAGTTAAAGTGTTATCCATAGGAGAGATTAACAATTATGTAAAGCGACCAAGCGATACAATACAAGTTCGCGTACCGGTAATTGAAATTTGATATGAATTCAATCGCGATTGATTGACTAAAGCAATTGCATGTGATCGATTACCAGGCAAACACGGGTGCTACCTCCCACTATGACCCTCCGGAAGCATTACGTAGATTGGTTTATGATGTATTAGCATCAAATGTTTATTGAAGCGGTCTCCTCTCAACTCCTCGACAGTGATCCCATTGTAACTTTAAAAAGGACCTCACTTAAAGAAAGCGACACAATCAGAAAACCCTCTCTCCGGAAAGCAACAAGTCACACCGTTTCGACATCGACCAATTTCTGTCACCGTGGACCCATCCATCTTCTCGGCTTTAAGTTTTCTCCATGCTAAATTTAGTTACAACTACCTTTCTGGAGAAACTTAAGTTTTTGTTTAGATATTTTTATTATTGGTACAGTATGTTCTTAGATTTACAACGGCGCGACACCGGAACGTCAACGGGACCTGTAAATTTAGCAGTTACAAACCGATACGATCAATCACGTCATGGCGTATCTTTACGGCCCTCCCCGGTTGAGCATCGCGAGCGACGTAAAGGCAAAAACCAATAGAGATAAATTTTCGATTTAGATTAACGATCCTCCCCGAGCGTCTCGCGTTAAAAAGTAAACCGGGGGAAATAGCGCAGATACCGTCCGACAATGGTACAGCCGAACAACACCCAGCGCGGCAATTCGTTCCGCGAAACCGATCGCCCCCCAACCCCCAAATCGATTAATAAAAAGACGTTGTATAATCCCCTCGAGAAGCCGCGATGTCATCTGTTGATTGCGGGGGGATTCGCCAGTAAATTGAGATCGCCGAAGACTTGCTTTCTCATCGTGTCGCTCGATCTCTACGATTACTAGTTCTCACCCCTCGCACGTTTTTTAACCAAACCCAAAAAAAATCTGTTCCATATCAGTAATAACTAAACAATCTTTTTAATACAAAAAACTTCACAAAGAAAGTAATTTGGGTAAAGAAAATCGATACTGATTTTGATGACTTGTAAATAATGTTTTACATTGATGACGAGATGAAGTCTTTGAAGTGTATATCAAAGAATTGAATCTTATTAAAACGAAATATCGAGCTACCGCGGTGACCGTCTAGGGTTTGGGGGGATTTGAGGAACGTCACCCTTAATTTGTCGACGGGCTTTATCAAGCACAAATTGAAAACCGAAATTACAACGTTGCCGATAAAGAAGCCGCGATCTGCAAATACTTCACGTAATCATTCGAGAGGCAAAGCTTTAATTTACAAATATAAATGACGTTGGTGCGGAGGATCATTTGCAAAACAAATTAAAGAGTGATGTAGCACTTCGGGGATTAGGGATTTTGTTTCGACTCAAGACAAAATTAAAAACGACCCACGTTGTGAAAGCTGGGAGGGAATGTTTGTTTGTGGTAGGGTAATTTTTTTTATGAATAAAATGAAAAAATAATAATTCAGCTTGGATGAGAAGACATCATTTCTGGATTAGGAAATATTAATCATGTCATTTTAAATTAAAATTTTATTTTGCTGACAGAATCCAGATTAAAAAACGCGGTGTAAGATGTACAAAAAAAAATGTTCTGGTATATTTTTGTTTTATTTTTGATGTAGTGGTAATAAGAAGGTAAAATTGCGTTTATAACCTAGGGATTTCGTGTAGAAATTCAGTTCCCTCGTTAAATAAATCAACCCCTCAACGGTATTGTTGGCGCCTCCATTTCAAACAATAACACGAGACAGTCGAGTCTAATTGAAACCACCTCTGATGAAGTGGCTCGCCGGAGAGGTTGCGGACTCGGTAGCGTGCCCCTTCGGTAACCTTTTCGTAGTCTGGTCACGAAGTGGCCTCCACACCGCTTGGGTCATCGTCGGCGAAAGATTTCCACCCGGTGGCGTCTCAATTTGTGTGACCCACCCGTTCACCTCCGAAGCAATATTTCCACAGTACCCGGAAAATTGAATATTATATATCTTTATATTCAGACACAACTGGATCTTATTTGACCCTTTTTTCTTATAACATTGGTTCTGCATATTTACAATTACCTTCAAGACGAAGAAGGCCAGATAAAAATTTTATATTCACTTCGTAGCAACGACTACGTGTAATAACATTTGCGACGAGAAGGTGCCGTATTCCAAGAGGTAATCTTATGTACAAAGTGTGTCTGAGATGGGAGTTGACAGCACATTTGTATCTAAAACAGTTCACTCCTTATACAGAAAGCAGTATTATGTATAGATGTCGATTTATATGTGCTTCCAATTAATCAAGCCTGTCTCACTTGTCATTGGTCAAAAACCAATAATCGGTCACCAATGATCAATAGTTAACTGTAAATCATATGTGGCCCGTCATGGTATGTATTTCCTGTCGAATATTGATTATGGAATATACCCAATATACAACAACAAATACAGAGTGCAATTTACTAATCAAAAATAAACTTAACGATGTCCTCCTAAATTATACACCATCGTATTTCCGCAAGAAACGTTCGCTGTGGAAATGGTAGGAAGTTATTTCACGACGAAATCGAGAAATTTTCTATTTGATTCGCATCGGAGACGACTGGAAACGGAGGGTAAATTTTTATTGAAATCAGACGCCGCTATTATAATATTTATTGGATCGGAAGCACCTCCAAGGTACCGATCGCACAGTCGAAGGAATATTTTAAAAACGCCACCGCTCGCTCGCCGGATTGGAAATTAATAGGGGTCTCCTTCGCAACAATTTCAATTTGCATAAAATTAAAGTTCTTGTTTTATTGCGTTGAATCCAACGAAAATCTCCACTATAAACCGATAAAATGAAACCGGTACATCGCTCAATCGTATCGAAAACACCCCACGTGAAAACGCGGTATTGATTCAACAAATATTCCGGTCTAAATCAAACATAAACAATTACTTAAAACACATAAACATTCGGTGAACAACCCAGTTCTCGTAAAACTAACCTCATTTCGATTCCTATTTTCTATTATTACAAAGTTTTTACGCGTGAAAAGGTATAAGTTATTGTTATAAGTAATCTGCACGTCACATTTCTCCACCGGTTATCATTAATCGTTTTAAGTGAAAATGTACTCGGTTTCTATTTATCTTGAATTGTTTGTACACATACATACGCTTGTATAAATTAATAGGATTGTTTATGCTTTAATTCTTTCCGGATATTACCGTTTACACCTGAATAGAATTTATTATTGGTGATGTTTTCAATAAATTGTTGAGTTTTTATTATTTATTTTATTTTGTACAAGTTATCTCTTGTTCTATTTAAATATTGGAAAAAACAAACCATTTTTTCTTTTGTATTTTTTTATTCGTTTAACTCGATCGTTAAACAATCCAATAAATAATGCAAAAATTTATCTCGTCTAATAATCGGACCACCTTCAATATTTTATTTGGAAATTTTATAATTTCCTAAACATAAATCTTTATACTTTTTAAAAGATCTCTTTCCATATCATTGACTCCTCTAGTAGATCTCAATATGTTGCGTTGACGCCTGATTTAGTTGTTTCTCTCAAATCCTTTATCTTTAAAGATTTTCAATGATTGTTGGCACATCCCAATGTATCTCACTGATTTCAAATATGTCTCAATCCCGATTCTATCTGGACAAAATTATATAGACTAGAATAGCTTAAAAAATAATAAAAAATATATAGGACGGAAAAACTAGGTGTTTTATTTCTCAGAACACAACTTTGAGGTGTTTCACATATTTTTTAGTAAAAAAATAGAGAGATAAAATAAATGCTAATGCTAATAAAAATGTAAAATCAGAACCATCTTCGTTCGGAGAATCCTTCTCCGCTTGCTTATGCTGCTCATCAACCATATCCTCTTCCCCAAAATCCGTGAGCAGCTCCTTTGCATCTGGACCCAGTTTCTTCAACAGGACTTTCTGGAAAGTTCTAAGGCATGTAATAACAGGATCCGGTGAGATCAAAAGCTTGTGAACTAAGTCTTCACAGGTTTTTATATATGAGGACTTTCTAGTATGCTAGGCTCTGAGTCATGTCTTTATTCCTTGCCTCCTTTGAAAGCTGCCCTAGTGAAACAAGGGCATGTTGGATAGCTAAAGAGCCATGTAAAAGGATTTTATGTACGCTGTGTGAGTATAGCTATATTTTAGTGACCTCAAATCCCCGTCCAGATATCAAGCTTTACATAAATTATCCTTTTTTGCAACTTTAGTTCTCTATATTGTATACGCCATCTTGATTTTAGAAAAATTTTTAATTCTGACCCCAAATACGTAATCAGCATCCCAAAAGATCCCACCGATACCAAGTTTTATAAGAAAAATCAAGAGATAATGAAAAAGAGTTAACGAATTTTCGTTATATCTCCATTTATGGTTCGTTATGGCTCTCCTCCTTTGAATATGCTATTAATTATATCAAAATAAAGAAATTTTAAAAATTTTAAGTCAATAACATCTAATTAAAAAAAGTTGCGCGATAAAATGTAAAGAATTTTTCACTTTCCACGAAGCAAAATCACATTGTCGTATATTCTTATGGTGTGAACTTACCTTCTTCAATCGGAAGTTTTCAGTGCTTAAAATTGCTTCTTAAAAGGTATTTAAAGAAGTGTAAGCCTATTTTCACAATAACTTCTTACACACTGTTGTTCGCTATAGTAATAATTTTTTTTGTGGAATTACGTTTACTAAAGCCCTAAGAAAAATTTCCTATACCTGAAAATCTTACATTTTAACATTGATGTTAAACATTAAATTGATGTTTTACATTCATCCAGCTAAAATCGGGATTCAGTCCAGTTAGCGTTGTCAATTTCAGACAGTGTGGTTACCACAGAGTTATTGACAAGTTCCATATTAGTTTTGGTAATCAATGTCTATCAGTCAACTTACTCGAACGCAATAACGAGAATATTTAGGAGAATGAATAGATATTTGAAGGGCTTTTCCAGCTTCTATGAGTGAAGTGAAAGTGTTTTAATGATAGACAGAAGTTATCAAAAAAAATATCTAGGAAGATAACCCGCAACTTTCTCTCCACATCATGAAATCCAATAATTCACATCAACTAGGTGTTTTCAAAACGTACGAGTAATTTTGATGCTAAATAAGAACATTTTACAGACTGGAGTGGCAGAGAACCAGTTGAGCACTCACAAAAAGACGTTAAACATCATAAAAATAAGTCCAAATCGCGGAATAGTTCGTTAATCAATTAGTTTGTATTAGTTCATTGGTTTTGCCAAGGAGGTCATAGCTAATTTACCGTGTTGTATGTTTATTCTTTTTCTGCTCCTTGGTCATCTGTCGATTTTGCTTTTCTCACATCTTGAATTTCTGCAGTTCGAGTCGGGAGACAACTAACAACTCACACGTAGGGGAGAGTAAGGAGCACACTCATATTATTAATACATTTTTTCTAACATAGCTTTATTTATTGCAATACATAGTATAGTTAGCATGGCCCCATTGACGACACTGCTGGCATTGGATCCATTGCTTTTGGTATCTAGATTGGCTGAACAGTTCGTTGCAATACAAACAATCAACATCAGAGTCATTGTCGTCATTATCGTTTGACATTATTGATTCGTCATCAGAAGAGTCTACAAAACATCTCGTAATTCTAGTTTTATTAGTGTTTCTACTTTCTTTCTCTTTCGGATTTAAAAACGGACTACAGTTCATACACTCGGTAAGAACACTTTGATATTTATTTTTCTTCTTGCGGCATGAGAATGATTATACACTTGCTACCGGAACTAGAGATAATGCGTTCAGCAATACAGAAATATTGTCATTGATACAATAGCATCGCTACTTAGTGAGTTAGTGAACATTTGTTTTTCATTTGTTAACTGCTGTTCGTTTATTTTGTCATCTTCAGGGATATCAGTAGCAACGCTGGGTAGATATCAGTCACGGAATATATTGGGGTTTAATGGACAAATACCGGTGGCTTTAAATCCACTAAGAGCTATTCCGACGGTGGCAGCTTTATTGTAGACTCTAGTGAATAATGAAGCTATTTGGTATATTGATACAGTTCTCCCTGGATGTGCCTTCATCCATATCAAACCTCTTGGTCATAGTAGGTTGCTAAAGGCCCAAAAAATGCAACATCTAAGGGCTGAAGTCGGTGTGTGCAATGGGCTGGGAGACAAAACAATACGACGTGATTTTTCTTAGCAAATTCAAGGGACTCCAGGTGTTTGTGGCTTGCGTGGCCGTCTAAAATTAATAACGCTTTATTTTCATTCGTCGGTCTTACAAACTCCACGAAATGTTTAATCCATTTAAAGAAGAGATCTCCAGTCATATACGCTGATCCATCATACAAATCATGATTGAAATTTTTTTCTCGGAAAAATCAATGCTGGTGGAACAAATGTTCCAGCGCTGCTCATACACACCACACCTGTCGTATGAATATTCCTTTCAGCACTAGTAATTGCTCCAACTTGCTTTTTACCTCTCTTGGCGATTACTCTTTGAGTTTTTTGTACAGTTGTGAGTTTAGTCTCGTCTTTGTTAAAAATCATTGTTGGTTGTATGTTATGAGCTTGAATTATTTCTTCTAACTTTGTGAAATATCGCTGAACCAGAGGTCTATTGAAGGCTTGCGCTCTTGCAACTGAAGTAGCTTCAGGGACTCTTAAGGAAATGTTCGGATGTCGAGAAATAAAGCTGTGAACCCATTGCCTACTAGCCCGCTTTGTAGTTTTTTTATTATTAATTGGTGCTCACATCCACTGCGCTCGGCAAGTTTGTATGCTAATTCCCTTACGTTAGAGGTAGGCCCTACAGTCGTGATTCTAAATTTAATACATGTGCGATTAATCTTTGCTCCAGTTCATTACTGAGTGATTTCTTGCAGCGACCAAGACATTTTGTTACACTACGAGCATAAATTGTTTTATTATTCACTGCTTCTACAGCGTGTCCCGTATCATCCGCATCAGAGCATTATACGGTTGTACGATACATTATTCTGAAGCGATCTTTCTAATAAAATTTTTTCGGAATGTTTATAATAACCGCACGGGAACTGTTTAAAGGAACTTTTTTCGTCCAATCAGCAGATCGCAAATCAGACTCAGGTAATCGGTGCCACCCTCGGCCGGTTCGCTACGCCGATGATAACTAGTTTCCCACGTGTACTCACCAATAGATTCGTCATGGAAAGAGAAATAAACTTTTTCGATGAATCAAAGTCGTCCGTTATTGGTCGTCGTTAAACAGTTCCCGTGCGGTTATTATAAACATTTCGAAAAAATTTTATTAGAAAGATCGCTTCAGAATAATGTATTCTACAACCGTATAATGCTCTGATGCGGAAGATACGGGACACGCTGTATAGTCTTCTGCATGTCTTCACTCGACCAGGATTGTCGATTTAATTTTTTCTTATAATTAGAAACCATCTGAAGCGAAAAGACAGTTACAAAATTGACGTAAGGCAAAATGTGTCATTTTGCCCATGTACGATGTAGTTACGATTAAGTCGATTTATAGGTTAGAATGACTACGTAGACGACTATATTTAACGGCAATAGAAAGGCAAACAATAACGGGTGTAGCAGACAAAATAGAATAAGTTGCTGGCACAATTAGAAACAAAATTATGATGTAAATTTTCAACTTATTTTGATCTTGAAACGTATATTTTTAACAATCTGCTGTAATAATAATGGAGGTCACTTTCAACGTGTCTAACGTGGTACATCGCACGGAGAACAATATAGTCGCAGTGTTACCACACACAGAAAACATCTTCCTCTAACAAACGCGGTTAAACAGTCGTTATGTCGTTTTGCCTCAAGGTTTATATATTAAAGGTTGTCTAAGTTCCTATGCTGCAATACTTTGATTTTAGTTTGTGGGCGAGGGGCAAGAGCAGGAGTGTTTCGTGACGTAAGCGATCTCGGCCTCATGGCCATATGGTGCTCCATGCATTTGTTTAACTCGAAGTGTTTGGTGGTATTATTTTCCACATATGACGTAATGCGCAGTATGGTTGCGTACGAACCTAGACAACCTTTTATATATAAACCTTGGTTTTGCCTTGTATGCCATTTTGCCTTACACTCCCCTACAGCTAGATAATTCGATGAGAGACTATATATTCGATGTCATCGCCTTGGACACTTGCTTAAACGTAGAACTAGAATCATTTGAGTTTAGCCGTACTTCTTTTAAGACGGCTAAACCCGAATGTTTTTAGTTCTAGGTCTAGTGTTAGTGTTAGCTCTCGTGTTAGTTGTTATTCAGTGCTAGATTTGTATATTTTTTTTCCGATTGTCCATTATATCGAGATTTTACTATAATTGAAATTGATGAGAATAAGTTAGATAGATTAAGAGTGCTTCTCATGGCGTTAATTTAATTTTACAACCGCTGCATTATCTTAAGTCCGTTTAATCAGTGAGAAAAATCTCGACCGAAAACAAACCGGCGCCATAACAGAGACCGCCGACAGTAAAAAGAAAAACGGTATAACGAGGCCAGGGAGAGAAGGCTTAATTAACATACAAGCTCCGGCAAGCGAGGGATTTCTTCCGGCTTGGATGAAGCAACCTTTTTACTCGCGTTTTGCCCACCCGGTGCTTGCCCACGGGTTGTGCTCGCCCCTAACCCCGGGACGCGCCTAATTAAATAGCGGATCTACATGATTTACACAATTTGTCGCGCGGCGAATACAATAAAGCTCCACCGCGAAAATTAGCCGATGTCACCCCTTTCTGTTTTAACCCCGTTTTCTTTTATCGCACAAAAAGACTAATAAAACTATAACTTTTTTTGTGATAAAAATAACTGGTGCCATTAAAAACTTTGCGAGTTTTTAACATTTTCGCAAAACTGTTAAAAAGCACGCAAAGGAAACAAACCGTAATTTAAACTTTTCGTAAGCTTGTTAATCATATATCAATAATTTGGTTTAATTGGTTTAAATGCATGCTTACCATTTAGTTCACGTGCACTCAACACTTCAATTACATTTACCTAAATCATTTGTAGTAAAAAGTTTTCAACGTAATTTTTTTATGAAAGTTTTCAGCGAATCTTTTTAACGAAATTTTTATGAATCATTCTTACATTAATGGGCGGAATAAACACCACCACCATCCAATAAAATCAAATTTCACCCTCGTTCAAGCATATGTTAATTTAGGGGCTTACACCGTTCGCTCGGAATTCTCTCCAATACGAAAAAAACGTGCAAACTATAGACTACAACCCATAACTCTTTGTTGGAACGCGCAATCTACCGAACAATATTAACGTGCAATATCCGGTTGTAAATATTTAACGTATATTGCGATTCGCAATGAAACTATATCGCTTTAATTGATAGCCCTTAATCGTAGTCTCAATCGAAATGGCTTCATCAAAGACTAATCACCTATTAATGTTATGATTGTTGATGAGTGAAAATTTGGAGAAAATTTATTGTGTTATGATAGATGTATATTAAATCCGGCACCTCCGCCAAATATTATCATAATATTAAATCATGGTAACTCTACCGTTTATCGCACAAATAATCGACGGACCATTGATAAAGTTAATTTAATGGTCCGAACGATCATTATATATTTACAATGTACCGGTTTATGCAACAGCATGGCTATTCTTACGCTCCATTGAACGCGATTAGAGTCGCGCTGACGCAGTTTCGCGTAGTTTGAAAATTGATTCGTTTCAAAACGTCGCAGAGCGACATCGTCGTCAGGCGTCGGCGGCATTGGGACGGCCGTAAACTGACACGATGGGTGTTAACTCGGAACGTAAATCAGCGGTCGTGACGCGAAACGTCAAGAGACGCCGGTTGATTTACGTTTTTACCGGCTCATCGCGGTTCCTTACAGAAAGATCTGTGATATGAAATTAAATAACCCGGAATAGTATTTGTTCTGCACGCTAATAACATAGCTGGAGGAACTTATCTAATCGATAGAGTAATCATGTAAATGCAACAAGGTCTCTGAGGAATGAACGTGACGGGTGTGGTGGTTATATTAAATATTCTCTGTAATTGCGGTGTTAGGACGTCGATTCTAAATGGAGAGTTTTCTTTGTTTCCAAATTTTTGTGTATAATTGAAACAATCTAAATAAAAGAAATTAACTGTTTTCTGCGTGGCGTGCCATCGCCTCGGCTCTGCGGTTTACTTCAATTTCCTTGCAAACAGCGAAATTCTTCCCAACGGGCACAGGGTGTTCTTCTGCGCGAATTTTCTTGCATTTATAATTTCTGTCTCATTAGTATGCAAACCAAATCGTTGCGTCGCGTCGGTCGGCGCGGTGCTTTTTCATTTTCCTGCGGTGCCTCTTTCCGACCCTCGAAGAACGCTTTTTCCAACGAGCCGTTATTAACTAACCACGCTCTGCGAGCTCAGACGCGGAGATTTTGCGTCGAATAACGACGCAATCCCAACTTGAGCTTTTGCGGTTATCTTTGCATCAACAATAACATCTGAGACCGAAATTCTAATGAAATATATAAGATAACGGGATATATTTTGTGATAGATACAAATTTGGCATACATGAACCATGAATATTCAACGGGTTATATCTATCCCAAAATCTAACTTGTAAAATAAATGTGGATTATCTTGGGAATCGACCATACAAGGGAATTAAAATAAGAGTTGTCCTTTTTCTTTTAACGGAGCTTTTGGAACAATTTTATTCCTTCTTCAGGGCAAAACTAATCAATTAAAACAAAACAAGGCCAAAACTTACAATTAAAAAAGAAATAATTAAAATTGAACAATGCTTACAAATGGCCAAATACATAACGTAAGCCTGGATACTCAGTTTAACACTTCAATACTCAAAAATATGATAGTAAACAAATATATTATCAAAGTTAAAAATTAAGCACAAAATAACGTTAAATTACAATTTAAAATTATAAACGTCTAAATTATAAAATTCGGCACGAGTCACGTTAAAAGTTGAAAAAACCAGATTTACATGCAAGAACCAAAGGAACAAGGAAGGGGAAAAACGATCTTTATTTCAGAAAAATAACTAAAGGTGGCGTCGAAAATATGAAACATTACAATTCCAAAAATTTTATAACAAAAAACAATAAAATGAATTATATCTAAAACTGTAAAAATATCAAAAAAGCCAAATAAGTTAAAACGATTTAAAAAAACAACAATTAGAGTTATCTTTGGAGTTGTTACTGGAAGACCAATTATTAGTAACTAGGAAGGCCATATACAGAACTTAAATTTTCAGTATCAGTTCTAAAATTCACCGATCCAACTTCTCTATTAATATATACCATTTCTAGAAAGAGTCGCTTATTGGCACACTTTTACTATCCTCCTGATAAACTATCTAGAGGATGGTTGCCATGGTTACGGCGGTTTTAAGCACTCTCATTGGCTAAGAGCTGGATTTATCTATCGGATAAATTTATCAAGAGGTGGTAAAAGTGGGCCATTGTAATTTAACTTCTTTTCAAGGATAGAGATATTGTCAAAATAAAAGTGATGCTAAACAGTGATCCTTAACGTGATGCGCAACTAAAGCACTCTTTCTTTCTTGGTGTGCGTGACAATCTCTCTTATGCTGGTTGATACGGTTAGATAAGTATTGAGAAGTAGTTCCTATATATGAACCATCGCAATTGCTACATGGGATCTTATAGATGACATTTGACTTGGATAACAACGGTACAGGTTCTTTAGTTCTTGGGAATAAACAGGAAAGAGGTAAAAAATTGGTGTTAGAAAACCTCAGGGTTTCTAAAAAATGTTAAACATTTTTTTTTATTACTTTCCCAAAAGACAGGGTTGGAAATTAATTTAATTCTATCCCGCATGGCGACAAGTATTAATCTTTTGATTGATAGGATGATTGGAATAAAAATGTATGAATTAACCCGAGTATGTGGATTTGTACCAATCTAAGATTAGTGAACCTTAGTGTTCAGAAAAGGTACATATGAGTTAACCTCGGTCTCAACAGTAAACTGTAAATGTAGATCAAAACCATTAAATACGTCAAGAACATTGTCAATGTGATCTGAGGGAACTGCACAGATAATATTATCCACATACTTAAAGATGAATAGAAAAGTAAAGTTGAGTAAAGGAACGCACTCATCCAAAAGATGATCCATAACCATAGTAGCTAAAATGGGGCTGAGAGGACACTCCATTGAAGTACCAAATTTCTGGCTGTAATTCTTTTTATCAAAAATAAAATGAGATGATTCAAACAAAAACACTATTAGTTCGACGAACAGCTCTTTGTCAATAGATGTTGTCATTTCCAAAAGGTCCCACTTAGTAGTGATAAGTTTTTTTACCAACTCTAAGGGAATGTTGGTGAATAATTAAACCACGTCAAGTGAAATCATACATTGTGGTAACTTAAAATCCTTTATTTTATCAACAAAAGTAAACGTGTCCTTGATGTTATAAGTGGTTCTTTCACTGAAGAGCTTACTCAAAATTTCAGCTAAGAATTTAGAGAGTTATGGTTGTGAATTTTTGAAAGTCCATACCATTATAACAAATCAATTCTAGCAGTAACTTGGAGCCTTACTTAAAATTGTATATGTGGACTGATCGCCAAATAAACTAATAGATTTTTGTATGTACTCTGATTCATTCATACAAACGGTAACTTGACCCTTTTCAACCTTTAAGATGAGGAGAGGGTCATCTCTATCCTTTCTCAGAAATGCTTTAGTTAATAAAAATGCCTTTTTTATTAAAGACTGAGAGCGTGGTAGCTGTGATTTTCCTTGTAAAAAATTATTGCCCTCTTTACATTTTGTTCGCATTTAGGGGCCAGCTTAATAACTGATTCAACCTCTGCAAGCAATTTGAGAAACCGAAATCGAAGTCGCATCAGGTACCAAACCAAATTTTGAAACCAAGGACAAAAAATTCTTTACAATTTCGGGAACCTCAACATTACTTCTATTAATAAACCACCTGTCGTCATTTTTACATACATTGTATTTGTATTGTTAAAAATCTTCGTGTATGAGAAGTTTAATTTTTCTTCGAAATCGTTTAACAGGTCTAACGGTAAACTATCTACAAGCTTACGTTCTATTTGCTTAATACTAGCCTTAATCTTTTTTAAATGATAAAAGGTAATATCGATTTCAAAATTAAGTACTTTTACCGCCAACCCATCATTAAATTCACGAATCCTTCCAGTGATTGTAGCTCTGTCTCCAAACATTAACGCTTTTCATGCCGTTCTTGACGTGTGTCGGTATTAATCCATGTGGTCGATACTTGAGTAAGAAGTGTTTTTTATTATGTAGTTTGGCTAATCTGGTGTTAAGGTTTATCTTTGTCTTTAATAACTAAACAGCTTGATGTCCATAAGACGTCGTTATCCAAAAAACCCATTAGGAAATACGTGGAAAAGAATCTTGGTCGTTACAATATAGTAAATGTGGACAATCTTGGGAATTGACCATACGCTTTCGGAACAATTTTATTCCTTCTTCAGGGCAACACTAATCAATTAAAACAAAACAAGGCCAAGACTTCCAATTAAAAAAAAAATTAAAATTGAACAATAGGCTTAGGTTATGTATTTGGCTTTTTATGGTTCCATTTGTAGGTATTTTCCACGTATTTCTTGTAAAAGTTTATTTCACGGTTTATTTAATTATAAATCTTTTTGGCCATAATTTTTGCACCTTATTTTCAAGTATAATACCTCCCCTTTCGAATCCCCGCGGCACCTGAGAGTTCATATTTCAAACGTAATTTACAAATTACCGAGGTGGCACACGGAGGTTTCATAAAGTCGGGAAGCCCTACCCCAGGTCCTTTTGCACCACCAGACTCGTATTTCGCCTAATCTCGAGTAACAGGGAAAAATAAGAGAGAAAGGACGGCAGCTACGTGTACAATTACCTTACCTTTAGTCCTTTGCATGTTTTTAATGGCTTTCTTTATGGGTTTTCCTTTTTATCATTTATATTTTTTTCTTTCTTTTTTCGTAAAGATATCAAAAATAAAATTGTATAAAAAGTAAATGTTAAATCATGTTGGATTATTTTAGGTGTTAAAGATTGATCTAGATTCCGAGTAAGGCTTTGATCGAAAATTGAAAACTGTCGACATGAATGGAGGGACGTCGCGACGCCCTGGACGCGTGTCATGCTGGGAACACCGCCGGTGGCGGATTGTTGGTGTAAATTAAATCTTGCGCGCGACTGTCAGCCGCACAGCCACGTCCGTAAATAATAATGTACATAATTAAATCGACGGCCAATATTCGGGTAGCGGCCCCACGTGAATGGGGCGTTCCATTTATCAGGTCGCGCCCGGATCCGGATCGGCGTTGCTGTAAACACGGTATTAATTCGGTGTCAGTTTCATCAGATACCATGAATTATCGTTGGTGATATTTTTGCGTCACACACACGACTCCTGTCCGGATGGTAAAACTACCTACTCTTCGTCTAAATTAGAATCCCTTAATAAACGAGCCGCTGGTAGAAAATATTTATGCGTCGTGTAACGAACATTTCGCGGAGAGCTAATGGAAAATACAGAAAAAACCGAATGTTCACTCAAAAACAAATCCTCTTACCGTGGTGTCCGGGCCGCGCGAAAGTGGCACGCGCCCCTCGCTCACCCTCGACGCTCTTTTTTCTCTCTTCCCTTTCCGGGAGAGCCATGCTGGAAGAAAGCTTCTTTTGCTTACAAAGCGCGTTATTACTCGTTACCTGCATTCGCTATACCCATCAGGGCCGAGTTCAAAGGATGTGCGAGGGCGCGCTCATTTTTAAAATGCTTATTTTGTCGGCCGTTACCGCGGCCAGGGCGCTGGTAGTACCTGGATGGCGGTGCCTTTTATCTTCGGACCGAGAGGTGGATTCCAATTTACACATTGATATAGGCTACGCGTTTGGCGTCGGTCCCACTAACGGAATAGAATAAATTTCGCGGGCGTCAGCTTTTGACAAAGAAGCGAAAAAATGCTCGTCGAACAATATAAATTCAAATAAGAG
The DNA here is from genome assembly GCF_036711975.1 of Onthophagus taurus. Lineage (NCBI taxonomy): Eukaryota > Metazoa > Arthropoda > Insecta > Coleoptera > Scarabaeidae > Onthophagus > Onthophagus taurus. The sequence goes on along the minus strand of NC_091976.1, from coordinate 24,841,800 downwards.
TAAAGCTTATTGTTACAACGTAATGAAAATCAACTGCTAATGAATAGCCGTTTTTTATTTATTTTTTTTTTCGCATTTGCGAAGAATACAATGGAAGTCATACCTTTTCATGGTATAAAAAAAACGGTTTAATTAAAATGTTCACCATGTATTGATGGAAAAATATATATTTTAAAAGCGTCATTAAAAGTTTCTAAAAAATAATGAGAATAGCAAAAAATAGCCCCAGACCCTATCACAAAAATCAACATCAAATGAAGGTGATGAATCCATTCAACAGAACATGGGACATTATCAACCAACCTCTATGAACTCCTACAAAATGTGTACCGAGATGTAAATGTTGTAGAAATATATGAAAACATTGTAGTTGTTTCTCAAAGTTTTCTCAAGAGACTAAATTTCAAAGTTTTTAGCAACCACGTTTGTTCTTAGCAGAAGAAACAAATCAAAACAAAGTGAAACAAGCGAAACAAAAATAATCTGTTATGTTTGTCGAACGAAGCTTTTTGAAAGCTCTCTTTCTGAGAACAGAGTCTTTTGCTTGCCAAATTGTTCCAAAGTGTAAAATTTACACAAATTTGGAAAAGGTTTTGCTTTTGTCGAAATAAACAAGTTTGACAAATCCGAAATAGTTTGCGTCGAAGACAAAATAGTTTGCTGCAGTTTTCGAACTATCTGGTTCTCTTCAGCACGACGAAGAAGTCGTGGAACGAAAGTTTTGCAGAACGATGTTCCTAAAAGCAGTTCAAAATCAAAAATTACCTGAGTTTTGAAAGAAAAATTTCCTATACCTGAAAATCTTACATTTTGACATTGATATTTTACATTTCTCCAGCTAGATAAATGATCTAGCTGGATAAAACTCAAAGAAACACACAAACTCAGATCAAAAAGTGATCTGAGTTTTGTGGAATTACGAATTTCGCTCAAAATAAGCTACGTTTGTCCTAAGGTTGTCAGAGGCGATGTTGTCTTCCTCAACTCATCACAATAAATATAAAAATTTACCTAACAATAAAGACATGACATTCAATAATGATTTTATTGATTATTTACAGTTCAAAAAATTAACTATTTATAACTCGGTTATCTCAAGAGCTTATTTCTTGCTTAAAGTACACAAAGAAGAACTCTTCTTTCGCCCTATTATTTCAGCTGTCGGTTCAGCTACGTATGGGCTAGCTTAGTTGTCAGCTAAGTTGTTATCTGTTGCCTTCGATGACAAAATTGAGTTCAAGGTAAGAAACACCATTTATTTCGTTGGTGAAATGAGAGGAAAGACTTTACCTGGTAGTTTTGTAGTTGCGTCTTGGAATGTGGTTAGTTTTTTTTACTAATATTCCTGTTGATTTGGTGGTTATTATTAAGGAACAATGGTCATATTTATCTGATGAATTTGATGTCAGCAAGGATCTTTTTCTTAGAGAATTCCCAAGTCCCATTCATTAAGAAGTACGTAGATGACATCAATTTATCCATTCTAGTTGATTCGGAGGATACGATTCTCAGTGTTTTCAATAACTTCAACAATCATATCCAGTTCACGATTGAAAGTGAATTCCTTGCAATTGTAAGATTCTTTGTGTTAATTTTACAATTTATTACTCATTTTCGTTGTATTTAGTTTAAGGATTACCCTGAAAAAGCTTTAAAATAAAAGCGAAATATTGATAAATTACATAAATTGCCTTTTTTTCTCGATTGATTCTATCCTGGAATAGTTTTATCTTATTTTTGCCAATGGGATTAAAAATCTCCTCTCTGAGTGTTAGTCTTTTAATACAATCAGGGTAAATAGACTTCTGATAATTGTTTTCGGATATTTTGCAACCTCGGCTTGCTTAAGCTGCTTAAATACTTTAATAACTGCACCATAATGGCAAAATGAATGTCTTGATTTGGGTGAGTGTGTCACTCTCGACGTTTATGCGTACAAAACTATTCATGGTAATAAAGCTTTGGTAATGTCAATACCTTCGACCAGCAATCACAACGCTTTTACTTTCTCAAGGGTTATGACATGTTTTAGTAGCCAAAAAAATAAAATTACTAGATTTACAAAAACGTAATCGGAATAAATATTTTTTTTAGCTACGTCATCAAATCCCCAAAACATTAAACATACGTCTGCTGATTTAATACGAAAATTTTTACTTTAATACGAAAACTAAAAATGCTATGATAATACGTTTTGGATGAAAATTGTTTGTAATAAAGCAAAAAAAAAATTAATCCCGATCCGATTTGACTGAGCTATGATTATTACGAACCCTATCATCACAAACAACAAAATGAATTTTATCTAAAGATTTAAAAACGGTTGATGGGATTAATTTTAATTAAAATTGTTTATAATCACAAAAACGTAATCCATAAGCGATTTCGTTTCAACTATTTAAAATAACTTTATAAAATCCTCAAGTTTTTAAATGATGAAAATTCTATCTAATTATGAAAACGAATGCTCGCTAATTTGCAGCTGAGTCGTATAACGCAATAACATTAACACAACTTAATTTTAATTAATTTTTGTTTTCATGTTTTCCGTGTTTTTCGTTCAACATCGTTGCAAGCGACGATGAAACGACGACGGAGTAACGCAAAACTTATAGCGGGTTACATCCCCCAAAGTAAATATTTGTCGAGATATTTAGCCGGTTTGCTAGGTAAACCAGCAGCAGCAGATCCTCGTAATGATCGTCCATAAATTCGGGATAATTAGCGCGAAACACGGCCTACCCGACCTGATTTATGAACACGACGCGGTCGCAATACTTGATATTTAAGGATTAATTACGGCGCGACTCCTATTCGTATTAACCGTACCATTAATCCTTCCAGGTGGTTCGTGCCTGCACCTGGTGGAGTTGAGGATTCCAAGCCACGCCGTTCGCGACCAAAGCGCAAGGTTGGAATGCCACTTCGACCTCGACGGCGAAACTTTGTATTCTGTCAAATGGTACAAGGATGGCAACGAATTTTATAGATACGTACCAAGAGATAGTCCACCAGTGCAGATATTTAAACTTCCAGGTGTAACGGTTGATGTAAGTACTTATTATTAATTAATTAATATTATTTATATGTTGTTTAAAGTATCAATTTGATTTAAATATTTATTTGTTTACGAGAATAATACAATTATAACAAAATTATCTGGTAATTATGAAAATAATCATATTTTGAAACGATACCTAAAGCAATTAATAGTTATTCAATGCAATTTTAATTAATTTTAAATTGTAATTGGAACGAATAATGTACGTGTATTGTTATTTTGAAATTGAACGCGTGCAATTTTTGCGCCAGTCATACATGACGGGGCTAGGTGATTTTTAATACATGACGACGCGAATAATATGGGGGAAAATAGACGGTGATGTGAATATGGAGCGTTGTGTTTTCCGGATGTGAGGTTTCACGTTATTTTAAACAAATCGGGCTTGTGGAAATTCGACCGCACATTTTGGGCTATCGCGAGATTCCACTCTAATTTTCCATTTAATTGTCGTATAATTACACGGGCAGACGAGAATTTTTCACGTCCGATTCCGCGCAAACAAGCAGCTCGCGAATCGTTTTACATTCGGAAAAAATAAATTGAATAAACAAGGAAAAAAGCTGACGCGCGCTTCACATTGTAGTGTAGAGGCATGTGCATAAATCGAAACGGGCAATTTTCGGTCGCCGATAGCCGTGCTAAATAAATAGAGCCTCTGCTCGCATTATATATGAAAATTATCCGACCGATGTTTGCTTATCGTTTACCATAATCCGGATTATAGCGTTCGATCGGCATTTCGAAAACGAGCGACCGTTTCGCACACAAATACTTCATCCGCAATCTTCCCAATGCCGCTTTTGGTGAATGTAGCGGTTCCATTTGTTTGGCCACGTGTCGTCGGTAATGAATGTCGAGTGTGGCAAATATACGATATCGATTCTTTTCTGATACAAACGTGACAATTTCAAGTATCAATAACAATTCCCTTGTACATATATGTTTCAGATATCTAAAAATCGTTTTATACATAACTACGTAATATAGGTCAAAAGTTCGACACGCTCACTGACATTACCGGAGAAAAAGACTTAGACCTTATCGTCGGCAATGTCTTAAATGTCAAAAAATGTGGCATTAAAAAGGAGTTAAGGAATATAAAATATCACCTCATTTCACACCAATAGAGGAGTTTGAAATTATTATTAATAAGCAAAATCTTGATATAAAGGATTAATATGGGGAAAAAATTTTAATTTCCACTTTAACCTGTTTGTATAAATAATTTTAATAACAACTAAAACTAGAGCTAACACTAACACTAGATCTAATACTAAAGAAGAAAGAAACTTGTCTGCTGAAAGCAATATCTAGTCCAAAAGCAAATAGTCTTGAGCACACAATGCCTGATCTTCTTTTAGCAGTCTTCCATTAGCAGTATGTAGTCCTGTATTAGTAACAGTATCTAACTTTCTGGAAGGAGTATTTAGTCTTCCATTAGCAATATCTAAAGTTGTATCAACCGTTTCTCTCTGAAAAACAATATCTAATGTTCTGCCAGCAAAATATAATCTTTTGCAAATAAGAAATAGTCTTCTTTAAACAATAAGTAGCCCTTTGCAAATAAAAATAATGGGTTCTGCCAATACTATCTAGTTTTCTGTCTTAAGTATCTACTCTACTGCCAGCAGTATCTAGTTTTCTGTAAACAGGAGATAGTCTTGAGCAACTATAATCTAATTTTATCTTTATTTTATTTTACTTCCGAAATTACAGGGTTGCCCCTAATTACAAATTTCAGAACTTAAGTCTATTAGTACATAATATAACCAATAAAAACAAACGAAACAACCAAGATCAAGCATAAATGTTAATTAACGCATCACAGAACGCGCGGAGGATATGTTGAACCAAAACTAAAAAAAAACAAATTAACAGAATTACATCACAAATTACAAAATTCAAAAAAAGTGTCAAATGTTGTTTAAACGATCTAATATCAATGCCAAACAGAGGTATGAAGGAAGAAGGCGACAGTGTACAGTCAAGGGATTCTAATAAGAGGAGAATTTCGTCTCAGTTCAGTTGAAAAACGAGGAATATAGAAAAATTTCTTTAGCCTACCACAATATGCAGGCGCATAGAAACTAATATTTTCTAATATTAATGGAGCATTTATACTATTATTCAATATTTTTTGTAGAAAACAGAGCGATATAATTTTTCTTCTGAGAGACAACCTGGTGATCTTAAATAATTTGCGTGCAAATTTGTACGATCTAAAACCAATGAAAACATGGAATTTTTATAGTAAAGATACCTAATAAATTTATTTTAAATAGTTTCTATTAAATTAGAATGAAGAATTGACACGGGATCCCATACTATTACCGCATATTCCAGCTTAGATCGCACTAAAGAATTGAACAGTAATTGCAGCGTCTGTAAGTTTGAGAAACTGTACCCATTTCTACTGACAAATCCTAAGAGACGCAAAGCTGTGGTTGCTGTGGCTTTAATATGTTCAGCAAAGTATAAAGCAGGCGAAAACAGCACACCCAAGTCTCTCTTTTTAACAACACACCTCAAATTCACATTATTTATTTTATATACAAATTCTATCAGCCTCTTACTCAATTTAGACACATTAAAATGGAGCTTGTTGTGCCGACACCAATTAAATACGTTATCTAAATCAGACTGTAAGGACCGGCAGTAATCTCTTATATGTAGTATCTAATCTTCTAGAAGTAGTAGGAATTTTCTGTAAACCGCCTAATCCTCCGCCAAAGGCAATATCTATTCTTCTATAGTCACTATCTAGCCTTCTAGAAGCAGTAGATAGTCCTCTATAACCAATATATAATCTTCTGTTAACAGTATCTACTATTCCATTAATAATATCTAGTCTTCTACTGGCAGTATGAAGACTTTTGCGGATAATATGTCGTTTTGGGTCGTCCTTAGAGTGTCCGTTATATGAAAATGTTTTATTTGCACTTTAAACTGTTTTATAAATAATTTAAATAACAACTAACACTAGATCTAACATTAAAGAAGAAAGAAACTTTGATGATGTAGTGTTACTTCTAGTTTTGGTTCAATGAAGAATATACAAAAGTCTAACGCTGAATAACAAGTAAAACTAGAACTAACACTAGCATTAGAACTAAGACTACACCTAGACTAGAAACATTCGGGTTTACCCGTCTAAACAGACGTATGGCTAAACCCAAGTGTTTCTAATTGTAGGTCTAGTCGTAGTCCTACTTTTAGTTCAATAAAAATCTATAACAATCTAGCAATGATTACCAAGTAAAACTAGAAATAACACTAGACCTTAGATCTAGAAACATTCGGGTTTGGCCGTCTTAAGAGACGCTCGGCTAAAACCGAATATTTCTAGTTCTAGGTCTAGTGTTAGTTATAATATTAATTGTTAACTAACACTAAAGCTAGAACTAGAAGCATACGGGTTCAGCTGTCTTAAGAGACGTACAGCTAAACCCGAAACTTTCTAGGTCTAGTGCTAGTTCTAGTTTTAGTTCAATGAAAAATATACAACAATCTAACACTGAATAAGTTTAGCCGAGCGTCACTTAAGACAGCTAAACCCTAATGTCTCTAGTTCTAGGTCTAGTGTTATTTCTTACAATTATTATCATAATATATAATAATTGTTACCTAACACCAGACCTAAAACTAGAAGCATTCGGGTTTAGCCGTCTTAAGAGACATACCGAATGTTTCTAATCCTAGGTCTGGTGTTAGTTCCACTTTTAGTTCAATAAAGATATACAACAATCTAGCACTAAATAACAAGTAAAACTAGAACTACCATCCTTGATTTATACATCGTATAGACAACTCGGCGAATACCCCAACTTTATCTATAAATATGGAATAGAGCAACTTGGGGAATAACCGGAACTGGATTCTATCTACTTGCGCTAACATTTATATTTAAATACATTAATGTATTAAGTAGATAATTAATACTATGATTTAAAAATATTATGTTCGTTATATCCGAAGATTGTTCTAACGAGATCCGTTATATCGAGGATTTACTGTATTTAGAGATTATAATCGATCATTTCCTATCGCACTCGTAAACATAATAGCGTCATATCGAGCTTTTATTGAATCTATTGTGATTATATTAAACTATAATATTAATAGCTTTTGATAAGAGAGCGTTTATAACGTCGTAAGATGAATCATTTTGATAAACAAATAAAAACGGTACTTGAAAATAAAAGTAAAAGCTTTTTGAGGTAATGTAGGGTGTTAATGAAACGATAATATCTAAGATGGAACTTTAATGTGAGGTATGAAACATAAGATTTTTATGCTTTAACTAAATTACTTTAACAAGACAGGAGAAAAATTAAACAAGAAATCCTCGGTGGTCTTATGAAAGAAATACTGCCTTAATATCTTCGCTGGCAAACCTTAAGAGGAGCGATGCATCATAGAAGGGCTGGTCCTAATTACCCGCAAGCAGCATCGGTATTACACTTGGCCCAAGCAGTTAGGACCGCATTGGCCGACATTTAAGACTTGAGTTGTTCCCGTTGACGTATAGCTTCAAAAACTTTTATTATTACAAAACTTATTCAATTTTTTAATTTTTTTATCTTTAACCATCTGTTAAGTGATGTTTAAAATTATCTAATGATTTAAAAGAGCGGAAGAAATTAATACACAATTCGCTATTAAAGTTAATCGGTTCAATTACATTATCGCTGTAAGCGAGTTTGCCGATGAACTGGCTTGAAAGTTAGTAGTTGGGTGGCCGTGGGGCGGCGAAGAGGAAAGATTCAAAATCGCCGTCGCAAAATTAATTGGACCGGCGAAAATTAGAAACACTTAATTAAAGAGATATATCAGAAAAGGAACAAGAAAACGGCCGCGCCGCGGCGGCGGGCTACTTTCAAACTAATTAATACGCGACGCGAACTTTGATTAACGGCTCAACCCTCGCTTTTTTCCATAAACGCGTTTATTACCTGCAGTTTTTTACGTCCCCACTTTTACGCCGCCGCAATTGCGGGGGTGGACTGTCTCGGTTTTCGATCGATTTCGCACGCTTGCGAAATTTGCATTGCCGGGTTTGTCGTCCAACGCTATCAAAAATCTATTCGTTCGTGTCGAGATGTAATCGGATACAGTATACACCGACGAACGCCTCGCAAAAGACCGAAAGAGTGAGAAGGTACTACGCGGAGAAAATGGGCGTGTATACAAGAGGGGAAGTAGATCGTTTTAAAAGCCTTGTAACGCAAATATCTTTCCCGGGTTCGTAAATTTTTCGTTGAACAGAATCGCAAATGACCGCCGACTGAATTATGTGTAATACTTATTAACAGAACCCACCACGAGCGTAGAAAAGATACTGAAATCTCCAAGGGAAAAAGTATTTGCCTTGTCTGAAACCATAAATTTAGTTACGAAAAGGAACCGTAAACGAATACGATGGAGCGCACTAAGTGATATACGATTCAATTAAATTACGAAGAACACCACCAACGGTAAAAAATTACTCATCAAATCAATTGTATTGAAAGTTGGTTTTTCATGTTTGGAGTAAATTTGCATTGAATTAGGTCAATGTACTGAAGATATCGATCAAACATTGAGTAATTATTGGACCTATCATTAATAACTTTTCTTTCACTTACATCGCCAAAAAAAATACACTTTACTCTATCATTAAATGTTAATCGTTTTCTAATACCACATCATCAACGTTATTATAGAACTATAGCTATACATATAGTACTCATTAATATACATTATGAATTTGATTCACTACTATACCAACATTTCAAGAATTTGTATTAGGTTGTATCTAGTTTATTTAACTTAGCCAATTTAACTTGTATTTACACAAATGATACTGATGTGATAATGTGTGTAGAAGGAACAAAGAAGAGCTAGAATTATTGTTGATCACATGGAAAAAGAATAATCTTATGTGGTGGGATAAAAGAGATTGCAATGAAGATTTAGCATGGAGTCAATTTTAAGATATACTTAAAATTTAGCCATTAAGGAGTTTTTTTTGACTTTGTGACCAAAATGCTACCCAAACGGTATTTAGGAGAGATAAAGAAACGATTCAGAAATTAGATGAATTGGTAGATAACAAAAAGACATATGTATTTAACATTCGAAAGAAAAACCTTTTGAATTTAGCAGAAAATTACACGTCAAAATGATTTCCCGTGCTCGAAAACCAAAAAAGCGCCGCCGTATAATTACCTTATAATTAAGTTCGAACGTCATTTAAACGGAGTGGAGAAGCGTGCGCGACGACGTGAATTTCGTTCTGAAAGTTGAAAAAAGTTCACGAGGTCCGAACCGGTTAGCGCGAATATCGCGTGAACCTCTAAATAAACACCGACTTCTTATCTGATCGTAAGTTCGCGTTTTAAGCGAGCTCCTTGACTAATTAGCCGTGTTATCCGACCCTCTAAATGGGACGTCAATGAACGGTTGTCGCGCTATCACGTTAATCGATAAAGGAAATATTATTCTAACCGTGAATTGTAAGTAAATACGTCCCGTAACATTCAATTACCTTAAGATAAACATTTAAAATGAAATTTAATGTAATAACAAGTGGTGATCAATAAAATATAATTAGTTGGGGAATTAGGAATGTATCCAAGAAATATTTCGGCATTATTCAGGATCTCGGAAGTTTAGTATTAATACGACGCTCGGATGGTTCTGCATCGTTTCTGCCATCATATAAAGCGCCTCGCATCTAATTTCTCGCTACAACAGCAACCTAGGGCATGTTTTCGTTCCCCTCCTCAGTTTCATACCAAAATGTACATCCGTGCGCTAATCTCATTATCGTCTTGGAAAGAGGGCTGCATATACCTGCAGTGAGTAATAAGTGCGCATTCGTCCAACCAACCAACCGGCGAAGATATGCAACGCGATAATTCGACTATAGAAAGTATTACTTAGACCGTGATTGCTTAATGGCACGCCAAGTTAATGCTGTTAGACTACTTCTAAAACGTTATCTTTATTGCAAACTTAACAAAATGAGTTCACCTGACTGCAAATCGTAAAAGATTGAATAATTTATTAGGAAATCCACCGGCTCCTCCGCCAAAATTACATCAAACAGAAACGTTTCAAAGAAATAAAAGAAAGAATACACTTCCTTCGTTTTGTTATTTAAAGAAAGCTTTTAGCTTATATTTCTAATTATAGAAGACGTCTCGGCTCGACAAAACGGATGATCCCATCTCCTCAGCGCGCCGCGTTTATTCTAAACCCACAATGGGGCCTGATGTACGATATTCCGAGCTGCTTAAGGTCTGATATATCGCCTTCTCGTTGCGGTTTAGTCCTGGAATAGAATGGCTAAGCTACCTGCCATAGAAGGCACCGTGCAGAGCAAAAATGTGCATCGATTTTTGACTCAGACGTTGTACGGTAAAACGACCTACTAAAACCGACGTTTCTTTTTTTACGTTGTGAAAACTGGAAGGGCGCACACTATGAAAGGACTAGGAACGTGGGACCCACAGGGGTCTACTCTAATATAATTTTTGCTTTTAATATAAATTTAGTGCGAAGGTTCGTGAACATTTTTGCACGGTATAATATAGTAGCGTCAGATGGAAAGCAAAAAAAGGAAGCTTGAGTGGTGTATAATGAATTTTAGAAAGGTAAAATAGAAGAAAAGATTTTCTTTATAGTACCAACATTTTCTATTCTCCCTTTTTATTTATTGTTCACTAAATTATGGTTAATGAGTGTGGTCATTAATGGTCGAAATGAAACGTGTCCACTAAAACAAACTGAAACACAAACAAAATAAGCGCGAAAGAGAGAAAGCGGAAGTACCGTATGGGCACGTTTATTACGCGGATTCAGTTTTGGGAAATAATAGGCGAAACGCAAAACGACCGGCGACTAATTACGCAATAATGCGGCCCAATATTTCAAAAGAACGGGGGCGACAGTGCAACGAGTGCACCCGGGAAAGTCGGAAAATGCATTCCATTAGCGGGCGGCGACCGTTTCGTAAACTGCACGCCACTGGTCCCAAACTTCGCGCTCGGTAATAGAGGGAGCGGCTAACCGAACGTCCCGTATTATTCAAATGACGCGGCGCAAACGACCCTTTGATACTTTAAAATTTTCAGGGCGCATATGCTGTTCCTGCCCAAGTCTCCGGAACGGATACGCCACTACCTCACAAAGCTTCTTTTCACACCAGAAAACTGAATAAGCAAAACATTATTACATAAGATTCAAAACTATTGTCATAAATTTTTTTTTACTTTATATAAAATTTAAAACAAACTCAATTTGTACGTTTATACTAAATTTATTATAATTGCATTTCAAATAGTTCTAGGTTTAATTCAAGGAAAAGTATACAACAATGAATAACAACTAAAACTTGAACTAACACTAGCATTAGAACTAATACTAAACCAAGAACTAGAAACATTCGGATTTAGCCGAACGTCTGTTAAGACGGCTAAACCCGAATGCTTCTAGTTCTAGGTCTGGTGTTAGTTCTACTATTAGTTCAATAAAAACGTACAACAATCTAGCACTGAATAATAAGTAAAACTAGAACTAACACTAGCATTAGAACTAATACTAGACCTAGAACTAGAAACATTCGGGTTTAGCTGTCTCAAGACACGTAGTCGTACGTACCCAACCCAACCCTTTTCTGACCGTCTAAAACTCTTTCCCCTCTTTTCCCGAAACCGCCCTTCAGGATATTACTTCGCGGAAATCAAACGTCTTTCATCGTTTCCGTCCTTCCGCTCATATAGAACTTCTTCATTTTTTGGTGGGCTTGGAACAGTAATCAGTTCATTCATCAGTAATCAGTCTTAAAGAGGCTCTTCTCTTTTCTCCATTGCTTGCACTCCTCATTATGGGAGACATATGATCCAATTACCTTTTGGATTACTTTACTTATTGGTCATACCTAGATGGAAAGGAACCTCATTACTTTTTGAATTATTATCTCTTACTTACATATTTATTATTAAATTAGGGGAACCCCCCCCCCCCAATCATCTTCTTCTTCCCAGTTTTCTCCCGTCCGCCTCTTTTTGGTACTCGATCTTCTCTTTATAGCCCATGATCTTCGCTAACATGTTAACAATGGTATTCCACTTTGGCTCCGAGCACAACATCATTTTTTCGACGTTTCTACTTTCTAGCTCTTCTTCGCATACTGCTCTACACTCCTTCCTTATTTCTATATGCTAAGACTCTCCACAGAACCAACCAAGTCAACAACTCCGTCTCTGTTCACCCAGGATACCAAGTCCGGGATAGCATTCCTCCATGAGTTCGGTTCTAAGTTCACCCTTGCAACCCTTTCCTCTTTGGTACATAGCATTCCTCTCGTCCACCATGAGATCGATCGGTGGCATTCGGGCTACTACCTCTACTCCGACACCCGAGACGGTACGATAAGTGGAGACAACCCCGATACACAGTGTTTTGTGTACCGATTGCAGAAGTCTTCTATAATTCTGCAAATTTAAAGCTTCCTTCCATGGTGTCGGCGCGGCGCATAGTACGATTCGCTGCACCTGCGATGAGCTTTCTTCTGCTGGCCCCCCGCGATTGGCATCAATTTTAGAAGTATGTTCGACATACGTGACGTTCTTAACGATTTCGACTACTTGTCTGGACATTATCATGTCTCTATTAATGACTACACCCAGATACTTAACGCTTTCCGAACTTTGCACCGCTGTTCCCCATACGTCGATACTCAGCTCTTTGATCTTTCTTCGTCCCTGCACCATCTCAGTCTTCGCAGCGGCCACTTTCAGTTTCATTTCTTGAAGCCTTCCAATGATCTTTTGCACGGCCCACTTGGCTTTGTTCAGCTCTGTTTTTGTGAGTTTTATGTTTCTATGAGGTTTATCTCGTCTTCTACATTGACTGTCAATATGTCATCGTAAAATACGTTCTACAATGTAGAGTCCCAAAACTGATCTTTTCAGCACACCACTATAAATGGGCAAGGTTCTTCTGTACGGAGTTGCTATACCACGATTTGAAAGATAAGATTTGATCATTCCGACTAAAACCCAACCCAACCTGATCTAGTTCCTGCCTTTTTCTGGTTTTAGGTCTACTTTTAGTTCAATAAAAACATACAATAATGTAGCTCTGAATACTAAGTAAACCAAGAACTAACACAAGACCTAGAACTAGAATCGTTCGGGTTTAGCCGTCTTGAGAGACGTGTGGCTAAACCCGAATGATTCTAGTTTTAGGTCTAGTGTTAATTCTAGTTTTAGTTCAATAAAAAATATTCAACAATCTAACGCTCAATAACAACTAAAACTAGAACTAGCACTAATCTGCGGAATGAATTCCTAACTATAGTAAACTATAGTAATAAATTCTTTAACGTTATATAAAATTTAAAACAAATCCAATTTGTACGTTCATATTAAATTAATTATAATTGCATTTCAAATATTTTACACAACTAGTAACAAATGCAATGCAGTTTTAATTTAATTCATATTAATGAACATTTCAAAGAAACGTAAACTAAAATGAAATAATTTGGTTTAATTTACAATACACTATGCAATTAGTTATCATTAAAATTCAACGTGTCTGCTTTCACATATTAATATGGTCAATTAGTGTAACATTAAAAATGATTTAAAATATTCATAATATTTCATGTTGGAGTGCTCCGCAAAAACTATTCCACTTTAATGAAAATGTTTATAATTAACTTTACATTTATGTAATAATTTTTATTTTATACTTACACTTCACTACATTTTCCAAATTATGTATTTATTTTCGAACGTTAACTTTCGCATGAATGAATTTCAGTAAAAAAAAATTGCAATTCTCACCGCATTCGAAGTTATCTTGTGTAAATTTCCGACGTCTCCGAGAAACTGGCGCATTTATATGCAACAGCCTATCTCTTGTTTCAGCTTCATAACTCGTCGGAGAGTCAAGTCGTGTTATCTTCGGTTCAGTTGTCAACTACGGGCCTGTACCGATGCGAGGTGTCGGGCGAGGCGCCTTACTTCCAAACAGTCACCGAACATGGCCAAATGATGGTGGTGGGTAAGTACAAAAATTTCCATTTTAGAAACGAAGAGAGTTAAAATAGTTAAAATATCCCTCTTCGGCTTAAAACGCTTTCCTTTCGCCCCTCTAAAAGGGGAGAAATGGCCCAGGACAATTACTCAATGCCAGGAAAAGGCTAAACTCGCCTGTGTCTTATGTTAATCTGATATAATCCTGTCTGGTTAGCTGCATGGACCTGAGGAGGCCAGCCATTACTCAGCGCTGAGCCCCTCAGCGCCCCCTCTAATGAATGCAAAGTCTTTGTCCAAATTCAAGCTTTACGTCATCTATCCTTGGAGTTTTCATCCCCTTTGAAAGATATCGATGAAGGAGTAAAAATCACTACCGTTAATTTATATCAGTTTCAATTTTTTTTTACCTTCTCCCTAAAGGAAATTGCTTTAATACGCCGTGCTATTTCACACCCAACCTGAAGGATTGCGTGATGCTACTTCACGTCTATGTGATCTATGACCAATTTTAGCTTAGTAGGAATATATCGATGTGCCAAAATTAAAACTGTTCGTCGCAGATAGGGGAGGTTGATTTATGTTTCCATAACATGTAGGATAGCGTCAATATATTTCATTTAGAACACTTTTTTGAGTTATAAAAATTTGTTTAAAATCATAATTATTATATAAAAATAACTTTTTTACATATCTATAAATGTTATTAAATATTCCTTCATTAAGAGTTCAAGTTACAGGTGGGTTTAGACCAGAGAGGTTATTATTATATTTAATGGGCCATAAAGCTGATGGTAAATTATATTATACAGTATGTTTAGACTTTAGTTACCGTTAATTGGGGTATAATTAACTTTAATTTTCGTAATTTTCAAATGTAAAGGGTGACAACGGATATGAGGGCCTCAACAATGCACCTGCTGTATATATTCTGTATTATTTATGAGATTTATGTAATGTTGTGTCTCGATATCAATGCAATTGTAAACATTTTTTATTTACCGTTAGTATGTTAGTAAAGTCTTGTAGTTACTTAGCCAGTTTTAACAAAGGAAAATAAATCTTTGCAAACATCTGCTTATTTTCTGTAAAGTTTTCTCTCCACAATCAAAACACGTGCTTTTTCTAATTTAACCTCCTACAAATCTGCTATTCCTTGGACTTTGGTGATGAGATGAAGAGTTTGGTGTTGCCCCGGCTGTGTTCTTATTTCTTTAGATGTTGTGCTCTTCATCAAAACACTAAAATCTCCCAGGAATTCTTAGATTGAGTTTTTATTAATCACTTCAATGTTCTCGTTTCAAGACAAATTCTACAAAGGAAGGTTTGGTAACCCATTGGAAAACCCTCGCAACCTCATTTTGTCTAATGACTTCTTCATCATTTTTATAAAATGTTAATTATGTAGTAAAGTCATAAAACGATCTCGTACAAAAATAGCTCGTCTATAACTTGATTCAACGTCCAATAATCGAAGAGTCAAATGACTACTATTTAGTTCCACATATTTCCTCTAATAAGACTAAATCATTCCATAAAGAATTGTATGACACTGTGACATTTTAATGGATCCATTAACATCATAAACTTTGCAACAATTCAAAAGTGGCCGAATTTCCCAAATTGCCCACCCCTTCAAAATTCAATAATAATCATCTTCAATTTTATTTTTTATATATTCTTTTAACTTGTTGTTCAACACCTTAAACTTTTCTAATTGCGTTCATCATCGATCTAGCTTCCCCAAATCCCTACTAGCATTCTTATTCACCCTTCTATTTAATTCAGGCTTCTATCTTATTCAGTCTACCCCTGATTGACAGTGATCATTGCCTCGAGGCAGATTGAGTAATAAGTTGTCTTCAATCCGGGTCATCTTTCGGGTTTTCTATCAATACAAAGCCCGACACTTTCCAAGTATAACGAAACTCTTCCTTCTTGAGACATTTATTTTATATGAACAGGAAGGTTTCTATTCTTGACCCCTTCATTGACCTCTTTCCATTCTCCCACCTTATATTGGGAATAATTTGATACTTGATCCTTCCACACTGTATCAACCTCAATTTCGACCCTTGTTGTATCAATTATATCTCAGTCTTTCAGTGATATTTTAAAATAACTCTGTTTTTTAATTTGATTTTCTATCGATAGCTAAAACTTTACAAATGAAAAAGCTAAAGAAGTTTAAAACTGAAAATTGTGATAAATGTTGGTAATTAGTGCCATACTTTTGGTTAAGTGCAAACCGTTCAGAGAAGAAACATTAAGTAAACTTCAACTGTTCAGAAACATCTGAGTGATTCGAGCGATGCAATTATAGTGGTAATAAGAGGAATGCAGTCGTCAAGGGGGGTCGAACTTCGTGTCTTAGGGATGAGGAGTTGTTAGAGGTGTAGGGAGGTGGGAGAGTGAAAATGGACGTTCCGCAGTCGGTAATGGATCCGCGGGTTCAAAACGTAGCGGAACTTGCCGTCGCAATACAACTGGCGCCTCAATTTACACAAAGCGAGTAAATGGTCGGCTTACTTCAAAGTGAAAATACATAAAATAGCATAACTTGAACACTCGAATTCTACTCGCTGTGGAAGCGTATTCAAGGCGACCGTGAAAAAGTTTCCGGTGGGGATCGGTTTTCAATTTTGCGAGCGCATCCGCAAGGGTTCTTGCAAAAAGGACTCGGGAGAGGAAAATGTCCTGGGGAATCCGAAACGCGGCAACCCCTGTTTTATCGGCGAACATTAAACATTAAAGTACATGAAATTCTGTCCGGGACTACAGCCCCATCTGAATTTTTCATGTTGGGCGTCACGGTACCGTCCTGATTTCCGATATCCTTCCGGGTAATCTCCTATTGCAATGCAGTGTTTTATTTACGCCTTTTCCTTTCCACGAAGAGAAACGTCTTTATCTTTCTGTTCATCTCGCAATTAACGCTACATTTACCCCAATTCCAATTAGATGCAGTAAACCTCCATGGAAAAACTATAACAAAGACCAGCTCCTCCACCAAAACCGTAAACATAGCTAAATTACCTCGTAGGGCGAAATAAGGGCCGGGCGGCCGGGGAGTTAGGGTAAAACGTTCGCCGCTATCGGTTTTTGGGGCGGGTAATTACATTTAAGAAAATTGGAGCGCGCGGAACAGGGTTGGGGAATTTTCTTTCCCCCCCTTGGTAAAGAAGCGATACGATCGGTCGTTACTCCGACAATAGGACTGGAACAAGGCGATTGATATTGTATGTGTTTCTAATAAAGATCGACGGAAGGGTGGTACCCAAGAAGGAGCGAAGGTTGACGTTATCGAAAAGTCGCCGATTGAAGGGGTTTTGTTCAAATGAAACATAAATCTGGTACGTTTTTTGACTACCAGCATTGATTGAGAGAGGTGGGTGCTACAGCCCCCACCGACGAGGTCGATTTCCTACAGTTTTCTCGACGCGACGTGCGATCAGATAAAGCCACCACGATATTTCATTATGTAGGTTAAAACGATATAACGCTATTTTTTCGTTAATCATAGCTTAGTTGCGTCACTAATATCAAGTTTATGTAACTATTTACGTCTAGTTTTCGTATAATTATTCTTTATGCATTTGTTACGTTGAGATTTGTCAACACTATACGATAATTGAACGTTCCGCAAAGCACGTATAAACTTGACGGACGCACAAGCACAGAGCAAATATTTAATGTCAACAGGGACGATTTGGTACGAGAATGAAACGGATCTGTCGTTTCGAATACGAAACGTTTCGAATTACGTTACGTCGATGAGAGAATAGCTCCGAAAAATAATTTATTATTTCAACCCTTTTATTGCGAGCCACCCGGGGTGACAAGCCCTCGTTGACAAATGAATAAGTGACCACATACCGGGAAATAAAACGGAGCATTACAGATGTGTTTTATGCGCGTGTTAAGTGGCTTTTAACCTCTTTAATAAATGTTATATTAATATTGCAGTGGACGGAAACCCTGCACACTGTGGCGACTCTGCTATTTAATTAAATCGCAATTATAACCTGTTTTATACACGTAACCGCACCATTAAGTTGTGGCCCATTTAAAAAGTTTTTTAAAGTACTACGTTGGTTTTATAGTTCTGATTTTGTTACAATACATTTTTTATCGTCTTAATGTCAGAGTTAATCACCTTAATATCCAAGTACACATTCAATAACATTAAATATTCAATCATGAACGTTATCAATCATTCATAAGATTTTTTTCTATTTTCCTTTTATTACTGCAATCTATCGCATACAACAACAATAAACCTGCTCAATAGTAGGTCCCAAAGAAAACCATATTAAAGCATAGTTATGACAAACAATAACATTTTTATTTAGTATAACAAATTAAAGATAGGTACGTTCTTTATTCCGATATGGATAATTTTGATAGATCCTTTAGCTTCAATCTTTTAATAGTTGCCCGGCGCTACAGATTTTTTGCAAGTCGATTTGAATGAATTTGCAGCCTTAGCTTTTATTAGGTACTTGGAACTTCGCTGGACAATTACCTCTTTCACAGTAAGCATATTGAGGTCTTGATGTAAGATGTAATTAAGTACGAACCAAGGTATGTTACATATTTGTCGAAGAATACCATATTCCCAAACAGGTTTCAGTATGCCAGTATATATAAGCAACTTATTGTCTAGGCTGAGTTGTGAGTCTATTCATAAACCAGTGCATTTTCCTGTATAATAGTCCTAATTGAAGCCGTTTGGCCCAAATATTTTTTTTCCAAGTTAGGTGATGATCCAGGTAAATTTTAAAAGTATTTAATGTAAGAGTAGGACAAATTCACTTTTTTAGAGTGTATATGATATGAGTGGACTTATTCGGATTTATTTTTAGTCATTATTGTGATATTGTAGGTTTTGGGACGCCATTTCAGGAGATGTATGAGTAGCCATAACTACATTATCGTCCGCATATGTAGTAATCAAAGTGTTGTTTGTCGTAGGCATCTCGGCTGTGTATAGAAGATATTCCAAAATACTATCTTGAGGAACTCCAGCATGTATCGGTAGCAGCAGCAAATATGCGTCATTTTGTTTAAAGAAAAATTATCTCTCCGACAGATATGATTCCAATACTGGATAAGGTAGATAGATTTTAAGTTTGGCTATAAGACTGTCATGCCATACTCTGTCGAAAGCCTGTGATGTGTCTAAAAAAGCTGCTGTACAATATTTTTTGACCTCTAAGGCATCTCTAGCTGATCTCACTACTCTGGGCACTTTTTCTATAGTACCATGCTGTTTTCTAAACCCAAATTGATAGTTAGGATTTAACTTTTTCTTTACTATGATGCTCTGAAGTCTCCTCAATAAGAGCTTTTCGAACACTTTTGAAAGCAATGGAAGTAAACTTATTGGGCGGTAGGAAATCCACCATAGTTATTTGGAACACCTTCCATTGTATCGGGAATGATCCTAATCTTGCGATTGCGTTGAAAATAAGCAGTACCATACGTAGCTCATATTAATATTTTTAAGAACCAATCCGGTTATAAGATCATAAGTGGGCGATTTCTTAACTTTTAGGGAGGACCTGTTACATAAGAGGCGCCCAAAGAAGTTTCATTTAGTTCTCTATGCTAAAAGATTCTTTAAATTCGTATTATTCATTATCACCACTATTGATTATTACGAAGTTTCACGATAATATATGATACTTACTAACAAGGGTTAAACGAATGTGTTCTAATTCTTAGGGATATTGAGGAACTTTCCGTGTCTAGAAGAGAGCTTGTTTCGTTTAATAATAAATCGAATTTAAAATTTCATAACTTTCCGAACGAGCGGATTCCTGCTTTACAACACCGCATATTACATCGTTGCATATCTTGGGAAATATCACCTGTGTAATGTTATGTGTTTTTGATTTGACGTAAACTTTGTTTGCTAAAAAAAAATCTTGTATGTAACGTAAACTCTTTAAAGTTTTCTAAATAATCTGGTGCAAAAGCTGCAAAGTAAATCCTTTATTAATAATTAATAAAGCTTTATTAACTTTTTCCACTAAAAATTCGTATTTGCAGTTTTTTGATTTTAGCTGGCTTTTATAGTTTATTACACTTTACATTTTTTAAGCTTTTGGTTTTTCTTTATGAGATAAAGTTGAATTAGGTAACATTTTAAAATTATAATAGGGATTTTTTTCTTTTTAATAACACAACTTTGCGTTATGTCGCAAACGTCTCATTAAAGTAACGCAAAATCTTTGCAGTCTTAACATTGTCGATTAGATAATCTACCAACATCAAATTTTTGTACGAATTTTTTCTTTCCTCACAAAGTAGACACACATCCATATACAATGAGAACCATTTCAAGGCATCACGAGTGTGTTGTGTCTTTGAAAATGCTTCAACATAGCCTTTAAGCTTCTTATAAAATTCTTAGTTCAGTTTCTCGTTTTCACCGAGATAAAGGTGTTTTTTTAAATGTTGACCTACAAGACAAGCATTTGCCATTTTCTCCTTTTCTGTTTTTTAATTGGGACCGTTGTCTGACAAAGTAGCTTCTTAAGACCACTCCCATTCTCTGTCGTAGCTGGCCAAATCCTTAGGTCATATATCTCGTTTGGAGTTCTAAGCATCGATCGGATCTCGATGGGGAACGAATTTGGAATATTTAAAAAATAGATAATTTATTTTTGTATACTTAATATAAAAAGATCATCTTATAGAAAAGAAAAATATAACAATGGCAATAAAAATTATATTAATCGTGGAATAAAAAAAACAACGAACTGAGAGGGATAAAAAAGGCACGCCTGCTGTCTCGAGGTAACGAAAAAGTTAAAAGAAAGAACGGAATAACCGCAGAAAGGCATTGTTTCATCCCCTGATTTAATCTAGCGGGGTGGCCCGAAGAGAAACAGGAAAACTTTACCCTCCCATGTCCTCCCCGCCTCCGTCCTCACTTATTTAAGTTAGAGACCCGAAGATAAAAACTTCTATAACTGGCGGCTGAAGTAATTCAGGTACAAAGGCAGCCCATGGGATCCACATCCTCCTTTTTTATAGCTATCGGGTAATTTTTTGTACGGGATTGGATACGTCAATCAGGTCTGAAATATTGCTGTCTCACTGCGCGGTAACCACGTTCCATACTTTCGCTGAATAGAATTAGTTATGCATCACCCTATGCGGCAAGTATGGAAAAGAAGCGTGGCTAGAAACAATGAACGTCGAGTACCTCGGCGAAAGCCCTTTTGTGCTCGAATGACGCGCCGGCAAAAGAAAAAGATTAAAAATTTCAATACGTGCCGTTCTCGCATAGAGCCACTTATAACCGGGCACTCGACGGGATAAAAACGTTACCAGTTAAGTGGCTTTGTCTTTCCCTCATCTAAGTTTTCTTTGAGATGCACTCGTGGATATCGATTTTTTTTAACGCGTGAGGTGTTCTTTCGATACGGTTATTGCAATGAGTACTTAAATTATAAAAAGTGTATCCTTTAACAAATGATTTTCTTTATTCCAGCTTTACCAGATACAGGCCCGAAGATATCTGGGGGTCGTCCTCGTTACCAAGTTGGCGATACCGTCAGAGTAAATTGTACTTCTGGTCGCTCTAAACCAGCCGCCCAATTGGCTTGGTTCATTAATGGCGAACCTGCGGATTCGGACTTCCTACGAGGTCCTGACATCGTCGTTACTGGCCGGGAAGGTCTGGAAACGTCCGTCCTCGGCTTGGAATTCACAGTCAAACAGCATCACTTCAACAGGGGCGACATGAAGTTAAAATGCCTTGCTACAATCGCTCGTGTATACCTGAGAAGCAACGAGGAATCCGTGGAGGGCGAAAAGCAGCCGAGGGCTTCGGTTCTGGAAAGTAGGGGGACGGTGGCGCCTGCAGGATCTCGAGCGGACAGGGTGCAAGGTAATAAATGGCCCTTTGCTGTGACACCTCCAGTTTAATAATAAAGCGGGCTCGTGATAGATTGCAAGATTTCATATTGCGCGCGAAAAATTGTAAATCTCGGCTGAGATTTCTCCTGAAATTACCTCTTTTCGTGAAGAGGAGTTATCATATCCTGTATTTTCAATGATGCCCTTTTATGAATCTTACATGAAAATATAAGTATAACGAGGGCGATTTCACATCTTCTGTTCTTTTTGTTCAATGGAGAAGGCGGTAAACGTGATCGGATTTACTCCTTCATCGCTTCCATCCTTCCGCGTACCACCTGCGATAAAAATGCCGGATTTCTCATAGCTCGTGGGCATATATATTTAGATATAGAAAATCTGGAAAGAGGGGATTTCCAGCGGGACATATCGCTCGAAATCCCTGTCAGTGTGCGAACTTATCAGCCCGATAACAGACCCAAAAATGTCTTCTACAAGGACATATTGATTGGGGAATATGTCTGTGGAAATGGATCCTGCCAAATATAAGACGTGGGTTGTTTTAAAGCTTTTAGATGTGGCTCAAAAAAGAATATACTTTTGACGTGTTGTTGCATTCTTGGCGACACCAACTTATAGTAGGGCTCATTTTATTTTAAAGGTTTCCCTTAGTGCAGAGTGGCAGTGTCGGAAAATCCAAGGCTTGCCCACCCTAATCCATATAAATGGTGGGGCAAAAGGGACACATTAAGTAACCGGGCCGGCCGTTAAATAAAGCAAAAGTCGAGTAATCCGTCCGGTAAATTCACAAACCGACCGAGTGCTCCGTGTTTCTCTTCTTCGAAGAGGCAAAAAGATCGGAAAATCTCTGACATCCCATTAGCGCGAACCGACCGCGAGAACAAAGTGCTCACTTTTATACGTTCGCGGCGCCACCTACGCCGGATCGACTCCCTCTGTTCCCGACAACTAAGCCAATTCTACAGCTATTCCCATAGCAATCCTCCGTTAAACTTATCTGATTTAGTTTTCTCGCCGAGGCCACCCCAAGTTTTTCATCATTAAAGACCGTGTCGATTCTATCTCATACCACAAATACATTTTTAAAAAATAATTTATATAAATAACAACAAATAAGACATTTAACGTTAATTAATTTATCGAGAATGTTACAAATTTTACTGTCTTGTTAACCATGACAGCATATCTATTTCCAGAAAGCCATCCCCAATAATTTACGGCAACGCCACAACTGTCCTAGCTTTATTTATCGATTTAGTAGTAAATGTACTGTTAGACAAGAACGTCTAAAATAAATCGTTATAATCCTTAAAGAATTTTTTAGATACGTTATTATGTAATATTATTTTTTCTTTCTTTTTAGGAAACTATAAAGTTTCTTTCCCGGAAATGTCTGCCTACACAATTCGCACCCTACCTTTATCGCTATGTTTATATTTCCCGTACGTTCGTTGTTTTACGATCCCAAACCATTTCGAAGTTTTCATTACATCGTAACAGTCTGATGATGGGCATCTGTGGACCTAAAATCGATACGGGTTCGATTATCAGATAAAGCACGCAAAAAACAGGGTCGAATTTTAAGACATTCGTTTTATTACACCACGCAACGTACGCTTAAATAAATGAACTTTATCAATTTCTCTTTTCAATTTTTCATTTCATATATTTTCTTTGTTTTCAGCCGCTGGTGGTCCAATGACTTTCATTCCACCACACATCTCTCTTTTGGTCTTCGGTTTCCTTTCAACGACGCTACTTCAAGTCAGGTAATTCCTCAGTTGAACGTAATGAAAGTACCCTCCAAGAGTACTTTTTGAAGAAGTAAATAAACAACAGTGAAAACGAACACGACTGGAAAAGCCAAAGACACTATCGAGTGACTCACGATTTTACGTTTTATCTTTTTACGTCAATTAATAAACCGAACATACCGTAAAACGAAACAAGATTGTCACCTTCGAGAATACTGTACCATCACCATTTTTAGCAACTATTATTACCTTAGATTCTTCTGAGCAGGATGGGAATATCGCTCAAAATAAGCGACAGAACATCCTATCGTGTCAATATCAGTAAACTAAACGTTACCTATAGTAAAAAATGTACATATCTATCGTGTAAGTAAGGTAAAATTTGATGTTTTCAAAGCCGATCGCAGATAAAGAAGATAATCATCTTTTTAATCCATCTAGTCCTTGAAAATGAAAAAATTAAAAAAAAAAGCGGGAGATCTAAGCTTTATTTTTTGATGTACAGTTTAAATTAAGGCGCATTGTATTTTCGTTTTGTGATTCACACAGTCTGATAAACATAATAAAAGTAATTGGAATGAATTGTGTAATTTAGAGGTATCAGATCGCATTCGTTGTATTTCTAGTCTGGATCAATTTGCGTTACAACTATTTAGATTTTTTGAATGCTAAATCAAATGTCGACTGAGTACCAAACGAGTATTTAGCGAAGATGAAAAAAATTAGGAATTGTACGCTTTCTTTATTCGAATCGAAAAAAAAATCTTAAGCAAATTGTTATATAAATATTTTTGTGTAAATATATTTTGAAAGAAACCTGTGATCCTCATCACATTACGTACGTTGGTATATAAGTACATCTACGAAAATAAAAATAAATAAATAATTAAAAGAAAAAATTGATTTAATCGATTTCGTATGTGTACTTTAAAAAAATTAAAATCGTTGAAATTTTCGCTTATCAAAACTCGCTTTGTATGTTTTCGACACGGAATCGTTGACGGCAACGAGAGAAAAAAAAGGGGGAAATTTGTAGATATATATTATACAATATAGATTATTTAAAAGTTTACGTTTTCGGATAACAAATAAAATTATAAGAGATAAATTGGAAATTTGTGCTATCTACTATATATGTATATATAATAATGAGAATGTCTTAAAAGTATATTAAGATATCAAAGAATTTAATTTCAAAATCAAAGTTTTGAAATTTAAATTCTTCATTTCGATCGATTTGACCTATATGTATTTTATTTTAAAAATAAAATAATTTGAAACAAAAATGTGGCTTTTTAATAAAAATTAATGTGGTGAATTTGAAGATTTTTTATAAAGAAGCAGGTAAGATACATTTTTTATAACATTAAATAGATTTTTTTTGGCTTTCTTAGCAAAAAATCCTAGCCTTAGTTGCAAAGCTGTCAAAACTTATACAAAAAAACCATATAAATAATTCAGCGGCTGAAGAGTAGAGATTGACAGCAAGCTGAGATGTTTTTATCGAAAAATGAGCATCTAATGCATCTTCTTTTTGAGTTTTCAGGAATTTGTTCATTACTGAAACACAAAGCAATAAACGGACGAGAAAATTCCTTGTTATAATTAAAGCCAAATATCTTCAGATTAATCATAATGTAGGAAGCAAAAGATGTACAGAAATTTAAATAACTATCACAAATTGGCAAAATTAAGCAAAATACTTCTAGAGGCTGCCAGAATAAAAAAATATCTCCAAAATATATCAGAATGAAGAGAATGTTTCCAGAAACTGACTAAATTAATCAAAATATTTCCAAAAATCGGCCAGTCACCAAACCTAATCCTATTCTACACCATATTATATTAAACGAAGAATAAAAACTTACCGAGTCAGTTAGTACCTACACTTAAGAAATGACAACGTACAAGTTAAGGATTAAAAGATTTGTTATCCCTATGTTACATCATTTTGCTCCTGCAATGCAGACTCTGAGTTTGATTAATTGGGCGATAATGCAGAAGATATGTCGGACATAACGGCAATAATACAAAATATAGCAGAAGTATTAGAACGCTGAATAAACTTACTAAACCTTAATGAAACTAAAAGAATGAGATGCTTTTATTCTTTGAAAACAGCGTTGAGGTTCGAGAACACAACAACTAGGGAAGAGAAAAAAAAACCGTTCTGATTGCAAAAAAGCACACCAACCTTTTTATCTTTGTTTAGATTTGTTAAAAAAATAACCTTAACATTATATGTTAAGAGTTCTTTCGTTTCTCTTAGCAAAAAAATTCTAATCATAATAGCCTTCAGTCACTCAGTTATTCTTATCTTTCTAAAATTATTGTGTACGATTTCAACTTTTTGTTGCAAAACTGGACTATCTTCTACAAAAAAGACCATATAAGCAATTCAGCTGAAGAACAGAGATAGACAGCAAGTTGAGATATATCGGGATACGTCAATACTGTGGTGTCTAAAAAGGACTCTGTTGGAAACATTTAGTGACCACAAAGCAATAAACGGACAAGGATATTCCTTGTTGTATTTAAAGCCAAATATTTTCAGATTACAAGTTAAGAATTAAAAGATTTGTTATCCATATGTTACATCATTTTGCTGCTGTAATGCAAACTTAGAGTTTGATTAATTAGGAGATAATGCAGAAGATATTTCGGACATAACGGCAATAATACAAAGGAAAGCAGACTTATTAGAGCGCTGAATAAACTTTTTAAACCTTCCTGAAACTAAAAGAATGAGATTCTCAATGTCCCAGATGCTTTTATTCTTTGAAAACAGCGTTGAGGTTCGAGAACGCAACAACTAGGGAAAAGAAATAACAACGTTATGTCATAGGAAGTATGCCTGCATTGATCCAAATATTGATAAGTGGAAATAAGGATGCTGATAAACATGGTCATGAAGCCATGAAAATGTGGAATAAAAATTATAGCACCGAATATGCAAAAATGTTTTATCTGGTACTATATAGTTGTAAAGTTGGTAAAACATTTGATAACCTGATTTTTCAATATAACTTGAAATTCTAAAAGAATTTTTGATTGCAAAAAGAACACCAACCTGTTTATCTTTATTTACATTTGTTAAACAAATGACACCTATTTCGGCTTTCTTGGCAAAACAACCATCCTATCATCATAGCCTTCAGTCATTAACTTATTCTTCTAACTTATCTATCTAAAATTATTGTTTACCAGTTCAACGTTTAGTTGCAAAACTGGAAAATTTTCTACAAAAAAGACCATATAAGCAATTCAGCTGAAAAGTAGAGATTGACAGCAAGTTGAGATGTATCGGGATGCGCAAATACTGTGGTGTCTAAAAAGGACCCTGTTGAAGACATTTGATGACCACAAAGCAATAAACGGACGAGGATATTCCTTGTTATATTTATAGTCAAATATTTTTAGATTAATCATAAAGTAGGAAAGTCGGAGATGAACAGGAATTAAAAAAAGTTGTTACAAGTTGGCAGAATTAAACAAAATACTTCCAGAGGTTTCCAGAATAAAAAAAATCGGAAAGTCACCCAACCAAATCCAATTCTACACCATATTATATTAAACATAGAATAAAAACTTACTGAGACAATTATTTTGCCTTACACACTTAAGAAATCATTGCAGCGTACAAGTTAAGGATTTGTTATCCATGCGTTACATCATTTTGCTACTGTAATGCAAACTTAATTTGAAACTAAATCCAATCCAATAACCAATAAGAGAAATAGAGTCCGATTTTCAGACTCTTCGCCTATACACAGCTTGCGGATTGAAAGCTGTCACAAATAGTTGCTAAATACCTTAATTGTCTCTCTGAACCTATTAATATTATTATTATATGCTTGATAAGATGTTCCAAAAAAGAATAAGTGGCAACCTCTTGCTGTACCTAAACTTGAAAGGTCTACCGTGTAAATCGGCTCATTATAGATGCTATAGAGCGAACTAATTGATCTATCTAGACCAAAAATCTAAATATTATTATGCCAAGTGCAGTACATTAAGCGAGATGGATCAATTTTAACAATGAAAATTTTCATTGTGATTTGTTTTTTAATCTGTGTTTTTAATGAGTGGATAATTTTTGTTCAAGTTTCAACAATAATTTGTACAACTATGCGTTTTAATTAATTAAAACGATTCTTTAGGAAAATAAAATACATGGAAAAATAAAGGGTATCAATTTTATTTTGCAACGTTTGTTTGCGAAGTGAACTCAATGTTCTAAAAATCGAACCCAATCTCTGTAAAATATTATTAAAAATAAAACGTTGCTATGAAATAAAGTTAAAATAAAAAAAATTGACTAAAAACGTGCAAATAAATGTAACAATCCAATATTTTTTGTTAATAGGTCATGCAGTTTCCAGCGTTTACGCGACGTTTATATATTAATATTACGAAATTTGTCAATTAGTTTTTATTATTAATACAAAACTATCTGCATGGTTTTATTTTTCTAGTAATAAAATTTTTTGTGAATCCAGCAAAAAGCAAAGATAAAAGAGTTGCTATTAAAATTTTCGCCTTGAAAAGATGAAATTTTCGGCGACATTTTCCGCTACACACAAACTTTAGCGCAATACAAAATTTATATTTTAATTCGCAGAGTGCGGACACAAAAAACTTAATTCAAAGGAAATAATCCGGCACCCTTTCGCCTGCAAAATTATCCGGGAAAAGGCAGCGGGCGACGGAATTTTTAAGGAAAGGCCGTCCGGAGCGTTTCTGCCGACGGCGGCGGGTATAAAACCGTGCAGTTTATGATTGCGGTGTCCCAAGGTACACGGAATGTTTTCTTACGGGGGCGGCTGCGGTTACCGCCCTGCAGAAGGATCCCCGGAAAATTAGATGCAACCGTCGGTTTACCCGCCCAACTTCCACGGTAAAAAGGCCTTTGTTCTCTGAAAACGACAATACACGTTCATCTTTTTCTTATTTATTTAACATAACTAAAAAGGTACACTTCGGAATTTGTTGTCAAACATTAATTATTTGAAGGATTTCCTTCATTAGAACGGACCCAACCCCTGACGTCAACAAACCGCAAAACTTCTAATCACTTACCCGCAGTCTCTGTCCGTATTTACATAAGTTGTCCGGGTTCACAACTCACTCGAATCCGCGTTAAATGTACCCCACACTAATTCCGAGCGTCCCGCCGAATCTAATATATTTATTATAACCGAAGTTTGTCGTTGGTATTGTAACTTTTATCCATAACAAGTTCTCCGAGCGTCACAACCCTCCGATTTAATCCAAGCCTTGTATTCTGACTTACTAACGGCGAAATGTAAGAAACAACGAACCGGAATTAAGTCAGATTAAGATAGCGACCCGGAAGTGGTACACGGGTGGTTTTCATTAACGTAATTGTTTGTATTTTCAGTTAACTTTAAAGTTGAAATTAACGAAAGTTTAAATTGATAAATAGCGTAATAACGCAAACAAGAAGACAAACAAAAAAATTAAATTTCAACATTTTATTCATCGCGGAACGAAAGCAACAAATAAATTTCAATGTAATGTTTCAATGACAAAGAGGCCTTTGTCACAATTATTCTGTGCTTTGGTTATACAGAGAAAGAATGAAAACAAGTATTCAATAGAAAAATAAATCGTCGGATCACAACGGCATAAACTGAATCGGATTTAAATCAATAACGACATTGTCGTAATATTTGGATTGTGGTTGAATAGAGTTATAAATAAATTCTGCGTATTAACAACAAAATGTATATCATTGATTTTAAACTCACTACATCAACTAAAATTGTTTAATCCATTTTTCTCTCAATTTGTTTAAACATTATATTTTTTACTAAAACTTTTTTCTATAGTAATTTGAACATTATAGGATTGAAATATTTAAAAGTGGGTATTGGATTGGAAAAATCCTTTTTAGAGAGCACGATGCACTTCTTGGAAAGTGTTAAAGATGACACCGATGGCAACGACGATCGATTGGCCTCCTAGGAAATCATACTGTTTGTAGAGGAGTCTTGAAGCGCTTTCAACGCTTTTCAGTAATTATAATTTAAATTGTGTCAAATAGTTTAGCGGCAGTATAGATAAATATGCAATGAGGCGTGTAGGTACTATCTCATTGGATATTTAATGGATACAAATCTCACTTTCTTTCAGACTTGAAGGTTTATTCTTCCTCTGCTGCTTCTCCGATCACTTGTTTGAGATAATTACATCCAAAGAGATAGCTCTATGTGCATTTATAGACATAGGGGGTGCTTTTGATAACACCTCCTATGAGGAATCTATAGAGATAGCTCTAAATGTAAAAGGTATACATCCGTCGACGAGTAATTGGTACATAGCTTTGAAGAAATGTCGGCAGATCACAGCCAACTTGGGAGGCTTTCACCTCTCCTATGGTACTTAATAGTTGTCGACTTGTAGAACACCGTAATAGAGAATAGATTCACGATTCAGGGATATACAATCCGAAATAAACATGATACAATCATAATCCGATTAATGCAGAAAACCCTACTACATACTAACACTTGATGCAGAAACAATGGGCTCAGCATTAATCCGAACAAAGTTGAAGGCAGAGTAATACTAGGCCCATGTGGCAATAATTAGACCCATGGTCGCCTACGCTTCACTAATTTGGTGGCCAAAAACGAATCAAAAGACGGGTGAAATGAGATCTTGTCCGGCGGCTGCTCTTGAAGCCCTACTCGATCTGATACCACTTCATCTGTATATATAAAAGGAAGTAAGTAGCTTTAAGTGCCTTATCACAGCAAACATAGTCTTCACTCAAATTGATACAGCATAACTTCAGAAGACATCTCGACAATCCTCAGGAACCAAAAGAAAACCAAAGAGGTTTTATGCCTCAACAAACGACGAGTCAGAGACCGCTATATTCATTCTTTGTGAATGCGTCGCCGAAGACACAACATTTTGGGAAAGGTTCGCCTGACCCCTACTGACATAAAGGAACAAGATCTTGGAACAATACTAAGGTTCATCAAGGATCTAGATTTGCCCTAAACCTTTGGAAGGCTTAAGTTACAATAGATCTTATAGGTCGTGGTGATGAGAGGGGCCGCTTCCCTTAGCCAGGCAGCAATAATAATAATAATAAGGGAGCAGGTGTTCCATGGTTATATGTAAGCCATTTGTCTTCATTTTACCTAGCCCCGAAGACAAAGAAAAAGATGTGTTTCCTCACATCATAACAGAAATCTGGTTTTCTTTGCTGATATTTAAATGCATATTCTGAGACGATAGAATTTGAATCGATGTGACACACTCAATGTTGTAAGGAAGAAATTAGATATTATCTAGCTGCCTTTAGCCAAGTTAATCAGTCATGATTTTGGACACTTTATTCTGCTAGTTTTAGCCCTTAATTATGGAGAAATAAAGGTGTCGCAAAAGCACATTCTCAAATCTCATATTTTGGAGAATCTAAATCTTATTTAGTCTAAAACTTATTATAAATATTCTCTTTTTATTATAACCAACTCTTTGCATTGTAATGCAGAACAATTTTTCCAGAATACCTTGTTTTAACCGAACCATTAACAAGTCTTAACATTCATAATTTACAATTTCACTTATTATTTATAGGTCTCTCATAAAACAGGACGTTTTACAATCACGATCAACTTTATTAATATTTAAACACATATCATTAGCTTCTGTCAATATAAATAGAGCGAATACATTATTTAGTGAGAATGTCATTTGAAGTGCCGGGCGAGTATTTTGCAATCTAGTATCCAATATCGATTCCTTTACAGATCACGCTACGCTCCTAACTTGTGGAACTAGATCGCCGGTTCTCTGCTTTGTGGGTAAAGGAGTCTATGATGCAGAAACATATGTGTAATAGATGGTTTCGCCTTATTCATTCCATCAAAGGTCGACGATTAGTAAATGGCCTACGTAGCCCGTTGATTGTGGCATCGCGAGGAAACCCAAGAAAGCCTGAATATAAATCGTTGTCAATAAGTTTACAAGGTATTCTTCACTGCAAGTTTTTGATTTAACTTAATTGAAAATATGTGCCATATTTGATGATATCAAGTATTTAAATTGAGATATACATAAAAAAATGATGTAGTAACAGCTAGAGGAAATAAAATGTCAGTAAACTTATTGGTTTTCTGGTCGAGTCAGATAAGGGTAAATTCGCTAACACGAAGTATCTCTATATATCCGCCGTCAGTGGTGGACGTTTTTCTGTGGAAAGCGGTCGGCGCGAGTGGAAGTAATGGACTCTGAAAGGTATCATTGTGGCATTTTATTGGAACGACCGAAGGTATTGGCCATACATCAAGAGTTGTCCGAACCACCCAGGGTCCCCGTCGCACCCCTAATCGAACTCCTTCGTCGACAGGAGGAAAACCGCGCTTTAACGCCGACTGTGTCAATACCCTTCGACGATAATGTTGCTCTATTGCACCACAACACAACAAATATTATTGCTAAGACCGGCACAATTCCGTTTGTTGAATGTGTGTTGAGGGCAGCTTTCCAAATGCAAGCTAACGCTACCTGCTCTTGAATTTAGACTAATTGCTCGGTTTGTCGACTGGCTGCAAACACGTTCGCGGCTATGGCAACGAAAATAATTGATTCCGCGAATTAGAGGGGCGACGTGCCGTTAGCGACGCCTAATCGACGGGAATTCTCACGGTCCGTGTATTTACAGCCGCCATTTGTCTTCGGTTAAATCTAATTAACGTATAAAGAGAAGCGCTTCGGAATTAAACCGGCGAAATTCGCGCCGGTCTCCGCGGGATTGTCTCCTCTTATTAAATAATAGCCCGGGAAATAGAGGTAACAATTCATGTTTGTGGGGATTTTGGGATTTGCCGCCTTCGAGGGCACTTGTTCTTAATCGTCTATTTTGAAATTTGCAAGCAACAAATTGCCTTTCTCTTCCATGTCTCATTAGTTCCTCTCTGTAGAGCACCGCATAAGTACTATTTTAGTTTTAGACTATTCACATAGAAGTATAATATAATTATTATCTTTAATGTTAAAACATAATTTCAGGATTAACTGAAAGTGCTAATTATTGTGTTACCGATTATTTCTAGTAGCTACTTTAGATTTGTGGCATTTGGAACACGCATTTCACTTGGAAACCGTCGTTATTTATTCAAGGGTAAACTTCCAAACAGAGCCAACACTTAGACAACGTCTAGCTTAGGTTTCTAAGCGGAGCTTTGCCAAAATATACGACACCGCAGCCAAGAGCAGGATGGAACCAGGACCAGAGGGCGCCGCTGGCGTGATAACAATGTCGACCTGACCGTCTTGAACAAAGGAGGCAACGCCGTTCACAAATGCCGACGTCCCGCGTCGTCGTCCGCCATTACGCGCCATTGTTTTCTTTGATAGATGACGGCCGCGTTGGCCGAAGATAAAAACGTCAACTTCGACAAATAAATCAGGTTGTTTTAATAAAACCGAAGTAACCGAGAACCAAGTTGGTCGACAACAATAAAAAGATTTAGTTTTCAATTTCTAATTTCGATCGGAAACCGCGGGGTTGAAAAATAAAAGATCATCCGGGTAACAATTCGTCTCAACAGCCAACAGACGTCGTCCCTCTCTCTCTCTCTCTCTCTCTCTCTAATTAATTTCCAATTTGTCTCGCGTATACAGTATCTATTAAAAGTTTCGCCCGCGTTTAATTGGATTTTTTTCAGAGCGTCGTTCGACGGCTTTTCAACCTGATTTTTCCTGAAACGACCGGAGGTGGCCGTACTCGAATTACCTGGGCCTCCTCTCGACGGCTCATTCTTAATTAAAGACAATTTGATGGGGTCGCTTAAAATTAAAACTAAATAAATATTAAATAGAGCATTCGCGAACGACTCCGTATCAAAATAAAACTAAATACAACACACTAATTGCGAAATGCATAAAAAGAACGTAATTTTATTTTATATATGCGTTATATAACGCAATTTTTCGTCTCAATCCTTTTTCAGAAAAGCAAAAGCAAAGCACGGTTCAGACAGTACGCACATTACCGGCTCTAATTGCGCCCGGTGCCATCAAACGTCCACGTAAGTTAGTTAAATGAGTAATACCTTTTTAAAAGCCCGAAATTACTTTTCGAAACTTGTTAAAACTTCGTAATTAGGTAATTGAAAGGCAGTGGCCATATTGAAAAAGTCCTTCGAGAACGATGGCGGCAAACTATAGCCTTCGATAGCGATATTTTAGGGTAATTGAGCTTTTAGCATCAATCCCTACGTGCTCGAAATAAAAATGTATTGCTGGACGCTAATTTT
Organism: Onthophagus taurus; assembly: GCF_036711975.1. Classification (NCBI taxonomy): domain Eukaryota; kingdom Metazoa; phylum Arthropoda; class Insecta; order Coleoptera; family Scarabaeidae; genus Onthophagus; species Onthophagus taurus. The sequence goes on along the minus strand of NC_091976.1, from coordinate 24,807,761 downwards.
TATGGTCCTAGTCGGACCGAGAACATGGAAACTCAATTTATGATAAATGTCCGGTCGACGAGTTATCGGCTTAATATAAACAAAGGGTTGTTATAAGTATAGTAATGTAGAAAATATTTATGTCGTAAGTTTAAAATTGGATTAAATCTCTATTTATAGCTGTCTACATTGTTAACTTAACTTGACTTTGTAGAATAAACTAATTATGAGTGTTAATTAAATTTTTTTAGTGGTGATCTAGTTTTTCATGTGGGGAGCTAGCTAAGTTGCAATACGAAAATCCATTTACCGCGGCGTTTGATCAACTCTGTTTGTCAACAGTGTTTACAGGCTGTGGCACACCAACTGAACCCCTTTGCAACGAGTGGATTGAATTATTGATAGTACAGCGTATTGATTAGGTTTCTGGGATCGCAATTACTTTCGCATTTCGAATGAGAAGAGTAATAAGAGTGGACGCATAAATTACATGCATTCGAGATTCTTAAAAAAAATCGGAAAGAAAATTCAAAGGAATTCCATACGGTGGATACCATTTAGAAATGTTCATTTGTTATTTGAGTAATGGCGAGGGTCGCGACTGCGGTAGACAATGAGTCCAACGCCGCCACCATTTTTCAAGACAAACAATGGACGCCGGATAACAAATAAAAAATTAAGAGAACTGGAGGGAAAAGGGCTCCCGAAGGCGACGCGATGCGACAGTCCCGGCGATACCCTCCAGCGGAGAAAACGATCCTGTTTGCCGATATTTATGACGTTAGAGGGCGCTTTTGTCGGTGAAAGTACTCCGACGACCCAGATATAGACAATAGGTTTTATTTTAGGACTCACGGTATTCATTTGCCTACTTCCTTCCTTCGACGGCTTTTCTTAAACAAAATTATTTCGCATAAAATAAATCCGAGAAACGTCCAAAGGGTCTCAATCTCCTAAAGGACATCCTGGATGCCTATTTTTCCTGCTCGGACGTTTGCGTTTCTGCCCCAAAGTCCCGAAAGACCCTCTTTACTGAAACTCCATACCGATCTTCCTCCTCTTTAAGCTTTGTACATGTCAGAAAAGCGTCGCGTGTGTGGCGTCTCCTCTTTGAACGGTACATTTTATTTTTTCTTCAACCTTGCAAGCGCATCACAAGACCAGATTTAAACGAATCAGGTTTGCGTGCGAGCCGCGGTTCCTTTTGATGTATCATTCAAATAGTCCCGCATCTGGCGATGTCACACGAAAAGTGCTATCGTTTAGGGTTTATCGGGAAATGCACCGCTACCGTAGCAGGGTCTGTCGCAGGGTCACCCGGATGGATGTTTTTACCCTTTGGCTGCACAATGTTACAAGCTTACCTTTACGCATAAAGGAACGTCAGTAACTTTTGATCAAATACATAGTTTATACATTTACCCGGCGCCTCCACCAAACTTAACTTGTTAGTAATTTTGATTATAATACTTTACACAATTTTGAATAATCTATCTCAATTAAAACAGAAGTACACGAAATTTTTATGAAGTGAAGAGTTTATGTAGTTTTCAAATTATCGTTTCAACTTATCTTTTTGTCGTAAATCTTCTATCTAGTAATGATATTTTAGCTGAATTACATTATATACGATCAAATGCTGTGGGTCCTGATGGTATTGCTATTAAATTTGTAAAAATTGCTTGTCCTTTAATCTTATCCTGTAATCTGATTTGTCTATTAGAAGGGGTTTTCTCTTCAATTTGGAAAAGGTCCATCGTGATACCGAAGATACCAAGTCCAAACGAATACTCATGCCAAACACCCATAAACATTTTGTGTTTCTTATCAAAAGTTTTGCAAAAGATTGTTAACAGACAACTGACAGAGTTTCTGAAGAGTGAGCGCATTATTCCAGTGAACCAGTCTGGTTTCATTGAAGAACATAGCTGATTGACTCTTCTGGGGATGTTGGATTTCTCAAGAGCATTCTATACTGTAAACCAAGACTTGTTAATATCACTTCTCGACCATATTGGCCTTGATTCTGTCTCATTAGCTTTTTTCAAAAATTACCTTAAAGGCAGGATTAAACCAGGCAGTGATCATGTGAAGTCGAGTGCTTTGGAAAAAAGGTCTGGAGTCCCGCAAGGATCGATTCTTGGCCCTACACTATTTAAAATTTTCACAATAAATTTCAATAACTTTGTTGATTTCTGTAGCGTCCACTATTGTGCTGATGATACTCAGATTTATTTATCCTTTTCTGAAAGCCACTTTGCTGAAAGCTTCAATAAGTTTAAACGTGACTTGCATGACATTATTTGCACATATTGACGATGGGACTAGGGAATATTGCTTAAAGATAAACATTAATAAGGCCTACATCATTCTGTTTGGGCCCCTGAAGTTAAAAGAGAAGTTTATTGATGGGTTTTATCACCTGTCGATAAGAAATACTCGAAATACGATAGGAATAAATTGATTTACTCTAATAAAAACCTTTTATGCGACTCTTTAGTATTGTCACACTTTAATTACTGTGACAGCATATACGAGGCTTTTTTGGATTCCAGGCATCAGGGAAAAATTCAAAAACTTCAAACTCTCTTGGTTTTAAGTAGTTAAAATAGCTGAACATGAAATCTCGCAGATATATCCACAAGACCTTTTTGTATATAGGCACAAGGCCATACCTGCACGATAGGATTAAATTCCGAACGGATGTACATAATGTTCGCTTCAGGGGTAGACTAAAACTTCCAGAATTTGGAGGTGAATCAATTTAAAAAACCATCGAAGGTGGGATATCTATGCGCCTGAGAGCAAATGTGTAAAAGAGCAATTTTGTTAAGAATAAAATTTGCTATAACTTTTCTTGGAAAAGTTTTTCTGTAACACATTCAGATTCCCTAGTGTTACCATAGATAGTTTGAAAGAAACAACGAATTCACGATATTCTCATATTTTCGTATTTTTCTCAATTTCTCTGCCTCTGAGAGCAAAAGTGTAAGAGAGTAATTTTGTTAACAATAAAATTTGCTGCAACTTTCGTTCGAAAAGCTTTTCTGTGGCATGCTCAGATTCTCCAGTGTTACCATAAACAGTTTGAAAAAAAAAACGAATTCATCATATTTTCGTATGTTTCTCAATATCTGTGCGTCTGAGAGCAAAAGTGCAAGATAGTCACCCAAGACTGGTGTTGGGTGAGTGAAGAGAGGTCACGAAGAGCTTCTGTGTGTAGCTAGCTGTCTATGTGTGCTTTATCTCTAATTCTTGTGAGTTTTCATAATTTCCTTGCAATTGGTATTGGTAACCTTTTTTTTTTCTTTACGGTCTTTCTTTCTGTTAGGTTGAGTGGAAGATCAGGGTTGACCTGAACTCCTTCTTCATTTTATATGGTGTAGATTGTAGATATCAAAATAAAAGAACGAATGATTGAATAAAACACAACATAAATGATAGATGTAAAAGAAAATGGTAGGTTTGTATTGAGACGATTTAGAACGTGATACGTAATTTAAAGTGGAATGAATAATGAAAGTACAAAAAAAGTAGGTAGCGTTCAATACGATTTTTGGACCATTGTAACGCGCAACTGTAACAATGTTTCCCAATTATGCTTTTATCTATTCAATCGAAATATGAAAACCGTGCGAGGTTAGCTGTTTCGTTGCCGGACGCGGCGCTATTTTCGGATCGTAAATTTTTGAACTACACTCCCCAATTTCAGCGCATTTGAATATTGTAAACTAATATCGCGGCGCGCGCGAATCAAACGTGCCAAAATGTAAAAACCTCGACGTCGCGTTGTTTGTTCTCGTTGTAAAACGAGTATGATATTAATCAAGTTTTTATTTCTTTTTTTTTGTCTTCACATTTTGGTGGGATTTCTTTAACGACTGATATCTTTGTGACAATGGACAATGAAAACGTTTGGACTCGACCTGACTTACCATAAAGTGCTTTCTGTATAAATACGGTCAAAGTATTCGCTACGAAACTTTCCCAAGGGCATTAAGTTCGACGCTGGCTGCCAATTTCAATATATCGAGCAGTTCTCGCTGGGCTTTTTTGCCACGCTACTGGCAATATATCATAGCGAAGTTTGGACGGTCCGGGCGAAGATATATTAACCTGAAGTGCCGGCGGTGAACTGCTCAAGAAGAGCATTTTCGCGCAAAACTTTATTAATGTAAAAATATGCAAGATGCGAAAATCGTTACGGGGCCATAAATTTTCCGTGCTAATCCACTATTTCCCGTTTAAAACCAAAGCGAGGCTGCGAAGTGCCTTTGTTTAACACCCCGAGCCCTTCATTATCCGAAGGTGCCAGAGCGGGTGACTCCATCCGCACCGTTAACGCCCCAATCCACCATCTAACCGTCTATTTACGAAATAGTTTTAATACAATTCCCAGAGAAAGCAATTTTCATCCCAAGGGGGCGAACTCGACGAGCACACACTACATTAGTTGTTTATGAATGCGGATAAACTCGTGTAACTAATTTGCGCCCCAAGCGGGGGGTTGAAACCTACAAAAGGGCAAGTGAGTGCAAGATGACGTCGTTGCTAGCTTCGAATCTCGAGGACTTTGCGGACGGAACAATGCCACCGGGTTTTAGTTGGTCCTAACGGTCGTCCACCTAATCGTGAAGGGATTTTAGTGCTATTAAGAAGCATTAATGCCGCATATATGCCATCATCTCCCATCATTAAATCAATATCAATATTTATTTATCTCATGTGGGTGCAGAAACAGGTCGAACCCAATAATATTGTACCACAAATAACCAATTGTATAATAAAATTAATTACAGTTCACAATAATAATAATGAATTAATATTAATGGTACAAAAGTGAATCAAAAGGAAAAAAGTAAAACTAAGTCTAGGTGATATAAATATATCATATATCAAATATCAAATGAACGGTCGAGGCAACACACCAACTGCACCAAAGAGCAGTTTTTTAAATGTATAGAAAGAATGCTGAAACAGATCTATGTTAACACGATTTGCTGATCTTGCCATTCTCAATAAAGGAGCGTTTTGACAGGCTTTGCTTCTAGGAGTAGGTGTCATAAATAGAAAGTCAAAGCGAAGTAATTTCGAAGGAACATGAACACATAGAATATATAGAACCAACAAGCATTGGAGAATCACACTTGTTGTTCAAAAGTTTGTAAAAATATAACATATCTCCACAAAGCGACGCTGGTTGAGGGAGAACATACGAAAAGAAGTGTAAGTTAATTCGTAATAAATGTATTGAACGTAAAATTTTAAACATAGGTATTTGAGGAATTTAGATTGACTACTCCTCAATTCTAGATTTATACGAGAGATACTGAGGATTCCAAACGACGCTGTAAAAGTTAAGTGTGCTGTAGGCATAGGCAAAATAGAGATCTCTAATTGCATCAATGTTAGAAAAAGCTACTGTGGATCTCATAATAAATCCTACATAAACATACAGTATCAATATGTTTATCAAATAATAATTTATAATTAAATGTAACACCCAAATCTCTAATAAATGAGACACGTTGCAAGCTCTCACCAGTGACGCTAAAATTGTAGTGGATTGTGTTCACCTTCCTAGAGAAGGAAATAATATTACACTTTGATAAGTTTAATGAAGGCGATACTTAAGCAAAAAGCATGTAGATTGTTTAAGTCAGATTGCAGTGTAGAACAATCGAGAAGTGAAGAGATACGGAGAAAGAGTTTTAAATCGTCAGCATACATTAAACATTGGGCATAATTAACGACAATGTTTGTATTGTCGCTAACATAATATATTAAACAGTAAAGGGTCCAGATGGCTACCCTGTGGAACACCAGAAGGAGCCGACACAGGATCTTGCAATCTGGCAACTTGACAAGAATCATCCAGAGGAGATAAGATATACTGGGTATATTCAAGCAAGTTACTCTCAACCGAGCGACCAGCAAAAAAACCATGTTGTCTATAATTGATTTTAGACTTAAGGGCAAAGAACAGTACATGAACTACTTTCTCAAACACTTTCCCAAATGCTGGCAAAATAGATTTGGGGCTGTAATCAGATATAAAACCACGGTCCCCAGATTTAAAAATAAAAAGACACCCATTATTAATGAAGCATTAAATAAAAGAGTTAAAGGAAGGGACAGAGAGTGTGAACATTCCATGATTAAAATTGATGGAATACCATCAGTTCTAATATTGTCTGTAAATCTGATGCCCAACCTCAACCTCAATTCTGTCAAACTGCATCTGACTTAAAGGAAGGGCATTCATTTCTACACAATCTACATTCTGTTGGATTGGAGCAGGCTCAACAAAAACCGAAGAAAAGAAGCCTTAGTAAAAGTCCAAAACATCTTTGGGTCAGATTAGATATAGCTTTCAGCTCTTCTAACATACTCCATGTAATTGTGATGGATTAGATACTATACACGACTCTTTAGAATTGAAAAAGTGAGGTAGTCAAGTCGGTTGCCAAAACGCTTCCATTTACAGAGCGCCCTCCTTTTCTCTCGAATTACTTTAATGGTATTATATGAAAACCAAGTGAGAAAACCCTTAATAGCTTTGCATTTTAAAGGGACAAATTAACGTATAACAGTATAACAGCGTCGTTAACATCACGACCAGCGAGTTCTGATTCCCAGTCGATTTCCTTAAAGTACTCATATAATTCAGGACACTTGGCTTTTCTAAAACAAAAAGCATGACCATGATAATGAACGAGTAAAATGAATTGAGTAGGAAAACTCTAGAGTGGAGTGCGCACTGTCTTCAGGAAGCAATGGATAACTACAAAGAGAGATTTGATATACATCGGTAGAATTAGTAATAACAAGATCAAGTGTGTTTAAAGAAGAATTTTTATGATAATTTAGTTGATTAAGTCCGCAAAAGGGAAAGAAGATCCAGAAATTCACTAGAGTGGACGTTTACGAATCCGGAAGCAGTGGCGAAACTGGAATCCAAGTCAAGTGACCACTTTAATTCAGGCAAATTAAAGTCGTCACTAATTATAAAACGATCATTAGGTTTTAATATAAAACTAAATATAACTTTTGATTTGTTGAACAGTGTAGGTCGAATCTGCGATGCGCTGTACATTAAAATTGATACTCGCGTATATATGCGCATATGTTATGGTTATTACTGATGGTACGTGAATATTTTATTATCAATACACCGATTCCATGCGCGGGAATGGTTTAAATTGCGAGGGGTCGAAAAATGTGGATGGAACGAACTCTATCGTCGAGTAAGAATCGACTGCACTTGGCGTTTGCAAGTTTTAAAAGTATCTCAAAAACGTACATACTATAAGGTAAGGTACACATTGTAGAAAAATGTACAACGTTATATTGCAGGTTATGCAAACTTTCTTTAATGTTATTGCCTTCAAGGGAATCCCGAAAATGTAAAAATTGGTGTCCGTAGTTGTTTCGTTCTTGTAGTTGTTTAAATTTTCACTTTGAGAATTACCAGAGGCCGCGTTGGGATTTGTCGAATTGCGTTAGGTCGCCGTGTCCTCCTAAAAGAAAACGGAGCCGCCACGTCCGCGAGGGCGTTGATGAGAGACAGCACCGACCCCACGAGAATACATAAACACTACTTGAAAATCCACAAACACGTGAACGAAGGAGGAGCCGTTGGAACGGCGGTGGTGGGCGCCCGTCGTAGATTAAATTCGCCTTCAAGTTTTCTTGTCGATGGCGTCTTCGCCCGTCATCATGTCGAAAACGTCGTTATCGTCACACTAACGGACGCGCCCGTTGAATAAGAAGAAGTGAGGACACAGAGACGGCTTCCGGCGAAGGTGGCACTACCGGACGAGTCCTCTTTCGGACCTAGCACGTTCTAAATTTGGATGCAACCCTCGATACCAGTCTTGCAATTGCATCGACGGACATTGGGACCCGATAACGCGATTATGTGTAAAGGCTCCGGTAATTCCATTGTACCCGTACATCCTGAATTTGTAATTTGTCCTTTGTAGTCCTTGTTACGTTAGCAAATGATAGTTTTGCGATATCCATAGAAATAACCACCACTACCATTCGATATTTAAGGTTATCTACAAATGTAATCCAGCAGTGTTTCTCCGTTTCTCGCAACCAAACGAAATTTAATTTAATTTTCTCGAAAATACAAGGAAACACTGCAAGAAGAGAACGAACTACTGGCTTACGGAAGAAGCTAACCCGGTATTAAGGAGAATTAAATGCTGGTGGAGCCGTGGGTAACGCTTACAAATATTCCATGCGGCGCTGCGAATTTATCGGAGGAACGCGGCTCGAGGGAACCAGCTCGAACAAGTTTCACCGCAGCAAACACAAGTTCATAATATAGTAATCAATGTACAAATATTCAGTTCCGCTTACTTCCCCGACTAGCACGTTTGCATGCGGGTGCGTCTGATTAAGGAGTGGAAAAGAATCGCGAACTTTACGAATAAGTTTCTTGTTTACAAAAAAAATGAACAGGAAGAGATAGAACCTTCGGCACAATTCTACAAAATTAATTATGGAAGGAAGGAGCGATTCAACACGTCGATAAAATTGAAATGAGTCGCAAACAACGTTTACGTTCAAACGAAACCGGTAGAAAGTTGGCGCATATTTAGTTCCTTCAAGATACTAACAAGTGGCAGAAACGGTACCGTGCTGCGAATTGCCGCAGTGGCATTGCAATCGATACAGTAGTGGTGTGTCAGCCGCACTACCTCCAAAACAAACACTTTGTACAAAAGCGCGTGACACTTCACCTCTCTTATCGTTTCGTTGAATTTTAATACCATTATTGATTTGTTTATATAAAAGCAAAGATAGACTGTTAGTTTATGACAGAATTAATAATTCGAGTATCATGCACACTCAATTGGTCTTCACATACCATTCGGAACATCCTTGTTATGATCAACCTAGTTAGTTCACAATGCGATCGATATTGCCGTCGCAATTAACAATAATATTAAATGGGGTGTATTATACACATATAGAGTCAGCAGTTATTGAAAACGTTTAATTAGCTTAAATATTATCTATAAATCTATTCTAATTAAATTCAGTAATTTAATCCAATTAATAGTATGTAATGTTAATGTTAGTATGAAAACAAAAATTCAAAATTTACCATAATATGATGAAGATATATTCGCCGTCAACTTAGGTAAATTTCCAGGCAAAGTCCGTTCGATCAAGTTAATAAAATAAGACGGCGGTCGACGGCCGTAGAGGGAATAAATTTTAAAAATTCGAAAGTTTGAGGAAATTTATCGCACATCTGCTTATAGTTTATACAGTGTTCGGGAAGAATAGAGGCCGAAAGTCCGGGAGCGTCAGCACCCACCCAGATCGAATAAATCAAGTCCGGAACTTTGTTTTCGACAGAGGCTTACTGGCGGCCGGTTTAAAGCAATATAAATTACTAAAATACTACATTGAAATTCATAAAGCAATACGGAATTACAACAGTGACCGGCGGCCACTCGAAAATTTACGGCGACCGGAGTTTCGAAGTTGACAATAATTTTGGCAGACCATTGATTAATATTCGACCCCGGACCAATAACTTATACCCCCGCGGTGTTCTCTGAAAGAACGGCGTGGTCACAGCGTCGCCTTGATTTGTGGCTTATTATTGAAAAGTTTCCGAAACGAATGGGTTTATAAAAATTACACAAAACCATATATCTAACCTATTTATATTACTTCTTTTCTTCATATCAATTAAATCAATATAGAATATCCAAAATATAGAATATTTAATTTAAACTACTTCGTGAATCACTTCACGATTAGATTCGTTAACCATGTTTCGCCATTAAATCAGCATTCCTCACCCAAATCATCAAAATCTTCTCCTCCCAGTATATATGCCAACTCTATTATCGGAAAATATTCATGCTCGAATAATAATCTAAAATTGTCATCTTCAACTACATTATTTGCTCCATCATTAATACACCCAGAGCATCTTGGACAATTACTAATAGAAATGTGGATGATGTTACAATGTTGGTGAGTGACAGTGATTGGAATGGGTTATGTAAGCTAGGAATAAATTGTGCCTGAAATAAGAATAAATTGTCATTGTATTGTTTATGAAGAAGATATAATGTTGAGCTTCACTCTGTTTGAAGGCTATATCATAGCGAGTCATCGTTACTGAAAAAATATTAAAACTAGAACTAACACTAGACCTAGAACTAGAAAGTTTCGGGTTTAGCCGTGCGTTAGTTAGCCGTGCGTTAGTTTTAGTTGCTATTCGGCATTAGATTGTTGTATACTTCTCATTGAACTAAAACTAGAACTAACTAATACATAACGCAACGGAGTGAATAGCTGTTCGAATTTGTCTACATTAAAATTATTCCTTCAAACAATTTAAAGTGCAAATTAAAAATGTTTCATCCAGCGAGCTTTTGGCGGAAAAGTACGAATATCTTAGAACCATAATAAGTAAGGATGGAAAGATAGACCGGGAAATACACAACAGAACAGCAAAAGCAAGTGCAGTCTACTAGCAAATAAACAACGCCCTCGTAGGCAAGAAGAAACTGAACACTAAAGCAAAAATACTTATTATATAAAAATTATATAAAATAAATCTATATACCCACACTTAATTATTGACCAGAAACTTGGGCGATGTTGGGTAAGCACAAATCAAAGATAACAGTAGCAAAGATTAAGTACCTACGCAAGATATTGGAAAAAACCAGAGCTTAACCACCTGGTACAGGAAATAGAGGAAAAACAACTAAGTTGGTTGGCCATCTGGTTTGAAAGAAAGAAAATAGAATACCTAAGAAAATATTCAACATGAGGCCAGAAGGAAAGAAAAAGCGTATTAGCTCAATAAGGGGAGAGATCGAGAGGATGGTTGAGAGAAGAAAGAAGAGACTCGCCGAAATACGGGCTATGGTCAGAGATAGGAGGATGTATAAAAGATGGCTTCAAAACCCAACACAGTAAGGTATAAATGAGGGCAAGAGATACTAATTGATTACTATTGACCTTATTAGTATAATAATTCACAAGAAAAATTTAGTATTATAAGAGTTACCTTCATTAGGTAGTTGTAAACGATTGAAAAACTGATAAAAACTGCAACTAACGCGTACTGTTTATTCCGTTTCCGTTTCAACAATACGACAGCTTGTCGACAGTGGTTTTTTTACGCCTTCCGGCCTACGTAATGAAACTTTACAACATCGCTGCAATGTTTTCTCCTCGTTTTTATTACTCCTAGAGGTTAACGGGTACTTTCCCCCCTTATAAATTACAAGACAAGTTTGTTATTTAAAGTGATGACGAAAAAGGAAGTCGCACTTTCTATATCATCGCGTTTTATTGATCAACCGAGTTTAATAAAAGAACATATTTAGTACCACTTTGAAATTTGTCATTTTACTGGCAAACGTCACGCCAAGTCTGGTTCCATGGTCCTGACGGTATTTAATAGCACACAGCGTAGTTTCAGAATTGTAGTCTATAAATCATACCTCTCTGTCGTGTAATACATTCGTGCAGATTCTATGAATATCTATTAATCCCCCTCCCCCCTTCAGAAGCCGGAGAATGGGGTAGTCGTACACAATTGGAAATTATTGTCGTGTATATGCATAAAATATATATCTCTGGTTAGTATTTTAGGTACAGTGCATAGTTGTTATGGCTATATCCTTCGAACATTTGTTAAGGATGCACATTAAATTCCGTATTTATAGTCGACCGATACACGAAATGGCCTAACCCCCTCACCCTATTTAAGGGGGTTCTACCTAATTTTTACCGCGCTCGCATTTTCGCTGTTGGGGAATTTCATGTGAAACTCGATTGGGCTCAGCCTGAATTGCTCAGTTAATCTTTTTAATCATCTCATCATTTATTGTGCATCCCCATAAACTTGGGCTACTAAACCAGGTTTACGAGCGAGTTATACGGCCAAAATAAGGAACTGCAGTTTGCCATTTATTGGTTGATGTATACATCTATACTCACACATACACACGCACGATTACACTAACTAGTTATAGTGTTGTTGCTTTATCACTTACGCTGCAGTTGAAAATGATAGAGAGCTTAAATTACGCGGCAGTAAAATCAGCCGGAATTCGAGAGACCGCATTTCGCGAAGTTCCCCAATCGCAAGGATCCCGTTGCTATCAAAACTGGACTCTAAAACAGAACAGAAATGCTGATGCAGGATTAGATACGGCGATGCAAATGAGAAAGGTTCTGCCATCAAATAGATTGCGGGGACGTTCTCGCATTGTCTTGTAATTCCGATTACGTCTGCCTGCACCTTCGAGTAGGTACATTTACATCTTCCATTTCCTCAACGCCTATCCGGTAATGTCGTACATCCTGTGGTATGTAAAAGGAATCGTGTTTAGATGAGCTCAAGTTTCTCGTTATGAGAAGCTGTTATAGCATTTAGTGTTGTGTTACTGAAATTACTAAAGTTAGCAACTACATTATTTATCTCGCAAAAATGCGAATTTCAGTTTTGTTAGATATCTATTATTAAATTAATGCAATAAAGATTGACATACGTTTCATTCTTATAGTGATTCTCCAAGTTCACAAAGTTGAAAATACAAAACGAAGTAATAATAATAAATAAGCTTTTTGTTCTAAGAGACATTTCATAAGCACCAACGAAGCGAGTTTATTTACTTCAGGAGTAGACTGAACTTTCCGCAGACATTAAAACTTCAGACGTATCCTTGTCGCGTCATAAGCTAATGCAATTTAAATAAAACTTCCAAGCTGGCCGCAAGGTGTGAAATATTTAATGGGTTGTTTTTCACGGAGGCAATCTCGGCTTGACATGGACGACGTCCTGACCTTGCAAAAAATATGCAAATTAGCTATTGTGAACTGGCGCCTCCACCAAAGTTTCCCGCGTTCGTAAAATACAAGATTCTAGAGAAACAACTTCAATATTTCTGAGTGCTGTTGAATTTCCATTTGGTAAACATAAATCAATGTAAATCAGTTGTGGTATTTGAAAAAATTTAGTATCGATAAATATATTTAATACAGGATGTCGTGAACGATATTCGAACAGCGGTTAAGGTCGTTTAAAAACATGTTTAAGCCAGGCCGGATATATTGAGTCATAACTTATAGGGAGGAATCACCAACGGTAAAATTCCAACAATCGAAAAATATCCCCGCAAAATCCCTTTATCGACCCCAAATGAAATATCGACACCCGACGAACAGGACTATTGTCTAAAGTGGCCTTAACGGTAGAAATAACAGACACGGCCAAATACCTATTATTCAATAGAACGCGGTCTCTAAATCACCCTAATATCCGCTCATAAAGGCATATTGCGGCACTTCAAAACCACATGCAAAGATTTTATCTCGGCGGAGGAAGAGCCAGAGGCATCGGCGTTGGGTCGACCGGGAAAAAAGACGAGCTCGGGCCATTTTTTAAGCCCCGATACGCGACGTCTCCCAAACCCTAACATTTACATAAATATGGCTCCTCTTGGAGCGGTTACGTCTCTCTTCTCCTCTGCTCTTAGCACGTGTGCGGGGGCCTTTATCTCCTTTAAAAACGTAATACCACGGTTATCCCACAACATACGATCCTTATCTCCCGACGTTTACGGTTGTACAACAACAATAAAATAAAAATAAATTACTTACAATAGCGAGAATGAATAATTTTATTATTGTTTTAAATGAATAAAACACGCCGGGTAATTTGGATCGTATTCGCAAAATCAAACATCATTAATTACACTAATTAAATTTGCACACCATGAATAACGTATTTGATCATTAATTTTCGATTCTTATTAAATATTATCTTGGTTATCGAACCTTCTAAACAATCTAAACGATGGTCATATTAATTGTATAATTTATATTTATCCAGTTGATATTCACCATAAATAGTTTACACAACTCCTGATAATTTATGCATAGTCGGATTCTACCGTTAAAACAGCAATTGAATAGTTTGCGCAGCGTGCAATCAATTCGATTTTAGCTGTTTGTACGTTACAATCAATAAGCTATTAAAAAGAACAATTGTTGTATTTACTACCAGCGCTGCTCTAAAGCGTATATTTTTAGAATAATACCTATAGGTTCATCACGTAAAAGAGTCGTAAATATATTTTGAAGTGACGTCAATAAAAATGCTAAGCGAATGCAAAGTAAGGATAATAAATTAAGCGATATCGCTTAATAATACTTATATAACATCGGTACCTTATCGCGCAAATAAAAAAAAATGGCAACAAATCCATCCTATTCCGACGCCAGACAATGATTAATCGTAAAGTGTAATTTAATTATGCCTTATCTCGCGTAAGCCGGTAGTCACCGTCGTCTTTTTTCGGTTTGGTTAGCCCGCTATCAACCTCGTGTATTTACTTTATTTCGGTTGGCATCAATGAGAAGGCTGACGTTGATTTATTAGATCGGGAGCGGAATTTTCAATGGGAGGAGGCATATTTATGCACGGTTCTAGAACGAAGAGGGTTTATTTTAAAAACCGACGGTACTAGCGCATAGAAAGACGGGGATTATTAAAAACAGATTATCCTGAAGCCCAAGAAACAGCATTAGAACTGGGATTCGTTGCAACCGCCATCCAACGTAAATTGATATTTAATTGACGCATGCATCATTAAATAAAAATCGAATAAAAACGAGAAAAACAAACACACAGAAACTCTTTCTTCGATTACTTATACACTTGAAACGAAATATAAAGAAGAGAGGAAAGACTCTCAAAAGTAGAAGATAAGCCAATCTACGAAACGGACTGAAACTGAGCAACGATGTTTCTCCTTCTCGACAGAGAGCCTCACGTAGCATCGTGTCGTAATGACTGTCTCCAGAGTTAAGCCTCGAGAAGGGGACTCTTCCGTAGCGAAAGGAAGTGTCTGCAAAAGTGATTTTAATCGTGTTACACTCACGCCAAACTCCTCACTGATTACAAACTGTCTGTTTGCTACGCGAAATAAATTCCACGATTAAATAATATTACAGTATAACCTCAATATAACGAATTAATAAGTGAAAGGGACGTTACAGCCTTTTAGTTCAATAAAAAAATACAACAATCTACCGTTGAATAACAACTAAAACTAATATTAGCATTAGAACTAACACTAGACATAGAACTAGAAACATTCGGGTTTAGCCGAACGTCTAATTAACGTCTAATTAGTTCTAGGTCTAGTGTTAGTTCTAGTTTTAGTTCAATGAAGAATAACGCTGAATAACAACTAAAACTAGAACTAACACTAGCTTTAGAACTAACGCTAGTCCTAGAACTAGAAACATTCGGGTTTAGCCGTCTTAAGAGACGTTCGGCTAAACCCAAATAATACAAGTTCTAGATCTAGTGTTAGTTCTATTTTTATTTTAATAAAAATATATATCAATCTAACACTGAATAAGAATTAAAACTACCATCGTTGATTTAAAATAAACATCGTATAGGGGAATACCCGAGTCCGTTCTAACGAAATGCGTTAAATCGAGGTTTTACTGTACAATAGAAAAAATCTAAAAAGAAATTTTATTTTGGTCATGTTTTCTTTTTCCCTATTGATTCTTAATCTTCAGTTAGAGTGCGATCGACTTTACGAAACCGGGGTTTTCTTAAAGGGCATTTTTACAGCGGGGTACATCGGAAGACGAGAAATGGAAAAGTTACGATTTCACCCTTAAACGCGCCACATCGGTAAAGCGCAACCGGAAATTAAAGTTTCCTCGAAGACTCCCCACTCATCTGTCATGTGCGTTAACGAGTCTGCGCGAACAAGCATGGACCAAACAGAATAATATGTACTCTGTATAAATTAATTCAATTACATTTGATATTATTAATATTATGTCATAAAGCAGTACCTAATCGTACTGAGTGCATATAATCTATTTCGATACAGATATTGGATGTACTTTTTTTCTGATTTTTAATCTTATATGCACAAATGCACAAAGTAATTAGTTTACGAGGACTCCCATTTTGATATATTGATTTTTGAACCAACCTGATAATCCACATTCATTTAGAAACGTCTTCGCACATAGCCAAGTTAACAAGGAAAGATGACAGAGACTGGAAAGTGATTCTTATCGCTTGAATCCGAGATGCTACTAATCGAAACTCTCAAAGATAAAATACCTTCAAAATAATTCATCATGATCTGGAAACATGCTAATGCTGCATACACTTGTTTCTGCCAAATTTAATAGATTTTAGGTAGGAAAAATTTAATTTTGTTAACGATTGGAGTCAAGGTCGTTCGTGGCAGAAGTGCTACATTCGACACCCTTAAAGATAAAATATGATCAAGATTAAGGTTTTAGAAGATTCATTTTCTCAATCAATCTAGGTAACTCGTCTGCCCTTCATTTTGATATCTATTTGGTTAATATAGCAAAAATTATTTTCTCTCGATCGTTAAAGATTGTAGTCAAGGTCATTTGCGGCCGAGACGTTACAATCGAGACCGATAAAGAGAAATTGCAAACAGAAGTCAGATCTAGTGACGCAATCAGTGAAAGATATCAAAGTTAATTAGAAAAGAATTAAAGTTAGTGTACGAAATAATAAAATTCAATGATTAATATCTGAGTTCACTTATTAAATAATTCTGTGAGTAGTAACTATAAACTAGTATTACGATGGTGTGTTTGGGTTTATAGTTGTATGGGTAAAGTTTCGGAGATAAAGGCGATAAATGGTCATGCAAAACTGGAGCGATTCGATCCCGAGAGAGACGGTGTGGTGGGCAGCAGTACGGCCTCACTTCGGCCGACACAATTTCGTTACCGCCATAAGTCGAAAGTCTCATCCCCTTCCGGGTGATGTGAATAGTAAAGACCGGTAGTAAATCTAATAGAAGTGCTAGGCGACGCTCGATTTCCGTAGGTGTGTGCGTCCGTGTTTGGCGTCGAGGCGCCGCGTCTACCAGACGTATTTGCCCCTTTTCTCCCTGAAATTTATACTAGGGGACAGGGCGCTGATGTACTGAATACAGATACTGTAATATTAACCCGCAATTCTTCGACGTCGACAAGGACAGACACTTTTTAAAACGATCTTAATTATAAAATTAAAGTTGATCCAATTTTAAGTTATCTAGTTCTAAATTTTTGTACACCTTGAAAGTTTTCTTGAGAAATATCTTGAGTAGCAAGTGTTTTATCGATTAAATAACGCGTGCAAATCTTCGCCGATGTCGACCTGATTGATGAGAAAAGATGTTGCACCATACTGCTCGCTAACAAATGACATTTCATAAATCGACCACGTAATTTAGCATAATTCACCATAACGTTTCACCGCGTTTATCGTGAATAATTCCCGGTGCGAAATTGGACGGACCCATCTAGAATTTTACGATGTTTTGCGGCCGTGCGCAATAATCGCGTGAATAATTTAACTGTTTTTAATTGTCGCCGACTGCCTGTCCCATTCGAGCCTCGTTCAATCACATTCAATTAATTTAGGTACTCATTATTGACCTATTCTCGCAAACACCAACCTGTTTTCGATTGGACAATTTTCAAAACGAGATTTATATCTGTGTTATACTCTAGTTTTCAGAGATAAATTTTACCTACATAAATCTTGCATAGAATTGCATATTTACAAAAAAAAAACTACCAACCCAACAGAAAGCTTAAGCTTTGTAAAATCTGAAATGCAAGTAGCAACAGCTATTTCCTTCCACAACTTTTAAAATGCAAGGCGAGGCTTGAGTTAACCCGTCTCTCGCGATTTATTCCGACAAACACACACACTTATAAAATTGCCGACGACGACTAGGATATCACAGCTGTTTGCGAGGAAAAGAAACGGTGGACGATTGTTGTTCGTGGGGATGAAGGCGAAGGGAGGAAAAAGAAGGAAGGTCGCGTATATTCGCGAACTTATTTACGGCGAATTTAAATTCAGGACCGATAGTTCGCACAAGGATTGCGCAAGGATAGGCGTCGCGACGCGACCGTAACCCGAGCAAATCAGACGTCCTCCCTGAAATATACAAAAGGAATGCGATCGACGTCGTATATCATTATTACCGAATCGACGCCGCGCTTTACGTCTCACTTACCCTAGTATCGCAACGACGTTTCCAGGTGGCACATGAATTCTTAAAAACGGCCAAGCTTTGTAATATTTAAAAACATGGAGAGAAATCAAATTGTGATTTATTATCCTTGCATCGGTTTGATTTAAATCTATAAATGACCAGGGAAAGGTTTGTCATAAATATAGTTCTAATACGGTTTTATATCTGTTGGTATACGATGATAAGCCGGTTCCATTTCAAAAGATCGAATCACTCATTAGCTTGTATCGATTAAAATATAAAAGTAGCGACCCCGCTTTACGACCGGCTTTGTGTATAAATAAACTCAGACCGTAATCCACCTGCCGTTTTTCTTTAATGCCCTCTGGTCTTTGTACGTTCGCAACCGAATAACGGCGTTTTTCCAATCGAAAATTTACGATCAGCTAACCCATTGTCCAACCACCCCTTTTATAACACCAAACACACCTCACGTGAAAACTCTCAATAAAATTATAATCTTTCTCCTAAAACGAAGTATTGAGATAACACACGGTGCATTTGGAAAATTTCACCACATTTTTCGAAGGATATTTCCGCGTAGCGTACAGTTTATTTATACATGTTTCCTGTTAATAAAGAATCATATACATTACTCACATTGCAAAAGCATTGCTGGTACAAAGTCGTCCAGTTGAAATTGCACATGGAATGAAACATGTATCGATATTGCTTTTTATCAAAGCCAGGAATTAATAACTGGAATAAATATTTGTTAAACAAAAAACTTTGAAAATTAAAACAAAATTAAGTTCATTTAGTTTTTTAAAAGCAATTGTTTTCGGTATTTTTTAAATTTTATGTGCCAAAAAAATTGCAACACCTCGAAAAAGATGAGTCACCAAGCTGGAATCTTAACGACACAACTGGATGGATATAAAAAGTTGGTGATAAAAACATCATATCGATTCACAAAGAATTGTTTTATATGGTTGAAACAAACAATCTATCTTCCTTTGACATAACTTTACAAAAGAGCCAGACTTGTATAGTGCCAAGCAACACAACGTTAGAACAATTAATGGGACCACATAATGTTTAGTAACAAATCCCTATTTTGTTTGTGGCAAAATGATCGATGGTAATGGTAAGAAGATTCCGTGACGAGTGGCGCAGCTTAGATTTTGCCCTCACATCATGTTCCAGCAGGATAACGCCCGATCTCATATCACCTACATCTGTCAGAACTTCCTACACGAAGAAGGAGTAGAAATCACCTAATCTTTTCATAAGTCATTTCTTCAAGAAAGGTTCTTGTACGTATAGATCTACATTGAGTTTCATGAGTGGTGGATTCATCTTAAGGATTCATGATTGTATCCTCATCCTGCAACAATCATGGTACAATCTTGATTCTTCTCCAGAACGGAGAGATTGCTCATCATCATGCAGCCACTTAGCTGGTTTATAACTAGTTTCGATATTCACACCACTCATTCAATGTTTTATATAGTAATAGATCATTATATTGCCAACAGTCATACATCTAAAGTTTTCTGGGTATGACCATATTGAATTTCATTAAGTTCCATAAGTTAATTGATTAATTTTAATCTCCTAAAAGACACAACATAACAATTACCATTGTTGACATATAACATTATAAATATGTAATGAGCGTGAGTCAACAAGTTAACATGATAGGGCTAAACATCAAACGTATTTGCAGCCAAACCTCTACAAAGGGGTCCCTTGATGTTCGTTACTAGCTATAACAAGCTTAGTGATTCCGGGATACATCTAGTTAACTATTAAAGGAATTAACTATTAAAATAAATTTAAAAACGTCGTTTAAATTATTTTTGGGAATACAGAAACGATCTATCTACATAATAACACTGGTCTACAGTGGTTTTGTTGTCCTAGATATAAGATTGATTTTGGATATATTTATGCTCACAATTCATGAAACTATGAATGATTTTGTAAGATTTACTCTCGTTTTTTTTTTAATCTTTATTTTCATTTTACATAACAAAAATCTGAAAACAAGAAACAAAATAATAGATATATTTATAGTTTTGTTTTGAAAAATTAGGATACATCGAAGTAAATAGAGAGGAAAATGTCGAAAACATATATTATATTTCCATAAAACACCTTTTATGAGCTTTTCTTTTATAATTTTTCATGGGAGAATCTCTTTTTAAAGACTAACAGTAAGCTGCCATCATGTGACAATCCCATTGACCCTGATACCTTTCCTGTATCACTTTTAGATCCTGGTGGAACCGCTCTCCCTGTTTCTCACTATAATTTCCTAAATTATCCGGATGATAGCGGAGATAGTGTAAGTTGATACTCATATTTGCTCCTAGAATCTAAAAGTTTATCAGCATATTTTGTACAATTTTTTCATAATTTGGTGCTTTATGGTTACCTAGGAAATTTTCGACTACCAACACAAAAAGTCATAACTTTAATAAAATCTGTGTCTTTCATCAATTGCCGTATTTGAGGACCATCAAATATTCCACCATTTGTTGATCAAGTAAAAGATTAACCATTTTCAAATCCACACAGATCGGCCATTGATGCTCCGAGTAATTAATTTTTTCTAAAACTAATTTTACATTTTCATATTCTTCTTTGAGTTTTGTTGAATGGGCAATTGGAATTGATGCAAATTTATTTCCATTGTGCAGTAAGACGCATTTCAAACTTCTTCTACAACTGTCAATAAAAAGGCGCCAGTCAGTAGGTTTGTATTCTTTTAAACCCATGTCTAAAAGCAGCTTCGCAATATCATTACAGTACACCAGTCCTTCATTTTCACAAAAAAATTGTAATAACTCACTTTCTCGCGTTCTGTATGTTGTAATTGTTACTGTTGGAGCCAATACATTTTTTTCTTCCAATCTTGAGGCTAACAGCTCTTATCCTTGTTTTGATATTCGTATTAAATCACTGAGTTCATTCACTTCCACTGGTAGACTATCCCGATTTCTATGAATTTGGCAACATCATTGTTTCTGAGGGCATGTTAATTACTTTTGAAACGTAAATAGGCCGAGGATTTCACTGTGTAGCACAGGACATTTTTTAGACTGTAAGTCTGGACATCTAGACGTTTGATTTCGATTAAAACATTTAGCATCTACTACGCAAAAGTAACAATCATCGAAATGATTCTTAGGTTCTATCTAGGTCATAAGAATACCGAAGTCTAATCCAGAACGTTCTCCTTTTTTCCACATCCGTAAAGACTCAACTCAGGACTTACAAACTTTATGAGGAACCCATGATTTATCCAGTTTGTCCATTTTAAAACCGAAATATTCAGCATAAGTCTCCTCGACAAAGTCTGTGATATTTCTTTTTTGTTATATGAACACCGCAAATATAACAAAATAAATCATTACAATATTTACACTTTCTTCGTGACGAACTCATGCTTTAAAAGACAAGACAAATATATTAAAATGGATATTCAGTAATTGAAACAAAATATTAACATATGACAACTTATCCAGATTCACGTGTAAGTACTTCAATATTGTCAAATAACTGAGATCTCAGCTGTTCTGCGGAGCAAGAGGTCTGAGAGCGGGGATCACGTGATGTTTGTATGCGCGAAAAAGTTGCGCCGAAGCCTAATCATGACTGGAAAAATAAATTTTATTACTAACAAGCGGATAATTGTTCAAAATATAAGAATATATGAATATATTCGTAATCTGGGCAATTGAAAACATAAAAATTTGCAAAGATAACCAGGGCAACAAAAAAAAAATTTTATTGTTGTAGAGCTGTGTAATTATTTGGTACCATTAAAATAGAGATGAATCAGTTAAACAAATATATACATAACTCATTATACAAATAGAGTATGATTCATCATCAATATTTTCCCCTCTCTGTTAATATCCTGTATTATGTACCTTTATATTTTGCCATTTCTCAGTTGTATAGAGAGACCTTAAATTTTGATTTCACAGAACGGTGCAAATTTGAAGTGGATAGTCGCCCGAGCGCAGTGTTTTATAAGCAAATATTTTATTTGTTTTATAAACAAATATTTTCCCTATTCACTATGTATGTTTTGGTTGTGTTATTTGAAACCTATATCTATATTTGATCAAAAACGTAAACAATAACTTTTCATACTTTATGTTATAATAAAAAATGGTGTTTTTTGGTAACAATTGAAATAATGTTAGTCTGGAAAAGTTTTAATAAATTTAACGTTGAATCTGAATCAAAGCATAAACTTTAAAATTTTTCAAAAATATTCTGAATTATTCATAAAATCTTAAATATTTTAATGTAAAGTATAGTTTCTGATGGAGTTTGAGGAATTTCCTCATCTTGGTTGTATTATTTATAAATGGGGGCCGGTTCGGAGACAATTCCTACATATAGATTCAAGTTTAGGCACGTCCCGAAGCGCCAATAAATTTTGCAATACCGAAGTTCGAGCAACTTCGACCAGGTAACTCGGTATCGCAGAGAACAGTTGCGTCAGAAATTAGGAGGAACGGGACAAACTCAGTAATTCAGGGAGCCGTAAACGTCGAAAACATGGCGCGGTCGGGCGCAGTCCCAGTGATCTCGCGTACAAGGGTTTACTTTCAGCTGCGACCCGCGGCACGGGACACGGGGAGAGTTTGATTGCGCAACTTTGCACTCTGTTAACACCGCGGCAAATGAAGTGTACTGTCTTGAAATTATAATGGTTAAAGTTTAACGCGGGGTGCGGGGCCATATCTTCCCCAAGCCAACTCCCGTAAAGATAGTTTCGGTGTCGGATTTAATAAACTTCCGCCCCCTGGCACTATACGAAGATTTTCCAAGGTTTTCAAACAATATTTCATTAAGCCACGTTGCTTTTGTGTCCTCGTGGTCCGCGAAAAAGATTAATCATCGAATGAATAATCCGCGGCGCAATACGCTATTAATTTAAAACTCGCCACGTAATTGAAGATCTTATCAAAGTTGCACAGCACCATAATTAAAATTAATTATGCGTCACACGCGTATGACGCTCCGCGTAATTGGTTATTAATTAACAATTACCAACAAGCCGATTTTAGCGCATTAATTATGAAGAAAGAATATTCGTTAACCGATCGAGACTTAGTTAAGTCCTCGGGCTGTTTAAAATTCTGAAACACACCCCGGGCGTTCAATTTAATGGTATTGAGAATTACATTTTCTACTAATAAGTAGATTATTGTTTAAAAGACATTTTCAAATAACGTTGTTAAATGTACCGGATGTACTGTTCCATCGTCTCTCGTTTTCCGATCGAAAATAGATCTGATTTGGGGACCGGGTAAGGGAGCGCCATCTGACGGGGGAACGGCCGGCGTCTCAAGCAAAAGAAATGATGGATAGTGGGGAACTCATAAGAGATGCGCGCGGAATATAATAAGGGGAAGCCTGCGGCCGCCCGGATCGGTCAAAAGTAATCGTATCAGTTTTCGGACTGGAATCGGATATTTGACAGATGATGCCGTATTTCTCCAAGAACGGAGGCAACGGGCCGCGTGCGATCCTCCACCCCAGAACCGGAAACTTGTTTACAGCTGCAGGATTTGGCTGGTATCCCCACGTTGCAACGGAATTGCAACGTCTGATCCAATTTGGATTGTTTTCGTCGTTTTTCCAATTCGAAGACAGGGGGTGCCCTTTTATTAAAACCAACGGGAAATATTTATTCGACTGGGATTCATTTGTCCCGCCGGAAGAGTTTTAATAAAAATTTCAAACTCCTCCGCTCCAGCCGAAGACTTCCGCCCGACTTTATCGCTTTCGGCACCGATAAATCTCGCGCCAACTTCGCTTCGCTCCAGTCACCTAAAACAACTACAAACTATGTTTACTCTGTCTCCGTAAACTGCTCTAAACCGGCTATAACTTTTATAAACGGTTCAATTATGGACTCGACCTAAATATCCATAAACTAACTCACTAACACTTTAAACCATCTTTACATTTAACATTTTCATCCTTGACATAAAATCAAAATCCAACGTAACTAAAATCTATAGAAGGTACAACAACGCAATACTACAATCTCTTGAAAGAGGTGCTCTTGACAAAGGAGTGAAAGCAACTATAGCGGGTTGGATTTGCAATATGCTTGATACTAGAACAGTTTCTAATTCACTCCATGGTGACACGATACGCTTCAGGCCGCAGTTATCTCTCCTACTTTGGTCCCTTCTGGTTGATGATTTGATTGCGATATTCGAAACCGTTGGTGTAGAAATACAAGAAGTATGCTGATGACATTATCGTTATGATCAAAGGAACCTGTTTGTCGAGGATATCCAAAATCCTCCAGGTGACCCTAGATACCATTTGCGCTTAATGTAAGGGATAGAATCTCTCGATAAACCCGCAAAAGACAATCGTTGTGCCCTTCACCGGAAAACGAAAGTTGGATGGACTAACGGCTTGACCGCCACCTTAAAAGCTCCCACCGAGAGCAGCGTTACCGATGCTGGCAATTTATTATAGAATTTAAGAGCAGCAAAATCGACACATTTTTGCGACTTAGAGAGTCTGCAAAAGTTTAGCATTAACTTGTGACTATTTCGTGAATTATAGCAGTGCACATCACTATGCAGAGAATCTTCCTACGTTTCTACATACGTACAACAGGCACTCCAGAACATATAATGAGGGAAACGTTAAAATCTGATAACTGATAAATGCAGCAAGGCAAGAATCTCTGTAACTAAGACCACAGTCCACCCGCACAGCACGTCGCTGTAATCGGAAAACTCTGTGCCACCCAGCACAACATCCCCACGCCAATAACGCGTAAGATATAAGCGACTCAGCACAGCCCTCGACACATTATTGCTTAGAATTCTCAACACAAAGATGTTGCTACTCAAACGTCCACACTACCTATCTATGTGGTGTTCCCAGTTTAAGGTAGGATCGAGACGTACACCCAGGAAATCCACTACTTGTTTTCTGTCTGAGTGTGGAAACAGCTTCCATACTTTTGCTTTTATTTAAATTTAATTTGTTACAGGTAAACCACTGTTCAGCCTCCGATCGCGCAATCTCAGATAAGGCAAGAGCATCCACCAAATTTGTACTTTTGTTAATAAGTGTGGTGTCATCTGCGTATAATATTACCGATGCACTAGTGATAGCATTCGGCAAATCATTTACGTAAATAAGAAAAAGCACCGGTCCTAGTATCGATCCTTGAGGAACCACCATAGAAATATTTTTGGATTCTGAATTATATTCATTGCAATAAACTACTTGCTTTCTATTAGTGAGATAAGATTCTATTAATCTAGCACTACTTTCATCAAAATTATATTTGTCCAATTTTTTTAACAAAAGACCATGGTTAACGCAATCGAAGGCCTTGCTGAGATCACAAAAGGTTGTGGATGTAAATTCCCCATTTTCGTAGCCATCCACCACCTGGCGGACAAAATCCACAATTGCATCCCTAGTACTGAGATTCTGTCGAAAACCACACTGACTAGGTGTGAATATGTTGTTTTTTTAAAATGATTTATAATTCTATACTTAATGACTCTTTCAAAAACTTTAAAAAATACCGGTAACAGCGAAATGGGACGATAATTCTCTACTTCTTGAGGATCATCTTTTTTAAAAACCGGAATGACCAATGCCGACTTCAAGACATCAGGAAAAACATTCTCCCTCATGCACACATTAATCAATCTTGTCAGTGGTACTGTTATTACATCTTTTATTAGCTTTATAATTTCAGCATTCAGACCATAAACATCCTTGGAAGGCTTCTTCTTCAGGGAGCCATTAATATCTCGAACCTCATTACATCCAACAGGTTCTATACTGAAACGATGTTTAATGACTGGTATATTCGACAGCAGATCATCAAAATTAGTTGTTTGATTACGAATTGAAATTTCGTAGCAGCCTGGGCCTATAATAATAATAACAATAATAGACTTTGCCATAAAAATAAACAAAATATAATAAAAAAAAAACAAAAAAATTTATAAATACAAAACTAAACGAGGTACAAATAAAACTAATAATAATAGTGCACCAATAAAAAATAAAATGAAAGAAAAGATTTTTAAAGATGGTAATACAATTACATAAAAAGCAAAACCAAATCATCGCATTCCACGTGTCCCATCCTGTATCTGATCACATTGTTCTCCATATAAAAATGTTTTGATCTTTACTTTAAACGACGGCAAGCTCAACATTTTCAATGATTGGGTAACTTGAATCCAGATCAGCGATCATTGAGTTTTCAGCAGCTTGTAAAATATTATCATTAATGCCTTCAACGTCATTCAAATGTTGTAGAAGTATGTTGTCTCTTTTGATTTGGTAACATTCAGATGTCTTAATGATTTCCAGACATCCCTGAAAAATATATCAATAAGGTCATGAAGAGACTTAAGTGATAAAACAGAAACATTAACACAAGATGTAACCACAACATCAATGAGCATCTCAGTAGCAGGTGTAATGCGAGTTGGTTCATTAACAAGCTGCTGCAAACCATAACCTTCAAGTATCTCCGAAAAACCAACAATCAAATCAATATTAATATCCCCAGTACATATCAACTCATTACACTGCGGTATGAGCAGAGATGAAGTTTCATCAAACGAATAAAAAAATTCACTACAAGCCGAGCAAGGCGGCCTATACAATGTACCAATACAGTATCTGATATTTTTTAAAATGACTGAAATCCACAACCGTTCCAAATGCTCAAAACTGGGAACACCAAGTCTATGAAACTTACAATCAGCTTTAATGTATATACCAACACCACCCGGTTGGTTGGTCCGCCTACCCGATATGTAATTTATGTAAATGTAACTAAAATCTTACAATGTTATGATGTAGTTTTGAGTGCCTTTATGTTCGCGTTAAATAACGCAAAACAATCGTACACTGTAATAGGTTAGGGGCAGAGATGGATTAGCATAGGAGGGGCAGCTCAATTTATTTTTAAAACGGCTACAGCGCGAGTGCTGCTGCCTCTGTACAGCGAATTAATTCCAGCCGCCACCGTAACGTTTTATCACTCCCTTTTTTTGGACCGCTTTGGCGATTTGGTGAAAAGCCTTTTCGTTTGTACACGTGGTTTATCAATGGAGTTGTACGCTTAGTTCTTTAATTGCCAGGCTAATTAATCAAATTACGAGGAGCATACGTTGCTACGTTCAACGTAACCAATTTAAATTTTCAAACTGAACTAAAAAGTGGGTGTAAAAAATTTTAATGACAAAGATACGTTAGCACTTAACTACGTGGGGACGAGATTAATGCAAGAACAACCGGCAAGGTGCATTACTTAACCAAATTGATATTGTGGTAGTTACAAGTCTCGGCGTATGCAAGTTCCTGTAACGCTCAAGTAAATTTCGTAGCGCCGCCGGCACCCAAACCTAACTTACCTATGGCCCCATACCTTATGCCGGAAAATTGCTTCCAGCATCGTCGAAAACTACGGATTAATAATTCTCCCCGTAGTCTGATTATCACGTAGATAAGTTCACTATACAAGTTCAACCTCTAATTATTGTTTCGTCGCTAACACCTGTGTAAACAAAGAGGTGGCTGTGGATCACCTGACATCTCCGAACTACAAGCGCAAACTCGTCGATACGGTGCTGGACCGTAAACCCACTGGAAACAGAACGTACCTTAATCCGGGAACATTTTAATCCGGTCCACTGAGTCTCGCTCGATGTTACCAACCCCCACTCTCTTTTGGTCAATACCAAAACAAAATAAGTCCACCAACACGGTTCGTGTACAAACACTTTCAACGAATCGGCCGTCCTTTAATTATATTTGAATAGAAAATAGTTTCTCCACCTTCAAAATACTAACTATAATAAAAATTCAAGTAGTAGTTAGTACTCCTTATCTCAAATTGAAATAATTTCAAAAAGAGAATGTGAGATAACAAAGAATATCTTAATTTAAGGAGAGAGTCGTTATTAGCACACTTCCACAAATAAAGTTCTTATTCTATGTATGCAATAATAACCAAAGTGGGGCTCCGGGACTTTCTTATCTGAGGGTTGAAACCATTTTGCTACATATTCCAGTTCAATTACGGAAGTCCAACGAACGCACACCTTGCGATAACAGTCGAGAGTTGACCCTGAAAGAACTATATCCCCGATACGTGCCAAGACTGTCGTCCCTAATATAAGACTCGAGCTCCATTACCTCAGAAAGTACTAACCTTTTCTAGTGAAGTCCAGGTCACTCATCAACGTCTCGGTGCTTTAACTTTCACCGGGTAGACATATCGTCAGCGAAGTTCCGCGGAAACTCTCAGGGATAAAGTTTAATAACACCATTACACGTTATTGCGTTAGACCTGGGTTTTCTATAATTGCCGCCATCAAATACTCTGACCACTGCGTCTGTTCCTGTTTGTTTCACGTCCGTTGTGGGATAGGAGACGCAATAAATTCCTGTGTCTAATATCATATAAAGTTCGGTTTGTTTTACGCAGCGGTCGTCCGGCTTTCGTCCTAATTGAACACGGAATCAATTTGTCGCCGAGACGTACGTCTTTTCCCCATTTTCTTTCCTCCCAGAGCGAGCTTTAATGAAACTCTGTTTATTTGAAAAGGCGGGGAATGAACCGTATTGTTTTTTTTTTATATTATGTATAGCACTATTGTATAACACCTAGCAAATACATACTAATTAGTTATTTATTTTTAACACCAAATTAAACTAGATAATGTTTTGTAGCTTTTTCCACATATGTTTTGCATTAAAGTCTCCTCCAAGTATAAATTTGTTGTCAAGATGTAGTAGAATTTCCTGATTATCTTCTCTTTTGAGATTATGACTTGGTGGTATGTATGTTGCTCCTACAGATATTAAGCCATTAACAATTTGAACTTTTACCACTGTAGTTTGGTGTTGTTCAGTACTAATTGCATTGTTCAAATAGTGGTCAACATTCCTTTTAATAATAATTCCACCTCGAGCCGCATTACTCGGGTGAATTGTGTGATAAATATTGTAATGGTTGATGTTTATATACAATTCTCGTGTAAAGTGAGTTTCGGAGATAAGACATATATCAATATTGTTTTCTTTAAGTATTATTGGTAGTGTGTTTTGATGTTGTCGAAGACTATTGGAATTCCACAGCATTATTTTTAGTTGCTGCTTTTTAGACATTTAAATTTCTTATTTGAATCGCTCCTTGGTTTAAATTGCTTCCAATGAAATCTAGACGTACGTATAATGTTTTTATTGTTTCTTCTTGTTAAAGTATTGTTTCTAGTATTAGATCTAATTTACTGTCAGCCTGGCTTATTTTATTTGAATTTACTGTTTTCTTATTCCTGATGGCTTGTAGTTCCTTAATCACAATGCATTCTCGGTAGTTCGCTGAATGATTTTCTCCACAGTTGAAACATTTAGCCGGGAGTTCTTTCGCTTTGGTGCATTCGCTGGTCCAGTGTTCACCAGCACATTTAACACATCTCGGATTTTTGTGGCAGTAAGCTTTGGTGTGGCTTCAACCTTGACACCTTTTGCACTGGGGCATTTGCTTTGGCTTTCTGTACTCTTCGATTTTGACACGCATTCCTAATATGTTTGTTATTTCATGGATTCTTTTTACATCCCCTGACGAATCGTATTGTTGCTAAGTTAAATCAAATCAAAAAAATTAAAGATTCGTTTATTATAGAAAAAGGTTATGTAGAGCTCATAAAACGAATTACAAGTAAATCCAAGTGACGGGTGTGAGGGGAGTTTTTTTCCCGTAAAAATTAAACACCCATTAAAGCGGGAACGGGTAGCCGTTACGGGGGATATTAGAAATCCCTCTTCGAGCAAAAAAGGGATAAAGGATAATCGTAAATCCGTCGCTCCACTTACACCTTAATAGTCCCGCAGGCCTGAAGGGCCAGAATAAAGTTAAAAATTATCATTATATTAAGGATAACGGTGGGCGATAAAGCTCGAGTGCAATATTCGGATTAGCGACGCCCTCTCAGTGCGTCAAATTAATAGGGTGAGAATCACCACCCGACGTTAATCCCCACCTGTTCCGTCACTCCTTCCTCGAATTAAACTTTTCCCTTTCAGCCCCTCAGGTAGGTATATCAGATTGGTAGTTCATCGGGGACTTACTCCAACTTGCAATTACGCTGATGATGACAGCAGTAATAAGTGTATTATGGTCGTTAAGTGACATTTCCGCAATATTACTTATCGATTTGCTATTACCTCGTTACTTATTCAAACGGTTATTGATGAAAGAAGCGCAGTACGATTCTACATCCGCTTTGCATTCTTAACAAGCTAACCATTTCAGTGAAAAGAAAATATTCTTTTATTTTATTTATATGTCGACCGACGTGCATTAATTAAAAAGGCGGAGTTAATTAACTGAAAATTTCGTCTCAAAAAGCAATAAACCATTAATCTCGCAAATGCCACAGTTTTTCTTCTCCGCCCCACCCGTTTGTACGGCCACCCTTTCATTCCACGTCCTCCTTAATAAGTAAGTTTCGCAGGCCAAAACGACAGGGCAACTTTTTAGCGGTCTTTCGCTGGAAGGAACGCGCACCCTGAGACGTAGGGCGGTCCAGAAGGGCCAAGGGGGAAAGAATTCATTTAATATTATCTTGGGCGGTAGCGGCGCTATCGGCTCGGGGCATTTAACATTCTTCTTAATTATGCATTCAGTGCTTTAATTAGATCAGGGTTCGCGACTGAACCGAGAGAGACGCTGATTACAACGCCGACGCTCGGCGTCGGTCTCGGCACCGAGTGCATGCAAAATTCGATCGCCGCTGGCGCGCCTCCGTCGTTTATTTTCCGCCTCGGTCACTAAAGGATAATGAACATTACGGATCGCCAAACCACAACTAAGTTTTCCCTTAGTACGAGTACGTTTCGGAATCATTGTGACTATACAGCAAAACAAACAGTTTTGTTATAAAAATTTATAATCCATATATTATTGTTTTTAAAAAACGTCAATCAAATATAGAGATCATCATAGTTTATAGCGCCGTATATTTCATATTCAGTACGCGTGACTGAAAATAAAATATTACGCCCTTTTTACACTTTTGTTTTTGTTATGTATGAATATGAAATATTATTTTATTGACTATTTGTCATTCAGTTTAAACAAACTGGCGAAAAATAAAATTTATTTAGCACAAAATTATTTCAATAAAATAAAATGTTTAATGGATTATAGATAAATGAAGTTAAAATTTTGTAGCACGTCACGGTGTTATAATACGACTAGGAGTCGTCGTGTACGTGCAGTACCCATTAAGCTTATTCGGTAATGAAGCGAACTTTGAAATAATACTCGACGGAGGCGCGTCGGGCTTTAG
Source organism: Onthophagus taurus (assembly GCF_036711975.1). Taxonomy (NCBI): domain Eukaryota; kingdom Metazoa; phylum Arthropoda; class Insecta; order Coleoptera; family Scarabaeidae; genus Onthophagus; species Onthophagus taurus. The sequence continues at coordinate 24,776,332 of NC_091976.1, read as the reverse complement.
GGTAAAGTTAGTGTTGTCGGGGTAAAATGATTAAATTCCGTAAAATCAAATGAAAGTGCGAACCGCCCGTCCGCGGTAATAATATTACTAACTTCACGCCCAAGTACCATAGCAAAGTTACCATTCGATGACTGTTATTGTTAACCGGCTCCTTTATTAATTGACTACCGTTTCGAAGTAAAACATAAATCTTTAACACCACCTTTTATACTTCTAATTTATATTATTTAATAATAGTATTTGAAAATGTGGCTCAAAAATCTGATTAGTCTAGAAATTCCTTCAAAATTGTTACAAAATCTCAAGAGTGGGGCCTTTGCACCACCTGGAAGCAACCTGTAAACTTGTAACTGATAGGTTTTGTAAAAAAAAGTAGAGTATGAAGTGGATGAAACGAAGAGAAATGGGCCGGGTGAGTAGAGGAGAATGTATTGGGAAATACGAAGGGTTGGGAAAAAAGTGTGGAGAAGGAAGAAAAGGTATGCAAAAAATTGCAGATCAGAAAAACAGACAATTGCAGCTGAGAATGGAACAACCTAGCTGATAAGATGTATTGACCCCTAGGATACAAAAACACGAAGGGTTGGGAGAATATGATGGAAAGAGAAAAAATGATATGCAAAAAACTGCAGATCAGAAAAACAGGGAACTTACAGCAGAGAGTCAAACAAACTAGCTAATAGGATGTGTAGGTCTTTACGATACATGAAAGACGAAGGTTTGGGTTAAGTAGGGAGAATAGGATGGAGAAGGAAAAAAAACATTACAGATAAAAAAAAATAGGTAATTACAGCCGTGAGTGGAACAACCTAGCTGATAGAATGTATTGATCTCTAGGATGTATTGGGAAACACGAAGGATTGGGTTGGGAGAATAGGATGAAGAAGGAAGAAATGCTATGTAAAAAATTGCAGATTAGACAAACAGGCAATTGCTCCGTTGAGGGGGTCATCATAAGCCGTTAGTTGTTTTAAAACAGCTCGAAGATGAGAGCGAAGTGGCGTAAGAAGCGTAAACGCAGGAAGATGTGTGCGAGGTCCAAGTAAATTGACTTGAACGTGGTTCATTCCCCCATGGTAATTAGATAGTTTAGGCTGGAAATTAATCCTGGGTGTTTGAAGTTTCATGCTGCGTTGAGGGGAACAATCTAGCTGATAGAATTTATAGGTCCCTAGGATATATTGCCGAACATAAAGAGTTGGGTTGGGTTGAAAGAATAGGGCAGAGAAAGAAAAAATGCTATGCAAAAAATTGCAAATTAGATAAACAGGCAATTACTGCGTTGAGGGGAACAACCTAACTAATTAAAGTAGATTAGAAACGCTGGAAACTTTATTAGCTACCAGTTTATCTTGAATTGTATAGAATTTTTTTACATTTCCGTACACCACTTTCTAGCTATTTATTAGATGCCTCCTAGAATTCAACTATATTTGAAACTATTAGAGCATCTGATGATCAGAACGAATGCAGTTGCAGTATACGAAAAGATTACCTACGTCCTTAACAGGGAATTAAGTGATGACCAGTCTTATCTCGATCTCGGCTTAATCACACTAAATCGTATATATCTTGTTGCAAGATTCGCCTAGGTCGTTTACGATCGAGACTCGGCAATACGAGTTTATCAGTTTTACGTATTAATCTCTTTACATTATGTGTTGATCAGTCTTGTGTTGATATGGTCCTAGAGTACAACGATATTCCAAAATATTACAGCAACAAATGATCCGAACGAAAGTTGTTGCAGGAAGTAAAGAGATTTAGTAGGGAAATAAGAAATTTAGTATTAACCAATCTTGGGTTTATACGCTATTAATCACACTAAATAGTACATATCTTGTTGCAAGACTCGCCGAGGTCAGTCTTGAGTTGATAGTAAGCTACGTATGCTTATAATTACTGAAAAATATTAAAGATTTCGATTAAAAATTAAGTAATTAACCTCAAGATTAAATTCAAGTAGTGTTTTGTCTCCATTTACACTGACGGCAAATAAGTTAATCCGCTGGAAAAACCAACTCTGTGATTCAAGCTAATCTTCCGAGAGCAGCGGAGCTTTTTGTCACTGGAAGAGCAGAGCAATCCGTTACTTTCGTAGATGTTCCATTACGCTTTAATGTCTGTTGAATCGCGCGCAAAACAAGTGTCCGTAGGAACGAACCTTGCGCATAGAAGCTTTGCTAGGGGAAGGATTTCAGGTGGCAAGGAGTTTGGAGACGCTCCTAGTTTATGTTCTGGCTAATTGGGATTCATTACGGTGGCCGGCGTCCTGCAGGAACTGCTCCCGATTGCAACCGACTTATTCATCTCACTTACCTTGATTTATTCAGTTATTTGGAGAGGGTCAGTACGATGTCCCGGTACATTACCCCTACCTACAAGAAACGTGTTGCCTTCTGTTACCTATTTACTTAGTGACTTTTTGTTTTCTTATTAATGAATTATTTGGACCGTTTCTCAAAAGATATATTTTCATTTGAATTACAACTTCTGAACTACTAAATGATTCAGGAGAGCCGTGCGCGGACAACTGGAAGAAATTTTAATTATTACAACGATAAAACTTCATCGTCCCCGGTCACTAGAGGGCGTCAGGGCAACGGAAGAGTCAAACTTCCGAGTTATCAAAGTTAAATTGTTTTATTACAGGAAGTAATCCGACTTCGGGAGATAGTTTTGGGTGTAAGAAGTAACGAAAAAGGGGGAAATTCCCAGTGCGATTTCGTTTCCGGCCTAATTCTTGAAAGATCACGGTAATCACACAATAAAAAGATTTAATCAAAATATACCAAAAAGGAATAAATTAAGTAGAACCATTAAGCGTATAGATCTACGTTCCATAGAAATACGATGGTGGTTCCTATTAAATTCACTCCGCCACGACGGCTACCATAAATTAGTAAAGATATGCAGCATCGGGGGCGTATTGCGGCCGTTTGTTAGTTCCAATTTGTCTTTCATTTCGGCTTTGGGAGTGGAAGATTCCCGACGTTCTCCGCTCACAGACATTGCCACCCGTAAAACTGAGTTAAGTTTGACAAGAAACCTCGTAAACTGTACAAATCTTGGGCGAGTAGTTCGGTCCCGCGTCCAATATCCTCTCGCTCGGTCGCGCGATCAATTCAATTGCCGATCTCTGCCCCGAAATAATAAAAGAATGTCTGCGCAAAAATAACGTTATTATTTCAAAGGAGTTGGAAAAGAGGAAACGTCTAGTAAAGGAAAAATCGGTTCTAAATTTAACAATAATTTGACGAGATCTCACTTTTAAGTTGTATTTACACACGATCCGACTTTTAAAAATCTCTTCGGTGTTTTTTCAGACGATTTTCAGTTAATGGGCAATTGTTTTTGATCTCCGGAAATCCCGGTAAAGTCGAGTACCGGAAATAGCATCTGAACCAAATAAACTTTAATCGAATTAAAGGTTTCTACTCGATTTACTAGCATCCCCTTTACAGAACTTTTCTTTTTATTGAGCTTTTTTTCGGACCATCAGCTTTTTCCGCCAATCGGAGTTTTACATAGCATAATTTACTTAGTTTGGTTTGTTTCTTGAAATTTCTTGAAAATTAACTTTATAATTATACAATTCCGTAAATAACTAAGAATAATAATACAACTAACTAAACACATAGTATTACAGGAACACACAGTGTTACGGTGCATTTGCATTACGCGGTATAAATATTTATAACTCCGAGAGGAACGCGACTGACAGTTTTAGGCGTGAAAGTTTGTGAAGATTTATATTCATTAGTATCACCGACACAGAGACATTAAAACCCCATCATCTAACTTAAAGTTAGTCTATTAAAGCTGTTTACGGCAAAAATAACATACGTATAAATGTTGCCTTCCCGGAAATTAACTAAGATCAAAGGTTAGTTAGGAATGTCTAATATTAAGCTCGCGTTACATTCCCTTTTGGTTTTAGTTTATGAATCGGAGGATTTCAATTTACGCGGACAAAAGCTCACAGCAAAGTTTGGTTAATCGATTTACTCCGTGCAAATTTCAATAACAAATAAACACATTTCCATATTGTACAATTTTTTATTAAAAATACGATATCAGATAGGTTTATTTCGGCTGTCGCCTCACATATTGCGAAAAATGTAATACTATGCAAAAATATCGCATACCAGCGCGCCGTGAATAAATATGCATTAAATTATTTCGAAGTCGCGGCATTAATCTTATTTATGGCTATAATCCCGGCGCATCCGCCGGTTTTTGAACTTTATTACTTTGGGTTATTTACGGCGGTCTTTTGAGCCTAACTGACGTTCCCTTTCTGTTTTTGATCTACTTTCTTAGATTTCCATTTCTTTATTAAAATGGTGCCGATTTTTATATAACATTGCGGGGATGTTAACGAATTTAAATAATTTTCCATCAATATGCTAAATACAACGAACCTTAACGTATCCCAAAACGTCACCCTTTTCAGTAAAAGGATATACCAAAATAAATTTTGAGAATGGGAGGAGACTATCCTTGAAAACAGGGTAGAGACGGTTAATTGTGCGCCTGAGGATTATTTATAAATGGTCACCGGGTCCTGGCAATATTTTTCATAGTAGTATTGTGGACGTGTAAGTGCCGTTATTAATAACGGGCGCTGCGGTGGTGCCTCCATCAAGTACAATGGACCCGCCGTCGCCCAAAGTTAGCTCTGGCCGTTTCCATTCAAGATTATTATTGCCCGATGCAAAATTTACCCCAGTGAACTCCACCGCGCCGTTCCTCGGCAAAATTACGAACCCGTTATTTATTGCCTTGCCGCGGCCGCGCGCCCGAAGTGGTGGGAATTGGGCAAATGCTGTCAGCGACTCAATATTTTCTCATTGTCCGCACCTTCATTCATGCGAACTAAACTCGATCTCCCCGGAACGTTCGTATATGGCCGAACTATTCAATGCTGAAACCAAGGGTATTAAACCTTCAGTTTCGCATTGACTATAAAAATTAACAAACTACATTTATGTCTAAAAAGTTGAGATGATACACTAAAATAATCTTTCATTTCAATGATCATTTAGGGGGATATACATAAAGTAACGTATTTAAATGTTGAGAAAATTGGAAATTAAATGATCCGTGTAAAAGGTATCGTAAGCAATTGTATAATGTAAAGTTAAGTGATCAAGGGACCTCCTCGTCGGAGTGCTACAAGGAAGCACATACCGTGGCGCGGTTAATCCGCATAATAAGGCCCTCTGTCAACGTCGGGCAGAAGCGTCTGGGGAGGTGTGGCCGAGTGCAGAAGGGCCAACAGCCCCCATCCTCACAAGGGACGCTCATTTCGGCGACTGCTTGATTTTCCGCCCGGTTTCGCATCCCGACGACCGCACTCGCATTCATATTCATGCCCTCGGCCCCCACATCTCCTGGCAGGGCGGTGCCGACCCACTTAACGACACCATCCGCATTCGTGCCTCTTTATTATAATAAGCCGCTTCATCATTCACAATTACGAAGGCCTCCGTAATTGCTACCACTTTGTCGACCAATGCAGCATACCGGGACTTATTCTTTATTGGGCATCGCGATATTTAGCAATTAGGTCAGCTACCTTCCGCGGAATCACTCCCCCGATGGTCAAAACGTTCGTGGACATGGTTTAAGCAGTTTATACCAGATGGTGTCCACGTTGGACTAATTTTCCGCTTTATTAGGCGCTCGGGGATCGGGTTTATTAATTAGTTAATTGGCCACAACAACCGTATACAAATTCAGTGTAATGAAGTTGTGCTTTTTCCGCATGAACGAGAATTAAAAATTTTATTTAAAAAAATAAGATTTAAAAAATATCAAATTCCTTGAAGCAGTTTTTGCGAATCCTGTATAAGGTTTCGAATTGAGAGAAGAGCAAACATGGCATAATTGTGTCGCGCTTGTATCACATACGCCAGTCACGTGCACGTCCGACACAACATGGTACAGGGCCGCCTGATTGCTACATTGAAAGCGAGGACAACCAGGTTAGACGTTGCTTCCTGCGGATCTGTCGTCGTCGGTGTGCCGCGGGCTCCAAGGAAACTGCATCAATGCGACGTCCCGGTCCTGAATTATAGATGGCCCGGCAAGCTCATAAATGATAAAAGGTCATCTTTTTGAGCTAGACGATAAAAGAGAGGAATTTATTGGCCACGTTTCTAGCGTATGTGGACGAATGCTGCCCTCATAAATCGCCATATTGGAAACATAGAGTATGGTCACAAGATGACCAATATTGCTGTCGAAACGATGTAAACAGTTCGAGGCATCCAACGTTTCATAAACGGAGCGTAAAAAAAGTTAGTGACAGATGTGGCGGAGTTGGCTTAATCCTATACCCCGGATTTATTTCACCAGGTTATCTAAACCGTATATCTCTGGTGGGTACAGGGGTGCTCCACCCTTCCAAACGCCAGAGGAGAGCCGAACGGGCGTCGGCGGTCGCCCATCCTGGAATACTAATAGTAAACCTGCAGATTCCGCTGATAAATTGTTACCACAGTCAATGTGCGCTATTTATCGCTGGATTTGAGCCCCGTTCCGGGGTTGAGGGTCGTTAGGGGATACATTCAGAAGCACATCGATGGTGGCACCAGAAATTAACCGTCTTCTGTGCCGCCTTAATTGTACACAAACAGATGCTGATTCATAATTTATCGGAGCCACACCAGTCATGACAGAAAATTAATATTTAGGACGCATGCTGAAAGCTCAAACCGAAAACCAAGTAATATTTGCTTGCACGTAATAACATTCAAATTTAAATTAGTTATTATGTTAGCTCCTATACACCGAACAATTCATTTCAAATTTTTAAAACTAGATTGTGTCCTTTATGTTAATTTCTAAAGAATTTAATCGTTTTTATTATAAACAGTTCTAAAGTGATCTATTTAGGTACTTTGTTTTCTGATTTGCTGAATATTGATCTGAAACTGGGATTTCATAGCTCTGAATTTCGCACACCGATGTTGTAATCACCCGGAATAGATGCGCATCTCTTTAGGTTCGAAAAGATACAACGGACGACATAATAATAATAATAATACTTTATTGTGCCAAATAAATAACAAAAGAATCAATCAAGAAATATGTATCACAATTCAAGCTCAACGGGTGCAAAAGCAGAAAAGGCAAAATTGCCACTGATTTAACTTGCACCCTATAAGGTCGGCAAACATCGAAAGACCGCAGTAATAGCCGTTATAAAAATAACTAAAGTAAATAATATATAAATTGTTATAATAACATAAAATAAAACAAAATAGAATAAAAAGAAACATTCCAATTAAACACAACAAAAATAAAATTGCTTGCAGAACCAGGAATCAAATTCCAAAAACGAGCAACCTGGTACGAAAATGAACACTTGAATTTTGAAGACCTATGCGAAGGAATGTTTAAACAAAATTTGTGCCGGAGATTCAAGTTATGAACATCCATCCTGAACGTAATTTTACGACTCAGATAACGCGGCTTGCCGGATGTAATGACCACAACCCTCTGTCGCATATTCAGCCAGTCACTAGATAACAAAACTTGCGATACATGATCATCTCTTCCAAGATTATTCAGGAAACGAAGTCATGAATTCTGCACAACCTGAACCCTCCTTAAACTCTCCTGGGATAAACATGAACCAAATACAACATCACAATAATTAAAGAGAGAATCACAAAGGAGTCGTTTCAAACCCTGTGATAAAAACATCTTACTACAGTAGAGCCTTCTTAGGGAACCATAAGCACGCCTACATAATAAATTAATATGCTCACCAAACGCAAGCTGACCATCAATAATAAGAAATTAACCCTTAACCGAATTGGTTAGTTCTAATTGTACTCCAAGCATCCTAATATTAATATCATCCTTATTAACAAATAAACTACCCTTATTAGTAAATAAAGTACATTGAGTCTTGTCAGGGTTGACCAAAAGAGCATGTCTTTTAATTTCCATACATAAGTGATTTAAATCCTCCGTTACTTTATCACAAGCTTCCGATCGCTCACCAGGCAGGAAATCTACATACAGTTTTGAATCATCAGCATAAAGATGATAAGAACAATACTTTAACTTTGAGAATAAATTGCTGGCATAGATTGGAAATAAGATAGGACCACATATAGATCCTTGCGGAACACTAGCAACCAATTCAATAGAATCAGAACACTGTGACCCCACCTTAACCGCCTGCGTTCTATCAAACAGATAACTCTTAAACAAAGAAACAGCACACTCAGACACACCAACAAATTTAAGAATAGCCAATAAAAGATCGTGATTCAAGATATCAAATGCCTTACTAAAGTCAAGCAACACAAGCATAGTAGATCTATCAACATCAAGAGGTAATATATATCATCAGTCAAGTCAAGAAGCGCTGTGGCATAGCTATACTGACTCCTAAAACCAGATTATTTATCTGGTAGTATATTATAAGTATCTAAAAGGGATCTTAGCTGCTCCGCCATAATTTTCTCTATATCTCATTGCAATTACCGCCTTGGCATCTCAACCCAACAACTGTATTTTGTACGATTGTTATAGTTCCACTTAACAAGTCCAGGAAACGCCCGCTGAAAAGATACATCAACTACAATATGTTCTCCTTTCTTTTTTGTTTTTGTCAATGCAGCAATTGCTGTTTTCATTTTACTTAAGCATTCCTCGACCTCATTTATTATTCCTCTTAGAGATTGCATTCATCATCCTGTTCCGTAGTTGTACTCAGTGTCCATTAAACCCGTGATTGACGTTTGTACATAAAACTAACCCTAGTTAACATTCTTTCATGGTATAATTGACGTTTTAATAGAAAAGTGATCTTACCTAACATTCCTTCACGTTATAATTGGGAGTTCAAAACAAAACTGACTTATCCAAACATTCCTTTACACTATAATTGGAGTTTTTCATGCTATAATTAAAGAGAACTTAAAAGAGAACTGACTTTACCTAACATTCCTTCACAGTATAATTAACATTACGAAAGAAAACTGACCTTACGCAATATTCCTTCACGGTGTAATTGACGTTTCAATGGAAAACTGACCGTACATAACAGTCTTTCAGAGTATAATTGACGTTTCAATAATAAACTGACCTTACCCAACATTTCTTCACGGTATAATTAGTGTTACAAAAGAAAACTAACCTAGCGCAAAATTTTTTACCTGGGCGCCATAACGCTTAGTAAATAAAACTGACCTTCCCTAATCTAATTGGTATCGCGTGACGTCCATAACCTTGCCCAATATTGTTTACTTGGAAGTCATTGACCCTGATAAATAAAACTGTTTAAACCTTTACAACCGGCAATACATAAAAACGAAAGTTGGACAACAAAAGGAAACACAAGAAAGGAGTTACAAAAAGTTCTTTTTTGAGTAATAAAGATGTGAAATTAAGCAAAATAAACATAATGAATTAGTCACGATGATTTCTGGCTGATCTCCTCCAGCTTTTCGCATGCTAAATCCAGTTTTGATCATGCAAATGAGCCAATTTCAATGTGTTGTCCATTCCAAAAAATTAGAAGGGAAAAACGATTTTCCGCTTGACCTAGATTAACTTGCTGAGTAACTGAAGAACTGTATATTCATAAATTGTTATTGAGCTATTCAACCTTTTTCTTGTTAGCATTTCAAAGATTGAAGATGAAGGTCATATTTGTTTTCAAAGAATTGTTTCAAAGCGCTCTTAATATATGAAATAATAAAAAGGGGGCTTATAACATCATGAATCTTCTAGCGGTTGATGTGAGCTTTTATTTCTGGCTTTGTGTAACAGGGAACGTCCGCAGCGGCATTGGCGTGAATTTAAATATTAAAGTGGCGGCGGCGGAGGCTGGTAGTTGGGGGCGGTGGTAGCGCGGGGCTCCGGTACTATAATTCGATGAAAACCGCAAACATACATTTGGGAAAACGCTCACGAACCGCGATCCGATAACAAATAAAATATAGTTCGGACGTGGCGACCCCCGCCATAACTCATCCATACACGACCGACCCGGTACGTGCGAAATATGGATACTTAAACCAATTTCGGATGGGCGGACGACCCTCAGGCCCACGGCCTATTCAGTATGATTTTTATCCATCGTATCGATATCTATACGATTCTAGTTATAAAACGTTCATTTTTTTAAGAACTAATTAAAATTGTTGCCCTTCCTGAAGAGATTGTAGTGAATCATAATATTTGATCAACTCCTATTATAACATGAAAAGTTGAAATAATTGAATAGAAATACTATTAACGTATACGTTTAGTGAGTTTAATTTAACAGTGGCTACAAAAGGAGGGGTGGAACGTCGTAATAGAAATTTCTCGAGAAATTAAAGGAGGCCGCAACCGCTATTATTTTAATATATGCCAACGAACAATGGGTTGGTAATGAAACGTTGTAGCGTTTTGGTTAAAGTCGACTGAAACTGTGAGTGAATGAAACACATTTTGTCAACGATGATTTTGTATTAAACGATTTAAACAAAGTAAAGCGAGTAATAGATTAACTCCGGGGTTGATTCTGTCGTGTCGCGGTAAAATCGAATGTAGATTAAAGCGATTTATTCGGTAGTTGAGGGTGCACGCAGTTGGGAAGGAATTTTTGCCCCGTAATATTTCCCGTTCTGCGGAGAGCACTTAGAGGGTACCCGGCCATCGTTGCAGCACCGGTACTGTTGGAAAATAGAGAGGAAAAAGCCGGGAAAACTCCCACTTTCAAAGATATACAAGTGCGAGCGAGAACAATTCATGGAAAGCCGGTCAAAGTACGGTGAAAATGTTTCCTACTCGTTTTTTGTTGAATGGTTTTTTTATTGATTTACATAAGGGTATACGCAAGGATTCCTTTTTGTATCCCTCTCAAATAAATCATTGACAAAATACATTTTTTTTATCTTCTATTTATTGTTATATAGAACGTGCCCGGAAACGCAACGCGAAATTGATATACCTGGAGGAAAAATTCTATTACGTTCTGAATATTTATACCGATTGATAAATCAGCCTTCGTGAGGAAAACGGAACTTTCTGACCGGTTATAACTTTATTTTAATAATAATTCTGGTCGTCTCCAGCTCTCCCCGGCGGAGAAAGAGACGCCGCCGATTGAATATTATTCGAATCGCACCGCTTTATGAAACATTGATATCTCGCCACCAAAAAGCTTCCAGTTCTCGATTAAAACTGTAAAAAGCCGTGCGAAAAATTCCCCATCAGTATTCAGCGTGTGCCTCCTCGCGTAAGAGAGTCCCTTGGATCGCTACGTTCCTTGCTGATTTACACTCTACCCGGGTTGGGGACCTTTAAATTTTGAAACCACCATTGTCTTATTCAAACATTTGGAAAGTTTGGTGTCCAGCTATTCTGTACACTCAACCGTTTCAACCCTCTCTGTAAAGTTTGAACTTTTTCTTTCTTGTACTAAAGTTGGTTATATTTTAAAACTTAAAATTATTATATAAGAATAAATACACAGGAATGCAAAAATTAATTTCATAAAAACTTTTTAGATTATTTAGGCTCCGATTGTTTCTTTTCCTCTTGTGAGTAACAACTGGAGATCTTCTCTCCATAACCTTAATGTCCTGATGGAAACGTTCACCCTGCTCTTCACTGGTACTACCAAAGTTTTTCCATTTTGTTGAGATCATCGACAATGCTGATGTAGTTAGGATCTTTTTCATTCCCAAAAAATCTAATGATGAGCTTTTTGAAAGCATTCCAAGCTTCTGTTGCAACACCTGACATTGTGTACTGAAATTTCTCATCAAATTACGTATATCAGGACGCACAAAAATTCCTTCTTTTAGTTTTGCCTCTGACAAATATGGTAACTATGTGCAGAGGTATTGAAAGCAATCACCAATCTTGGGTAAAGCTTTAATGAATTGTTTCATGTGTCCCAACTTGATGTCAAGAGGGGGAAGACAATTTTTTCTGGGATCGACTAAAGCTTCGTGGAAAACGTTCTTTTCATCATGCCCAAAACTTTCAGGTCCCCACATACTATCCAGTTATGAGCTGTATATTTAATTTTATTTAGCACCTCTTTCAAATTCTCGTAATTTTCTTCGAGATGTACAGAATGCCCTAGAGGAAGAGAAGTATATGTGTTACCATTGTGCAGAAGTTCAGACTTCTTTTTGAAGAATCAATGAAAAGCCTCCAAACCAGGAATATCACAACAATAGACCAACTCGCCTTCTTGTGTGAAATAGTACGACCTCTAAAACTGTACTGATGAAAAGATGTTCCAGCGGCCAGTAGCTTTTTTTCTTTTAGTCTAGAAAGCAAAAAGTTCAGTATTCTCATTGGTAAATCCCAGGCTTCTCACCAAATTATCAAGCTCCGACTGCGTGAAAAGTTATGGGGTGGCATAATTTGAAGGATCTTTCTCAAGGAGCTCATCTCACCTAGCGTTGCATCTAGTCCATGAGCTACAGGTCGCATTACAAAAAGAAGGGGGGTACACTATATCTCTTTTATTCTTAATGTTATAGCCATTAAAATTATAGCAGAATAAATAACAGTCATCACAGTGATTTTTTGGTTCCACACCATCGGAATGCCAATAACATATATTAATGAATATATGTAATTATATAAACAGGCTCCGAATGAAATTGAATTTTAATTAAATATTTTAAATTTACTATTTTATTCGTGAATTTATCGTTAATAAATAAATAGTATTAATAATAGGTTAACACATGTCCAAAATAATTTAGATATAAAATAATTATCTCTTTGAGTCAATTGAATTTTCGCAAACCATTTTCCGCCGACGGATAAAACTTGTATCCGCTTTAAACCGTGAAAAGCTCGACAAAATAAAATAGGGCGAAGCGTTTAACGAAATGTTGCGTAAAGGAATTTGAACGGAAAAGCTCATATCGTGTCATCTTGACTGTCAACTACAGACTAATGTGTTACCATGTTGTTATAAACTCTTAACAATAAACTTAACGCAATTACATTGAAAATCTAAGTGTTTATGTTTCTGAAAAATCAATTTAATTCGAAATTATAGTGAAGATTTTATGTTGGTGGTGCTCATATTTCAGGTGAAATTCGAGAGATGGTTTCTTTGAACAAACAAAGACACATCGCGGCCCTTAAATTTCGTCGCGAAGCGTCATCTCTTCAGTGGGGAATCCTTCATCCGCCGTAACTTAATGCCAACGGCTCCTTCAAAAAGCGAAATAAAACGCCAATTTCCCCTTTTCTCGCGCGATTTGTCAGCGTCCCGAATAGGCAAAGAGGGCCGCCTGCAATTGATGACCCCGGGGGTGAAACTACCCTTATTAATATAATAAAATCTGGGCTTGATATTGAATTATTATTCTACTGAAAAAGAGTGAGCTACGTCGGTCAGCGACGTCCGCAGAAAGATGTTTAATAAATCAGAACAGAGAAAAATTTCTCTTCCTATTCTTTTTCAATACAATCAATTACGTCTGATCCTTTCCTTTTTTCCGGAGAACCTCATGAATATCCCGCGATTATAAATCGAACGATTTTTCTCGATCGTTTCCTCCGGTCGTCTTTTAAAACTTTCCCAGACGTCGATTAAAAGGTTCTTATTTTAAAGCTGAATCGTATATTTTACTCCGTCCCCTTTTGATTGTTCTCCATTGTGGTTTGAAGCAAATGATGAAAAAAGTACCAATAAATTAGAAGAAAAATTTTTGTGTCATTTTTAAAGGCAATTTCCTAACCATTGCCGTAGTGTATTGCGATATCCCGCAGGGTGCTACATCAAACTTTTCAAATCGAAATTGTTCTCTCTATTGAGACGTCTCGTTTTATGTTCCTTTTCAACACATTCTTCAATACGAATGGAGAAATCAATATCTAGTTTATAATCAACATTTTGATATTTTGAGTATGCTAATAACCTTCAAGACGAGCAAGCTATATAATTCTGGTTAATTCTACAGCTTCCTTTTTAAAATTGTTTCTCTTATTTATTGGCGAATTAGAAAACAGGCCATAATTTTGAGCAATTTGGCCGGCACTCGGCGGACGAACGACGCCAAACGCCACTCTAAAACTTATCTCTGGGAGTCGTAAAATTTTAAACCTTCGCCGTGTGCAGCGGTTGTGGTGGTAGCGCTAAAATAAAGCCGGGCGAGTGTACATACGGGATTTTCATACGCGACCATAAACGAGGGGTCTTATCGTAACTGTGGGAGCGTGTATACGAACCCGCGGGCAGCGTAGGTGCGGCTCCGATTGTCACATTAGGAGTAATCAAGGGGGCGATGGGTCGAAGATATGGGGCGGTGAGTTAGGCGGTGCCTGGAATTAGTCCTGCCGTCCGTAAGGATAATCCCGGGTGTAATCCCAGGGGCGCAGGCCATGGGATTCTCAGATAAGACGTACGGTTATGGGAAGCACCCCCGTAGTTGAGGCATCCCGCAAGCCGTCTTAATTGTAATTGGCCGTCAAGGCCACCACCGTAACTGCATCCAAAACTACCACAACTTCCTATAGAGGGAATGTAAAGAATTAGTTACATCACCTATGAGCTATTAATCGAGTATTGCAATACCAATACAGTGATATTGGTTGCATACTTGATAACGTCAGGTACGACAATTAATTAACACACTCATATTACGCTCATAGGTGATGTAACTAATTCTTTACATTCCCTCTATAGGAAGTTGTTTTAGTTTTGGATGCAGTAATAGTGCAAATCACATATTGCAATACAAATACTGTGATATTGGTTGCATACTTGCAATGATGACGTCGGGTACGATAATTAATTAACACGCTGTATGTACATATATCGTGTTATAAGTTCGCGCTCAAGATGAACTTTAAGAGGATGTCTGCAACGCCCGAGGGCCATCTTCGGACGAACTAAATACGACAAGCAAGAATTTCAAGGAAACATTTCTGCTCTAACACGAGGTGGATTTTATTGGTATAATACCCTGGAGAAATTTAATTAACTCCTAGGGATTTTCCACACTTTTACCTGTGCTCTACCGGGCGATGGTTAACGTTATATAGCGAAGTTTCCCGAGTGACTGGGACGACTTGCCACTAACAAAATAAAAGAGGTAGGTTGTACAGTTTACCTTGACATGCCTGGTGTAGACATCGTGTAAACCAAGATGTATTTGCATCAAAATAACAAGAATATTATCTTTAAAGCAGCTAAATTACATTTCGTAAAATATTGAAACACTATTACAATAATATTTTACAAACTCGACCGAATAATTACATTTACAACCCTTATTATTACTTTATGAGTCCATTGAATCACGATTGTGGTATTTTGTTATTCTCTAACAGGGTAAAATTAGTTATGGACACCTTTCTCCATTCTCCTTGATATACTGAATTCTTTCTTGGAGTTATGTTAGTGATGGATTCTTGTTAAAATACTTTTCGAGTGCTGATATACACCCCCGTTAGCATAATTTTTGTCCATTTTGTTACTCCTAAACGATCTATAGCAGAGAACGAAGATGATCTCCAAAGACTATCAAAAATGTTGCCAAAAAATTAAAAGAATACAATATAAGGATTTCCACAGAAAGAAGACCACAACATTTACGTCTAGGGAGTCTGAAGATATAAACTGGGGCTGGAAAGCAAAGTCAAAAAGCGTTGCCAACGTATGCCAGCCAAATATCGGTAAAATCTATGGTAAAAAATCGGTAGGTATTGTCAGAAATAAGTAAGGTTTAAATATAAAGTTAGACATTGTTGCTTGATGCAAGGAAGTATGCAAGGAAGTATCTATGGTAGAATCTAAGAGGACTGCTACATCCCAGGACTAAGTGCACAGCTCGGCGGCCCGTTCATGACGTCACTTATATAGGCTAAATGACAATTAAAACTAGAACTAACACTAGACCTAGAACTAACACTAGACCTAGAACTAACACGAGACGTAGAACTAACACTCCCAAAACATGTATAAAGGTAGACTATCTTCTATATCAGTAGATCAACCGATAAATCGGTAGGGTTAACAACGCTGCCTCCAACCATCTGAAAGTCAAAATTCCGAGTGATCGCAAACTACACAAGGAGGCACCAACCCAGGACACAGTAACAGGAGAAATTCTAAACTAAGAAGAAGAAGACATTAATATCTTTGAGATTGGCCTTCACTCGTTTCTGTATCCTAGACATTTATACCTCTCTTTGCCTGGGACTGCTCAAAACCTAAATTTTAGCTTTTGTTATCATATATCGTTGATGCGCTTGCAAAATCCGCTATGTGCATTTTAATAAATTTTACAGGAATGAACAAAAGCTAATTAATTTTTTATAAAAGGACTTTCAATATATAGTTGTGTTTTTATAAAACCTAAAATAGGCTATCTCAAATATTTTCAACGGATTTACATGTATATAAATGCACAAATAATTATTATTTGCCAAACCAACATTCAAATGCACATAGCTGATTTTATTCACGCCTCAGAGTACACATAGAGGTATTCGTCATTAAAGCAAAGAAACAAGGTCAAAACATTCTTAAATTTATTTCAATGATTTGAACGAAGGCTCTACGTAAATTCTGGAGGATGATGCACGACAATAACGGCACAGAATCAGATTTCAACTTTGTATTTCTTGAATTTTTGGTTGGTATTTCTCCATTTTTTTCACCCTTTGGAGAGTCATTTTCCTTATTTTCTTCGCTATTGTTATCTTGATGGCATCTGGATGATTTGATCCAACTGTTAAATAGATCTTTTTTTATATCTAACGTTACCAGCAAAAAATCTCTGCATACCCTTACTTTAGTTCCATTTGTATTAGGTAAAAAACAGTCATAAACGAATTTTTTTCTTACACATTGTATATCCTTTCTACGCTTGATAGGTTGTCTAAAGTCTACAAGTCCCTTCAAATACCTTTTCTTTTCAGGCCAGGTATCAATTTTCCAAAATTTTTCAAATACTTCTATAATTTTTATGTAAAATTTTTTTGTCAACTCTGTGGTTACATGATTTAAGTTTTAGCTTCCTCTCTTTTCTTTCGATTATTTGTGCACCTGTTTTTGTTCTCTTGATTCCATTATATTTTAACCCAATCGTTATCTTCCTCTTGTTTCCATTTCTTGAACACTTTTTTTCTTTTAAGTTGGAACTGGGTGCTGCAAGGTTGGTAATCTTCATCAGAAGAAGTTTCCATATCAAAGTCTTTATTGTTATTATTTTTCTCATTTTCGTTGTTACTATTATATACCACAGAATCTTCATTAGAAAATGTGTTGTTAACAACAACTACAAGATCTGCATTAACATCAGTTGAATTCTCGTAATAAACACATAGAAACTTTTAGTTTTAATCACTAAAAGTTTATTATTATTTTGTGAAAACTAGAAGTCTCTATGTGTTTGCCATAAACGAAAAACAGCTGTGTTGCCTGAATGACATAGCTACTTTTAGCTGTACCAAGTGGTGCTCAATTCCACTATGTAATGTTCAAATACATAGCTGGACATGCCAATTTAAGTTTTGCTCCTTTTGTGACAAAGCATAGTGTTGTACGTGACACACTGCACATTAAGTGATAATTATTTGTGTTTAAAATAGAATATCTAAGACGTTTGACAACATATGGTGACTGCCTCCATTTTTTTGTACCAAGAAAGATATTAATTATTTTTTTATGATTTGAATGAGACATGAAAAATAAAAAGCTTATTCGGATGAATAAAACTAGATTGATCACCTTAACTTAATTATTAAATATAAAACACATTTCACTATAACGAGAATTTTATCCAAGTAAATTCTGCAACGTTCAGTGTAATTATTGTGGCTGGAACCAGAGAAATGGATAGAATGAATAATTCGATAGAATCACAATTGCAAGAAGAACACAAAATGTTGCGAGATGGATGCATGCTGTTGAAAAAAAATCTATCAGTGTTTTGAAAGAGAACGTTCCGAATGAGAAAAGCGTTTATTAAAAACTTTTTAAAAATAGAATGCAAGTTAATGTTACGTTGTGTTAAAGCCTAAATCAATTATTTACACTATCAGCCAGTTGCAGAAATACTCATCAATATTTAGAAAGAGTTAACAGAAGTGTACACCGTAATCAAACTGTCGTTGAAACACGTAAAATATCTGTGTATAAATCCATCACATGAAACTGTTTTGTATAGTCTTGTATAGAATGAAAACTGTTTGGAAGAACGAAAAGAGATATCAAACTAGTTGGAAAACGTGTGTGTATACGAAGTGTTATAAAGTAGAGGTTCCGCGGCTGTATAACCGCCATTCCTGATTGTGTGTAATATGTTTATACAAACTAAGATTTAGTATGCGAAGGCGGGCCCAGGCCAACTTCCCTAGTAATTTATTCTTCTTGTCTGGTGCGGCAACGACTTTTGGGGGCATTGTGCGTCCTCCGCCGCTCCTTCACCCGAACCATTCCGCCCACTTTCTTACCCCCCGCAATTAGTCTAGCGTCGGATTTGAATAATAATTTATTCGCCGTACTTGTTTGACACATGACTGCCTCCTCTCGTTCCCCACTATTGTATTCTACTATTTCACATCCGCCTCTTTTGGCTAAAACGAAATACACAACCTAAGTTAACTACAAATTAACTATTAAGATCAGTAAATTTAATCGAATTTTTTTGTTCACACTAAATGAAGATATAAAGAATTAAGGTTGATAACAATGAGGCAATTAACTATAAGTGTATTCTAGAAAATCGAATAAAAATGGGGGATTGTAGAGATAAAGCCGAGGAGAATTTCCAGTTTTTGCATACCGAATTGTTTTGGTGCCTTTTATCGCAAAGTTCCGGTAACACGGGAGCGAGCGAACGAACGAACGAGGTCGGAGTTTTAAAATTAATTAACATTCTTGTTATCTATCCGTGGGAGATGGAAGGCCGAGGTTTGGTTCTTTTTGTTGGGGGACGTTAACTACGCCCCTTGGGGCACACCTCGCAGGTAAGAAGCCTAGTTGCTTCGGAACAATTGAAATTATTTCAAAACGAAATTACTGGGTGCAAATTGGGCTACGCCCACCCCCGTGAATATTAACGAACCTCACCGTTGCCCTGTAATTTTATTGTTTGCCAATTCTAACTTTAGAAAACGCTTCAGCCCGGTTCGTTTCGTAACGTTTCGTTGTTTTTGAAAATAGCATTTAGAAATCCTACGTTGGATAAATAAACCACATAAAATCTACTTCAGGCTGCGAAATGGATATATAACCCGCACGAAGTTATGTCCTGGCTTGGTCAGGTCAGATGGGGAGGAAACGTAAATTAATTTGTAAAACTTTGGTTGATGTATACGCGTGCAGACGCGAAAAAATAATACTGGAAAACATGGAAAAGCTACCCACTAGTTAACATGATATTACGCTACGTGGGCTCCGCTGTTAATATATGCTGAAAGCTCGCGAGCTTTTCTATTTTCCACGGGAGGCATGTGCTTCCTTTTTTTAACGCCCAATTTTTCATTTTCTCTTTATCTCGCCGTGCGTGCATCCCCCATACCGGAAGCGTTATTAACCCCGTCTGTTACTAATTACACGTCATTTACTCTCTTTTCCTACTTGCTAGCCTGGTTTGACGTTCACATTTTTCGACTTGGCTATTAGTTACTTCAAAATAAACTTAGAGACAATGAAAGAAACATTTTTAAAATTGTTTCCCCATTGTAAAAATAGATGTAACGAGAATTTTTTATTGGTCCAGATGTCTCTAAACTGTAGCAGTCGATTGAAGTAAGAATCGAGAAAGAAAGGGTATATTACTACTACTACATCGGAAAATGGAGAAGAGCACTGGGTTTGTCGGATAAAAGGTTGGAAGTTGTTAGATCGAAGAGCTTTATTTCAATGTTCTTTCATTGTTGCGTGAAAAGTCCTCCTGGTAGATTGTTTCATTTCCATAAAATCGGGTAACGCCATTTGCGAGGCGGTCGAGAAAGCTTCAAGTCGGATTCGCTCGGTCGACTTCCTTTGATAAACGGTTATTAAGTGAATGGAGGCCCATTATTTTCAATATTTTAATATTCGTTTAAAGTATAGCCACTTTGTGCCCGGAATAAAACACGGCCGTCCCCGTTCAAATCCCATTTATCCGCGAGGCCGATTTCAAGAATTTATGCACTACAACGTTCTGAAATCATAAAAGCATCGCGCCGGCTTATGCGTTTTTATTTATTGGCCGCAGGAAAAGGTATTGATCGCCATACTTTGGGCTTTCGTTCTTCCTCACATAAATCATACGATCCTCATTTGTATATCCATTACAAATCCCTTTTATGACAATTATATATTCGCGTTGCGTTATCCAGTTTCAATAAGCTTTATATTCTAACAACGCGCGTTTAGTATTAAAATTACAAAATTTACATTTTGATCACGCGAATTGCATTTTGCAGCACACATTCGATTATATATCGTTTTGATATGTTAAAATATACGAATGAGCTGAAGGTTTATTATAAACCCGGTATAATCATAAACGCGAAACCTTTATTCATCAAATCATTAAAACTACATATTTAAAAAAAAATAATGAAGCGAAATTTAAATCACCTTTTTTAACTCTTTTGGTAATTTCGAATACCAAACAAACCGCATTCATGTATATTTACTCACATTACCATATGTTAATATGTGTGCTAATTAAAATAACTCACCCCTTATTCATTAGGGCTTGTAATGAGCGCTAAAACACGAAATGTAAAATGTACGATAACTAGAATAAGCTGGAATGGTTTATACTCAACTTTAATTAGTATTAAATTAATAATTTTAAATTTGCAAAATAGATACGAATTTTAGAAATTTATTTAATTGGGTTTTTTCAAGGAATGATTTTGATTTTCAGGTTTCAATTCATTTCAAGCCAACTTGATTAAGAGCACCTTTTAGTATCAACTCCGTGTGCTATTTCTTCACTGCAAATCTGTTGTTTACACATAAACTAGCATTATTGGTGACTCCAGTGTTAAGGAAGAAAGTTTCGACCAGGATGCAGCATCCTTCTTCAGGTATGCTCATAAAATAAGGTCAAAGAAACATTTTTTGACCAAACATTTTCAAAACTATTTTTCTGCATTTACACACATGGGAAAACGAAAGAACAATAAGTGTCTAGGAATGAGTTCTTAAGAACTAGCGAACTTACGGAGGCTTTGTGACGAAGAAACGTCCAGGAAGACCAAGAATTATTATCAGAGGATGAGTTAACATGGTGTCAGGTGTAAACCAATTTTGAAGATACAACAAGATAGAAAACGGTAAAAGAAAAGAAGTAATTGAAAGTGGTGATATTGAACTTAGCCTTAAAAAAGACAACGAGGTAGAACTGCTAGGAATTTATTAAACGATAGACAGAAATGCTTAGAGTAATGAAAAAAAACCATCACCGACTGCTTTAAGTATAGAAAAGTAGAAAAGCTTCGTTAAGAGTTGGTCAAATTATTGTATAAGAAAAGACATCTTTTCTTAAAAGCATTAGTTAAATATAACGAATTTAATCTAACAGAGATGTAATATATTTACGAGCTCATTTTAATTATTATGTGATCTAGATACGGGAGCCAATGATTTTAATGTTATATATCTCAAATGAAAGCTTACGCCTGGCTGAATATAGAAGTTATAAAGGTTAAATGAACAAGGCGTATATACGCATAACATTGTAATACATGAAACTGTAACTACATTTTTCTCGAAACATCCTTTTTACATGTGGTTAACACGATTCCTAAAAAACTACTCATTCGATTGACTTAAAATTTAAACTGCACTTTCAAATAGAATCTTTCTATCGTATGATCTACAGAGAAACTGATACGATATACAGACTGATTCAGAGTAAGCGCCTTATTTTTTTTTAGCCACACTATGGGTACTACTTTCAAAATATTTGGCAGTTATATGTTTTAGGACACTCTCTACACGATGGTGATATCATATTTTCAATTGGACGAATTATTTCAAAATGGCGACTGTCAACTTTTTTTTTTAAATGGAATGCCAAAATTTTTTTTTTATTATTGAGATCTTAAAAGCATTCTTTTTACGACAGTATTTTGTTTTTCTTAAAAATTCATTTCTTTCCCCATCCAAAAGGAACCTAATATTTTAATCTATACTCTGTTTTTAAACCAGGAGGAGTATTTTAAATTTGTCACCAGATTGACCTTGCACAGGCAATTTTGAATTTTGATTTTGAATTTGAAGGTTAGGTAATTGATAATTCGACAGTTTCGTGTCATTATTGTATATTTTGTGTTCTTAAACCCTTTTTTATTATATTTTGAAATAAATATACTCATAACTTCAATGTTAATTTGTATGTATAGTGTTGACGATAACAAACGAAAATAAATACAATAATAAGTAAATAAATAAATAAATTATTAATTTAAATTTACCGCCAAAATATCTAGTGATATTTTCTGGTGATTTTTTCCAGTGTAAATCTGACTTTCGCGTTTACTCCTCCTGGTTTAAAAACAGAGTATAGTTCTAGTGCAAGTGTTAGTTCTAGTTTTAATTGTTATTCAGTGCTAAGTTGTATATTTTTAAGTTTCGGGTTTAGCCCTGTGTCTTCAGACGCTGAATGTTAGGTAAGGTTAGTTTTGTTAACAAACATTAATTATACCATGAAGTATTCTTTGGCAATTTGTAATGGCAATTATAGCGTGAAGTTTTCTTTTGGAATGTCAATTATAGCGTGAAGGAATGTAAGGTAAGGTTAGTTTTGTTTACAAACATTAATTATACCATGAAGTTTTCTTTGGCAATTAGTAATGGCAATTATAGCGTAAAGTTTTCTTTTGTAATGTCAATTATAGCGTGAAGGAATGTGAGGTAAGGTTAGTTTTGTTTACAAACATTAATTATACCATGAAGTATTCTTTGGCAATTTGTAATGGCAATTATAGCGTGAAGTTTTCTTTTGTAATGTCAATTATAGCGTGAAGGAATATGAGGTAAGGTTAGTTTTGTTTACAAATATTAATTATACCTTGAAGTTTTCTTTGGCAATTTGTAATGGCAATTATAGCGTGAAGTTTTCTTTTGTAATGTCAATTATAGCGTGAATGAATGTGAGGTAAGGTTAGTTTTGTTTACAAATATTAATTATACCTTGAAGTTTTCTTTGGCAATTTGTAATGGCAATTATAGCGTGAAGTTTTCTTTTGTAATGTCAATTATAGCGTGAAGGAATGTTAGGTAAGGTTAGTTTTGTTTACAAACATTAATTATACCTTGAAGTTTTCTTTGGCAATTATACTCTGTTTTTAAACCAGGAGGAGTATTTTAGATTTGTCACCAGATTGACCTTGCACGTGATTGGTTGAATGCGAGGAAGGTTCACACACAGGCAATTTTGAATTTTGATTTTGAATTTGAATGTTAGGTTATTAACAATTCGACAGTTTCGTGTCATTATTGTAAATTTTGTGTTCTTAAACCCTTCTTTATTATATTTTGAAATAAATACACTCATAACTTCAATGTTAATTTGTATGTTTAGTGTTGACGATAACAAACGAAAATAAATACAATAATAAGTAAATAAATAAATAATAACAATTATTAATTTAAATTTACCGCCAAAATATCTAGTGATATTTTCTGGTGATTTTTCCTAGTGTAAATCTGACTTTCGCGTTTACTCCTCCTGGTTTAAAAACAGAGTATAGTAGCGCATGAATGTTTTACACTCGATGTTATTTTTGTCAAAATAAATAAATAAGTAGATGTTTATTACAAAATAAAGTTTAATTGTTTCTTTTGTGTCTAGCGCTACTTGATATTTGGACAAAAATAACATCGAGTGTAAAACATTCATGCGCTACTGAATTTTTAAGAAAAACAAAATACTATCGTATAAAGAATGTTTTTAGGACCTCAGTAATAAAAAAAAAATTTTGGCATTCCATTTAAAAAAAAAGTTGAGAGTCGCCATTTTGAAATAATTCTTCCAAGTGAAAATGTGGCATCACCATCGTGTAGAGAATGACCCAAAACATATTACTGCCAAATATTTTGAAAGTAGTACCCATAGTGTGGTTAAAAAAAAATAAGGCGCTTACTCTGAATCAGGCTGTATACTTACGTGTTTTTTTTTTGCAATAAACTTATCGATTTCAAGAACAAAATCGATTATGTTAATTTGACTAGGCACCATTTTGCCAATAATGTTTTTTTTGCTTAGTTCTAGTTCAAACGATAATCACAACTATGTATATAGAAAAGAACATCATTTCATTTTTGAGTTTTAGATCATTTCAAGGATAGATATTGTGTCAACCAGCAACTTAGACAATCCACGCACCAACTTGGTTGAAGGACAATGTAAAGATTATTTTCTATAAACAATTCTTTTTAAATAAGTAAATATATCATGAAAACATATGCAAAAGATTAAATTGAAATACCACATAATTTGGCAGCTAAAAATTCCCAAAGAAATCATTTTATTTGATACAAAGAAAGATACTCACCCCTTAAAAAGCTTGAATTAATTTATACTAGTATTATTTGGGGTGGTTTACACTCAATTTCAAATTATTTCATGTTTTGACAATGTTAATAATTAAAGCTTTATGATTTTTCAGGCTCAAAACGAAAAAATGTATTGAAATCCAATGAGTAGCGTTCAAACCCTTAAACGCCCGCACATCAACTAAAATGCGTTATTAGCGAATCAACTTCCAAACATCCCCTCCTTAATTTATTGTGTGAAGAGGAATACTGGAGGTGAATAAACCAAAAAATGTAAAGACGACGAGGCGAAGCGGTTTTTAATCGTTTTTTGGTTTCAAAACTCAACCTTTCTATAAAAAAATTACTCGTTTTCTCGAAACATTTCAAATAAAACTTACGTCATTTTACTAAAATAAAATGCACTAAGTAATCGAATTTTAATGTTTAACACTTCCTGCAGCAGAATCAGGTGCCCAACAAATAATTAAAATGAAGCGGCTAACACGTTGGGTTATGCAGCATCCCTTATTTTTTGTTATGAAATATAAATTTGAAATTGAATGAATTTATCAATTCACAACTATAATCACGTCACCTCTTTTTGCAGAAAATCTCATGGCACTTACTGCTCTGTTCAATCAGTGTTTAAACACAGGATGTGTTCCTGATAAATTTAAGATAGCAAGTATTTTGCCGCTATTCAAAAAAGGTGATATTGATGATCCTTCGAATTTTAGACCAATTAGTATATTGCCGGTGTTGTCAAACATTTTTGAAATGCTATTGAAAAATCAATTATTCAATTATTTTGAAATTAATAATATTTTTAACAAACAACAATTTGGCCTTAGAAAAGGATTCTCTACGGCACGTCGATGGTTTTGAGGCTTCGCAATACACTGAAGCTAGTTTTTTGGATCATACCAAAGCTTTTTATTGCGTGTCTCATTCTATCTTAATACGTAAACTGTACGGTTACAATGTCGCCCCGGACGCTTTTGTCATCTTATCTCACAAATAGAAGTAAATTTGTTAAATTTAACTAGGTGATATGTAACCCTGGGAATATTACAAGCAGTGTTCCTCAGGAGTCAATTTTGGGTCCTATATTGTTCTTAATACTTAATATTAATGATTTATCTTCTTTCCTAAGTGGTGAAAGCTCAAGTTCAATCTTGTAAGCGGATGACACAAGTTTGCTGACAAAACATGTTCTGGCGTTGATGCCAAGGGATTGCAAGATTTAATGTTAAAATCGGCAAAACATTGGTTTGCGAGTAATCGTCTAACACTGAATGCTCATAAAACAGAAGTATGACCTTTACACTAAAGCAAACTACTATTAAATCCTGTGTAGCGGGTATAGGAGTCAGGTTTTTGGGTGTTCATCTGGATTCCGGGCTTACCTGGAATATTCATGGTGAGAAATTAGCCTCACGCTGAGTCTGAGTCTTCCTCTGCTCGGGTATTGCGTTCCGATTATTTTGCGCTTTTTCTGACCCATCTAAGTTATGGGCCTGGGGATATGCTCCGATCAATAAAAGAATATTTGGTATACAAAGAAGAGCTATTAGAAATGTTGCTAACTTTAATTACACTGAAGACTGTAGGCCTTCTTTTATCAAATTAAAAATATTAACACTACCTTCATTATATATTTTGGAGTGTTTAAAACTCACTTTACATCATAGTTAGCACAGGAAAAAATACTGATGTCGACAATTATGGCACTAGGGGGAGGAACGACATTCGACCAAAAACACTGCCACTGGAGAGGTCGAGAAACGCATATAATTACTATGGAGTGAAATTCTTCAATGTTTTGGCATTGTGGTTATAGAAGCTTACCTTATAAAGTTTAGGACAAGTTAAGGACACGGATTTATTTTGTCGAGGATTTAATGTAATGTAATGTATTTAGTAATTTAGTCTTTCTTATATGTTTTTTATGTTGCATTTATATTTAGATTTTGACGAATGTATGCCCTCTAGGTTATTAACATAATAAATTATTATTATTACGTTATGATACACTTTTGGGCGGTACTGTACGTGCAGTAGACATATCGCAATTATACGATCAAAGAAATCCAACATCTCAGTTCGTTTTTTGCAACCTTCTAAGGGTGTTAGCTTTAATTTAATTTTGCTCCTGGTGAGTAGAAGTATGAATCACTACCACGATAGTATCTGCGTGACCTACCTACATTTCACATTTCGGGACCTAGGAATAATCCTTATACGACTCTGGAAATCGTCTTTCTCGCTCTTTGGCCTTCAGATGCGTCGGAAGTTGATCTAGAAAGAAATTATAAATCATTGGCAAATCCTAAATATAATACGATATGCATCCAGCCTTTCAGGGCGGATGTTTAATAGGCGTAAACTTTCTTTAAGTCATTCTTTCAGCAGTGAATTAACATGATACTTTTTCTTTATATACCTTATATATGCGTAAAAGTGACTATTGTTTTAAATACGTTAAAAGTATTTTAAAAAAATCGATACTACGATAAAATTAGCAATTCAAAAAGTTCGATCGGCAATCCAAAAGGGATTTATTCAAATTAACATAACTAAACGATTTTAAATTACCTTCCTGCCTACCCTCACTATTTTTTTACTCTTTTCTCGCCCGCCAAGTCTTAATGCAACCAGCGCTCAACTTCGTTCCAATCAGGCACAGCTTTGAATATTCATAAATAGTAATGGAAAGCTCCCCTAATATTACTCTCAGTGAGATGCACAATTTTATAATAGTTATTGATCTTGTATAATTTAAAACATTTTTAATTAAAGGATTTAGTTTCATTAAACATAAAATCATTTGTATCACCAAAAAGAAAGTTTATTGGTCATAATTTATAATAATTACTTTACAAAAACACTTAATTAGGTTTCCCTCGTCCAAAACCTCCTCTGAATTCAACATCAGCAGTACCAGCTCCAACATCAGCTTTTTTATCAGGTCCGCTAGTGCCACCAGGTGCTCTTCTGTACCCAGCGCGATCTTCTGCAGGTTTTGATGTTTCAGATCGAACAGCTGTTGCCCTAGGACGCGCAGTTTCTGTTCTAAGTTGTCTTTTAAGTGTTGCTGGGACAATTTCAGGTGGCAAATGAAGATACGTTCTTAAATATTCAATACCTTCATTGGTCAAGTACCTACAAGTAAATTAAACTTCAAAAATATATAAATAAACTACAGTTTTTACTCACCAATAAAAATGCCTCCATGCAAATTGTTCCTTAACATATCCTCTCGATTTTAAAGATTGTAAAGCTTTAATAACCTCCAAATTAGGGATAGTTTCTAATTCGGGATGTTTTGGTGCATGGTAGTCCTTTTTAGCCACCATAACACCCTCCTTAAAAAGGTATTCGTAGATTGCTACTCTATTCTTTTTTGGCATCAACATCCTAAAGAAAACAGAAAGATAAACATGAGTTACATCGGATTGTGAGGTTATGTTACTTGAATACACGAAATTATCAAAAATTGGATTTATTATAAAAAATAAAGGTGGATGATAGTTCGATAAAACATTAATATGAAAGATATTGCGAAAAAATGATATGATTTAGTTTGATTATTAAGATATTTGCGGAAAAAACTTACTTGACGCTTTCTGGTTGACACTTGACGTGAAAAGGAGGCGAAGTGGGAGAGAGTGAAATCCCCTAGACGTGTTTACAATTTTTTAGGTTGGCAATGAATTTATTTATGAATTTATATTTATCGAAATTCGATTATGATAATTATGATTAATTAGTTATTATTTTGTATGTAACAATTATTTAATGTTGCTTTTTAATTTTAAAATGGAAAAATTTTGAAATTAGTATTGTCACTTTTGACAGGTGAAACAATTTAAAAATTTTGAGGTTAAGTGTAATCTTAAAGTTGATATCCTGTGAGATTTTTAATTGAATTATATTGAATATTTATAATACTTTCAACATTTTTGGATTTAAGTAAGTTGAATTTGGTGTATTATTCATATTATCAGTGATGATATTTTTTTTTTAGGTGAGATTATAGGTTTATCGCAGCATTGTTCTTGGAATACTTTCAAAATGATCTTTTATTAGTATTAATTAATAAAATTAATTCATTTACTGAATATAAATCACATTTACAATGTCATCAAACGAGGTTGAGTCTGAAGTGAAGCTTCAGAATATGATAAATATCGATGTATATAGACAACATGTTCAAACTTATATTAATTTGGTAAAGATCTTGTTAGGGTGTATAATGATGATATTATTGTGGAAATTTTTAGCATATTTATCAAGCGGCTTATTATTGGGCCGAAAAAGTAGTTGCATTAACTTGTAATAATCCAAGAGACATTTATTGGTTGGCTCAATGCATGTTTTTATTGAAACAATATGATAGAGCAGCTCATTTATTAAGATCTAGATCTTTAGATACGGTTATACACGCTATTTTTTCAATAAAACTCCTTAATTATTAAATCCCTTTTTTTAGACATACGTTTTATGTAATTATTTAACAGTAAAATCTTTATTAGAGGCTAAAGATTTAAATGAAGCCTTCAAAGTATTGAATTCATTTAACCCAGATGTATTTACACATGTTAGTAGCATTGATATGTCAAATTTAGGTACAGAATTTACATCTTTTGATGATACCCCAAAGCATGTAAGTGAAAATCCCAAAAAATAATTAAACAATTAATTAGATTTTATTTTAAAGCAAATATGTGCTTCGGTTTTTTTGATCAAAGGAAATGTATTGGAAGCTATGGATAATCGTGGATTAGCCGCGGATTGTTACAGACAAGCGTTGCAATGCGACGTTTATTGTTTCGAAGCGTTTGAAAATTTAATTCAACATCAAATGTTAACAAGTGCTGAAGAAATTGATTTATTAAATTCACTTCCTATATCTCAACAATGTACCCCTGAAGAAGCTGAGGTTCTAACTATGCTTTATAAAAGTAAATTAAAAATATATCAAGGTGTTGTAAACATATCTGAAAATAAAAATCCAATTCCTCCAATGATCACTTCTCAATCAATGTTCTCAAGCACCCCAAGACACGATTTAATTGGTGCTGAAAGAGATTTATCAACACAAAAAGATGTTTTAAGTGATAACAAAGAAATTGATAATAAAGATATTGAAGGAATTCCGACGCAATTAGAAGTAAACTCGGCTATTTTACGTTTAGAACAGAGTTTAGACGTTTTGGTTTCTGAAGCTGAATATTTATATTACATTTGTGATTATCAACGTTGCAAAAAATTAACTGAAAATATTTTAGCTGTTGATCCTTATCACAGCGGATGTTTACCTATTCATATTTCGTGTCTTGTTGAATTAAAAGAATCAAATAGTAAGATAAAAAAATCTCAAATTGTAAAATAATTAATGAATTTGTTTTAGAATTATTTACATTATCTCATAAACTCGTGGAAATATATCCAGATAGAGCTGTTGGTTGGTACGCGGTCGGTTGTTATTATTATGTTACAGGTAGAAGTGATTGTTCGAGAAGAAATCTTTTAAAAGCAACCACTCTTGATAAACTTTTCGGCCCCGCTTGGTTAGCTTATGGACATTCTTTCACTTTAGACAACGAACACGATCAAGCAATGGTCGCTTACTTTAAAGCATCCCAATTAATGAAAGGGTAATTATAAATTTATTTTATTATTTTTTTATTATCAAAACAAATTTTAGTTGTCATTTACCACTTCTGTATATCGGTTTAGAATGTGGCTTAACCAATAATGTTCCTTTAGCGACGAATTTTTTCGATCAAGCCATAAAAATTGCTCCAAACGATCCGTTTGTTTTGCAAGAAATGGGAGTTATCGCCTTTCAAAGTTTAAAGTAATTTGATTTATTCGTTTATAATAAAATGGTATAAATTTTGTTTTCTTTAGATATGATTTAGCTGAACAACACTTTAAAGAGGCTTTAAACGTTGTTAAATGTTCTGGTTATCAAAAAGTTCTTCCAGAATGTTGGGCGCCACTTTTAAATAATTTAGGACATGCTTTGAGGAAACAAAAAAAATATATGGAAGCTGTAGAATATCATTTAGAGGTAAAAAATAACTATTTAACAGTAGAACCTCGATTAGACTAATTTAACTAGTAAACATAGATTTCTAAGATCACCTCTATCAAGCAGCTAGAAGTCTTTGATGTTTGTAGCAAGGATGATGTTTGCCCCCTTTCTAATTTACTGATTTTGTATTTTCAGAAAATGCAATTTTTGTCGTTTTTTTTCTTATACAACCTTATGCTATAATATGTTCATCAAATAGAAAGAAATATTCTCTATCAAAATATGCAAAAAAAAACATATGGGTTCCATTTAAGATAACAATGTTGGTTACCATAGCCAGAGGCGGTGCTACCGGGGGGTACAAGGGGTGCACTGCATCCGGGCGCCGCCTAAAAGGGGGCGCCGGCGCCTTTTTAATGTTTTCTCCAACAATATCTTATCTTTCTTTTGCAGTATTTAGACCTGTCAGCAGTAGCTAGTCTTCAGAAAGCAGTATTTAGTCTCCACAAAGCAATTTTAGTCTTTAAAAAGCAGTATTTAGTGTTCCAGACGCTGTATTTAGACCTGTCGGCAGTATCTAGTCTTCAGAAAGCAGTATTTAGTCTTCTAGAAGCAGTATCTAGTCTTCTGCCAACGTTATGTATGTTTTCTCCAACAATATCTTATCTTTCTTTTGCAGTACTTAGACCTGTCAACAGTATCTAGTCTTCAGAAAGCAGTATTTAGTCTCCACAAAGCAATTTTAGTCTTTAGAAAGCAGTATTTAGTGTCCCAGATGCTGTATTTAGACCTATCGGCAGTATCTAGTCTTCAGAAAGCAGTATTTAATCTTCCAGAGCAGTATCTAGTCTTCAGAAAGCAGTATTTAGTTTTTTAGAAGCAGTATCTAGTCTTCTGCCAACGTTATGTATGTTTTGTTCTTGATACTGACAGCTACTTCTTTCTGGGTGTCTATCATCATCTTTTTGGGAGCCTCTTATTATCTATACGGATCTTGTACCACCCGGTACCTCATTTCTGCAGCTGTTACTTTGTTTTTGTGCTTATCCTGTATTGGCAAAGTTTCCGTATTGGTGATTTCCTATCCTGTGCAATAACAAGACAAGTAACACATAAGCATTGCCATGAAAAATCATGTTTGGTTTATAATCAATTTTTTGTTTTCTCTGAACAGTAATTTCAGACTTCATGTGGACTTTGAACAATGTAATTGCTGTTTTTTGCTGAAGTTTATAACTATTGCAATTTCAGACTTTTTCTTGCAAATTAACCTTCTGACCAGAGTATTCCCGACTATTCCCTTAAGTTTGGTTTTCACCAGTATAATTCTTAAATTTTTGCTGAAGTATGGATTATGATTATTCCAGTCTTTTTTAAGTTTATTTATATTTCATTTACCATAGTTATACAGGTGTCCCATATCTTCCGCATCAGAGCATTATACGGTTGTAGGATACATTATTCTGACGCGATCTTTCTAATAAAATTTTTCCGAAATGTTTATAATAACCGAACGGGAACTGTTTAAAGTCTCTCCAATAGCGATTCACTTCAATAGCACAAAAAGTTTATTCCTCTTTCCGTGTCGAATCTATCTATTATATGATTTACGATATCCGAAGGCGTTTCCCGAAGCTTTTCTTGAATTGCTATTGGAGGAAAAACAGTTCCCGTGCGGTTATTATAAACATTTCGGAAAAATATTATTAGAAAGATCGCTTCAGAATAATGTATCCGGTTGTAGGATAGATAATGCTCTGATGCCGAAGATACGGGACACGCTGTATAGATATTCCATACATAATGGGCACCTGTATTGGGCTGTATAATTATTTGCTTAGAAATGCGTTGATTTATGTTGCTCACAGGGAAATTAAAATTTTAGTTTATCAAAAAATTTTATTAATAAAAGTTGTTTCTAATATAACTCTCAACAAATATTGTTTATAAAAAAATTCGATACGATCAATAATTATAATGATATGCCAACAATATACCATCGTACTGTTCAGTGGGAAATTAAAATTTTGTGTTATCACAAAATACTGATAATAAAAGTTGTTTCTAATAAAATTCTGAACAAATATTATTTATAAAAAAAATCGATATGATCAATAATTATCGTGATATGCAAACGATATACCAATGTACTATTTAGTAGGAAATTAAAATTTTGTTTTATCAAAAAATGTTGTTAATAAAAGTTGTTTCTAATACAATTCTGAACAAATATTGTTAATAAAAAAATTCGATACGATCAATAATTATTATGATATGACCACGATATAAAAGCGTACTTTTCAGTGGGAAATTAAAATTTTGTTTTATCACAAAATATTGTTAATAAAAGTTGTTTCTAATATAATTATCATCAAATATTATTTATAAAAAAAATCGATAGAATCAGTAATTTTTATGATATGTCAACGATACACCAACGTACTGTTCAGTGGGAAATTAAAATTTTGTTTTATCACAAATTACTATTAATAAAAGTTGTTTCTAATATAATTCTCAACAAATATTGTTTATAAAAAAATTCGATACGATCAATAATTATTATGATATGCCGATGATATACCAACGTACTGTTCAGTGGGAAATTAAAATTTTGTTTTATCAAAAAATACTGTTAATAAAAGTTCTTTCTAATAAAATTCTGAACAAATATTATTTATAAAAAAAATTGATATGATCAATAATTATTATGATATGCAAACGATATACCAACGTACTGTTCAGTGGGAAATGAAAATTTTGTGTTATCACAAAATACTGTGCATATTAAGATTTTATCAATAATTGGTAATTATTTAAAACGGTTTTTGATAAAATTTTAATATGTTAAAGTGCGTTTATATAATTTGACATAAGTTTATATCTAAAATTTAAATATGATTTATATTTTAACATGAATTGTACATTATAGAGGTCTTCTGAGGACGGCCAGGTGGCTGAAATTAATAAAGACAATTAACAAAATAAAATTTATCACCTTAGTAAATAAAGATTTATTACCTACTTTATCCAAGAAAAGGTGAAATGAATATTAACCTAAACTATATTAGTCATTTGTGGTTTTAAAGAAAAATGTTTCAAATAAAAAATTCTTTATTAATTGTGGCGCATTTTTTGGCGATATTTGCTTGATTACATTATTTTTTATTTCGTTGCTATGGCAACCAACATTGTTACTATATGTTTTTTTTTGTATATTTTGATAGAGGATAAATCCCTTTACACGATGAACATATCAAATCATATGGTACAAATGTAGAAAAAGACTACAGTGATAAAAATAAGAGGAAGATTACTTCAAAATTTTCTGACAAATCGTACAAATTTAATTGTAGCTTTAGACAAGTTGGAGTTAAATAAAAGAGAAAGTATTTAGTAAGATTTAAGTTTTTAATGGATTTGCAAAGAAAAATTAACCGCTCCTACATTATCATCATCACATCAAGTTTTTCATGTCGTTTCTCGCCACTAAGATTCTTTCGCGGCTTCTTCCACTAATTATAAATTAAAGCACACATAATTCGTCGTCTGGTTTAATTGCATACGATTAATCGGAGTTCTACTATACTAAAATACCAAAAATAATATCATTAATATTTTAGGCTTTAGTGTTAAGACCACAAACTCCTACAACATATTC
Organism: Onthophagus taurus; assembly: GCF_036711975.1. Taxonomy (NCBI): domain Eukaryota; kingdom Metazoa; phylum Arthropoda; class Insecta; order Coleoptera; family Scarabaeidae; genus Onthophagus; species Onthophagus taurus. The sequence continues at coordinate 24,742,141 of NC_091976.1, read as the reverse complement.
AGCGATTGCATTCAATCATTCTTTATTGGGTAACTTAATGGAAGCTGTCGATTGGTTTCATAGGGCTTTAGGTTTAAAAGGAGATGATACTTTTAGTACAACAATGTTAAATTATTTATTGGAACATTTAGCGGAAGATGATAGTCCGTTTCCTGGTAAATAACTTAATTATTTGATGATTTTTTTGTGTTATAATAAAAACTTTTAGGTGCACCTAATGAAATTCCGAATTTTAAATCATTAATTGAAGAAAGTGTACAATCAAATTCGGATGAAAGTGTCGCTGTTGAAGGAACCGTTGATGGAATAAGAAATGATTTATCAGATATGAGTATGAGTTATTAAAAGGGTAATTATAAAAAGTTTGTCTTTATTTTAAGAAGATACATACTAAATTATACGAATAATGTTGACGAAATTCTTATAAAATATTAAAAAAAAAATACAAGTGACACTTTTTATAAATAGAATGTTGTATGAATGTTGTTCAAACTTCTTATTCTACTTAAACCCTAATTTCTAAAAAAAAACTAAATTAGATTTTGTTACAATTTAATAAACCTCCGTTTCTTTTGGTGAACTCCTCTTTTCTGGAACTTCTTCGTCCTCATCATCTTCATCTACATCGTCTGAAGGGCGCATTTTTTCCTCATCTTCCATTCTAAATGAAAATATAATTATTATTTATTATATTTTTTTAATTGTCTTAATCTCACCGTCTCTTTTCCATCGTTGATGTTTCGTATTCATATTCAGGTTCATCATCTTCTTCATTCGCAGCTTTCCTTTTTTGAATAAATTTATAAGCGATGAATGCAAGAAGAAGAATTAAAGGAACGATGATTGCCATAACGATAGCTGTTGTGTAACCAGCGTATCTTGAGGAATATTCCTGTTGGCCTAAATAAAAATAATTTTTTGAATTTATATTAATTTAATTTATATATTTTTTTGTGGAATGGATACACAAGGTAATTAAATTCAAATATTGTAATCCATTCCACAATATAGGAAAATAAAAAATCAAAAAACATCGTTTAATAACAACCAATTAGTCATTTTGCTTTTCTTTTCCTATCCTGTGAAAATGGACCACTTCTTCCTTCCAAAATAAATTTATTGTTATAAAACTAAGAAAATAAAATTACATTAAAATTAATATCTTAAACATCTGTAACTAAATTGCGTTGACTTTTCGTAATTTGATCTTTATGTTTTTTATCTTTATCGACAAAGCTATATTCTGGCATTGCTGCAACTGGACTTGGGGTGACGTTCGGTTTTGGAAGTGGTGGTGGAGAGCTATATTTCGGTGGTGATAATGATCGATCTAATGGGGGCGTCGTAATATAAGGTTCTGAATAAACCGGTCCTGTTGAATCTCGAAATTCTGAATTTATTGGCGAATCTGCGTCATAATCTCCTTCCTCAAAATCTATGTTGGGACGATCTTTTAATGGCTCGTTAGTACGATAACTTCGATCGTAACTGCGTCTTTTTTGAGGTAATGTGTCCCCGTAACTACCTCGATCGCTCATCACGGGACTTCTATATGTATACTCATCTTCTGGGGATGCTGTTCCCGATCCAATTTCGTTCATTTTCATACGACTCGCCGAACGCGATGGGGGGCCGTATAACCATGAGTTATCGTTGCGTTTATCGCTTAATTTTCGGTAAGCTTTAATGATTATGTAAGCAAGCAAAATGACTAATGGTACTACAATAGCTAACACTATTGCAGTGGTTATTCCAGCAGTTCTAGAGGAATATTCTTGTTCACCTTTCGTTTAAACAAAAAATAATAACATTGAAAAACTAAAATATTAAAAAAAAATCAAAATACTTACGAAGACACTCTGTGTATCCATGAATAGGTGTATCCCATTGCCCGTGAGCTAAGCATTCTCTCCTTGGATCCCCAACAAGTACAAAGTTTTGGTCACATTCAAATTGGACAGTTGTTCCCGGTATAAAGAAGAAAGTACTTTTTCTTCCAAATCTAGGCGTAGGCAAAATTCCGCAAGAAATTGTTCTTATTGAATTCTGCTTTCTCATGTTGATAATGGTATTGAAATAATTCAAAGAGAAATGGGCCAAGTGTCTATCCAAAGTCATTGCGAAATCGTATTGGCAATGATAGTTTTCGTGACAGAATTGCCAAGCTTCTTCTCGATGCAAAGATCGATTCGGCGGGATCAATTGATTTAGATCGGTTCTAAATTCTGGTATAAAACTTCGATTATTAAACGACGAAGCAAGTCGACCAAATTCCCTATAGAATAACGCCGCCCCTATTCCTTCTTGGTGGTTATCTTCCAGCATCCAATGCATACCGAAATCGGTGTAAATGCGTTGAAATTCGTTTAAGTTTGTATGAATTGGTACTAAGGTACCATCAGGAAGGGCGAAATCATCTTCTACATCGAAACTCCAATTACCAAACAATCCCCTAGTTTGATTCTAAAAACGTTTCAACGTCAAAATTAAAAATTAATTTTTTAATTTGATACATACGATAAAAGTCCATGGTAAATACACCCTCGCAGTTAAAAATCCACGATTTTCAAGTACCTCAACACCCACTCCCGAATCAAACATCATAATAACTTCGGATTGATTTAAAATATATGTTGGTGTGTAAACAGTTACATCCGGGAAATGTTGGAATTTCAAAGCTGGGCGATCGAAGTACACTCTCCTATTATCAACGATAACATCTAATCTATATCTCCATCTAGCGTATTCTGGACGGCGTCGAACTTCAACCACCGTATTATTAACTAATTATTAAAAAAAAATTAGTTATTTTTAGATGAATAAAAATAAAAGATTAAAATTACCTCTAGCTACCACCGATGTTAATTCAGTAGCTCTAACTTCACCATATAAATTCATTGGCATTTGTTCAAATCTTCCTTGCACGTCCAATTGATGATCGGGAGTATTAACTCGCACCAAAACGAATTCGCCCATACCGTTAAATGTGTAAGCTAAATTATCGAACGTGATTATGTGCGGATCTCCAAAAACACCAGCAATTGAAGGTGCTTGATAAGAAACGCAATCTTGAGATGGTCTTCTTTCAAATCGAAGGGTTTCGCAGCCGACGGCTTGTTCACTTTGCCACATGCAACATAAATATCTTGGAACCATATCATGGAACCATTGTGAAAGGGAGGGAACTTTCGTTGGTTCGGTCCATGGAAGGAAACCTAAATTATGGGAACGACGAGGGAATGATCCCCATTGCTGATCGTACGATAACATTAAGAAATTCATTTTATCGTAACAACATTGTTGTTCAGAACCATCAAGGCTATAAAAAAATAATTAAATTTATGAATTATTTGAAAACAAAAAATTATTAATTAATAATTAACTTACGTCGGTGCTCCAGTTCTTACACAATGCATAGCTCCTCTATTATACATACATAAAGGATTTGAATCTCTATCGCAATCAAAATCGGGCAAAAATCGTCCCTTATCATTCAAAGCGTGTTGTAAAGTGCAAGGACATTGATTTAATTTATGAGTGAAACTTTTCAAAAATCGATCAGTTCGTAACCATTCATTACAAAGTGCCAATGGCCAATTTGATCCATAATCTCTTTCCCATTGGAAGTTAAAGTACCATCCCAAAGGAATTGGACGACTCCAAATCATGGGGGTAACCGAATACCCATTAGTTCCGTTAATAAAAATGGGATTGGTTAAATTAATTTGTAAGAAACCGAATTTCATGTCGGATACAATTCGATTTTCGCGGTTTCTAAACGTAGCGGGAGTAATGGTGTATTCACCAACGTTCGTAATTCCCTCGGCGATTAAATCGATGTACAAGAATTCCGGCCGAATACTTGTTTCTCTATAACCCCAAAGGGAGATTGAAATCGGCGCATTATCGTTTATCGTTAAATTTTGTTTGACCCATTTCAGTCGAATTTCTGTTGGGTTTCTTTGGTGGATTGAATTGTCGTCGAAGAAAATTTTTTCGGTGGCTTGCCCAGGAGGTTCAACATAATATTTACCTTTCCATTTAAACACCTCATTATTAATAGCAATTTCAAAACGAACATATCCTTGTACTGTTAATCTTGGTTGAACGCAAATCGCTCTGTTAGTATCTACGACTATTCCAAAAACTTCATCCGCAATATCAAATTTGCAACGAATTTTATCTCTAGGTCTAAAACAAGGACCTGTTATGTTTACCACGGTACCTGTTGGAAGAAATAAAATAATTTAATACAGGTTTTCTTTAACCTGAAGTTAGAGTTAAGTTCTTGTAAGTAAAAACGTACCTCCTAACATATTTCCACTTTCTGGGGCGAATATTAATGGGAGATTAGCCCCGTCGATATCTTTATTACAATTTCCAGTTAATATATTTTCATCAATCCGGAAAACGTGTCGTCCGGGAAAACCATTCGTCCAACCACGTCCTGTTAAGTCTCGAATTACTGATGCTTGACTGTACGGTTGATATTCATAAGCTCTACTTCCATTTCCGGCGTTAAAACCAACAAACGCGGGAATACCTCCTTCTCCTTTAAGTGTATCTCCCCCAGCCTCAGTGTGAGCTGACCATTGAATATCAAGATAATTAAAAATAGCATAAGTAACAACTTCATCGGTAGCCAAAACCACTTGAAAAGTGTTAGTGTGGAATAACGACTGACTAATTCCCCCGGCAAACGTAACATTTTTCCATGTCACAATAACCATATGTTTTGGATCAAAATTATCAGCACCAATCATTCCTTCACGAACATCCCACTTAACCCTTTCGTATGCTTCAACACCAAATTGATCGGTTCTAAATTGCAAATCTCTTTCCATGCGGTAATAAACACCGGGTCTTCTTTGATCGATATCCTCAGCACGAATCGAACCAATCCTACATTTACTGAAGAAAATCCCGATAAAACTCGGATCGTTTACCCTAGGCCAATCTTTAACTGGGAAAGTCAGAGGGTAACCTCCATAATTTTCCGGCGGGTCACTAAATTCTAAGTAACCGTTCATCGAAACTCTGGTGTAATTAAAACGGAAACCGAAGAAAGGAAGTTGAAAATTGAGATTTTTATGAATCGTCTGCGTTGATGATTGGATCGCCCTTTGAAAATCACCTTCATTGTCGCTACCTCCCATATCGAAAAACCAATACATAAATTCACTTCTTATTTCGCGTAATCGGGCTTCTGTGATTACATATGGAACTCCTCCTCCAGCTCTTTGTGAACGTTGATCAGGTGGTGCAAATCGAGACTTTATTGAATCTAGATAGATGTATAGAGAAAATATTAAAATTAGGTAATAATAATAATTTATTGTTAATAAATAAAAGTTCGAGGTCTAATGTTAGTTCTAGTGCTAGCGTCAGCTCTAGTTTTAGTTGTTATTCAACATTAGATTATTGTACGTTTTAATTGAAGTAAAAGTAACTTTCGGGTTTAGCCGTCTTAAGAGACGTGCGGCTAAACCCAAATGTTTCTAGTTCTAGATCTGGTGTTAGTTCTATTGCTCTAGTGGGGACACACTTCCCTATCTCAAACGTCTGCTCTAATACGGATGCTGACATTAAAGCAATGGATATAACCCGTCCATCCGGTAGGGTTTACAGCCTAGCTGGGAAAATTTTTACCCCCAACAGAGTAAGGTGAGCTATTTCTAATTTGAAATCACCTGGAGGGGATGGAATTCTGCCTATTTTGCTGCAAAAAGGCATAGAAGACCTACTCTCAATAATAATATGCCTATATATAGCTTCACCAGCTATAACTTCAACTATATACCTACATTATGGAGGAAAGTAAAGGAGGTCTTTATACCTAAAGGTGGTAGACCAATTAGCCTAACTTCATTTCTCAAAGGGATGGAAAAGGTAATCAATCAATACCTTAGGAATGGAGCGCTGGTCAATAATCCACTCAATCCAAGTCAACATGCTTATTAGAAAGCAAAATCAACAATTGCTGCTCTCCATGCTGTAACAAGCATTTTAGAGAGACAATTGCAACCAAAGAGATAGCCCTATGTGCTTCCATAGACATAACGGGTGCTTTTGATAACACCTCCTACGAATCCATAGAGAAAGCTCTAAACGTAAAAGACACAGTGACAATGACGTCGATTCGTTTGATGTTGGCGGCATCTCGTTTTATGACCTCGATTTAAAACGCACAATGAATGGGAGAAACAACTTAATTTACCACCAATAGCAGCAATACCTTGCATCGACGCAACAATATGGCGTCAGATTTGGCGGGATACCGCCAGAGTCACTTCTGGTTATTCTGTAGTATAGCTATGCTGAAAAGTCGGGACATCACAGCCAGTCTGGGAGGCAAGTCGTTGACTATTAAGGCACTTAGAGGATGTCCCCAAGGGGGAGTGCTTTTACCTCTCCTATGGCGCCTGGTACATGCCTTTATAATTTGGAATAAAAGTCTTGATTGGGCTGGAAATGTTTCTGCCAAAAAACGAAGGAAAATGTTCTTACAAGAACTAGGTATGTCACTTATCCAACACGAAATAAATCGAAGAGCATCAAATATTGGAAGAGGTGGAAAGGGAATACAAAATAGAATAGAAATTGCAATTGAAAGTACAGGAAGAAAAATAACAGCATTCCATAAAATGTGATTCCTGTACTGTACATAGTACAAAAACAATAAATGTAATTTGTACACGCTACAAACAAGAATATGCTTCTTGTTATTTTCCGTCACATGTTTATAATATGACTTATGACAACGGTGGCCAAACTGCGGCTCGCGAGCCACATGCGGCTCTTTGAATGATTATCTGTTTTTAATACCTTATTTGCATACCTTTTTAATACGTATTTAATTGCGGCTCGCGAAAAATTTCGAATTTTGAAAAATGGCTCGGACTATCAAGGAGCTTGGCCACCCCTGACTTAGGATTAAGAATGAGTTCCTTTTTATACATAGTTATATTGTGGTTATAGTTTAATTATATACAGGTGTTCCGTGATTCGACGACAAACTTATACCATATATTCCGGGGGTCATTACGATCAAAAAATGGTATATAACTTATAGGTGAATTTATTTTATTTCGGAGATATCGAAGGAATTAAAAAAAAGTGATAGTCTTGACGATTTAACGTTTGATAAATTAATGATTTTTATGCTGTCTAAAGCAGTTTTAAATGCAGTTGAACGAAGTCCTTCTACCAGTATTCGTAGAATATCCCATACAACGGCAATTCCTCAAACCAACGTATGGAGAATTCTGCGCTATGATGGACTTTATCCCTATCATTTACACAAAGTCCAGCATTTACTTCCTGCGTTCCGGATGAGGCCTAATTTACAAGGAATGGTATTAACAACACACATAATTCTCACATCTGGACGGATCAAAATCCACACGAAGCAATCGTTCTTAACCATCAATATCGTTTTTCCGTCAACGTGTCTTGCGGCTTGTTAAATAATCAACTTGCTGGGCCTCATTCTTTTGAAAGACGTCTTAGTGCAGAAATTTACCCTCATTTTTGGGAAGAAGAATTGCCGAATTAAATAGAAGATAGTCCTCTAGAAGCTCGACTTGGGATGTGGCTCCAGCAAGATGGAGCACCTTCACATTTTGGGAGACAAGTGACGGTATTTCTTAATCAAAATTTTCCGGAGAGGTGGATAGGTCGAGGTCCAGGACGATGGTCCTGTACATTGGCCAGCTCGGTCACCTCACTTGTCGCCTCTAGATTATTTTCTGTGGGGTTGTCTCAAATCTCGTACGTATAGTAGTAATGGTAAAGTAGATACACGCGGAGAGTTGATTGACAGAATAGTTGAAGCTATTAATTCGCTAAAGAAATTAACTAGCAACATTCTATAACACGAAGGATAGCTGCATATTCAGAAAATACGCTTACTTAAAATATTACTTACTAGCACTTGGTGCAGAGGCAACGGGCTCAGTATTAATCCAAACAAAGTCGAAATAGTCCCTTTTACTCCGAGAAGGAAGCTACAATTGAGAGCACCCTCAATTGAAGGTAGAACTATTAACCTCAAAACTAAAGTCAAATACCTAGGGGTAATACTAGACAGTAAACTAAACTGGAACTGCAACTTAGTCAAGGTGAGGAAAAAGACTATCATGACTAACCAGATCTGCCGCAGGCTTCTTGGAAGGAATTGGGGTCTTAAACCACGAAGAGCTTAAGATGAAGGCTTAAGTTACAATATATCTTATAAGTCGCGGTGACGAGAGGGGCTGCTCCCCTCAGCCCGGCAATAATAGCAACACTCATTACTGTAATTGTAATAAGAGGTGTTGAAAAACTAGCCTATGGGTTATTGAAAATGAATACTAATTCGAATATAATCAAGAAATCATCAAAATGAGCACTGATATACTAGGAATTGATATGATAAAGAGATATGAAATTGTTAAATCCACTTTATCAATTAAAGATATTCAAAATCTCAACTAAACCTAAATCGTCAACTAAAAATTACAAGGTACCAAAAAAATCGAGTAACTAAAAAGTATGTAATAAATCAATAAATTAAATTCATCGTCGTCGTTTTATCATCGATCAAACATTGTTTATGCACATGACGAAATTATTTCGTTAATCACTCCTTATCTTATCACTACAAATATACCTGTGTGAGTTTTTGGAAAATCGAACAAAACATACACATATTAAATTCAACAAATAAAATCGTCATTATTATATGATTCGATTGGATAACTTAGTAGGATTCGATAAAAAGATAAAAAATTCTTACCGTAATTTGCATAATCCACATAATCCGTTAATTTCTCTGATTTTTGTTCCGCATCTTCTACCGTTGCCACAGCTGTCTCTACATTTTCGATTGGATCCTCATGGGGTTCCTCATTTTCTACATGCGTTTCAGTTTCTGCAATAAAATTTAAATGAAATTTTAGATAAAGACGCCATTTTGTTCTAGAAAAAAAATATTTATACACCATTCTTTTTTAAATACAGAACATATTTATTAATAACTTTCTCTATTAAAATGAATCATAAGATGTTATGTACCGCAGTTTTTTATAGATTCATTAAACTAAATGAACTGCTTTAGTAATAAAGATAAAAATATTTGTGCGCGCCATTTTGATTTCTAGAAACGCCCAAAATAATGTATTCAAAATTTAAAATAAAGACTAACTTACCATCTAGAGTAATTTCTGGAACTATTTCAACATTATCTACGTCGGTTTCGGTTGTTTCGAGATCATCTTGCGCCGAAACGACAGCAATCGCCAAAAAAGTAAAAAGGAAAATTTTCTTCCAATTCATCTTTTCTCATTGATTCATTGGAAGAAATAAGAATCTGTTTAATGGTAGTTCTTAACAATCACAAAAAACGATAAAAATATAAACTCCACCTATTCGCACCAGTTTATTAAGAAATGATTTATCTAACTAAGCTAAGCGGGTGTAAAAACACTAAGTTATCTACTTTGATAACAAAGATAAAACACAAAACTGGGTTGTGAAGTGTAACGGTACAGGTATCGAAATATTTATCAACCTTTGATAAGGATTACTTTTATTTGTTGTTTAAGTCATAGTTTATTTTAGCACACAGAAAAATTTAATGATCGTTTCATGTTAAACTAGATAATTTAAAAAAAGGAATTATATTAACATGACTCATTATTTTCATGAAATATTTTATTTATTAAATGAACAAATTATGACTATCTTATTTTTCTTGATTAGGTGGCTGAAAATGATCAGGTATCTTTTGTAATTCAACTTTTGTAGCTTTCAACGCCACACCTTCAGGTAAATTCCTTTCAATATATTCAAGCAAAGTATCTGCAGTTGATCCAGTTAAATATTTATATTGCACAAATGTAAAATAAGTTCTTATTTCGTATTGTACTCTGTGCTTTTTATGAATATGGGCTGATTTTAATACTGTATATCTATCATGAAGAGGTTTCCTCAAATTCCATCTAAAACATATTAAAAAGGCAATAAATAATCATTTGTTTTTAATTTTTCTTAATTTTACGTTTTGCATTCAATATTAAAATTATTTCCAGTCATTGTAGCAAATTTAGCAAAGCTATTTAGCACGGCGGAATCATTTCCTCGTAATTCCAACTCCACTATTTTAAATAATTTATCGGGTACATCAGAAAGTTGAGTTTCAGTTTGCAAATTTGTGGTAACCGTCCTCGATGTGATAATTTTTGGGAATTTATCGAAATTCCTTATTGTGGACCTTAAAAAGTTCTAAAAACATCGAAAAATTAATTCAAATTTATGAAATATATCGAAAATTACCATTTTATATATTAATTTAACCTCAAAATTCGTTCTAACCTCAAAATATATAATAAAAATATTTTATGTTGTGTAGCGCCCTCTATTAATTAATTTTTCAAATAATAACATTAAATGAGAGAAACACTTTTTTGCTTTATACGTATTATTTAAATATGTTTTTATAATTTTTTTTTTTGGTTTAAATTAAATGAATGTTTTTTTAATTTTTATTTACGTAGTAATAAACGTTTATAACAACATTTAACTAAAATACATAGATTTCTATATTACCGATATTAATGTTGTCATTTTTGACAGTTAACCTAACCACGTGTTTTTATTAATTATTAATTAATTATTATTAAAATGGATGAAAACCAACAAAGTAATATTAATTTTATACCTTGTGTTAAATGGGTTAAACAAGGTATTGCTAAAAGTAACCCAGAAAAGGTAAAATCAAAATTTTAATTTTAAACAAAAATTTAATATTTAATTTTTTTAGGTTCAATTAACCAAAGAAGAATTAGCTGAAATAATCAATGAAACAAAATCAAAGCTACAGTAAGTGAGTTATTTTTCTTTATTCCATAAACTATAATAATTTATTAGAATTGCTGAGGAAAAGGAAGGAGGTCCTTCAGAAGAAACTTCAATGCCGGTTGATGATGAATTTAGCCTTGAAAAGTATGATGAAGAAGCTGATACGGAAGAAAATCCTTTAGGGATAGCTGCTTTAGCTGAGTTACCGAATGAGGCTGATGCAAACTTTGATGATAGTGATGATTCTGATAAAGAAGATGATTTAATTAAAAAGGATGATAATTTGGTTCTTGTTGGAAGGGTTGAAGGAGATGCAGGAGTCTTGGAAGTTTATGGTATGAATTATTTTCTAAAAATATAATACACAATCAATTTTTTTTTAAATTTTTAGTGTATAATGAATCAGAAGGTTCCTTGTATGTACACCATGACTTTCTCCTACCGGCGTTTCCTTTAGCAATTGAATGGCTTGATCATGAACCTGGACAAGCTCCAGGAAATTATTGCGCAATAGGATCAATGAATCCTGTTATCGATATTTGGGATTTAGATATAATAAATTGTTTAGAACCAGCTTATTCTTTAGGACAACCGGCTAAAAGAAAAAAGAATCAACCACACATTGGTCATAAAGACGCTGTTTTAGCTTTATCATGGAATAAAAATTTCCATCACATCTTAGCTAGCGGTTCAGCAGATAATTTGGTTATGTTATGGGATATTGATCAATGTGAACCAAGTGTTATCATTAAGTCTTTTCTCAAACAAGTTCAATGTATGGAATGGCATAAATTGGAAGCTCAAACTTTATTAGCCGGATCAAGTGATAAAACAGCAAGAGTTTTTGATTGTAGAAACCCTGAAACGCATCAAACATGGGTTTTGAAAGGGGAAGCTGAAAAGGTTTATTGGAATCCTTTAGAACCATTCGTTTTCTTTGCTGGAACAGATAATGGGTTTGTACAATGCTTTGATTGTCGGAAAGGAGAGTTATGGGAGATTGAAGCACATTCTGAAGAAATTTCTGGCTTGGTTATTAGTAGTCAATGTCCAGGGATGTTATTGACAACTTCTTCAGATGGTTTACTTAAAACTTGGGATTTTAAAGATAAGGATAAACCAATTTTGGTGCATGAAAAAGATTTAAAATTGGGAAAAGTACTTTCATTGGATATTTCCCCAAATTCTCCATTTACTGTAGCTGCTGGTGGTGACAAAAAAAGTAATAATTTTAAAGTTTTAGATTTGCTAAGTATTGACACAGGTTTGTTATTATTTTTTATTTAAAAATGAATTTGTAAAAATTTGATTTTTAGTGAAACATGTGTTTGGATCAAGAGAGTTAACACAATTAGTGACTGCAGAAGAAAGTATGAATGGATAATTATTTTTTAAATAAATATTTTTAATAAAACGGTTCTGTTTGAATTGAAAACCCCTATTATTACATCTTAAAATATTTAGTATAAATAAACAAGATTTTTTTATCTTTGTAGTTGATTAAACGAGATTAATTAATAAAAAAAAATAAAAATATGAGTTGACCCCGACGTGATTTGAACACGCAACCTTCTGATCTGGAGTCAGACGCGCTACCGTTGCGCCACGGAGTCTACATAAAATATAGTAATTAGAATAGTACTAAACATATAATTTGTTATAAAAAATTTCAATTCACTTGGCAAAGAGAAATTTATAAACACACTTTGTATAAGAATGATTTGGATTAAAAGTAAAATGCGACATCGAGAAAGCGGTAATCAATGTATTTAACAAGGAACAAGATAACGCACTTGAAAAGCTAAACGATTAAGGAATAACTCATAAAATCTAGAAATGTGATGTATATTTATTTGTGCAAATAAGAATTTTCATTCATCGTTAATTATGTGTATTGTTTCATTATAATTAATAAACAATGGTGGAAAATCTTTAATGTTTCATTACGATTAAACAATATGAATCCACGTAACATCTCACATTTAAGAAACTCTATAAAATGCGCGTCCCAGATAATTGGCAGTCACCCGTCTTTTAAATGTCACTATAAACTTGGACTAACATGTATTAGAAAAACAAGCTTGTTGTAGATAATAGCTTTGTTCGTTGGGACTGCACTACTTGCACTCACTTGCACTAAGCAGTTTAGTGCAGATGTTGTGTGTTCGTTGGGGATAGTGCAGTTTAGTGCAGTTGCACTCATACTGTTCGTTGGGCCAGGTGCAGTGCAATTTAGTGCAGCCGGTGCAAGTTAGTGCAGATTTTGTTGCACCTGCTTTCGATTAAGTTCAATAAGTGCAGTGTAACTAAAATGGCGGAATATTTGAAAACGTGTTTTGTAATAATTAATATTAATATTAAATATTAAGAAATAAAACGTTATAATAATAATTAATATTTGTTGTATTAGAGAACACAGTATATTCAATCCCAGTAGAGGCAGTAGAAAACTACCCCTACTTTTTTGGAATAATTTAAAAACTACCCTGTCTATTTTGGCGGCATTAAATACACTTATAGTACATTTAAAAATATTATGTGTTTTTTCTCATTTAGGGGTGGCTGGGGTTAACTACCCTCACCACCCCAAATTTTTTTTTGCAAGTACTGCTTATCAATTTTGGTGCAATTTAGCATGTGATTTCTTTATACGTTAAGTAGTACTTTAGTACGTTAGTAGTTTGGTATAGAAAATATATTTCGCTAATAATTGAAAAAAATAAAAAGTAATAATAATAATTGATGAATACTAAAAAAACATTCTGCGATAATTTCATTTTCCACGAGTATTTCGCTGACAATCTCCTGTTCGTCCATTTCAAATATTATACACTTTTTTTATAAAAATCTGTTCGTTGGGACCACGGTTTATACACTTTTCTGACCTGCACTAAGTTGACATGACATTGCACTGACTTACACTTCATTGCACTATGACGTCATACTAGTGCCATGTCGTGCAGAGTAGTGCAGCCCCAACGAACAAAGCTAATGTCATCGTTATCAATTGAATTCGTATCAGAAAAAAGTATTTAATTCGATGTTCAATGGTTTAAGAGGCTCTTTGCATTCTGCTTCCTATCTATCCAGTCTCCTTTTCCTCCTTTCAGTTACTAATCCGAATCTGTCTTCTATTACCAGTCCCTTTTCAGTTTCCCTCCTCTCTGCCCAGGCTCTTTCCGAATCTTTAGAGAGTTTAGAGTTTCTATTCAGTCTCTTTCTTCTATTATCAATTTCTTTCTTCAATCTCTGCTCAGTGTCCTTCTTTTATGTATAATCTCCAATTTGTCTTTTTAGTTTCTGTTGAGTCTCTTTCCATTATTACTGGCATTATTCCACTCCTCCTACTCGCTGTTTAATATCTTTCTTGCCTTTCCAATCTAACTCCTCTTTGGTCAGCCTCCCTGCTATTTTTCTAGTCGCTATTGTTTCTCTTTCTTCTATTACCAGTTTTCTTCTTCACCGTTAAATCTCTGTTCAGTGTCCTTTTTTTATCACATGCCAATTATTTGGACTTTCTACCTTACCTGCTCTCTGTCTAATCCCCTTCCAGTTTCTGTCCAGTTCTCACTTTCTATTACCAGTATTTTATTCTGACTCAATGTCTGTTCTTTCTCCACCTTAAATTAGCAATCACTTTCCAGTCTCTATGTAGTCTTGCTCTTTCTTTTACAGTTTGTTCCCACTCTTTACTTTTTTTTTTCTTTGCAATTTCTGTGCAAACTATTTCATCCATTAGCTTCATTCTAGCCTTTCTCTTCTTCGTCTCGTTCTCGCCTTGACTTTGTAGTCTTAAAATACACTTTAATAATACGGAATATCGACTTATATGCTGAAGATGCAAATTTGAAACATATCTTGTTGTGAAAAATATTAAAAGTGACATAAGTACGAAGGCGTTCACTGCCAGTGTTAATTAAACTAAAACTAGAACTAACACTAGCACTATCACTAGACCTAGAAAGTGCCATGTTGCCACCTTCTTCAGAAACATGTTCGAAGTGACGAATTCGGTTAAAATTTGACAATAAATACATGAAAATTAGTGTCTAATTGTCAACTAAGTTGTTTTTGTCAAATCCGGGTGGTGAAGGCTTCGTTGAGTTCACTAGCATCTTCCATGTGCGGCTGAGTTCCCAACCATCTTCTCTATTCATGTTATTCCCATGTCGATGAATCTCTATCGCCTCTGTCGTCAATCTTTGGAAGTAATGTCCGTTTCTTGCTAGCACTTTGGTTTTGTCGAACTCTATGCTGTGTCCTCCTTCGTGGCAATTCTCTGCGACTGCAGATTGTTGGATCTTTCTGTCGGATATCTCTCATAGTATAGCCGTTCTTCTGCAGCACATCTTCTAGGAATCTTTTTTCTTTTCTTAGGTTCTCTTTATCGCATATCCTCTCTGCTCGCTGGAATAAGGCTTGAATCACGGACCTCTTCTGTTGTAGGTGGAGGTCGGATGAAGTCTGCAGGTACCTATTCGTATGCGTCCTCTTTCGATATACTCCCAGTTCCATGCCCCCATCTGTCTTCCTAGTGACTAACACATCTAGGAATGGCAACTGTTTTGCAGTTTCTGTTTCCATCGTAAATTTTATCATGGGATGCTGTGAATTGAGGTGGTCTAGAAATTCGTGGAGTTGCTCTTTTCCATGTTGCCAGATCACAAAAGTGTCATCGACGTAACGGAGCCATAGCTTCGGTTTCCAAGGACTTTTCTTGAGCGCTTCCTCTTCAAACATCTGATTATTAAAAGTGACGTTTTGAATGTTACATTTTGTATTTTTCTAGTCTCTATTGTTTCTCTTTCTACTACTATTTCTACTATTATCAGTTTCTTTATTCTCCTTTAAATCTCTGTTCAGTGTCTTTTTTTATCACATGCCTCCTATTTGTCTTCTTAGTTTCTATTGAGAGTCTTTTCATTATTATAAGTATCATTCCACCCTTCCTACTCGCTACCTTCCTACTAGTATCTTTCTTGTCTTTAAAATCTCTGTCTAATCTTTCTAGTATTTTTCTTGCTTTTACAGTCTCCTTTCAGTTTCCCAACCCAACCCCATTATTTCATTGCCATTTTCCTTCTGGTCTGCCCAATCTCCTTTCAGTTTCACTTCAGTCCTTTTTTTCCATTACCAGTATCTTCTTCTGTTTCATTTGCTGTTGTTTCACCTACTTAAATTATCAATCACTTTTTAGTCTCTATCTCGTATTTCTTTTTCTTTTACCAGTCTATTCCAACCCCCTCTTCTCTCGCAGTCTTCTTTGCACTTTCTGTCCAAACCAATTTTTCCATTACCAGCCTTCTTCCAGTCTTTCCCTTATTCGTCTCGTTCTCGCCTTGACTTTGTAGTCTTAAAATACAGTTTAATAATACAGAATATCGACTTGTATGCTGAAGATATAAATTATTGTTTAAGCTTGTCTGTTTCTTCTGGCAATAACTTGGAAATGTAGATATCTGGGCAAATTCGTTATAATGTTAGTAATATACAAAACTATACTAGTCCTACTATATTTTGGAGTCTTGGTTTATTAGTTTTTGTTTGAAAATGTTCCATAAATGAGACACAAAATGAAATCAACACCTAGTTTTTAATAAACGTTTTATTTATAGTTGATAGAACAGTTATTTAAAGCCCTAATTAACTATTGCGATAGAGTGATGTTTGCGCTTGTGATACAGACAACATATTTAAATAAACATTTTACATAAACATCATGATTTGTGCAATTGATACAATATATCTCCGGCGATTTATATTTATATTTGGACCATATTTTTAGAACCTATTTTTAAACCAGCAACACTTTTTATGTTACGTTAGGTTAAATGGTTTCGGAGAATTATTATCATTGTTCTAAATTCGGAAAAGTTAAACAAAATTATACAAGAAGAATTAAATTCATTAATGGTAACTCGATATATTTTATATCATATTCGAGCGATAATTTTATAAATAAACTCAGCCTACATCAAGGAATTTGGAAGATCGCAATCGACGTTGTGTAATTTTTATGTTAACATGTGAATCACGGTTTGAAGAAAAACAAGAAGTGCTGATTTTTGAAATACTTCTCGGATGACACTGTTTTTGGTTAATATGAGTCATTTTTTTGTATAAATTGTTTAATAATTTTTGTTTTATTTAAAGATAATGTTTTTGTAGAAATGATTAAATTGGGGTGGGTCTGAACTAGGTCCCATGGTGTAATGGTTAGCACTCTGGACTTTGAATCCAGCGATCCGAGTTCAAATCTCGGTGGGACCTAATTTTTTTTTTTTGATTAATTATTATTTGATTTTAATTTTTTTTTGGGAAAATTGTTTAATTATTGTTGTTGATTAGTTAATTTTAGAAATGTGGTGATTTTTTTTGAAATTGTTCTAAATGGACGCCATTGTGCTGGAAACGACGCCGGCGCCATTCGATCCGCGTTTGCGCCCACCTCGACTTTAATAAAACCGGAGCCGGTGTTCAGTCGGGCTCGGGCCGAGTGGGGTTAAAGTGCGGGTCGCGTCGCACAGCCTTTCGTACACAAAACTGTTTTTCGAACGAATCATCTACAAAACGAAACTAAATAGTCAACGCATCTAAATCAGAAACACAACAACCGTTTTTTACGGAATTGCTTTCAAAAGCACACCACGATGATAGGCACCGATGGTTATAACAACGTCGACCATTACGGCGACGGTTACATGGAACAGGAGGAAGAATGGGAACGCGAAGGACTTTTAGATCCAGCATGGGAGAAACAACAAAAAAAGGTTGGTTAAAAAAATTGTTTTTGACTCCAATTGTTTTTTTTTTAACTTGTAAACATAACCTATAAATTTTGACACACCAAAACAAAAGCAACCCACATTTCATAACCTAACATAATTTAAAAAATGTTAAATAAAGCGGTGAATCCCAGAATATTAGGATTATTACATAATTTTTTTCTCAAATATAACTTATCCGCGACGTCACTCCTACGTAACCTTATCTATCTCTACAAAATACAGGGCTCTGGACTATTTTTGGATACCTCCATTCCCGAGGTTCCCTTATACCGTCACCGACGTCGTGATGTAACGAAGCGTCGCAACACCTCGCATATAATATAACCGCCATCGAAGATTTACTATATATTTTAGTCTTACTATATTTTTCGGTGACACATTTGGATCCAGCGCAGTTTTGAAATCGAGACGGGTCCGGGCGTCGCGACGCCCACCCGAAACTCTCATTTATAAATTTAAAGTACGACCACTCGGTGCGCGCAAGATCCGCGCGAAAAAGACGCCCTCATTCGCAATCGTGCGCACACAAGCGAGAGAGCGTCACGAGCGTCGGGTTTCCGACGCCTCATGACCAAAGAAGGGCGCCGACGTTCAACATCGATGTCTGTAAACAGGACAGAAACCAATATCTTTTTGCCGCTTTGTTTGCGATTTAAATGTTTTTCTACTTTAAAGTTTTCAAATTGACGTAAATATTTTAAAAGGTACCTAGAATATACGTCTAATAATATAAGTATGATCGTTTCGACAAATTTTTAGGTTTAGGAGGCTATTTTTAAATGTGTTTTCTTCGAAAATAAAATTGTTATAAAATTATTACGCTTTAAAAATAACTGTTACTTAAGAATTTAAATTGTTCATTACGTTCAAGTTCATTTATTACATTATTCTTGGCAAAATAACCAGGTGTTAACGACTTTTTTATCAGGTACATTGATCAATTATAACTTTTAAAAATCATGATAAAATTTAAAGTTAAGAATTTTTTTATATTGCAAATTTTTCCACGAAGCATGTTTTTGATTCACTCTTAATCCCTAAGTTTCGCTAAGTTAAATCCCTTAGGGATTCCCTAAGTCCCTAAGGGAATCCCTAAGTTTTGGTGATCTCAATTAAGGGGGTAGCCACCTTTGAAATGAAAAAAATCGATTTTTTTTTTGCTTAAAAGTGTTCTTTATACTGTCTAGAATGAGAATCCATTGACATTTGAAAAAAAAACATTTGCGGAATGTTTTTCTGCCTAAAAAAATGATTTTTGTAACACATGTCACCGGAAATTCTGTATCCACTTCTGTATTTCTGTATTTTGACCTTGTACAAAAAAGTTTAAAAAAAACATAAAATATCATTTTTCAAAAACGCTATAAGCATCACAAAAACTCATTTTCGTAGAACACTTTACCCGACTTCTATCGAACAAATGGGTAATTCCAAATATAAAGTCAAAAAGTTGTAAGAAGTGTAGTTACTGGAATACTGCGGAATTTCAAGATTGGGTCGAAGATCATAAAGAAATATGTGATATAAACCATGTCGGATCTTTAGGAAAAATGGAAGTGGACTCCGTCGTAGAGATGTTTCAACGATCCGAAGATAAACATAATTAGAAGTACTGTTTTTACGTAGGAGACGGAGACAGCAAAACCTTCAAAGTTATTATGGACGCTCAGCCCTATGACAAAAAAGTTATATTATAATAAAGAATTATATTATGGATTGGCTATTCGCAGAAATTGCGATTCCGTGAAGGACACGAAAAAAGAGATCTGGGCTACTTTGTATCATAAAATTTCAACAGATGAAACTCCAAAGCATGACAATTGTCCAGTTGGTGCTGACTCGTGGTGTTCCTGGCAGAAAGCGCACGCTTTGTCAGAAATCGATGAGTACACTCACAAGCCAGCAATCGGCAATGATGTTTTTAACGCAGTGTAGTAAACCTGTATACGAAGAGATATCAAGGGAAAATCTTTTGACAAGATGTTTAGGGGGATATACGCAAAACAGCAAAGAAAGTTACAACGCCGCGTTATGGTCTATCGCACCAAAAACTATTCATAGTGACAAGAAAGTGGTTGACATTGCGTCTGATATAGCTGCTTGCAATTTTAATGACGGTCTTACAAGCATTATGGAAATAATGCAAGCACTGAATTTTAATGGGACTTTATGGCTTCAGTTTTGTTAGGACTAACCGCAAATCTCCCCGTTCTATGATATTCAATCTGCTCCTTTTTTTTTGTTAAAAGGTTTGTAACGACACTAAAACTTTTTTCGACAAGATATGACGAGGGAAACGCTATCAAAAGCTTTCTCGCAATTCCGCACAGTCCAGTATATTTTTCGGGTATTTCTGCCTGCAGCCAAAATATTTGATACCCTCTTTTAAATTTCACCTTCAGCTCCTCATTAGTGTTAAGCTCGAGTATATATATTAATATTGAATATATATATTTGTTTATTGAATCTTTTGAAGTCATCATGCAGGGCAATTAAATATTGAACGTATGTCTGAATATGCTCATCAAGCCATTCTACCTGTGACAAGCTTGAAAACTGGGAAAGTTCGAGCCGACTAATATTTTGCTTCATAAATTTCAATTTTCCAACAAAGGCTGAAACTACACCCTTTGTTTTTATTAAATTGAGGCTGTCCCCTTGTAATTGTAAGTTAATGACATTAAATTTTTTGAACAAATCTGTCAAAAACGCGATGTCTGCTTTCAAATTGATCAGGTTTTCTTTTAAATCTGGGTCTTTACTTTCCAGAAACTCTAACACTGATTCAAAAAGTGAATAAAATCTTGTTAAACATGCACTTTTCGACAACCAGCGTACTTCAGTATGTAAGAGCAATCGTTGGAAGTCTTCATCATTTTCATCGCAAAATTGTGCAAATAAACGCGCATTCATATAATTATAATACAATACACGAGCAATACATTGCTTCTTATTTTGTTAACTGCATTCATCGTAAATTGAAGCAATGAGTGCAATCTATCACTCAAATTTTTCGCTACTAGATGTTGTCGGTAGATGACACAGTGAATTGCAGTTATCACTGGTATAATTCTTAAGTTTTTACAAGTAACAGTCGCTGAGCTTCTTAAAATATTATCTGCCTACATTGATAGGCGAAAAAATGTGTAAAAATGTTTGTGGACCCCCGCTTACGAATTGTGAACGAATTGTGAGTCCAGCTGGGCCACTTTGGGAATCAATGGTTTAAACTTTTTGTAACTACTCACCTAGATTGGAATAAGTATCCAAACTGCACATGTTGCTCTTAGGGTGTGTCCAAACATTGCACGAAATTCGCAATACAATTCTGCCTCATACAAGTTTGGACATACCAAAGAATATTTGCGCGGATTGCCAGAAAGGCGTTGGGTTAAATCTAATCTCTGTTTCTGTAGGATTTATAAAATGACGATGTTGTTTTCTATCATCGATTTTGAAAAAGCTGAATCTTCCAGCTTTCCTTCCAAAAATTTCAGTTTTGAACATAGCGGAGTTATTAGATTCCAGTAATTTGGCTAACCAGTAAAACGACTTCCTCCAAACTGCCTTGGTTCTCTTTAAATACCTCAGGGTTTTTAGTTTGGCGTCCCTAAAAAGCTAAACCCTAAGAAAAATTCATCCTAAATGCACAAAATTTCAACCTGGAAATTACAGCATATTTCAATCCACTGACTTTTCATCTCGGTTTGGAATGATCCAAACCTAGATTCATCTGTTCCTCTTATTGTTATGCTAAGCTGGATTATCTTTGATATGCTTTATGTATAATTTGTATCTGAAGTGCTACCGCTCTTGGAATTAATCTCATAGAGATATATGTAAACCAGTAGTGTCGCCTGCGGTTTACAATTGCTGTTTGCAGTTTTTCGCCTGTCTCTGGAATTGTGCCTTAAGCGTGTTTAAACAAATAGATACAAGTTACTTTGCATAGCATCGAAGATTATCATATCTTTGTAACAATTAAAGGAATTTCCAATGTTTACTTAGGTTTGTACCAACTTTTGGGTTATATCTGTGGGTAATATGTAGTTCATGGAAAGTACATATTACCCACAGAGGCTGAATTGTTGTAATTTATAGCAATAAAATTAGGCTGGCGGTAATGGTCAAGGTCAGTGAGGTCACACTACAGATTAGAATTTTTTTAGAACTAGAAGCACAACATAAGATCTTTTAATCATCTCCACAATAAATGGGATAAGATGCTGGAAATGACAGCACCTGTAAGTAAAAATCTTGGACTCAAGACAGAGCTTCTGTTGCCAGAATACTCACTCAAGGATCTATTATGTAAAATTGTTTGCTGGACATACATCACAGCAGTTTTTAATGAGAATAGGATGTGTACTCAAAATAAGCAAAACTACGAATCATTACTTTTTAGCACGTTTTAGAAGAACCTAAATGTCTCACTCAGTCTGAAAATGTTTCAATATTTACCAATAGCTCCCAGCTGTTGCCAACACCTTGCGATTTTAAAGGCTATCAAATCACTTATTTCGAATATCTGCCAATATTAAATCAAAAGCACTTTTAAAACTGCGCTGGATTACAGCCATGTTCTACACTTAAGCTAGCATTGATAGCAAGATAGTTTGCATTGATGTGCCCATGTTGTTAAAAGATAATGGAAGATATTTGGGACATCTTAACGATGGAACCAAGAAAGTCATTACCAAAAACAGAATTAAAATATACAGAAAATAGGCCATAGATGTCATTGACTCTTAGTTGATATTTTAGATGCAATGAAATACCACAGAGTACTCAGAGATATTGATACTCATACATACTGGATTGTAAGATGTCTAGGAACTCGTTATAGTTAGCTGCAATTTATGTTGTGGAGCAAATGGAAAGGAAACAAAAACTTTATGAAGTATGATCATCCCAGACTGTTCTTTGAAATCTAGTATCTAAGCAATGTAATCGCAGACTTTTCCAATTTTGGAACCTACATTTATATAAAATGATGTAATACACACTTCGTTGTAAATAGTGTAATTACTTGGTAATCATTTGGTCAGTGTGATTCTAGACTTCTTCAAGTATGTGGGACAATTCTAGAGCTTTTCTAGGAAAGTTACAGTTTGGCAAATGTAATTGACCGAATAAATATGGCACGTGTTGTAGTCTTGGCAAGTTGAATGGTACACCACAACCTTAATTTTTGGTATATCCGATCATGTAATTTCTTGGATTAGTTTTCTGTTTTTTATTTGGGCGATAATAAACTTATTTTCAATCAAAATACTTGTTAGAAATAGAAATGGAATTTCCATTAGAATTTTAATTGTTATTAATTAAGTGAAACGAACCGGAACATTAAAAAGAAACTGAAAGATCATAAAGTTCAACATTCCACCGTGTAATTTGAACTGTAAGCAAGCAATTTTAAACTAGTTGTTTAAAATGATATTGTTATTAAGAACATAAAAAAACTTGTTCCATTCCGGTGTATTTTTTGTTTAACTTTAGCAGTTGTTTACCAAGATTAAGGTGATTCATAAAGAGACACCGGACTTCGTTTTCCAGTCTTCCGCGTCGTATGGTTACTTTCATTCAATACGAATTAACTGTTTTTGCAGGTCTATTATCTCGCCGAGTAGAAATACCTCGTCTAGACCGTTTATTTACACAATACATACTTCTTGTAATTTACGTCTTCCATCATAGCAAAAACCTTTACGGTTAGTGTTAACAGATAGAAAGCAATATCTAACTCGAAACGTTTCTCGTAAAATATAAAAATATCGTTAAGGATTTTTTTATCTAAAAATATATCAACGTCAAAAATAGAATCGCGTTAGTGGGTCAGATACTAAAATCTAAATTTGTGTTGAAGGAAAAGCGAAACCAACTTTATAAACTTATGGGTTTATTGTTGCAAATCTTGAGTCACGATCAGAACTTTCTTTCTTTTGTGAAAACAATCGGGTATTTGTTCCCCGCTGAAACGTTTTCCTGGCACACGGACAAAATAGCTATATAGCGAAGATCGTGCTATTAAAACTCCTACAAAGTCCAACCTGTCACGCCACAAATACTTTATTCATCCAACTTAGCATTTCTAAGCAATCGACTTTGTAAAGATGTATAAAGCCACTTATCACACATATGCGACCCGTTACCCACTATACTTAAACGATATCTACGATACATCTGCGATAATGTTAAACGTACTCCGTACTCCATGATGACGATTTAATGATAATTACATCGTTTAAGACTTTACAAAATGAGCACGCGCTTTACTATTTTTAAATGAATCATAGCTTAAGCGACTATTAACCTGTTTCCTATGACCCAATCGAAGAACTTTCTGGTATTTATTAAATATTTAAAATTATGTAGGTATTGCGCGATGAAAATTATGCGATCTTGGTTAAAATTTAGTATAAAAAAAATGTTTTATGATTATTTTATTCGGAAATATTTATTAACATATAAGGCGTTTTTCGAGTGATAAAGAAAATCGCTTTTAAGTCGTAGGCGATTCCAACGAATTTTTTTAATTTAATTCCTGACATTCCTACATTAACGGGATAATCCCAATAATCATTATGTTAATAATTATAATGGAAAATAGTTTATTTAGTATGTTATAATCATGATAAGGTTCCAAGTATTACCAACGAATATTTAACAATTTTGCAGCACAATAAACCTATTTGGTACAATTTTTGAAGATCACCACACAATTTTCAATCATTCTGTACAAGTTAGCAACCTCATAAACTTATTTTTAACAACTGGGAAGGCGTAGAAACAATCTTGGATCATTTAGACAGTTCTAAATACTACCAAATTAACTTTGAATCATTATGAACAATTTTCTAACGCTATAAAGCTGCTTTGTATCATTTTAGATACAACTTTTAATCATTCTAAACCATCTGATATAGTTATGAACCAGTTTTGGAACATGTAACCATTCAACAATTTTGGAACTCAATAAACATATTTAGTACAACTTGCGATGCAGATTTCACCTATTTAGACAAATTTTTGAGGATCGGCAAACAATTTTCAATCATTTGAACAAATTTGCAACCTCATAAACTTGCTTTGAACGACTTGGAATGCGTAGAAACAAATCTTGAGTCATTTAGGCAAGGTCCTAAATGCTACCAATCAACTTTATATCATTGTGGACAATTTTGCAACGCTATAAACCTATTATATAAACCTGTTTGGTACACTTTCAGATGCAGTTTTCGTAAATACTTCGCTATTCTTAGACCTGGATATCTTTAGAACACTCTTGAAAATGCCAAGAAATATTTTTGAACACCTGAAAATCCATTGTAAATTGCTGGAAATCGTTAGAAATCTTTGGATATTTTTGAAGAATGTTTTAAAATCTTTGACAGTTCCTAAAAAATAATTCAATTCTTTAGAAAACTTAAGAATACTAACTAAATCCTACAAATTTGGTTGGTAATCATAAAAATACCTAGAATTTTAGAAGAATCCTAACTTAGTATACAGGGTAAAATGTTTGGTTTATCAATACCTAAAATCCAGCAACTCAGGTAACTGGATTGTATACTAAAGAGAATGCCAATATTCGTTTAAAGGAGGCTTTACACTATAAACGTTAGTTTCTAGAAATGATATATCTAGACTTTCTATTAAATGAAACCCTATACAAAAAAATCTAGTGTATTAAGATCGAGAGGTCTCGCAGGCATAAGATGGGATTGTCACGATCAATCTACCAGTTTGGAAAGTGTTCGTCCAACCACTCTCTTTCAGTGCATGGTTTTTTCAAAGCTTATAACCTGGTTAAAATTACCTCTTTCTGTGCAAATGAAATTAATTCGTCATACATAACATATTTTGCCTAATTTTTAGGCATCATCACAAAAATGAAGATAAAGACCTGAAAAGGAATAATAGGAAAGTTAAAAGAGTATAAATATACAGTGTAATATGGTTAAGGGTTAATTAATAGATATCGAATTTTAATAAAAATGATCATCTTATTTTCCCTCGAGAAAACTAAAGCTGTATTATTTCTCACACTCGATCCGCATTCACGGCTCACACAGTACTCATTCATCCGGCTGCACTAATTATCCGATGAAAGATAACGCATATACACAATAGGTGTATCTGTACACAACACACTCTTAGTTCTTTCGAAATCCCGTTTGGTGCCCGAAGATGTGTAGCAGCAAGGTTGCTGTGTTATTTCAGGCAGTTGGTGTTACGTATGGAAAAAATAACCGTCGGTATTTTTGAGGTCCAGATTTTCTAAAATTAGCTTTTGTTAAATGTTCACGCCGGGTGAACGAAATATTCATCGTTCGCATTCCATTAAGATATCGAAATTAATTCATTACAACGATTTGTCATTTAAGGATTCTAACGGTCGTTTTCCCCTCCTCTACGTCAAATGTAAATTCAAACTTGACCCACACGACCGGAACAGCTGGCGAGTGGTAAAACCAATCGACAGAAATCACAAATCACCACGCCATGTGGACTTTTCTTGCGACATTCAATGATTCAGAGCGGTTAATTGGGTTCCCTGGTGACTAAATTGTTTCTAATTGACAGAAGAGGTACCGCTATAAAGAAGGAAATCTTGTAATTGCTGAACTGTACCGGTTGCGGTTAAATTGTTTTCATTTTAACTTTTAAGTTACATGCTAATCGCGAAGATTAATAAAACGTTTTTGTTATTATTTATTGTTTTCACCTACTTGCATGGTCGTAAATTTTGTTTATTATCGCCTTGCGGTTTAATAACAATCACTGCGTGACAAGAATGATGTATTAGCGTTTATATATTGATTAAAATGTATGTATTACAACTTCTATCACTAAGTATTGCGATAAATTTTAAAGTGTTACAATCTTTTTTGTAATTAATTAAATTAGAAAAATACTTTTACTTATCACAGTTAATTTGTTTTGAGTTGTAATATCTAGTTTTGGAACATTAAAGGCGATGCTTTTTATTTTGGCATTGAAAGGATATCAAATATTTGGCATTAATAAGAAGTGCTTTAGTATTTTAGGATTCTCAAAATATGTACTGATGAAAGTAAACATGCCTTAGTAATTAGCTCGGGTATATTTTGGCACGTCGTCTAGATAATCTACATTACAAAACAAACTTTTTTTTTTGTTCATCGTCAATATGTGTTTTTCTGGCTGCACCATTGTTTGCGAATATCTCAAAAAATATGACCCATTCAATCCTGCGTTAGCATACGCCCACATTTGCTTTAAAACCAAGGAGAAGTGATTAACGTTGTCGTTCGAGGTATGTCCAAGGACATCGTTGAGGTGTTGCTTCCACGAATAACACGTGGTATAGCACGACATTCCAAAAACACAAAACGAAGCAGCCTCAACCTTTACACCGAACTTTAGGTCATGTCTGTACTTATTGACTACTACAACAGCTGTTGTCGGGGTTATGATAGGGTAGTTCGAGACCTGCGCGTCCGGCCACGTGCCACATGCAAGATTCATGAGGCGAATTCGCAATGTTTTGGTAATATCCGGTTGTATACAGTTATAACCCAGCTGTTTTCCACAAAAAAAGAGACCTGTTAGACACGTGACACACGGTGTGTCTATCATCACATAAATTAGCTGTCACTGGTAGTTGTAGTACGTGGTCTTGTATACAGCGTGTTTAGAAAAGGAAACGGGCGCCGTTTGCATACGGGATTAATAACTTCATCGGTCCGAACACGGGCTGCTCACGTAGACGGCAAAGGAACAATGATGCCTCCTCATTGCAACGGTACATTGGAAAGTAGTGGATGCGATAAATTTGCACCGACCGCGAGGTCGTGCGTTGGAAGGAAGTAACTGGTTTTCTTAAAAGCCTCGATGGCGAACTTTAAAAACTGCCAACTTCTTCGAACGAATTCCAATCCGTTCACGAAATGACTATATCGGACGGTATTTATATGGATATGAATCTCTAAATATTTCCACGGGAAGTGTTTATACTGTATATTTAATGCTACCTTCTTATTGATAAGAAGACACTTAGAAATACCGTTAAAAGTAATCCCCGCATTTTTACCGAACGGGTTGTCTAAAAATAAACACTTCCGATAAGATAAAAGCAACAACGTCGGATCTTTTTAAGGTGGTAAAGGAAAAAACTCTCTTCAATTAATTTTAACTCGATCTTCAATTTAGATTCACGCCTCCAGTTGTCTGTTTGGGCCATTAATCGACTCTGAATGTCGTCCTCTGGTCTTCTAATTAAATCAGGCACGTGAAGGCGACAGATTTTACACATTCATCGAGATCAAGAGGTTCAAGCCCAGTTGGCGCACTCAAGCTATGGCATAATATGGCGCCAGATTCTGAGTATTTTTAGATACTCTTTTAAGACTATGTGGGTGTATGATCTAGTTTTTTTTTTTTTTTTTTTTTATGTATCCAGTTTATACTTAATTCTCAAAACTAAGAAATAATCCAACAAAATTCACAATATTCCATGCAAATAGATACAGCGAATTTTACTTAAAATTCAATATACAAAAATGTATTTCCATAGAAATCATGGCGTACCTATTTACTTTGTCTCACGTAAAATGCAACTTGTCTGAATATTTCTGGTTGTAGGTCTAATGTTAGTTCTAGTGACGCTGGTAAGTAGCGCTAGTTAACATAAGATATCACTATGTACCATATTTTTATTGAACTAAAACTAGAACTGACACTAGACCTAGAACTAGAAAGTATCGGGTTTAGCCGTGCGGCTTAAAGTCGATTTTTGCACTATCACTAGGTCCACGTACTAGGTATCCAGGTCACAGCAACATTGAGGGCAATGAGAACGCGGACAAGCTGGCCAAAGAGGCAGCGATGACGCTCTATATTGGACTCCAACCTGGCTGTGGACTACAAAAAAGCCACCGAAAACAAATAATCAACAATTGGGAGGTCTCAAAGGTAGCCTCACGCTGGAAAGATCTTCCAGGTCACACACAAGTGAAGAGTATGATAACTCCGTCGCAAAACAAAGTTTTATGCCTCGGCAAAGGGGATCTAAGGACACTCTCAGGTTATCTGACCGACTATGCGCCCCTAAAATACCACCTTCCACATTGGACAAGCTGAGGATCAAACTTGTCGATTTTGCAACGACGAGTCAGAAACAGAATATATACTGTGCAATTGCGTCGCCAGAGGTCGTCTAAGACACAAAATTTTCGGTTAAACTCTCTTGACACCTACCGACATAAAGGTTCAAGACCTCAGGGCAATACTAAGGTTCATCAAGGACCTACATTTATCCTAAACCTTTGGAGGGCTAAAGTTACAATAGATCTTAACTGCCCGGCAGCAACAATAATAATAATAACACAAGACCTAGAACTAGAATCATTCGGATTTAGCCGTCTTGAAAGACGTGTGGCTAAATCCGAATGTTTCTAGTTCGCGGTTTAGTGTTAGTTCTAGTATTGTATTAGCACAATCACTAGAACTAACACAAGACCTAGAACTAGAATCATTCGGGTTTAGCCGTCTCAAGAGACGTGCGGCTAAACCCGAATGTTTCTAGTTCTCGGTCTAGTGTTAGTTCAAGTCTTACACTAGCACTATCAGTAGAACTAACACAAGACCTAGACCTAGAATCATTCGGATTTAGCCGTCTTGAGAGACGTGTGGCTAAATCCGAACGTTTCTAGTTCTCTGTCTAGTGTTAGTTCTAGTATTGTATTAGCACAATCACTAGAACTAACACAAGAACTAGAACCATTCGGGTTTAGTCGTCTTAAGAGACGTGCGGCTAAATCCGAATGTTTCTAGTTCTAGGTCTAGTGTTAATTTTACTTTTAGTTTATTAAAAATATACAACAATCTAACACTGAATAACAATTAAAACTAGAACTACCGTCCTTGATTTATGCATCGTATAGACAACTCGGGACATACCCCAAGTTTATCTATAAACATGGAATAGAACAACTTGAGGAATAATCAGAGATGGATTCTATCTATAATCGCAAACTTTTATATTTAAATATACTGTATTATGTATTAAATAAATCATATTAATAGTATGACTTAAAAATATTTTGTCCGTTACATCGAGGTTTTGCTATAGTTGTTTCATCTGCAGTTAGAGAGATGATTATTATTATTATAAAATGACCTCAACACGTTGATTCACTTCTCTCAAAGCAATTGATTCAGGTCACTGGCCTCTTGTCGCCCATATAAACAATAAAATGAGTAATGCATACGATTATCTCATGTTTTCATATCAGATGATGGGAATGAAACGACTTCTTCTTAAATACAAAAACAATTTTTTCGATTTAATGTAGTTTAGGTTGATATTAGAAAATAAAATTCAATAGACATTCCAAACCAATTTAACTTAAAACTAAAGAAAGAGGCGTTTATATATGGAAATGCATTTTTGTCACGGTGATTAGAGAAAGTGTAAAGCCTCGGGCGGATTTTGACCGACACCACCATGCCGTGCATTCCAAATGCCGGAGAGTGTTTTATTACGTAAGTCTCGGTGTTAGTAAAACGCTTTTCGAATGAGAAATGGTCGTCGGATGCTTAAAATAATCTCCGAATCCGGGATTGAGCGTCGAGGTTCTTTCTAGTCTGACGAGAAGAGGTGGCGAGACGCTAAGAGAGAGGCTGGTGCACTTCTTCCAGAGCAAGTTTCTATTTTAAAACCCACGGCTGGTTGATATACCGGTACACACGAATTCTACCGGGAACAGATGGCACACGCGAAGGAGTTTGTGGAATAGGCAAGAACGGTTATGGCGCTCTCAACTCAACCGTAGGATTTGACATCGTTAATTCTTGGCTTTGATTGCCGTCAACGGCTGGTTTTGTCGTCATTTTACTGTTGTATTTTCTATGTATGTCAAATAATACCAACAAATAACGGAATCAAATTATATCAATATTAAAGATTTAAGGATATTTTATTCAAGGCAATAATGTCTAGGTCATAATCATAATACGAAAACCACTGAACCATTTCTACCATAACATACACATGCCATTGAAGGTCATAAATTATACCATACAGACAACAACAGTATTTTCTCTCGTCTACAGAAATTACAGAAATAGTTGAACCAGAATCGATTGTGTGGAACGACTACGCGTTCTAGTAAGCGGTTTGCTTTCACTTTTGCATTCTGTTGACTTTTAATTGTAGGTCAGATTGAACTAGCGATTAGGTTCTACAGTAGAAGTTTACTGTTACGTTGGTTTCGCAACGTCAACGTTCCTGATAAGACTTGCATAACCTTATCTTTTTTGTTTGTTTGAAGGTTAACCGTGAAGTTTGTTCATTTTTAAAATACATGTTATTAAAATGTATAAATGCGCAGTATTTAAATTAATACAAATCGACAAAGGAGATTTGTCTGTTAGTTAAGGTGAAAGCTTAATTTTTATTTCCCACGAAATACATTGCGGTTTTTGAGGATTTTGTGTTTCTATTTTGAAATCAAATTAATTAAGAAACTTTCTAAAGTTTTTGAAGTATCTTGACAACAACTAAAATTAAATGATGAATGCGTCGTTGAAATTACCATTTTTAATTGGATTGAAATTGGAACACAAAAAAAGTAAAACAAATAATCACGTAAAATAAAAGTGAGTCTAAACTGAAACTGATCTGTAATGTGTTGGATTTTGAATGAAATTTGGCATTTTAGTTGATCTATAATGTATAGATTTTGTCGGCAGTATATAAGTTGATGCGTGGATTGCGTAGATTTAGTAAGAACTTTGGCCATTTCCAATTTTTTTGGAAAACGATTTTTCTTTGAATATTTCATATTTTGAGCTGAGAAGAATTTCTGATATCGTATTCTTCATCACGTTCCATAACAAATACGGAAGGCAAACAACAATTTTAGTATTTTCTGGAATAAGATTAGTTTTTTATTGAATTTTTGCAAATTTCGTGTTGTGTAGAATTTCTGATCAATTTTATTCTAACTATATCATATTCCTCATCATGAATAATATCAAACACGACAAGAATTTTTTTTGCCATTTCCTACTTTTCTGGAAAATCAATTTATTTACAATTTCTTCAAATTTTGAGATGAACAGATTTTCTGATCAATTTCATTTCAATTATATCGCATTTCTCATCACATATAACAGCTAGTAAGGAAGGAAAATTACTTTTACCGCTACTTATAACATTGGAAACTCGCATTCTTTGAATTTTGTTGAATTTCTTTTCAATTAAATTTGTTCTGCATCGTATTAAAATTCATATTGTGAAAAATATCTTTGAGGTGATATAATTTATAATTGACAAGAAATTCTAATAAAAAAAACACCTATATAACCCTATTAATGGTTATAAAAACTGTCAACATGTCAAAAAAAAAAAACAACAATTAACAATTTTCAATGTCTAATAAATGCGTGTTACATACTACATCTTTCAAAAATTTAAATTGTGTTGTTGATAGTCCAGACAGAGAAGTTTCAAATACGAAGGTACGTTTTGTTTAAATTATGTTGAAAATGTAGTCTGTTAATGGGATGGGTATAGAATTTCGTAAATTCGTAAATTTTTCTCAAAAACTCGTGGTTATTGGCCGATGTAGCAGCTGATGACTCAGTATGCAACGATCCGCTTTGGACCGTTTCCAATGTATAAATACATTTTCACCAAGGTCTCCCAAAGCAATTCACAAAACTGTTATCTGTTGCTCTACAACCTCGAAATTACAACGGCCCGGAGTGTTTAAATCGAACGTATTCGAAAGTGTTCGATTTTCACTCTCGCTCATTTTTTTGCTTAACATTCTTATACCCGGTGGAAAATTCTGTTTTGGTTCAACACTCATTAATTGTTTTAACGTTTATGTAACTTCATTTCATCACATGTTTGTTTGCTTATGATTAATTGGTTAGGGACCCATTTTTTAAATAAACATTGACGTAGTCGGAACGTCTGCGGTTTAAATATTTTGATTGTTACTAAATATCAATGTTTGATATTTGATATGAGCGGCAAAATACATAAAAGTGTAATTCTACACCGGAAACGGGAAACCAGAATATATCTTTGTCAATCGATTTAGTTTTTTTTACCATTTTTGAATTAAAATGTTATTTAGTATTGAAGTAAAACCTTGATAAAGTAAGGCGTTGTCTTTTTCATCGAACTCTTCCACTCCCAACCAAGTTAACGTTCGATTCGAGATAGTTGTGCGACACAGGAACAACATTTTGCAACGGTTTCCCGACCAGCGAGGTCAGCAGAGATCATCCAAGGTCGTGTCTTGGTTCAAAAAGGCAAAAGATTTACATAACTGGTCGAGATTCGTTCTATTATTACCCCGGCAAATAGTTCAGCGAATGCATTTCGATTAGAAATGACCGCGGTCAATTGTATTGTTGTTGTTATTGTTGTTGTCGTCGCCACAGATTGGTTGTGGGCGCGGCAAAGTTCACTTCCCATTGTGCTTCTCTTAATTAACTTGACTCGAATGCCGAGGTAAACACCTTTATGTAATGTAATAATAACAACAGGTATTTTCGATGATTAAGCGGTGCTTTAATAATAGAAGAAATAGCAAATCTATTTTCTACACAGTTTTAGCTGTTGCTTTCATCGACCCATTAAAGTGGTATTAATTAATTTGTGTGGGATGGATAGAGCAGGTGTTTAAACATGTTCGTTTTTTTTGGCACCGAATCAAATAGCGAAACGATAAATTGCTTTTGGGATTTTGGTTTCAAATGTGGTTTGACAGAGCTAATAGGTCGACTGCGTCATATTCAATTATTCTTTTAATTTTGTTTTGAGTGAACGCAAGGTCAGCACAACAATTATTGTTTGTGAGGTGATTAATTAGACATTCCTTTTTGGAATGCGGGTGTCACGAAAACAGAAAACGAAAGATTCTTTTGTTTGGATCGTTCTTATCAGTCAAAATGTTTTTAAGTATACTGGTTTTTCAGGTCGTTTCTAATTTCGACACTTAAAATTCTTTCGTATTCCACTTTATTTATTTTATTTACGTTGCGTATTTGCAATTGGAAATTTTCCCACTATTAATTATTTATTAACGCATTTATGAAATATTCATGTTACGTATTTTAAGTATTTTAAGGCGTTTTCTTGCTATGCGGATTTGAAGAAGTCGTCAAGCATAAAACAAACGTCAAGAGATAAAAATTTGTTGTTTTGGCGGGATTTGTGCAAACAGAGTGCAGCAAAACGGACGTTACTGTTTGCTAAGGTTTTGCTCTATTCTCTTACAGATACCGTCGCGACAAACAAATATTTGCCAAGATAGGTTACCCAAGAAACGCAACACAAGAAATGAAACCCAAGTAATAAATAATATTACAATTTAAATTTTACGCCAATAAACAACCACTTTATAACCAACGGTACTCACCAAGTAAATCCCATGATAATAAATAATAAAGCTTGGGATTTATTTAACTCTTAAGTATACTGATAGCATAAAACGTTGTTAGTTTAAGGTTTAAGGTGTGGTAATTCTGAAAAGATAAATGCTTCATTGAATATTGTTATTTATACTTATCTATAATTTATTATTAAAATTTTCAGACATTCACGGCTTGGTGTAACAGTCACCTTCGTAAAGCTGGAACATCCATTGACAACATAGAAGACGATTTCCGTAATGGCCTTAAACTTATGCTCCTCCTCGAGGTTATTTCCGGTGAAACTTTACCGAAACCGGATCGTGGAAAAATGCGTTTCCATAAGATTGCGAATGTTAATAAAGCCCTGGATTACATCGCCAGTAAAGGGGTTAAATTGGTATCAATTGGTGCTGAAGGTTAGTAATAAAATTTTTTATTACATCTTATGCTCTAATGAGCTCACGTAGAACTCTAAAAAAGGGAAAGTGTCTCCTGGATTCCATACAAATCATTGTCCAATCTACCGTGACTAGCATTTATTTATTTTTATTACGTTCCAACACGTTTCTACATAAACCATGAATAATAAGTGTAAGAACGTGTGTGATTTAAATCTAAATTAACCGTTCGACAGTTCAATTAAAATATCCTTCCTCATTCCGTTTCTTTTTAGAAATCGTTGATGGCAACTTGAAGATGACCCTTGGTATGATCTGGACAATCATCCTCCGTTTCGCTATCCAGGATATCTCCGTGGAAGAGATGACAGCTAAAGAAGGCTTGTTGTTGTGGTGCCAGAGAAAGACTGCCCCATATAAGAACGTCAACGTCCAGAACTTCCATTTATCGTTCAAGGATGGTTTGGCTTTCTGCGCCTTAATCCATCGTCACCGTCCGGATCTCATCGATTATAACAAACTATCGAAGGATAATCCTTTGGAAAATTTGAACACTGCCTTTGATGTTGCCGAGAAATACCTCGATATTCCTAGGATGTTGGATCCAGACGGTAAATGAGTGTTTAAACAAAAAATAATATATATACAGTATAAAAAAGAGAGGATAATAGAATTAGAAAATTTGGTTATTCAAAATTTTCAGATCTTATCAACACGCCAAAGCCCGACGAGCGCGCTATCATGACCTACGTGTCATGTTATTATCATGCCTTCCAAGGAGCGCAACAGGTATTGCGAAATTTGGAAGGGCTTTGAGTTTTGTACTTTTTTTTTTCGAGCTTTTTATATTAACAAAAACAATTTTTTTAATTAAAATTTGCTTTTTATCGTCAGATATGAACCTTTAAAAGATGTTACCTTTAATCACATTAACCAACCCACCTTTTTTTTGATAATTACTAAAAAACGACGTTTGTGTTATGTGTGTTTTTTTCTTTTTGCGCATGCAGACTTACAGAACACTGCGATGCCAGATGAACGAGCTGTTATGACTTATGTTTCTTCATATTATCACTGCTTCTCTGGAGCTCAAAAGGTGATTTTTGAAGTATTTTTTTAACACATTAACATACGATTTGATATAAGGTGGGGAAAAATGGTTTTAGATGCGAATAAAAAGTAAATTAGTTAAAATTAGGACAATTTTGTAAATTTGAAAAAATTTTATTTTAGATCTTAAATCTTAATTGTACAGGACAAATTAATTGAGCGATAACAATTAAGCGTTGGGATCACAACATGATTTGGGGACAACCTATCTAATACAAAATTGTACAAAACCCAACTTTGGCAGTGGAACAAAAAAGTTGCACGGTTTCAAAAAAATTTTCTGCGTGTTGTGTACTGATTTCATGTGTCTTATAGGCTTACTTTTCATACAAGATTTTCCTCTACAATTATTAATTATGGACAGTCAAATTTGAAGCTTCCAGTGTGTTTCTGAATAGAGAAACATGAAAAATGCAATTAAATGGAAAGTACCAGCTTACTGGTTGTTATTAAAATGCAATGATATACTGAACAAAGCATACGCAATCTCTTTTTAATAATTAATTATATGCTTGGAAATGTCTACAATTGACAGATGATATCTACTTTCAAATATCTGCAACAATATCAGCCACTATCTCTTATCAAGAGTTTGTCTACATCGATCTGATAACGTGTACAGCTATCTGGATAACATCTGCAAAAACTTATTGTAGGAATTATCTGATTTGTTGAATTATCTGCAGAAACATTTTGTCAATATCACAAATACTTATAATGTGTAGAATTGCCTATGTTTATAAATATCTACAAATGTTTGTTACACCACCAACCTTCTGTCTAACAGACAGAGTGATTATAAATGATTTTGATATTATCACAAAACTTTTCACATAAGCAATTTATCAAGTTTTTTTATGGTATTACAGATGCCTCACATGCTGCTCTTTAGTGATACTGTAGATATTAGTTGTATAATCAAATTGTTCCTATACTCAACAAGTTTTTAACAATTTGATCAAATTTGAATTAAGATAGATCCTTGCAGTTCTGATTAAGGAGATTTAGTCAAGGTCATCTTTTTGGGAAGGCATTAACATTAAATATTTCACATATTCCATGAAATAAGTTTACTCTGCGTCAAGTTGTGTGAAAGAGGGAGTCATGACATCAATTTCTGATCATCTTTGTTACCAGAATCATCGATTTACCTTGATTAAAAATTCACGAACATCGCAGCACCATTCTACTTGTATCCACGCAGCAGTGAAAATGTCATTGCAAAATTAAGCATATTTTAAGTCCCCATTAAAACTTAATGTCGATATTGAAAAGTTTATGGAGTTGGTAAATAGCCAATCTTATGTGATTTATCACATGAAAGTTTCAAAGATGCCAGAGAAATAATAAATTGGCAACAAATAATTAATGGTTTGTTGGGTAAATTGTGGATGCTTCAATGGCATTCCAACGAGTTTTGACTGAGCCACCTATAACATGGTGGGTTCTAAATGAGTCTTGAATTTGATGAGTATTATGTTTGGAAGATCCTTTGAGATAAGGATATTCGCGATGAGACGGAGAGCAGAAAACAACTCCAGATTAACTTTCTTCACTGTGCATCACAGAGAAAATCTGATAGGAGCGATTGCATCTGATTACGCGGCCCACTCAGATATAACGTATTTCATCACTTCCAAAGAGCAGATACTTTGATTCAAACCTTATAAGTCTCTGAATACATCACCAATGCCATTTAAGTAAATTAATTCCTATATCTTGGTTTAATTTTTATTCGCATCCGAAATCATTTCAACCATTTTACTTACACCTTGTATATACAACCAACTTCTTTTGTTCTTAATTTTTACATATATTAATTTATTTAGGCTGAAACTGCTGCTAATAGAATCTGCAAGGTACTAAAAGTCAACCAAGAAAATGAACGTCTCATGGAGGAATACGAACGTTTAGCTAGCGACGTAAGAACATAAATTAATTTCAAAAATAAATATTATATTGATGATTTTTTTAGCTTTTAGAATGGATTCGCCGTACCATGCCATGGTTAAATTCCCGCCAAACCGATAATTCTTTAGCTGGCGTTCAAAAGAAACTTGAAGAATACCGTACCTACAGGCGCAAACACAAACCTCCACGCGTCGAACAAAAAGCTAAACTTGAAACTAACTTTAATACACTTCAAACGAAACTAAGATTGTCTAATCGTCCCGCTTACATGCCAACGGAAGGTAAAATGGTTTCGGATATTACCAACGCTTGGAAAGGACTTGAAACTGCCGAGAAAGCGTTTGAAGAGTGGTTATTGTCCGAAATGATGCGCCTCGAACGTCTTGAACATTTGGCGCAGAAATTCAAGCATAAAGCCGATGCCCACGAAGATTGGACCAGGGGTAAAGAAGAGATGCTTCAAAGTCAAGACTTTAGGCAGTGTCGTCTTAATGAGTTGAAGGCTTTAAAGAAAAAACACGAAGCTTTCGAGTCGGATTTGGCCGCGCATCAAGATCGTGTTGAGCAAATTGCTGCTATTGCTCAAGAATTAAAGTAAATATCTTTATAAAAGAAATTATTTAAAAATAATAATTTTTTTTGTCTTTAGCACTTTGGAATATCATGATAGCGTGAGTGTTAACGCACGTTGCCAACGTATTTGCGATCAATGGGATAGGTTAGGTGCTTTAACTCAACGTCGCCGCCAAGCTTTAGATGACGCTGAAAGGATTTTGGAAAAGATCGACATTTTACATTTGGAATTTGCCAAACGCGCAGCTCCATTTAATAATTGGCTCGATGGAACACGCGAGGATTTGGTTGATATCTTCATTGTTCATACTGTTGAAGAAATTCAAGGGCTTATTGATGCTCATGCTCATTTCAAGGTAAAAATTTAGTAAAAAATCTTGCTTTGGTTAATTATTATGATTTAAATATTTTTATAGGCTACTTTAGGAGAAGCTGATAAAGAATACCAGAGCATTGTTGGTCTTGTAAGAGAGGTAGAAAGTATTGTGAAGCAACATCAAGTTCCTGGAGGTCTTGAAAATCCTTACACAACTCTTACCGCTCACGTAAGTTTTTTTTGTTATGCACCTCGATATTTTTCACTTTATTTCGAGTCACACTCATTAGAACGAATCAAAATTTTAATTGAGAGAAAACGATTAATTTCTTTTGGCTTATTTTGCGGCCAAGGAAGGGATCAGTAGCAATTTGGAGGTAAAAAATATCAAAAAAATTAAAAGAAATAGGTGTCCCAATTCAATTTGTTTGATCAACAAACAACATCTTTTATTAATTTGTTTTTCGGGGTAGGATCTTACCAGAAAATGGGCCGACGTTAGACAATTGGTACCACAACGTGATGCTACATTACAAGCTGAACTTAGAAAACAACAAAGTAAGATTAGATAATTTCTTTTGATTAATTACTTAAAATATTTATCAATTTAGACAATGAGATGTTGCGTCGTCAATTTGCTGAAAAAGCTAACGCAGTTGGTCCATGGATTGAAAGACAATTGGATGGAGTAACAGCTATTGGAATGGGTATTCATGGAACTCTTGAAGATCAATTACACCGTCTTAAAGAATTCGAACAAGGAGTTTACGCATATAAACCGCATATTGAGGAATTGGAAAGAATCCACCAAGCTGTACAAGAAAGCATGATCTTTGAAAATAGATACACTCAATACTCGATGGAAACTTTAAGAGTTGGATGGGAACAATTATTAACTTCGATCAATCGCAACATCAACGAAGTTGAAAACCAAATTTTGACGCGCGATTCAAAGGGAATTACACAGAGTCAATTGAATGAATTTAGATCATCATTCAATCATTTCGATAAGAACAGAACCGGACGGTTAACTCCTGAAGAGTTTAAATCATGCTTGGTTTCTTTGGGTTATTCGATTGGAAAGGATAGGCAAGGTGAAATTGATTTCCAAAGGATTTTAGCTGTTGTTGATCCTAACAATACTGGATACGTTCATTTTGATGCTTTCTTGGACTTTATGACTCGTGAAAGCACTGATACAGATACAGCAGAACAAGTTATTGATAGTTTCCGTATTTTAGCAGCTGATAAGGTTTGTGTTGATTAAAACAAAAAAATTTTTTTTTTAATTAATTCTTTTTGTGCAGCCATATATTTTACCTGATGAATTAAGAAGGGAATTGCCACCAGATCAAGCAGAATATTGTATTCAACGTATGCCACCATATAAAGGACCAGGTGCTGCTCCAGGAGCTTTAGATTATATGTCATTTTCGACTGCCCTTTATGGCCAGTCTGATCTGTAATTTGTAAGAAAGTCGCCCCCTAAAGGTGCGGAGGGGTGTTTTTGCCATCAAGGAAATGATACCATATCTCATTGCCTTAAAGAAATTCATTCGAATCATTTATTTATTTTTACTTTGTAGATGTTATGCAGCTAGAGCGGATTTGAAAATTCGAGTTCGCTCTAGTTGCATAAGAAACGTAGTGAAACAAGCTTTGTAAGTATAAAAAACGACGGTCGTGCGACGCGGTCGCTCGATTTGAAAATTTTTGAAATGAAACGATTTTTAGTTATTTATTTATTATTTTTTTTTCTTGTCGCTTGGTGCCCTTACAGTTTAGTTTACTACAACGGTAAGAACTATTTTTTTGTTTTATAGTTTATTTTCGGAATTTACGTATTGTTATTTTTCTTTTTTTTGCGAAGCTCTAGATTTAGTTTATTAATTAATAAGTTTTTCCTTTTTGATGTGTACAGAAAAAAAATGATGTTACAACGTTAAATGCTCCTTTTAAATGCTCTCTATATCACTATTATTTCATTTCCCCCTTTTTTTTTCAATTAATTCTTTTTAAATCGAAACATTTTTTTTTGGCTTATCACTATCGGAGTATTTAAAGTTTGCGTTGGGAGTTTATTTTATTATATAATATCCGTGGACGAAAACAACAAACATGGGAGCTGAAATGAAACAGTCGCCAAAGTATATTAACTTGTATGTTTACAGCAGACGATACTTGTATGATTACGAGTCAAATTCAAAAAGAAAAAAAATAAAAAAAAATGAAATTGATTTATTATAATAGTTATTAGACGCGATACTTCATTACATTACTATTTGCACACCACTGTGTTCTGTGCAAATGATGGGAGTGTAGTGCTCTATATTATATGTTCAAACTTTATATTTCATATAAGTTATACGGCTATGTGAATAAATGTAATTTTAAAAGAATTGCTTTTTTTGTTTAAATTTTTCTTTATTTTCTAAAATTGCTAATTGATTTAAACTTAAAAACGCTTATTTTTCTTCGTCTTACGTTAATGCTTCCTTGTAGAGAACATTCTAACATTTTTTTTCAATTCCTGCAATAGAATTTCTTTCAGTTCCTAGGCAAATTTTGTCAATCCTTCAATAATTAAATTCACGCGCTAAAGATATTTCCAGGTCAAAATTTATTTCAAGGGCACGAGTAGCGGATACAGTAACAGTTTGCATATGTTCTAAATATTACAATCTCAACCTAAACATGACACAAAGGCCTTGGGTGCTCTCCATATTTTTTAATTCCTTACCATTAAAGAAGTATGTTGGATGATAAACATGTTGACATGTGAAGGGCGCTATATGACACTTATCCATATTCAAATGTAACTTATTAACATTGCACTCCAGTCATGATGTAAATTTAGCTGAAAGGACTATTTGAGACATCAACACCACTGTATATCTTGAAATTATAATTATATACCAAAATGTGTAAAGTCAATTCCACAGTTAACAAATTTATGAATAGACTTTGATTTTGTACTTTAGACTGGTTTTTATTTTATATAGAATTTAAGTCTAACCAGTTTCGGCCCTTGGCCATCTTTAAAGGCTCTACAAATAGATTAACATCTTATCTCTCATCTTATCCATTTTACAAACAAGTTTCTTAATATTTCTTTTTGTTTTGTTAAAAAAGATCACATATCAAAGTCGAAATCAGGTTATTGGTTACTAATTTACAAAATTAAAGTTTAAAAAGTTATAAAATGAAATTAAGGACGAAGTGTTACAAGTTTACAGATTAAAATTTAAGAACGCTCTTCTTTAACAAAAGAAATATTAAGAAACTTGGGAAAAATTCAAGAATCATCATAATAATCAATGTGAAATGACCCAAAAAACACGTTAGAAATAAAAAGAAAGTTCGGAAAAGTGACTAACACTAGATTAATTTCAGTTATAAAACTTCTATTACATGATAACTAACTTCAGGTTTAAAATGTCAACCTCAATTTTGACATATTTGTAATCTTCATTAAAAATCCTTTAAAATGAGTACAAACACGACATATTTATCTTCAATATTAATGAAGTTATAGTCAACTTCCGGTTAAGAATGTCAACGTCAATTTTGACATATTTGTAATCGTCGTGAAAAATCCTTTCAAATGAGTCCAAACATGATACGTTTAATTCCAATATTAATCGAGATATAAGCAACTTCCGGTTTGAAATGTCAATGTTATTTTGACATATTCATAATTTTTATAAAATGCCTTAATATTTGTCGCAAAAACAAAAATATAATAAAAAAAAATAAAAAATTAAGGTTGGTATTAATATTTAAAAATTAAATTGCTATCTTCATTGTTGCTAACTTCGGGTTTAATGTTTTTTATTCTAACTTTTTTGTTTTTTGAGATAAGTGCGTCATCTTTGGACTCATTTTAAAGGTTTTTTAATGAAGTTGACAAATATGTCAAAATTAAAAGTTGAACGTTCGAACTTTTTGGTTTTATGAGAGATGCGTCAAGTTTGGGCTCACTTTAAAGGTTATTTTATGAAGATTACGAATATAATAATAAAATTAAAGTTGAGATTGACAACTGAAAGTTTTTTTCACAACTAAACCCAAATGTTTCTAGCTTTAGTTCAATAAAAATATACAAAATAGTAATATCTTATGCTAACTAGACCTACCTACCACTGCCACTAGAACTAACACTAGACCGAGAACTAGAAACATTCGGATTTAGTCCCACGTCTCTCAAGACGGCTAAACCCGAATGATTTTAGTTCTAGATCTTGTGTTAATTCTAGTGATAGTGCTGGTGTAAAACTAGAATTAACACTAGACCTAGAACTAGAAAGTTTCGGGTTTAACCTTGCGTCTTCTAGCGTCTTCTGCGTCTGGTCTAGTGTTAGTTCTAGTTTTAGTGCAATAAAAACATGCAACATAGTGATTAACTAGCGCCAGCTACCGCTGTCGTTTGTAAAGTGGATAAGATGAGAGATGTTAATCTATTTGTGGAGTCAATCGCCGAAACTAGTTAGACTTAAATTTTATATAAAATAAAAGACATACTTTTAATTTTATACTAATATCTAGAAAACGACATTGGTCCGAAATTGTAGGTTCATCTATTTTTTCTATTGTAGAATTTCTTGGTGTATCTAAGTGTCATATCTAAGTCGGTTTCTTAGACATATGATGCAAATCAGACTTGAAATCGTATAACATGACTGGCGCTTAGCTTTATTCTTTAAAACAAATAGTATTTTAGGTCTTTCGGTATTCTGCATTTTTTCTAAGATAAGTTACACCTTTACCTACCAGACAGCATAAAAATCTTTAAAAACAATAAAATGTCGCTTAGTCAAGTGATGTATAACGCGGTCCATATATCTCGACATATTCTAGCAATAAGTCACTAAACAACTTAAAAAGCTCAATATCAGCTTTCAATGTAAATTCATCTCATCCCAAACATGTTCGATATGATTGATATCAGAACTCAGTCTTGTCCAATCAAATTCCTATTTAATCCAGATATTCACTGAAAAATCTCATAATTCTTAGAAGATTTTCGAAGGTTGTCGAAAGCTCCTAAGTTATTATTGAAAACTGCCAGAATTGCGTATTATATCTTTTAGTGATCTCATGTTTTTGTAAGTGGATTATGCCTAATATAAAGTCCAATATTAACTTTTCTGTGTTTACAGAATCTTTCACACAACAGTGTTTCCAGCTGTATTTAGCAGACAAATTAATATGTACTACTTGATATACCTACTTGAAAGTATGCTATAGTTAAGGCAAGCTTTTCAAGGATAGAATGTGGTCTTGACCCGTTGCCTTTTCCATGTTTAATCCTGAAATCGCTCTTTAGGTCTCCAAAGGTGAAGACAATTGCTGACCTTACTATCTGTATCGCTATTTTATAAGGAAGTCTTCAGGATACTTGATCCAGGTATGCCCTTACAAATGTTTCAAGTACTTTACTTTTTGATGTTCATTATTATTTTGTTATTTGTTTTGCCAGCTATTCAACATCCACGTATCTTTCATCCTTACTTGCGTCTATTTGTGAATGAATCCTTTCTTTCTAGCTGATATGAACACTCAATCTCAGACATTGAACTGATGTTCTTGTTTTGCAGCTACTCCACATTCATAGTAAAGTTTCAGGTTCCTCACGTTTTTTATTTGTCGTTTGTCTTTTCCAGAGTCTTTATCTTGCATTCTTTTGCAAAAACTACATATACTGAATACTACAGTAAGTGTTGGTCCATATCCACAACAAATTGTCCTGATTGTTCTCGAAACGTTCTGTCTTTTGCTATGTACGAATCTTAGTACTCGTAGACTCTGGAAAAGTGAAATAACAAATACAAAAGGCGAAGAACGTGAAGCTTTACTATGAAAACTAGTACTGAATGTGGAGAAGCTGCAAAACAAGAACATCAGTTGAATGTCTGAGATTGCGTATACACAATAAGTTAAGACTTTGATTTTTGTTTTTAGACCTAAAAGATTTCTTTCTTACAATATCGACTCCAAAAGTTTAACGAAAGTTTGAATCAGTTCCTAATAAGTTTATAAAGATCCACATAACTTGAAGTTATAGTTGTTACCAATCTAACAATGTAAGAAATAAAAATA
This sequence comes from Onthophagus taurus, assembly GCF_036711975.1. Lineage (NCBI taxonomy): Eukaryota > Metazoa > Arthropoda > Insecta > Coleoptera > Scarabaeidae > Onthophagus > Onthophagus taurus. The sequence continues at coordinate 24,697,688 of NC_091976.1, read as the reverse complement.
GAACTTAACTATAAATATTATTAGTATCTATCACCTCGATTTGATGTCATATGACTCATCAGTGGAACAATTCACGGTTTTAATTATTAAAAGAATGATGATCGTTTAATGGTTTTTTTATTCTCTTATATACTTTGTTTAAAAACCACAGAAAAACGATCAGTACAGTTTTAATCAAGTTTAACAATAGAAATGTGCACCACAAAGAAATACATTTTATAGTTAGTTGGATCGAAAAGATTATTGCTTACAATGTGTTAATTACCGGTTTATAATGAACTATAATTTCCGTTCTAAAATGTACGTCGTGTACAGGTTGTGAGGTTCTCAATTCAAGTGCGGCGTATCAAATTATCAGATCGTATGTAGTGAATCGTTTATGCGTGTAACTCAAAAAATCGAGTACTTCCACGGGGTCTTTTATCTTGAGCATTGTCGCCGCGGTTCTCTGGTCCTTAACCGGTAGAACAAGCGGTCACTTAACAGTTAACATAAAGCGAAATCTTTTTTTTATAAGAACGCGACACAATGCTCTATAGACGGGATGTTACAATGCATACCTATTCTAATTTTGCCCTTTGCCGTCGCTTCTTTGCTTCTTGTCGGCCGTTCGAGGCCGTTTGCGCTCAATACGCCGGCGTCCTTAGGTTTCGAAGGAAAAAACCCGCCAATGACTATATAAACTGGCGCGAGCTGATACAAAGAAGTCTTAAATTGCGACCAACAAAGGGCAGCACACAGCCTGCTAATAAGCGTGCGGTGTCCACAGAGGCCTAACCACCATCTACTTAACGATGCAAAGGATTGTAGTGCACTGGCGACCAATACATTGTAATATGGTCCAAGGACGAGGTACACTTTCTTGTCCGAAGACCTTAATGCGGGCGGTCACATCCTTTGTGGGGCAGGTGGGCCTTTCTGATGCTACTTGAGACAATTTCACCTCAAAGAGTAGTATTATTCGAAATAACGATGCAGTTGTAATAAAACTACTTTTTACGACATTTACAATTGAATTTTCCGCCAGCGTGCAATAACTGTAAAATTTTTCATTCGGTACATAACTCAAGAGGCCACCGAAAAACGTATTTCCGCCTTTCGAGCTCTAGGTCTCGGTAATTTGGAACTGCCGCATAGATAGACCGGATCAAAAATGCATGGCCATTGTCTGGTCTCTCGCTAACAATAAAGAGACTAGTTTATTGTCCCCGATGTCACGTCTGAGCATAAAGTGAGCGCTTACTGCTGTTCTACTACTCCTCTTAAAACTGGACCCGAGCCACACTTATTAATTTATAAATAAAAGAGCTGAGGTGATTCACATATAAACTGGAGTTCAACGAGTTTCTTTCATCCGGATGGAGATACAATGTTAGCCTTTTTGTAGGTTAATTGGGAAAACGTTGTTTTCCATTCTTCCGAGTAAAACATTCCAATTAGAATGTCGCAGAAATGTGTACTAGTACCAGAGGAATTTTAGCTACGAGGAATGGAGAAATACTTTACAGGAATTTAACAGTTTGTAAATTGTTTGTAAAAAATCGTTTCTCTCAAACTGATTTAGTTTTTTATAGCATCAAACGCAGGATGTTTCAAAAGTTAACTGCTAAACAAAAGTGAATAATAAAATTCGATAAATACTAATTAAAAAAATTATTTTGTTGTATATTGAATTTTACATTTTTCTTTCTGGACCCTCAAGGTCAAGGTCACACCGCGTAACCTTTAGATTCCAGGAGGAGGTTCGTCAATCGGCAAATTGAAGTTAAGGTCAACTTATATGCATTGACCCTGATATGACCTCGCCTTCAAACATTCAAAGTCAGGACCGTACCGCGTAGATTTTAACTTGTATTGGACGTTGAAAATCATGGATTGCATGGCAACATCTTCCGAATAAATTAAAAATTGTTTATGTGTATGGGCGAAACACATTGAATCGGAATCACTTCTCCATGAGGATATACATTTACATTTACAGAACTATAACTTGGCAACATATTTCTTATGAAAACGGTTCAAACATGGGGATGTAGCAATTTACGTGAAACCACAAATCCCTGCAAAAGAGTTGATTGAAATAAAATCAAATTCCTTAGAATTAGATATGGAAATATGTGGAATAAAACATGATGCAACATAGCAAGATCCAAAGTTAGTTTGAGGAATTGTGTTCGTCTTTTGGCTTCCGCGTCCTGACTAGAGAACTTTCTAGAGTAACCTGTGAATCAAGAACATGTATAGATAATATACTAGTTAATGAGCGAAATTATGCTTACCATTGAATTGACTGGTACTCGTATTTCGGTTGACCTGCCAATGAAGAGAATATTTACAAATGATAAAATAGAGACATTCATAAATGAAGTTCGCTCTAGGAACTGGGTCGACATTCTTGAGGGTTTACCATCTGACTACGATAAATTCTTTGCTGAATTTAAAAACACATTCGACAAATGTTTCCCTATGAAGCTTGTAAAAACAAATGCATTGGTAGAAAACCGTATAGAGTGGTGGACTGACGAATTAAAAGAAATGAAAAACAACTTGGACGCCCTAGAAGTAATCAAGCAGGTGAAAAACGATGAGCAAAGTAAACAAGTATACAGAAACTTCAGAAACCAATATTTAAAGAAAATAGATTTACCGCAATTGGCAAAAATGCGACAAAAACAATCAATTCCGATTGCAACCCAACATCGCTGGTGCAAAACATGCCAATGAATCCTCAACTGTCATTTTTTTCTTTATCCAACCACTAACGAGGAAGTACTACAAATTGTCTACAATCTGAAAAGCAAAACGACACCAGATGCTTTTGGCTTCTCCGTAAAACTGCTAAAACTAATCATACCCTACATTGCTGACGTGATATATATTATGATCAACAATTCTTTTGCGGATGGGATATTGCCAGACCTTCTTAAAAAACCAAGAATCACGCCGGTTTATAAAGGCAAAGGAGGGCACTATTTAGAAAATTACAGACCAATATCAATTCTACCTGCCATATCAAAAATCTGGGAAGTGGCCATACGAGATCGTCTAAATAGTTATTTTGAATGTAAAAACATCTGGAATGGTAGCCATCACGGTTACAGAAAGGGGAAATCCACACTAACAGCTATGGCACATATGATTAATACATATTCGAAGCTATTGATAAAAACAGGAATGTATAAGCTATTTTCTGTGATTTAAGCAAGGTATTCGACACCATGGATCACAAAATATTACTTAGAAAAATGCATTTTTATGGAATTAGAGGTGTCAGTAATAAACTAATAGAAACAGAATGAAAACAACAAAGTTCTACAGAAACTGTAATGAATATAGGTGTCCCACAGGGCTCTATTCTTGGTCCGTTGCTCTACTTAATATACACCAACGAGTTGCCAATAAACGTAAACGCCCCTGTCATACTTCAGTACACCGATGATACATCGTTTCTTAATTATTGTAAGGAAGAGACACAACTAAATTGTGGTTCAACAATAACAGCGTAAAACTAAACGAAATCAAAACAGAAATATTAAAGTTCACGACCAAGATGGAAGGTGGCAACAGATGTATAAAATTCCTTGGTATTCTACTGGATCAGAAACTTACCTTTGAAAACCATGTCCAGAATGTCACGGCGAAGCTAAGTAGTGCTATCTACACTATCCGAATGCTTAGGAAAACTGCAACCTACGAAGCAGTACCGAAATGCAAAGCGCAGGTGAAAAGGTTATTGCTTCGAGATAGATTTTATTCCATAGATGAATATATGCCAATGTAATGGATATATCTCAACATATTGCATGTTATTATTATATCTTAAATTAATGTAATACTAACTATTATTATAATAAATAACTATTGTTATAATTATGCACAAGGCTAATTAATCAGCAATTCTATGTCGAATAGCAGAAAGAGATTTCTGCCCAACTTTTCTAGTCTGGAGTTTTTATGTCTACTGTACTCTGAAATTGAAAATGTTGCAGATCCTCAGACCAGAGTTTCTCTTAGCGGTAGACAAGATATTTTAGGTGGCAATGATCTACTTATTACGATTTTCGTTAAGTTTGGTCACTATAACCTATGAGATCAGAATTATCCTTGACCCATTTTAACACTGCTTTGCCCACAAATACATTGTCCTTGAATTTCATGAAAGATATACTTGTAACCATATTCAAAAACATATTAAGTTGAAAGCATTCGATGGCAAATTGTCAACGTTTCGATAATTATAAATATAGTAATTGGATCGTATCCAAGAAAAGCATCACGAGGAGCCAAAGCAATTTTATCGCTGTATTAACTTTACTGACATTCCTGAGTAAACAAAACGACATGTAACCGGAATTTACTTGTTTCGAACGTGATGAATGACGAGATTGAGGTTAACTGCTTGCGACATTAGCGTATATACGTTAACGACCGCGTACGGTTGAAATTCGTCTCCTCTCAGTTCCATATCTGATCTTGAAGAACGATGGCAATACGTCGACGAGTCCTCGCACATCTTAGGTGGCCAAGAGTGCGTCACAATTCACGGCCTATCTAGATCCGCGCCTGTTACCGCTACCAACAGGTTCGAACAAGAAGCGAGCCGGACGTGCAATTTTTCCACAAAGGTCTTATACACTAGAAGTACTACCGCAGGCCTCGGGTGTGACTTTATGCTCGAACCGGCCCATTATCGTATAGTATTCGGGCAGTAAAACTTTGTATCAAATTACCGGGCGATAATTAGGTAACCGTTTGGTGGTGGAGATCAACCTCCGATAACGTTGATTTACATGTTTTGTCTTCGGAATTCTGTCTGGGCCGTTATATGCTCACCACTACGACGGAAAATTATTACCCGATTACTGTTATTGTTATTACAGAAATTTACATTTTCTCAACTTTACGATGTGAAGATTGAAATTATTGAATATTTTTATTAGTTAGGTTCTGATTAAGTAGTAAATAAATATTCTTTGAAAGTCTACTTATGAAGATTATATGGTACCACCCTTCCACTTTAAGTGAACACCTACATGGGTTCCGGTAAAGGGGTGTTTATCGGTCGGAATATAGTTGATTTATGACCACCTAAATAAACACTTGGCACCGATAAATAACCATTAATGATAGAGTTTTAAAAACTTTTTTCAATTGAAAATTTTTGCAAACGAACGCAACACGCACCATTTATCTTGTGTTTTATCCACCCGCACACGCATTCTCACACGATCGAGGTAAACCGGGAGGGGGGAAGACAAAGAAGTGAAGAAGAAATTTATGGGCGACGAGCTCGCCGTGAAAATTAATTGGCCTGTGAAATTGCTCGTGCAACCCGAGCCGGACGCGGGTCGTAAAAATCCGATACTTTTGTTTATTCCGGTTCGACACGGAGATCACCCCTCTCCACCTTTCTGGATCATTTTGAAGCTTTTATGCTAATCGCAAACCACCCCCCAGGTTTAACTTTAACGAAGTACCGTCGCGGGATATCAAAACCGCCGTCACCCCGCGATACATCCTGGGCAAAATTCATTAAACATGGACAAAGTTTGTTCTCCGTGACCAAAACACAGATACGGCAAGCGAGCGTAGCCACGCGGCGAAGGCAGGTTGGGGTCTGTGTAAACTTGAACTAATTCCTCCGCCCTTGTTCGAGACCATAAATTTTAAATATTAACGCGACGGCCCCGCGCTTTCCTCGTAGAGAGAGGTCGGCGATATCGTCGACCCAAACCCGAGATCACCAACGTTTCTCAGCTTATAATTTTAAACAAGTCTTATTTTAAGAGAAACTTTAGAAAGTCTGATAACACACAAAGTTATTATGTCTTATATCTTTATGATATCTGATTTGGAAGTTTTACCAAAAATGTTTTAAAATTGTAAAAGTGAATGTGGTTAGACTGGATGGAGCCGGAAATACTTAGTGGTCAGGTTATGACGGAAGAATCACCACCACATCCCATTTACTGGGAGCGGCGATGTCGGTGCGATTGCCCTCTGGCAACGCGATCGGCACCACAGAGGCCGTACGTCATTCCAAATTGCAGTTACGCGAAGTTTACTTTGGACCGCGAACGGCAATAAATTTTAAAAGCTCTCTTACGATTACGAAGCTGCTTCGCGAGTAAATAACTTAGCGTTCCGATCGGAGGAAAAGCAAATTTTGACGTTGCGATATCAAGCTGTGCTTTATTTACACAATAATCTCTTGTCCATTATGAGTGTGGACCACCGCGTGTTTGATGTTTATAGAATAGATCCGACAACGAAAAGTGGATCAGTTGTGTCCGAGCGCGTCCGCCTCCAGGTAAATAAATTAAGGCGGGCCCACCGGACCAGCCTTGGCAAAAGAGGCAACAAAACGGCGCAGAAAAAGCTTCGTCGGGCCCACACCGTCTCTCGTTCGCGTAAGGCTCGGTGTAAAGATCCGATACGCAGATAGCGCCTCTTAATGTGTTGTAAATTAAGTGACTGATGATCGCGACCGAGGAGATTAATTAATTATTCCACGAAAATATCCCAGGACCGTGTACACCTCGACCGTATTGTAGATATAGAAATACTGTTGTGTTCACTTCTTCAGCGTTTCTTCAACTGTGGGTCAACGATTTCTTTATACTCATCATATTTTACCTATCTAAAATGTATATCAATAGATACTTAATTAAAGATCTCTTATAATCAGATTACGCGAAATTGAAATACAGTCGAGTGCCGATTAACCGTGGTAATCGGGGGAAAATAGAAACCGGATAATCGAAAACCACGGATACACTAGCCGTGGTTGCTAATCTGAAAAAGCATTCTTAAGGCAACTTTTTATGGAAAATGTTATGACAAATGTTATGACACAACTAGAAATTTTCTCCGACGTTTAGTTTTCGTTTATTCTTTTTTTTGAATAATTGTGACATATCATTGAAATCAGAATTAATTATCCTATTTTTTGGTGCAAAAATCAAATATGGCGTTCATAAGAAAAAATAAACCTGGTGATAGTTTCACGAAAACAAAACGCCGGAGAAAATTTCTGGTTGTGTCATGACATTTTTCATAAAAAGTTGCCTTAAGAATGTTTTTTCAGATTCAGGATAAAACGAAAAATAAAACTTCTTTATTTTTCTTCTTTATTTTAGGCAAAAAACGAAAAAGTAATTTTTTTGTTTTTCGGTCATATTTTAAAAACTAAAACGGCTAGATCCAAAAACTTTGTTGAAAAATGATGAGCTCTAAGATACGCAACTTTGACCCCATTTAACCATTTCTGTATCTCATATGGTTTCTGAAATCCCAATGGTAAGGGTCGAATTTGAATTACCCTGTATAGTCGGTATCATCTTGCTGTTTCATAAAATTTAAAAGAGTTTTAGCACCTGCTAGTGCTTCCTTGCAGCTGACTTTGGATTGTGGTTCTAAAGTGTCATCTTCTACGTCATCGTCACCACATTCTTGGAGTGAACTCGGTTCAGAGATTGGTTTGGTGACTCTATCGAGTAGATCATGGTCGGTCATGTGTTCACAGTCCAAAACATTCGAGTTAATATTTAGCCAATCCAGAATATTTTCGTCATCCAGTTCTTCACAGCCCTGAATATTTTTTAATTACTGAAACACATCTAAAGGTTCATCATTATCAATTTCATGTTTTTCATCTGATTTAACGCATAAAATATTCTTAAAACATTTTTCAATTCTAGTAACTTTCACTTTTCCCTAGACATACGATATGTTGTATACAGCATATTAAATTTTATTAAATTTTTTCTGTACAATCTCTTCATTTCACATTTGGCGGAAGATACAAAACTGTGATATTTCCGTTCTCAACTGACAACACTTCAACTGGCCAATGAGATAGCGCATTTTTAAACCACATTTCAAAAATGTCTCATGTCATCCACGCAGAACGGTTGTTATAGTATTCGACTGGGATCTTTTTTAAGTCTTTTAAAGCTCTAGACGACTTTGAGTTCCCTACTATAGCTAATTTTAGCTTATCTTCTCCAGTAGCATTTGAGCAACATAACACTGTAATCCGATCTTTACTAATTTTATAGCCAGGAGCAGTTTTTTCTTTAGCAGATGCTAATGTACGAGTGAGCATTGCACTCCAATAGAGGCCAGTCTCATCAGCATTGTATACTTGCGCAGGTACTAAACGCCTCTCTTTGATAACATTTGATAACGTCTCTAAAAATTGTATTTTCAACATCGTCAGCACTAAGCAGTTCTGAATTTGTAATTCTTTAATTCCATTCCTTTCTTTAAAACGTCGCAACCTGCTAAATGTGTAAGATTCGGTGATAACTTTACTGAAAAAAACCACTTCACCATTACAATTTCCAGTTGCTCACTCTTCCCATCTTTCATTGTTTTCCTATGTGAAGAGTCAGCTGATGTTTCACACATAGAAACAAATGTTTCTAATTTGGGCTGCTGTTTCACTAAATCGCGTACGGTTTGTTGTCCAATTCCATATTTGTTAGCCAGCAAAGTGACACTTTCACCATGTTTACGTCTTTTAATAATTTCTAATTTTTTTTCAACTGTTAAAACTACCCGTTTTCACATCGGAGCCATTACTACAGTATTTACACAGTAAGAATGAAAACCGTTTGTAGTAATACACCGTCGTATGAGAAAATAGGATTATAATGCGGATTTCCCCGGATTTATTTTAGTTCGCCTTTCTTCGGATACATAACAATATCGATTTTTTCTCGAAAAAAAATTAGGAATGGCGGAGTACGTAGCGAATTTGTTGTTAAACTTTAAAAGTATATAAATCATAAGCACTGTTAATCCGAACCCCAGTTAAACGGTTCACGGATAATCGGCACTTTACTGCACTTCTATAAAATATTTTAGTCAAGATGACTCAGTAAATTTATATTTATCGAGCTAATTTCGATTTTTAAGATGTATATAAAAGTTTAAGAACCACTGCAACAGATAACGGAAGGTGCGCTAAGTCATATCCATTACGCAGTCAGGGACGTATTAATTTTCTGCTAATCTCGGCCGGTCCTTGTTTCGGTCTTCTCCGTATTAATTATCACCTTGGGCCGCAATATCTGCATGCCGCGGCTTATCTTAGCCAAGAAACGCCGTCTGCAACAATCTTTGTCAACAGCTTTTTGTCAACAGCTCGTTGTCAACATCCACAATGTTCCGTTATCGTACACGTTCGGATTTCGGCGATGCGTTTCAGCAATTTTATACACGACTTTAATTAGGTCGTAATTGATACCAATTTTAATTGGTTAAAATTAGAGGGTCATTTTTAAAATTGGCTCCAATGTTTTTGAAGTAACAAAGACGGGTTAGCGTTTAAATCGGAGGTGTTTTACGACACGTTATAAAATGTATCGTACACGGGACGGTACACGTGTCCCGTTTTATTTGACGGCCGCCCGTTTCGTTTGAATCACGGGCACGCAGCGGTTCTGAGGACCCTAGCAGGATTTAAAGGGGGCCCTCCTTCCCCATTTTATTATCGTCGTTCGGGACGTCGCGGCGTTTAGGTGTCCGATCGCCGAGAGTTATACAAACAATAAAAACCTTAAATTCAGAGTTGCGTTCGTTAAATTTAGAGTTTAATGGTCGTTGTTTCGAGCTGAAATGCCTGAAACGGTTTTAGAAGAATTTTTCTAGCCCTATTTAGATAACTATCGTTCAGCTGGTTTTGGGATTGAAGGTTTTTAAAATTTTATTGTTAAAGTGTTTATAGTTTGATTTAGTAAACGTTGTACAATTTGTGAAACAGAACAAAGAGAGGCAGTGGGAAACGCGAGGCGTCGGTTTTATTTATTGTTCAAATTAGTAGTCCGGGTAATGAAAATTGGCGAACCGTACAATTCGCCGCAAGAGCGCGTGTACACACATACACGCGGGTACACGCGAGAGGAGAAACGCGAAGAGAGAGGCAAGCACTCGGCTGTAGAACTGTAGTTAAACAATCCGAACTCTAAAAGCAATTAACAGGATTCCAGGCCGGGGAGTTGTGTGGACTAGAAATTAGTGATGAAAACCGCAGTCGGTACAGGACCGACGTCCTGCTGCGTCTGGGTAGGCTATGGCGGCTTCCACGGCCTTCCCCAACTTGTTTACCGGTCAAATAGTGCGGAGGAAGTATATTTAAATAAGCCTTATTAGGGTTCAGACGCGGCCCGGCTCCGCAAACACAGGATTGTTGTATTTTAGCGCCGGGAGGTCTTACGATTGGTTGCGTTTCCACGAAAATATCGGAGTTTAAAATTAGCAAGAATCCCTCCAGGTAATTCACCAAGAAAGACATCATAAAACTCCCCAAGAAAGTTGAACTAAACTCTTCGCTTTCATCTCACGTTTAACAGTTTACCATATTTGCATTATACGACGGTAATTATCGTGTAATAAATTTGAAAATAATTGAGCATTACTAGGTGGAACGTTAAAAAGCGTCAACTTTTACATTCTTTAATTGAAAACTGGTCGCGATAATCGCTGAAACGCCCAGAATGGAAGTTTGTGATTTAACGGTAATTTTCAATAGCGTCCACAAGCAGTTTCCGTTGTCCCGAGTCTATTCTGGACACGTTCTCCCCTCGGACTAGCGTCGAATCAGCTTCCATCATCGTTTATTGCGTCCTTCCGTGGAAGTTGAAACAACACGAACAAAAATAACAGGACTTATTTCTTAAATGAGAGTGGAAGAAAAAGTACGTTTAATGTTTTATAATTGACTCACTAATATATATATTTGTTTGTTGAAAATATATTCCTCGTAAAGTTGGATTCAATTCTATAAGGAAGAACGGAATAAGACCTCCAACGTATAAGTAATTTTCCATATGTATGGATTACTGGCGCTAGGGTGGAAATACTTTAGGTATAATTTTGTACTGCCGCGATAGTAAAGCTCTAGAAGATATCAAGAAAATAGAAAAGAAATATAGATGTTAAATTATGCCAAGATGTTGAGGAAGCATATATTAATCATTTACACATAAATGACTCATCGGATTTACATTGGAGAGTGTTGATCTGTTGAGAAATCATGCTGCTTAACTCGATACCAATCATTGCTAAATATGACAAGATTCTTAATATTCGTACACATTTTGTCATTGCAGAAAATACATACAGGGCTTCCCAAAATTTCCGGGGCGGAGCAATAAGTTTTGAACGAGTGAAGAAAGAAAATTGAAAATTTGGGGATTACTGAAGAGTAACAAAAACTACATTCTTAGATAGTTTAGAACTTCCATGCAACGCGGAGTTTTTTAGGGGACCCCTACATTTTTAAATAGCAACCCCTGTCGAGTTTTACTTTATTTTAAAGGTAATGAAAAAAGAAACAACCCCATAAACCAAAACCCGATATCTTAATTCTTTTAAGAATTATGAGGTTTGCTACTAAATTTTAACTAAATTCCGATTTCTAAATCAACAGTCGAAAGAACTGTTCGAAGATTTCAAGCAAAGGGAACTGTGAAAGATCTTCCGCGAACTGGTAGACCGAAATCTGCAACAATTCCAGAAAAAACCGAAGAAGTGTTACTGTCTTTTATTGAAGAACCTTCAAGTTCCTTATTAAAAGGGTCTTAGGTACATGAAAGTTTTACCTAGTTCAGGAATTGAATGAAGGTGACTTCGAAAGAAGGTTGCTTATGTGGTGCTCTACATCTCGTTGATATCAAAGTATCAGAAAATTATTCGTATGAAACTTCGTGTAAGTCGGAGTCACCAATTGATGGAAGGATTTAGAGAGTACAACGATTAGGAATTGGAGAACTTTTGTAATGTTCCAAAACAAATGTGCATATCAATATACAGGGTGATTTATAACATACTGAGCAGAGTAAAAGTGTAGGTACTAGATGTAAAACTGAAGAGATTTTCTTAATAATGCTTTGTTAAAAACTTAATAGTTACAGAGATATCGCATGTAAATTTTTTAAATAATGTAACGTCCATTTTTGATCGCTGATATTCAGTAAAGAACGGATAGCGAAAGGATAATTAGCGGGAGTCAGTGCTAAAGGTGCAAGGCTTCAAGTTCCTTCAAACAAACTTCTGGGAAACTTCGAGATGATGAGAAATTTGATGAGATATACTAAAATATGATACTAAATATAATACTAGTATTTGAATCTTCATCAACAATGTCTAGAATTTCTTCTATATTCACTCCATGTCTGTTTGGTCTACCGCCACCAAGACCTTTTTTAGGTTGTAAATTTCCTGTCTCTATTCCCCGCTGGACTAACCGAAGAAAATGTTTTTTAAGGCATCTGGCGATTTGGAAATCGTTTCAAATACAGATGTCTTGCTTGTGCAGCGTTTTCTCTAGCAGCTCTATAAACAATATAGACATCTGCTTATTCCTCGTTACTGTAAATTGCCATTGTACTTTTTGATTTGTAATGGTTCTAATTTTGACATTGTTTATTAACGCTGCTAAGTAACCAAATCAACTGGATTGGCAGCAAAAAACGCCGTTTTTGAGAGTTTTTACAAATTTTTAAATAATCGTAACTACTATATTACAAAGATTTTAGTATTTTTTGTCAATTATGCATTGTTTAAGTATTCGCAGTTTGAATTTAAACGTAGTGTATACCGTTTATGGTAAGAAATGTTCAACCATTAATTCAACTTTAACGTTCTACATTTTTGTGATTATTAAGTTGTGGTCAAAACATTATTAAGAAAATATCTTTCTAGTCTGCTCCGTATGTTATAAATCATCCTGTATAATAATATTTACATATGTAGTTACTATTTACATGCTTACAATTTAAAGTTAAGGTTGGCTGTGGTACTGCCACATGTACTTTAGACTTCGGTCTACCTTATTGGCGGCAATGAAATTAATTGTTTCCACATGCAACAATTTGGTGCCAAATGACTGATGTAAGTGCAGTTCCGTCAACACAGCGTATTTAGTCAAAAATTTTCTGTTCTATGTGTCAAGTATCATGTTGGAAATCGTATAAAGTGGGAGAAGAATATCGATTATTGCAGAACTAATTGCTTGTATAAATAATCTGATTAATCTTGCTAATGTTGAGATATATTTACATACTTCTCTTCACACTAAATTTTCTTCTTCTCCATCAACTTGTGATCGTCCACTTTTGAATATAAGTCTCTCTTATTCTATTACATGTCCTTATTTTGTGCTGCAATCAACGCATTTATGTGGAAAATGCTTTTGTGGACGTCCTACACATCTTTTAGTTTGTCTAGGCATCCACACTGCTACTCCATAACCCCACTTATCACTATCCAGCTTGGCCACATGCCTAATCCATTGCCATTTTATTTTAGCCACTTCTTAAGTCATATTAGTAACCTTTATTTGTCTTCTGATGTTTTCGTTTCTTATTTTATCGCGTAGTGTAGTAATTTCTTTGCATTTTATAGGTTTAGATTTATAGGGATTGCATCGTTTTTTAGAAGTAGCGCCATCTATTAAAATCTATTACCATTTAAAAAAATTCTTTCAGTTTTAGTATAACGAGATAAATATTTTTTGTAAATTTTGTAATTGTTAAGTGATCCAATTAATAATAATGTGTATGTTCAGTAATAATAAGAGATGAGTTTAAAATAAGATGACAAGCGCAGATTTAAGTAAATCCTTGGTTGTTAACTGAGAGAGCGATGAAATTGAGTGTTGCGGTTGTAAAAAGTAGGCAATTATTAATTGGCTGGTAGATGTAGATCTGCTAAAGAGAGTCTCGACGGGGTACTCAGCGTCGAGACGGTGACCTCCGTAATAAATAAAATGTATAACAAAAGGTGAAAAGTACTAATTACGCGCGAGGCCTCGGCGGCCCTTATCGTTAATATGGGTTTTATTATTATAGGACGTGTAAACAGGCCGCCCCGCGTCCGTAAGACAGGACCGGTTACGGCGTGTTGGTATGGGAAATTAAGGATCGTGAACCAATTTAGATTACGATCTAGAAAACAATGAATAAGTGTCGGGAATAAGCGTACTTAACGTCGCCGTTATAATTGTGGCGGTCGTTCTCGCACCTCACCCCGATGAAGATTATTTCTTCCATCATTAATTGCCCGATTGGCCATTGTCCTTGTAAAGTAAGTCTCTGGACTCTTTTAATGACCAGTTTACCGGCAATCGTTTCTTTTTCATAATTATCCCCTTGATTAATAAATACCTACTTTGCAACGTTGACATCAACCCAACCCAACAGAATTTCGATTCATCTATTTTTACGCCGTCAGCGAATTTTATTTTAAACGAATATAAAATTGGATAACAAAATAAAAGCAGGCCTAAATATGTATTTATACAACAAACCGATACATAAAAATGATTTCCAATCCCGAGTTCCCATAACGCCATGAAATATGTACCGAATTTGCAATAACTTCGCCCGGTTTTAACGCATAATTCTCTGTTTTTTTAACACTCAACAACGGCCAGTGGGCCATAGTTACCGAGTACATTTAACGTCGCGCAAAGCGGGATTTTATTGCGGTCCCCCAACCACCTATAATATACGCTATACGATTGTCATTTAAATATTTATCGTACGCTCTGTGGGTATAATAACCTGGGTTACTTCTGCACGCAAATTTATCTCGCACGGTAACTTTTAATTAATCAATTCGTTTATTTAATTATAATCCAAGCAAAAACGTGAAATACAACCATCTCCCACGACGAAACCGAAACCCGAGACAAAACACATGCGACGCATAAATAACTATTTTTCCTCTTCGTACAGATGACAAAGCAACGTAATTAACCGCTTAATTAAAGAAGTTTTTTTAATTTCATAACGCACCCTCTGAAAGAAAAGCGACTGACTCCGGGAAATTTAATCAAGGGTCACTTTAATAATGCATATTCGTAATATCAAAGAGAAGATAGCCTCGAGCTATGAATAAGAGAATATAGCTGAGAAAATCTAAATGGTGTCTATGAAATAATCTTATTTTCTTAAAACTTGGGCTATTCTAAGTAAACAGATTAGGAACAAAACCGATTATTAGTTACATTCTTAAGGATATCCTAATCCTTCACGAATTTTCAAAGGAAATGTAGTATTTAGAATACAGGTAGTGAAGAGACGTGCTATGTAGTAGGAAGTCCTCGAACCCTCGGCTAGAGCCCCAAACGCGCATATTACATCGTAATACCATTAGGAATATTAGCGTCGTTAGGATAACATCAAAGCGGGCGCCCTCCCCGTTTTCCGTCCCGTGTGGATATTTTTATGCCCCGTTAGAGGTCCAAAGGCTGCGCGAAGTGCCGCCTTTATTTTTTTCCATCATCGACCGATTGGATATCGGATGGTTACGGTTCACAATGTGCCTCGTTTCGGGTCCAAAAGGGATTACGCCGGCATGCCTTCTTACAATCTTTAATTTTCCGTCCTATTGCACACCCCCGAAGGCGAGATGCCTCCCCCGTCGGCAAAATTGCAGGGAAAGACCTAAATTGGTTTAAGAATCGAGTACGAGGTAAATGTGAGTGGAAATGTGCGATGCAGCGGAAACGAAATGCCGAGGGAAAGAATGTAGTTTGACGTGAAGAAGATGCATGCAGGTTTTTTTAACACCTTTAACTGTTAAAATAGAGTAGGAAGACGGCGAAGTAATAAATTAATCAACACAAGTGGGAATTTTAACACAGCATGCTGAGGATTTATTTATAATTCGGTGCGGACACGACCAGTTTTCGTCGATTTCCGACAAAACGACTGATTTATTTGGAGGAATTGGACAGGCCAACATTCCTGGACCGATTGGAGGTGGAGTGTGTACGTGCCCCGAGACAAATGGCATGTGGAATCGAAAAGTCAACCAAAATTAATCGTAGCATTAATCTTGAGAAGCTCGTGGCAAAACTGTGTCGAACAGGGTTGGACTTATTTTTTTTTTCCACTCCAAAAAAAAAAACTATTAACAGTTCCTCCAAACAAGAAATAATGCAATACCGTATTTAGCAGAAAAGTCCCGAAACGCCCCTAAATTCTTTCTAACGTTACCCGGACGTCCGATAACAATTTGCCTTCTCCAACCATTTGAACCAGTCCCAATTCCCGGCCCCTTGTTGTTCTTGTTGTGCTAACGTTGAGAACGTAGGTGTAACAGCACGGTCAAATGGAAAATATCATTACCCCACCGAGAGAAATAATGAGCACCGCGTTGCCTTATTTACATTTATATTAATGCAGCAATTGCTGCTAAGGGGGGTGTTTCCGTATACCACCTCCCCGCCAACTTACAAGCGTCCGGGGACGACTGTCGGGGCTAAAATTTATTTTTATTCGCGGGAAACGAGGTGACAGAACGACGCATTTAGACCTCCATTATTAGTGTACGCCTGTCGACGTATGGATCCGAAAACAAAGACTTTGTTGACATTTCAACCATCATTTCGTTATTTTTAAATAGACGTTTGGTCGAGCTTACGGTTTGATATTTGATACAGAAAACGTTTTTAAAAAAGTAATAAATTCCTAGAAGTCTTTTGAGTTAACATAAATTATCTTTAGGGATAGTTAAAGAAAATTCTTGGAAAACAATGGATTTAATAAAGAATAAGAATTAACATTACTTTATGTTATTTTACTCCACATTGAATTAATAACGCTAAAAAATCTAAGTTATACAACATAACTTAATAGTACAGGCACTGGGTAATTTTGCAAAGGCAAAGTTTTGCTTCACTTCAAGAAGATACTAAATCAGTTTTTGACACTCAGGGAATTGTTTAAAATAATTAATTACCATAGTTACTCATGGCTATATCATGCTATTTTTATCATTTGTATAAATTTGAAGTAATTAAACTTTAAAGTAATATTTCTCGAAAATTTTCTTATGTACCCAATACTAATATTGATTGTACTAGATTCAGAAAAAAAATTTCTTTCATATTCCGTGATAAAAATGGGGGATTGCCATTTGAAAAAATTATCGATAACATCATAACTCGTTAAACCGTTTAACGGGCAAATTATTTGTTAACCCTTTAACGGGTAAATTGTTTTTTCGTTTTTTGAAACGATTTAGTTGTGGTAATGTAGCTATTTGACCTTATTGACAAATGGTCTCTACAAAAGCCACTAACCGTTAAAGGGTTAAAAATGCGGAAAAAATTTGAAATCTACACCAAAAATTGCACAAAATTTAAACTAAAATAAATAAATAAACCGTTCATAATGATTTTACACTTAGCCAATGAGAGCGCTTAAAACCACTGTAACCATGGTAATTATCTGCTAGATAGTTTATCGGGAGGTGGTACAACCGGCCCTTAATTAGAAACAGAAAAATAGTAGTTTTGGCGCAAAACGTGTTTGTGCAAACACGCTATCGCCATGTGTTGTACGCTACTAGAAAGAGCAGAAAATTTTCGATAAGATAAGCTAAGTTTCCACATGCACGGATTACTGGCGCCAGTATGAAGCCAGTTTAGTTGGCGCCAGAAGTTGTTTCCACATAAATGTTATAATTGTGTACAGGCACAGTAATAAAAATAGCGTCAATGATGTACTTCGCGCTGGAATCAATGTGGTAGTCCAAATGTGCCAACTTGTGCACCTTGGAATTGCACACGTTATTACCAAAAAAAAGCAAAAACATAGTTGCTGGGTTAGATCGTTGATTGCACGTAGAAATAACCTAGGTGCGTCTAGTACTTCAATTAGAGAATTATAAAGTAGTTAAAAGTAGAAGTAACGTCAACTTTATTGACACTATGATTACTGGCACCAATTTATTGGTGCCAGTGGTTTCTTGCTATTTCCACATGCAATTGAACTGGCGCCAGTAATCCGTGCATGTGGAAACTTAGCTATAGATATGGTTCTAGAGTTTTCTCCTGGTCATATAAGAAAGTTATCGACCGAACAAGGTTTAAGAATGGCTAAAATGTACTTGTGCAAGCCTGTGATCGCCGCGCGTTATACACCACTAGAAAGAGCAGGAAATTTTCGATAAGATAGATATAGTTCTAGAGTTTTCCCCCTATCAAATAAGAAAGTTGTTTAGAGGAAGAGTATTTAAGCGTTTCTGCGTGTAGGGATGGATATTAAGGGTGAGCATGACGCCGATAGATATTAACCGACGAAAACCCGTATTAAGATAGTTGAAGTAGCACTCTGTCTGACTGTTATAACAGTTTTTTAAAATGCGGTTTTATAACAATTGCACAAGGCCTTGAAGTTTGGGAATTTTGAGCTATTTTAAGTACAGAGCGGTGTTCTTCATTTGTTAGTGATCTTAATATCAATCGCGGCAGACGAAAACCGGGTTTTACATAGAGAAAGATTCAAACTTTCAAGTGGTACATTTAGTTTTTCGCTATCTCTAATAATATGGAAGATATCAGCTTAGAGAGTAGATAGTGAATTACTGGTAAAAGTTTGTTGCTGGAAGGTGTGTTGCTATCGTCACACGGGTCAATCTAAGGCTGAATAACAATTAAAAGTAGAACTAACACTAGACTTACAACTAGAAACATCGGGGTTTGGCCGCACGTCTCTCAAGACGGTTAAAGCTTAAGGATTTCTACTTCTAGGTCTTGTGTTCGTTCTAGTGATAGTGCTAGCGTAAAACTACAACTAACACAAGACCGAGAACTAGAAACATTCGGGTTTAGCTGCACGTCTGTCAAGATAGCTAAACCCGAGTGATTCTAGGTCTTGTGTTAGTTCTAGTGATAATGCTAGTGCAATACTAGCACTAACACTAGACCAAGAACTAGAAACATACAGGTTTAGCCGCACGTCTCTAAAGACGGCTAAACCCGAATGTTTCTAAAATGTGCTTTTCGTAAAGATTTAATGTTGTAACATTTTTAAATTTTTTAATCTGTTCAAAAAATTAGAGTGAAATTCACTGTATGTTGAGATATAATTTGAATTGTTTACCAATTATAATTGATCAATTATAATTCATTTTGGGATCACGAACTGTCTTGGGTTTTCTTGGTAGTAATATGTTTCGCTGGCTAATCTTTAGAGTCTCTATTATCTCAACTATAGTAAATTGCGTAAAATATTGGGTCCTATAAATAGCTTTACCACCTCAACACGTTTGCCCCGAAGACTTAGTTGTTTTGATATATAGTCTCCTGATCACTACCATCCGTGCCAAAAGTCAAGGCCCCACACTTTAGAGATCGATATCTTCACAACTGTTAGATGAAAAAAATTGCGGCAAGGTTTATTATAATTACTGAATATTTCTACGTAACATATCTGAATTATGCCGGTAATTTTATCCACAAAACTATACGACGGAAAATGAGGGGTATATGTTATTTTTTCGATATTCCATATAGTTTCTCGCAAAATCGCGGTTATGTCGAAAATACCTGAAAATACTAACTTGTGTTCCAGATTGGACGTCGCGCCTTTACTTCTTTATGTAGGTAAGATAAAGGCGCGACGTCCTGTCTGGAACACATG
Source organism: Onthophagus taurus (assembly GCF_036711975.1). Lineage (NCBI taxonomy): Eukaryota > Metazoa > Arthropoda > Insecta > Coleoptera > Scarabaeidae > Onthophagus > Onthophagus taurus. The sequence continues at coordinate 24,678,243 of NC_091976.1, read as the reverse complement.
CCAGTACCATCTTTTCCAATTTAACGGAACCCCCCTTCAAATTCACATAATATATGTTACGTAGAATTTTGGCACGGATACTCTAGATATTATCTCCAAGTTGAATCGTATTTAACAAAAAATAAACAAAAATACCTAAATTAATTGTTGTACCAAGAAAAATTCATATTTGCAACAAAGTTTGAACTTCAATCAACACCGTCATGCTTCCATCTAAGAAACTTGAGATACATGATTTGCTATTCTTAATTAACATTTTACCACTGAATGATTTGAAATATCATGCTTCATGCTTCACCAGCCACATGAATAAGCGTTTAATTTTAATTAAAACAAATAATTTCGACAATATTAATAAAATCGTTGGTTCTCACGATTTTTTAAATTAATTTCTAGATTCATTTTCTCACGAATTTTCACACTGTGAAGTTCAATAGTGAATTAGCAATGGGTACGTATAAAACGCAACGCGTTTGCAAACTTTATTTACGCTCTGCACGCCGATGGCAGGATCTGATTTGCATTGAATTTGCCGTTTGCCGCCGCAGAGGCGGGCATAGACCAACACAGGCAGAGAAAAAACCGCTCTGGATGGCGCGCGGTAATGGCTCTATCACGCATTTCGAACACTTAATAAGTACGCTCGCAGAACAATAGTGAAATAATTCTATTTGAAGTTACCATCAGCGGTTCTCAACATAAAACCATCGCGCGTTCAATCACCCAAACAACTTTTTGTTTATTTATAACCAACTCAATAATTTTAGTGTAATCGGTTGTGATTGATAGTTAATTCTAATTTGGAGTTGTAATGTAAATGATTTAATGGTGATTTTTTGATAATTTGAGTACTGCTGGTTAGCAGTTTGGCGAGCGCCTCGTCGGCTGTACGACATCCGTGTAGAACACGGAGCCGCCGTTGCGCGCAAGAGACGGCGGTCGCTTTATATTCAAATATTCCCCTTTGAGATGTCCGTCGTAGTGTGGCCCGCTCGTCTGTCCCTTGTGCATTTGTAATTCAAATTGGTACACACGGCGAAATGGGTCATTACGTCACATTATGACACGCCGTGTCAGCGCCTCGCACTCCGCTTTGCCCGTGTTACGCTGACAGTTAAGTTCGAGGCGGAAACGACGCCCGCGCGCGCTCGCTTGCCTCGTCGCGACGCCCGAAATTGAGTTTGCCGGGCTAATTTCGGACCGACTTTATGGGCACGTACACGCTCAAGGGTCGTCACAACTCGACCCTTCATCACATCAGACGATCTTTGCCGTCTATGCTGATGGAGTGACGCTTCCTACTTTATGTGATGGGTGACCTTAAAAGAAGATGTTTATCATAAACTGTTTATAGTATTTTTTGTATTATCTACAATGTTTCTTTTCGGAGTTGAACGTTTTGGAGGAGTCGTTTAAATCAGAGCGAACGGCATCACCTTGCGGCGCTGATTACAGTCGATAGTGGGCGTATTCGTGGGGATGCCAAGCAGGTGAACTAATGACAGGATAAAGTTTTACACACGCAGCGCCGACCGCCTAATTGGGGCCTAAGCGGATTAATTAAACAATAATCGATGAATTTACGGTCGGAATTGGCATGTGGGCGTGATAGTTCGGGTATATTTTATCCGATATCCTTTCGTATGGTCACGTGGGATTGTCTTTGAAGAAAGCCGACAAAAAATCTCTCATCTGGCTACCAAGTGTCCTTAACGTAACTAACTAACCGTAGAATAATAGTTAGAAAACCAAAAACGTATCGATTTTTCAATGTCTAGGTATCTGGTTAGATCAGAGACCAAATTGGAATCCGATTCTGGCCGTTACAAGATCTGAATCTAGTCGGGTCGGTTGAATTCACGCATGATCGGCCAGCACCGTGTTCCATCCAACGATTTAAAACAATGATATCTTCATACCTGTTTGGAATCAACAGTTACGATCGCTGACCCACATCTCACGCGTAATGGTCCGACTTCGAAATTATTCGCCGGGTAACACAATAGGTTCAATGGCGCGTTAGTTAAAAATTCAACGTTCAACGGAACCTTGGGAGATCGTGTAAATTTAGCTCGCAAAACAAATCATCTTATAGGTGAGAACTTTACTGTTATTTTGAATCCTATACGCATCCTGATTGATGTTTTACCAAAGCGGTTTTGATCGAAACATTTGGCTGGGAAACGATCGCTCATCAATCAGTTGAAATCCAAACAACGTGGCTTTAACTGCCCGATGAAACCGAAGATGTGAATTCTGTGAGAGTTATAGATGAATAAAAACGATAAACAAAGATTTGAACCGTTAATTGGCGATCTTCTTTACCAGTCTATTTCTTTCTCGTGACCGGCTTTATTTTACGAAGAACGATTCCGCGGGCGTTCGACCATTTCGAAAGCACGAAGATCGCGAAATCATCGAAATAAGACGAAGGAAGTGTTCGAGAACGATCATCGAAGAGTAATTGTGGTGTTGCCGAGCAAAAACATTGATGGAGAGGCCTCGGTGTGGCGTTGTTACATGTTGAAGAAGTGGGAGGTGGGAAATCATTTTGAACTATCCCTAAACCATTTATATCTCATAAGCTAGATAATATGTCATCGCTTAATTCCGTTTTGGGTATTCAATACACGAATGTATTGTAAAAAAATCCCCTATATTTTAAAACTAGACGGTAACTCACTCTCAATGTGGGGCCAATTCCCTTCGTGCTGAAGCATAAAAATTAAGCGTCTAATATCACAATAGGTGACGTGGCGTATTTGGAATGAAAAACGACCTGAAAAAAAATCTAGTGAAATCCTCATTACGGCCGAATGCCCCTTTCTATTCCGAGCGCAGAGTTTTGTGTTCCGGACGGCTTATTAGGGACTCGGAGGGATTTTGTCACCGTCATAGGGATGTTTACAAAGGCGGACGTAAAGGTAGGAAGAAAAGCGAGCAGGTAAAACGACCGCGACGAATGTATACTCACCTGCGTCTGTGTAAACGAGTCTGCAGTTTTGGTGGATTTAAGAAACCATCTATCAGATGGTATAGATGGCAGCCCCAAAGAAATGCGAATTAATTTTTCAATTGATATATAGGAAATTTGTCAATTCGGTCTTTTGTCCGCCCATCATAAACGATGTTAAGAATTTCACATTGTTAGATGAACGTGTATAAATATATTACAACCTGAAGAATGGGTTGTAAAAGCAACGACGTATGATGAAATACGCAACGGTGTGAGAAAATTTGTAGCACCCGTTGAAACAACAAATCAAAAGGATTAAAAGACGATAAACGACCTACGTCGCGTACGACTACGTTAGATTTAAATGGATTATCGTGGGAGGCGCAGATTTCCAACAAGACATATTTATTGGCCGGTTATTTATTATTATTCTTTACTACGACCAACTGTTGGTTGAAATTTAGTGCACCATAAGTACGTAATAGGTGATGGTCTCATAAAGACTTATGAGTAATACGGACCAAAGACAGGTCAAATTAGCTAATTGAGCGTGTAGGAAGCTTTTTTTATTACGTACATCTTATTAGAATAATTTTATCGGTCGTTTCATTTGGGTTATATTGAAGCTTATAAGCAGACCGTGCTGTTCGTTAGTGGTCCAAACGAAAGGGGGCGTACAAAAACGTTCCAGAAAGCGAGTGCAGCGCTCCGTGTTTTACGACGTATAAAAATAAATAAAATTGCTGCTTTATGGGGTAACGGGGGCATCATTTCGGCCGGCTTAACTGTGCTTCTGGGATAAGGTTCAAAAACAAAGGCTACCGAAGGGAAGGATTTATTTTTACCCTCAGGATATCGTCCGATTTACAGTATTAGATCTACAAAGAGACATGAATAAAGTAAAGGTGGGTATAGATTTGTTGCGTATCGACGTATCATATCATCGTTGCGTAAAATGATACACAACGATGCAACGCAGTGTCAATATATTGTCACTTTGAACAAAAAAAGCGAAAAGCAAGACGTTCAGTATTGTGCATCAAATTTACTAGCGGACTTGAATTTTCAATCTGTAAGCGGATTGTACAAAAATTTTACTAGGATTCATTGATCATATTAGGCTGTTGTCATCCATTAAGCACAGAATTACGAAACAGGATACCACATTTCAGAAGGAAATTCATGCTCAAGAAAGGCTGGCTCTAACCCTACGGTATCTGGCTTCTGGTTATTCTTATTCCAATCTTCAATACTTATTTAAAATATCTTAGCAAGCAATCAGTGGGATCGTTTCAGAAGTGTGTGGTGCTATTGCAGAAATATTGAAAGAGTGGGGAGAAAATGCGTCTGGATTGTCATAACCCGATAAAATGTTTTGTTTGTTAAAAGCACCCCGATTAATCCTAATAAACATGTTCATAATTCCAGTTTGAATTTCACAACGAACATTTTCATCGTAACAACGCAATTTTGATGCCACTAAATTGCCAAAATGGTAACTATCGTCTATTGGCATGTTTCCTGACGACGTTAATATTTCAAACGCTTTGTCGAGACGTTGGTCCGTCGTTATCCGCTTCTTCCTCTGACTACTTGAGGTTTGACTTAAGACGCGTTGTACTAATTTCAGATGTTATCCCCATAGTGTTCTCTCCCGTTTCATGCTCCCGCAGTTCTGGCAAGTATTCCTCATCATTTATTGATAATGGCAGCTGCAGACAAAAACACTGTTAGGCATTCCATTTAGAATTAATATTAATACCCTTCGAACACTGGTATAGGCGGTGTATGTAACGGCTTCATTCGGGCTGACATAAAGCTTAGGAATGCATAAATTTTTCCACCAGTTTCGAAAGGATTAAAAAGAAAAACATAAAAGGTTATTGTGTTCTAGATTCCAGAAAGACAAGAAGTGTGGATGGAAGTAGCAAAAAAGTTAGACACTAAATGGAACGTTCCACACGTGTGGGAGCAATCGATGGAAAACATATCGTGTTACAGAACCCCATAAATAGTGGCAGTGAATATGTCAATTACAAAGGATATTTCAGCATCGTGCTGTTTCCTTGGGTTGATGGTAATTATAATTTCATATTTGTGGATCTGGGTTGCCAATGGAGAATATCCGACGGTGGTGTGTTCTCCAGTACTGAGTTATATAAATTAATAATAATAATAATAACTTTATTGCCCAGCAAATAAAAGTAAATATAAAATAGAAAAATAATATAATAAAATAAAAATTCGTAATGCATGAAAGAAAACCGCGACGTGCCGGTTCAAGAAGTTAAAAATTAACCCTTGTTTTTCCACCAGAAACCTCGAAAAATATAAAGAAAAACAAAATTAAAATTAAATTTATTTTACAGAGAAAAACAACAAAAAAACTTAAATCAATAACAACTAATTAACGCAACAAAGAATCATTCTGATTAAAAAGTATTCTATTAAACAGCCGATACCTGAACGAACCAATACTCAATAACCTCTCAGTCGCAGAAATACGATTGTAGGATTTATAAATGTGGTAAGAGAAGCATCTTTCAAATAAAGATGTTTTATGGGTCGGTGGCGCGATAACAAAACAACACCTTGTCGAGCGATCATGGACATTCCTTCCAAATTGAACCCTCTTACACAAATAATCAGGAATCCTCCATAACATTAATTTATGGTAAGAAACCAACGTTTGGAGCTCTCTTCTGTTTTTCATAGACAACCACCCAACTTCAACTAACCTATGAGAAATTCTATCAAATTTTCGGTTGCCATAAATGAACCGTAGGCAACAATTTTGTATTTTTTTAATTCTATTTGAATCAAAAGCAGTTAAAGTTTGATGGTAAGCTGGTATCGTATAATTAAACTGAGACAAAACGAGAGCATCGCACAAATTTCTCTTAACATTCATTGGCAAACAACCTCTATGAGGAAATAACAATCTCATAGCGAAATATGCATTTTAATTTATTTAGATATCTGATCTGAAAATCTGAGAGAGATATCAATTGCCAGCTAAAGATTGGATAAGTATAACAGCGGATTTAGCAAGCTCCAAAATGATTGGTTTCCTCCCAAAGAACATGATAGTAGACTTCTTAGGGTTAATCCTCAAACAATGTTTAGAGGCAGCCACATAAACGCTATTAAGATCATTATTAATAAAATCAACAGCCACTCGCCAATCGGAAGGATGAAAAGAGTAAATCAGCTACGTGTCATCAGCGTAAACGTAAGGTGTACAATGCTGTACATGGTCAAAAAGGTGACTGGTATATATATATATAAAATAAAATTGGCCCCAAAATAGAACCCTGCGGCACCCCACAAGAAACGAAATGACGCTGAGACGACACGCCGTGAATCACAACCGACGTAGTTAAGTTTAGAGCAATCATATCAAATCCCAAAGAAGATAAGATAGATAAAAGGATGCTGTGGCTTACGGTATCAAAAGCTCGAATGAAATCTTACAGAGTAAGTAGCGCAACATTACCCTGGAAAAGAAATAATATCTATCATAACATCATCCGTGAGTGCCATCATTGTAGTAGTAGTACTAAATTTTTTACGAAAACCCGACTGAAATGAAAGAAGCAATTCAAATTTATCAAGATATTCCACGAGCTGATGCTTCAACACCTTCTAAGGATTTTCGAAAACGCAGGCAACAAACTGATTGGGCTAAGATGTTTAAAACATGACGGATTTTGAGTCTTAAATTAATGATGCAAAAGCGGTTGAATCTGCCAGAAAACTTTGCTATGACAGAAAATCTTATGAAAGATTACTAAAGGATCAAAACAAAGAATTTTCAACTACGCAGAATTGTAGAAAATGTTTTTGGCATTGCCTACTGAATTTTTCGAATATTAAGGAAACCTCTGTTATTAGAACCAGAAAATGCCCCCTTATAGTAATGACCGTTATTGAATCGGAAAAATTTTACACCCCATTGGGAACATTTGATTCTGAAGAAGAAGGTGTCGTTAAAGAAGGGTACTAGAGAGGACAGACTGATGATCTAAGTCTAAAAAGTTGCACGTAGAACAAAATCTACATTATCTAATATAAGAGAAGAACTCGCTGATTACTTTCAGAATGAGGGAGTAGTAGCATGGCAAAATGAAGAATAAAAAAGGATAGTGATAATAATGCGACTTAAATGAAATAGTTTCTAATTTTTTTTGTTCCATATAAAGGTATTCACTGTATACGCAGCGAGAGCGTCTGGAAGGCACAATACGCAATTAGCGGGTGAAATTATGTTCCGGCGTCGTATTGAAATTCTACGGCGTCCCGGCGTCCGCAAATGAGGTAATTTCTATGCAGTTATCGAATATTTCCATACTTGAATTCACTCGGGCAAAATCCATAAACTAGCTTCTGCCGACGAAGGCACAAGTGCGCGCTACCGTATTTTCTATTCATGTGCCCCGTATTATCGATGCACTGGGTTAATATACGATCGGCCCGCTTATATTTAATAAAATCGCTTCGTTGGGGTGAGGTACGGCGGTGGAGAAACAATGCAAATTGACCGAACCAAGTTTCTGGTGCGGTCGCGTCAAAGGACCACTTGATTATTATTATTCTTCAGCGCACCCGAGCAAATGGTTTAGGTTTTGTTTGTAGTTTTATTTGTATTTTTGTTTTAATTTTTGTTTGTATTTTCTATCGTCTGGGAGGCGGGCATTTGTTTAAGGGTCGCGAAGGGGATCAAAGAGACCGACGTTTTCGCAAGGATCGCGGTTATATTATTGGCCAACAATTCCCACAAGCTCGTCCGTCATCGTGTTACCTGTTTCGTCCGCAATTACAAATGCAAACGTACCCGTTATTTATGGTATTGCATAAAAGCGCCGTTAGTTTGGGCGAACCGCATTATAAAAATAACAGGAAGCTGTACACCGGATCGCCGCTCATTAAAATCGCAATAAAAATGTAAATTTTTAACGATGCCATTTTCTGTTCCCACCCACACATTTACTTCACAGCGATGGTAATAATTTTACATCCAGATCAAACCCGTGTTTTCAATAACATTAATCACCAAACATAACAATTAATCTCCTCGTAACGATATGGTCATTTATAATACTCTCATTCGTCAAAATTAGTACTTTAGAATTTAATTTAATCTAGAGAATTTACTAAACAGGGTTCTTAGTTGGTGACAAAGAACGTTATCTACGCGACATCTTAAAAGGTTCGTTACGCAAAAAATCTCTTTTCCCGGCCCGAGATGGCCGATAAGGCGCCCCTGTTCCTAATCCTGAATGTCTCTCATTGACAGTGCCATCCAATTGTATTCGATTTCGCCCTTAAAAGATTACCTATCTACTAAAATAGGTCTTAGAAAAATTTACGGTCAAAGACAAAAACGAAAGTGTTAAGAGGCCCCTTTATCTTTGAAAGCACAAGATGGATTGGAATTAAACCCAAAGATAATACGATTTTAGAAATAGCTGATTGGATTTTTAATCCCACGTTTTGTTTCGGGGCTTAAACCCTTTCTACAAATAATGTAGGTTAAATCCTAGACGGGAACACGACGCTTAAATTTCGCACTCCAACAAACTCCAGGTGAAGAAATACCTCTAGCACGGTAGCCGGAGAAATGAGATTTGTTTTTACTTTCGAGCAATTTATCCTGTCAGCTGTTTGACCGACGTAAAAACTCTCATTTCGACACCATCTCTCGCCCAGGAAATTTAATTTAACGTGGGATCTCATTGCAATTTCGGCCAATGAATACGTAACGACGTCGTAAAGTCGTTATACTAAAACGTCTTGCTCTGCAACGATAAAAAATGATTGTACTTAACGTCGCTTATTCGTTTACAACCATCTTCTAAAATCACCTGTAAAAGTGTTTTTTTTAAAGATAGTAATGCAAATTTAAATTCAAACCAATCTAATATATTCACTCTATAATCATTTTGGCAATTAAATAATCACTCAATCCTTTCAAGCATAAGAAATAACTCACTTAACATTCTTATGCTGCATATGTAGTGGTTTTACAGCTATATAATCCACACCTCACATACCACATTCGACGTCGTTCATTTGAACCGGAAGTTCGCAATTTGAGAAAACTTCATTACTTGTATTTTATTTTAATTTATAATTACTTTAAACATCACACTTACTTTATTTTTTTTAATAGCCGTTTTTTTTCAAAACGAAATCGGTGCTGTTGACTTCTGATTCAAATGTTGATCGCTTTATCGGATTTTCAAGTCTAAACCGTTCGCAAATTCTTGCTTAAATAGTTGCCTCGGATGATACTGGTTATCCAGCACCAAAGAGTCCAGAACGAACCCATGATTGTCTTGTTGAATACTTGTCTCAAATTCGACCTTAAATGGTCCAAATTCTCAAATTCTTGAACTGATGAAGATGCATACTGATTATACTTGTCACTTAAGAGTACGCAATCCGTGGTCAAGTCTAAACCGTTCGCAAATTTGCTGATTGAGCTGTTTAATGGAATATCGTCTTTGATCTGCCTCAGATGATACTGCTTATCCAACAATTACGGTATAAGGTTTCAATGTTTAAATCTTACTTGACAAACCGAGCACAACTGGTACAAATGGTAATTGCAAGTCGACTATTAAAAAGGTTGGGATTGGTGTGCCGCAGCGCAGGGCAATATTTTCTTGCTGTATGTTAATGATCTCCCTGATTTCTTGAAAATATGCAGTAGGTACTATAATGCTTGCAGACGATACAACTCAGGTTAACGAGGCGCTTTGCAATGGTAAGCTTAAAGAAGATGAAGTATTTTGTCGGATGGTCGCCTCTGAATGGATTATAGCTAATAGACTGCAACTGAATGAGAAAAAAATACAAAGAATTGAGTTTCCCACTAAATCCACTGATGTAACAATTGCTAAACTAGTGGGGGTAGTCTTAGAGAGTTCTCTGAAATGGAATGCACAGATACAACAAGATGGAAAAAAAATCAGTTCAATAGTTTTCAGCAATGGTGGTGTATTACTCGAATTTCCAAAGCATTATGTCTTATAGTGTGTTGTTCTGAGGAAGTTCCCCAGGAGCTGAACGAATATTTATAATACAAAAAAAGCAGTTGAAGCAGATGAATGCAAATCAAATGGAGAGCTGTAAACCATTGTTTAAATAATTAATAATAATGACAGTCTATTCGCCGTATATCTATACATGTCTTATTTTTATAAAACAAAACATGAATGATGTGTCGTGTAGAGCGCAATATCATCAATAGAGTACGAGGAACAACTCATCTCTACAAATTCCGTACCACCAACTGACTACCTTTCAACAATCGGTATATTACCAGGGCGTAAAGTTTTATAACAAACTTATAGATACAACTACATCAATGCTCCATTACAAAAAAAGATTAAGGGAGCACTTTGGTGAAAACCCATACTACAGTATCAGCAAGTTCATGGATTCGCCGGTCAAACTGAAGCTGTAGAAATCTTGGCCATATATTCTGTATTATTATATTTTCTATAATGTTGTAAATTACATAATGAAATTCAAATACTGTATCTGACGACTTGTACCTTTATAGAGTTTTTTGGAAATAAATTATTATTATTAATCCGTGATAGCCTTGTTGAATACTTGTCTCAAATTCTCAAAAATTCTCAAATGCTTGAACTGATGAAGATGCATACTGAATATACTTGTCACTGAAGACTCCAAGGTCAGTCTAAATCGTTCCTAAATTTGTTGTATAAGCTGCTTGAATAAAATATCGTGTTTGATCTGCTTCGGTGGATACTGCTTATCCAGTACCAATAAGCCCCAAATAAACCCGTGATTGCTTTGTTAGATACTTGTCTCAAATTTGACCTTAAATGATTCAAATTCCCAAAAATTCTAAAATTTTTTAACTAATAGAAATACATACTGAATATACTTATCCAATTTTACAACACCAGCCCCTTATATGTTGTAAAATTTGGTTTTTAATTTTAGGAGACACTAATTTCCGTTTCAGAGAAAAAAATCGTGCAGTATTTCATAAACTGTTGTAGGTTGGTTGTTCTCAATACAGCTTCATTAATTTTTCCTTAGGTTGTTCCTCGCAAGAACTGGTAATCCCTGATGGAATCATTTACTAATGATTTTGTAAGGCATTAGTAAACACGCATACAAGCATTCTATTTCATTTCATTTTTGCGTGTATATAATTTTTTCATTAACTTAACATCATAAGAAAATTGGAGAAGTAAAAAGTACCAACGAAAGTTTATTAAGACCCGTAAAAAAACTTTATTTTCTGACGAAGTAGAGCATGAAGACAAAAGAAAATAATTGAAGGTTGTTTAATATGTGGGCCATCATTCCGAAATACACCATAAAAACTCTGCTATTTTCTGAACAAAGAGGCGAAAATGATTGTTCAGGCGGCAAAACTGGAAATAGAATTCCGACCTGCTCGGTTACAATACTACAAGAAGTAAAGAATGCTCTCATTCATCTCGTCAACCCAAAAACGTTTCGCGTACATACATATACTCGTGATCTTTTTAAATGAAAATTAGAGAAGGGTGGCTAGCTCGGAGTCGGGGACGGTCGTGGTTGGTTTACTTTGAAACCCTGCGCAAGGCTAAGGGGCCGGAGTAATCACGACGGCCAAAGCAGGTAGAGAAAGAGTAATTTAGAATTTGTCACTACGGGATTTTTAAATAGGTTTATTGTAATAGAAACCAGCTAAATATTCGATTAAATTATCGAAAATAGCATAATAAATTATTTAATGTAAATAAAAATTGTTCCTAATTTAAATCAATTTTATGATGATAACTATTAAAATATAAATACAGAAAAAATATTAAATAATAATATTATTACAGTAAAACTTAATTTACATGATTTTCGAACAATTGATTCGATTGTATTGATTGTGCGCAGTTAATTGTTTCTATTAATGGTAAACCTCCTTGTCAATACAAGAATTCATTAATTTCATAAATAAGTTTTATGATGATAATAGAGGACCATTCACCAGTAAATGGTGAATCTGAAACCATAAAATAAAATTTGAAGTCGAAAAGAAGCTTTTTTTTCCATTTGCTTTTGAGAATAATTTACCTTATATAGCCCAAATTAAATCAACTCAAAAAAATGCTATTTAAATGAATCGTTAACAATTAAAACGTTTAAAATGAATATTAAAAATCTACTCAAATTGTTCAAGACCATCTTACATCGTTTAAAAATCTTGTAAATCAGTTTACAGCACCTCAAAATCAATTAAAATATAGTAAAATCATTTAGAAACTATCTAAAATGGTTGAAGATCAAACCGTCAAAAACTGTTCAAAATCCTGCCAAATCTTCTATACTCACGTAAAATCATCTGCAGAAACTTAATATTTAGTAAAATTATTTAAGATCAGTTAAAATCATCCAAAACCGACTTAAATCACCCAAAAATGTTCAAAAAATAGTTTAAAACGGTATAATGCCATCTGGAATTTAAAATGACTTAAAACTGTTGAAATTGAGTTTAAAATTGGTATAAATTATTTAATCAGTTTAAAATGGTTGAGAATCATTTGAAATTGTTTAAAATCAACTTGAACCATTCAAAATTCTCTAAAATCTTGTAGGACCACTGCAGCCACTCAGACCAGTCAAAATCATCTAAAACTCTCTTAGAACCATCCAAAAATGTTCAAAAAATAGTTCAAAACGTTATAACATCATCTGGAATCATCTAAACTCACCTAAGATTGTTGAAAATCAATCTAAAATGGCGTGAAATTGCTGAATCGATTTAAACTGGTTGAAAATTATCTGAAATGTTTTAAAACCTTGCAAAATCTTCTAGGAACACATAAAATTAGCTGCAACCGCTTAAAATCTAGTAAACTCATTTAAAATTAGTTAAGATAATCCAAAATTGTCTTGAAGTCATCTAAAAATGTTCAAAATAAGGATTAAATGATTAAAACAGTGCTGAATCACACTGTAATAATATTAATAATTGATCAGTATTAATATCTTAATATATTATCATCATGAAATTGATTTAAATTAGAAACAATAATTGAAATACGTTGAAAAACGTAATAATATTATCATTTAATATTTTTTCTGTATTTATATTTTAATAGTTATCATCATAAAATTGATTTAAATTAGGAACAATTTTTATTTGTTTTCCAAAAATCATTTTTTAATAAAACATAATACATTAAATAATTTATTATGCTATTTTCGATAATTTAATCGAATATTTAGCTGGTTTCTATTACAATAAACCTATTTAAAAATCCCGTAGTGACAAATTCTAAATTACTCCTTCTCTACCTGCTTTGGCCGTCGTCATTACTCCGGCCCCTTAGCCTTGCGCAGGGTTTCAAAGTAAACCAACCCGATCTTCTCCGACTTCGAGCTAGCCATCCTTCTTTAATTTTCATTTAAAAAGATCACGAGTGTACATCCAGGACATTGTAGCAAGTTTGTAGGGCGGCCCGCGCATTATACGACACGTTTCCTGTCCTATTTACTACAGGATCTTTGGGTGGGCGTCATATGAATGAGATCCCAGGGTTTTACTACGTCGGCAAAAACCGAAACTGTGAATGGGGTTCGTTTTTTAGGGCGGTCCTAGTAATTGTATGCATTGAAATATACAATGAACAGGATGTATCTCGGTTTATATATGGTTGAAGCTGCGAAGAAGTGGAAAGAAGAATCATCATCGTCTTATTTAACGTTTAATAGAATAAAGTCACAAAACTATTTTTCTTTAATTTAAAACGGTTTGAATTGAATTTCCAACGGAGACACTAAAAGATTTTGTTTCGAGTCTCGGAGTTATGCAAATGCTAGGAGAGAGGAGGCGTCGTTCCTATTCAAAATTGCATTTTGTGGGCCGTAAATAAGACGGACGGGGCGAAGGCGCCTGCCCGCGAAATAATAGCACCGAAAAAGCGACAAGATTTTTAACTTTAACCGCTACCGAATTGCGTCGCGGCGGGCGCTAAGTGCTTTTCGCGCTGCTTAAAATTCGCCTCGGACGTCGAAATGAAAGGAGCTGATATTCCGGATGTTGAATATTTAAGGGACACTTACGGTTTGTTTCTTTGCTTTTCTTTCTGCAAAATAATTGTACGCCCTTGACTTAACAATTAGAGGAGATTCGGTTTCATTTTAAAAAATAAAGTCAAATATTTGTGATTTATAGCTTTGCATAACTCATGGGGTAAGATTAAGATAGAATTTTTACCTGCTATTTAATCTTTTGTATAATCTTTGGTGTAGAAGGCCGATATTTCGGCAATCGGACCCTATATTTAGCGGAAAATGTGTCACCGGATCTTCGCACAAAGAAATTTCACCGGAGATTAAACCGAAAAGGTGATTTGTGAACGGTCACCTGGAGCGGGTCTATGGTATTGTTATAGCATCGCACTCTGACAAATAAGCTGCCGTTACAATGGCTGCACGACCCCGTTTCTTTGTGGTGAGGTGTTGGGCCCAACACGGGCTAAACAGGAATGCGTTGCCATCTGAGTTAACATTTTAGCTAAAAGTTTGGATTTATAAGTTTTATGTGAAAAAGAATTCTAAAATCTAAATGTGCCTTTTAAAACAGTTTCCCTAACTTTTACTGTAACGGATAATACTCGGAAAAATGAAAATTTTCTCTCGGCGTCGGTTTCTTTGTGACTGAAGGGGCTTTGTAGCCTTGAAAAGTGGCGTACTTCTTTCGTCCCGATTGGATTCTCTATAAAACGCCACAATTCGCATCTCAGGCGAGCCGCTCGATATGCAAACGCGAACAAAACAAGCGGCGCGTCCTAAGTAACCGTAGGAGAAGGCACAAAGGAAAACAACGAGAACGAGGGGGCAACTTTTCACGGACGGGCACACGAAAGCAGCTTAAAAGCTCGCCTCGTGTTTCGGGGCGTTGGTGGCGCTGCGCCCGCGTTCGGTTCCATTAGCACCTAGATCCTCGTTCGAGTCAACTGATTACGCTCGCCGGAATAAATTATTTTAACGGCTCACATATTTCTCGACCGGAACTGTACCGAGCGAGTCGGAGTTAAAAGCTGTGAAATTTATGGGCAGTGCATTTCGGTCCCGGAATTGACAGTGAAACGAACTGAGTATTTTACTCGCCATTCCGGTTTCCTCACTGCTCCGGTTGTGGATTTAAGGGACAAATGAACCCCTTGATGTCGTCGCGAACGACGCGGACAGTTAACACCCCTCAGAACTCTCTTTTTACTATCCTTATCTATCCTGTCCCGTCCCTTCTTGCACGCACAATGCACTAGAATTCAATTTATGCCGAAAGGAAGAGGCGATAGTACTACACCCCGTCCTGGGGCAAGATGAAGCCTTCGCGATCTTGATTTACGGCTTCTGGGCCGAGCTCTTTGGTCGCAACTTGATGTATGGCGTCGGTATCGTACTATCGCGAAACCTAAGTCTTCATGGAAAAGAGGAGTTCAATTCCTTGAGACGAATTGAACTCGCCTTTGCAATTAGGAAGGGGCTAGAATTTATGGCATAATTTCCACGTCGTGAGGGGGGTGCTTTCGAAATGGAGGATTTGCGGTCACCGGTACGGTGTAGGTCTAATTGGAGCATTAGGTTTTGCACACGGAGTTTCGGATCTAATTTATCTTCGCCGACTTAACGTCCGGCTTTACCAAAGCGAAATATTCAATTCAATTTCGGACCAAATCATCTTAATAAAGTTGTTAAGGTTATCTAATGATTAAGAGGATCATCGTAGTATACTTAATGCATTCTTGAAGAGAACGCATACACAACCAACGAGACGGGAGAAAACGGTTTTTAAAGTCTCGTTAGAGAGGCTTTCAATCCTGGGTATACCGTGAACGTGGAGCGTACGCGTTGTTATTTATTACATCGGGAGAAAAACAAACAACCTTTTGACAGGAAGATGCAAACCGATACCGACAGGATGGTAGGAGGCGAGCGCCCACGTTCTTCGACATAACGATAATCATTGTCTACGGGGAAACGGAGAAACGCGGGAATTGATTCGATTGTCGAAGACGTCCACGGAATGAGTCGCCTGTATAATTTATGGGCGCCTGTCGAGCGGGCCGCAGGCTTGATTTACCAATAACAATGGCGATTTGAAGGACCCGTGCTCGTCCTTTCTCCACCGACGATCGACTGTTTTTTGATTGTGATTTATGTAATTTAATTTTGTGGCCAATCTTATAGATAAAGTACAACTTCTTTACAAAGATAGAAATTTCTTACTTTGCCGGTTTATTGTTCGTTCTCGCGTTATTGTCCGCGCACGTCGCCGTATTTGGTTCAGGACAGGCCGAAGAGAGTCTCGGCTGTCCCAACCAAATGCGTTATACTTTACTACTATCAGATTAGATTGATATACGACTACTCGTATAAGGGTCGAGGCATAAATTACGTCGCGCGGTGAGGAATGTCGATGACAGCTTCGAGTATTTATAACCTGATACACCTAAAGACTTCATTAGATCTGGTCTACTCTGCAGGAATGCGGCTTCGAAAACCTGAGCTTTTTGTCTCTATAACTGCGCAGAATGTTTTGAAATTCAACTACGACATACTTTTGGCGTTTTGCTCTTTATTTCTTAAAGGAAGTGAAGGTAAGTAAATTGTAAATAAATTCTAAGTAATAAACGTAATTACTATAAATAAAAGTCAGATTTGATTTAGTAGAATCGTTAAACTAGACTCGGCGTTATTATAGTATTAACTTAAATTATACCGCAATACGCTGGTTACTAGAACATTTTGTTCAGCCTTTATTAATTAACGGACACGTCATACAGGCCATCGGATAAGCGGATCATTGTCCCAGGAACGAACTCCGCATGATGCCTTTCTCAAACGATAATAAGTCATTGTAAATATCTAATTAATATCTAGTCGCAGCAATGAACCACAAAAACCTATAGAGATATTAATTTTACAACAGGAAAGGGGACCTTTCACAAAAAATCGTGGTAATTTGCATACATTATTCTAACTGTACATTGAAGCGAAATGTGGAACGAAGCTGCTGCTAATTATCAACTTATTTCCTATTGTGTCTACGAAGAATTACACGCAGCTAAGATTGTGTTAAAACGCTTCAACATTCCTCGACTAGCGCTATAACAAACCTCACTTCACTTTCTTCCCTTCTTTAGACTCCACGGTAATTGGTACTTGCGTCTCCTTTAATCTTTAATTTATATATCTGGTAAGTTTCTGCCCCGCTGTTTCCTTCATTACTTGTCTCCTATTTTATACAGCCAACCGGTTATCGTTCTGATTTTTATACTAAATTAAACGTATTTAATGAGTTCATATTTTATTTTTTTTTCGATAACTTTTTATTTAATCTATACAAAACAAAGATGCAACGGTTTTGACATTTGAATATCCAAAAATGGATGCTACAATACCATATTCTCGTAAAATAGCAGCAGACTGTGAATAACTCTACGTTTATTTTAAATTGTGCATTTCACACATGCCGTTAGTTGGCAAAGGATGGAAAACGATCGCTTTTCCGTATCTCTGAGCCATTTGGGTCCTTCTGTGGCACAGCGATCGGTCCTCAAAATGAAATACGGTGCCCCCCTCCACCTTTATTACAGGCGAACGTAGGTCGCGACTGAAATACGGCCGTCGAAGCCGCGGGGCGCCGCTTTATTTGTTTCTCCGTATGTAAATTAAAATCGGAAGTTCTCGTTTTTTCCCAGCCAATGTGCCGTCTCTGTCTCTCGTGCCTCTTTCCACTCGACGGTTGAACGAGTATTTTGAGCTTTAATCATTGGAATTACCCCTTGAACAAACCATTTTCGTGCTTTCTAAAAATACCTACCTCTGTTTCATTCGGATGCTCTAGCCCAAAAAAAACATCAAATTATATCTTTTACCACATCCTGAAAATAAATGACTGAGTTTTTGGACAAAGAAAATTCGTCTTCAATTTCCGTCAAAAAGTAGCCCACCTCAGGGAACCTCAGCGTGGAAAGAAAAGGAGAGGAATTGTAAACCCACCTTGTCTTCCGCGGCTATGTTTCTCCCCCCCTTTAACCATCTAACAGGCCGAACAACAATTTTCTTTCGGCCATGTTGGTAACGCTGCGCCGCAATCATAGGCAAGAGCACCCTCGGGACCGCATTGTCTGCGTACACCCCGAAATAACCGGAGATTCGTCCGAACCGAGCCACTGCTGTCTCTCTTCAGGGGAGATCAATAGTTTTATGGTGTTGTATTTCATACGGGCCACATGTCTACGATCGTACCCGAATGGGTTGCATTTTATCACACACCAAAAATGTTTTTTTACAACACCAAAATTTTCCCTTCCAATAAAAAAATTGTCGTCGTATTTTTTTTAGATACAGGTAAATAAATTTCGAAAGCCATTCAATAACAAAAAAAAGTAGTGGATACAGCTGTCTTTTAGATGGTCTTAGAGCGGCTCTAGCATGAGCTTAATTCGATCGACAAACAATGGTCTACTCGAATTTCAAAGGACATCTTAGAAAACCTAATCAAATAAGTGTCCAGGTGAAAGAGGAAATGGTCTATAACAAGAAGCACATATTCAAGTTTAAGACGAACTTTTCTCATGTAATTTTAAAATACTTTGAAGCATTAATTAAGCACAAATTAGAATTTAATTACTGGAATGAATGTTACAAAGTGGAGAACGAAGATATCTAAGAGAAACATGTTTAGCATGAATTTTGACAGTTTTACTGTTGGGAAAGTTATTTGGTTGTGAAGTTTTGGAAGGAAATATAGTTTTGGAATTGAAGGAAACATATTAATAAAATATTTTGAGATAGAATTTGGTTTTTGTATGTGAGGGGAAAATTTAGTTAATGTGTTCTTACAACTGTTGAATTTGTTTTTCTGATAATATTATCAAAGAATCCTTGTGTAGTCTATTATAGTTATTATTGTTCATGAAAAACGTGGCTTTCTTAATGTATTCACAACTTTCTAGAATAACTATACCAGCGTTTTACTCGGTCTTTACATATATTAAATACATTAAATTTTTACTTCAGATCCTTAACAATCTTCCAATATTTTCGTTTTTCTCTAAAATTTTTGTTGCCTTTCGGATTTTTTTTAAAGAAGCAACGTCTAATGGCAACGTCGAAATCAATAGCAGTATTTGTTAAGTCAACTTTAGAGTGGAGGGCAAATTTATGTCCCTTATTCACGAGTTGAACTTCATCCCTTGTAAATTCAGTATAAAAATGTGCATTATTTGGATTTCTTGCTGACATCTACCTTAACCACATAGAAAACGAATTCATAATCAACAATTACAACCCTTTTTTCTAGCAATATTAAAAAATGGTATCGTTATGTAGATGACATTTTTTGCATTTGTGAAGGTAATCACAACACTTTAATACAAATTAGCAAAATAAACAAATTAATAACATACACGAAAAACTAAAATTTACTCTCGAAACAATAATGATAAAATTGAGTATAACATTTTTCGTAAACCTTCATAACGACACCTTTTGATTCTGCCCACCTTTACCACATAGACTTGCCAATTTTCGTTCTCCAATAAACGGAGCGTTCGATTATCCCTTCAAACCCGAGCAGAGAAATGTAGAACTAAAGTTGCCAATTATTGAAAACCTTGCCAATGTCAATAGTTTCCCCCTCACCATAATCAATAAACTTATAGAAAACTATAAACTAAAAGGAGATCTTTTACTATTTATAAATCCATACCCTACAATAATTTAACTATTCAATCTAAAGTCATTTTTGCAATAAGCAACATCCTTTCAAACTACCATAATAAACAAAATTCCTTGCAGAGCAACGGAGTATATATTGGGCAAAGGGGTATGAAGCTTCAAACAAGAATCAAAGAACACAAAACTGATAATAAGTCTAACATTTATAAACATAACATCGAAACAGAACGTAAAATCGATTATGATAACGTAAAACTAATCCATAAACAACCCAAAGGCTATAAATTGGATTTTCTTGAAATGCTAGAAATAAAAAGATAAGATAGCTTGCCCGAATATGAAATTCTAAATGATCAAACTTCTTATTATTATAAATCCCTGTTCAACTATTTAAATAAGATCTCAAATTTTAACACCTGATTTCTAAAAAATAGTATGTTCGTCTTTTCTTGCGATTTTCTTTTATATAACCTTTATATTGACAGTAAGTTTATTTTTAAGACTTTTTTTCTTTGTTATTTTTATACATTTTTGAACTATGGTTTTCATACTTAATTTAGATTCAGCTGATGATGAATATGATTATTCGAAACCGATTCTGATAGAAAATTTAATAAATTAAGAATTATCGAATTTATCCACATATAAACAATTATAATGTAATAATACCCCGATACTAGTGTATAACATCATATCCATTAAATCTTAATACCATCATTACGTTAAAAATACCTTCTGGGTTATATACCAACCACATAAAAAGCTACATCCTTATTTTGTTGGAATCAAAGGATCCCGTGGAAAACGATAAATACCGATAAACGACATAATAATTGACGTGGGGGTAGCGTGTGGTTTACAATCAACTTGGAATTAGCTTTCCGGTCGACTGTAGACCTTCATCAGTAATTTTTATCGTTAATGGGACCACGTCATTTCGGCTTAGAAGCAGTAAGAGGATAGCGAATTGACCTCCTGAGAGAGATCTTTAAATAATAAACACTAGCTAATTTCCTGTTTGGGATTTAGAAGGGATTTAAAATTTGGATCGTACCCGTTCGTGAAGATAATGGGTATCCACCTGATGCAGAAATTGTGGGTGGAGGTTGAAGAGGGGGGAGTTAACCGGAAGTCGCCGTACGGAGGGTAGTTCCGGCTGCCAACCGGCAGAGCCCTAATGCCCATAATTACGGTTTAATATGGAAGTACGGCAATGCGGACCGCGGGCTTTCCGGGCTCCGGAATTCTTTAATAATCCATCGTCACCGGATTTTTGCATTATGGATGAGTCGACAATGCGCCGTTCGCTTCCTTTTACCCGCGCTTTAATAGTTAATTCCGACGAGTCTGCAACGTTATGAAGCCGGTGAAACATTTACGAACCGGAACGGGCGGTTCTTGTAAACTATGAGATGACTTTTTAAATTCGGTCTGTAACGACTTTCAGAAATCTCAAGATCGTTAAAAGCGATGACTGACCGACGTATTCGCCGACTAAAACAATTTCAGGATTATAATTGTCGCCCATTTACATTTGGAAGGCGCCGGCTTCGGTCTTTTCTACAAGGTATACTTAGGACACGGCGGGAGAAATAAAAGAGACGATGGCCCTTCCCACCACAATTACATCGCCCGTACGTTAGAGGGTTGCAATTATAAATAATAAAGGCACATAATTGTGACCTGTGGGCAACCTACATTTTTTTTAAGCAGGTAAAACCACTAAATCGATTTCTAATTTTTTATATTGTAAATTAAAATAAATCTTAAGTATAAATTGTAAATTAATGCTACTGATAAATTAATCCTGTAGTTAAATTAAACCTTTCCTTGACATTTTCATCTAGAATTATCTCTATAATTACGCGCAAGGCTAGTAGGATTAACTTTTGCTAATTTTATTAATTAAAAAAAATAAACCTATAATAATACTTCAGTCAACTAAAACTGGAGTATGTTACCTTTATTTGGTTGCTTTTCCACGCCTGTCCTCTAACTGATGCAATTCCGACGTAATTGGCCAATAAAACACAATTACAACGTAATGGGTCTGCCTTAAAAACAAAATCGAAAATTACGTCCGTTTTTTGAGGTTCTCTTTTGTTTCGGAGCAACTCTTTCTCCGGTCCGGTCTTCTAAAAGTGGACGATGAAGGCCACGAGTGACGCTTGGGTTCTCTTGGATGCCCAATAAATTTTATTACCTTATAATTGGCCAATTATGAATAGAGCAATATTGGATTTTCGAGGAAGGGCTTAAATTACTCGTTGATTTATATCGGTGTTTTCGTTCGAACGGGAAAACAATAATTTCAGATGATTAGCCCTAATAATTTTTAATGTTTTTGGGACATCGGCCGTTATTACCGCCCGAATTATAAAAATTATAAAAAATTCAGTTTTAATGATGACGAATGGAACGACATCCTGTGGCGATTTTAAGATAATTAACCCATTAAACGAGCCGTTTTAAACCATAAAAATAAGAAGCGATAGAACGTTATACAGCTAATTATAGATTATGCATACAATTCATAGATCGTTTACCGCACTACGCAAAACGAATAAAACCGTACAAGCAGTTTAGATTTAAATCGCGTTTATTAATCGCGAACAGTTTATCAAACGGGTGACGCAGGTGTTATCTAATTTTCTACTTCGAAATCGATTTTACGCCTCGTTTTAAACGCGTTGAATTAGGTTAACGTACACCTGCATTCTTTGTTATATTCGAGAATACATTGCAACGTTTTCCGCGGTTTTGTTGTGTGGTCATTACACAAATCCCAACGTCTACGTTGTTTTCACAAGGTGGCAATCTTAAGCCGGTTACACTGTTTATTGGGGCTGCGGATTGGCGCAAAAGACAACCCCCAGACGGTGTGGACACTAACTCGGTAAGGCGTCCCCTCGTAAACCGCTAATAACAGTTTGTCCCCCGCAGTTTTCTTCCCGGCTCCCCTTATACCTTTCAGTTTATCCAACGGACATTGCGCTCTACGGCACAGCGCCTTCAGCGAGGGCGGTTATTTCTTATTTTTCGACATTTTCCCCCCTTCATGCTATAAAAAGGGAAAGTTGTAATCGCCGGGTGTGTAAATTTCAATTTTTGCTTAAATTGAAGTTGGGGTTGAGTGAATTTACTTTCATAATATGAATCTACTGGATTTTTATCTCAACAAAAAATTTATAAAAAATATATATTAACACAATCAACCAATAAAGGTAACAAAGTTGAGTGTGGGTTTACTAAAAGTTATTATATTTAATGGAAATAATCGTTGAACTTTACATTCGAGTAAAAAGCTTTTTACTGAAGTTAATTTCATTACGTTAATTTAATGCGTATATTCGAATTTGTGTCATTTTGTCGATGATTGATAAACATCTTCGATTGTCAATTACAGTGAACTATGATTTATGCGGTGAGATGTAAATTGATGGAATCCAGGATTGTTTTGTGGAAAGATATTGGTCAAAGTCAACTGTAGCTGCTCTAGCATAAAGTCTACTTTTAGTTTAATGAAAAATATGCTACGGTTAATAACAACTAAAACAAGAACTAACACTAGACTTAGAACTAGAAACATTCGGGTTTAGCTGTCTTAAGAGGCATATGGCTTTGGTTCTTCCCTTTCAGCTCTTCTTTTTCGCTTGTCCATCCATTTGACACAGGAAATGCCGTGTTGGAGAATCACTGACGATTCTCCAATAAAAATAATCGCGGAAGCAGCAGAAATTTGTCGGAAATGATTTTTCAGAATTTCATAGCACATGAATTGTATCCAACTATAATGTTATTATCAGGTTGAAAATGAGATTGCACAGATTGATCAAAAAATGAATTGATTCAATTGACGTCATTTAAATGAACTGGTATTGATAAATTAGATTTGGGCTTGATCATATTATTGCTTTGGAGTAATTTCCATTTCTCAGCATTAGATAACTCCTGAAAAAAGTATGCTTGTTTTTATTATGTTATTATTGCTTGTTATTATTATTATTACTTATGTTTTTGCGGAAGAATGATGTTTCTCAACAGAGCGTGAAAATCTATTATAGACAGCAAATTGTGAGTAAAGTATGTTAACTTTTGATCAATATCAATAATATCGTACATAGTAAACCAAGGAATCGCCATTAAATCAGACATAAACATATCGTAATCAAACTTTTTAAAAGATCTAATTGTGTGACACATTGGTTTCCTTATTTTTTTTTTGAATCATATGTACAGTGGACCATGCAATGCTCCGAAATATTCCTATCCACAACTCCTGTTTGAAAAATGTTTGCATCCTCATATGCAATGATATAATCAATTAAAGTTTCAAGTTAAATGTGCCAATTACATCAAGCAATGGACTATAATCGTAACCCATAATAAGAGCATTCACATTAAAATCACCCATACAAACCAATTCATCAGCTACGGGACATAACACTGATAAAGACCCCTCAAATTGGTTTAAAAAATCCACAAACCCCGACAATCACCTTAAAACCCCCACAAACTATCGGCACCCAGATCTGCTCTAAAGCATCAGAGACCTCAGAAATCAAGCGAACCGGACGACCCTGCGAGACTACCCTGCGATTTATGAATAAAAATAAAATCAGGTAACTCGACTAGATCAAGCCTAAAATAATCACTCACCCATGTATCAGTTCGTGCCAATACCTGCAAATTCTCCTGAATCAAACTTTCAACCTCTGTTAAATATCTCACCAAAGATCGTACATTCTTCTATAGTACAATACAAACTACAATACAACTAGATAGTACAATTCTTCTATAAGGCGGCGCATTTGAGAAGCACGGTGCTGCTCAGGTGTAATTATAGCAGATGATCTAAATCTGCTATAATTACACCTGAGTTTTTAAGGGATGTCTTCGATAGGAATATTTTTTGTTTAGTTTTATAGCTGACAAATTTTACAATAATAGGTCGATTTTTAGAATAGCAGCGATCTATATCCATAGGTAGCAACTGGATGTCCATTTTTTCCTTTACAGTGTTTATTAGCACCAGCTCCGTGTTTTCATCTTTAGATTCATTTATTCCAAAGATGCGAATATTATTTCGTCTACTATACTGTTCTTGTCAGTCGAGTTTTTCTTGTAATTCCGCTTTCATGTCTGTATTTTCAGAGGTGACCTTCATAACCTCGTGTTCAACGTTCATTATTTACGAATGATTCCTTTTTAAAGAGCTCACTCATTACCTCTTCAAAGTTTTCTAGTTGCTTCTTTGTTACAACCATTTCGGAATATTTCAATAATAGATTATTGACTTACAATAAGTATAGTAATGAATATTAGAAGTCAATAATAATTTTCCGGGGCACTCTGCACCATTATATAGGTACTTGCTTGATCACAAAATATAACGCAAAAATTGCATTTTATTGAGAGGACTTGACAACTTGTCGAAAATGTTTTACTGCTAGATATATAGCAGATCTCTATCGAATGTGGAATATTTCATTTGACCATTGATCATCTTTTTAGAGAAGAAAACCATTGGTGATGTAATTCCATTATTCGGAAAGTACTTACAGCACCTATTGCTGAATCCCATACGTCTGTGCATAGAGAATAAATACTTGTTGAAGTTGGATGGGCTAGAGTGGTAGCGTTTCCTAAGGATTCTTTTGCTTTAATAAAAGAGTGTTCTTCTTGTGGGGTCCAATCAATGTTGGTTTTATTTTTTTGAAGTTGCAATTTGTTTACTAGTGCATGCAGTAGAATTAAAATTTCTACTTCAAAAACAAAATTCAAATTTAAACAAAACTTTCCATTTATCTAAGATTAGATCATCTATCTAATCTATTTCCCTGTTATCTATCGGGTTAGAATAGATCCTTAGGTCGCGGTGCAAGGTTGGTTGGACCGCGTACCCGATATGTTATTTATGTAAATATAGTATTACTTCTACTTTTAGTTTAATAAAAATATACAACACTTAATAATAACTAAAACTAGAACTAACACTAAAAAAATATAATCTTTTTGTTAACTATAACAATTTTATTTAAGTTTTAATCTTTATATCACTTCTAAATTCTATAAATAGCCTGGATGTTGTATGAACTTTATAGCTTTGCCCAAGATGAAAGCATTAATATTTTCGCGTCCCGACCCTCATTACAATTTTATCTAAGCGTTACACGACGCGTCATAAAAATTCATTACAAGTCCGTCCGGGAGAGCGTCCCAAAAGCTTCGCGACGCGTCGCGTCGGCGTCGTCCCGAGACCCAGTATTTCATTACGAGGGACTTTATTCAGAACACGGCATTAATTTGTCATGTCAAGATGACAGGTGACTACGAAACTTTTTTCCGGCATTGCGGGGGCATTTAGCCCCCTTTTTCCCCTTCAGGACGCCCTCGCAGTCTGTGCGAGCCCGTTGTCGGGGGATATACAAAAAAGCACCGCCACCGTCAAGAATGGCCTAGCGGACATAAAGAGGTAATTAGCAGTCTTAGTTCCTGTCAAGTGGGTTTGGTCTTTCAAGAAAATGCGCCCGTTCGCGTTGCTTTTTGTTCCCCGTCGGTTGTACTGTGTTCCGCTTTTTTCCGTGTGTGTGCTCTCTCTGCTGACATCTACATACCTCTTTATCTCTTATACCGAGACTCGGAATAGTGGTAGATAGAGATCATTGAAGTAGCGTGCATAATATAAGATTTTTTTGAGAGTACCAATTTCACCGTTTCAGCCGAGCATTGTTTCTTAGGAAAAACACGGCAATTTTCTTGTAATTTGCTTTGAATGCTCGTCTGAGTACTCTTGTGAGAAAGCCGCAGTGGATGAGCCACGTCAGCTTAAGTAATTTTATATCCACTTTTTTGCTACATTAAGATGACAAGGTTCGTCTTTATCGTTTCTTTTTTCAGTTTTATTTTTTGGTTCTCAAAAATGTCTAAATATAGTCAGGTATACAAGTAGTTTTAGACTGAAACGTCTAAAACAAGTTTATCCTAATTATCCCCACTTAGAAGATGAACGCGAAATTTCACACATTTGTAGAAATAATCAAGTGCGATAATTGGTGACTCTATTTTATGAACTGTAAATTAAATTAGCGACCGTAACTAGGGGACAAAGTGATAATTTTCTAATAAAAAACTACATCACAATAAGTCGATTGTTATAGATATAAACCAATGCGACGTTTTAACCACAAAAGACACGCTTTGAAATAAAAGAATTAGAAAGGTGGCTTGAAGAACAATTATAAAACCGTTTTATTATTATAGGTGCAGCATTATGATATAATTGATTAATTTATCGCTCCTTCCTCAAGTAGAAATAACAATTTTTTCATGGTTTCCGTTTAATTTATTTTCAATTAAAACAAGTTTGCCCTTGCAAAACCAATCGCGAATTAGTTGACGGCAACGCTAAAGTTCACCTGCACTTAACGCCCAATTCCCACCTCGCTACCGTAGCAAAATTACGCAAATACAATTACCTAATTACCATCGAGGTAAAACACTAAACGCGAACTTACTTTAATTGCCGAACGGCAACTTTGCCACCCTCGTTCGCTTTTGTCAGTAATCACATTGTAACTTCTCAGCCCTTAAGTTTTCAAGTTGCTGTATTAATCGCTAAAGAGACGGGGAATATCACGTCGAAATTCAAATATCACAGGTAAATACCGTCATCTTGAAACAATGTATAGAATGGAGAGAACATGGAGAATCAGAATATTCTCGACGATGGGATGGGCGTCATCTTTATTAATATTAAATGAGCCCATTGTATCGCCGTTGCGAATCTGTACGCGTACGCACTCGGCGATCTCGATTCTCTCGATGTTATTTGCATCTATATGGAATTTGATAACTCTATGTGTCACTAGAGAGATCAAACGACATCGTTACAACAAGCGGCGACGCCGGGAACAATGTTAAGTCTCGATACATAAATCTCCGGGGGTTCCTCTAGAGGGTGTAAAATTTAATTCTTACCGACTGGCGCCAGACTTTAGATCGCTCTCCTAATTGACACCGCCCGAAACCGTAAACAAGTCGGCAACGATCGACTGTAAAATCGTTGCCGACGTCCGACGCAACTTTTTCTTTCGATTTTCCGAACTCTCGGTCTCTTTTTTCCCCTTCCGTTGTCCCACTTTCCAGTGTCGCAAGCGAAACACGCGGGTTTCGTTCACAACCCGTTTGCGTGGAAACGATAAATCAGCGGGACATGACGTCGCAATAAAGGTAAAATAAAATCGCAGTTCACCTGCAATACATATCTTCGCCGATTCGACCGTGTACAACCCCACCGACTATGGGAAATACAGGTAATTTATGGATACTCGACGTGTTGATTTACATTTTATTATGAAAAATCGAAGGATAACTTCAATGTATAGTTTCAACAGTTTCAAATAAAACTGTTATGGTAAATAAATGTAAAGAGATTTTTTGTGAGTAGGCAATACATCCATTACCTGTACAACAGGATATATTGGGATTAATCAACGAATTAACTAAGATTTCAAATCGATTTTCAGAGATTTCTAACAATGGTCCACGTTTTCTATGGATTTACAAAGATCACAAAAACTTTTCCTGAAATTTTCAGGGATTTCTAAGAACTAATCAACCGGTTACTAAAAGCTTACTAAACAATATCTACTTATTAAGATATCATTTTTAAAGATACGCAAATGTTTTTATGATTACAAATGTAGAGCTTTGCCAAAAAACATTTTTATCCGAAACCTTGTATTAATATTTAACACATTAGATATTATTTTAGAGGATGAAACCTCCTCTTTAAATTGGTGCAAAAGATTTGCCTTTATATATGAGTTTTTCAATATCTATCATATTTTATTACGTTAGGTTACGATCAAAAATGTAGAGATATATAATATATAAATATACATATAGATATATATGAGTTTTTAAATATCGATCATATTTCCTTATATTAAGTTACGTTCAAAAATGCAGAGTTTAGGGAAAAATAGTTTTTCTCCAAAACATTACATAACTATATCATATATTATTTTAAAGAGGAGATTGCAATCTTCAAATTGGCGCAAAAGATTTGCCTTTGTTATAAAAACTATGTTATACATGATTTTTTAAATATCGATCACATATCGTAATCTCTTTGTAAACAAAAATGTAGAATTTAGATGAAAATTTTTATGAATCGTCTTTTGAGACGTGCGGCTAAACCCGGATCTTTCTAGTTCTAAATCTAATGTTTTTAATGTTT
This sequence comes from Onthophagus taurus, assembly GCF_036711975.1. Lineage (NCBI taxonomy): Eukaryota > Metazoa > Arthropoda > Insecta > Coleoptera > Scarabaeidae > Onthophagus > Onthophagus taurus. Next base: position 24,649,321 of record NC_091976.1, on the reverse strand, counting down.
TCTACTGTTCTAGTTTTACACTTGCACAGTCACTAGAACTAACATTAGATCTAGAACTAGAAACATTCGGGTTTAGCCGCACGTCTTTAAAGACGGCTAAACCCGAATAATTCTAGTTCTAGGTATAGTGTTACTTCTAATTTTACAGTTTCACTGTCACTAACATTAGACCTAGAACTAGAAACGTTCGGGTTTAGCCGTGCGTCTCATAGGACGGCTAAAGCCGAATGATTCTAGTTGTGCTCTAGTGTTAGTTCTACTTTCAGTTCAATAAAAATATGTATATTAATACATACTTTTTAATATGCAAGTACAATGCAAGTAATATTAAGCTATGTCGCATTTTATGTGGGACAGTACAAGTGCATAGTAGTTTCGTAAGTACGATACATCATTTTAAAGAGCAGATTTCATACTTTAATCCCTTTTAAAAATAATTGCTTTGTTATTAAAAGTATTTTATCCATAATTTTTTAAATATTGATGATTTTTCCTTACATTTTAGGTAAAATTTAAAATTGTATTTTTTTTATTATAATTTATAATATTTTTAGAAACTCGTCATAAAAAATTCTGAAACTCTCCATAAAACAATCTTAGTAAACAACTTACGATTTATGATATAGCACAAAAAAAGGGTTTCACCCCCGAAAAAAAGAACCCTTTTTTTAGAAAATTTTTTTTAAAAAATCCTTTAAAAAATGTTAAAGAAAGAATATAACGCAAAACAATAAAAAATTTATTTTTTCTCAAGATACCTGTTATACCCGGAAATATACTAACCAATCCTTACGCAATCTGGCTTTTCTTTGTTAACTTCGATGGAACAATAAGAGCAAATTGCGTAGAACGTGGTAAACTGCTTTACCAGGAAACAACTGTAGATAGAACTAACGGTTCTACACATGTATCTGCACATACAAAGTTAAACGCAAAGTTGTACTCCCATCAGAAGAAAATTGGACTAAATTATTGATACCGTTTTGTGGCATTATTTCGTGTTTGAACGAGTGGTTAGATTTCATACCACTCTCTCGTCATTCTTTATTCCATCTTTTTTTTTAATCTTTTTTATTTTCATCTTTCCTTTTTCGTCTTGGTTTCTCTAAGAACTCAAATTCGTGACGGTCGTTATTTTTCCTTTTTTTTGAGCATTCACCGTGAGGACTTATAAGGCGATTTAAGCTCCATTTTTTGGGTATCAGTTTCGTGTGAGGACGTGCGATCTAAGCCCGGATTATTGCATTCCTCGGATTAAAACCTTCCGCTCTAGTCCGGTCTGACCGAGTTGCAATAAGGGAACGGATATTGCGTTAATCTGACGAATTTTGTGTTGTCGCACGGCACTGGACAAGCGACGACAAATCCAAATTGATTTTGAGCCGATTCAGACGTCTTGGTTTTTTTTTCTGATGACAGTTGACGCTAATAACCGCTCTCGTTTGAGTCCCGTTGAATATCAAATTAAGGATGCCCGGTTTGAAGTAAAAAGGATTTAAAACGGATTTAGAATAAAAAATTTACTAGTAAATGTTCGAAAAGAAACTTGAATTCTGACCTTCGTTATGAGACGTAATTACGTATTTTCCAAGGGTATATTAATACACATATTTTATCCTTAAGGGTCGCTTTCGCGAATCCGGCGGCAAATTAATTCGGCCGGCTTTGAGAAAAAGCTTGCCCAATCCGTTCGACGGCGACCCCTTTCGACGCGCCAGCAAACGACTCTTTTAATGTTGTTTCTCGCCGCACAGGGCAAAATGTGCCGCCCTCAGATATTGCACGGTTTTTTGCCCGGTTTAATATTGCGAAAGTTTTCGAGAGGATGCCACAAAGTTTATAGTCACGCGATACCCCAACGTTTTGGCTAAATCAGCAAATACCGTTATACGTCCAACGTCTTTAATCCCTTCTCATCAACTTAAGTAGAAGGTGTTGTCCTCATTCAATTGATACATTCCACGAACTGGGGAAAAATACTTCGTCCCAACTACATAATTACTTCATTATGCGGCAATAGGCCGCCAGAAATTGCGAAGCTATCGGTAACCATCTCCAATTACTTATGCGGCTGCAAAAATACAGAACAATGAACAATAGTAGCAATTAATCTACAGCCTATTCATTACTCTTTCGCTCGAGATGTTATTGCTTCGTAAGAGCTGTTGAGGCGTGTAAATACGCCTGTTTATTTTCCTACGATCCCCTACTTTTTGGGTATAATCATTTAATTAATGGACACATGTCTAGACGAATACATAAAATATTGGTTTTAAGAGCATTTTAAGAAAAATTACATAATTGTATACCGGGAAGGATAAAAGCAATTTGCAAAATTTTCATTTCTGCAACAGTTTCGTCGTGTAAATATGCAAATTTCACTCAGGTATAAGATGTAAAGTTTCTTAGAAGGAATATTTTTTACTTAATCTACTTTTAAAATCTACTACAGTGAAAATGTCCAAGATTTTAAAGAAATAAATGGACTTTTTGAGAGAAACAAAAAACATCTGGCTTAAAGTTTTAGGCTGTAGGCTTAAAGTAAAATTCATAATGTTTTATCTGATTTTAAAAGATATTTTTGAAATGGTCACACTTTATTCTTTGGTATGTTTTCAATTAAATACCTCCAAAAAACAGTTTTGTAAGCAGTTCTTACAGCCATGTTTTCTGCAGTATAATACACTCGTTGTTTTTTTACCAAATATGGCAAAAAATGTTTTTCTCGGAAATTATATATGTTACAGGTAAAGCGTGCATCTCACTTAATTACATTAGCCAGTCAATGTATACATTAACGTAACATTTTAGTGAAAGTATTTATCAGTCATAGAGTGTATACATTTACTAGTGAATATGTATATAAACTAGGCAGCGTATGCATTTGCTAACAGATGTTAGTCAAAGTTATAACAAAGTACATTTACGGTATAATTTTTTTAATGGAAGGGATTGCATGTGATACAAGTAGTAAGTAATTAAGTATAGTGGTAACCATTTTTTGGGTTGGGTTGGGTTGGGTTGGGTTAGGTTGGCTTGGCTTGGGTTGGCTTGGGTTTCGTTATGTAACATACTAGTAAACGTACTTTAAGCTTTCACTGGGCGTCATTAGTAATTGCTAGACAATGAGTACATTCACGTAATGAATTTAACTGTAACATACATAGTCAATACCACCAGAAGTGCGAGTGACTCGTCGTGTTCCATTTCACTCTAACACACGTCAACTTATGGGCATAATATCTGTACCGTATGCGGAAAATAATCGATGAATCATTCGTATTTCTCGTGTTATCGCTTATATACCATATAATACATAATTTTAAACTTTTTTTATTTATTTTGTTGTGTGGTCCCAACACAAAAAAAAAGATAAATTTGTCTGAAATGGGTGTGTTGGTTCTTACAAAATTAAAAGATAAAATGTTACGCGTTAATTTTCCCGGAAGAAGAAGAAGAAGAGGAGTTTATTGTAAGAGAATACCGAGCGACGCCGCTAACCATATATTGACAGTGACCGCGGACGGCTCACGATTACATTAGCAAATTCTGGACGGTATTAATTATAAAGATTAGCGTCTTCGCCCGACCCGATATGTAATTAAGGTGGGCCCCGTGCAAAAAGCCGAAGCGGCCCCGAAAAAGAGGGCAGGGCCGGTCGGGACAACGCGACGTTCATGGGCCGGCCCGGGAACCATATAAAGGATCTACAGTAACTCCTCAATTAAACAGGATGGTATTAAATAAGAATTTTTACGATTAACTTACACAGAAACGAAACGATCTTAAAGCGAAAAACCTTCATAAACGTGATTGTTATGTAAAAATTAAAATTTTCTTGTAATATTTTACTTTTGCTTAAGCCGAACCTGTATATAACTGTACAAGAGAACTAATCGCTCAGATATGTAAATCGACTGTGTAATTATGGACGAATACCGAGCGATAGGGGCCGATCGTGGCCGATACGGGCTAACTCGCGAATAATTTGTCACCGGGTCCGGCACCAATCCGAGATAAATGATCAACGTCACATTGACTTTAATTTTTGACCAAACCTCAACGATCCAATCACCGACACTTTGCAAATTAATTAAGCCACCCGTTAAACGATGATATCATGGACAACAACATCGATCATTGAATATCCCACTACACCTAATCAAACTGGAAAGTACCTATTTTTGAGCAGGCTTTAATAAACCGACATAGAGCTCGGGTTTGACCGTTATTGCACAAGATATAAAAGCACAGTTACTTTTTACACTTCCCGGTGTAGCGTCAAACCGCAAAACTAATGTCTGCAATGTGCTCCATGGATTTCCCACCGCTTATCGAATCGCTTTATAAATACAATGCGTAACTTGATCGGTAAAGATCTATTACCAGTTACCATCAATATACTTATTGTATTCTTATCGTTATCATAAAAAACACAATAAAAATACATTTCTTTTAGTATTTGCTTATTTATAGTTTAGATAAGTAATAAAAATAAATAAAAAATGGTAAAGCTACCTTCTGAAAGTCTATTTTTGTACGACGATGGGTGCTGAGCACAATTTGTCTCGGTGGTCGGTCGAAAAAGTTGACCTTCCCCAACGGTCGGTTGAATCTAAAAAGGAGATAAAACGCTCCTTCTCGTAATCCCGCGAGAGAGACCGCAAGGTCACCGGTAATTACCTGAGCTTTTTCAGTCGCAAAGTGGACAGCTTCCTTATCACCCGCGTGCGTTGGACATTTAGGAGGCATGTCACGTACGCAGTAAGTGGATAATACTTAATTTAGGCGAGCGCCGTCCAGTCCAACAACGTCAATATTTGCCGAGGTAATTTTCAGGTAACCAGCCGAGCATGCATTACAGTGATTGCGCGCCGAAAAGCCTTGACAATGCCAGTTTTTTGCCTAAATTGCTGAGCTTTACGAAAAGACCCCGGCTGTAAATCAAACCTTTTTACTCATTATCCGTAGCCGTATCGACGTCAACGACGCGACAAACAAAGAGAAACGCAACGAGACGTCATACCTGGTTTGTACCAACGTTTCTATCAAAAGGTTATCGACAGGGGTTCCGGTCACGCTTGTAAAAATTTTCAAAAAGATTTTTTAATGGGGGTACAAATCCATTGACTCTGTCGGTACTGAATACCCGGAAGTTAACTGACCAATCCTTACGCAATCTAGCCTGACAAATTTTTAATAACCATGAAATTAAAGCCAAAATATTCTATTGAAAAATTTAAATGTTAAAAGACATTTGATAACTGAAAGATTTGTATTTTAAGAAATAATTTATCAGGAATCCTAAAAATATTTAATACATCCATGCAGACAATATATTGACTTTAATTAACTAAAGATGAATTTCGAACTTCTAAATCTTCCAAATCAAATAACAAACATGATCCCCTTTTCCTACAGAAAGTCTTCCAAGTCAGAATAGAGTCATGATCAAATACTTGGCAATCACCGCACTAATTTCCATGCATCTTAGTAAAAATTTTCAAACTTGTGTTAACTTACTTTAAGGCTAAGTTACCTTGCATTGAAAATAGGTGCGCCAACTATAGAATTTCATTATTTTGTTTTGCAGCAAAATTACTCATATTACTTTGAATTAAGTTGGGCTGATTTAATTTCAAGCTGGGTTGAGTTGATAAAGAGTTAGGTTGAGTTGACTTAAAGTTAAGTTAGCCTATTTTAAGGTTAACCCAACCCAACCATGACTTAAGTTTGCTTTATAATGGATTGAGCTCAATTGATTTGTTATGAGATTGGCTTGTTTTGGTACTGAATTCGGTTGCTTTGGAGTTGTATCGCTTTTGTTGGTTGAATTACTTCAGTGTTGAACTGGTTTACTATGGATTTGATTTATTTTCTGTTTGAGTTGCTTTTGGGTTGGCTTGCTTTATGATTGGGTTGATTTCTCTAAGCAATCCAAAACGTTGCTTATTTTTAATAACGAATTGCATAGGTTTGTTGAAAAGTTACTTATTTTGTGATTGGGATGCGTTGGCCTTGGATTAGCTTCGTTTAGGGCAAGCTTGGGTTGAATTGGAGTTGCCTTAGCTTATTAAAGAATTGAGTTACTGTGCGACTAAGTAACTTTGAGGTTGGGCTTAATTGAGTTCGTTTAGAGTTCGGTTGGTTTAGATTGGATTGCAGTTATGTTTGGCAATCACCGCACTAATTTCCATGCACCTTAGTAAAAGTTTTCTAAGTTGTGTTAACTTACTTTAAGGATAAGTTACCTTGCATTGAAAATAGATGAGCCAACTATAGAATTTCATTATTTTTTTTGCAGCAAAATTACTCATATTACTTTGAATTAAGTTGGGCTGATTTGATTTCGAGCTGAGATGAGTTGATTTATAGTTAGGTTGAGTTAACTTAAAGTTGAGTTAGCTTACTTTAAGGTTGGATGAATTTAACCCAACCCAACCATGACTTAAGTATGCATTATAATGGAGTGAGCTCAGTTGATTTGTTAAGAGATTGGCTTGTTGTGTACTGAATTCGGTTGCTTTGGAGTTATGTTACTTTGTTGTCGACTTTTCTGGGGTTAAGATGACTGACTTTGAAGTTGGATTACTTTATTGGTTGAATTATTTCAGTGTTGAACTGGTTTACTATCGATTTGATTTATTTTCTGTTTGAGTTGCTTTTGGGTTGGTTTGCTTTATGATCGTTTTTCTCTAAGTAATCCAAACACGTATCAAGCTTGAATTACAACGGGTAAGCTTGGGTTGTGTTACCTTGTTATGGAGTTGGTCAACTTTGCTTATTTTTCAAAAACGAATTGCTGCGATTGAATTGGTTTGTTGAAGAGTTACTTACTTTGTGATTGTGATGCGTTGGCCTTGGATTAGCTTAATTTAGGGCAAGGTTGGGTTGAATTAGAGTTACCTTAGCTTACTAAAGAATTGGGTTACTGTGCGACTAAGTAACTTTAAGGTTGGGCTTATTTTAAGGTTGGATGGATTTTCCAAAACAACCCAATCCAACCATGACTTAAGTTTGCATTATAATGGATGAGCTCAGTTGATTTGTTATGAGATTGAATTCTTTGAAGTTGTGTCACTTTGTAGTCGATTTTTCTGGGGTTGAGATGACTAACTTCGAACTAGGATTACTTTGTTGCTTGAATTATTTCAGTGTTAAACTGGTATATTGTGAATTGGGCTTCTTTTCTGTTTGAGTTGTTTTTGGGTTTGCTTCTTTTAAGATTGGGTTGATTTCTTTAAGCAACTCAAACTCGTACCAAGCTTGAATCACAACGGGTAGGTTTGGGTTGTGTTAGCTTGTTGCAGAATTGGCTAACTGCTTATTTTTCAAGAACAAATTACTGCGATTGAATTGGTTTCTTGAAGAATTACTTACTTTGCGATTGGGATGCGTTGGCAGCTCCGTTTTAATCGATTAAGTTGTGCGAATAAGTAATTTTGAGGTTGGGTTTAATTGAGATCGTTTAGAGTTGGGTTGGTTTAGGTTGGATTGGAGTTATGTTGGGTTAGAACATGATTCTACATTCTTCATGGCAATCTAACCCTATCACTTGTGAGGTTTGAATTACTACGAGTTGATTTGAGTTAGATTGTCAAGTTTAAGAGATCTTTCAGATTAAATTGCTCTTGAGTTTGATTAAGGCTATGTTAAGTTATGAAATTTGAGTTACAACGTTTTGGCTTCTATTGACTTCTTCAGTATTCTTATGGTTGAGTTGTTTCCAAGTTAGATTGGCTCGTTTTGGAGTTTGATTAGTTGTGGTTGGATTTGGGTTACTTTATGATTAAGATGCTTTTAAATTCGGTTGGGGTGAGACGAGTTGGATTGGGTTGCTTTGATGCATTTATTTTGTAAGAAACAAATTTGAGTCTTTAATGATTATATTAATTTATATATATTTATGGATTTTGCATACTTTTGCCCATTTTGAAACGACCAACATCAGAGCACTAATACGACATCATTATGCATGTCATGTAAAAAAAACTATACATACAAACGTGTTTTTATCCATCAACTTTTCCATAATCATAACTGCAATTTCTAGTACCATTGAGATAGGAGAACAGGGATAAGAAACATATTGTCTTGTATCCCTCATCCTAAATTTCCTATCCTACTAATTTACCCAGATCGTTTAGAAACTACTCTAAATAAAGACTGAGGTGAAAGTTTTGGTAATAGCAATAATCCGTTTTCTATTTTGAAAAGACATGACGTTTACGTGACGAACGTGACACAACAATTATCTGGCTACGTAAGATTCGGTGAGCAACAAATCGCAAGTAATTTTGAAACACATAGGTTAGTTTTGAGGCTAAATAGATCTTATAGGAAATGTTCTAATTTTCTTGTATCATATAATTAAACAAGATGGTTAGCAAAGAGATCAATTTGGAATTATGATAAAACGAAAAAGTTTTCATTATGGTAGTCGTATCAATCTTCCCTATCTTCCGGACGACTGTACTTCTTCCGTGTTCGCTTATTAGGGTTCATCGTGCGTCTGAAACCGTCGTCAACCGAACCACCCAGTTATTCCATAGGCGTATCCCCGACAAATGTCCACCACTGTGAGCAGGGACAAGGGGGGTTCAAAGCGTCTTTATACCCCGCATCAAAAGTGCGAATGTCGCAGATAGTGGCTCAGCAAATGGTAGGGAGGTGGCAGCATTGTAATGTGTAACCCGAGTGTAACCCCTTTCGAAGTCCCCTTCCAAACCGGCGGCGGCATCGTCATCGTCGCCGACGACGGCGTCACCCGAACCGAACCCGAACGCGATCGGCGCCTTCAGTCTTCGTGCGACGTCCGTTTGGATTCAGTGTCAGTCGTGCGCTGATTTCGTTCGCTTCAGTAGTGCGCCCTATGAAACCACGGGAGATGCGTTCAGAGATCGCAACCGGATTTTAGTTTGTTATATTTTTTAAAGAAAATTTCGGTGTTTGTCGGAATTTTAAATAAACTAGATCCCAGTTTTTGGATCTTGTGCTGTTGTGCCGTCGAGGTCTTTTCGATACGTAAAAAGGCCGACCACCAGGTGTATTTTGTGCGCGGCCATCGGAGGCGACGTTGTGTTTCCGTTTTATTTTTGAGTTCTTCGTTAATTATTTTTTTATTTTTATTTTCACTTGGTTCGATTTTGTTATCGTCTCTTCGTACAACAACCAACGATAAAATGTCGCTGTTTTGGCGAACGGTGCTTGCTTTTGCTACAGTGTCTTCCACCATGGCTATCTTGATCGGCGGCGAGCAGGACGTCGCCAGTCCCTTGAGGGTTGCTCAGTGTCGAGCTACGTGTTTAGAAAGGGTAAGATCCTTATAATAACGTTTTTGTACCATTTTACAAATAATATTTTTAAATATTCAATTACTTGTATCAAGCTTTTTTGGGTAACTGAAACAGGAAGTAATCTGCTGAAAGCTAATCTTTTTTCTTAACATCTTTTTGTTTGACGATTCTACAGAAACTTTGCACGTGTTCGTATTTGCATTATTTTTATACATTCTAAACTTTTCAAGGTTTTTATCATCGCGTTCACTTCCTTTTTGTGGTTAAATTTTATAAAAGCATGAAAAAACTTTTCACTTTATATCAGATAAACATTATTCCAACTTTTGATGTATCAACTTTCCTTTTAATTGCGTTATATCCTTCTCTTACATAATAATGAAGTAATTAAATACAAAATACTAATATATTAATGTTAAAAGAGGGAAAACAATCTGGAGTAAAATCTACTTGATGATAATTAATCTGCTTGCAACTTAATTACACATTCGTTTCTGAGAAATTCAGAGAGAAGTGGTTTGCAGAAATCGAAATGAGTACACGGAGTAATTAAGATTGTATTCTTAGAAGGTAATAATCGATTTCTAAAGTGTTTTGACTTTGTTGCACTAATTGGTTTATTTTTCTGTAATGATATAGATGTTTCTTAGAATTTCTTAAATTGATAATAACATTAGAGATATAAGTACAAAGGCTTTCACAGCCGGTGTTAATTAAACTAAAATTAGAACTATCACTAGAACTAGAAACTTTCGGGTTAAGCCGTGCATTTTTTGAAAAAATGTTTAACGTTTCGGATGCCATGTTGCAACCTTCTTCAGAAACAAGTTCAAAGTCTTCGATGTTCACTTCGAACTTGTTTCTTGGCTTAACCCGAAAGTTTGTAGTTCTAGGTCTAGTGTTAATTCTAGTGATAGTGTTAGTTCTAGTTTTAGTATAATAAACATTAGAGATAATTGCAGAATTAAGTTGACTTTGTAATAAATAGCATTAAATGTATTGATTTACAATAGATATCATCTTATGTGCAAAACTTAAAACTATTACTCACGAATACGGTGAGAAACGATACCTCCGGATTACTTGTCGGAAAGTTTCCGGTCGAATCCGAGGGGCGTTTTCCGAAACTTGGCGTAATAAAGCGGGTAATAAACCTATTCCTTAATGTAGGCGTTCGTTGGTGCGCTTTAGATCGACCAACGGAGGGCGCCACGTTCGCCAAAAGCCTCCTCAATTCAATTCCTCCTCCGGGAGGCCTCCGCCGCGCTGTGCGCCGCCTCGTTCGGTAGAGTTGAAGTGATTTAATATAGCTAAATTGGTTTCCTGTCATCTTGAAAGGCAGTTAAGCGGCGATGATTGATAGCGCCCAACTTTGCAGCAATTAGAAACAAAGATACGTTGGGACTACGACGACGGCTGCCAATGTTCCGCGGATCGCCGCCGATATTGTTTGTTTGTCGCCGTTTACCGGCTCACAATCGAAGCATAAATCATCGTTAACCCGGTTCGTCGTTAATTACGAAACGGTGTTGAAAAGTCGTCCTCGTCGGTTTAGTTTGTTTGCACGAGTAACCATGCAAAATGCCGCAATAATTTGTCATAACTTATTGCCGTAAAATTATTTTATTTAGAATCAATCACGTTATTGACGTTTAAACGGAACGATAAGTTTATAATCGGTTCTTCCAGTACCTTATGATGAGATTACATCGATAACAACCGTTTTATTACTTGTTTAATAGACTGTAAATGAGAATCCTCGCTAACAAATTAATAACACAATAACACAAAGAACCATTTTTGCATGCCTCGCATGACGATTTCGAACTGAGATAAATATTTAGATCGTTTCACGACTTCAACTTTTAAATATTTAACCAACAGACCGACATCTGTACATACAAATAGCGCTCAATTGCCGGGGCTGATTTCCAAGAACTTTTGCATAATGTTCATTTAGATTCATGCGCGGTCGGTCGTGAATTACAGCTCGCTATCTTAGCTGGAATATCAAATCTTGGACATGAATAATCTGCATGGCGTCCTGTCAACTAAGGAAAAAATGATTTGCCCCGGTCATATCCCCGAAGAAGAGTGTTGCACGAGCTATTATATTGAAAGTTTCTTCGGAGTCTCTCGAAAGGCTCTTATTGAATAAAAATCCGATGCCGGTCAATTTGGTTTAAATTGGCCAATAAATTTTGTACGGCACGGCGAAGCCGGATCCCATCTTCGTTTTTTACGTCGAACCTACCTGCTCAACTCACCGCGATTAGGACTTGGCGATTAAGTCAATTTCAAACCCACCTCTTAACGAAGATTCAGGTAACAAAAACCCTAAAACCAATTTTGCGAAGGCCACAACATCGGAATCTCTTTTCTTCTAAACCTAACGTTCGCTATGTGGTTTCAAAAAATACTCCAATGAAAACGTAATTGCACAAGCTGTCGAAGAACATTTTACATTTGTTCCGGCCTTCAATTATATTCGAAAACAAAATGAACCGTTACGATGTGTTATACGCGGGGATAGTTCACAGAACGACCAGGAAGTCGGTCTCCCTAATTATACTCCTTCAAGCATAATTAACCGAGTAATTGTTAAAAACGTAGGAGACATAAAAGTCAACTGTCATTACGTTGAAGAACCATGGGAAAAACTAATAAAAACCGACAGACGACCGACACGCAATTATATACCGCTCATGTTGTCCAAGAAGAAGCCCCTTATGCGATAATAATTATTTTAAATTGTCCGTTACGACGGAAGGAGGTGCCTACTCGCTTATCGCTCGTTTCAGGAACCAATCTTTCTTGTTCCACATCCCTAACTCACAACCCGAACGAGGTAAATACACGAACCACAAAAACCCTTTGTATTCCAAAAACCATCCACATGTTTGACATTATCTTGTACCCGAAAGAAAATTTTCAACTGAACCGTATGGCTAGCACATGCTCTCAACTTCTAAAAGAATGAGGGCTGGGTGTGTTTGGGACCCAATCGATGGATTTGATCAAAAAGTAAATTGCTCTACACTGACCTGTTACACCCTATTGAACACGAGCACTATTTTTCTTGTTATAACCAGAAAAGGAATGGTTCCATTCATATTAAAGTTTTTCAATTACATTTACATAACAGTGGGTGTAGCATAATTATAGGTACAAGTAACGATAATTGAGAGGTCAATCAAATAGGGAGTGATTCGATTCGAAACCAAACCTTAAATGTCTAATTGTGTTGTAAATTAATTTGTAGTCTTTTTAGAAAGTATATTTATAATCTATGATTCTTTTAATTTAAACTACATCAAATATACATCAGTATATTTAAATATAAATGTTAGAATCCAATTCGGGTTATTCCTCAAGTTGTTCTATTCTATGTTCATAGATAGATTCGGGGTATTCCCCCAGTTGTCTATATGATGTATAAATCAAACAAGGTGGTTTTCGTTGAAAAAAAACTAGAATTAACACTAGATCTAGAACTAGAAAGGTTTTGCCGTACGTCTCTTAAGACGGCTAGTGTTAGTTCTAATGCTAGTTTTAGTTGTTATTCAGCGCTAGATTGTTGTATATTTTTCATTGAACTAAAATTAGAACTAACACTAGAACTGGAAACATTCGGGTTTAGCCGTCTTAGCAGACTAAGGGCTAAACCCGAAGGATTCTAGCTCTAGGTCTAGTGTTAGTTCTAATGATATAAAACTAGAACTAACACTAGACCTAAAACTAGAAGCATTCGGGTTTAGCCGTTAGTCTCTTAAGACGGCTAAACCCGAATGATTCTAGTTCTAGGTCTAGTGCTAGTTCTAATGATATAAAACTAAAACTAACACTAGACCTAGAAACATTCGCGTTTAGCCGTTAGTCTCTTAAGACGGCTAAACCCGAATGATTCTAGATTTAGGTCTAGTGTTAGTTCTAATGATATAAAACTAGAACTAACACTAGAAATCTAGAACTAGAATCATTCGGGTTTAGGCGTTAGTGTCTTAAGACGGCTAAACCCGAATGATTCTAGTTCTAGGTCTAGTGTTAGTTCTAATGATATAAAACTAGAACTAACACTAGACCTAGAACTAGAAACATTCGGGTTTAGCCATTAGTCTCTTAAGACGGTTAAACCCGAATGATTCTAGTTCTAGGTCTAGTGTTAGTTCTAGTTCTAGCAAATTAAAAATTTCGTATTAATCTTCTCGTATTAATCCGTTATATCGAGAGTTTACTCCATTAATGTTTAAACATTCTTGTAAAATCGTTCTGAAATTATCACCAATTGTAATTGAAAGCTTCTATTTATCAATGAACAGAATTAGTTTTGAAAAATCACTTTTACTTTTTAATACAACCCTTTCAGTTTTTAATATTAATATTAAGGTGCTCAAAATCTGGTTTAGAGACTCAATTTAAAAAATGTATGGAAAATCGATTCCTGATAAAATTGTTCTGAAATTGGCAAAAAATTCTTGGAAAATTGTTACAATCTATTAATAGAAGCTTTCACTTAAGCCACTTTTCATTAATGATGTCCGTTTGGTAATGTATCTTTTAGTTTTTGAGATAAAATGTTTTGAACTTAATCAAAATTTCTGCCAACTTTTATGTATCTGTATTATTTTTAAAAATTTCTGGAAAATTGATTTTTTTATGCATATTACGGAGAAGATTTAAAAAGAAGGATAATAAACATTGGCAGTGAGATTAAAAGTGTGATGGCTCGGAATTTTATGGATTGAAAGAAAGTTCAAGATTGGAAGTTCTTCGATGAAATATTAAGTTAGGTTTTGGGTTTCAGCAAAGAGATACCAGGTTATATAGACAAGGAAAAGGTAAAGCTACACCAAACAGAAATAGCCTCATTCTATATTTAAATCCAACGTTACACCTTTGATTGTTATGGATGATGTATTTATAATAAAAACTTAAAAAATTCGTATTTCAAGAATTAATTGAAATATGATAATGAAATAAAAAGCATTTTAAAGAAAATTGAATCTACAAGTAATAATGATGTTAAGTTAGTTTTCTCTTAGGTGTGAGTCTCATTATTGCAAAGACGTTAAAGAAATGATGAACATTTTTGGAACACTTATCTTTTGAGATAATCCTTAGGAAATTGTCCTGTGATGGTCACGACATCTATTTCGCGTTATTCTAAACGGTAATTGGAATAATAAGGCCGCAATTTGAATAACGATGATGTAACCGCTTCTGCGAAAATCCGCTTTCGTACGCACAAGTCGAGAACTAATCCTGCCTTACAAGGAGGACCGTTAGACGGCGCCTCTGCGCCAATTAAAAAGGATGGTGCTTTAATTAATCGGCGTATTGTACCGTGGTCCGTGTCGAGGTATAATAAATCGAGAGGTCCGCGAGAAGCGATCGACATAAATTTTAATTGAATTATGGCATTCCGTGCTTTCGTTACATTAACCATTGACGGGGGCGCGTATGATATATATTTAGCGGTATCTATACGGTAAACACGGTCGCCTGTACCTCATAATCTCCGTCCCAGTGCCTCATGAATGATTAATCCGCGCCGATAAATCTTCGACAAGCGCAAACAACAAAACTCGAACTAAACGTTGGTCCCATAAAATTCCCTCTCTGCTATATACCTTTTGCCCGAGAGCAATTAATGTCCCGCTTTTTTTCGACACTATCCCGCGGACCCCAATTATAAATTGTAATCGGCAACAGTTCCAGGATCGTAACTGCGTGAGCATTTCGAGGTGAAACGCGCGTCCGAGAAACATCAACAGCCTCCTCGGATTTATGGCCGCCATTTGCATATTGATTCGGGAGGCAAATATAACGAATTGGAAATGGCCCCTAAAGCTGCTCCAGTAATCGATGGGCTCCCCATCCGGGTCGGAACCACGGCGGAAGGGAGAAGAGGTTAATTTCAGATATTCCCTTAACGGAAGACGTATTGGCCGGCGCGCGAAGGTCTAAGTAGGCGTAAAATTGCTTCAGATAAATCTCCAGAATCGATGCTGCTCACGCCGAAGGTGCTGCTGCCAGGCTAACGGTATCTGATTAAACACTTTGTTTCGTTCTTCGACCATTATTTGACATACGGTCGCCGTCGGCAACCATCTGCATACACGCGTCTCAAAAACGATGAGTTCGTTTACTAAAAGAAGTAAGAAGTGGTTACCTAACTGTTTCTTGCGGTAAATCTTCAAGAGTCTCATTCATTTGATTACTTATCATCGGTTTCTATTTATTTAAACTCCGTACGGTTCTATTTTATAATGGATCCATTTGATGATGCTTACCTTTGATGATGGTTCCGTTTGATGATGACTCCGTTTGATAAAGACTCCGTTGATGATTGTTACGTTTAAAGATGCTTACATTGCATGACGAAATTACAGTGTTTATTGTTTAAAGGAAGATGAAAGATAAAAAGGCGATTTACAAACTTATTATGAAAGTCAATATTTTTATTCAAATAAACTCTTGTTATTCATTAAGTGCGATTGTCATTGTTTAAAATTCTTTTGTTCTTTATATTCTTAAAATTTTTCAATGTGAGCAACATAAACAGGTGTTATTACTACCTACTAGGAGTTGTTGGGTTTGTTGTGAAATTGATTTATGTGGTGATATAGTGATTTCAATTGAAAGGTTTATGATTAAAGATGAATTCTGGATGATTAGAGGCTAAACATCGAAAGAGAGACGAACGTTGTGCTATAAATACACGCGCTAGCAAGCGCTATGTGACGTTCAACGTTCTGTCAGTAATAAAATTACACGTACGATATATTGCGGAGCGGTTCGATGCAAAATTGATGGACAAATTCGTTCCAGGCCGGCGTGCAGTGGTCCGGAGCGTGATGCGAAATTTATATTCGCCGCGCCACGCCGGGCGCTTATTAGATTTTCACATCATTGTTATCCCGCCGAAAATTGGATGTTCTTTATCCTTTGTTCGCGTCATATTATAGATGGTATCTTGCGCAATTTATGTTGCCCCCGAATTCGTCGATGAGCGTCAAAAGTGAGTATCTATCCGGGTTTAGGTTTGGGTTCTTTCAGTTTCGATTTTTTCCCTTTGGCGATTTACATTGAATGCAATACGTCGTTGGCAAAGAACGGGACGGGTTCGCATAAATCGCACGCGGCTGTGCCAAATAAAATGCGTTTTATTAGGGGTACGTTCATGAATATGAACGCAGCGGCTCGATTGAAATATTCACTTGGCGGGGACGGGAAAAAGGAGTTGAACTGAAAGGACGACGACGTCTGCCGACCGATTGTGCCTGAACGGGAAGGACGAACGGAAAGAATCACTGCGGAAGCAGAGTTGCGAGCGCCTCGACAGCAAGAGATTTTTCTACTTCGCGAAAACAATGGCCCGGCTTTCCCCGCCCTAAGTTTTTATCCTGCGGGCGCCATTTTTTTCCTGTCGCCGTTTCCTTTCGTAAATTCTCCTTCGATCGTTCCCTCACGGCTTACACAACGGTGATTTATTACTCTTTAATTAATGATAATGGATGTTTCGGGGATCGGAAAGCATTTCGATTCGAAAATGTCCTTGAATCGGAATAAGGAACGAGAAAACCTAATAAAACAATACGTTAGGATCAAGGTCAACTCAACCGTAAATCAAACGTAATCGCCGATGATATTTTATGATTACCATTAACGGGGATGGAATTAAGCTAATGGGGCGAACAATCAATGCGTATAATTAATTCGCGACAGTCGAATAAAGATATAGGAAGAGGGGTTTCTCAAGTTAAGGCTTTCTTCTTCCCTCCATTCTCTTCTATGGCCATTCGTACGATAATATCGTGATATATCTGGTTTGGGGGACACTTTTATACGTTTCCTGTTTGAAAATAGTAGGAATTCTATTAAGGATTTCGCCTTCCTATTCTCTGAGCCCTTTAAATCTTTACGTTCTAAACCGCTTTATAACTCTAAAGAATAGCGCAAGCATTTAGCGTGGCTAATATCTGCCGTTATGACCGCGTTTCAATGTCTTACAAATAACGGGTATTATAAATAAAAACAAATATGAAATTTTCGATTTGCTAGGCTGCACAAGTTAATGAAGACCTACTTATCTAAAATCCATAGAATTCCATTTGAGGTTACAATGATGAGTGTAATAAAATATGGTTTTCAATCATAACGAATCATTAGGTAAGAGATGGCGAAATGGGGTTACACGAACAACACAAGATCAATATTCAAGTTCTCAATACTACCGGAGGTGCTTACTCTTCTGTAAAACAACACTGCGAGAATTGGAGTGTATTCAACGTAGTCAATTTCCAGAGGGCAATTACTGTTACGTCACCCAGGAAGGTCGAAATGGCGGCGACGCACTCTTCGGCTACTACCTGCAGCAATACGTAATTTACGGCTATTGGAGGCGAACCTGTCGGCCAACTTCGTATCGTACGTCATCGTGGATAACGGGGAGATTCGGGGAGCTGTGGCGGCCATTCAGTTGTCCCCGGCTATCCGGGCATCGGATCGTCACACCATTGTGCCCGGAAGATGTATGGGCAGCGCGAATTGGGCCGATATTGTTTGAAGGGTACGGAAGCCGAAGTTGTCAATTATTTTGGGCGATGCGCTACTTCCGTCAACTTTCAGCTTAATTTATTCAGTATTTGTATTATTTTAGCCTCTCCATAACTTAAACCACTTTAACTTTAAGGTGTGACCCATCAATAACGATTATGGGACAATATTAAATAATATATTTGATTATAAATCGAAATTGAAACATTTTATTGTTTCAATTCACGCGAAATTCTATATAGTAAACTACAATTGACAGCTGTTGGAACGAATTTACCTCTTCAATAACGTTATTGACGTTTATAAATAAACGTTTTTTCCAAAAATAAATGAAACGATATATTTCTAGCTATACTTTTATTTCTGTAAAGATTTATTATTATCAAGGAAAATGTGAATAGCTCACCTAACTGGTGAGGACATCTACAATACTGGTGGATATAAATCAATCGCCGACAAATGCATCACGTCGGAGAATGGAATATAGGTATAGCTCGAACCATAAATCATTGTCTTGGGATGTTTGAAACTTAACATTGCGACCATACAAGCGCCAATTGGCTAGAACAAATTGCTAGGACACTACTAGGTCGTGCAACATTTTCGGCATTTTATTAATAACGGTTGAGAACCGCGTGCTATGTTCGGTAGCTGGGTCGGCTTCGACCACCCGGATCGGAATGGGCCGGAATTGCCTCTGCACTGGACCACTGAAATGCAGTCCGGATTCTGGACGACGATGTGTGGTCTGAAACTCATTAACGTACCCCAATCTAAATATCGTCGGTCGTTTGAATTTCTTTGAGAATAATACGGGTTTAGCACAGAAAAATACAGGGAAAAAGGGAGAGGAAATGATGAGTGCAGGTGAATTGCCCGACGAATTCCAACGAAGAGCTCATCAATTCCGGAATTCCCATCGGTTTTTAATAAGGGCCGGGCGACTATTGGGATGTGGTCCACGTGCCAGAGGCGTGCGCGAAATATTTTCATTCAGCCCCCGAAAACAGCACCGTCATCGCCAATATATATTCAAATTTAAATCTCTCTCCCCGAATGCCGCAAAGAAGGGCTGGCTGACGAGAATGCATTTCACTACACGAAATGCTAAGATCAATCAAAAGGTACCGAGGGCCGGATTAAGGGTATTGTGGGGGAGGGGGTTCCCCTCCGCATCCCCCAGCGTAGGAATGCTTTTATCGAAAGTATTTAAGGCATTCTATTTAACGGTGACGTTTTAAAGTTATTACTTTCGAAAGAATTTAAAGTGACTGCCGCCTGTTTTCCTTTTTTTCTTTTCCTTGTTTTTTTTCCGTTTTGGAACTTTGCGATTCCGCTTTAATAAAGCGGCACCCTTCCCCCGGTGCCCGTTTTCTCCACCGTAGTCGTTGTGTCGCCCTCCGGCTTCCAGCCAGAACACGCGAGGGTTTCTAAAATTAATTTAGCAGAAGAACTTACAATTCAAATGCGGAAGGTGAACCGCCACCCTCTCTTGGAATACACACATTTGCAATTCGTAGTTTCTCGGCCCCTTGAGGCTTATACGATGGGGGTCGGAGCAATTTCGGATACTTGGCGTCAAGTTGACACTGTTCCCGGACGCCTTTTATTAAAATTTTAATGGGATGCGTCAGGAGGTCGTCGTATCCATTCAAATTTTCTTCGACAGTTTCCTAAACTGACTTCATTTTAGAGCAATTAAAAAGGATAAATATAAAGAATGAATCGCAATTAATTAAATTCAAATTTACGTTGACTCCCAACAACTATGAAATTAAACTCACAATAAATACTAATTCCTGGAATTGATATTGAACGGATTCCAATAATTTTTAATCGCTTCTTGTAGCATTTAATGGTTTTGTTATGATTTTAAACGGTTTTAAACAACCGAATAAATCAATACATGAAAATGACTCACTATTGCTCCGAATAACATTCAATGATGCTGCTAAATTTTGTCACTGGCTGTTTATTGCTTTAACTTATTCATTAAGGTTCCTTCTATTAGGACCTCATGACCAGAAAAGATAATCTTCACTGTGTTGGTACACTGATTAAGACGTCACTTCGATCACTATTCATCTTTAAGTGTTTTTTTTATTAAGTCCTGCAAACGACTTCTGACTTAATCCCTCGTACTACAGCAATTATAAATAATCTTTGCTACCTTGGTACACAAGATTTGTCTGAGGTTGAAGCCGAGGTCGCTTGCGGACGAGGCGCTACATCATGTTTTGCCGTTAAGAGTCTCGATTGCCTCTCAATCTCATACAACCTCGTTTTTGGCGTTGTAACTTCAGCAACGGAGACAATAAACCTGAAAACGATGCAAAGAACTGACAGTAAAAGTTTGGCAGGACCGATAGAATGTCTTAACTAAGGACCGGGTAGCATACGATTTTCTTAAGAATATTAAAGAGGTCGAAAAGCCGTGGTTCAAACCGAGTATGAGTTTATGTTTTGTGTTGACTGGCCATGGATCTATAAGGGCGAAGTTGTTTCAGTTAAGTTGGGAAGAGTCTGATAGGTGTGTTTGTACGGAAAGGAAAATTTTGAACTATCTACTGAATGAGTGTGTGTTGTATGATGGGTGTAGACGTGATTTTATGGAGAGAATGAGGATGAATGAAATTGAGGGCATGAATTGGGAAAGGGTCATGGAGGAGGAATAGGTTTTTAAGGCCTTAAAGGAATTTGCGGATAGGTTGTTTGCGGAAAGGAGGCAGATTGTAGCATGACAATGTATGTAAACCTGTAAGAGAAAAGATAAATCTTACTATGACGTCAGTGGTCTATGATGATGCAATGTAATTTAGTCAAATTTTATCGAATGCTTTATATACTTACTTATGGGGCTGTGAAGTTTTGAATCCTGTATTCTCTGGTGGTGTCGTGCTTCTACTGACCTGAAAAAGAAAGAAAAGAGGTTGCAGTCTAGTCATTTTCTGTGTGACTAGATGTGATATATGATTCTATATGTACAATTTTAGCTTTATTCGTACAACTATGATTTTAACGTGTATGTGAGTATAGCTGAATGTGAGTTCGTTTGATCTTTTGTAGGGTAAAACCCATAAGCCGTCAACGTAATGTATTGTTTTTATTAGTGTGTATCTCGGCCGTAGACGACCTTGGCCATTATCTGTTACAACCATATAACATTTACATTATTATGTATTGTACCCCGATAGAATCTTTATCAAATTTCACCGTGCTGTCCAATGCTCTTAACGAACATTAATACCTTGCTCGGTGAAAGGTCATTCAGAGCCTTTGAGGAGATAAACTGCGACCCAAAAATCGAGAATCTGATACGGTTAACCTCAGGGCAGTGACATAAAACATGCTCAACCGTCTCTGCTTCCTCCGCACATCGTCGGCTAAACCCAACATGTTGAGGTGTGCTTTTAATCCCTGATAGTGATCCCGCCAAATCTCACGGCATTGATAGCACAGTATCAGTGCTTATAATGTCTTCCGCAGCCCATTAGAAAGACATGTCGGAACAGTTTTGAGCATATTACTTAAATCTGTAAATGGTTGTTCTCTATGGTGTTTCTCGATATGCAAATGCAGAGGAGGTAGGTCAAGCAGAACCTCCATTGCTAGAGTTGGGGTTGTACTTATCGCACCAAAGATTGCCAATCCAGATACTCGTTAAATTCATGAAAGTTTACTAATAACTGCAGTCTGTTAGACTTTCCTATACCAGGCTGCTGCTCCGTATGTGATCATAGGTCTACCCACAGTCATAAAGACTGCTACAAGTCCACAAGGATAGTCTAGCTTTGTGCAAAACTACTTGTAAATGGCCATTCCATGACAAGGTTTTGTCTAGGATTACTCCTAGATATTTGACATCCTTTGAGAAAGGAATTTCTTCACCTTGGATAGTTGGGCGGATTAGTCCATCCAACTTTTGTTTCTTGGTGAAGGGCACAACAATTGTCTTTTGTGGGTTTATCGAGAAGTTCTCTCTCTTACACCAAGCGCAAATGGTATCTAGAGTCACCTGGAGGACTTTAGATATCCTCGACAAACAGGTTGCTTTGACCATAACGACAATTTCATCAGCATAAGCTTGTATTTCTACACCAAAAAATAGTGCTGGCTTTCTACCATAAAATAGTTATTGAATGATTAGGTTTTATCTTTGTTAACAATCATCTCAAAAACATTTTTGTGAAAATAAATTTGTTTTTAATACTGCCAAAGTCTGGGATATAAGGCAGAAAGCTTTTCTTTGTTACTTGAACATTTTTTCGAGCACTTCAGTATCAATGCGCTGTTTACGTTCAACGTGGTAAAGAGCTAAGAGCTTTTAATTTGTTTTTAGAAGCTTTCATGTTAGCCTTTATGCCAGCCACATATACAACGTGTGAAGTTACGTTCTTAACACTATTTATCGATTTAACTTGATCAATATGAAACGAATCCAGATTAATTAATTCTGTAATTTATTAAATTATGTAAACATAAATAAAAGAAAAAATGATTGATAACTTCTTAACCCCTTTTATATTCCTATCGTTTTTGTTCCCTAGAAGAACTTGCCAGTGTTTGTTTTTAGTTTCCAGGTGGTGGTATCTCGCCAGCTTGGGATGCCCAATCCTTTTTTTAGTCTTTTTCTCTTACCCGAAGCCCGCTGTTATTTATTATAGAGGAGGTCTGACAGGTTATTTTGTTCATGGGGTTAATTAGATTTATGACGTTTTATGTTTGTTTAAACGCCAACGCAGTCAAACGGCATTTACTTGGTCGATTTGCGTAGTTTTTGTTCTTAAAGAAAAGTTTGTAAAATCGATGCGTAAACGTCAAAGCTGTCTTAGAACACGTCTGGAGGATTCGGCAGCGAGATGAAATCTAGTTACGGTTACCATCGCGACGTCGACGCCACGTAATTCGTTTACCGGATCCGTCTTACCCTAGTACAAACACGTTGCGTCGGTTTTGGAAGTTTCCAGAACCGAGATTTTGTTGAAAGAAAGAATTTTTTGTGGTCTTATTGTAATCTTTCGGGGGGTAATTTTTCTACAAGTTCTAATTTCTCGCGTCAAAAACACGCGGGGCTCGGTGACAGCCGGAGATATTAAACTGGCATCTGTCCAATAATCATTTCTCCGGCACCCCCCACGGTCTGACTCACGTAGTAAACGGAATTACGTTCGGTACGGTCAGTTACCCGCGAGCCGGGGTTCTTTTTCAAAAGGAGAGGGCCCCCTCGTATAACGAACTAAAACGAACGACCACGGGGTATTGGAAATCAAAGCCCAGAATCGACGATTGTGATTGATGGCTTGGGTCGGCGAATGTAATAAAGAGGGGTATTAGAAATTTAATATGAATCGAAATTTTGATAAATTGTAAAGCATTCGAGTTACACGCGCGTGATAATAGGATTAGAAGGAATAAATAATTCGAATCGAGATACATCCCGCTTAAAATTACTGCCCTTTTTGTGTGGACCGTCCAAAAACGGTCGCCGTAAACAACCGAGAACAACCTGGGAACACATGTTCCTTTTGTTGGGGAAGACAAACGACCGCGCGACGGGAATAATTCGCATTAAATGTTAATGGATACCGGACGGGCGTCTTCAGAGCAAACGTGGCCGCCAAATTCGATGGAGACGTGCGCGTTCAATCTAAATTCCATTAAATAACGCTCCGAAACGCGCGTGCTTCGTAATTCCCCCGTAATTCCATCCGTCGATCGAGAACCGCGCGGCAGAACGGTTATTTCTTAATTGTCTTTCTCTTACGGATCCCGAACTCGCGGCGAGTCCTTCATGGTGCGCCGTAATCGATTCGATCGCCTCGGAATTGCTTTAATTCTGAAACCGATCCTTTCGACACAAGGCCCCCGACCTTCAGGGCCCGATACCCAAAACGAACCACACAACCTACGAACGGAACCAGAACAAAACGAAAAATCAACATGCTGTAATAGAATTCTAAGTAATCTTTCAACGAAATTAAATATAGAAAACTTAATTTATTTCTTAAAATTACAATTTCAAATACGTAATGATTTATTTAAAAATTTACATCCCACGATAAGAAATAAAGGAAAATATCATCAATGTCGGTCGTAAAACGTGATTTCAGTCCAATGTAAACGTTAGCTTTCGAGATACCCTTTGTTGAAGCCAACAAAACGAACGCTCCCCATAAATATCATCTCCGGTCCTTTTTTTCTACTGAAAACGGCGCTCAGTTCGGAACGGATAACGGGCCACGTTAGCCGAGAATGGGTCTAATGTTTCAACTGCGGCCGAGCCGGATCAGTTCAGCACGAATCACGACCGCTTGGTCTTTTTCTAATATCGTTTTTAGCGAGACGCCCGCGGCTGCAATTTGATTCTATCCGGCGTGAACGCTTCGATTCCCGAGCTCGATTCCCGCTTTTTTAAGTCTGCCTCGTTAACGCCTTATCAATCCCAATACTCGACGAGGTGCAAAGGTCGCTTGTTAAGGGCGAAACGCGTCGCGACGCGTCCGTCCGTTCATCGTGGCCCAAACGCGCATTTGAATTGGTAATGAGAAAGCCCTTCCGTTTAATATGCAAAGGTCATGACGAAGGTTTCAACAAGATTGCGTCTACGGCTTTAGAATATCCGCCCGGGGACAATACGTCAACCACTAAGAGCTCCTACGTTAATTATTGTTGATTAACCACAAGAAATTTAGCCGCATGGAATAATTAAAACTAGGTATCATAGAGACCGTTTAGTGTCGGGTTTATAAAAAAGGGTTCCGAGAGTACATCCTTATTATAGCAATAAATAAAACGCTGTACTCAATTGAGTGTTGCGCTTTAATATTTAACGTTCACGTAGCGAAAAATAACTACAAACAAATGACTTGAAAACTTGCATCATCAATGCGACATTCGTATTCGAAGTGGAAGATATCGGACGCGACACCTCGTATATTTATTCTAACTGCAAAACCTGAAAACGAACAGCCACTTGTTGTATAAACGAACCGCCTTCGTTGCTCGTTTTTTCCTTGAATTATAACCGATGCCGGCTAATATAAATTCAGATCAAAGCGACTGCGTTGCGTAGCCGTGCATCCGAACCTCGTCACGTCATTGTTTAAGTTGGAGCGCAGGTAACGAGA
This sequence comes from Onthophagus taurus, assembly GCF_036711975.1. Lineage (NCBI taxonomy): Eukaryota > Metazoa > Arthropoda > Insecta > Coleoptera > Scarabaeidae > Onthophagus > Onthophagus taurus. Next base: position 24,624,339 of record NC_091976.1, on the reverse strand, counting down.
TTCCTGCGATGGATCTTTGTGTTCATTTGTTTATACGTGCTCCGTCGACTTTGCTGAGTTTGCCACAACTGCTCTTCAACTACAGGAATGCGAATTGCGAGTTTAGTTATCCAACGTCAAAGTTTCGATTGGAAATTGAACCGGTTCAAACAATTTTAGTAGGAAAATCGTGGCGTTTCCTAATAACGTTAGATGTTCGGCTTTGTTCTAATTGAAGATCGATGGTAATGAAGTTCCTGAGGACATAATAAAGCCAATAACTCTTAGAAGAATAACATTAGTAAGGATGCAAGGGTGGCACCCCCTTGCTTTACAGCTAATTAGATTAAGGACCGCCAGGATGTAGGGGCGACTTGATGTACTGTAAATTGTAGCGAAAACCGTCGAATTGACCATAAATAATGCTGTCAGAATCCGCGAGGGATTTGATTAGGTCCCCTTCTATACTCTGGAAATGTTTTCCCTTGAGAATTATCGTACTCTATATAGATACTTCGTAGTGAGGTGATTACTACGACTATGGTTTTATTTATGAAGGGTTACAAAAAGATGATGAATCAAAAACTTTAATATATTAGTTATAGGATTACATTAAACATTTTTTGGGATTCGTTAAGTTTGAACCACAACTTTAAGTACGTCATCACCATACTAAAACCATTTTTAATTAATGCAAAATCCTTCTTCTTCACGACCAGAAAATATAACCTTCACTGTTTTGGCACACAACAGTTGTTTAATACGTTCTCTATCGGCGTCGTCTACTGGAGGGAGAGGTTTTTCTTGGTGAATCGCGTCCAGTTTACTATGTCCAGGAATAGGTTTTGCGATATTCTGAGATTCTTGCGATTTGTAAATCATTGCGATGTGGATACATAAAGTTTTACATAAAATACGACCTATTTTAGAAAAAAAATATACAAAACATTCAGTTGGTTTCTCCAATGAAACAACTTTTTATAGACGAATCTATGATTCAATGGCGATGATGCCTACAACTTAGGCAGTATATTATGAACAAGAGGCATAAGTACGGAATAAAGCTGTATGATCTTACCATATTTGATGGTTTTGTTTTGAATATACTTGTCTATACTGGAAAAGGCACTATAATAGACAATGATCAAAAGCATTTCCATACGTTCTCAGTCGTAATGGAGTTACTAAAAGACTTTGGATAAACGGCATGAAATATACCTTGATAATTATTACACTAGTGTTCGGTGTGTTCTCGCCTGCAATAAGTAGACAGATTAGACCAGATGATAGGATACTACTCATCGCCAAGGAAAACCATAAGATGGTAAGAAAAGTGTTCTTTCATCTTATAGATATTGCAATGTGGAATGCCTATTACATATACATATAAGAAGGAAAGAGGTATAACCAAAATTGACCTCTTGAGGTTCAGATAAGAAGCTATAAAGGTCAATGATGGATATACTAGGCCAACCACAGACCAACAATCAGAATTCCATTATCTGGAGACAGTTCCCTCCACACAGAAAGACAAATCTGCGATGAAGAGGTGTCGCCAGTGTAGCAGAGGTAGAGTTTATAAGAAATCCAGATACGTATGCCTGATGTGTAAAGAAAACCCCGGTTTTTGCGTAGATCCTTACTTCAGAATCTGGAATAGTGCACAATAATTATTTTTTGTAATACACTCACTTTTACATGAAATACACCACCCATTAAGAGTTAGACTACAATTTTGAAACTTCGGTAAAAGTACCCAGGAGGCCTGGGTACTTGTCTTAGTCGCCGACCCATCATATCCCAGACATGTTCAATCGGTGAGAATTCCGGTGACCGTCAAGGCCAGAGCAAAATCTGCAATCCAACCTGCTCCAGAAACCTTCTTGTAACCACAGCAGAACTAACATGAAAGGTACTAACACCGGTTCCAGAACGTTGTCGATATAACGACGTGCGTTTAATATGCCTTGAATTAACGTAAGGGGTGGCCTTCGTCCAGCACATATCCCCCTCAAACCATAACCCCAGGTGTTAAGGCTGTGTGTTGTCTTTAAACCAACTCCAAATTCCGTGTTTCCCCTCGATATCTCTGCACGCTTCTACGACCATCATTCGCCCATAAACAAAACCTTGATTCATCACTGAAGACGATGTCAATCCATTGATGTACCCAACCTTGCCGTTCTTGACATCATGCAAGTCTGGCTGCTTTATGGGGAGGTGTTGCTGGAAGCCGAAGGTAAGGACGGTATGAATGAAGCCCAAAGGAAGAAGTTCTTCTGTAAAAAGTTGTTGTTTTAAATCGATCCCTGGTAGCCATCCGCCTAAGGGGTCGGTCTTCACGTGCGTTGCTTCTTCGGGCGGGTCTTTCAGCAGGACGGCGTCTCTGAATACCTTCTTCGGACCATAAAGATCAAATCCGAGCAACTGTAGTGTGGTCCTGATTCAAACTTCTCCCAATCTCTCGGAATTAGAGACCGGCCTCTTTCATACCGATAATTCGGCCTATCAAAGTCATTAATATGGGCAAAATTTCGACCACGTCGCACTGGAGGCATTACAAGGCGTCTACTTGACAGTTTGAAAATCAAATAAACTGACATGTCGTAGGCAGAAATTCATTAATTGCTAGGAAGAAAATGTTGAAAGTTGGAGATAGCAATGGTACAGGAAACATAACAGTTGAGTTTTTTCGGCGGAAACATCGTTTCTTAGTTGATAATAAAGCATTATATTACCGAAGTTTCAAAATTGTAGTTTGAATTTGGGATATATTTTGGTTTGTATAACACATTACGTTGTATGTAGAAAAAGAAAACAGAGACTTTGAAGAAATTCAGGTGTGTCCAGTTGATTGGACCTTGGTACAGAACTTAGAAATTCAAAGTCCAGTAAACTGGACTAGTTCTTTTTTTACAAAAATTTAGTAAAAACGTCATATACAATAAACCAACATGTAAGTAACACAAACCTGAATCCCGAAATCAAAGAGACTAAGCATGGTAGCGAATGTGTTAAGACGTCACTTCGATCACCATTTTATCCTTAAGTGTTTCCTTATTACGCCTCGTCAACAATTTCTGATATAAGCCGAGGTCGCTTGCGAGCGAGGCGCTACATCATGTTTTGTAGTCAAGAGTTGCGATTGCCCCTCAATCTCATGCAACCTCGCTCGAAGAATGCTTCTTCTTCCCTGTTCAATATTATTTCGTGATTTCCATAGTATTTGAATTTGTGATCAACAAAATCCAACAAAGTCTCCTAATAGAGATTACTTAATTAATAGTACGATAGGTAGATATACTCCTTTTTGAAAAAAAACGTGTTTTGTCTAATTATGGCACAAAAAAAGATTTTTTGCAAGATTTAAAGACAAAATCCTTCGAGAATACAAGGATAGATTACTAACGACGAATTCTCCTGGGGAAACACGAACAAACTTTGTAACTTACCCTCCGGTTGTAAATGAACCTGTTCTTTAAAAAAAAAACTTTATTTAAAAGTAGTATTCAATGCCAAATCGTTGAAATAAGTTCCCTCAATATCATAACTGATCAAAAAATAACTCAAATTGACGCTTGGTTAAAGTAGGTAATTCAATTATCTCGGAGGAAATTTCCATGAGAAAGCAAAAACCAATGCATATTGATGCCGTTTTTCACAATTGACGATAATCCCGTGGGATTATGGAGGGATAGAGAGACAGTACGGCCGCAGAATTTTCGAATATTAGCCGACCGTTTTCAAATCATTCTGGCCTGATGCGTATTCAAATTGATACCGGGGGCTGTTATGTGTAAACACAACCCTCGACGATGTTTAAACATTCGGTCTCGCGTGGGATACAAAGGATAATACCCCATCTGTCGCGCTGTCCCTTTGATGGTACCGTCAGTGACCATAGCCACGGCGGCACCACAGTATGTGGAACGCTAAACTTGTTAAATAATTTGCTCTCACTTTGATGTTTCAAACGGATCCCCAACGCCGCGAACACGATTCATTTTTTCGATGATGTTGGATTTTTTCTTTTTCGTTTCTAGCCTGGTACTGTAAATCTTTCCCAACCGTCGTCCTCTACGGTATGTGGCCGTGGGCACCGGTAATGAATTCTCTAGATATTAGCATGTTAATGGGCAAGTCGGGTGCGTGGTGGTTAACGTCCGAACGCCACGGCTTAATAGCTGAAACCCCTGTTATTATGGACAATTGTCGACCGGCATTCTTACATATAAATCGAGGCCCCTCCCGGACCCGAACCAACGTCCCAAGCTGTTAATCGCGACAATTTAAATAAATAAAAACCGCCCGAAAACTGCTCTCCCAATTTGTGGGCCCTTATACACGTTCCTCCAATTACTATGATTACTTTATGATTCAAAATATAATCTTCCAACAGCTGTTGCAATTTAAAGAAAAGTACAACTTTTGCACGTTAAAACCAAATTGGTAATTTCGACGAATATTCTCTTCATAATAAACAATAAAATTTATTATGAAGTGATTATTTTGCGTCTTTTCGTTGCGTGTATAAGCATAAGTACAGATTTGTGTTTAAAATTGCTATCTCCCCTATCGATTGAGATATCAAGGCTCTCTTATGCAAATCGTGTCTCGAAACGATGATAGATGCCCCGTCGCCGTTCAATCACAGCTGTCCAACGTCTTCGACTCGCCAACAACAAGCGACGACTTGTCCTATGGTGCGAGCGGTTCTTGTGCAAACAAGTCGGCAATATTGTACGCGGGACGAGAGGCACAATGCCGTAGATAAATAAAACGGCGTGACGGCCACTCGATGTTGCACGTACGCGTCTCTAGACGATTGTACCTACGTAGGTATACCGAGGACATACGTTTAATTATAAAGCGCGCCTGCACCGTAACGTTAAGGTCAGATTTCCCTACGTGGACCTGTTTTCCCCACCGATCCCCCCTCGCTTTTGCCTCCGACTGCGACGCAAAGTTTAAATCGTTAAAGTCACATTACGAAATTAGCCGGTAATAATAACCTGCCGCGGGATAATGGCCCTAATGCACAGGCCCGCGAATTGGCGGCGGCGTAAGAACTTTTGCTGCGTTCAGGCTACGCTTGCTTTTTGACAGTTAAGTTTCTCTTTGCTGCGTTTCTCTAATGGCTTATACTGTTTTACTTTGACGTTAATTAGAGTAATGGGTGCGAACGGCAAGATTTACGACCATATTAAGGGGGTTAGGTGAAAGTTTTTGTTTAAATAAAGTGTACATCTTCTTCAGCCTTATAATATCATGGGGTCAATGGCGATCCTAAGCGTAATTGAGGTCACTTATAACCCCAACTAAATCAATAGTGTACTAAATCAGAAGAAAACAAATCTTTTCTGAGTGATGAAAATGATTCTAGTTCTAGGTCTAGTGTTAGTTCTAATGATATAAAACTAGAACTAACACTAGACCAAGAACTAGAAACATTTGGGTTTAGCCGTTAGTCTTTTAAGACGGCTAAATCCGAATGATTCTAGTTCTAGGTCTAATGTTAGTTCTAGATCTAGTGTTAGTTCTAGGTCTAGTGTTAGTTCTAATAATATAAAACTAGAACTAACACTAGACCTAGAACTAGAATCATTCGGGTTTAGCCGTTAGTCTCTTAAGACGGCTAAACCCGAATGTTTCTAGTTCTAAGTCTAGTATTAGTTCAATAAAAATATATAACAACTTAGAACTGAATCACAATTAAAACTAGAACTAACACTAGACCTAGAACTAGAGACATTCGGGTTTAGCCTTTCGTCTTCAGACGTAGTGTTAGTTCTAGTTTTATACTAGTACTGTCACTAGAACTAACACAAGACCTAAAACTAGAATATTTTCATTGAATTAAAACTAGAACCAACTCAAGACCTAGAACTAGAAACATTCGAGTTAAGCCGTTAGTCTCTTAAGACGGCTAAATCCGAATGATTCTAGTTCTAGATTTAGTGTTGGTTCTAGTATTAGTGTTAAAATTATTCATTCAAACAGCTTAAGGTGCAAATTAAACATTTTTCATATAACGGACACTCCCTTCTCGTATTAATCCGTTATATCGAGGTTATACTGCATTAATGTTTAAAAAATCTTGGAAAATTGTTCTGAAATTATCACCAATTATAATTGAAAGCTTTTATTTATCGATGAATAAGTCTGTTTTGAAAAATCAGTTTTACTTTTTGATACAACCGTGCAGGTTACAACATTAAACCAAAAGTTGGTACTCATAGTCTGGTTTGGTGTGTCAATGATGAAAATAAGTTGGCACGAATTGTCATGGAAAATATGCACTTTTTAATGAAAAAATCCGCTTTCAAAAATCATCTTTAGATTTTGAAATAGAATCGAAATTTTTGACTTATCAAGTTTTCTTAGAGTAAACTTAAAAATTTTTAGAAAATTGTTACTAGATTGTCATCTATTAATTGAAGCACCCACTTTTCATTAATGAAGTCCGTTTTGTAACGTATTTTTTAGTTTTTGAGCTACAATTTTTTGAACTTAATCAAAACTGCTGACAACTTTTATGTATCTCTGTATTATTTTGAAAAACTTTTGGAAAATTTAGTTAATTGATTTAATTTAATTGATTTTTTATGCATGTTACGGAGAAGATTTAAAAAGAAGTATAATAAACATTGGCAGTTTGATGAAAAGTATGATGGCTCGAAATTTCAAAAAGAAAGTTCAAGATAGGAAGTTCTTCGATGAAATATTAAGTTAGGCATTGGGTTTCAGCAAAGAAACCGAGCGTCTCTTGAGACGGCTAAACCCGAATGTTTCTAGTTCTAGATCTAATGTTAGTTCTAGTTTTAGTTCAATGAAAAATATACAACTCAGGGAATACCCCAAGTTTATCTAAAATTATCTATGAACATGAAATATAGCAAATTGGGGAATAACCCAAGTTGAATTCTATCTATAAATGCTAACATTTATATTTAAATATACTCTGATGTATTAAATAGATAATATTAATAGTATAACTTAAAAATTTATTATTCTCTAACGTTGATCAAGTACTTATATTAAAATTTTTAATCGATATAAATAATTGCGTGGCCTTGATGATAGTTTTCCAGCGCATCTCATAATTATGTAGGGCAACGCAATCGGCCATAATCTAACGTCTACTTTATTGATTTAACGTCCGCAGAGCTGCAATTACGACCAATTAGAAACTTTCAATTAAAAATTATTTATCGGTCGCAGTATAATGTATTACTTTGGGGAATTTACTTCGAATCGTTAGGTTGGTTAATGATATCGAACGAAGCGAAACTAGTTTCACGAATGCTTTTAATTGCTACTAGCACAATCTCTTTTTTTTTTATTAATTTGTGAATTTATCTTGAAATGCGTTTTAAATATGCCGTTAGAGAGTTTCTTAACCTCGTTAAATATGCACTAATGAAATTTATCAAATACGATTATCGGCTGTTGTACCTATTCATGTCTGGCGGTAGACATAATCGACACTTTTCTAATGGAATTATTTATTTCCTAGACAACTTCGAAACCATATTCATACACCTCGAATGATTTTTTTATGAATCACTTTTGTTTTGGTATTATAATTATAAATTTTTTTGTTTTAGTTTTCAAATGATGGGCCAAATGGGGAATCGATGTGCCTCCAAGGACCAGATTGCTTCATGGTGAGTTTTTTGAACTTTGTTTTAATTCAAAGTTAACCACAAATTACAATAACTTTTCACTGTACGGCCTCATTTTCAGTCGTTCGGCGAGTGTTTATAAAAGAACAAAGGTTCTCTTTCGTTTTAATTGTACGTACATCAAAGAATCTATTTAGGAGACTTTAAATTTAAATTTAAAGGCACTTTGATCGCATTCCCGCTTCTATTTTAGCGGTGTTTTTAGTTGAATTTCTTCTGAAACATCATTGTCGTAACAAGAATTTACCGTAACAAGAATAACCAGGGCACGTACACCCAGGTTAAAAGAGGACTCTGCCAAACAAAACGAACACATATGTTCTAAGCCAACAAAGAAAACTTCCCCTTGAAACCCTTTTTTGCTTCCCTGGAACATTTATCGCTGAAGATCGGCGCAATTTTCACCTCTGCTGAGCTCGCTAATGATTTTTCCACTATGTTTTACCCCGTTTCTGGAACGATCGCTGCTGGCCCTCGTTTCATTTTATTTGCTCACCGAGATCTGAGGAGTTCTAAATTCAATATAACCTTTCACCTAACGATTTATACCGGTTTGTATAAAGCGAACTTATAAAGCAAACTAAAGGTTACTTACGAACGTACACTGGTTTAGAGTTTAATCAGCCGCTGTATTGTTTCAATATTTATACGTGTGGTTGTGGTGAACTGATAACCTTTTCCTGTCAAGCATAGATCGTTCGAACAACAACGCGCCTATTGGATTTATTGCTCGGTTTACAATCAATTTAAAACGATAAACTACTGGCAACGCGTTACATGGTGCTTAACATATAAATGCGACGCGTTTATGTGCATTAAAAGATTCAATTAATATTAATAGGCCCTCGCCCAAGGATTTTCGATCACATCGCATGCAACTATCAACACTTTATTGTTCGTCTTTTTCTTGTGTGTCACCAGAATCGAGGGAGTTTAACACCAACACCGAGAGCATCATATCCAAACGTTTACGGTCACAATTAAATTATACAGCGACATTTGGCATTATGAAACGCGTTAACACTTAATTTAATATCGTTGTAACGGCTTCGTGCGATGTAATAAAATTCAGAAATTGAAAAGGTGGTTTAGGGATGGTTTCAAGGTTCTTCGTATATAATTCCAGTTTCTCTTTGTTTCGAAGTAAACTTAATTAAAGTAGAAATAAAAGTTATTTTTATCGTGCTTGCCGTTGCGGTAAAGTATTTGTGTATGATGGTGCTTAAGTTAATAGCGTTATTTTATATCACGTCGATCATTAATTTATATAAAGATGGCCTCTTCATATGTCGGGGGAACATCAAACGCGATATCTCCAAGATATAAAATCTGCAGCTTTCGCAAGCCGCCTCTTAGTAGTTGGCCACTGGGCATGTTACCGTTTAGCGTGCTTCCGCGGCTTGGCTACCTTACGGGGACTTCCTCAATTAGATAAATGGGGCAGATAACAAACCCTGGGATTGAGAGTGCGTTTCCAAAGAAATAATCTCAAAGACGACGAGCTGCACCTCATCTAACGGAGCGAAACTCGTCGCTCATCGCTAATTGCTAAACACCTGTCATAGTGAGAGTAGGAAGTGTGCGATGGATACATTCGTGATCTTCACAACTCGTGTTCTGTCCATTTTAAGACGTCGTCGAGTCGACAGTTCCTTGGAACACTGTTCTAACCGACGGTGATGTCACGATGCTGCCATTACCAGGTTGAGGTGTTGCTGAAACGACAAACGAAACAGTTAATGGATTCACGCCGAACGAGCCGAGCTCAAGAGGTCACTAGAAATTTCTAGTTGGAAGACTAGCGAGCTTACATCTGGGTGCGATGTCCGTAAGAGAGCGGATCTAAGATCGCGGTAACGCCGTATCGGGAAGAAAATCGTCGTTTGGTGGCAGAAATTCTGTAATTACCCACAGAGGTGTCACCGGCAGAATCTGATAGCGCCTTTCCACGTCTCGCCGAATCTAGATAAACGCAACGGCGGCTAGACAAGGCAGATAAAAACTTTGCACGCACACGAAAATTTATCTACGTCGCTTAGTTTATAAACTATGAGGCCATCTGCGCTGACCGGCCGAGCGTGAATCGCGTGCTAAAGTGCCGATATATTTCAATTAATAGTACCCAGTTTCCGCGAGTGGGCGGACCGCGTTTCCAGGTTATATGAAAAGGTGCTATTAGCGTCAAGTTCAGGGCATTCCAGGTCGCTGCCGAATGACTCGAATTTGTTTCACTCTTCCTGCACCCGGCAAAATTTGCCGCAGCAGGCACTTACTCGACCGACCCGTCCTGCTAGATGGATGTGCGGAAGTTTGCGGAAATTCGATTGAGAACCGCACGTAGATTTAGTGCGATGCCATTTTTCAACGCCCGCGAACTTCGGGGCGCAATAATAATAAAGCACCTACTACTAACCTCGGATTTGCATGTTGAAAGGCTTTTACAAGAGTTCTCTCCTGTTATTTTCTTTTCTACTTTAACCTATTCTTATGTACATGTACACCGTACAAGTGTTTTCTATTACTTATATACAATTTAAAAAAAAGAAAAAGAAATGACTTAGTAAAAATGATAAGATATATATCTAACATGAAAGCTTTCAAGGCAGAGTGCTCTCTTTGAAAAGTCAAATACAGCTGAATATCATCAGTGTACATGCGTATTGACGCATTTTGGCAGTTGAAAGGTGTATAGAGTAAATAGTAGCGATTCCTGAGAAGATTCCTGAGGCACCCAAGCCTCCACGTTTAAGGGCTGTTTATAAGAGACACTGCCGAATCAGATATAGTAACATAATGCAAGAGGGATAACAGCATTCGGTGGTTGACTGTCAAAAGGATTGCTGTAATCTAGGAGCACAACCACTCCACTCTGACCATCATCGCGAGCCTTCAAGAGATTGTCAGTGACGTTTAATAAGGCGGTGGTACAACTATAACTAGGTCGAAAACCGGATTGAAAAGGAGGCAACACATTGTGTTCATCCATGTAAGTACGCAGCTGAACCTTCATACAACTTTCTAAGACTTTGGAAAGAACTAGAAGAATACTGATTTCTGAAGGCAATCAACCAATAATCATTAATTTTCAACGTATACTCAGCGGCATAAAAAACGCATCACCTAAAATGAAAGGTCTACCCTGTGCCAATATTTTTGTACGCGCCTTCCTCATTTTGGTATATCTTCAATTTCAGCAATGGTGCATAACGCTAATGCGTTTTTTCTTCCTACACTTTGAAGCTTGCTATGTAGTGCACCGACAAAAGATATTAATTTTAAACATAAGGAGCTTGTAGTCTTGTTTGTTCTGATTATTTCTGTTTATTGTTCAAGTTTCTATTGTTGTTTACACCAAAGTTGCAAGCTCTAAAAGATAACGCAGCTTGTTCGGCAGCGAGATCGGAAATTAAAGCAAGTCATAGATGTCGATGAAATGTACTGTAGTGTGTTAAACTGTGACAAGTAAATCAAGCAAAATGTTACTAACGGGTGTTTCTTCCCCTCGCTTGAATGGGTCCTCTCATCCTTAGAGACATACTTCGGCTCAGGTTTTTCATGTTAAAAATCTGGTTCGACTCTTCTTCTAGCGCTATTCTCGTCTCCCTAGCATATCCCACATGTGTATGGGGTTTAAATCAAGGCCACGTGCAGGCCACTCCATTCTGCTGATATCCAAACCATCCAGGTATTGGGACACTATGTGGACACATTTTAGGTGATGCGTTTTTATGCCGCTTAGTGTATTTAAAAGCCTCCAACTACACTGAAGGTCCATTTTAAAATGTACTATTGAAATAAACTTTTTTTTCACGACGTATTGCCGATGTAACTAAATTTCTCAAAGATTTGTAGTAATCGAAATGAGGGGCTAGTTTTATTCTCCTATATTTAGCCAGAGCATGTTCTCTGAGATTGCTGTAATATTGGGCGTTATCCATGGAGAGAAGGGCTTAGCGATCCTAAGAGGAGGCACCATCTATATAGATTCAACAGTATCGACAGATGGGGGCTTAAGAAATTTACTTTTTGATTAATATCACTCATATGATAGATGTTATGAAGAGGCAAACAAGCGAGATCACGACTTAAGACGGAGTCACCTATGCCAGATACATTAATGCACAATCTGACCATCGGAGCGGACTTCAAGCTTGAAAAGACTATATCACATTGGATTAGGTCCGTCTCTGAATGGTCCGTAATTAAACAATCAATCAGAGAAACCAAAGTTGTGGTGGTTCTAGTGAGTAAATTAATTACCTGATCAAGACACAATTCGTTTAAGAATATATTAAATCTCATTGTGGCTCCTCTATCAAAATCAAACATATTTATATCACATTTGAACACACATTTTTGCACATTTGAACTTGAAGACCTATACACTCAAGCTAACGAAAGACCCGAAAGCTAAACTTTTAGGCATGAATGACAACAAAACCCAGAGCTGCTCAACGTCATTATCAGCAAAACCAATGTCACGCACATTGACATACCTCAGATGTTGCGCTACCTTCCCAGTTTTCAATAACAACAATCACGTTTTTTACCAAAGTTTTGGTATGGACATGGACCAATTCATTATTCCCACAGCAAAATTACCTAAAGCTTTAAAGCTCTATGTTTGAGCTCTACGAGGTCCCAATTTCGTGCTGGTCTACCCAATTCAAACTTCCTCTTCTTGCGAAGGGGTTTCCCCTTGCTACCAGTAGCACGTCGCCGTCGCTTGTACCAATGATCTAACTAATGCACATTTTGGAGAATTCAGTGAAAAGAACCACTACCGGTGATTGTAGCAGATATGCTTGTATTCTCGAAAAATTAATTTTATGTATCTACTTCAGATACAACATATACAACAGTTTATAATCCAAACTTGTAACTCAAAACCACCATACTTAAGCACCTTAATTAAGTCACTTTAGTCACCTTAATTAATCAATGCACTTCGAAGGATACAACGGTATTGTATCTTGTATCAAATCACTTTGACACTTTTTTCTAGTTTTTTTTTCTAGGAAGTCCATCATATCTGGTAAACACTACAATATAGAGATTTTCAACTGACTTACGTATAAGATGTGTTAAACTGCTCATTTACCCGTTTAACGGTAATAATGTGAGCTATTGAGTAGTTTTGGTATGGACCAATTCATTATTCCCGTAGCAAAGTTACCTAAAGCTTTAAAGCTCTATGTTTGGGCTCTACGAGGTCCCAATTTCGTGCTGGTCTACCCAATTCAAATTTCCTCTTCTTGCGAAGGGGTTTCCTCTTGCTACCAGTAGCATGTCGCTTGTACCAATGATCTAACTAATGCACATTTTGGAGAACTCAGTGAAAAGAACCACTACCGGTTATTGTAGCAGATATGCTTGTATTCTCGAAAAATTAATTTTATGTATCTACTTCAGATACAACATATACAACAGTTTATAATCCAAACTTGTAACTCAAAACCGCCATACTTAAGCAACTTAATTAAGTCACTTCAGTCACCTTAATTAATCAATGCACTCCGAAGGATACAACGGTATTGTATCTTGTATCAAATCACTTTGACACTTTTTTCTAGTTTTTTTTTCTAGAAAGTCCATCATAACTGGTAAACACTACAATATAGAGATTTTCAACTGACTTACGTATAAGATGTGTTAAACTGCTCATTTACCCGTTTAACGGTAATAATGTGAGCTATTGAGTAGTTTCCGTCATTGAGAACAATTAGCGTCGTGCTTCCAAATCACAGCAGAAAACAATTCTTCATCCCGTAGACAGGATCTGTTAACAACGGTCGTCACTCATAATAACGGCATGCCAGCAGACGAAGGAAAAGAGCATAATTGAATTAGTTCCTACGCCGTCCGAACGTAACGACGGCGTTAATAGTACCCACATTGTCTCAGCTTGGAGCTTGGACTCGGCGAGAACAAGAGCGTAGTGGTTCGTCGAGAAGGCGTAGGCCGCCCACGCCTACCGCGATTCGAATCTCCGTTATTTACATATACATTGGACGGCGGTCGCGTATCTTGCCGCGCGATCGTAAAAAGATAGCGGTAGCTTCTCCGCGAGATGGCCGCGTGGAGCGGCGCCGGTTGCGACACGTTGATGGATCTTTTTAATTTCGGCGAACCGATACGCCTACCGTAATAAATTTATCGATGTTGCTTGGGCCGCTCATGTGTAAACATGTACCTACCGATGACGCAACCGATGCGGAGATGTCAGTTTGGAAATGCGTCGGATCACGTATAAGTAATGCAACGCAAACAGAACTCGTTCTCGCCGGTAGAGGAGTAACATTAATATTCAATCGATTGTAAATACACGTTTGCGGCCCTTAATGTAAGAAAAACACGGGATTCATCAATAATGGATCTTCCCCTCTGAACACTACTCTATGACGAGAAAATTGTTAGTGTTGTACTTTCGATTCTAGCCATCGAATCTTGTTATAATACTATAATCGCGTAACTATTACTTGAGGGTGGTGCATAAACGTACCAAAAAAATCTTTTGTTCCCATGAGTATGTTAAAAATAAAGTCCCCGATATTTTCACCCCCTATAGCGTTAGCCCACCCCGAAATGTACACCCCGGAGCGACGCAATCAGGGTTATTTGTTCTTGAGTTACCCCGCTGGGCACAAGAAGTATCAGGAGACAAACCATTAGAAAGCGTGAACTTCTGAATTTGTTTCAAGTAGTAGTTAATGAGTAAAATTGCAATGTCACTGTTCAACACACGGCAGCGAAGAAAAAGGGCGGAAGAATGCAAATATATGGAGGCAACAATACGAAGCAGTCCTTTCAGTGCAACCTTCTCTTCCATTCTTTATCGCTCGGGGTCCGTCGATTTTTTCGGACGGCGTTATTGTTGAATATTTCTCGTTGTTGCGGCGGACAGACGTTGTCGTGCTCCTTTCAATACAGACGTTTAGGTAAATACAGGCTTTGATATTGAAATAATGACGGGTTTAATGCACTTTATGACCGCGTCGGCAGGGAGAGAGACGGTGAAAAAGAGACGAGCACGACGGACGGACCTGCTTCTCGCTCGCCGCCCATTATACCTTCTTCATCGCATCATCGCCCGCTCGCCTCCGTGTCCGTAGGGATTTCGACGGAATCCTACACGACGCATTGTTATTATTGTGGCGCGCTCATATCCTCTAATGAACTCTGAAATATTTATTTAATCGGACGCCTCCATCGCGAGCGAAAAAAGAGCAAACGTCCAGATTACACAATGGCGGCTCAAAATAAACCTTCGACTTGGGGCTCTGGGCTTTTTTGTCTTCGTTTCCTGTTGTAATCTCTTGCCGCCTGGCAGAGAGCGTCTTACGTCTCTTTTTTGGACTCCAACGGTAACTGTTTTTGTGTATGGCGGGTCGATCATGTTCGTGATCAAAGTATACGATCGTCGAAACAGTTTTTGTAAGAAAAGTCTGCATGTAAAATAAAAAGGTGGATTAAAGACTAAAAGTAGAATGTCAAAATCCAAGAAATTCATGTTGGTTTACCACGAAATTTGATCAATACAAACTTCTCGAGACGAAATCTTCAACTTGAAAGAGGGGTTTAGGACGGTCGTCGGACATTTCCACGATATGTCTGCAAACCTCTTCCCCCCAACTGACTTTTTAACTTATTTTTGAAGCGGGTCCATTGTTGAGAGCAACCCGGTCGGAAAATGCAGGAGTCAGCGGACCTCGCTAAAGTATTTTCTATCCGCTACAAAGTTCTTCTTAGCCGTCCCCGTCGTCTGATACACGGAGTTGTATCGATCGTAAGAGCGATGCGTGGACGCGTAATTCAATTTCACTGTCCACGTAGGAATTAAGACAAACGAGGCGGTCGTACAAAAAAAAACACGGCCCAGTTGGAACTTTTAAGCGTTCGTTTTAATTTTCCTGAAAAGCCCTTGTAACTCCACGACGGCTATTAATCTCGTGCAAGACTGCGCGGGATTTTTGCCTCGAGCCTTGCAGAAACATCTGCGCCTCACAAAAGACAACCCGCTACAAACCTTATATACAAATTACTCGGGCGAATGGGTCGCGGACGACTACAGCGTAAACTCCTCTTTCATTCGGCTCTTTTGGGAGACGAGGCGACGTACCTGTGTATTGTAAGTCAACACCTGGGTCATCAAAGGGGGTTGCAGCATTCGGAGCGGTGACAAATAGGATATTGAAAGACGTTAAAAGCGCTTAATCGCTTAACATCAACAATTCTTCTCATGAGTTATTACATGGTAAATGGAGTCCGGCCAGATGGAAGGAAATATTGTCGAAGAAACTTTGAGAATCCTTCGATTATAAAGCGCACGCTCGATACGAACTGGAACTGCTGACCTCTATCCACTCGAGCCAAGGAGACAATGGCCGTATTGTTCGCTAGTTATACTACGGAGAGTCGAGCGATCTGTAGACAGGATAAAATGGTCCGTCTATTGCCGCGTGTGTGTATGGTCCCCTCTCAAAGAAGTACTGGCCGCTATCAGATACAATTATTATTATTACTATTATAAACGAGCGTAGATGGTCAAGATTGCGGTCACCGAGACTCAAGTCTTTGTCGGTAATGATACCGGCGGATCCGTATCGATTTCAGGCGTGCTGACGTCCCCATACAGCAACAGGACCGGGTTCATTTTTATTCTTGTATTCTTTAGTTTCATTCTCACGCAACTAATACGGTAATCCAACTGCATGACAAACGTTTGCGTCAATGCGCACCAAGACCACGATCACGGTATCGCCGTCCGCATCTCTCCCTTCCCTTTGATGTCCTGCAGGATAATTTATAGTTCGCGTGCTCCCCGCGTAGCTGCGTGCCAGATAGCGCTTGATACAGTTGCAGTGGCTCTGCATTCGAAGGGGTGACGACTTTATCCTTATTAACTGCCTTGGGGTGACTCTGTATCTACCCCGAAATTCTTTATCACGCACCGACACTTCGTGCTACGCAATGAAAGATTAATCCTAAAAGATTAATTAAAAAGATCGATCACAAAATTGCCTGCTTTATATAATCCTCGACGAACAAAATGTTATTTATGAAATTAATTAAATCAATCCTCAATGCAATCGATGAATCAGTTTCTATAGCAATTACGAATCAAAGAAATGATTTTAATATTCAAGAAGGCATTCAGTGTTAAACACGAGATATAAGCTACTGTGCTCTAGTTGTCGGTTAAGACGACGGTGAAAAAAGTTAGTCGAATAAGTAGGTACCTACGGAGCCGTGTTGCGTAATTGAAATTGCATGCTCACGGTTTCCTTCCAACCGCTTACACCGGAGCTACATTGCATTCAGAGGGCACAGTCCGATTAACGTTGGCATTTCAAATAATCTATCTTTGTCCTGATATTGTATGCTGCGTAGAGGTTACGGTGTCCACCAGTTTCGCTAACATTTAAACCTAATCAACTATAAATCTTACATACGATGTCTAAGATACTTCTAATACATGAAATATGTTGATTTTCTTTGGGTGCGATACCGATCGGGACCCGTGGGCGAACTTTAATTGCAGCATTACGGTCGAGGGCACGAAGGCATATTCTTTGTCGTGAACGTGTCCATCTTGTCGCCCGGCAGGATTAGACTCGGCGATAGTCCTGCGCACTAAATCGAACGGCATCGGAACAACAAATTGCAGACCGCGTCCTCGTGCTGTGGCCATTACCTAATGCCGATATCTCACGAATTGCGGCGGCGGCACCGACATCGGCATCCCGCCATAGGGCATGACGATCGCCACCCACCCAACGGCGCCGCCATAAATCTACATTATGAGGCGAGCGTCTGCCTCCATGTCGTCTTAATTCCCCCGATTTTACCCGCGGAGGTCTCGTGCTGTGGGAATTTGCAGACGAAGAATTCTTCCTTTCAAACTAGTTAATAAATATCTCATTTTAATTTTTCAAATCAAAATATCTATAACATTCTCAGAGTATATATTTGTGATGGTGATTTAAGTAAAAACGAAAGGAAATATTTCTTCACCAATTTGTCTTGGTTGATGGAAAGGCGAAAGCCGGCCCCTAAATCCTCAGGAAGGTGAAGTTATGTTCGCGCCTATGCATAAGTTTGCAGGGGCCCTCGATCGCAGGTAGCCGAAGGTTCGTATTGTGCTCGAAAATTGAATCTTCCCATCGCGTGGAAGCGCGGGCTAAGGCAGGTCCATTGTGCCCCAAACGGACCGGTTCGTACACATCATTGTATGTAAAAATACTGCCACGTAGCCAACAGAAATGGAGACGGCCCCGCGCTCACTGGAATTGATTTTTTGTGGTCCCCTCATCCTCTGCCCCCCCGGACAGCGTTCGAAGTTGGATTAGAGGGACGGATTAACTAGCGTCACTATACGGGACGTCGCTTTTGACCTCCGGCGTTCGGCGAATGGAGACGGATGAATTTGGGCTATTTTTAGAAGTTTTAACTAGCTATTTAACCGGGACACTAAACGCTTTTGCTGCTTTTTGTAACCAAGTGATGTTTGAAAATTCCCGCAGACGCAACATGTGTTAGAAATAAAACTTGTAAAGCGATCGTCATCTGTTGTCTGTTTATTTAATCGTTTACGTCCCCCGACGCATATAATTGCGCTCTCCTGTTTTATATCACGAATACAAATATGTCTGGCGCGACATAACTTTTACGACTCAGTTTACTGACTCCGGTTTTCTACCTCGGTTTTTTGACAAGCATTTTCTTTTCTATTTCAGTGCTGGGAGAACTGCGAGCTGTTGCAGTCCAACTTCCAGGTTTGGGGCGCCATGTGCCAGGAAAAAGAAATATGTGTAAGTATATTTTGTTTTTCTTTTACCTTAACCATAAGGTCGGGCCAACATCAGCTGGGTCATTACGGAAACCGCGCATTTTTCCAAACCACCGGGTATAAACAAGCAAACTAACGCACTTAACTTGCGGTACGTACCGGCATCGTAACGTCGGAGCGGGTAATTTGCTGCTAATGGAATCCTTGCCCTGCTATTTTGCTCACATCAGGTTTAATAAGAATCGAAACTTACACAAGAAGACTTGTAACGGAACATTGATAATTTTATATTGATTATTTAACATTGGTGATTTACATTAATAATTTACATTGTGGAATATCGCATCTTACCTTTCCCATAGAATGAATAGAAATGACCAAGGAAATACTAATACGGTATTGATGATTACCTACAATATGCGAATCAATAAGCCACGACGAACGGTTTCACATTAAGGCCTTTGATGATAATCCTCTAGATGCAATTTAGATAACACCTCGAGTAGCATTCAATTTGTTAGGAGAGGACATCAATGGCTCTCCCCAATATTATTGTTGTTATTAAGCGGCGATTTACTGTAACGTGCCGATTTTGAGATAGAAGCTCTCAGTACCGGAAACCCGGACCAGTAAAGCGGGCATTAAACGTGTAATTTAGTGGCACCCGCGCTGGAAGTTAAGAGTTATGACTTTAATTTCGAATTATCTGACCCGGACGACTCCATCCTTTAGGCAAATGGGAAAACTACGTTCGCGTTCCAACGTTTTTCAATAGAAATATTGCACGTCATTGTGCAGATATTGCAGATCGATGGGACGCCATCGGCGAATTAAAAAAAATCGTGCCCCGCTCGAAATTTACGATATCCATTTAAATCACGACAAAAAAACCAACAGCACCGGGTTAGATTTATGTGCGGGACTGAATACGCGCCGTTCCTAACTACGCTGCTATGGGAAAGGTTGCAATGGCACAAGTGAATCCTAACCATTGTACATTAAAAGGTTTGCCGTGTTCCTAAGGCTGCGGCCATTATTTAGGGGTCCCCCGGTATTTTAATCGGGCGAAGTGATTTTCCTCGTTCTAATCGGAAAAGAAACTCCGGTTTACATACACTTAATTTAAATGGGCATCCGAAAAAAAAAACTCTGAACTAATAACACCCGTAATTTAAGATTTCACAGAGGTATGTTCGCCGTACGTCCATTAAGAAGTAATTGACAATCAAAGAAAATGTTACGTTCGCAAGAAATTAAATTACAACTCAATTTACAGATATTAGGCGAGAAATTGCTGTTACTGTTACCTAAATTCCGCACTTTATTTCTTCTTTCTGGAAACCTATTTAAGTAGAACGGTTGCTGTTAAGCTCATTCCAGTAAATTAGAAATAATTACTACACATAATTCCTCGCTTTATCACCGAAGTCACTCACGGCCCACATGAAAATGGTAATCTTATGCAGATACCTAAGCTTTTTCTCAAGATAAGTAGCACATCTACCATCATCCATTTGCTGATTAGCATATGCCGCCTTATTCGGAGTTAGTGCTCTGCTACCAATTTGTTTTCTACTAATTACCGACAATTAAATATAAGTTGTTTTAATCAACCCAAACCATTATGTGGCATAATAATACGTAATTATATATTTCCTCCAACTCAAATTATGGTACCCAACACTTCGAAATTGAAATACCACAAAAATAGGAACCCAAATTACGAGAAATATGTTTAAAAAAATTCGTCTTCTATAACTTGAGTTGATTTGTTGAGAACCCCAAATATAGATGTTTATCATCATGATGAATGAATAAGATGGAGATTTTGAGGTCTTTGTGGATAAATACAAGATACATTTTTAAGAAATACCTCATTGTTTTTCGAAACCTTGTAAAAGTAATGGTAGTCATTTGACTCATAATGTAACAGTGATTACAACTCTACCTTTTGATTTCTCTTGTTTACTTGACTTAGTTGTTTTTTGTCGGTCTGACCTCATTTCAAAAACATTCTTTGAGTATATTTCTTCTCTCATATTGTGAGGTCAATACTAAGTAAGTGGTTATGTAAATCTTCCAGTGTTGGTTTTTGGTCTAGTTATTGCCTTAAACTTCTGTTTCTGATTCTATGTTTCCTGGTTCTATCTTTTCTGCTTCTACTTATCATTCTTCTTAGACACTTCATTACTTAGATGCCCATGATTCAAACCTATGTAGCAGCGCAGGTATATATTACTTGGTAAAAGTGTATTTTTAGTTTGACGCTGATTTGTTTTTGGTTATTATTACTGAGTTGGGTTGGGTTGAGTTGCGTTGGGTTGGGTTGGATTGGGTTGCCTTTCCTCAATTCTTCCATATTTGTTAATTAACATTCCCAAGCATTCGATTTGGTTCACATATTTCAGTTTTCCTTTATGACATACATTATTTTGCTATTATTTGACCTCCATCTCCTTTTCTTCTGAGTTTCCTTCCTAAGGTTTATCTTATTTTGGAGTTTCTTCACATATATCAGGATTTCAATCATTACTTACATTATGTTTTCATATCCTGTTCTTATTCTTTTAGTTTCTGATTTTCATAATGTCTATGCATACTATGAAAAGAAGCAGCTGCTTGACTCCCTTATCCATTGGGAATTTCGGATTTATGTCCATTTTGA
Source organism: Onthophagus taurus (assembly GCF_036711975.1). NCBI lineage: Eukaryota > Metazoa > Arthropoda > Insecta > Coleoptera > Scarabaeidae > Onthophagus > Onthophagus taurus. The sequence goes on along the minus strand of NC_091976.1, from coordinate 24,603,221 downwards.
CCAACTACTCTCACTATATTTATGCTCGTAATTATCCATATCAACATTGGGCCGATTTGTAATTCAATTAGTTTCCATATATCTAGTACCTGTTCGATTGCAGCTCTAAGATCTAAACAATTTTATAACAATATATTATTGATTGTAAAAATGCTGTCTTTGGCTTAGTTCGTCTTAGTTTCTCAAATTTATTTGCAACTTATGGAATATGGGTACAATATTAAATAGGCTGTGTGGTGTCGAAGTGGTGTCATAATTTTTCCACAACATGATATATCTTTGTGCAAGCAAATATTTTGCAATAATATTACATAACTTCTTTTTGTTATTTTAATTGTTACATTAAACTAGTTGTATACATTTCCGTCAAGGTACGTTTTTTGCAGGCACCATAACGATGCCTAGTTACTGCAGTCATAAAGATAACTTAGCATGTACGCTTCATTAAGCGTGACGTAATAACTAGACGATCTTTTGTTGACTAAAACCAGTTTTTGTCTATATGGATGTAGTTCTCTTTTTTTTAATTTTTAGCAGTTGATTTGGCGTTGTCTGTATTATTGATGGTGCTATTGGTGTATACGTAGTATACCGGGACTGGTAATTGATATTTATGGCAACCGGGTAGAGTGTGTAACATGTGCACTTAGCGACTCATAAATATCGCTCATAACGCATCGTGATTAGTATTATACGCGCAGTTTAAAACAGTGAACGCGATCAATTTCACAGCAATTTTTTAAACTAAAAATAGTCACGATAGCGCCAACGCAATCGAATCAGACAGCAAAGTTCCCACCGGAAGCGGGAAATTTGCGTGATAAAGCACAATAAGCCAGTTTGTTGCATAATAGAAAATATAGTGTGTACTGCGCTGCTCGGATGCGTTCGCGTAATCGAGCCGTTAAGTTATTCATATAGAGCCGGTGCCCCTCTAATTGACTTCAGGTGTACACATGTAATTAGACCGGTTTAGCTTTCTAGCATTATCGCCAGTTCATTTTTGCGTTCCGAGTTGCTCTCTCGCGAACTTAGTTTCTTTATTCTCTTTTGCCATCGGAGAGTGGTTCGCCTCGGTCGGTTCGCTCGAATGTAAATTAGACAGTTCAATAATAATTACCGATTGTCGGACAGCTTCTATGTCGGACGCGGCATGCTATGTTTACGATATCTCGAGGCTCATCAGAAAACGCCAAGCATAATTTGCGGAGCTTTAACCTCCCGTGACTCATACCATCGTCGAGTTTATTCCGCGTTCTAAAACGATTTTCTTTGTTGTTTCAGTTCCCTGGTTGCCAAGAAGCGTGCCGTTTCCACGCTGAAGCTTCAGCTAACATCCAACAGACTCAGCCGGTGATCCACACGAAAGGGGAAGGGGTCATCAGGGTATCAGGGGCTTTAGCACGATGGCCTCGGCCTACATTGGTAAACCCTTCTACTCCTTTAGTTTACGTGGTTATGCGAAAATCACAATCGGGTCCTTGGCGTCAAATAATTCAAACGTTGGATTTAACCACTAGGGTTCCTCTTAATTCGGATCAACCGGGTTCTATGCTCCGAGTCTTGGTTGTTGATCCTCAAGGATTAATCACTATTTATAGTCCGGACGAAGCTGTAGCGAGAGAAAATCGAAAGAGGAAGAAGACGATTAATACTGAAATTAAAGCAACGACTAGTCGTAGTACACAAATTGATTATGACGCTCCGTGGACTTTAAGAGAAGTGTCTTTAATCCATCAGAAAGTTTTGGTTATCGGCGAGATAGCTTGGGAACCGAAAACGACGAGGGGTATTTATTTGGTAACTTGGGAAGTCGATGGGGGAGGTCTTAAAGGAAATCTGTTCACCGACTCAACCTGTGTTACACTTTCTTTATGGCCTGATACGGTTTATCACATCCAAGTGGAATTAGTTTCAAGAACTCCAGGTGTTGAAAATTTGAAATCCGAAATGATGGATTTGGATACAGGGAGGGCACAAAAAGTCTCGACTGAAAGTCAGGATGATTTGAATATGATCCCCGAAGAAACAAGAGATGAATTAAACTCGCCTCGTTTATCGGTGTTAGTCAGCGCTGTAAAAGGAGAGAAAACAGAAAAGTGGCACAACATGGAATTAATTTTAGGATGTAGTGCTGCCGTGTTAACCTTTGCACTTGTCTTAGCGGTTAATTTCTGGAGATGTCGAAGAAGGGGGAACGGTATAGATAATATGATAACGGGAAGTAGTTCAATAAGGAGTCACAAATTGGTTGAAGATTTAACGTGTTATAGAAGTAAGTAAATTTTGTTGAGTTTTATTAAATTTGTGTAATGAATTTGTTCTTTATTTAGGTTTTCAACCGATCATGACGGTGGTAGGTTCGGTTAACGAGAGGCAATCGCTGACGCAATCCTGTGCCACGCCGGACGTAACTTTCTCGGACGCAAACGAAGAGAAACAGTCAAGAAACGTTCAGGTGTGACGCCATAGCTGCGATAACGTAATAGTATCCCATGCCAAACCGTGAAACAAACACAAGAGAAGATTTAGTTTCCTTTCTTTGTTCCCTCCCTGTATGTGTATTTAAAGAAAAAGTTCCTAAGTTATTGATTGAAGACAAAGAAAGGTAACCAGTGGTGACAGTGCAAACAAGTGAGTGATAAATTTCTAATTAGTGACTCGAGAGACTGTGAGACTACTAATCTAGTGCTTTTTTTTCTCCGCGTCGTTCTCGACAAACTCGACGAACTCTGTATTCAATGTGTATTATATGTGTAAAAAACTAGTCTAATCAAAAAAGAGAGATGATCACTTTTAAATAACCGACTATTTATTTTAAATGGAGAATTAAATATATCGCTGATGCCAACTACGTAGAGTGAAATACCTCCGATTTTACAAAACAAAAGATTTACGAAACAAAGTATTTTAAAATGCTTTCGAAACATCTCATTTTTATATAAATATTGTACATGTTTAGACACGAGTAACCCTGTCAATATGTAAACGAATCGAAAATCGTTAGGAGCGACTCTTAGCCAGAATATTGAATGTTTAATTAGATTAACCGCCCGTTCGAAATACTCTTTCAAACGAATTCTTCACATATTAATTTCTTTTCTTATTTCCCCAATCATAAATTATTTTATTTTTTATTTGTAAATACTTTTCTGTATTATAATTATCTATTATATATCAATATAAGTTATTTTTCTATTATGAAAAGCGATTGTGACACACTACATAGTCTATAGTCAAAGATCCCATGGCTAAAATGTAAATACGATTATTAAGTATAACTATTATCAGTGGATTTAACGAGTTTTATTTCTCCTTTGTTTATTTCATTTATTTCATCAACACGTGTTTAAAGACGTGTAACTCAACCCCACTCACTCGGGCCGCCCCTTGGACTTGTGAGAGAGATGACATTGTCGGAGACTCCACGTGTACATGCAGATGATGTATGGCAGCGTCGAATCAAAAACTGCAAACGGAAATGAAACGTATGCTCGCAGCTGCTGTCTGTTATTAGAACAGGCGGTGCTTGGGAAGGAACTGCTAATGGCGTAGGAAGTCCCATTCTAATTAGTAACATGCGGTTCTCATATGACTTTCAAACCCTTATAGATCATATCTGAAATCTGAAATACGGTAAATGTTATTATTTTCAAGGAAACGTTTTTATTTCGGAGTATTTAACCCGCACAGGACGTTGATAGAATATAAAACGGGAAGTCATTAGTTTACGTTCACGGCGAATTATTACTCGATTACGTTCGCCAGTTCTTGAACAAATCGATTTGCGCTGTCAGTGGACATGTTGAGTACGTACGCAACCGAATTGTAGTCTATAAGCTTGTGACCTCAATACCATGGTTCACTTGCTCGATTTGAGTCGACCGCAATATATTAACGTGAGCCGATTTATTTATTTGTTTACGCAAGTACCAGTCAGAGTAATCAATGTATTTAGCGGAAAGTTTACAACGGTACAAATCAATCGGTGCAATTACTCAAGTCGAAGTGAGTAAACGGTAAAAGATTAATCACGACTATGAATAATAACTTTTTTAATTTACATGTAAAATAATATCGTACTGTTTAATAGATACGTTTCGATCAGTTATAACACAGTTTTTAAATATAACAATTTAAATTCAGTTAAATTCGATAAATTAAGCGGTTACACGTGAATCATAAATCGTTCCACATTTGATAAATTAGTGGGATTGAGAGTATTATTTTTACAACGTTTCGAAATTAGTGCACAATTTTAATGTAACAGAGATACCAGCACACAAAATGGAAATGGCTTGTTTCGTGAATTTCGTGATAAATGTAAATTTAATTTACGGTCGGAAACTACGAAATAGTTGCACTCACCGGCACCTTGGCGAGCCGAGGTAAGGTGTAATGAAAACGGTGTAGTAAGATTTAATGATACAAATGAAGTAAGAGCACTGCAGTGCACCTAATGGCCGTCTATTCTACAAACAGTCGTAAACAAGATGGTGTACACAACGGGACGGTACTTTGTGACAACGTTTAATTAGAGTAGACGCTGCAACGCGCGCGGCTAAAGTGAAATTTGAATACAAAAGCGAGGCGAGATTAGCTTAAAGTTCAAGGTGTTCTCTAAAACTTTACTACAAGAAATTCGTACTGTTAATTGGACAAAGAAAATTAAAAATTTCTTCGGTTAGGCACGCAGTATTGATCTTGATAAATTTCATCCCGTCCCCACGGAGAAAAGTTCAACGTACTGGGACCAAAAAAGGTCTCGAATAGACGAAATAAAACTTTCCCGGTCCGGTTTTTCCGGACTGAGTTATAAAACTTTGCCGATCCCGCACTAACCAAAGCAAAATGTGCCTCGGTACGACTTCGATGGACTGCGGATGAAACGAGAGCCCGTTACATGCGTAGATGTGGCCCGTGACTCGTAAGACAAAGGCCCCATGAAAGATTTATGATACTCAGGAAGCATCTGGAACGTTCAATCCACATAAAATTCACCTTTTTGGAAATACTTATATCGACACATCACAAAGAACTTTCTATAACCCTTAATATAATACTCAACAACAAAAATGTTCTTTCTTATAAAATACAGGGTGATTTATTAGCTCACCATCAAACTTTGATATAAGATAGCTAATCCAATTACAAAAAAAACAATGTTAATGAAGATATGTCCTATTTTAATTATTTACGAAATTATAACACTTTAAAGTTTTAATTTTTATATCATAATTAACTGCTATATTTTTTTTAAAACACAAATATTGTTCAAAACGATCATGTTTCACAACGACGAATTAAAGAGTTCTTCAGCCGAATTAAAATGTCTGGTTGATTTCTTATTTCAGTAGCAGCCCATTTGTGTTCTGTTTAATAACTATTCTCGTGTGTTAATTTCCACTTGATACACAATTTGTTTCATATGACTTCATAAGTAGAAATCCAATGGATTCAGGTCGGGGGATCTAGGTGGCCAAATGGACCATTATTACCAATCCACTTGTTTGGAAAATATTGGTTTAACCACTCGACAACAACTCTTCCGCGATGAGGTGGGGCACCATCGTGCTGGTACCACATATTTTGAATAACATTAAGTGGTATATCTTCAAGTAAATCAAAAACTGTATTGTTCAAAAAAAATCTGTAATTTACAGTGTTCAAACGTCCATCAAGTACATGCAAATCTAGTAAATTATTGTTAAATATTCCACCCCAAACGTTGATGCTGAAACGTTGTTAAAATTTCCTTTTTCTAATCGCATGCGGATTTTGTAATGTTCGTTATGGTAATTATTTATACCATCTCGTGTAAAACATGATTAATCTGCCCAGAGAATATTTGAAATGAAGTCATTATTTTGGGCATGTTACTGTAATAACCATTCACAAAATGCTAACCGTTGCTGATTATCTCCTGGCTGTAGAGCTTGAACATTCTGTTTACGATACGGATGAAGGATTTCGCGGTTCAATACGCGAGATACAAAATTTTGACTTACATGTATGTTGTGTGCTATTCTTCGAGTGCTGATGGAAGGATTATCAATAACAGCATTAATTACAGCTCCTTCGTCCTCTACATTAACTATATGCGGTCGAATAGCTTTGGCTGGAGAAGGATTACCTGTTTCTCGAAGTCTTCTGAAAGAATCGCTAAAAACTGAATAATATGGCAAATGACGCTAATAATTAAACCTTACAGCAAACTGACATATTACAATGACAACTTTGTTTTTGTTGAATGTTTGACTTTACTGACTATTAATAAATTCGCTGCAGATAACTTTAAACTATTATAATTTCGTAAATAATTGAAATAGGACATATGTTGATTAACATTTTTTTTTGGTCATTGGATTAGCTATCATATGTCAAAGTTTGATGGTGAGCTAATAAATCACCCTGTATATGAAGTGAAATAAAGCAATCTCATTCTTCCATGGTTTACATATTTCATTGATAATTCTTCCATGGTTTACAATTTAAATGATTTTACACGTTTCGATTTGCTCTATTACTTCGGTTGGTGTCCATTGAGTGCAACCCTATTTCATTATCTCTCTGTTTTTCAGAAAGTATGAAGATTAACTTGATTCTAGGTGGTTTTTCACAAACGTTTCTGCTACCTTTTCTTCCTCCTCATTCATTGTTATTCCAAAGACCGTTCTTCTGTTTAGATATTGTAAGACACATATTCTTCCTTTTCTGCAAATTTTAAGCTATGTAATCTCACATTGATAGTATTGGTCAAGTGATATTTGCAAATACACTTACCATGTAAAATTGTGTACTAATTAGAATTAAATACAAGAAGATATGCAATTTAATAATTTTACGGTTTACATCTTAAAATACATCTAACAGTACGTTATCTATTTGACGGTACAGCTATTGGATAATTAAGTTATATTTCGTGCATGTCGTGCCTCTACCCCATTTCCTCAGTCCGGAATTATCAGAACGCCCTATAGATGGTGTCGTGGGCTCCGGCGGACGCCGTATCTCGTCAATCGGCACGAAAAAGACCGTTCTCGACCGTTCGGTTCTCAGGAATTGCTTATTCGGCACTAGAACAGCTGCCTTTCGAACGGGTCCGCGTTGACGTCTAGTGATCGCTTCATCTCCAAAAACGGACATCGTCTTCGTCCGCGGCCGTCGAAAGGGCCTTCGAGGTCAGTTCTTGCGGTCTCCGTTCGATTACAAATCTTTCTGCTTGTTTTCTTTAATTAGTTGCCGTTCGCAGTCGACCGAACGGTCTCAATCGGTGACAAGACAACGGGGTCGCCTTCTGTGACCGTTGGCGAAGCTCTCCGGACCTTCCGGAGCCGCCGCCGCCGCGTCCTCTATTCATCTTCAAGCAGTGATTGATGAGCCTCATTAGAAAACTCTTTGGAATTAATCACCGCGACTACTGAAATGGATTTCTTGTTTTCTTTCGGACCAGTCCGACGGATTTAAATTGTAAATGTTGATCGCCGGTAATTTTTCGGTGGTAATTATGAGGAATGAGCGCTGGAGAAGATTATGTTATTAAGTGAGTCGAAGAAATACATACACATCGTGTGTTGTGCGTTGTTTTTTTTTCGGCACCCTCACACAACGAGGCCATTATTCAGTCGTGACGGACGTCGACCGCTAAGTACCTAATTTTTCAAGTTCCTGCGTCTGCCTCCCGGAAAACACCATTAAAACGCGAGTTTGTTAGCACACCGCGGCGGAGACCTAAGTTATGGGTCTCTAGAGATCGGGCGTCGGGGCTGGAGACGCCGGTGACGTCATGCCAGCCACGGGGATTACGATTCATCTCAGGGGATTATCTGGGCACGCCAGATGTGAAATATCCCGTGGTCTTCTCTAGCTTGAGGGTTTAGTACACTCGTAGCAACAATCCGCCACCAAAGATCTGATTAGAACCAAAGCCTTACTCAACATTTACTTATATATTTATATACTTTGTTATGATCTCGGTGGATTTTGCTGTGCTGTCAGATCGTTGGTCCAAAATGTCTGTAATGGGCGGAAAGACTTTTTAAAAGCATAGGGAGGTGTAGCCGAAAGTAGGGAAGCTTTATAAAGTAGTGGGCGGTGCCAAAGGTGGAAGACAGGAAGGCAATAAGTGGAAGCACTCGCCGAAGATGGAGGCGAAAGACATGGGAGTACTTTTCGAGAGGCCAAGACCACCGCGATGCAAAAAGTACCGTTACGAATTCATAAATACAAAAAAAAAGAAACTCGGCTTAATTTACAAACACCCCTCCACGTATATTTTTTTTACTGGAACGAAATCCTTTCGCGTACGCGATGTAAGTTGGCGGCACTTGAGCGCGTATTTCCGAAAGCGCGCACAAAGTGATGCACTCGCATAGGGGGATAAGTGCCCCTGGAAAAAAGGAAAACCTAATAATTCTGAGCACTACTCGTGTGGGAAGAAAATGGGCTCGGCACTTCGCCCTCGAGGCGCGTCGCATGTGGGTCACTAGATGCGATTTAGATGTTGCGGCGAACTTCCTCCGTTTCGATGTATCGACTGCCCTTTTGCGAACGAAAGCTTTTTCTCATTCGTCCTCGTTCTCTTTTAAATTTATAATGTTGTATCTTTTCCTTTATTTTCAATCAAGGAAATTCAATTTCTACGATAGCTCCATTTCTGTTTGATAATAATTGATTTTTTTTATTTTATTCTTATACTTTCACCGATGAAGTTATTTAGGTGTGAGACATCGTGCGTAGTATGGTGGCGTATTTCAAGACCACCAGTGGAGTTGGTAGCACTTCCGTCAGGTGGTCCGTGCTGTTAAAGGCAGTTAGATGGTGCATGTGGGAAAATAATCAAACACGGGCGAGCAGAGTCGCGAAGTCGCCGTTGTCTCTCGTCTTGCAAGATGTTTATCGACGAGCAGTGACGACCTTTTGTCTGGACTAGCGTCGGCGACGCCGTCTTCTTGAGGAGTAATGGACGCGGCTCCTTCAAGCTCTTAAACTCGGCTATCTGTCTACCAACCTCGTCTTTTAGATCCGGGCGCGATAATTGCGTCGCAATTGCTTTTCTATTATCCGTAATGACGCTTTTAGAATGTCGTTTCTTTCAAACGTCCTCTAGTGTAATATTTACTTGCCGACGCCTCTTGATCTGGGTTCTTCTATGAATCGCGACCTTTTAATACGAGTACATATTCATGAAAATGTTTGAAAGGAATCTCTACCTAAATAATCGGGCATTTCGGGTTTCAAAAAAATATATATTTAATTTCGCAGTAAAATATGTACACCAACTCTCTACTTTTTCTACACGAACATAAACACAGCGCACCGAACCGGAACGCGGTGGCAAAGGGTGATGTTGGTTGGGCCTACAAGCGGCGAATAAAACCCCTCCGGCGGGCAAATATTGAAATGGATATTACCGCAGAGTAAGCGGATCCTAAAATTGTAATTTATTTTAAAAATACGCCGGGCCGTGGCCATCTGCGCCGGAGTTTTGCTTTCGCACGTCGTGTTGATGCTGGAACAACGTGCGGCCCGCGCTTCTCGGCGATAACAAAATACCCACCTTGTAAATATATCCTGCACTTGTGCTAACAGGAAACCGAGCGCGCTACGCAAATAGCCTCCGCAAAGCACACATACACCCTGAAATCTGACACGCCGAGCTTTACACGAACAATGTCAGCGTTACCAGATCATAAGAATTTTATCAAATACACCTAATTCTATTTTTACATGAAATGTTCTTCTTCTTTAGGACTTGCTGTCATCACCTGAATGTATATAACGAAAGCTAAATGCACCATTTGAAAGCTTGATTCTTTCTCTATCGTCTACTTTTCGGCTGCCGATAAGTTGATACTAAGATCAATAAAAAATGAAGAACACCGCTCTGTACTTAAAATAGGTCAAAATTACCAAACTTCAAGCCCTTGTGCAATTTTTATCAAATTGAATTTTAAAAAACTGTTATCACAGTCAGAAAGAGCGCTCCTTCAACTATCTTAATCCGGATGTAAATAAAAATCTGTGAAATGTTTGATTTTATTTATATATCGGTGCTACAAATTGTTTCGGAAACCGACAGTTTCCTTCTTCAGGCACGATTAAAGAAGAATACGAAAAAAGGGAGAGAAACGTTAAACTATCTTTTAACAAAAAAGAATGTGTGAAAAAATATAAACTTTACCGCCAAGTGTTTGTGAGGAAAACGTAATAATCACAGATTTAGCCATATTTCCGTGGACTAAAAACATTATTATTAGAGAAGCACGTTACGTATGTCAAAGAAACAAAAAGGAAGAACAATTCAACTATGTGTCGTAAAAATTAAAATTAAAAAGAACTTGAGTCAATCTAAATAACTTTTAGGACTGGAGGAGGATGAGAGAGTAAAGAAACATTTTCGTGGTCAAAATCTTATAAACGTTAAAAATTGTAAACATCTCGAAAATCACATATAGAACATTTCACTTATTAAATCTAGTTAAATCTTAAAACATGTCTAAAAGTATGGTTAAAATCTATCAAATCGTTAACTATGGAATCTCTGTCCATTGTTTAACCTAGATGGATAAAGTATTCCTCGTATAAGTCCAGCTCCTTGGACTTTTTTATGTTTTTAAGGAGTTTAACATTTTCAATACTTGATTTATGTTTTTCTGAATCTAGATGTTATAAACAAAACTATCTTGAAAGGATCTGTGTAGGAATTTCTGAATAATTTTTGAAATTCTATTTGTGGGAGTGTTGGTGTTACTAATAATGGGCCTTATACTTTGATCAATCCTGTGTAACTTAATGAGACTTTTTAGTGGTTGCATTTCTATTGAATTAAAGATTGTGATGTTGAACTTATTCAAACTATCTTGATTATCCTTAATTAATTTTCTTAACTTATTATTAAAATTAATGGTGGGGTTCTTTTTAATGTGGTAAATATTGTTATCTGTGAAGAAATTATAGGTTTTATTAATATAAGTATCTCTGTCTAAGATTACTAGACCTGCGTTTTTATCGCCGAGAATGACTATTAAGTTTTCTTGAGAAATTTTATCTTTTAATTCCTTCACCTTTTTAACAATGTGGAGATCAAAAATATGTTTGTCGTGAGGTAAATTTATGCTATTTATAACTTAATGGTTATCCTGAAGGATATCTCCGACTACAGGATTAGACTTAATTAGTGACTCTGAAAAGTGAATTTGTGTCCTTTATTAAGAATATCTATCTCTTCATTAGAGAAGATTGTTTTACTAAGATTAGTAAATCTTGGTGTAAATTTGACACGCTCAAGCCCATCCAAGAGTATTTTACGACGAGGTTCATCAACGTTAAGTTGTCTGAGGGAGACAAAATTTGGAGTCTCCTTATGATTTATGCTAGTATTGGGGGTGGAGTAGTTTAATTTATTGTTGAGAGTGATTCTATCTTTTTTAACTTTTTTAAATTCATCTTCGATATTAAAAGGTGATTTACTTGTATTTTGTTTGACATTGTACTTATCCTTTACCAACCTCTAGAGGCACCTTTAGTCGTGCCTGAAGAAAGAAACTGTCGGTTTCCAAAAACTTATGATGAACCTGGAAAAACTATAGAAGTGTATCTATCTTATGGAAAAATGTTTGCTCTTTCTAATGGTGTATAATACGCAGAGATCGCTCGTTTGCACAAGTACGTTTTTAGCCAAAAACTACTAAATTCACAAGTTTTAGCCACTTTTAAACCTTGTTCAGTTCGATAACTTTCCTATATGACTAGGAGAAAACTCTAGACCCATATCTATCTTATCGAAAATTTTCGGAATCAAGCTTTCAAATGGTAAATTTAGTTTTTCGCTATCTCTAATAATAAGGAAGATATCAGCTAAGAAAGTTGATATGAAATTAGGGGTAAAAGTTTGTTGCCATCGTCGCACGGGTTCCTTTGCTGCAAAGTAATAAAAAATAATTCTGGTATAATAACAACAATTTATTTAATGAAATTTATTTATTACTAATCTGTAAAATTATAGTAAAGATAAAAATCAGTTTTAAAATTGGTCTCGGGTGAGTCCAAACGGCGCCGTACGTCACCGCTTGGGCGTCTGTAGAAGTACCAGAGAAAACACAGCTCGAGGGAAATTAGCCAAAGTTACACAGTTCGGCGAAACTTCGCGGGCGGGACAAACACACATGCGGTCCTTGTTTCGCACACAGACCCTATTACAACTTGACAAAATATTGCTGGCGAGAACTTGGCCATGCTCGGGCTCCGTGTAATTTTCTATGGGTTCGAACTGAGCAATAAAGTGGCTGATTACAAGAGCGGCGTCCAGACGTTATCTTTCCGTTTTCGCCGAACAATATCGTGTTTCCGACACCGCTTCTTCATCTTTGTGATAATATTTTTTTTGTTGTTGTTGGTTTTATTGTGTTGTGTCGAACTTTCTAAGTTAAATAATTAATTCAAAGTTTTTAACTCAAATTCTTTAGATTTTTATAAGTTAGTGTTTCTTCTCTCTCCACATTTGGTAATTGGCGTGTCTGTAGTACTGACAAGCTTGAGGAAAATGCTGAGGGTCCTTTTTGGACCGTCTTCAGATCGGCGCGACCAGATAAGCAAGCGAAGGTGGACACCGCCTGACAACTATGGGCACTCGCTTCTCGCACAAAAGAATTATCTTACTACCCTTCCACCGGAGATAATTTGCCATGACACGTACACGAAATTAATATACGGCGACAGTTTTGGGTGGGATGAGAAAGAAAGAGGACGCGCTCAAAGCGCCAGATGGTCAATTTAGATGTATTTGCTGAAAAAGCGATCTACCGTGAACATTGCATTAATAAAGATGTTAATGAATCCTTCGAAGAGCGACCGGTTTCGAATTCGTAATTAATTATTTACTGCAGAACCTGCCAGGGAACGTCCTTTGAAGAAATTCTTTCCATCTTTTGTTTCCGAAAGCGAGACCAAACATAATTATGCGCCGTTAATTTACGGGACTATATCTTCTGGAACGCGAGCACCAAAATTACCATAATAAATCCAAGAAGTCGGAGGTAGTAGGTACCTCGCAAATGGAGCGGCGAGAGCGTCGCGACGCAGCCGCGCCGTCGCGAAAACAAAGTAATAAATTCCATGGGAGCAATATCGGTACAGAATATTAAATTCTTGAACTATCGGACGCGGAATCTGCAAGTGACACATTCATATTTCCGGTTCGGTTCTGATTTATGGAACTATCACAATTTTGCTATTAAGTTTCAACGGGAAACACTCGCTTTTAAATTTTTATAAAGCAAATAGAATTACAAAATTAGCTTCATTACATTAAATTAATGTAGCTGCATTATTGAAAAATCAATTAAAATTTATGTCTCTTCCGGCACCATTTCGCCTCCGGCTTTAAAAGACATCTGGACTACCCACAATTACGCGCATACATACGCGTGGGGTACAATGTGGCGTTATTTGCGCAACGTGCAGGTCCTGTTAATTAACTTCATGATACTTAAGTCTCCGCGTACATCCCGGATTCCTGCCGTATCCTCTTAGGCGATGGTCTAAGCTGCGCCGGTGCCCCGGATGGCGAATTTAATTAATTTCACATGTAATTTACCGACGTGGTGCGATATATAACTGTGGATTTAATTATAACTCGAGTGGCTGAAACGTAATTGAAAACAGATGGATCTCAAATCCGAGGTTTAGATGCTACCCAATTAAGCGTTTTTGGCATTGCGGGAGGGGCTATTGTTCCCAAGGAAGTCCTTTGAGAGAAGCAAAACGAGAGAGATGTCAATTGTTAGGTAAAAACTAATTAATAGTATAAACTTGGTTTAAATGTATAAAATATTTTCTTTGATATCTCATAGAAAGCAGATGTCTTTTTATTTATGTTATTCTTTGTCGGCATGTTTCGAGCCTAATAAGCCTTGAATTCCTGATGTAGCATTGCAGAAGAATGTAATCTTTGTATCTTTCCGAAGAAGACAAAGGGGAAGATGCAAATGTAGATTTTTGGAGTCGGAGCTCTGGGTCAGTATCGAAAGGTAAAAGCAACACGAAGCGACGTCTACGAAACGTAAAAGTATTATTACACAATGTATCAAAGTTGTCATAGAATTAATTGGCATTAGATCGACAAGAGCGATATCGGGGCACCAGGCAGTCAAGTCACCATTTTGCCTTCTCATCCTCTACTCGATGGCAGGTTCAGAATTCCAGCCCTGTTTCGAAAAATCACCTAATTAATGCTACTAATTGCTCTCGGTCTATCCTCGAGGAAAAAATGTTGAAAGAGTTATGAAGAGATCTATCCCGTCGCGTGTTAATTAAACTACGTTTGTAACCGCGCACTTTCTCTCTCCATTAATCGCGGAAAGACAAACATAATGGCGTGCGATAATTAAATGTGCATTCGGCCGCGAGATGCCGCTACCGCTACCGCCGTTCTTGCAAACCATTCTCGGCCACAGAGCCTGTTGCAATAATTTACATAACATTGCTTCCCGTTAACTTGCCAATACATTATCGCATGCACTCGATCTACAATGGCAAGTGCTATGTGCGCCACGTAATTGCGCAATGATTGAAATTAGTAACGTTGCGTTGTTCGGTGTAAATGTAATTGTTTCCTTTTGGAAAAAGATTACCGACACAGTACCGTTAATTAGCCTTTGTCTCGATACACAATCGAGAGTTTAAAAGACCATTTATTTCCTATTTCATAATCGGATAAAACAATAAAGATTTAATACAAAATTGAATTTGAATAGAAAATTCTTTTACATCCCCTGGGTAAAACCATTTGATGTCTAGAAATGAAACTTTACGCCCTGCTTTTACTACTATTGGATCACCTTCCATAAAAGCAGTGAAAACGTTTGCGTAGACACTATCGTATGCAGGTTTCTTCCCCACTGTTTACTTTCCAAACCAAATAAACCCCTTATCTCGCATGCAACTCTCGCAACCGGGCAAAAAGGTGGTAGGACAGAAAGGGTCTTTCCGGAGCCTTGTTTGGTATAAGAAAAAGGGCACTTTATGGGTCCCGAATTCGTCGCCTGCTGGGAGCCAAAAGGGCGGCTTCATCTCGCCCGAGTGGGACCCGATCTGCCCCTCGAAATGATCTCCAATTTTTCTTATTGTCTCGGCCTACTCCCTTTGCACTTTGTTTGTCCGCCCGGGGCGACGAAGGGCGCCCCTTATTTCGATTGCTACGCATTTAGAGGGAAATCTTTATTTTCCATACGCAATTAACTCGGTTTTGGGAAAAGGGAAACTGTGTAAATATTTTCAAGACAACCGACGGATATTGATTAAACAATAGGTTCGTTTATAGTGAAGCTGCTGACCTACATGTCGATCAATAACCATTTAAAGACTTCTTGCTCGCAAACGGCAGCCAATAATGAAATACCAAAACTATCTGATCAGAAAGTGGCTGTACAAGCACGGATACAAAGGATACGTGTCAAGGTACGGCACCAATCTAACTTAATTAACGCATTAACTCGGCTAATTCATCGGACACAATGAGGACGAAGGCGATTCGTGTAATACCGGAGGTACCTCTCGACATTAAATAAATGAGCTTCGTTAAATTCCAAAGGGCGCCACGGTTTCTTTATTTCTTCGGCTCTCTCTTCAAGTCACCGATCAAATAATGTTTATTAATAATGGCAATAAGCTCGAAGATTGTAACGGAGCGGTATCCAAGCAAATTGAAGGCTACAGGAGTGAATTACAAGGTTTGATTGATGAGGTACTTCACCGGTTGTGCAACCGGCAATTGATGCAATTTTAGTTGAATTAGAAGAAAGTCAACTTGTGTAAATCATTTTATTTCAAATTATGCATTATGTAATTTAAGTTTTTTATTGTCTTCCATATACAGTGTACATAAAGAGAAAGTATTGTAATTATATCTCAGGAATCTCCCGTATCTCAAGTTATTACATCCCGATTTTGCTCCATGTCAGCAGACAACGAGGTAATCTGATTAACTATACATTTTTACAAGATAAATTATCAGTGAAGCTTTTCGAAATCAGTATTCTCTTTACTGCAGAACTCAATTAGACCTAATTTGAGATCTCATTTCCAACTAGCCAATAGACGATCTCAATTATTGGGTGTGGGATATGAGATGAGATGTGTTTTTAGTTGGTATAAGAAAAGGTTGTAAAATGTAAATATTGTATGTAGTTGTATATAGTTTCATGTGGGGGTGAATTCCTTCTCAGCACTTTTGCCCCAGCGGGGCCTTTGTATATCCCCACAATTTACAGTTCATTCAGAGGTCAGAAAACCAGACCAAGGTTTTAATGAATGTTAATATAGAGCAGAAGGGTATGTTCTTTTTGTCCGAAATTTGAGGCCATGGTACGTCAAAAATGGATTCTCTGTGGTATGCCGAATTTTCAGAAATGTTGGTGTAATAGCGTTGAAGCTATAGTACAGGCTGAGGTGTCGGCTATAGAGTAGGTTTCTGGCCATCTGGTAAAACGGTCTATGGCTGTAAGAAAAAAGAGCAACCTAAATTAGGTATGAATGGTCCGGTTAAATCTATATGAATATGTTCGAATCTACCTATTGGTAAGTTGAATTTTTGTGGTGGCGAGAGAGAGAAAAAAATTGTATTCCAGCTTAATTAGATTGTATAATATTATTAAATAATATTATACAATCTAAACTTAAAGTTAAACTTTGAAGCTGGAACGGGCTGCCGACCGTGGTTCTTCTTTACACTGAATAGTGTCAAAATTTGTGGATTGGAAAAGAGGAGAAGGGTTTGAGGACATATTTTTGTAAGCTTTTTGTGCGAGGAGAAATATTCGTTGAGTAATGGAAATAATTTGGTATTTTTCATAAAGGAGATTAGAAGGGTTGAATAGGGGATTACTGGAGTTTCGAAGTTTGGATATTATTCCAATTCTGATCTTTCTGGTACTTCTAGATGCGATGTCGCCTTTTTGCTGATATTAAGGAAGATGGGAGCTCCATAATTAAGAATGGGTGTGCAAATTGTTTTATAAATATACATCGCACGTTTAAATTTATCTCATTGTTCTTGTAGGTGAGACATCTAAGTTTTAATTTGCTATCAAAGTTTATCCCAAGATATTTACAAGAATTCGTTGGATGTATCAAATTATTAGCTATCTAGGAGAATTTTCAGATAATCTATGGAATTCTCCAGATTTTGAACCAGCTTTCGACTTTCTCCGTCAATATTTGAAGGGCATTAACTGATCTTTTCAAGGTTGTATCGTGCGTCACTACAGCTATATCGTCCGCATATTGTAGCATATAAGCTGAATTGGTGGATGTAACAGGCATCATATCAACAAACATTGAATAGTTTAAAACCAAATTGATGAGACGGAATGTGCCGATCAACATAAACCAACAACTTACTCTTTAATATTTTTTCGAAATTTTTCCCAATAACGGGTAAAATTGTTATTGGTCTGTAGCCACTCGGAGACTTTAAGTTTTCTCCTTTTCTAGACAAATTACTACTCCGGATTTCCATTTAGGTGGAAAAAAATGTTTCGAAATGCAAAAATTGTATGTTCATCTAACTGTCTAATCATTTTTTTAGAAACGTTGTCATATCCCGGTGCCGAGATTTTACCTTTTGCGGTAAAACAAAACTACATCTTCGGTAGTTTCAAATGAACTTTGACGAAAGTCATCATACCTCAAACTTGACTCAATTCAAAAATCAAAACATTTTTCAAGATAATCAGCTTGTATTAGGGCTATGTCTTCGTCCGTGGAATAATGGTATCGGAAATGGGGTCGATCAGTGCATGAGGAATCGAACTCCTGTTGTAATTAGACATTTTTTTAATTTCCTGCCAAAATTTTTGAAAAACAGATTTCTTTGCATGCTTTCATGTATTTGGTTGATTTGTATTATAGAATTAGTTTTTGTATCGCTTTATTAAATTCATTAAATTTGCGCTTTAAATTTACATCGTTGGTTTGGTTAAATTCCTGGTACATTTGTCTTTTTTCTCTTATAAGACGAATAATGAATGGAGGTAAAGGAAATGAATATCCTTTAAGCTTTATCTTTGGCGAATGTTCTTTAACTGCAGCCCTGAAACTATGCATAAAAGTGGAGATATGTTTTGATGTTCTTCAATCCATGTATTTAGGTCGACATTTACTTTTTTCATGTTGCAAACGTTGACATTATATTTGATGGTGGAGTTAACTGGAACGTTCGGTTGGGAATATATTTTAAAATCAATTCCTAGGTGGTCACAAATCGTTCCAACATCATATATAAGAGGGAGCATCTTAGATTAGCATAGAAATAAATCTGGAGTCGTACTATTATGTTACACAATAAATGAATTTGTGATGGCGATTTTATGTATTTTTGAACTTTTGATTTTTGGCAAGATATACGTTTTGCACCAAAATTTAATTTGTTTAGTTAAGTGTGGCCAAAAGAAACGATTTTTAATGTGGTTTAACGTAGATTTTAAACCTAGATGAGCTATAGAATGAAATTTATCAAATTTCAAAGTTTTTTAGAAATGTACAGTCTTGGCCATGAAGAAAGAATCTTTGTAGCAAAGATCTAAATTAGAAGATTGACTTTTAATTTTAGATAAATAGTATTTTTTATTTGTTTTTAAAGATTGATTTTGTAGTAAGTATTGTAGTTCTTTATCGGAACTTTGTGTTTCTTTAATTGTTTTTTCAGATGGATAAGTAGATGTTAAAGAATCGGTAGTCATTCTAATGAGTAAGTAATGTAAGAGATTTCAGCGGTTAGCTCAAGTATGTGGTTAATTTGCCTAGCAGTTTTTTTCTGTTTTTATGATCTGTGATAATTTTGAATTGGTTCCCTTGCAAGAAATGTTTAATCGCGGAATACCTAGCTAAGAGTTCTCTGTCAAAGGTGGAATACTTCATTTGGCTGTTAGACATTCTTTTGGAAAAGAAGGCTACTGATGAAGATGATGGACCATCAGTGTAGATGGTCGGCTTTTTCCCTGTGCTAAAGTTGCTTTGGGGTATCGTCTCAATGCCAAAGTGTGACCTGTTTAAGAAAGTAGATGTAATGTAGTCTGTGCGAGTTTTAACAAGGAACAGCCTCACTCCAGAGTTCCCTCCAGACTATTCCCATTTCTCCAAGCTGTTTATAATCCACTGATCGCAATTGAATGTAAATATGATTATGTTAATTTAATGTTGAATTTTTTATGAAACTAAAATGTAAATATTGAAGGTAGTGAACTGAGCAAAGAAGTGTAACGAAAGAGTGTGGTGTATTGAATTTAGAGCATAACTGTTTGAGCAAATGCTTTTCTCTTGGGACACTAGTCCAGCCCAGCTAGCACTTCCCAGTGTGTGTCTGAGCCCGCTGGCCGACTCCCACGATTCCATTTGAATTACAATATATTTAAATGAATAAAGCGCTCCTTATGCGGCCGCACTCCGCGGAAGGTGACTCGGAGGGCACCGCGCGTTTTTAATATTCATGTCCGGGCATCGGCGCTTTAACTGTATCGGTTAATGCATTAGCTCCAGGCCGGGGTCTTGAATTATTCAAGGGGCCGCGGCCGAGCGCCTCGGCGCGTTAAATATTGATGCAAACGAGAGTTTAATTGAGGACGGCACTCGCCGCTACATATTTTTGTAATTAAGAGGATTTTTACCGAGAAGGTCGCGCGGTAAATCGTAATTGTAGTTTCGGAGACGCGTGGAGTGCTCCATTTGAAAACAATGCTGACGACCAACGTTAAGGTAGCGATACGGCACGTCCGCCCTTCCAGATAAACAATAATTCCGGCGCAATCGTTCTAATTTATCTCGAGGAAACGGTTAAACAATCTCGGGCCCACGCGATCACACCGCTGCGTCGCAACCATTGTGCCACACATCGTATTTATGTTTGTACGACCAGGAGCAGGACAGACACGCGACGTTTAATTGTCTAGCTTGGAATAATTCGCGACCACCCAAGAGTCCAAACACGTCATTTATTTCATTCATTTAACTGTAAGATTTATTCAAACAATAATGCCATCATCAAACAAAATCTTTAACTTAATGAGTTTCAAAGTTTAAAAAACTAATAATTATTCTTATCCAACTTATCGAGGAATCTCATTTAAATTGAACCGCGTTTAAACCTGAGAAGCTTAAATCGGTTCCAACCCTAACAAATATTGCACCTGTTATACGAACTCTGGAAAACCTCTTAAAGTATTAACTGAGCTAATAGTCCGTTTCAGGAGACGCTTAAAACTTTCAGGCGCGTTACCATTCAGAGTGGTGCGATGATTTATTATAGATTTCGCGGCCATGGGGATTCCCGAACTTTACATTAATTACGAAGGCGTTATCGGGTGTAAATTGTCGGTGAGAACTGAGAATGCACCGAGGCATTTGATTTATTTTCGCAATCCGAACACAAAGCGCTACATACAAAGAGATCTATTCCGATAAAATTTGTTTTAGTGAGTATTTTACAAACTGTCTCTTAAGATAGTTCAATTAGTAAACGACCAGAGGCAATCAATAACACGTTAGAGATGGCGTGCGTTAGCTGCCAGTTAATGGGCTCTAATGAAAAGTCAAAGTGGCACGATTCGAAACGGAACGCGCGGCCGCGGGCGCGCAATTGAATAATTCGCGGTGCCGCGTTTTTCGATCCATAAATCAGATAGCGGATTTATTATCCGGAAATGCCTATTGTTAATATATCGCCGTCTACCTGCCCACAAAAAGCAATTCCGCCGCCGCGCTGAAATATTAACAGGACAAACGTTGTGACGCCCTCCGCATGACTTGGCTTTATTAAAATTTCACGGTGAGTTATGACCTCGGAATACGATTAGTTCGCGAGCGTGACTAATTAATTTTTGTTGCTGTGCTTTAATCTATTAGTAGCTTCATATAAAAAATATATGATGAAAATTTATCTTGAAGAACTTAGAATGGTAAGACCAAGATAACGTTTCTAGGAGTGATATTTACGAGGAAAACCACTAAGAGAGACGTTGTACATCATCACTCGTTATCGCCCTTTGTAACTATTGTAGCGGACGGCCTCTTTTTCAACGACAACAGAGGCAGTTTGCCGAGATGATGATTTACCGTTTTATTGCAGTCCTGCCGCGGACCTTCGTATGCGCGGAAAGAACCTCGCTAAGTGCCGCAAGGGTTAACATTGTCGAAAACGCTTTTACGACTATTTACTGGTCCGAAAGCCGAGGGATGGCCGTAAACTTTATATGGGCGGCAATAAAAAATTTAGGGCCCCGCTCGGAGTGTGTGCGACAATAAGAATTTATTAAACCGGGCGTGCTGTGAAACAAAGGGCGGCATTAACATATGCATGCGGTCGTACGTCAAACGCTGGAGTCGCTAGAAACTCGGGATCCACTACAGTTTTTATTATTAAAGAAATCGTTCCAAGCGATTTATGAACGTCGTATTTCACATATTTGACGTTTTGAATCAGCTGCGTAGACTATACAAAAAAAAGAATGGATTCTCTTATACGAAGTTAAATTTTGAGATACGTATATAAGATATATCCAAAGTTCTTTCACCTCTTTCAAGAGTGATCGACTGATAGCGAGTCGAACTAGAAAATTTGCATTTCGCTTCGAATAGACATCGAATGATTTCTTTCAGAATACATCATTCGACGACCGCCCTCCTCTATCAGCGGTCGAGGGTCGCGACCCGACCGCTTCGAGATAACCGAAATCGCCCGTTCTAACCTCGCCAGAACCGCTTTGTGCCCTTCGTCTTTGATCCCGTTTCCTCAACCCCGCGCCGTATTTGCCGAAGCTCGTCGCCCTCTTTCCTTTTCCATCCACGTTTTATAATTGCTTTCTTGGCCTCCGGCTATGCGCAGCGCCTTCGCAGCCTCCAGCGTTGCCGTTCATAAATTCAGCGAGGGGAAGAGGACGTCGCGAAAGCGGTGGCGCCATCTATTATGCGCACGGAGCGTCTCCGCGGCTCAAAAGGTCGTAATTATGTTACCGTGAAGGGCTGTTGAGACGTCAAATTGCCGAGGGTGTATTAGTCAATTTGATTAACGTCCCGATCCTAATTATTACGCGTGGATGCTGACTTTGATGATTTTGGCAAATTTTGGCGTTTTTGACAACCTTTGACAATTATTAAAATGACCTCGACGTTAATTCAACGGAAAAAGCCTAAAGACGGGTCAGAAACTAGTACTAGCTTTCAAATAACGAATAATATCCAACAAACGATTGAGGAGCCTAAATTTACCCTTCCAGAAGAAATATTCCTTTTGGCTTTGAAAGATCAAGCTGGTCACCCTTCGTTTTGGAACGATTGCCTTTCGAGCGGTCTTCGTGGTTGTGTCTTAATTGAATTAGCATTTCGAGATCGAATTCAACTTGAAGAACAAGGACTGCGACAGAAGGATATAAGGAAAAGGAAAGTTATCGTTAAAGACGACACCTTAACCGGCGATGTTATCTTAGATGAAACTATAAAACATATGAGATCAACACAACCGTGTTCTTTAGAAAACTGGGTGGAGTATCTTACTGGGGACTCGTGGAATCCTCTCCATTTAAAGTATCAGTTGAGAAATGTTCGAGAGAGAATAGCAAAAAATCTTGTCGAAAAAGGTATTTTAACAAATTCAAAGCAAAACTTTCTCTTCTTCGATTTAAAGACATATCCATTAGCGGATGTTTCAGCGAAAAAAGATGTGATTCGCAAGATACAGAATTTATTACTGGCAGGATGGAATCACGATCCACAGCATTACGATAAACGAGATTTGGCGTTAGCTGTAATGGCTCATGAAAGCGACGTGCTGGAGAACGCGTTAGAAACTTTGAGTGATGAAGATTATGACCTGGCCATGTCGCGGATGAATCAACTTGTTAAAATGGACGTAGAAACGGAATGCCGCCGTAAAAATTCTAACGAATTTCTATGGGCGGTATTTGCTGTATTTATAAAATAAAGTTTAGAAATAAACGGATGAAAAAGTTTTGTGAAAAAGTTAATGATTATAAAAGAATTAAGGATTTGAACTAAACGTTTTTAAACTGGCTCGGTAAGATTTTGGACACTCAAATTAGGATTTGATGAGATTTAAATTCCTCGTACTCTTCGCTTTAACTTTCAAACGAGCAGGTGCTTCTTACTGATTATGAGTTAAAACGATCAGCTATTTTTGGTTAAGTATGGGTTATCGAATTTTCAACTTTTTAAAAATTATAGACGTTTGTCTTTTAATTCTTTAGTTTTTTTTTGTTCAAGTGATCTTTATTGACCTTAATTGTGCAGGTGCCATATAACGAAAGTGCAATATCCATTCCAATTATCAAGCACAGTCAGATGAAGGTCGGGTTCTTTTTGAAAGTAACTCACGATACTTTTAAGTATTAAGTCTTCTCTCAGTATTAAATTCTTGGGAATGATGAAACTTTAAGAAAATATTGTCGAAACCTATATTTTACGCACATAGTTATTACCATGTCAAGTTGTCGTCTAGAAGGTCATCAAGAGATCTTCAGACACACACACCTATATGACAAAAATAAACGGTTTGAGTACGCCAGCGCACGAAAGGAGTACCTACATTTCCATTTAAACTATGATTTTATGTAGATTCCCGGCCGCAACGTTGCTTATTAGTATCTCAACCGCGATTTGCATGTTAAGAGAACAACGGAGCGAAAAAAGGCAATAATAAAAGCGCGTGAGCGGATCGCCGGACCGATGTTAAATATGTATGCATGGTAAGGCGGGGCGTAAAAACGATTTGACTGCGATATTTTCAGGCGTAATTATTTTTCAAATATCGAGTCTCGTTCGTATTTGTATGAATATCTGAAGATGTTTCAACGACGAGCTGCTAACAAGCTCCACTCGACCGGTTTTCTTCTTATTTATGTTTACATATACTCTATGTGTAAGTAGTTATTCCGGGATTAATTATACTTTTATATTGATTTTTTTTATTAATGATGAAAAAGTCTGTGTATCCAATTTTACGCAAATAATTAAACGCGGTGAAGCATAAGGCGTTATCCGCTTCACCTGCTAGAGAGGAAGCAGGTAGACGAATCTCTTTTCTAACCACGGCTTCTAAGCTCAAACTTTCCCAGAAGACGACCTCCTCTGTATGCAAACATAAAACCGAACTGGTCGTATAACGAAACTGTTTTTAACTTAAAATTCAACCCGGTTTCTTGGCAACGGCGCACACCGTCAAACAACTGCATGTACCTGCATGAATTTTAACATTTCGGCTTACATTAAACCCCGGGTTACCACTTTTTGAGGGCCGCCCTCCGTCCTCCCCTCAAAAGAAGATGGAACGGAGTGAGGCCGCGGCCTGAATTCCAAATAAACCGCCTTAGATTACTTTTGTCCGCATCTGTTCGGCCCATGTGTGAGCGGAATCGCAATACTTTTGGTGAACAACGACGGCACCTATACCGTGTGTCACGTAGGTGTGACATGCAGCCACTTTTCCGTTACATAATAATATGGTAAGTGGCAGGAATCTGTTGTTGAAAATAATTCTACTAATTTGAATTTATTCATTAAAAATAGCAACGTACTTTCACAAATGGAAAAATATTGTTACGTTACTCGTTATTGCAAGACATGTTTAATTCATTTGCGAACAAAATGCATATTCAACCGTATGAATATCATTTTTTTCGATCTCTGTAAGTATATAGTCAGAATCTCAAAAGGAAAAGGAGTATTTTGCAATTAAGATGCTTTCCTATCATAGATCAATTAATTATTAAAAAATAAAATAAAAGGAAGTAACGTGTGCATTGTTATTTGTGGCACTCCAGTACGGGTTCTATTAAAATGTATGACATTAAAGAAGGCGTACCGACGGCATTAAAGAGTAATGCTTCATATAATTACGTACGGGACGTACGACGAGTTTAACATGTGCAAGGATGCGTGACGCACAATTATACTCTATTTTTATGGCAACAAACGGTACAAAGTCCGAGTTGTTCGATCTACTGTGGCAGTCACTTCACAATGTTTGGCGACCGCCGATGTCTGCACTCTACTTAATTACCATTCTTAATGACGTAAAACAGTACCAAAAAGGCTCTGCTGGTCGGGCGGTAGCGGTAATTATTTCTCGGCCGCGAGGCAATATATCTATCACAGGCGATTTTAAAACATTGGCCAGCGAAAACAGAAGCGGAGCTTACCTCGGTTGGTGGCAGAAAAAAGCAGGCGACCGGCGACGGCTACAAGAAATGACCGCGCTGATCCGGCGTGCGCAACACATTGTGCCGTCAGTAAAGAACCAGTGTTTTTCTGTATGCGACCGTTTACGTTAAGTCCGTCCAGATAACATCAGAAACCCTCTCTCTTCTAAAAGGCAACGACGGTCTTTGACTTTAACCCAGCGACTAGTTTAATCAAATTATTCACAAACAAGATTTTTCAATTTCCAATACATATTTATAGTGCGTTTTATAAAAGAAACTAATGAAAACATGAAACAAAGAAACTTATTGGAATTCGCTAACGATCAACCTCTAGGTTTAAGAAATATATGAGACACTTAAGAAAAACTCACGTTTAATTGGAATAGATGGCGCCTGTTATTTTCAATGTAGTCTCAGGTAAGTAAGAGACTAGAAGTGTTAGTTTTTGCTCTACGGACGGCTTAAGATAAGGACGCCTTTCTCCAGAAAGAATCCCAATCAATTTTAATTAAGTTGTGTGATTTATATGTGGACACTTTTTCGCAATCAGGAATAATATAGCAAAAAATAACTAAATAAAACAAAGTTAAAGATTACACGCACATTTTATGTTTGCAATTTATAACAATCTTTGAAATCTTTTTACATTTTTATAGAGTAATCATTTAGTCGAACGTTATTTTTTAAGTAATACAATCATCAGCGTAGATTTTAACGATGTTATATCTAAGCACTCTGGGAAGAAGTATTTTCGTGTAAAACAGAATTTTGACAATGTATAGTTAGTTACAGACTCCAGTAGATGTTGCTTTCCATTGCCTAACTCCAAATTGCTTAATTTCCGATTATGAAGAAGAAGAATCCTACATCTTGTGCTCATAACATGGTAAACAACGCAACATCTTGAATTAGTATTTTCAGCATATGCAAGTCGCTGTAATATGTTTCGTACACATTTTTTAATTTTATAATTGTTGTTTAAAATAACCAGATATTTAAATTCATTTTGCAAAACTTTTTCCAACGATCATTGGCATTCTGGAATTATCAACGTTTTTGCTTCTTTGTGAAAAGAATTAACACGATAAATTTGAAGTTTACCAGATCTCAATTGTATTGAGTGGTACTAGCATCCTGTTCAATAACCAACCGCAAGAATGACAAGATCGTCAATATAGCCACCAGTAAAGAAGTTACAAAAAAGATGACATTACATCTCCTTGAAGGCATTTTCTGTTAAGAGCCCTTTTTAAGGATGGTATTACCTGACTTTAGTTTAACGATTTTTGTTCAAGAATGGTCTTTATCAAATCACAGAAGGTAAGAGGAAGATTTTGCTGTACTAGAACTTCATAATGCATGAAAACTACTAATGCGGACTCTTTAGTTTTACGTCTACTTGAATCCTCTGCATAGATTTTAACGATGTTATTTCCAAGTAATCTAGGAAAAAGATGCGGAAAGTATTTTTTTGTAAAATTACAGACTCCAGTAGATGTTGTTTTCCACTGCCTCTCTCCAAATTGCTTCATTTCCGAAGAAATAAAAGAATCCTTGTTGTGCTCATAACATGGTTACAACTCAGCTTCTTGCATGAGTTCCTGCATATTTTCAGCATATGCAAGTCTCTATAACATGTTTCGTGCAGTATTACAGATATATAAATTCTTTTTGTAACATTTTTTCCAGCAAGTAATGGCATTCTGGGATTACCAATGTCTTTGCATCTATATGGAAAGAATGAAGTCTGTAAATTTGAGGTTTATCAGATCTCAATTGTATTGAGTGGTATCAGCATCCTGTTCAATAACTAGATTTACCTGCGGCAAGAATGACCAGATCGTTAATATAGCCATCAATAAAGAAGTTACAAAAGTCTCCTTGAAGGTATTTTCTGTGAACAGCATTTTTAAAATAGTATCTTCAGTGAATATGTTAGCAAGATTTCTAAAATAATAACTTTCCCCTTTATTCAGACAGCAAGTTTTTTACTTCCTACTGAATGCATCATCATTATTCATACCTTAATCTGCCTCCTGCACACGTGATTTTAGAACATATAGGTTGACACCGATAATTTCATCTCCATATACAAGATGAAACTACTCTTCAGAGTGAAATTTCTTTTATATCAAACCAATATACTCTGAGAGGATATCAACGTCTTTTTCAACGCATGAAAATCAATACCCGAAAGGGAAAAAAAATTTCCCTTTATCAAGTAAATAAAAATTGCGGTATTGATCTCAGCCGCAAGCGATATCTGCTTAATCAAACGAAATCATAACAGTCTAATGAACAATTTTTATCCAAATGTTATTAGAGAAAATGTTAAAAACATTAAATCTTAACCATGTTTGTGTTTGTTTTTAATTTATGGCTAATTTCTAACTTGTAAGGAAATATTAATATCATTTGGAAAGTTACGAGAACACTTTGTTTTAACATCTCAACATTTCTCAATGCTCACCAGGTGCTACTTGTCGCTTGAAATTGCAATTCGAAATATGCCTTACTTTCTAGAATTATACATCTATTTACTTAAACTACAAATTACGTAACGATTTGTAATAATCTCATTTTGCAGGTGTTTTGTTCTCTTGATAATTTGTGTTTGCATAAATTTATGTTGTTCTACGAAACGGAGTTTCTAAATAACCATAAAAAATTTAATTTTAAAGTTGATTACGATATAATGTTAATTATGTAACCACATTTCCACCTAATTTCCGACATTTTACATAATGTACCTTTTACTCGCGGTACAATAGAAAATTCTTTCGGAACTCGTCCGCTGCACTTCATTGTTTTGCAAGCTATTACACACGTCGAGGAACAGCACGAAAAAAGCGAGTAGAGCAACAAGCTCTTGCCGGGGAAAGTTTCACAGCATTTGCATAATACTAAACGGCGTTTACGCTCTCGGCTCCTCCTCTCCATATAGATGGTAAAAGAAACGGCAACGACGCGTTCAAAAGGGGTGTACGTCGCGGCACCTGCACTATAATTAAGCGAGAGATTTAAAGATATTTTATTAAAGCTGGCGCCCTGTGAGATGAACGGTGTCTAGGTCTTTCGAGGGCGAAGGAACGAAAGAAAGCGCTAATGAGAAAATTTCATCACGTCATGAATGAGCGAAAGAACCCATTAGTTTTTCCTTTACCCCGTATGGTATTTATTTTAATTTTTGGATTTACAAACTGATCTCGGAAATTGGAATGATATTAAGGTTAAAAATATTAATGGTCGGTCACGTAGATACAAAAACACGCTTATATATAGATACCTGCGGCTTGTTTATAATATTTTACCATAAAGAACGTCCCCTGGTGGCGAAGAATTCATTGAGTTCTAAGCGGAGGTGTGAGTGGGATAGAGTCGTGCAGTGAGTATTGCGACGGCCACCTGCTGTCCTCGTAAATAATCATTCCTCGGTAACGTGCTAATGTATGTTTGGTCGGACACAGTCAAATCTCTAACATCCCGAATATAATTGATAACTTAAGTGATCCGATTGGATTTTCGTAAAATCAACTCCTTAACGATA
Source organism: Onthophagus taurus (assembly GCF_036711975.1). Classification (NCBI taxonomy): domain Eukaryota; kingdom Metazoa; phylum Arthropoda; class Insecta; order Coleoptera; family Scarabaeidae; genus Onthophagus; species Onthophagus taurus. Next base: position 24,574,466 of record NC_091976.1, on the reverse strand, counting down.
CGCTTATACATCACGATTATGTCAAACTTTAGAGTATTTCAAGGACCTGGAACTCGCGCGTCCCATTTACTCTGAATTATCGCTGGATTCACCATCCGGAAGCGAAATTTATACACCACAATAACTTATCTTTTATTGCCTGCATTATCATTTCATAAATTTATACTTCCCTTCCCGGTAACTCGGTTAAGTCACTACATATTTCATTTATAAGTGCGGCCCACAATAAAAAAGCGAAAAACCAACAAGGCCCTTGACTCGGTTAAATCCCGCTTGATAATTTTCCGAGATAAACCGGGATTAGACGGTACAAGATAGCGCCGTGAATATAGAAAGTAAAAAAGTTTTATATTTACACAAAGGCCCAAGCCAGGAGGATTACTGGAATGTTTCTTTAATGCTAATACTATGCAGGGCCTGAAAGAGATACCGACCAAGTTTCCGTGCACCGCAGGAGAAGGCAACTTCAAAATTGGCGTTCAGGAAGTTTTTGTTTCTGAACTTGGGGAGCCACACGTATATTTTATGTTAATAGAAAAATGTATCTTTTTACCTTGAATTTTACTCGCTGGGAAATTACCTATTAACTCGATTGCAAAAAACCTATTAATTTCTTACTTATATTTCTCAATATCTAATTAGATTGCATCCTCGGTATAAATTGCAAAAACTTCTTTTCTAAATCGGTTTATAGCGAAATCACACGTCTATTAGCAAACAATATTTAACTCCGGCTGCACTTTACAAGAGTAGTCCTACGTGACAGGCAGCTAATATTTTACATAACCAGCTCGGAGTTCGCATTAATATTGGCCTTCTCTCAACAGCGAACGAGAAGATGAGCTCGAATACATTACGTACACTGCTTCGTGGCAATTAACATTATTTACACCGCAGGTGAATGTCTTTACCACGAATTGCAAATTTAACACATATAATAACGGATTCTTTTTGTATCTTGTGATTATATGTATGTATTTTATCATGTATCATTGTTTGTTCTATCATGTCGACATTATGTTCTTCTAAGTTACTTTTGTAATTTTTTTTTATGTTTCTATTTAATCCTAGCCCATAAGACACTGTGCAAAACGAAACTAATCAACGTTCAACATTCACAAGAAGTAATTTAACTAAAAGATATCAAATAATATTGGAACTCTTCCTCATGAAAACAAAAATTATTTAAAAAATCTCAAAACAATTTCTGCTTAAAATCTTTACAACATCAAGTGGCAAAGAGAAACCATGAGATAATAAAGAACTGATGAATTCCTGATTAATTGAAAAATATATGATTCAAATCCTCCGTCTTAAACTCACACGAATAATTGGAACGGTTGAAAAGAAATTTCTAGAAACGTCATGCCCACTATACCATTGATGGTAAAGTATACGAGGATGAACTCAAATGTACTGATATGTTTGATTTCAGTGTCTGCTCTAGTTCTTCTTTACAAGTTTCTCTCTGCAGATAGATAAGACCCCAGAAGAAAAAAGTTCGTTATGGACAAAACCAGCGTGAGCGTTCACTCATAAAAGTTTTACCACATGGTCTTAATCATTCAACCTAGTGACATTGTTCAAAATTTCCACTATAACATACTTCGAAAAGTTTTTCCTGTGTTTTATAGATAGTAGGACACTTTTTGAATCGGTGAATATACTAACGCTACTATTTGGGCTTATATTTCTATCTAATTATATACTTTAAGCCCTTCAAAATTACTATTGCTTTCGCCACAAGAATACTAGTGGATGGATTAAGATTAACATTGGCATGGTAATCAATAGTGGGTATCAAAAAAGCACAACCAACACCACCACTTGCAGATTTGGAAGCATCAATATAAATAATCAAACTACCTTCTATCAACTGAAGGGTCTCAACAAACAATTCTTTATTTTCCCAAACATCATTCCCATATGAGTACTCAAAAAAGGTTGTACTTGGAAAAACCGAACATCTCAAAATAGAGAGTGAAACGTTCTATGGTTCGAGCTACTTTTGTAACTTATGACACCAATAGAGTTAATAGTGACTCCATATTATTGTGTATTATTCTATCAAGTATCATTGCTTGTTGTGTCCTGTTCAAGATTTTATGTTGGAATTATCTCTTTGCATTGCTGTATAAAACGCGGTTGTTAAAATTTAAAATTATTTTATACCTGAATACTGAATTGAAGTAGTTACCTTTTTAATTTCAATATCTCAACGTTCATAAATATCTAAGTCGAGCGCTAACGACGCGCGTTTATTTCTGTTATGGGGCGATAATTAGCAGAGTTCGCAAGGTCGGTAGTAAATCTTTTGCCGAGCGTTAATTTCGTTTACCCTTTCCGAACCAGGGGTCGAGCTTTTTTCTCCTGTTGCACCTCCGTGGACCGCCGCTTCGGTACACTTTTTCGTTGTTTTAATGTTTGTTTAAAGGCCTTTAGGATCAATGTTAGGGCAGCCGGGTCTACATTTTATTACCTGCGCCCCCGTCAGATGGCGCGCGGTTTAACAGCTACAAAATAAATTAATAAGAGACTGCCTTAAGCTGCTTTGTCGGCTTGAACCTCCAGGGCGATACCGTCCGGAAATCTGTCTAAAACGTCGTACGTTCAAATAATTAATCATAAAAAAATGTGGTTGCGTTCTCTCGTTGAATATGTATAGCCGCTGCGATTACTGTATTAATAAGATTATAGTTAACGCACTGTTAGCCGATTAAAGATAAACAGTTTAGATAAGTTTAATAGTTGAGTCGTTCCTTGCGGTATAACGAGATCTTAGTTGTTTTATTCGCCTCCATGCATAGGTGTTCCGACTGTCTATGTCTGGGCGTACATCAAATCTCCGCTGCCATGAAATATCAATAATGGTTCGGCTAACCACAGGTGACCAAGTGAGCCGAGTCCTACCACATAGGAGGTTCATAACTCATGTTATATCGGGACTAATGTAATAGAACCTCGCACCGTATTTTTCCCATCCCACTTCGATAACCGTTAAGCGACGCGACGTCACTCGGCCAATAAACGAAGGAATAAATTAGTCGTTGGATTAGTTCGGCTCATTAAGGATTATTAAAAGATTATTTACGAGCGTATTGTTGTTTGTAATTGCGTTTGTATCGTTAGCACGTCGCCGGGGGCCGCAGAGAACGACGAATTAAGCAGTAAACTAAACAGGTCCGAGACGGTTCTGGTGAGTGGTAGGGCCAAAAAATATCTTTATGCGTTTAATTAGAGGACTTGACCAGCTCCTTAAACGAGCATAAAACTTTTATGTGAGTCGACTGGCTCTAGACTTTTACTGCTGCCTGTTGTAATTAGTGCTAATGCGAAGCTGTATACGAGATAAAATCTAAACGAGATGGAGATTTGTCAAGAGGAATGCACACGGTGCATTTTCTATATTAATTAATTTAGAGGTTATCGTAATCGTTCGTACCATCCTTTCACCACGATTCGAATTTACTGCAAATAACCATTATGATAACTGTAAATGTGAGAAATTTAATTGAAAACCTATTAGTCACACTAGAAATTAAGCATGTTCGCAAGTTAGCGGTGCAATCTTCTCATATTCGTTGCGGAAAATTTTGAAAAGGCGTTAAATGGTTTTATGATATTAGAATTTATTTTATACAAAACCCACGTGTGCACAAGTCTTGGTCTCCTATTATACCTGCAAATAATTGATGCATAACGTTTCGTACTTATATAATTGCTACACTTGTATATCCGTGTAATTACCAGAATAAATTGACTAACCACTTTATTTATGAATGATTGATATAACGGTTAGTTAGTAATCGCGGAATTAAGAGTGGGTATAGCGATACAAAGCCTAAAAAATATGTAAATCGGCACCCTGGGGACCTGCCGTAATAGATTCTAAGAAGCCGATATTTATTCAAACGTGTTTAATGAAAAATAACGTGGAATAAATCATACCGGTTAATAGCCAGCGAACTTGCGCACGCTTAAGAGACGGTTTGCTCGATGCCGGCGCTAATAGAAACGAATGAAGCGGGCATTGTTTGAAGAATAAATAGCCGAGCTAATTTCGGATACAGCGAGGCGGGACGTGAAAACAATACGGTAATATGTTACGCGCCCGAGCTTTGATTTACAGCGTGACTGCCCGTGATCTATGGACGAGGTGTGTGTGATGTGGACTAGTTAAGGAACAATAAGATTCAGCATGTGTCTGCTATTATTTAAATCAAGACATTCCGAATACAATTTGTGAGCATTGTTTCTGTCTTTGCAAAGGGGGGAAACTAGTTTCGTTCCATAACAAGGGATATTTTAAATAACAAGATAAAGAGAAGTTAACAGTGTCTGAGAAAACGAAAACGGTCGGTACTGTTAAGAAACAAAAGAAGTCTAAAATTTAATATAAGCAGACGCGAAACCCGTCCTTGGTGAGTTACGGGACGTTTGTTTAAGCCCGCGGCGACGCGACGGTTAAGGAAGACGAATAATTTAAATAATAAAACGGCTCAAGAAGAGACGAGGAGGTGGAGGAGGAGGATTTATACCGCGTCACGTGGTACGGCGATAAATTTATGAGCGGCGCGGGGGGAAACTGGAAAAAAGCGCAGGACACTCGAATGTAAATCACCCGGAATGACGTGCGGGCAATTTAAGAGAGAAAAAAGTGAGGAGGAAAGTTTCGGACAAAACGCTATCGGTTTGGGGAAGATAGCGGCCCGAGAGGAAATGGATCGTTTTGAGTTATTATCTTTGGAGTTCGGTCGCGCCCTTCGATTTTTCAAATTGAACCTCGGTCACCGCAAAAGTACCAACGATAAAATTCTTCCGTATATCATCAAAATTCTTATTTTCCTCACTAAGTAATAATCATAAACAGATGGCGTGTTGATAGTGTCATTTGGCACTTAGGTAATAACCACTCTCCCTACTCTCTGCCTACTGCATAACTCATATACAGTTACGGTACATTTTGTGAATGATGAAGTGCAGATTTTGTTGGTTTTAAGTTGAGACCTCACAAGACGTTCTCCACGCCTTCCTACTTTAATGTACAATGGTTGTTTACTTCCTGAAATATAATATAATTCCCATCTCCGTTTATTGCTACTAGCATTTGATTCAACTCGTTATTGCCGATAACATTTTATTGTCCCATTTCATTCAAGTAAAATTATTATAAAATGCATCGTATTTCATCCCGTACAAGACTATCGGAAACCTTGTATTTTGCACGGGCATTGTCTATGAAATCGTCGGATTAAATCCGATGGACGAGACCATCCGCTTTTGGTTTCACGCGAAGCGGCATTTCATAATTGAAAATTACTTCGCCCGCTAATTCGCCAATAAATATGCGCATTACGTTCTTGGAAAGCGCCCTCTAAGGAATGTCCTTTCGCCGCGTCGACCGACGACGCCTTTACGGCTCATTGTTTGTGGAAAAACAAACGCCAAGGGGCCGGATGTACGGTCCATAATGATTCTGCGACTGGTTAAATTCGACGTGCAACCCATAATTTCCACACGGACGCAATCTACATGCTAATCAAGCCGGGACAATTAATCAAATCAACGCCACCTGTTCCAGATGACAGAATCAATTCGTCTGGATGATATCTAGAAAATTCGAATCTATATCTATGTGTCTATCATATTCTAACAAATATAGAAATGTTATTTTTATTTTAAAAGTGTTTAATTAATGATACTTCATCAAAAGATCTGCTTCAAAATTCCATAAATTCAAGCATGATAAATTTGGCCATGTCTTGTTGGATATCACTTGCAATCTTAAGATGTATTAAAACCCCCTAATACGTAGTGGTTCCTTTATGTTTGATGTTATGTGGAGAAAGCTTTAACCACTCTAACGACTGCATTAGAAGTTTGAAGAGCATGTACTTTCAGGCAAAAATGGGAGATAAAGTCTCCAGCGTAACAAAAATGAAAGAAGGCTTATCGCAAGGATCGTCGCTCTTCCCTCTATTATATAACATAGTGGTACACGATTTCCCGGCTGCGATGGCGAAAACCAAGACAGAAGTTTTTCAGTTTGCAGATGATACGGGGTTAGTGGCCGATCTGAAAGGAACCTTTGCGAGCCAGAAATAAAGCAGCACTTTATACGATGTACGGGTACTCCAAAGAATACTAGGCTTTAATAAGAAGAGCTCGAAGAAAAGCTCCCTAGATGTCCCGAAGAGAATAGAGACATCACATACCATGGGGTAACGATTAACGGGAAATTGAACGCCGGAAAACAAGTAGATAAGAGGCTAAGCATTGCGAGAAGAACGACAAACAAGCTATACTTCGTGATAGGAACAACAAAGGTAAGTATAATAAAAGCCATAATAACGGCGCAGCTGACATATGGAGTAGAAATCTTGAGAAGTCACAAGAATGTGAAGAAATTGAAATCGTTTAGAAATAGAATTCTACTTTCAGCAACGAATACTCCATATTACGTTAGAAACGCAGACATGCCGAAAGCTATAGAGAAAAAGCCACTGTGCGAATTGCACAGTGACTATGGCAGGGTTGGGTTGGGTCCCATAGCTAGCTCAGTGTACCCATCGAGGTACACTGCAGATAAGGAACCAACGGCATAATCAAGAGACTGATAAACGTTATAAATAGAGGTTATAAAAAAAATCTACTGGAAGAAGATGTCAGGTCACAAATCCATAAAGGATATTCTAACATTTACACCGTACTTAGTTCTTCAATTGTTGGTGTTCCAGAAATCACTTCAGCTTATTACACCTCGATGTGTCTCTCTTACTTTTCTTCTATCCAGCTGTAGTAACATCTTTGCTGCAAATACTACAAGATCGGAAGACACATTTGAGAACACTACAAGACCTCTCCTTGTTTTTCTTTAATTACTAGTAATTTTTTCATTTTCCAAAACTTCTTTACACTATAAAAATGTTTGATTGTTGAAATACTCTTTGTTTCGTCTGGTGCGGAAACGAATTGAGATGCAAAATTGTGACGATGCGAATTTGCGAATTCTATCCGGATCGTATATGGCCATTGAACAGTTAGAGAAGCGGTTGGGTACCCAGATGTTTCCCTTGGGCCAATAAATAATTTTATTCCTATGTAAATGGTATCTGATACGAGACCAATTCGCCTCCATATTTGTCGCGAGCCGGCGCTTTCGACCGTCGTCCCCTTTTAACAATTACACGATGCCCGTGCGTCTGCCTATTCTATAAAGTAGAACTTAATCTTAATGTAATCTCCCGTCCGCACAATGAGCGGAATCTGACTACTAAACGTAAATTTGAATAAGCGACGCCGATGCCGCGACGCGTACAGTATGTAAATCCGTTTATAAGTGCGCGCAGTTTTATCTTTTCGGCCTTAATTCTATGCGTCGTGCGCATGTCGCCTTTTTGTATGCAAAGTAGTCGGCTTTGTGCTTATTTCGGAGATAGGAAGATCCTATTCGGCTTTCTACCGTTAAGTACCGTATTTACTTACAACAGATTCTATTACTATTTATCTAAAGAGTATTTACAAAAGAAATTACTAAACGAAAGCTGAAAGCTATCGAATCCATTTCATCCAATCCAAAAAGTGTTTTGATGGAATTGATTTCAACTATCCACTTTTTGAGATTAATCAAAGAATTCGTATGATAATATTGTGTTTCAGCGGCGAGTTTGTACGGAAAGTTGATGGTTTTACGGTACTTTGCAAAGTAAGTGGATGCAAAAAAGATGTTTTATGGAGTTGAAATGTTAAAACATCTCAGTTAAACGTCTAGTAGCTTTTAACATTTAATTAAATCGCCTAAAGCTGAAAAGGTAACTGCCGCGCCGCTCCCAGAAAACCGTATTCGGCTCTGCGACATCTAATTCCATAAATTACCGGTCGCCGCATTCAAATAACGAACGTCCAGGGTACCACGTTGACAAGTTGTGTATGCGAACGCCCATGTCTGGCCACGGAGGGGTGGGCCAGGTTTTTGTATGCAAATACGTCGTGCACTCTTCATAAATGAATAAAAGGGTGTACCTAAATACGTTTCCGAGATGAGAGCAAGCCAATCCTCCAAAGCGCCTTTTCTTCCTTTTTTCCCTGAGCCCGTAATTAAAGGACAGAGCGGTTTTTTCGTGTCGCCTGAGAGAGATGACGGCGTCCGGCGCGCTTAACCGTTATCTTTCTTGGTAACACAATGGCTTTGACTCTATGTAAATTCGACATTGTGCCCCGGACGAGCGAGGAAAGGACCAGAAAGCGGAAGGGGGCCGCATCAGTATGTATGTATATGAGTATTGTTTATTAATACGTCATCAGAATAACATGTGTATTGTTGCCTTGAACATTGTATGGAACTATAAATTGTCTTGATACGTTTTTTCGGCCTTCTTTTTACCTTGTCCACCGTGCTCATATATCACTTTGATTCAAAACACAATAAGGAAATCATCAAGTTAACAACTCCAAAAATATTCGATAAGATTATTGGATGTTGGTTAACGCCATCATAAAATGGGGAGTTTTATTTTCGCTCCATCGTTTAGGGAGCACTCACATATACGGTTTAGACCGTTCATCATTCTAATTTGGACTTGAAAATGTCGAGATTAATCCCAGGGAAAAACAAACTTTATAAATAAACGCGTTCCGAACCTTCAAACTCATTTATCATGTAACCCAACACCGATTTCATCGTGCGTTCGTACCTCAGGGTCCACCTATATATCACTTCTCGCCATTGAGCCATAATTAAGACGTATTTCGAGTAAACAAACTCGCCATTCCAATTTTAAATATTTACGTTTCGACTGCGTTATGATTTTAAATTTAGACGACAAGTTATGTTACTACTCCCGGTCATTGCGAAGCAGCTTCCTCCGGTTCCGTATCTGGACGGTCGTTTGTTCGGTACGTGCGTCCATCTGCAGAGGAAGCTCGAGAGAGTTCGAAACTTGTTGCCCGGCACCGATGGCATAACTTATTTAATTTAACCGTAGGTGTTTCAGGTTAATTCGGAATAGTATCACGCGCCCAACTACGGATTCGAATCACGTAACTGCAATTAATAATAATCCCAGGGTACGGAGATGTTAATGAGTGCGATTTGTTTCGAAAATGGAAACGTCCTGTTGTGCTAATGGCTAGGCTTAGGGTTATTACTAAAAGGATTTTTTGCTGGTGTTCACGCCGCGGGATAATGTTACTTGATTAATTCATTTTATTCTTGACTGCACAAATATTAATTTGAAATCCTAAAATAACAGATAATAAGAGATGGTTTAAAAAATTTTATAACCGGAATTATGGTATTCCAGCAACGCATCATCTCCTAATGGTTTTCCATCTTTCCAATCATCGACTACCGGACGCGGGCATCGCATCCAGACTTTTAATTGCGGCCTCTCAGCGGATTGTCCGCCACTTTGTGCTCGTCACGTCCGTGTCGACCCTATTATCTTAGGTCTCTATTTGAGTCCAAGAGAGGCAATCCAGCGACGAAGACTCAGGTTTCTTGTGCCGCATCGCCATTTACGCGTATTCCCCTTGGTTCTTGCGAGGTGCGGTTTTTGCGCGCTCGCTGCAGCGAAACTAACGTTTACCATATCGGCACATAATCGCCATTATGCCGTTTTAGCTCATTTACCATTTCTTATTAGAGCTGATTAGAAATTCGAATCGCGGAAACAAATGGCCTACGGTCGGCTTCTCCGGTTCTTGGCACGGCAGCAAATAGAACAGAACCGGAATCGGATTTTTATGTTTTTATTTTAAAATCATTTTTTTAAATTTTTTAAACATAAATTTTTAAAAGAGATTTATAACTTTTATTGTGCCATAAAAAAGGTGATTTTTTTTAATAATTTTAGTCCGGTTCTGTTTGAAGTAAAGCTCGATCGAGAGCGTGTGGTAGGCAGTGCCACGGTTTAACTAAAACGAATCGTCCGAAACTTATGACTGCCGCTATATTGTTACGACCGACTCATAAAAGAACAATATTGATTTTTTTCCAACGTAGGAAAACCATTCCACTTCATACTCCAAGTTTCAGTATTGCCCGATTTAGAGGATCATCGCAACGTGGAGAAATTTAACGACTACGTTGGAACGGTGCTTTTAAAACATTAATTGAAAGCCGTTTTGTTTCTCTTATCCAGACCGGGTGTGGAGGAACCGAAGTGAACTGTTAGTTTTATGAATTCCGGGGCTTCAAATTGCTGGCCAATGAGCCCTTTGCGACCAAACTCCGTGCGAGTTTACGCGGTCCTCGTTGCGCGCGGGGTCCTTTGTTTCAATTTTTATCTGGTCCCCGTTTCACCGCTGTTATTGTGCTCCCGCAAAAATAGTACATAAATCACGGACGCGTTCGCGAACCGATCTCTCCGCGCGTCGTTTATTTTATTTTTTAGCGAACAATGGGAAAACGTCGCCGGCCAAATTGGGGTCGAAAATCTCCATGCGTGACAAAAAAATAATACAAAAAATAAACAATAAAACCAATACAGTTTTTTTTAATAAATTTCACGAATTTTATCGTTGGCTTTATGTTTTCCTATTTAAAAAATTATCATTCGTAACAGAGCTTTTTAAAACCAATTTTAAAATTGAAAAATTGTTTCAAAATTTAAGCGTTTCGTAATAATACAAAAAATGAGAGCAATTTTGTGAATGGTTCAAATAATTATAATATAATCAAGATATAGATTAGCAAGTTCTTGTAGAAATAAGCTGAAATTTACTCGTTTAAAGGAGGTATGCTCGTTGAATTTGGGTTATAAAATGAGCAAGGATGAAGTCAATAGGAGAAATAAAAGATGGTCTGCAAAGGCAAATTCAATCAAGGTAAGTAAGGCAACAAATCAACATGACAAAAGTTATGACAATTGTCAAAGAACAAATTAGATACAAACTCGTAACAAAAGACAAGCTCATCGAAAATGTCAAAATATCTTGAATTGTATATCTCCAGATGTCAGGATCCAGCAAAAGACTTAAGAAACCAGATCAATATAGCGACATCTCTATCAGAATGGTGAAGAGGTAATGTTTGGCTTCGCGATGACCTGGTAAACACAATCCTAGGTAAATATGATACAACCCAACCCTTTTCTTTTTTTTTTACGATGCGAGGAAAATCTGCTAGGAGACATCTGGCCTGGGGTCTTGGACGGCCAGATAGTGTGGGGTTGGGGTCGAAAGCCAGACCCACTAAAAACCCCTTTCCTCGTCTTCTCCAAAATCCGCCGGTTTGGCGTTGCTTCGGAGTTTGTTGCTTCTGTCACTCGGGAAAGAAAGTCTCCCTCCTTATCCTCCCCAAAAGTCAACGCAACCTCGCAAAAGACATTGTAAAAGAAATCCATTACTTTTTTGAAGGTTCATTTTAAGCATAGCATACCTGGGTAGGGAGGGATTTCCCTGTCCATCCTAAGGTCGAAAATGTATACCTCTCCTTCCATCCCCACGACGAGGCCTCTCAAAAATCACATAAAAGGAAACTATTACTTTTTTAAAGATATTTTATAGACCTCCTCCCCCCCCCCCCCCCCCATTCTTCTTCCAGTATCCGCCATCACTCACCAGGGTTCCATTTCGTCTCTCTCTTTGTTGCTAATAACTTCTCTTATGAAGGTTTCCATCATGTTCCACCTTTGTTTGCTCTCAAGCATTATCTCAATACAGTTTGTTGGTGTTATTTTACTTCTTAGCTGCCTATTTACCAACTCTCTCTCCTTTTCCCAAAGGGGGCACCGAAAAAAGGTGTGCTCCGTGTCATCACTCCCACCACAGCAGACGCAGTCCTCATTTTCCGACGAGTTCAATATACTTCTTCCGTCTGTCATTCCATGTTTCCATGTTCAGTTTTTTTATTTCATTTTTATCTTGCACCCCCAAATATTTCAACTCTTTTTTGGCTTTGATCTTACATCCGTTAATCACCAGCTCGGCTTCTTTTTTGACTTTAACCCAACCCAACCCAACCCAATAAATGCAGGAAGCTACATACTAACACCTGGTGCAGAAATAATGCGCTCAGCGTTAATCCGAACAAAATAGGAATAGTCTCTTTCTCTCAAGGAAGAAAGCTACAACTGAGAGCACCTGCCATTCAAGGCAGAGCTATTACCTTCAAAACAGAGGTCGAATACCTATGGGTAATACTGGACAGTAAATACATCGCCAAAGTAAGAAAAAGGCCATCATTGTTTGTTGTGAACTTAAACCACGAATGGCTCATTGGGCCTATGTGGCAATAATTAGACCAATGGTCGCCTATGCTTCATTAGTTTGATGGATAAAAACGAATCATAAGACAGCACAACAACACCTGGCACAAATGCAGCTTCCAGCATGTCTTAATATAACGGGTGCAATGAGATCTTGTTCGACGGCTGCTCTTGAAGCGATTCGGTCTCACACCACTTCATTTGTATATACCAGGGCTAGGCAGAGGTGATCTCAACAGGAGCCTTATTCAGGTTCAATATTTCTTTTGCGAGCCATGTAATATCTCTTTTCACATTTATTGAAAAGTAAAAGATAATTGAAAAACTGCTAACAAAGAAGAAAATATTTAATAATCATAAGTTCAGTCGATATTCCTTTGATAATTTTTTAAAATCCGGCGTATAATTTATCAAGGCGGTTCACCAGTTTCCAATTTCTACTACTTCTAATTCTTCCGATGTTATATTGGACAGTATTATATCAGAATATCTGAATTCTTTTTTATATGTATGTACCTCTTCAGAAACGTAGCTGACAAATCGCTAATTATGGAATATCTTAAATCTCTGTAGATTCGTCTGTATTCGCTGAATGCAGTACAATTATTTAAATCATATTTCAAATTATTTTCAAAAGTTTTATTTATTACAAAAATACGACGCTTTCTAATACGGTGTGATTTGGAATTAGGGTTGAGTTTCCGCAATTTTTCATTTGTTGGTTCCAGAATGCTAATTACTAAGCTGTTGTTAATAAATTCTCCTTCAACATATGGGCGTTTTTCACGAGTAATATTCCAAGACATAGTAAAACTAGGTTCACTTTTCCTGTTATCTTCCTTACTCGTTTCTCGAAGCTAAGAGGCCTTGTTGTTTCTGGAGACACTTTTTTAACGACATTAATTTTTCTTTTCGCAATTTTGAACTTAGTAGATACTGAATGGATGAGTTGTTTCATCACGTGTGATTACCCACAGAATATACCGGCAACCTGACCGGTTTTTTAAAATTTTACCGGATTTAATAAAATTAAAGGTAAATAAAAACTATTGTATTGCTAATTTTGGATTCTTCAGATATACCACATTGAGAAAAATACTAGATCTCCTCGTTTACACCTGTTGGGACCGAGGGAGTTATATACAAAACTTAATTTATGTGCTAAAGATATCATAACATATTTACTTTTCAGGAAACCATTATTTTTAATACTGGATGTTAAGTGGCCATTAAGACTAATATGAATTAAGATCTAAAAATAAGTCATTTAAACTTTATTTTGCGTACATACACTCATACATAATTCTTAAAATAATCAAAACGTTAAAATTGCAAAATTGAATTTTTGCTTGATTCTCTTTATAAATACATACCTATTAATCATTAATGAAAAGACATAAATCAACCTTCAATATGCATAGAAACAGGAACAGATTTAGAACGTAGTACCCTTTGAGTCCCCAGGGTTGTGTCTCCCAATCCAATGCAACCCGTTTGTCCTAGCCCGAGTTCTGTGATTACGCATTCCAATCTAGCTGGAGGATAATTGTGATATACCCTCATGACGCGCTACCAATATTGATATTTAAACGTGCTGTTTGCGGCGTAATTACCGGATATTTGATCATTGGGCCGGTTTACCAAATGATTGTTTGTTCTCAGGATCAAGACGGTGTTATTTCATATATCAAGAATAAGCTAATTAAGAATAATAACGGGGTAACTACAGAGTTGGGGCCTAATAGCGGGTGAAAATTGGTTTAAAATACTTATTAGTGTTCTATAAATAAAAGAAATAACTTCCTGTCTAGCTCAGTTGGTGACCATTAAGGATGTCGGTTCCGAAATTTCATCATTAATTTTTATTCGGACTCCGTCAGACGGATCCCAATTAAGCGAAGAATATTTCTCTATGACTCCCCGGGCAGTAATTAATAAAAATTAATTGCGACGGCATTAAAGGCGTCTAGGATACGGTGAATTGATAAAGACGGATAAGCGGAACGTCGAGCGAACCGAGAAAATATCTTAATTAAGTAGTGGGACATTTCTCTTGACAACGTGGACAACGTTTAAATCATGAAATCCTCAACAGACTAAGCCGTTAATGAAGGATATCAGGCTTAAAACCAACGATGTTGCGCGACTCTCGGATATTTACCCAAAGTGCAACTTGCATCTATCGGATTACCGAACAGTTATCGCGGATTATCGAACAGGAGCGCACCAGATGGGCCTTATTTCGGTCGGGTCGTTCTTGCAGGATGCCACCTAAAATATGGGCCATGTTTCTCGGTAGTTGTTTGCACTATGCCCGAGTTACAAGCGGCTATAACTTAAAATTACTCCGGTCGCCGGTTTTACACCAGCATCCCCGGAAGCACTCTTTTAATTAGGACAGTTATGATTCAGCCGCTCGGATTTCGCGTTAAATATTTAGAGCTGAATTCATTTAGTTAATAACACAGTTACGAATTGTGTTAATTTACATTGTTTCAGTCGGTTAGCGATTATAATAAAAAATTAAATTGGAAATTAACAGTTGGTGTTAATTAAAATCTAAATTATTAAGATTTTAACGGTAATTTGTGGAATGATTATAACTGGTAATTACCATCATTAACTGGTTCCTGGAATTTATTACCAGACGAATTTTTAAAGTGCGCGCTCGAGACGAGCGAAATTTCGCCCGTTTCTCGTTTTTCGATAACACGGTCGACTCCTGCACTTCGATTCAACAGGCGACCAATTCGTTTTTAGCCAATTTCCTTCGTTCACAACGATATCAGAATTACACCGTCCGACTGTGGCATTTCGATACGAGAATCAATGATTAATGCGCGCTAATTTAGTCGTATCGAGTGTGTATCTACGAAATATTTTGATTGGTACCGGAGGATTCCGTTGGCAGGTAAATTACGACCGGGAACCGTGTGCAAAGAAGTTATCAATTGGCTGTCAAATCGGTAATTGGTTAAAAGGGTACCCGGCGTGGGCGGAACGACCATTATTGCGGGACGAGCCGCACCGTTGATTGATCTTCACCACTATATCTTCGCTAACGCAGATTTGCACGTACTCACTTGTTTAGTAGACGAGAGAAATCCAAACGACCGAACCCCGACTCTGCCAATTAATAATATTTAATTTTAAAACCGTTTTCTCGTACTTAGTACCCGTTTAAAACAGGTTCTCAACTCTTTATCTCCGCTTGTGCGTTAATTAAGAAAACACATTAAATTCTGTACTCGCCGTTGATTATGGTCCATATATCTTCGCGTGCTTAACCTTTCTTAAGCGGCTTAACGTGTAAAATCACCGAAAATCTATTAGAAGATACCATTTCAGGAGATTCAATTGCCGTTTCAACCTTGAAGCTCGACAACATTTCTAGACAGGATCGTCATACAAAAAGTGGCTACTAATGCCGCGGGTATCGCACTTATGCATTTTTAACGCGCCGTCGAGCTTTTTATTAGTGTCCGCTCGCTTAATATCATAATGACAGAATATTGCGACGAGCGAAGTGTTGCTTGGAATTATAACCGACCCGTTGTGGAATTTTAATGCCTCGCTGCCAATTAACTGTGAAAACAGCATTCACACGTCGCTAAGAAAGTTTTAATTGTTTTGCAAATAGATTCTTACGGTTGCAAATTCTGTAACTAATTACAGCACATTCCCGGAATATACTTAATCCATCTTATAATATGCATTAATACATATGTACTCATTTCTAACCTATTAATATATTCCGATTGGCGTTCCAGTCGAAAGGAAATGAATTTGTCGGCCAGTTGGAATTCATATAAATTACCGGTCGTTATTAATACGTCAACGGGTTGGTGATTTACTCCAGATTATCTGTTAAATGTCATACATGTACCAGTGTTTTGTTGTATACAGGTCGTGTTCAATATTAAACGACCGTATAGTTTCCTTATGATTTCCGTACGGTGCGGTTGCCTCAAAGGAAACACCGAACCATTAATAGTACGTTACGGCTAATTAATACATCAATTAGGAAAATTCCCTTAGTCGTT
This sequence comes from Onthophagus taurus, assembly GCF_036711975.1. Taxonomy (NCBI): domain Eukaryota; kingdom Metazoa; phylum Arthropoda; class Insecta; order Coleoptera; family Scarabaeidae; genus Onthophagus; species Onthophagus taurus. Next base: position 24,558,214 of record NC_091976.1, on the reverse strand, counting down.
TTTCTAATTAACGCTGCCTTATTAATCCTTACCCGATGACGACCGATAGACCGTGATGGGCGAGGGCCCCGACGATTTCGGCAGAACAAACAAACAGGCGCTTCACCTGCGCCTTCTTCGTATATCCCACACACACCCGAGCTACCGACAAAAAAAATAATTACTCTGCGGACATTTTAATCAACGCCGCGGAACTATCGGCGACGGGATCTTATCCGAATTGGTTACGGCCCGAAATGACGAATTAAGTAATAATTAAAAAAACCGGGTAATTTAATAATGGATGGAACATCTCGAAATTGTTTTAGATTACTTTTTACTCTATTTTTCCTTTCTCAACGCTTTGGGTGGTATCTATTTATTTATACAGGTATAAAAATAAACTTTTGTACACCAAGATTCTTTCAATTAATAAACATCCATATTTCGTTTATGTCAACTGGTGTGGGTAATCTATCTTGGACATCCGTAATACGAAATCCATATTGTCTCTTTGACATTCCTCCCACATCCTAAATGCTGAATACAGAATGTTGTGATCGCAAAATATATCTTACAAGAAGTAATAATAATAATAACTTTTATTATCCTTTTTTTGAATACAATGAAAAGAAAAAACAACGTGTACTATATAGATAGCAAAAGCTATTAGGGGCCAACTCAGGCAATATCAAAATGCAGCCTGTTCTACCGCTAGCTCCTCATAAACAAACAAAATTACATCTCAATACAATAGTATGCGCAACAACAAAAACTATACTACTATAACTTTACTAAAAAGAAAACTACCCCTGACCGAGCTGTCGCTCACACAATAACCCCTTAAATTTTGATTTAAAATGCTTGGGATTTGTCGATTTAAATGATACTGGAAGAAAATTGAAAAAACCAGTAATTCTGAAACTAAAAGAGTTTTTTAAAACAGATCTCTACGTCGAATATTTATATTATGTATATCAGTACGATATCTAATTTTTTTACCTAAATATACGAGTATTTTGAAAAATGGTACTCCTTCATGTAATATGACTCTATTTAACATATTTAGCCATCCACCGCAACACATTATCAGCCACATCCAAAAGCACAGTGTTACAACTGTGACTCGGTCTAAAACCCAACTGGGTATCCGGCAAAATGTTATACTTTAATAGATGTTCGCGCAGCTGCTTACAAACAATCGTATCTAAAACTTTAGAAAGCGATGGCAATATGCTTATAGATCAAGATGCGACTGCTTATAAGCCACGTCATCTTCCCAGGTCATAGGGCGTCATCAGCATAAGGCAATACACCAAGCTTAAATCTGTTTAATAAATTGTTAATAAATATTACAAACAGTAGTGGACCCAAGTTAGAGCCCTGTGGGATACCAGATCTTGCAATAAACTTCACCGAAGCAAAGCCACTATAAAATACATAATTGACTCTCCTTGACAAATACGATGAAACAAGACACATAAGCCCAGGGGAAAAGCCAAATATACTGAGCTTCTGAAGGAGAAGATCGTGATGGATGGCATCAAACGCCTTAGAAAAGTCACATATTACTTCTGTAATCACTGCAAGATTAGTAACCGTTGAGCGCTTAATAAACTCATGCTGGTGCGACGATACAAACGATTGCACTTGCGGATAAATAGCTCTATAGATGATTTGCTCAAATAATTTAGCGAAGTTAGATATTATGGAGATGGGACGATGATCAATCTCCACGCTTGAAAACGGGAATTATCTGTGATTGCTTCCAGATTTTAGGAAACTCACCCGTCTTTAGACACAAGTTCATGATCACGCAAAGTGGGGCAGTAAAAATTGCGCTACAATCACGAATAAATAACGCTGGAAGGTTATCATCAACAGCGTTGAATTTGTTTTCCGACTTCTTAAGAAGATCAAGAACCTGTTCCACAGAGGTAGTCTTTTAAAATGATAGATGCATACATAGAGTGTGAGTCAACCAATTCGTGGGTAGAGTCACATAGGGAGTATCGTAGATGCACCCGTCCAAAGCCATTTCTCCAGAGAGTCGTGTAGTCATAGTTTTATGCCTTATATAATTCCAAAAGCTACGAGGATCAGAGCACAGTGATTGCTCAACATTCCTTGTAAAGGCTATATACGAATCAGAGATCTTTCGCTTAGTTAAATATCTTAATCTTCCAAACTCCGTATGATAAAAATCACATAGTTCTCTTCCACTTTCTTTTATAGAAGTCTTTTAACTTTATAAGATTTTTAATTTCAGGAGTGTACCAAATAGGGTATTTAGAAGTATGATACGCTCTTTTTGGAACAGACTAATCCAATAGTTCATGACATCATATCCCCAACTATCTTCTTTAGCACACCCAACTTACATTACATTTCCATTATTTGATCGTTAAGTGTAAAATAACTTGGACGTGATGAGAGCATATCATCTCTGTATGTTTCGTTCTTGTGCTTTTGCCAATAATTTGTGTCAAAGTGTTTTAATTAAATGAATTCAATTATCTCCAAGAAAAATATGTGTAGCTTTACTTTGAAGTATAAAATTAGTAACGCAATTTCATTGTAGAGAACGTAACTTCTGAAAAAATATCACCTAGTAGGTTGGAATTGACAGTTTTCAGTGTGGCAATAAATTTAAGTCATGTCCCATGCAACCCGGTTCCAGTCTAAGTCTCGTCCGGTCGTTTCAGTGGCTTATTTACCGTGTCTGGACGACAGGGTAGGGTGCAGGGAAGGCGTCGCGACGTAACAAATTCTTAAAGACGACGGTAGGTGGCAAATAAGACTTTAGCGGGACGCTATGTGGCGCGCGTCGCTACTATACGAACGTGAACAACCGCCGCCACCGCCGCCGGCCATAATCCTATTACCGGATTTGCGTTGCACGGTTCGGACGATAAATTAGTATTACTCCATTATTCATACTACACAGAGAGAGATACGTGCACCAGGGAAACGCTAATACTATAAATCATAATTACGCGTTGGTCTGTTCTTTTTTAAACGGTTTCGCGAAAGGCGGGCCCCGATTATCGCAGTATCGCAATTAATCGCTAAACCGTTACGCGGCGCTAATGGGGCTTTATGGTCAGTCGATATGGGACGCATTAGCGCGCTTTCCGGAGAAATACGACCTTCTAATCCACCTTAAGTCCATAGAATACTATACGGGTTAAGCCGAAAATTATACAATCCTTTATTTTCTCGTCTTGTTGACTCATCATTTTAAACAAAGACAAAGTTATTTCAATTTGAAATCAAATAACCGTGATAAATAACTATAAGTAAAATAACATGGAAATTTTCACAGCATGATACGAAAGAAAAAAATTAGAACACGTGGGATCCTAAAGGGGTATAATCAATCGCCTACTAGGTTAGTCAAGTAACAAAAAACGGCCCCAAGCCAGGGAGCCCAGTCCGTATTTAATTGGTGTGGGATTGAAATGTTATTATTTGAAATGAGCGAAGGCAGGTGCAGTGAGAAAACCAGATGACCACGCGGTTCACGGTCGGTTTTTACCACAACAACCACTCCTGAAAACAATATCCGTGGTCGCTGTTGTGTAACAAAGTCATTATCGAAAGACACTGCGATCTTCATGGTCCTTCAGCGATTATCCGCTTCGTTGGAATGCGTCGGCTTGCTACAGACCGAAAAACTGGCTCCCGAAATTAATTTTTGCTCCCGGTGTGGCCTGGCAATGTTTCCTGAAACCCTTGCCACAACCTCGTCCACGTAGGAAGCGCTTCTCTCGGTCCACGCCCATAAGGACATAAACATATCCTTGAAACTGGCCGTGTTTAAAATTTATGCTCCGCGCCGGCCGCAATTTCAAAATTAAATGTATACGTTTAACACTTCAAGTTCGCTTTCAACGAGAGTGCGCTGTCCGTTTTATACCGTGTAAGTACGCGAGGAACAGCATGAGGAAGGAGTTGCCTAATCATAGTCTATCTAGATGAAACTTTCATTTTATGGGGCATTGTACACGATTTTGCCGCAAATACCACGACCTCCCCGTTGTAGTACTCGCAATAGGTTAAGAAGATTAAAAAAATTTATGCCTCCTTCAGAAATCTAACCATAGCAAAATCTACTCGATAAGACATTGACAAATGAGTCAAGTTCGCGAAAGTAAGGAGACCAAATCGGTCGTAGCCCGATTTTAAAATAAAACTTCTCTTCAATTTATATCTATTACGCCAGCTAGTATATTTCACTTATGTCTCACGGCGCCCTCTACGACGGGGCGCAAGTGCGCGTAATGAGGATGAATGCCTCCGAAACGAGAAAACCACACACGTTGCCTTTTAATGCTAAATATATTTATGCAACGCATATACGTTCGCTACCGTTCTCTAGAGGCATCTCTTGTAAAACTTTAAACTTTTTTAATCTCAACGGCGTTGTTCCATATATGACTTTCTTTCTTTTTATTACTTTTTGTTGGGAACTAACAAGACAATATTACTAGAACTGTTACAAAATCTTTTCAGTTGAGATCTTTATTATTTATAAGCAACAAAAAAGTGCACCTGGGCACCATTAAATTTAATACTAGTCTCTTCATGACCTTACCTTGATCATGAATTGATATATTTTTGCCTTAGTTTAGTGTTTAGTGTTCCGGATGAGGGGAAGAACCCGGTGATCAGAACCTACAGAGATTTTGATACATTTAACTTGAATTTTTTCACGCTGGATCTTCAATCTCAGCCGTTTGACCTGGTGTAGGAAATTGATGATGTTGATGTGAAATTACAGTACATTACGCATTTAAGCACCCGCAAAGACGCTAAGGCTTAGTAAAAAATCTATTCCCCTGCTTAGAGACATGATTAGGCTTAGAGATGGTATGATACAACAAATACAAAAAGTCTAAAACTGAATTAGCACTTAATGAATATAAATCTTTTAGAAAACATGTTGCACGCGCAATAAAGACCGAGCAGAAGGCGTGCTATGAATCATCTTTTAAAAATAAAAGTTCCAGGAATCTCTGGAAATCACTAAGGCATCTGAATGTTACCAAATCAAAAAAGACAGGAACTCTCACAACATTTGCATGACGTTGAAGACATTAATGATAAGTTTTTCCAAGCTACTGAAAACTCAATGATCGCTGATCCAGATTTAATTCAGGCTTATGCTACTACGAAAAAATCTACCTTTAATGAATTGTTTGCTTTCGTGCCTGTTTTAGAGCATATTGTAGTGGGCCATTTGTTAAATATCAAGTCTGGCAGTGTGGGATTTGATAAACTCTCGGTTGTGATGATACATTACTGTTGTTCTTTCATCATTCCTTACGTCACACATATTATTAATATATGCTTATCGAGGTCAATCTTTCCAAAATGTTGAAAGAAATCTTTAGTAACACAGTATTTTACCTGTTTTGTCTAAAGTATTAGAAAAAATTATGAATGATCAAATTTTGGAATTTGCCAATAAACTTGTGTGTCCTAGGCAAAATATTGCCTAGGACACAGTCTAGATTTCGTGCTAACTACAGTTGCGATACAGCATTAACGCATATAGTTGATGACATATTGTTTGCGGCGGATCAAAATAGACTTACTGGATTAGTTCTGCTAGACTACAGTAGGGCCTTTGATATCGTCAATCATAGGATGCTATCATTTACCTAAGCCTTATTGGGTTCATTGATTCTGCTATGAGCATGATTGATAGTTATGTGCCAGACAGACAACAAGCGGTTAAATTGGGTGATCGGAGATCTGAAATGCAAAGCTTGAAGTCAGGAATGTCACAGGGTTCTATCTGTTGGCCTCTACTGTTTTGTATCTACACTTCTAATCTTTCGACAGTTTTGAAATATTCAGAGTCACATTTTTATACTTACGATTCCCAAATCTATATATCGTTCTTGCCTACGGACATGGCCACTGCTCAAGTTAAATTGAGTGAGGACTAAATAATCTGATAGATGTATCTACTAAACACTCGTTACGGGTAAATTCAAATAAATCAGTGGTTATGCTCTTTGGCAGGCGGGTAATTGGTGGTAAAAGTATTGGTGTTTTGGGGACTGTGTTAGAAATTTATGATACCAGTTCGACTCGAATCTTAGGTTCGAAAAGCACATCCTAGACAATACAAAAATTTTATTTGTTACTTTGAAGCTCATATATAGCATGAGGAATATTTTAAATCGCAGCACAAAGGTTATGCTTTGCGATTCCTTAGTGCTGAGCCATATTAGCTTTTGTGATATAGTATACTATAGTTGTCTGAACTCAAAAACAACACAAAGGATTCAGCGTGTTCAGAATTCATGTCTCCGAATAATTTTCGGGCTACGACGAGGGTGCCATGTCTCACATAGGCTGATGGATCTTGGGTGGCTGAATATGTTTAACCGTCGCATATACCATATGGTTTCATTTTATCATAAGTTCCTGTTGCTTAAATGTCCATCTTATTTGTATGATAAGATTACATCCGCACTGATGTCCATAGCTTAAATGTTCGAAGCAAGGGTATTGTCACACTACCGCTACATGTTACTACATTATTTGAGAGATCATTCTCTTACAACTTACCTAAATGTTATAATTTAAAGTAAAGATCAAAAAATTTTTATATGGAGAACAATGTGATCAGATACAGGGTGGAAGGACACGTGGAATGCGATCTTTAAAAATCTTTTCTTTCGTTTTATTTTTTTATTGGTGCACTTATTAGTTTAATTTGTACCTCGTTTAGTTTTGTTTTCTACTTATTCATTTGCCCCTTGCCAACTAGTTAAATTTATATTGTTATTTTGTGAAATTCCATTCTAATAAAGTCTATTATTATTATTATTATTATATATAATACATAGAGGTCAAAAACGATTTAAAATAGATTATTGAATTATTAAACAGTACAGGTGACCTTTTCCGGTATATGAAGGCGTTGGTTACGCAACACGTTGAAAAGGCTTTAATGACATTTCCTTTCCGTACGTTCCATTGAATTATCCCGGAATAAGTCCTCTTAAAAACCGCTAAAGCTGTAAATCCTGCCCCACGCATTGGTCGTGGGTCTCTCTCAAGGACCAGCAGGGACAGGACAAGCGTGTGTTATGACTGGACCCGCCCGCTGCCCGCTGATTGCGATTTATGCTCCCTCTTCGCCGCTAATGAACCGTGTTTTTCCCTTGTCGGTTTTCGTTTTCTCTCAAACCGGGGGCCATCGTATAAATGTCCAACATTTACAGCACCGCATGCGCAACTTCACTGTTTATTCCATTTAATTGGAGTAAATGGGACGGGGGCAGGTTAACAAATAAACAAACGTGTTCGAACACGCACGCCGACGGGTTTTATGAAATTTGTTTAATAAAATATATTCTATATTAACAACATTTCTGTATTTCGAACCGTATTAGAAAATAATTTCGATGAACCGACCAATTAAAACTTCAAAGCGGTTTCCGGCAATTTTGATAGAGAGGGCAAGACTCTTTCGGACCCGGTAATGAAATTTCGCACTGTCTGGCCAACGATAACGGAAATATTTCAAACTTTCGACGGCAAGTTAACTCGGCAAATGCAATATTTCCCTCCGCGATTGAGAAGTTCGCCTTGCCTAACTCCATTATCTCAGCGGGTACTTCCCCGGCGGACTCCCTTGGCGTCGTAGTCCTCCCCTCTTCTTGACAACCGTTTCCCTTAAAAGGAACAGCTGGAACGAAACAGAAACGGTATCGGAAGCGTGTCGCGGAAATCACGAACTGCCGGGATTATATTCACTGACCGGGAGTCAAATGATATCGTGATGAAACCGTATCACATTGCCCATACATACTTAAACCAAGCTGGTTTTTGTCTTTATATTTATAGCTTTTATACTGTTAAAGTAGTTATCTTTTTGATCAACTTTTCATTTAAAATTTTTGTATACAATCGAAGGATTTATATTGTTAATATTGAGTGTGGTAATATTTTGTTTTGAAATAGGTAATTTTCAGCTGTGAACCTCGACGGCTCGAATCTGCAGAGCTATCTTAGTCACTTAATAGCATCTTACGCTCGGATTTTACGGTCTCCGAAGGCGATAAGAGCGCGAACGCAAGGTGCACGATCTACTGCTACTAGAGCGCGACACTATCTTTATTATTTCAATTAGCTTATCTCGGGAGCTTTTACCGGGGGCCCACGAACAAACCGGGATAGGAGCGGCTCTCGGAATCTCTCTATTCGGTCGACTTGTGGTCGTTTTAACGTCAAATCGACGACTACTACTACAACATCTTCGTCTATGTTCGGCTTCTTTTAACGCGGTCGTAAAAACAAATTTTGTTTTTAGGTTTTAGGTGGCGCACGTAAGTTAGAAATTTGTGAAAGAATGCGGAAGGTTTAATGTAGGTGAAACAAACAGAGGATTTTGTGGCTAGGTTTTGAGGTTGGCACGAAAATTTAATAACAACTGAGCTAACCAGTTTACGGAACATTTATAACCGCAAAATGCGTCGTTGGCACAAATCCCGCTCTAAGTGAAACTGTTATATGCGCGAAAGAAAATGGTTAGTAAAGTTTATTGTTGATATAAACGAGCATTCAATCGTCGGGATGCGTGTGTGGATCGGTTCATATGCCGGAAGAGATCTTGCACTTTCGATCGATAAGATAGTTGGCTGTCCATTCATCATGATCCGGGTAAGATCGGTACGAAGCCGTTCTTAGATCCTTCGCTAAATCACGCGGGTTAATAACTGGCTCAAGCCGACGCGAAGCTTATTAAACCGTCTCATGCTACGTACACATCTTGATAATAACTTCTTCCCTGCGAATCCGGAGCGACCAGTAGTAATTGCGCGTCTTTAAGACGACGGAATGCAGGAAGACGTTTCTGAGACAAAGAATCGAATGAGACAACTTCTCAACATCCTTAAATGCAAAGCGACCTCGAATTAACAATAATGATTTTTCAGATTCACAAATAATTGCAAATGTGTTTATAGCTTATAAATTATAAACCAAGAATAATCGTCAATTTAATTACTAAAAAATAATTATTTTTATAATAAAGTTACCTGCATACAGGAAGTTCTATACTTTGTAATTTGTTATAACTAGTACCTCCCATCGATTGTTTCCCTATAGTACAACTTTATAACAGCAGAAAAATGACGCCTATTGTTTGCGACGTGGCAACAAGTGAAAAGGTGACATTCTATAGAAATGGTAATGCCGAACTAATGGTTTTCGCTTGCGATTTATGACGGATCGGTTTGTAAAACGGCCGCGTGCAAAACAATAAGTCCTACGTTTCCGGCGGGCCCCATTGTCGGTTAAAAACTTTTACGACAAATCATTTTTTTATCGCGAACGATATCATTGATTTTATTCTTGCTCGGAGAAAAGATTTTAAAAACAAATAATTTAAAAAGAAATAGTACTCCCGACATAACATAACTAGGTCAACAACAGAACTGCATAATTTTTGTATTCTGTACGAGATAATTAGATGTCGCCTTCAAGATGTTGCAAATTGAAAGATCAAATGTAATCGAACAAATGCGCTGGTGAATGAAAGAGCTGACAGGAATTCGTTCTTCGACGATCTATAATCGAGGGTATACTATCGTGAGTTGAGTTGAAATTCTTATCTTGAAGGATACCAGACTTACTCATCCCAAATTTAATTTGAAATTAAGTTATAGAGAAAGAATTGAAGAAGTTGTTCAAGTAAAAGGATGTCTGAAACTGGAAACAAAATTAGCTTTGTCATCCTTCTCGCTATCCAAATATAAATAACCCTGGCAGGCAGGCCTAAACAGAATTACATGCTAGTTGGCAGAGTGATTTGTGAATTAATATCGATGTGGAATGCACTATAGAAGGTATTGTTATGCTCGACGTAGGAATAAAGGACGATGCTATGAAGTACCTGTCCCACCATAACTTTTCAGATTGAAGTTTTCTCGTTGAAAGAAAGATCTGCAGAATTATCTCGGATTGGTACATGACGTCATTTTTATGAGCAATAGTTAGTCGAACGTAAGCTGATTCCTCAAACTCTCAATAACACGGTGGAAGAATTACAAGAAACTCTGAACCATGTTGGAACTAGATTGAAAACCAACTTGAACGAATTCATAAATACTTGAATCTTCCACCTCCAGTACTTCACTCACACTTTTTTAGTTTCCACTCCAAACTGGTGCCAGCCCCATACTAGATCTCTGCTCACAACCCATGCACAACTTCTTCACATACCATGATTCTATTTATTAGAATGCTCTCTATCATAGACACTATATATCACGTAGATCCGATCACGCAAGATTACCACCATACCAAACCCATAAAACGTCGAAAATATCAATTATTTCCAACAGCATGATCATGCAACGATCATGTATCATCTTTTTCTCTAACCGAGAAATATCCGAAATCTTTTGCTTTTTGCTCCTAAACACAAACTAGATTTTATGTATTATGTTACATGGTTACATATTTTTGGCATAAACTCTAGCAACTATCTTTCTATCCCACACCATGCCTACCACCGATGTCAAGAAAATGGATTTATTCCTAAATCTGGCATCGACTACCATACCTTTTTTGTTTTCTTTTTAGTTTTTATAAATTATTAAAACATAAATAATAAAAAGAAATTGTAGGGGTTAATTGAAAAGAAAGAAAAAATGTAAAGCAGATGTTGAATTGAAAGGTTGACATGAAAGTAACAGATAGTCAAGATATAATTATCAAAAAAAAAGAGTTTTTTTTCTTACTAGCTTTATGGCCCGTTGGGATACATAGTTGTTTTGTCTCTGATGCTTTTTTGGATCCACGAAGGCGGTGAAGGAAGAGATCCCGAAAACTGTAACTCAATACCGCGCCGTGTGTGGCTGATAGGACCGGAGCGCCTCACTTTATGACGACCTCGCGTCGTAACCTCTCAAAAATATGAACGGGGCCGGCGTTTTCGGTGAATTTGTAGGTGACCACTTCGGTATTTACGCCGCACGTAAATGCCTACACTTAATTTCGGCTTTATTTATGGCGCTTATTGCGATTTTTCACGGATTACTGCCCTTTTATTGTCCAAGGGGACTTTTTAACAACCGACCATAAAAATAAATAACAAACCCCAACCACGGAGTCGAGATCATCCGCGGTCACTATGTTTGCTTTCGAAAAGCATTAACCGTCTACCCGAATATAAATCGATCTTTCGCACGGCGAGATATCACCTAACCTGACTCTTAAAATGAGAAATGCATCGCATACGTCAAGTTCCGTTCGTACATACTCGCTGCGACAAGCGTATTATTTCAGTCGCGATTAGGTTCCATTCCCTGGGTACCTAATACGTGCATGGACCGCATAAATCCACCGTCTCATTATACCACTGAAAAATGTTCTAATAAATGTAGATTGTGCAATGCTATTTGTCTGGCTGTTCGCTTACACTTAAGGCTCTAAGTTGCAACTGAGATCGTATATTCTATTATTTAATGAAATTCAAATACAGTAAAACTTCGATATCACAGACAAAATATTTTTATTGTATATATTTTTCATTGAACTAAAACTAGAACTAATACTACACCTAAAACTACAAACATTTGGGTGTAGCCGTTTTAAGAGACGTACTGCTAAACCCAAATGCTTCTAGTTCTAGGTAGGTATAGAATTAGTTGTAATACTACTGTTAGTTCTTGTACTAGACCTAGAACTAGAATCATTCAGAGTTTAGCCATCTTGAGGGACGTGCGGCTAAATCCGAATGGCTAGTGTCTGTTCTAATACTACACTAGCACTATCAGTAGAACTAACACAAGACCTAGAACTAGAATCATTCGGATTTAGCCGCACGTCTCTCAAGACGGCTAAATCCAAATGATTCTAGTTCTAGGTTTTGTAGTGATAGTGCTAGTGCAAAACTAGAACTAACACAAGACCTAAAACTAGAAACATTCGGGTTTAGCCCTACGTCTCTTAAGACGGCTAAACCCAAATGTGTCTAGTTCTAGGTCTACTGTTTGTTCTAATGCTTGTGTTAGTTGTAGTTATTATCATTGTTATTCCTGTTAAATGAAATCAAAATGTTTTAAGTTAAAATATTATTTAAGTTAGGTGATTTGGTTTGCACTGATTTTTTAGTGAATATGACAAGGTGGGGTGATTTTCACGTCATATCAGTATATGTTTAAAAGGGCGGTCGGTTCCACGCCTAATGGAAACACGCCGTTTCCGTTTTATATCGTCGGTGATACTTTTTTGCGGCTACGTGTACGTTCACATCCGTCACAGGCGGCCGCCACGTTAAGTGGAGGGCTGTTGGCATCGACGATACATGGAAATCTACTTTAAACTCCGCCTAAACCGGGTCGTTTAAACCGCGTTTCTCGCTTTGTAAATTGATTAAACTCTTGTTTCGCTCGCGCGCTGCCCGATCGATAATTGTAGCGTTGAATTGGACGCGGTTTGTTTGGATTGGTCTTGAGACGATGTATTATTAAAAAGTTCTCGAAGCGTAAAATTAAAAAAAATTATTAGTGTGAATGAATGTTACGATAATGTTGTTTGGTTTTTCCCGGTAATGTGGTAAAAAGTAATTTTCAAAGAATAAATTCGATGCGATTGACGGCGAATGAAGCGACACGGACAGGGCGTGCTGGGGTGTGATGCCTGGCCGCGCCGAAATTTAATTATTTTATTTACCCGGTATAGGAAACGGATGAACGGGATTTATTTACGCTTGTTAAAGTGTCAGAGTTTTTTTTTCGAACAAACTCCTCCGCACCAAACCGTCCCATTCGTTTCGACGGCACATCATCGGCTCAATTGAAATCCATTAAATTTACATTGTTAAATGCGCTTCGACGTGTCCCTCGTTGCGGGGTTTTAAAAACTCCCGTAACCGTTTTTAACGGCCAAATCGGTTCTCGTTAAAATTTATTAACCCATTTTTTAACAAACCTTTTACATATAAAAAAACAACTTTATTTAAACCAATCATAATCGAAACAAACAAGCTGTACGATTGGTTGGAATGTTCGACATGTACAAAACGTTAAAAAAGAGAATTACAGATGTCTTCTGAAGGACTAAAACCACCGCGCAACGCCAAAAAGGCTTGTACGGGCCGCGTCCGACGACATCGTCGACGTCATAAAAGGCGCGCGATAAATAAAATTAACGTCACGGCGCGGTCTGCGTTAGTTTTTTTCAGTTCGCGCACAGAAGCGAAACGTAGCGCGTTTATTGCGCGCGGGTTTTGCGAAAAAAGAACAGGAAGCGGCGATGTTCGATGAAAAATAAACGGGCCGACTGATGTACGATCCACGACGTAATATATAGACGCGCCCGTCGCAATATATGCGTGCGCGTATGTGGCGTTGCGTGAGTTAGGGCACTTAGGCAGAAATGGACAGCCGCTTCGTTGTTGCTTCGTTTGACGCGACTCTACCCTGTGTGGGTACGGTTGAATTGTGGATCGCAAACCATTCGACAGATGGTTTTATTAAGAACTTTGCCCTTTTATGTACTATCACATCACTCTATTTAAACTTTAATCGGTTAAATTCTGACTAAAACAGATTTTTTTACATTTAATGTTTTCATTATTTAAGTTGGGGTGGATATATCCCAAATATAATAATAACTTTTATTCATGCCAAACCAATTGGTATACAGTCGTCTCCGTAATATGTAACACGTACAATACGTAAAATATAAAAATACAGAGTAAGAACTTACTTTACACTGAGAGAAAAATGACGTATATACAACGAATTTATTCGTTGACACAATGAACATTTTGCACAAAAGGATGAACTCGTTCATTGATTAATGTAAATTTATTGCATGAATGAATAGCGTACATTGGTTTTTTCAAATCACATTTTATTGAGCCAACAAAGTCGAACATTATAATTATGCGCAGGTTTATCCTACCAATGATACTACTTTATAGTATCGATTAAAAATGTTCATTGCTGCAATAACATCATACAATGTAATTATGTACAGGTTTATCTTTCTAACGATGCTAGTTCACAGTATCAATTAAAGCTGTTCATTGACCCAATAACATCATACGTTCTTATAATGTACATATTAATCCTGCTAATGAAGCTATTTCATAAAATATTCCTTTATCTAATACATATTGTTCATCAAGTAGCTATTTGTTGCTTTAATGCTAACTGTTAATTAACACTATTTACCTTGACTTACCTAATCACGGCATGTAATGTCACGGCATGACGGTAGTTACGCTAATAATTTCTATCAAGGGAAGCTAGGAGAATGAAAACTTCTGTCCTCGCTTATACCTATTATGTGAAAAGTGGTAAAAATTGTAAGTATGATAAGGTAGTTGATAAGTTTTTCTTATCATAATTTTCTTGAATGAAATTCGTTGATCACAGGGTATCTTTTATCCTTTCATATTCAGTAATTGTCTAACATAAATAAGGTAATACTAATCAAACTGCAACACATCATATCTAAATAGGTGTTTTATGGCAACTTGTGACAACTCGCCAATTGCCATCACAAAAGGTTATATTAGTGCCACCATCTAGAATTAACAAAATAAATTCAAACAAGTTGTGAAGAAATCCAATTAAATAAAGCATATTTGGATGAACTCACCTTCATCATCATCGGTACACATTTCTCGTAATTGATTTACGATGTTGCGTATGCCTTTTTCTTTGACATGATTTTTGTCACTTAGGAATCCATAATTATCTCCTCACATTGCTTCCAATTCATTAACAAACTATCGTGATTAGTATCAAACCCTGCCGTAACGTCCATGTTAATCTGTAAAATAACAAGTTGTAAGCTTTTCTGGTATAATTACGAAAGAGATATTGTTTATACCAAACGAAACCCATATGGCCTTTTATAAAATGGCCATTTTTCAAGTAATTCTGATGTTGAGGTTACCGTTTTAAGGTCTGTAAACTTTAACGGTCTGCAGGCTTTCCAAGCATGGTCAAAATCTTCGGAAGAGAGATTATCATCTGTTAATGATCAAATCATTATTATCAACAACTTAAAATACCTACCAAAAGTTATTATCATCAATGCACCTCAATTTAAGTATCCTACTAAAATATTAATAGACATATTAAAAAAAAGAAACAAGCAAAGTTGAGCACTTTGAAGAACAAAACTTATTTTATCAAAAATTATCTCAGTTCAAATATAAATTTACAACAATTTAAAAGTTTTTGTAACAGGTAAAACAAAACAGTATTTTACTTACCAAATTGCACAATTTACTAAATTTACTTCACCCAGAAGTTTCATTACGCGAATGAGCTAGAAACCGGTAGAAACAAGTAAACAAGGTTCGTAAGGGACGAATTACAAATCATAACTTATTAGATTCGTTCAGTTTTTTTAAATGTTTAGTACGTTGCGATAATCAATATTACGTTAAGTTTACGAACTTGGCGTTCTTAAATAATATTGTTATTGGCACAACAAATTATTTCCTCATTGTAATGAATAAAATAAGTCTCGTCTGGTGAAGGAAAAAATTGGGGTTGCCATTTAAAAAAATGAAGTTTTCGACTTTTCGAGATAGGGAAATTTGGCGCAAATTTCTGACCACCTGTATAATTTTTTAAAAAACTTTTCAAGGGTTATGTAACCTATGGGTCCTCTCTGTGGAAAATCTGAGAATATTTGGTCGCACTCGAGTGTAGTATCGAAAAATTATTGTGAAGGGTTACATCTGCCAAAATTTTCGAAAAAACTGAAATAATTAAAAAATGGTGCACTCTAGACATATGATGACTTATATCAAATTATGTTAAAATTTGGCGGGGATCTAGAAAATTCAATAAAAATTGGTACATTCCATTTAAAATAACGAAGCATTTACGGTGTAACCGGAAGTTGGAGAAAACCCGCGTAAACCCTGTATGCAAATTTTCACAAAAATAGTGCCAGTAGTTTGCCATATACATATAGACTTCGTCTTGACAGACCCTGTACATTAGGTAGGGCATTGATATAAATGAAATATTTAATACTACTATGATCAGAAAACTTTGAATTAAATCTGACATACTGTTTACGGTTGGACAAATAGAACGATATTAAGGCGCAAGCTTTAGGAGATATGTTGTACATGTATAATTTCCTTAAAAGAGTGATGTGAGAAACACAGTCAAAGTAATGATAATTTTGGTTTGAATCTGACTTCTTCTTCGGTGGTGATGTTGAGTGATAAACAGGTTTTTTAAGGCATCAATAGGGAATAGGGAAGTTGGTGGCACCTTTATGGGATAAAGATTGTAGATGCAAATGGTGTGGAGGGATTTCGGTAAGATTGTATACTCGTAGCTAAGATTGAAGAGTAATTTTTGCGGGTGTCGGATACGTGTGATACATATAAGAGGTGCCCTTTCCACCACTTCTAAATGGTTTCTGGTTCCTCTAGACGCGTTAGAAAGATCTTGTAGATATGTGCAACGCATTTTGTTGTTATTCTGTGTTCCTTGTATATCAGAGATCAGAAGTGCTTCGCACGATGTATAGCTTTCATCTTCACTTTGATGGCATGGTCGGAAAACTTTAACCTTCTGTTAATCGAAATTCCCAGGTATGCATTTTGGTAAGGAAGAAGGAGAAGGAGCATGGGTGAGAAGAAATGGAACGAAGAATTGGGTTTTGGAATTGTTTACTTGAATTCGCCATTTCTGCAGCCAGCTCTCTGTAGATTGAATCAGCGCCTGCAACTTTTGAACTGCGGATCGCAGCAAATCACGTTATAGAGTGTCGTGATGCCATACTAAATCGAGCACTTTTCGAATATCCAGGAACACTGCCATAGATTGACCATTGATTGAAAGTCAAACTGGTACGATGGTATTTTATTTGAGACAGCTTCCAAATATGTTTTATGTGTGTTTCCAAGATCTTGCCAATGACGGGGAGAAGGGAGTTAGAACGATAGTTGGAGGGATCAGATAGTGATGACGTCCAATCTTCGGTGAAATGTTGATTGATGTTTAAGATTTTTCTTATGCAGTATCTGAATAATTTCCGAACTTCTGGCCAGTATTTTTTGCCTATACGTTCGATTTCCAATATATTTATCGTTTAACATACTGATACACACAACCTAATAATAGATGTGTAATAAATTTTGCTGTTATTAATTTAATAACAATGGCCGTTCAATTTTGCAGATCGTTGAGCGATACCACGGGACACGTTAACGATCAATTGATCAAATTCGCCAATTGTTTACATCGACCGGTCCAAAGGCAGGTTGATTACGTTGTGTAAACACTGGCTAATCGTTTCAAAGGGCTGGACGTTGATTAAAATATTAGGGAGCTTAATTACAAATCGAAGTTCATCGGTGGTTTTAATATTTTACCTCGCGTCCTCGTCCCATATGCAAACGAGTGTCTAGTTGATTTTGCGGACTCGTCGACGTTGTTTATTTATGGGATCAATAATAAACACGCAACCATAACGTTTACGGCGTCCCCCATTAATTATAAATGTGAAACAAGAACTCCAAAGAGGTGTAACAAAAGAATTTTAGCTTTCCTACCTGGCGGTAGCTACCAATTAAAATGTTCGTTCTGTCACTAATTACGACACGTTGAGATAAATTATTTCTAACGCTCAGATAGTTACAAAGGTTCGAGAGAAACCTGAACGCGATTGTTGAAATGTGTCGCTAAATTCCGTACTTTAATTTAATAGCGGTACCATGTCGGCGGGGAGAAAAACAAATTCGCATGTTATTAAACGCCTGAGTTGGCTGTCTCGTGGAATGAACCACAATTATTCCTGCAGCGCGGCGTCCGCAGGATTGTGTAAATACGCGGTTGCTAGTACGTGCCCAACGCTAATGCAAATGACGTATAAATTAACGAAATGAGTTCCGTGCTATTTAAACTACCGCGATATATGTTTGCGGGCTACAAAGTACCATCTACAATTTTTTTAGTGTCTAATTATTTTATCTTTGGGTGGTGTCAAACACTTATCAAGTACCTAAAAAATTACACTAACCAGAATCCGCATAAGCACTTACAAACCAATGGACACCTGCCTAATGGGCCTCATATAGGTGGGGGCACCCCCGATATTATCTAAAATGTATTACTGCGTATCACGCTTTAATTGCCTTCGCTGTTTGACTACGCGAGGGGAGTTCACCCTAGGCTCGAGTGGGTAAAAACCCTTTTTCGAAACGGCAAAAAAACAGACCGGTCCTGACTACGTCGAAACAAACTTTTCACCCCATTCGTGGATTATTCAGGGGCTCGTTTATGTGCTTTTTACACCAGCCGACAAGGATTGATGAGGATTTGAAGTGGGTCAGTCAATGGGAAACTGACTGCAACGAAAAAAAACAAGAAAATAAAATTTGTTAATTTCAATCAAGATTTCAAACAAATTCACCCCAAAGAAGGATATGAGTCAACATGTTTTCATCGTATACAAAGAATTATTTGCTTATAAAACCAAACTGGTTTATTAATTATGGATAATGTATATCTTCTCTGTTAGGTTACGGATGAAGTGCTTAAAGAAACAATTTCGAGGAAGGAAACGAATAATTTGCGCGACTATTTAATTACGATTGTTAAAATGAACTACACGTCGTCTTTGTTACAAGCCGGACTAATTAGTTCTGCGCTGTTGATAGTAAATGCAGCACCACTTTTCCAAGTATAACCGAGGCAAGGTCGGGGTATTGGTACCGATATTCGTTACGTTTACGGTCTTCGATGGATGGAGTAATGAGGCAAAAACTATTTGATTACCTCAAATTGCGGGTATGCCCGAGTGAAAAACCAACAATGGCTGAATTACCGATTCGGTTGGGTTTCGACCCGATATGGTTACTTAGTTGTGAGTCAATCATCATCACTATTCTTCCAGAACCATAAACAAGAAAACATTAAAACAAAATGTAGGAGAAAATTTTTTTTATTTTATTTTGTGTGTAATAAATGGGGTGCGAACAAAAAATATAAATAGATTTAAGTCATTATAGGTTATTTATTGCACTACAACTGTCGCTGTAACTACCAGAAGGAGTTATAAAGCACAATAGGCAGCACACGTCACTTAGTCCCGCATGGATTCATCCAAAAACCACCCCTGTATATATATCTTTTATTTTGCATCGGGGAATATTTACGTAGAAACTAACTATTGTCCCATTGAATCGGATATCGTTGATAATGAGGGACTAGATTTGTCATTGTCTGGACAGATGTTTCTTCTCCACAAAACCTACAAGTTAAAGTTACACAGAGTAGTAGAGAAATTAAAAGGATCGTCTCGGTTTGATTCGATTTCGAATCGGTAGAACAAAAAAAAGGGTATTGTTTATGGTTCAGTAAATCCCAAGTGAGATTCTACCGAGAATACAGAAACTCTCTGTCACCGTTTTTAATTAAATCGATCCTGATTTTTATCCCATCGAAAAAAGTCTCCTTTTTTACAAGGCAGGACAAACGGTCGACCCTATCAATTCGTCTCATCTACTCAAAACTGTTTTATCTCTATAAGCCGCCCCCCTTCGACCTCCATCGACACCGAAAAACCAGCTTGCTTTCGCAATTAGTAGCTCGCCTTTTCGAAATTGAAAGAGGGACAGCCTGAAAATGGAAGAAGGTATATACGAGGTGGAAGATTAGCATCTTAATGTTACGTTTTTTCCGCCACACGCCCCCTCACATAAATTTCCTTTTACAGCTTACTTAGGCGCGGGCCGAAGAGTGGGGTGTTAAATTAATTGAACTGTTTGGCAGTAAAGGGTCCGCCTATAAATATATCCATCGTAAAAAGTGTCCCTTAACGGCTCCTTCGAGAATAGACGTCGAAAACTTTCCTCTGAAGGCGTCATCAGGAGGGCTTTTTATTGCGAAGAGTGGCAGCTTAGTATAGGTGAACCAAAAGAGAAAAGGTTAACGTTACCCACCTTTCTTTTTATCGACTACGTCTCGTCAAATCGTTTATCTTACAGAAAACGATTGCTCATCCAACTTATTAGATTACCACCGACTCCTCTGATATATGATTTCACTAATTCCCCAAAGCTTGCAATATTTATGAAGTAGAAAAGCTCCCGGCGAGAACAGAAGCATTTCCTGTTACTGTAACAAATGCTCTGCCCATCTGTTGCGATTTTTTCGCCCCTTCCTTTCCTACCCATAAAACTTCATTAAAAATGACGTAACGACTCCGCTTCCAACTGTATCGTCCTTTTCAATAAGAAACAACGGCTTTAGGATTTGCACCAAAAATAAATCTAATGACTATTAAACATCTATTGTTTCAAATATTTTTTTTATGAACCGAAAGTTCAAAAGATTTGATATCTAAAGTTGAAGGCGGATTCGTGTGTCCCAAAAAATACGCGCGGTTTCATGTGAAAGTTATCAGATTTCAGGTTGGGTTGTATTTTTTATTGTGGGGGGAAAAGGGTCAAAGGGCGCCGCCGCTTCTTGAAGGGCACTCACGGATCGTCGGTCGCTTTCATCCGCGCTCCTTTGCGATCTCGTATTGCTTCTTTTTCTGGTCGCGCGATGCCGCGAGAGGAATTTGCACAATACCATATAGTCGCAACGTCACATTCAACCGGGGTTCGTTATTATTGCCCTGACATAAAGACCCATACCCTTTCAAGAAATTGCGGAGGGGTCTCGTCCAAAACGAAAGGATGCGTAATTAAGATCTAAACTTTCTTTTTATCCCTTTTTGAATACGTAATCGATTTGTCAGTAAATCACGCGATGGGTAATCTCAGACGACTCTTAATGGATTTCAGCGCAGCGGTTCGCTTCCTATTTAATTTAATTTCGCAATTACAACGGTCCCCAACAATAGCTGTGATCACCAAGTTTAAAAGAAAGCGACTAGTACCGGTGATTAATCAAAGAACAATAATTAACCATCAGAATTTCATTTCATTCTCCCACTATCTCCACGAACTTTCTCTAAAGTTTTCAATTGCCAATTTAACACTACGTTATATTTTTTTTAATTTATTTTTTTAACTATCCCAATTAAAAATGAAAATAAAAGAAATACATGATTCATGTTTTGCAGTGAAAAGCGTCATGCCGATGACTCATCCGTCTTTGCGGTTCAAGTTTCAAGTCGCTTCAACTTTTATGGACGGCAAACAGGCAAACTTCACCGACAAATTTACGGTCTTCATGTCCAGCGAACGTTAATATAAGCGAGATCGCGCGTATTTTGGGTTGGTTATCGGAACCATCGTGCCATTTCGTTAGCGACGCGCGTAATTAGGTATCCGATAGGGTCGCAAATTGGACCGCAATCTCCAAAATTACACGATACCAGTACTAATGTAACAGGTGTGAGGAATTTTGTACACGATCGTTTTATTACTAACTGTTATTTCTTCATAAGCGGTATTAAAGAATAAAAAATCTTGTTAAAACATAAATTTTTATATATAAAAAGAATTTATATGGTATTTCTTTAAATAAGATTTCTAAGAAACTATGCTTGTTGCATGGGAATAAAAATTTTCTGTATTTATGTTGTCACACGCAATTGTTTTATGACACTATAATATATAAAGTATAATCATGAATATCAAATTAATTTAATTTATTCTGCGAAGTCAATGGCTTTATGTTCTTTCTCGGTAGTGTTTAAGTTTTTGCTCTGCTTCATCATTGAAATCCCCAATTATAATAATACATCCTTTTCAGTTTAATTGAGTCGGTTTGTACTAAATTACAGCAAATATCTGAGGTTATTAGAGAGTTGGAAAAAAATGTGTAAATCGATGCAAAACAGGTGCGTTGATAGGCAATCGAGCTCATTAAGCAAAAAGTACTTCGTAATGCCGAGGGCTAATTACATTTTTAAACTGGAGCTCCGGGCTCGCAATCGGAAATTTATCGTTTAAGTATTAATTAAAGCCGCGGACGGCGAGGAGAGTTGATAAATATACCTGATGTACTTAAGCCATCCGTTTACGTTAATTATTGCACACCTACCGACGCGCGCATATTAATTTTTATCCCCGCTTCTCCCTTCCCGAAATAATTATTCGCAATTTATACCGGTCGAAGGGAAATATTTTACGAGAGACAAAGAGCGGACCATCTCATCTCTTCTTTCCCCTCGGAAGTAAAAAAGCTGAGGTTATTAGCACCGCATAGCGGCGCAGCTCTTCTGAGGCTACAATTCGCGTTACGGATGATCGAGTGGAGGCTCGGTTCGATGCCGAATTAACAATGAATCACACGATCGGTAACGTACGGCACAATGCCGTCATCTTGTCGTGGTGAAAACGAGTTTTGGGAACCTTTAAACGACGATTAATCGTCCTTTATCAAATGCAAATTCGAATTGAGCAACGACTAGAGAGCAGAGCCTTTTAGAATGACTTCTCCGGTTCGTCCCATTTTACGAGCCACCTGTTCCTCGGGATTCGGACCCTGAGAGGCGTGCACCACTTATTAATCGATGCCCTTTTCGCAATTTTAATTCGCCACGGACCGAACGGTCTGTAATTAACTCGAAGGCGTTCGCTGCGCCGTTAAAAAATTATTTAATGCATCTAAATTTGACGGCGAATGTCCTTTCAGTAATTTAATCCCGTATAAAACGATTGTAAATCCTACCGGGAGTATTGAACGTTAAGGAGATTAAGTGGGCATTGGCCCTGACAATTAAGCCCAAATAATTTGCGAGAGAGACTCTTTCGCACGCGATCCCCTCGCATCGAAATTCGTTTGGTTTTCGGCCGGGGCGGTTAATTGATCGCCCCTCGCGCCCAAACAATGATAAAGCAATAGACATTAATTTAGTTTCGGCTCGAACGCACCAGCTCCTGTCTAAGCCCCGATACCGTGTACCTCCTGTAAAACAAGGACCGAATTATTGGACGCATTAAATTTAATGGTGTCCTGGACGCAACGCCCTGACACGGTCTCGGATATGCACCGGCTCTGTAAACTGCCGTGTTCCATCTATTCGATACAAATAGACATGATCACTAACCTGTGCATACTCACGCAATACTCATTAGTTGTACCCAATGTCGATTCCATCCAGTATTTACTATGTCCACAACAAGTTACTACATCAATTTTGATACATTTAACTATCTAAAACTCTCATCACAATTTACGTTTAAATATGAGTTGATGTGGGAATTGAATTGGGTCAATTAGCTTCAATACGGATGATGAAGTAATATCGTCCATGATACATGATAATATATAGGTTCTATAATTGCTACGGAATCACAAAGCGATTAGAAATAAAAATAAGATATTATACTCAATAAATTCTGATTCAGATTCAAATAGTTATAATAATAGGGATTTAAACTAGAAAACAATACAAGATCAATGAAGCTATTTCTAGCTCTAAATTTGCAATAGAATTAACTTCGGGATTCGGTTGGGTTGGTATTAACAACTGCAAGAATGAACAACAAGACCAGGAGTTCATAGGCATCGACATTCACTCATCCCATTTATTAGTTATCTTGTTCATACGTCATATATCCTGCCAATGCTAAGTTGGTACTTTGGCAAAGCCAGGACGATGTATAAAATATAAGAAATTATATTGTAGTGAAGCCACGGAGTAGGCTAGGATTTATACAGAATAATCTTGAGAGATATTAGACGAGGTTGAAGGGTGTAGGCGCTGTAGTTTGAAGACGATATGGAAAACCATAAACGACATAGAAGATGCTAGATAGACGACTCTACAGTTGTATACCAATGCATAGAGCGGAAATTTTCCTATAGATTCAATATGGTTACGGAGTTTTGTCTGTATCATATAAGAATGTTATGACGCTGTAAACATTTACATATGGTGATTATACGCGGTTTTTGCAGCTTTTGGGGGGTAAATACTTGTGGAACCATGCGATCTACTAAACTTATATACCACTGTATAAAGCGGACAATTTCCTATGGATTCAATATGATTACGAAGTTTTGTCCTTGTCATATAAGAAAGTTATGACGACGCAAACAGTTACATATGGTAATTATATGCGATTTCTGCGGTTTTTGGGCGGAAAATGCTTGTGCAACCAAGCGATCTACGAAAGTTATATACCACTGTATAGAGCGGAAAATTTCCTATAGATTCAATATGATTACAGAGTTTTATCCTTTTCATGTAAGAAAATTATGACGCCGCAAACAGTTCGATATGGTAATTATATGCGATTTTTGAAGTTTTTGGGGTGAAAAGGCTTGTGTAACCATGCGATCAACTAAAGTTATACACCATTGTATAGAGCGGAAAATTTGTTATAGATTCTGTATGGTCTCGAAGTTTTGTCCGTATTATATAAGAAAGTTATGACGCCGTAAACATTTATATATGGTAAGTATACGCGGTTTTTGCAGTTTTTCTTTGGGGAAAATGCTTCTGCAACCTTGCGATCTATTAAAGTTATATACCACTGCATAGAGCAGAAAATTTTGTATAGATTGTGTATGGTCCCAAAGTTTTGTCTGTATCATATAAGATAGTTATTATCCCGAAAAAGATTGAAATGCACTTCCAGTAAATCTGTTGCACAAAAAGAAATGGTTTTAAAATCTCCTATTCGATTTTTGTTATGCACTGATAGAAAGCATTTGCTATATGATTATACTGCTTTAGTTTTTAATTTCTACCAAGTAAAAAAAGTTGTATAGAGAAAAGTCAATCTACCTATTCTATGCACAGGGTTGTTTATTAGATGTGTTTTTGACAATGCCGATAGATATTGACCGGACAAAACCCGGATTTAGATGGCTCAAAGTGTGTTCTTTTCAAATTCATAATGGCAGTACGCAAGTTTGAAGTTTGATAATTTTGAGGTGTTTTCGATACCCAGCAGAGTTATTTATTTTTTTCCACTATTGATATCATGATGTTGACAAGACTAAAGGTTTTAAATGAAGAAAAGATCAGGCTTTATAATGGTATATTTAATATTCCACTATCTCTACAGACAACGAAGATATCGGCTTGTAAAGTAGATGGAAAAACAAGGGTAAAAGTTTGTTGCCCCTCCTTTTTAAATCTACTTTATTGAGTTCTTTCTAAAATTGAAAGTATAGATCCTTTACGAAATTCACCTCAGCTTCACATAAATTTTACAGTTTGCATAGGTACGTGATACATTACGTGTTAAGTTATTGCCTGCGCGAAGTTGAGAAAAAGGTACCTCGGATTAGCATAATTCCACCGTCAAGTTCGACCGTTTTTATTGGGAAATCGTGCACGAATTACCCGTGCCGTTCAGTAAATCGATCTACGGATTATCTTAATGGGTGTAATAGTGGTTATTATGCTATTGGTCAGGGATGTTTTTGCGCGATTCATTTTCCTTTTTGATTCATAAAATTCTTAATAACTTTCATGGGATCTAATAAAAGTAACAACCAAGACTAATTTAAATGGAAATATTATTATATGAAATGCATTTACGTTGCGGTTATTAAATGACACCAGGAATTGTGAAAACAGCGCCATCAAACAAGATCATAAACGTAAATAATAACAACTAGCAATCCGCTGAAGTACTGTCATTACAATAACATGAATTATAGAAATCTGTTTGTTTATTATTATTATTCTATGGCTTAGCAATTACTTTCAGAACATAACTTCCAGTAGTAAAGTTGGTAATTTTAAATGCAATGAAAATTGAGCGGCCGAGCGCATTTCTTAAGATGGGAAAACTGAAATCACGCCTGATTTGAACTCGGTGCAGCGTGGCGTAAAATAATTACACCAGATGGGTCGTACTATTATCTCGAAAGCGGTAGTTCTAACGAGAATTTTGCAGTAATAGTGACGTGGAATTTGTTACGACTACTTCCGTATCTGTTGTTCAGCGCAGAATTTTACATGGAAATCCTTAAGAAGAGGACTCGATTCCGTTTTATACGTTTGCTCTAAACAGAAAAAGTGACACAATACGACCCGGAGTGAAGCGGTCGGCGAGGGGCGTCCATATGCGAAGAACGGCCGTATTCAATTAAACGCACACTCGACGTGTAAAGATTTCGAGGTGAGATATGTTTTTCTGAGCGCCCGCTAGAATTCGAAAATTTCCAATGAAAATCAGCGCCGGGACCGGCTCGTTCGAGAGCAAAAAGCGGTTTCACTCGGCCCCCGATATCGCCGCGCCACCGCTAAATGACGCCGTGTCGCGTTGAAAAATTTTAATTGATTTCTTGATAGCCGGCCGCGAAGCCATCTACCCGGACGACGTGCAAGTGAACCGAATGTACTAGTTTTTGCAACGGACCGCTTCGTCTGACCAACGATATTCGTCGCGGAATCTCGAGGAAAGAACTTGACTCGCAACATATGCTTTATGCCATAAACGTTTAGGCTTACGTTCACGTAGCAGCCGCTTCACAGGGTTGGATTAAGCTAACTATAAGACAATGTATGAATTAATTACCACATGAATTTATAATCTATTCATTAATAATTATGTTATCTCATTAAACACAGTGTTAAAGCAAATTGTTTTGGTGATTCATTTCTTTTTTTAATTAGATTTATACTCTATTTTTTAATTCGGAGGAGTGTTTTCAAATTGAAGCGACAAAAAGAAGTAATATCGGGTTAGAACTAGTTCTAGGTCTTGTGTTAGTTCAACATAGTATTATCATATGCTAACTAGCGCTACCTATCACTGCCACTACAAATTTTACTCCTCCGAATTAAAAAAATAGAATATAGTAAAATGATGTAAAATGATTATTTTGTATTTACTTCGGGTTACACGTTAACCTGAAAATGATTGTAGATTTTAAAATACGGTCCTGTGTAAGGATGGTGACGAGGACGGGTAACAATGACAAAGTCGGTAAAAAACGCGCCATAGGACGCGATTCCTTTCAGTCTGGTCGCGCCGCGTCATCTCCAGACGATTTACCACCACCATCTACATTTTGCACAATTACATTAGAATTCAATACGAGAGAAGACGAGGTTGGGATTTACGCGTGGGAATTCCACAAAAAGCGACGCAAAGTAGACAATTTCGAAATCATTCCAGCAGCGCGGACTGAGATTAAGTCTAATTGCGCTTAAGGACCATCAGGAAAAAGCTCGGCGACGTCCGCTTAGATTGGCGATGACTTAAAACAGTATAGATGTCGGTCGTCGCGGTGCAAGAACTATAAACGGCCGTAATAAACTTATTCTGTTGTCTATATCTGCTCCGTACATCGGTTCGGACCGACATAATTCACTTTCAGCGTAAAGCAGCTGTCGTCCTTCTTGCTGCCGTTATTGAAGGAATAAATAACAGTTCTTCTACGGCCTTTAGAGCTGAAAAAGTTTTAATATCGCTAGGAAAAAGATGGAATTCTGAGCCGGTTTCTGTTCGTGCCTTGTTATTTTTTAGTATTTAATATTTTAACCGGATATTATTCGTTTTAATAGAACGAGGTTTCGTCTATTGTCGCCAGATATGGAAATCGATCGGTCCGCAATAAAAGCACAAAGGTCGACGCCGGCGGTCCCCTTTATAAAGATATCACTGCCACATTGTACGAAATATAAAAGGTATTCCCTATACTGACTTGTAATTAAATCCCATACGTTCGGCAATAAAACTCTAGATAACGATCGAGGCGCAAGTGAGGCCGGCGACCGGTCACATAAACACCTAAATTATATTCTTAATTGCAATTAAGTCGATATTTATGCCCGAGGCAACCGATTGAGGTGCCGGGATGAGGAAACATGTGCAAAATCTTTAAAAGAATATCCCACTTAATCTATTCTACTAAAAATAACTTACAATGAATTATATAACAATTTAAGTACATAGTGTTGTTCACTTTGTATACACCAAAAAGGAAAATCAAAGCTTATAGTAGTCCGGTTGAGCGAACACGGACACATATACGTTGTTGGTCGGTCGGGTCGGTGAAAACGGGGTCGAAATCGCCCTGATGTTTATTGGAGGTGGCCCGAAATGAATTCCACACACGGTGGCATTTGCAGAGGGACTTAAATTTGAGAACAGCAGCGGCCGGTACGCTGGCTGTTTATTGTTGTTGGGCAGTTGTTTGCGAGCTGGAGCGCGGTTCTGCTCGGTTACCGGAACATTTCCGTCGTGCCCCACGGCCCTCGATGTACGACTGATGCGTTTTGTCCACCGACACGTGTACGCGTTACCGTGTTTCGATCGGACGCTTATCGCGCATTTAAAATCTCTGCTCGTTTTTCGGCGCTTATCTTGCCGGAAGGCACGATGTGCATCCAACTAATGGAAAATAGTACGTATAGGGCACTAAATTGACCATGTCGATGACATCAAAACAAAACGATAACACTTGAAAAAAATATTATTTCAATTTTTGAAAACTCTAGGGAATTTGTTGAAATCGACTGTTTGGAAGTGGCTCTGAAAAGGTGAGGTTTTGAGAATGGGCCAGTACCTTCTTTCGATACGTATCTGGGATTGACTTTTGTCCAGCAAAGTGTATAATAAAACGTAACGAGAACAGGCAGGTTCGAGATAGGACCGAGTTTTCGGTCGTCGAGTACACCCCCCAGTTTTTTGATCGATCTCGTGTAACGAGCGGGCCCCAACGACGACGACGACGACGACGGCGATGGACGCAAGGCGGCCCCGATGCGATGCCCGTCGGGCTGCCCGTGTGTGTGTTTTTTAATCTGGGAACCTCCCAATTAGTACCGAAACATAAATATTGGTACTCGTTAATACTACCTTACGGGTTTTTCACGTTTTTAATTTATCGCCGCCATTTGTAAACGATGCGGTGTTGCCGGGCATTTGCGCCGCCCGACGACGACCGGCGACGTGCCCCAGACCCTGGCTGATGCTTCGGACGCATTGTTCTTGACCCCTACGTAGCCCCTAGTAACGATCCCAATATATTCTTCTGGCGCGTCCAGATTACGGGTTTGTTAAGCTCCAACCCACGGAACTTAACGACGCGCGCGTCTTTATTGATAATTGCCCGCGAAATGTTCCAAGAAACCCCTTTCAAAATGATTTATCAATACCGTACCAATTTTCTTTACACTACTGAAACACACGCCTTTCAACAAACCCCTTTTTATTTCATTTCATTTAATAAAATAAATAAAAATTAATAAGTCATCTTTGGTACATCTTTGAAGAAATCAAAGTATCACTAGATTTAGAATTAGAAACATTCGGATTTAGCCGTACGTGTCTTAATGTTTCTAGTTCTAGGTCTAGTGTTAGTTCTAGTTTTAGTTGTTGGTCAACGTTAGATTGTTGTATATTTTTCTTGAACTAAAACTAGAACTAACCCTAGACCTAGAACGAGAAACATTCGGTTTTACCGAATCCGAATGTTTCTAGTTCTAGGTCTAGTGTTAGTTCTAGTGGCAGTGTGAGGTTGCGCTAGTTAACACTAGATACATCACTATGTTGCATATTTTTATTGAACTAAAACTAGAACTAACAGTAGGCCTAGAACTAGAAAGTTTCAGAAAGAAGTCGCAGAAAGAATATTTTCATTGTGAAAAATTTGTGGAGTGACGAACGTAACCGTATGAGGGTAGGTTTGGTAAAGGCAGAATTATGAACAAAATTAAATTTTAACATGTCGTGCCAGCAATTTGCACAATACTTAGAAAAAAGTTAACAAAATGATCTATTGAAAATATGCCGAAGTAATAGCAAATATAAGTTTAAGATTGAAAAATGTAAAAATACATAGTTAACCATGTAAAGTTATATTTATTTTATTTTATATCAATGAAACCAAATGTTAGCAATACGTTTCGTTTTGGTTAAGTTATAATAAAAATTTGTGAAACCTTTTTTTTTGGTCGACATTAAATCTCCGGGTGAGGTTGCTTTGAAAGGTGGCATCCCTAAATGCTAGTGTTAGTTCTAGTTTTAGTTGTTATTCATATTCATTTGTTGTATATTTTTCTTGAACTAAAACGCCCTTCACACGATCAATATATATTGTCAATATGGCCAATAAGTATTGACAAACTGTAATTGCCTCAGACTATTAATATTTATTGACAATCTACTTAGTTTTGCGTTGCCAATCAAAGATGTTGTACCGTCAAAAAGTTCTTGTGTAGTTATTATTTTAGCTTTAACAATAAAACGCCGGAAGAAAAAGAGAATATGGGCTAGGGAATGGCTTCTAAAGAGTGGAAATTAAACAAAGATGAACCATTAATCTTATTAATCATTTATTTAATGGATTTTAGACTTTAATTTTGTTCTTCTTAAGTTTGATCTCAGAGAATTAATTTTTTTCTTAACATCATCCCTAGTTGCAAAAGATGGTCGTATGCCTTATTTCGTATAAGGCATACGAAATAAGTAGTAGCTCTCTGTAGCTTTCGATGAAATTTAATAATAACACATCCCGATTTGCATATGTTAATGAACCATCCGGAGAGTTAATAGCACTTTCGTCCATTAAAGTATATCTGTCTGAATTCATTATTACGCGATATAATCCGTAATATAATCCTGTCAATATATCAAATATTTTCGTTTTTGTCAAACCATCCCATCAACATGTTCAATATTGACAATATGTCAATCTTTCTACTAACACGTTCAATAATATTGTCAATACTCAGATATTGATAACATATATTAATCGTGTGAAGGGCGCTTAAAATTAGATCTACCACTAGAAATTAAATTAGGCCAAAATTAGGGGCGTTCGAAACCACGTTCCTCTCAGGCATAAAAAACTGATATTAATCACAACTATCAGAAGTTATTGTTACACTAACTGAATTAAATTTGCCATTTAGAAGAAAATCTGATGTATTTTTTTGAAAAAAATAACGTTTTAAGGTTTATATGATCCAATCCTTAAAGAAAATCTTCGACGTATAACGTCTAAAAAGACACAGGTTCATTATCTTAGTAAAAACATACAAAATGAATCAGTAGGTTTATTGTCACAAATGACTAAAAAGAAAATTATAGAAATGGCAAAAAAAGCCGATTTTTTTTCTGTAATTATGGATACATGTCCCGATATCAGCCACAAAGAACAACTTACATTAATAATTCGATTTGTTAACTCCGAATCAAAGAATACGTATTTGGTGTAAGAACATTTATTGATTTTATTGAAATAACTGACACTACAGGACTCGGTCTGGCATCCATGTTTTTAAATAATTTAAATGTTACAATACGATGTTCAATAAAACTTCTTTTCAAAAAGCATATAGTTAAATAGATTTGATATGTAGATGACGTTTTATGTATATGGGAAGGTAGTCTTAGTGTTTTAGACGAATTTCATAAGTATCTTAACCAATTACATAGAAAATTATAAAGTTTTAAATTTTTTGGATCTTAAAATAAGCAATATAGAAGACAGATTGAATTTTAATATTCATAGAAAACCTAGTTCAGTTGCTAATAATTGATTGAATAATTCCATATGATTCAAATCATCCCTTATCTCGTAAGTTTCAGATATTTTATCGAAGGAATTTTTAATTACCCATTATTACAAGAGAATAAGATAGATGAATTTAACTATATCTTTGATCTAGCAAAAAATAATAATTTTCCTATAAAAGTAATTAACAATTTAATTAATAAAATTAGAATAAAACATGATCCTTTATTCTCCAAAGATAATGAAACTAAAAACTATAATCTTATTCCTTTTAACTCTATTACAGCATCTAATAAGAGAATTTGTCAGAAATATAATATTAATCTTGCCTTTTCTAATAATACAACCTTAATAAGGGTACTATTTAATTATCATTTTAATGATTATAACATTAATAAAGAGAGTGGTGTCTATCAAATTAACTGCTCTGAATGTAATAACATGTACATAGGGCAAACTGGCCGAAAATTGGAAAACAGAATAATGGAACATAAAAATAAAACCAATTCTAACGTTTTTAAACATAAAATTGAAACAGGACAGGAGATTGATTTTGAGAATGTAAAATTAAATATTGTTGCATAGATGTAACAAAGGTTTTAAATTAGATCTTTTGGAAGCTCTGGAAATTAACAAATATACTAAAAACAAAAAATATGAACTTCTCAATGACAAGTTGGATATTAAATCCAAATATAAGATGCATTTCGAGATTTTACTTAAAGTGCTATTTTTAGATCATTTGGAGCAGTTTATGTTTTTGTATGTTTTAATATAATATATTGTTATATATATTTATATGTTATATACATTTTTAATAAATTTAATAGTTATTAGTTTGCAATTTGCAACTTGTTCAATAAATAAATAGAAATAAGCATCTGAAGACGAACGGCTAAACCCGAAACTTTCTAATTCTAGGTCTAGTGTTTCTAGTTTTAATTGTTATTCAGCGCTATATTGTTGAACACTAGACCTAGAACGAGAAAGTTTTGGGTTAGCCTTGCGTCTTCAGACATTCCCACGTTTAAAGGCGAATTAAAAAAAATTCATATTTTAAAGACCCAAATTTAAGAGCTTTATTTTAAGCTGTATAAGTTTCTTTCATCTTCAAAAATAAAGTCAGATCATTTTGTTGAATTTTTAAAGTTTTCTCTACAAATCAAATAAACACTAATTTTAGCATATTTGCTATTCGACCAATTCAAGTGAAATTTATGTATTTATTGCTCGCGCTTCATAACACTATTACACTTATTAAGATAAGCGTAGATCGATTTAGCGAACAGCTTGGGTAATTCGTGCACGATTTCCCAATAAAAACGGTCGAACTTGACGGTGGAATTATGTTAATGCGAGGTACCTTTTTCTGAAGTTCGCGCCGGCAATAACTTAACACGTAATGTATCACGTACCTATGCAAACTGTAAAATTTATGTGGCGGCGAGGTGAACTAGAACTTCGTAAAGGATCTATATCAAGGGTAGTTTGTTAGATTTTCAAAGTGAAAAAGGGTTTTGGTTGGAAAGTGGTGTTTGCTCGCATCTGGATGGCAGATGTACTCATGGACAATTATCGGAAACTGATTTAGTACGTGACCGGTTCGAAGGGTACCAGATGTCCGCGGCTAAGGAATAAAAGTTAATTAATACGACCCAGACGAACCCGGATCGATATTGGTGTCAAAGAAACCCGACACCGTTAAGCACGATCGCCCATATTTGCGCGATGGCCAATCGAAGTCACATAATACTATGCGTGAGGCCCCACAAGAACAAAAGCTCCCAGAGGCTTAAAATCGCTTGTGGGGCTTTAGCTTTTCTGAAAAACGTCTACAACCATTGGTCGGAGGACCTCGCATCCTGTCGACATCGCAACCAACCGGTGCAGCTGAAACACCCATTGTTTTTTCCATGGCCCCCTTCGACTCCTCTGGTTGTAATTAGGAGGAGCATATACGAACACCATTATGAAGGGTGGAGTTCTAGATCCCCCTCGTAATTTTCTAAAGTGCAGTTGGACGGAGGCAGCCCTCCAGATAACGCACGTGAGCCGTTTTATCTCAAGCTTCGCCGGCTACCATTCTATTTACGTAACCCGATATATCCGATACGCAAGTACGTAGATGAAAATAATTGGCCGACCACTACAGGTCCTTTAAAATCCTTTAATTAGTCCGGCGCACCACTGCACCCTTCGCGTGTACAAGGACAAAGAGATTTATAAACAATGAATAAAACACGGCCTCGCCGCAGGACGCCACAAGGGCCTACTCAGAATAATGATACCTTTTTCTAAGGTTTCTTGCGCTATTTCGAGACGGTACTTGAACGCTGCTGCTGGCTCGCAATTCAAGAGGGCCGCCGTGGTCTATCCAAAAATAGTCGAGTGGAGGGCGAAAAAAGCGGACCGCGCTAAAATCGAGCGCGAAATCGCCCACTTGATTCCGGAAATCGTGCAGAATAATGCCTTCAGGCAACCTTCAGACTCACAGCTTAGTCTCTGAAACCACCCTGGTTTTATACAAAACTCAAGTGGTTAGAGCTTTAAATTTTACACCAAAAGTCGTTTTGTTAGACTTTTAGTTCTCTTTCATTTCTTTCTTTCCTTACTTATTCTGGTAAGCGTTTTAAGATAGATCTCATTTTTCATTTTTATCATATACATATATGATGATAAATTGCAGATATAAAAGATCGTTACGTGCAGAGTTTCAGAGCAGGTTATACATATTAAACGAAACAATAACTCTTTAAGTACAAACGAAATGTTATTGCATGGAAATTGGAAAGTACAGGTTTTGATATATCAAGGCTAGCAGGCCCGCAATAATAAATACGGAATAAATAAACGGAATACGTGTATGCAAGTTAAATTGTATCACAAACAGCAATTGTCGTTACTCGTTTAACAGAAACAGCGTCGTTATTGGTTGTCCACTTTGCTCGCGTAAAATACATAAAATATCACTTATTGTATCGTAAATATTGAAATCATAATTACGCATTGCCACGCCTTAGGCCGGTTGCTGTCAATAAGAACCTGGTGGTGAATAAAAGGGACGGCGGCATCTCGGTAGCCGAGTTCGTTTTCTGTTCGCGTTTATAAGGCAAATTATCTATTGCCTAGATAAATGTCAAGGTAGACGATCAGTCCGATGTATGTGCCGGGATGCATGTGTATTTGTCATGTCTGGGCCGGCCGACGGTTATGTAGATGTCCTCCAGTGTTTCCTTTTTGCTCTTTTTGTTGGAGCGGACGCTCCGCGGTCCGGTTGTCGATGTAAAACGCGACCCGTACACGTAATAAATAGTGGAAAATGAGCAAATGGTCGGCGGATATCTGAGGAAGTGCGCCGCGACTGCGGCTCCATCTATAATGAGCCGAATGAATTATTCATCGCCGCCACAATGGGATAGATAAAACGACGCGGATGAAGTTGTTATTATTGCTGGCAATGCGAGGTCGCAATTACTCTTTTCTATCTAGATCTGGTTAACTCTTTTGATAGGCTCGGTTCTTGGTGACGCGGAAAATTAACCGGCCGAGTTTTACGGTCGCATAATTGCGTTTTACGCCCGTTCTACATCGCAAGATACACATCCAAAGCTCGCACCGGCACACAGACTCCACCGTACGATGTAATTTGGACTGGTATTAGCCTGTAATTTTCCATGGGCCCTGAGTACGGCCCTAATGGGCGCATTTACGCGCGGGATTTTTATATAATTAAAGCTTCGGGTCAAAAGAATCAAGTAGCTCCCGTGAAAGCACAAGCACGTTATTTTTTTATTTTGGTCCCAAATTATAGGAACTCCGTGGTAGTAAAACGCTGGTGGGTGGTTAAACTCGGGAAGTTTACGACGTACACTTTTAAGTTGCTTTATTTTATCCCAAAAAAACTACTCATACTAAATAAACCACTTCTATTAAAACTATTACATGAACAGAACGTCGTAAAGGCAATTATCTTACGAGATCTCTATTTAGTGTTGTGTTTGACTTAGAGGATACAATTTACCGGATTTCAGGTTCAAATTAGAGTTTCCAACTTCCGCATAAATTCTCAATTGTCGTATATAGTAACGTTTATATAGTTTAAGTATCAAAACTTGTCATAATTGTAACTCAACTCGTTACTAAAATACATCTCAATCCATCCGTCGAAGAGCTTTTCGAAGCGCGCAAAACATGGGGGACTAATGGCCAAAGAGTTAAAGAGTGTTCGTCGAAACTCGGGCCGAGTAAAAATTGCCGAGGTAAATTTAAAAAATGCCTTCATCAAGGGGAACTTCAGGCATTTGCCATCGCTTACTCTGCGGCGAAATCGTATACCTGGAAAAAAAGCGCACATCCCGCCAGAGACTGTAATTATCACTTAAATAAACAGAAATGCTAATTATACTTTTTTTCAAGAGAGGATATTACCGCCGACGGACCCCAAAAAGAAACCCAAAGCTGGACCACCACAACAGACATTTTATTTATGCAATTTCTCATCAATTTAGCTCCATTTCGTCTGTCCTCCTCTTTAGTTTTTCTTGTCTTTCTCGTTAGCTCCCAAAGACGTTAATTAGTAAGTCGTTTGTCTCATGAGATGCAATTATAACACGTAAACAACTTCTTTATTAGACATCATTGATCTACCTACTCACTTTTTCTATAACTTTAATAATTTGCAACACATTTTAAACACATTCATTAATTATAACCCGCATTTACAAGAATTCATTCGATTACATTATAAAAACATGATACAAAGTAAAATAAAACAAATTAAAAAATATGAAAATACTCGCACATATATAAATTTAATTTGTTCAGTATTTTCATTAGGATATCATTTTCTAGTTTCACCTGCCTCGTTCCCATGAGTATTCATGGCGCACAACGGTTTTAATTTTGAATATCCGATTGCATATGATAGCAGATGAACCTATCAGGCATATTTAAAATTCAAAACTCGTTGATGCGTGTTCCTTCGCAAAATCGATATCTCACAATAATCGGCTCATTATTTATTTATAATCACCCTTTTCAATAAAAATATGCAAATTTATTTATATATGCAAACACATAAACATATTTCACGCATAAATTACAACAGAAATGTTTATACCAACAAGAGTGGGCGAAAAAATTAATTTGCTTTAAATGGCGTCCAGTCTGACATATTATCAGTTAAGCGTACGTAGTTTAATCGCGATCTTAATTAGCAGCTTTATATAAGTTATCATGAATTTTATCTGATAAAGTGATTGACAGCACAGTGTCTACTTGTGATGATAAAGCGCTGGCCAGGTTTGGTCCCAATTAACGATCCAAATAAATCATTTCTCAGACCATTCTAATATAAATGTTAAACCACAATGGTCGCCCATCAAATGGGTCTAAATTGGATGCCGCCGGTTATTTATTACGTATCGATTCCATCTCAAAGCACACCTGCTGGTAAGTTAAAAACAAAAATTGTTACTTGATTTGATGAACTGCTGAGAATTAATAGAATCGTAACATTAACGAAAATTGCCCCAATTCTCAACTGCTATCAGTGAATCCCAACGAGAGACGTCCTTTCAACCTCCCAGCGGAACTAGAACATAATAACCATCTCTCTCGTTTCGACTGCGAGGAAAAATGGCTCAATTTTCCGCAATCCCCCTAACAATAACTAATGGGGTCGTACTCTTGGGGGACAAAAGAGGAGACCGACTACCGACGATACACGCGCGCATACAAATTTAGTCGCGAAGAGGCAATCACTCTCTTTTATTGGAGGTGGAGGCGGCATTAGTGAAATATCCCCGTATGGATCTTGGGATGAATTTCAAAACATCGAGGAGAATTGCAAATTTTTGGCCACGACGTCAGCCGATGACGTCGCATGCGCGTATTATCGCGTCTAGCAGGTGAACGCGTCTTCTGCAGTTGCCGCCCTCGAGGGCTCACTGAATCTCGTTGAGCATCGAAACACGCTCCGGTAATCATGCACACACCATCCGCCTATGACAAGGGACTGTTTTCGCTTCGTCGGCTCCACACGCAGAGACGTGGGCTCCTTTGACAACGTCTCCTTCGCGAGGATCGTAGATTTTCAGATAACTAAACCAAAGGATTATATCTACAGCATGATTTAAGATTACCGAACTTTTATTTAAATATTTTGAATAGGATTTGCTTATCAATCGTGTAATGCATCTAAGTCAAAATGCATTTTGGTTTTCAAATGCCAATTTGTACATTTGCATTTCAATACAGTACAATTTTCCTCGTAACTTGAAAATCTCGTAGAGAAGTTTGCATTTTAGAGCTTTTGCTGATAATAAACGCGTCTAAAGTTGTTTACCGTTTTCATTTCTTTTTTGAAGTATTCCAAACTGCTTCATAATAACATTTTCATAGTTGCTACAAACTCTTTCCGTCATTCATGTTGTAATAACTTACGTTATTATTGGGTTTTTGTTAGGAAGTTATACTCCACAGAACTTTCAATTAATTGAAGATTAATTGTCTGGATTGTCTGGGTATTTATGAACAGCTACCAAAGTGTTAGAAGAAATATCTTCAGATTCTATATTTGATTCCAGACAGTTCTAGAAATAAGTTTTGAAGTGATCCAAGTAAGTTCTGCATTGAGAGTAAGAGTTAGATTAGGACTGGTCATTCTTTCTTGGGTTTGGACATTTGTAAACAAAACTCACCTTCCTCAACATTCTTACCCCGGATGATTTTGACATTTCAAAGGACTCTTCTTTGGTTTTGTTTTGCGACGAAATTATTATACTCTTCGTTTGTCTGTGACCTCGACGTTCTTTCCAGCGTAAGGCTACCTTTGAGGCCTCCCAACTGTTGATTACTTGTTTTAGGTGGCTTTTTTTATGTCCACAACCGGGTTGGGGTCCAATAAAGGGCGTTTTCGCTGCTTCTTTGGCTAGCTTATCCGGGATCTCATCATCCTCAATGTCTCTATGACCTGGAAGCCACCATAGAGTAACATCATTGCCCCTAACGAGTTCTCTTAGATTGCTGGTACACTCTCTGATCAGTGCGGAGTCACACGTGTAGGCCTGAATTGCCTTTAGGCCGGTCCGACTGTCTGTGAAAATGTTTATGGATACACTTTTCTGTCCCTTTTGTAGGTTCAAATCGGTGCAGAACTTTATAACAAGAACTTCTGCTTGAAAAGTGGTTATGTCCGAGCTGAGGGGTAATTTAATGGCTATTTGGTCCACTAATTACAAATTAAAACTTACGGTGTTTCATGCAAGGGTTATGATGGAAAGTACGTTGGTCAGACCAGTCAGTGGCTGAAATGTCAAATCTCTAAACATGCAAGTGATTGTAGACTAAAAATATCCAGTTATGCTTTATCCCAACACGTTTTGGAGGGCGGACATAAGTTTGATTTTGAGGATGTAAAAATCTTGGATTCAGAAGGTAATTATCATAATAGGCTGTTCTTGGAGATGGTACACATCAATTATACACAGAATGCTGTAAATTTTAAAACTGATACTCAGAACCTTAGCAACATTTATGCTTATTTGTTTGCCTTAGATAGGTTTAACCAAGGTTTAACAAGCTTCTCCAATGATATGTCTTTTTAGTTTTTTTTAATTAAATTTATATTGATTAATTAGAGTTAAATTTATTAATGATAAAAACATTTAGAGATTCTTTATAAATTAAATTTTGTTTTTGTTTAATGTTCATATGTTTGATAATTTTCTCTGTACACTGTACATCTTGAAATTTTTGGGAATCGTGTTTCTGATCAATTCACTTTTGACGATTTCTGAGATTTTACGCCACCTCAGCAAGTTACATTTTTGCGTTTTAAATATGGTTGACTTACGTTTTTTCTTTGTAAAATCTTTTAGCAATAAAATGCTCTAAAGAAGATTGTAATTTAACAATCGAAATATTAGCGATTTTAAAAAGTTGTTTAACATTTAATTCCTGCTGACTGAAAATCCGAATAAATTTTTTCTATTGTTTTTTATAAACAACCTTATCATTAGTAAGTTGTTGAAGGATTTGCAAATTTTCCTGCAAAAACTGGTGGTCATAAATACTCGTAACTCTGTGTTTCATACAACGAATGGTAGAAATTTTGTGTTTTATGTGATGATTAGAGAAATAATTTAAATATCGCCCAGAGTACGTTGTTTTACATACCAATTAAACTGAATGTTGTTATTAGAGTCTCGAGTAACTTTAGTATCAAGAAAGGGCAAACTGTTATTAACGTCCCTTTCGATTGTAAATTGAATGCTTTGATGAAAATTGTTAATACAACTTAAAATAACATCAACATCTTCCCCATGAACTCCTAAAATTAAATCATCAACATATTTCTTTATAAATTGTATACGAAAAACAGAATTATTGTTAGTCAATATCTTATCCAGCTCGTAGTCCATCACTATCAAGGCTAAAATTGGTGATAATTTTGACCTCATAGGGGTCAAAATTACCTTCACTCTGTTTATAAACCACATTGTCAAAAGTAAACTTTGAATTTTCAATAAGTGTTTTTAAACCTAATAAAAACGTATCTTTGTCCAACAACAAACTTCAGTTATTAATTCCCATTTTTCTTCAACAATCCTGTTAACCAAATCCAAAGGTATGACCGTGAATAAACACATTACATCAAGTGAGATCAAGATATGATCCTGTTGGAGTTTGTAGTCTCTAAATTTCTCCACAAATTGAAAAGTATTTGTAATATTGTAAGTAGTTCTACCACCAAACGTTGAGCTTAAAATATCAGCCATGTGTCCCGACAAGCCGTATGATGCAGTGCAAATTGATGAAATAATAGGTCTCAATGGAACACTCTCTTTATGGATCTTGGGCAAAAAATATGCTTTTTTGTAAGCACGGAAAAAGCTCTGAGGAAGATTGATTAAACAATCGAAATATTATAAAGTTGTTTCACTGATTATCATTTAGACCGTAAATCCCGACAAATTTACTGATTTTTGTTAATAGTTCTGCCTTCAATGGAGGGTGCTCAATTCCATTTCGTTTGGATACTGAGCTAATTGCTTCTGCACCAAGTTCCAGAAAACTAACCTTACCCAACATTCTTACGAATTATTTTTTTTAAATTTATGCCTTCATTCATTAATGTATAGTTGAGGTTAATTGAGCTTTAATTTACATCATGATTCACACAATATCGTTCCATTGTATATTTAGTGTTTACAAACTATGGGCTAATATGGTTGCTTAATAATAATGAAGTATAGGTTGATAATGATACATACATAATAATGTAATAATAACTAACAATTAATTTATGATAATAACGTTACAGTAACGTATAACCCGAAAAGCTAAAGCGATTATATAAATATTTATACAATATACAGCGAGGATTCTAGGAAACTGTTGGTCAATATTTGGTCGTAGTTTGTGAAAGATCAGTGGAGTGTACAAAATAACACCCTAAATATTTAAATTTCATTTCGCGGTTGGTGTAGGACCACCCTGGGAGCAACGCGAGCTTATAAGCGCAAAAGTTACACGGCCCAATACACAGGATCGCGATCTGTATCGGAGCGTGCGCTTTATTGCATACATTTTAAGGTCCTGCACGTACCGCGCGTCATCGGATATCGCTTACCCTGGGTATCTGGTGCAAACTCGACTGCCCGAAATCGTGGGCCGTATGAAGTTTCGCGACGTACGAGAAAGGTTGTTCCACCTGGATTACCTTTGATAAGGGGTGTTTTATCTAATGCCGAAGTTTCGGCGCTGTCAAACCGCAACGTCGCTCGTTATCTACGTGACCCACCGTGCAAATTATTGTTATCGGCGGCCGTGTTTCATTGGAGCGTGTAATGACCGACCAATAAAGTCCCTTGGCCATAAATAAATATACACATTTACATTTAGCGGTCGGAATTACTGGTCTACAAATAGATAAAAGCGTCCCAGATAAGTCCGGCACGGAGAAATTCCGCGTCATTAAAGTTCAATTAACAACGTAACTACACCGTTCGCTGTAACAAATGCTATGGCAATTGAAACAAATTGAACGTGTCAGGTAAAACAAACGCCAGAGTCATGTCTCTAGTAATAAATACGCGGGGTCTTTGTGTGCACAACAACATCGGCGGTCACGAGCCACCACGGCCCTACATCTCCAATATTTAAAATGCTACCTGGCGTAATTAACATTTGATATTGCGGCCGCGGACGTCGTAAATAACAGATAGACGTGCAATTATTTCCCATAAAAGTGTCACGGACGCGGCCAGAAATGCGACCGTCGCACGCTATCGCTCGTCTAGGAGTCTGAATGCAAAAATCACGTTAAATTATACCAACATGCCCCGGTAACTATTGGTTTCTGGCACCGGTATCTTTGCGATTTATTGCGGTCTCGCCGCGTCCCTCTCCGCACATTAACATATAAAACAAATGTTCAATAATTATCAGTCATTAATAAGTCGCCTCGGCCGCATAAATCCCTATCTAGGCACAATGCGGTTTGCATGCAATTAACGCTCGCAAGAATGGTCCTTGGGACGCTAATTGATGATCGTCGACCGTGAAACTGGTCGATGACAGTGTAAGATCGTTACGTTATCTTTAATATACATTATAGACGTTTTATAAATGAGGGACTAATTTCAATATAATTTGTATAAATAAAACATTACCTTCGTCTAATCGGGTTTTCGATTATCATAGAAATACGTATTCGTTAAAATAATCATACGAACAGGAATCGTCTTCGTTATTTCATCAATAAATCATCGTTCACATGCCTAATTACAATCTGTGCCGAACGACATCAAGGAACAAGATGTAACATCATGCCGCATATACGGGAGCAATATTTATTTATGAGTGGTGCTCTCGAAATCCGAACGATTTTTTCCAATTTCAATCGGCGAGCGTCGATGCATTCCGAGTGGCGATAAATATGCAGCAAGGTGGAATCGAACGGATGAAGCATCCGAAGAGGAATATATTTTATAATTTAACCGGGATAAATCTGATTCAATAGGATAAGGGCAATAAATAACTGAGCGGCGACGGATGATACAAGACCAAGGCCACACACTCCGGCATAACTCCTGCCTATCGGGGCACATCTTCGGATAAAGCGCACGCGGGAGAGACAAGTGCCGCACTGTCGCCTTGAGAAATTTATGGATCTCGTCCCTTGTGGAAAGTGATGTGTACGTCAAAGTGGGGATTAAGTGGTTACCCCACTTTAAAATTATGACGACGAGTGCTCATTTTCTGGCTGAGGGCCTTGTTTATGGACATCGAATCGCGCGGACAAGCAAACATGGGGTTAAACACAAGATTTGTCCGTCGATTAAGACCGCACTCTCGGCGTATTAATTTGCACATCTATAGAGTTGTACGGGCAAAAAGACTGCGAACACGGCGCAAGGCGTCGCGCCCCGCAGGAAGGCGTGAATTATGACAACGAGCCAGCTTTTTTATACACTCGCACCTTGAATA
The DNA here is from genome assembly GCF_036711975.1 of Onthophagus taurus. Taxonomy (NCBI): domain Eukaryota; kingdom Metazoa; phylum Arthropoda; class Insecta; order Coleoptera; family Scarabaeidae; genus Onthophagus; species Onthophagus taurus. Next base: position 24,515,327 of record NC_091976.1, on the reverse strand, counting down.
TTTTGATGGCGAAGCCCCGGGGTTCCTTTGTCCGCGCGAACACTTCCATGTCGCGCTCTTTAAGTCTCTGTGTTTTCGGGACGGGTTTACGACTCCACCTTTGTTCCGCTGAAATATTATGGCCGTTGGGGCCGGGCCAAGTGTCGCAGTAATCGCCAAAATTGCATGTTTTTAAGAGAAACCACATCCGTAAGGTACGAACGTGTCTAAGCGCCAAAAATAGAGCCCAACTCGATCCATTTTGGTGTCATCCGAGACGCCACTTCGCAAGCTCCCAACATATATCATTCCCTCGCTCACTGTTTGCAAACATTTCACCGAAAAACTGGGTGGGCGAACAAAATAAAAGAAAAAATAATAGTCCATCTCCTTTCCTAGTCCCATTTTCTTTTGTATATCTATAGGGCCTTTTTAAACCGAAAATGCCACAAACAGTAAGGCCATTGTTCGCCACCCGCGGGGAAAAGTGTCCCGCTTTTGTTTTGGGCGATACTCGACGGTCTCTGGAGGTGTCCATTACAGAGACAAGAATCTTCCGCGGGATAAACGGTCGGGGAGGGCCCGAGAGATGGGCGTGCGCGACCTCTACGATACCAGACGCAGATATTGTCAAATTTGGGAGCTTAACTTTTATTAATGACCGATCGAAACAGGACCCGGCCACATATATTATGTGTAATCGTTATTACTTGCCACCGTTTGGAGGCCGTCTCTTTCTTGGAACGTGGTAATCTGTTTTATCTACTCCTATGAATCTTTATTCGACCTTAGTGCATTAGATCAGGGTGGTCTTAAATCTTAAAATATACCTAAATATAAAAATATGTTTTCATTCATTAATTACATTATTCTATTGTAAAATATAACTACAAATAAATCGAATATTGTTGCAGTCATCAAATTATAGTAACAATACAAATATTCGCGGAAATAGGCAGGTATATCGGTTTCACAAGAAGTCAATACCTGTTTTTAAAGCACAGACACGCACAACATATGCGTATAAGTATGCATACGGTGGGTTATTGTTAAATTTCTATAAACGAACTCATTATACAGGTTAGTCTTTTAATGAAATTCTTGTGTAAACATTTCGAATTTAACGATCCGGAAATTTACAATGGAAATTCCGCTGTTTTATTATTTCTTCGATGCGCCAACATATTGACTTAAAGCGTACCCAAGTCGGCTACTAACTTACCAAGTTAAAGGCCCCGCAGTCGTACCTATACAAGTAGTCATCACTAAAATTGCAAGTTTCGAGGGGATTCGGGATCTTGTAGATGTGTGTCATTTAATCAAATTATGCTAAGTTAGCCTTCGCTTCGGGTCAAATGTGATACAGTGTAGCAGACCCGGCGAAATAACTCGCAATTAAACGTAGGTGGGTTGATGGGAAAGACGGAAAAGTTGGGAAGTAGCTGGCTGCTTCCAACGGAAGAGGGAGCATAATCTCGTAACGACGCGACAACTTTCGGCACGTCGAAGTTTCCCTGCACTTTAGTTTCTTAAATATGGGGGCCATTCGAACTATGCCGTTCGTAAGTCAAAGCGCCTCTAGGAATTCGCTAATAACAAGCTGCCACCGCTCAAAGTTTTAAGAATTACCGCTTGGTTCGGTGGATGTTAATAACAAACCGGATTTTATTAAAAATTGTTTGAAATCTCTAACAAACACTCGAATGCCTCTCAACGAATCCCTAACCATTAGCGAACGTAGTTGCGTGTCGCGACAAATTAATGTATTCCATTTAACTTACAAACTTCTCCGGCCTTCTCATGTGCAGACAACCGTGGCATTTAATAACTTTTACGTCTACGGTGCCATATGTACCGCCGTGGAAGCATGATAAATTAAAATAGTTACGTCTCTAATTTCTCTCGTCGTTAACAAAGACATTTTTAATAGATAATATCACGTTATCGACGACTATATAGAATCCATTAGCTTTAATCAATAATTAATACCCGTTGCGTGACGGCTTCTATTTCTGCTTCTGTTACAACAATAAATTACCAAGTTCTAAGACCTCAAACGTGGAATTCTAGTTGACCGTTCCATTACGATAACTCTTTACGCCGTTCTATACAGACCTCAACCACAATGCGTTTCAGCGTCAACGAGACCGTCAAGAGGCATTGTCTCCACATTTCATTTACCACACGTTCTGCTTTTTGCTCCGACGACGTCGGCCGTTTCGAAAAGGGATCTAGTTTAACTACAACCACGGCGCACCTGCGAAACGGCCTATTGTAGGAGAGCACGTAGCATTAAACGCCATTAAAGTAAAGGTAACAGTCTCTACAGTTGAATCGAAAAGGAGAACAAGAAAATTGGACGACGTCTACCGGTTAATACAGGCTCACGTACGAACCTAGTTCCCAAATTAATCCCATGCATTTCCAAAATTACCCGCGGGTCCGCGCAAAGGTAAATAGTTCCCGACCGGGGGCGGCGGAGGTGTAACAGTTGGCGGAACTGTGTCGGCCGATCGATGTTTATTTAAATCGAGCTCCGAGTCGGGCACGGAATTAGGTCGGATGAACGCCGAAGATTCCGACTCTTGATTAAGGACATGATGGAATTTTTAATCGGGTTCGCTTCGTGCAGTTCGACAAGTCGACGTGGAATTAGGAGAATTCGAGGATTCGACGTCCGTCGACGAATTCGATCCTGCTTAAATAACCATCACTTAGAAGTCTTTAGGGAATCTTAGATAAATCTTTTTTTTTTGTTACAAGAACACGAAGAATGTAAAGTTTTAAAATATAAAAAGTCAAAGTAATTCTTGATTATGTTAGGTAATGTTATATAGAGTAAAGTCGATCGATATAATAAAGTTTTCGTTTTTGTAACGGAGCCAGCGCCAAGACAACTTCCTTAATGCAATCGAAGAAGTTCTTGCAGTCGTTCGGGTGCAGATGGAATGGAAATACAAGAGGCTCGTCGGAATAAGAAATAAGGCGGCAAAGCGGGTCGAAAGCTCGCGTGCATTAGCGTATTTCGCCGCGCGACTTATTAACGGGGTTGGAAGGAGCGCTCCTGCGAGAACAAAAACGTCCCTAACAAGTTTTGATCTTGTTTCGGGGGCGCCTTTGTCCGCGACGCCGTCTTTCGACTGCCACTCGACTTAGGGGCATTACGGTGTGTCCCCCGAATTAATCTTTTGAAAAGTTTGCCAAGTTTAAACGGATACAATTTTATCCTGAAACACAAAGGAAGGATGATGATATTTGAATAAAGGTTTTTAGAAGGAAGAATACAGTTAATTAAACGCATTTTATCTCGTTCTAATGAATATTAATGAGTCGTACAAATGAAATATAGCACGGTCGCAATTAAGGTCAACGTGTTAACCTTTGTGCACCCTTTGTGTCACATGTGATACGCATACAATGGATTGCGAACAATGGTTCGCACCTCCGCAACGGCAAAGGGTTAAATGACATGTAGGTAACCATATTATTTCTCCTAAAAGCGTTTCTATGCGCGAATGTTAAGTGATAAATTAATCTATGAATGTTAGTAAAGTAATTTATAAATGTTGTCTGATAAGGGAGACACATTCCAAGAGGTGTTGTTACGAATTTGCGGATACTAATGTCTGGGGCACAACTTACCACAAACCGTCAGAACCACGTCCGTCTACGTCGTTTCGAATTTTGGAATTGAACGCACGGGTAATACAACACAAGCGTAGCTCACCCGAAACGTTAACGCAATTTTAGCCGCAATTACGACGCACTCGACGTAATGCGAATGCCGCCGTCCGTCGCATCGTATTCCCCCGTGAATTATTCATGTGTCGATTCGTGTTTTATCAGGCGCCCATCTACGCTAATTCATAAACGCGACATGGGGCTCCGGCTAATGGCCTCACTCCCGGGTTATGTCACGTGACCTTTACATCAAGGGTAACATTTCCAAAATATCTACCAATGTAATCCAATTTATTACATAAAAACTTAAAAACGATTTTTATCCAATTAAACTGATAACTCTTTCTTTTCTGTAAACCGGATTAGAGGTTTAACGTATCTCGTTACTTCACCCCGGCCAATAAACCCACCTTAATTCATTTGCGTCCGCGTACCAAATGAAATTCTAAGACACGTAACTCCGTCACGTACTCGATTGAATCCGGATCTCCTAATCGTACAGCAAAAAGGATTTAATTTAATTTGAAATCCCGACGCGAATTAAGCGGTTACTATGGTGCTTTCGTTTACGCCATCGACATCTGGTGAGGGATCAAGTAGGATTTTGGAATCGTGGAAACCATGTTTGCGACAACGGAGTCCGATCTGGTGGTGTTATCTTAATTAGACAGTTCAGTTTCGATCTCTTTGATAAAGTCGGCTAAGACTACTTATATTTGACGTGTAGATGTTGGCGGGTACAAAGAGGCAACGATCAAAGAAAGACCATGACGGGGTTCGGAAGGAGTTGAATCGTTATTACGCCATCCGATATATCCGGAACCTGTAATATCGCCGCCGACCTTGTCCACACAAGCCGCAATACGAGGGACTCCTTTCAACCGATCTTTCTCCAGACAGTCGGTCCGCTGCAGATTGAAGTACGGCTCCAACTTTTATCGTCGGATTTCCTGTACAGACGTCCTAATACTCTTAGATAAATTGCTTGCTTCAAAACTTGTTTCTACATAATAAAATTATAAACTATTTTATTTTTGGTGAAGCCAACGATCTTATTTGAATTCACTGTTTAAACTTCGGGCAGGCCAGATATTTGAAAAATGTTTGGGAGAAAATAAACTCCGGGCCAGCCAGATATTTATTTCGGAATGGATTAAACTCCAGATATTTAAACCAGGAAATAAGCATTACGAAGATATCAATAACACTGTTCTATTAATTCAAAATTTTGGGTTTGTATACAAATCTTAATGCTAACTTAACAATTAATAAAGTGTTTTAAAGTAGTGTTAGTTAGAGCGATGAGTTTGGTCAGCAATGTTTGGTAATTTGTCTATTGATCTTATGAAGAAACTAAGATTTATTTCTAGTGAGGTTGTCTTTTCTTATGTAACTTCACTACACTATATTACTGTTCGGAGTTCATTCTTTGGTGAATTTCCGCGTAAATTGGTTGTAGTTGAATTCGACCGACTGCAGATGATTCCGGGTTGATCATTTGTGATGATATTTTCTTTGATAATAATAACATCACCAGGCTTGAAATTATCTTGTGGAACTTTCCATTTGTATCTCTGTTGTAACCGACTGAGGGACCACGCTTGCCAGAAGTCTTTGTTCATTTTTCGAATTAATTTCCATCTCAAAGACAAATCTTGCTGCTTGATGATTGTAGGATAAAAATGGTCTATCGATAAGAAAATGGCGAGGAGTTAAAACTGTTGTATCATTTATGTGGTTACTTAAAGGTGTAATGGACGGGTATGTTTCTATTTGATAAAGAAACGTTTAGAGTTCTTCAAATGTTAATGTTGTCTCCCCAATCACTCAGGTGATGTTTGACCGATACCACTTCGGCTTCCTAAATGCCTAAGAAGTGAGGAGCAGTTTAAATTGAGTTACAAGGCTGTCTTCAAATGACCGATCCCGGATGACTGTTGCAATCTCTGGCTGTAATAATTTACCGGCTCCAACAAAATTTGTTCCGTTATCACTCTACATGTGCTCACAGTGACCCCGTCGAGCAGTAAATCTTTTTAGAGCAGCCAGAAATGTCTCAGTGATCATATCACGTCTTCCAAATGAATTGCCTTTGTTGTCAGGCATACAAAGACGGCGATGTACCCTTTATATGATTTGTGCCCTCTTCCTTTCGTGGTACGAATTTGAATCGGGCCGGCATAATCTACACCAGCATGAGTGAATGATGGAGCTGGGCAGACTCTTAGTGCAGGCAGTTCTTCCATCATTTGTTTTGCTGTCTGAGCTTTGTATCTAACACATTTTACGCAATTAATTTATTTTTCTATGCCAGGTTTTGGGCCCTGCCCGTCATCAGTAGAAATCCTGCAATATACATACAATTCAAAATCGTTCTACAACCAAAATTAAAATCAACTTACGTCAGAAAACCTTTACAAAAGATTTCGCTACTGAGAGCTGTCAGGTTTACGCCTTGGTCCATAGCGAGGAATGGAAAACTATACGTTGTATAGTCTAGGATAAGAATCCCTTCTAAGAGCAACCTCACTCCCAATTTTGGGTTTTGCCCAAAGTGATAGGTAAAGTAAATTAAAGTAGGATTTTAATTTTGGTTGTTGGTTTGTAAGTGTCGTAGGACTTTTGTTCTGGTCCGTAACGACAGAAGAAATTAAAGTTAGACTTTAATTTTTGTTGCTAGTTTCTTAGTGTCGAAGGACCATGGTCAAACTCCGGGCAGGGCAGATGGAAAATGCTGTCATGCAAAAAGAAATCAATTTGCATAGCAACAGGTAACGTCATCTTTTTTTTTGCCTGTTTGGTTATTTCATTCTTTTTTTTATAGATGCCTGATAACAGTTTTGATTATTACGCATGATCTACTTTAAAAGTGATTTTAAGAGGACTTGATACAATATTATCTAAATGCTGTGGGTTACTTGACACAGAATCATTATTATTTAAGCATCAATATTTGCGATATAAAAATGGGAAAACATGAAAAAAGTTCAATTTATAATTGAGACTTTACATTAAACTTTAAAACAAAAAGCTAATATGAATTTGAATGTATTCGAACATAGTAAAATTCTCAGGGGGAAACGATGCATTACTTTTCCAATAAATCTAGTTATATGAGGAAGTAAAAGCTGATAATTCTGTATTGGTAGTTGGTAGTGAGAAGTTGATTTGTTTTAGTTGTGGAATCGTGTTATTTATTTGTGAAAGTCCGGCGGAGAGTAGTTTATGAAATTGCCATCCTCTAGAGGGATCCCTTGATCCGAGGACGCTTCAAACGCGGTTTAAACCGGAATCGATGGGTACAAAGGGCGCGGTGCACGTAATCGGATAGGTAAATTCGCCGGAGAGCATAATCCCAGCCTGAAATCGAATTCGTTGCTTCGCGCACGGCAGAGGTCTCTGTAAACTTCATTTGCGCAAACACAAGAGACCGGTCGGAGATAATTTCGCGAAATTATACAACGCGACGGAATATAATCCAGGAGAGTAGACAAATAATCGGCCCCGCGCGGCCCCGCTGCGCTCGCAATCCTTCGGGATCCACTGAAACGGAATATCCAATACGGGCTGTCACCGCAGATGTTGTGAGTTTAAACCGTTCGACGTTTGAATATTCAAGCTTCGAGGCCGCGTTGCGACAAACCCGGGTCGAGTCGTGTTATCGGGTTTGCGCACATATTAAACAGCGTTAGTACGCCGTTAGTCCGGAGGGTTGAAGGCTTCGAAGAAGTATTGATGGATTAGGACGAACTCGTCGAGCTTCCTGGTGTATAAATCCCCTGCAACTGCAAAATACAAAAAAAAAGTAGTGTGTCGCATGTTTTAACGTTTTTGTGCTTTTTATCAGTCGTCGTCCACCAAAGTAACTTTCCGGCGTCGTTTTTGCAGCTGCAGTCGCGTTTTGACTCTCGGATGCCGGCGCTGCCAAAATAACGATTTCCATCCAACCTCGGTCGGGTTAGATCCAACGGGATTTGTCCCTCGGGGCACCGCGGCGTTTTGTCTGTGAGGTTTATTTAATTGAATTAATTACAAAGACAATGACCCTATCTGCAGCAGCGTTAGCTTTGAAGTAGGGCCGTCTCGAACGTCTATACGCCCGGAGACAGAATGGATGTGTGCGGTTGCTTCTGTCGGTCGCCGAGCTCTCGCACTCTGTTCCAACCGCCAGAGGGGGACATTTTGGTTAACCCGCGTTAGTCCCCGAATGCACATCTTCTGCGGCGCCGTAATCGTAATCAAACAATGTCGGTTCTACTAGACATTAATTAATTGGCCCTCTAAAACGCCGCCAATGAATACTTCCACAAGATTGTTAAGTTTCAACAATCTTACTGATTGGGAATTGAAAAGCTTGCACAAAATTGGCATATCCTTTTGTATTTTCAGTAGAATTTCTTAGTCATCAATTTAAAAGGAACCGAAATCTAAGAGATTACTTTATTGACTAGTTAAATTTTATTTTTGCAAAAACTACAATTTAGTTTTCTTAAACGCTTGTAATTAATTTAAAAATGACCCCGAATAAAAACAACAGTCAGCAGTTTCGCTTAATTAAACTTATACATTGGTACGGAAAATTAAAAACAAACACTTTTGCGAGGCGGAAAGCTCAAAAGCGCAACAACGACCTTCGTTCGCGCAGTGCGGAGTAGAATAAATTTACTTTTACCCCGTCGTTTCCAACTGTTTCTGGATATGGAATCGCCCCCAAATTACACAATGGAATTTAATTACACGTCGCGTGGTGATGTTAAGCTTTTCTTTCTCCGCGTTTCTCCGTTTGTCTAAATCCCTTTAATACAGCGACTGTTACTTTTATTTTCGAGATTCAAATTAATACTGTACGTATTTTGGAAGTAGGAAATTCCGGTATAAAGTTCAAAGGTCGTAATTTATGTGGGGATTACGTTAGGTATTGTCCACAATCTGGTTGCCATATTAGTTCGAAAAAATTAATACTCCACCTACCGAACTGGGGTACGAGCAATGGAACTGTAAACAGCCATATTTTAGCGGGAACATTATCGCGTTAAATTCATTAAACCCGCGCTCTGGGTCATAAAGTTGCCGCAATGAACGCAGTTAAGGGTCGAGCGTCGTTTTGAATACAAAGCGGGCAAACGCCAGCGTCCCGGCGACAGAAATTAAAACCTCGAACTATTATTTTATTTCGCCGACGTACTTGTACGTGATAATCCTTAAAGGGCTCGTTACCGGAAGCGAAGCGCAATACGTTCCCAAATTGGAAGGGGTGGAGAACGGAAAACGGCTTGGTACACGTTGTGGAGTGCTGTCATTATTGTTATTTCTCTGTAGGTGCCGTTGTACTCGTTACCAGAGAGCTCGAGGCCTTCGCTTAAACGTCTCTTTGAAGCGCTGTTGAACGTTTTCCCCTTCTAATTTAACGAATTTCTTATAAAAAAAATATTATAAAATACATTTCACTCGTCTTTTTTTGCTTCGTTTTCCTTCTATTTAAATTGCTGGGGTTTAGGATTTTTTCTGTCTCCTACACTTTTCCGTGTTTTTCGCTTCCGGAACGAACTTCCGCTTTATCTGACAAGTGAAAATAATTAAAAAGCTCCTGCCAGATTTTTGCCCGTCTACGTCCGGCCCGATTTTTCTCTGTTGTCTAATTAAATGGAGCTGTGCGCCGCGGAGAGCAGCGAAAAAGTAAAAAAATTCCGAGTTTTTTGCTTTCTCTTTCCTACTATTCCACCCCAGAACGGACACGCAATTACTGAAATTAATGTTACGGAAGGTGAGTCCCCTCGATTTACTTTACGCGAGGTTTCTGTGTGTGAATATGATCATAAAAATGCTCTACGTGAGCTTAATTGGACTTAAAAAATGTGATTTTCAGATATATTTGTGTGTTGTAATGACACAAGATGTTCTCATAGCCTTAATGGGGATTATAAAAATATAAACCTTGCAAGACATCACCAAACAATTGAGTAAAGTTAAATTGCGGTAGAACAATAGGGGGATAGTCTCGTTTTCATCATTACATAAGCGCCGATTACTGTATAAGCGATGTTAAGTAGGAACAGGGTTATTATCCTAATGTCTAATGTATGCGACTTGTTGTAACCGGTCTTTTATTCTTTGAGAACGCAGGGCTGTAATTTGGATAATTTATTCTGCCTGTTAGTCAACAATTTCGAACGCGAAGGAGAGTTTGTAGCTTGCATATTTATAAAGACATTCAATTCTGACTTTATCTCTTGAACTTTACACAAGATCTATCTTGCAAAAAGATGAAGGTAAAATATCAACCTAATTTCGTGAAATTTTCTGAGTGATTTCCCAAAGCGGTCGGAGACAAATAAAAAAATCGGCTCCTATATTTATACAGGACCGTACCCGGCCGTAAATTCGTCCCAAACGTCCGCCGACGGTCTTAAATCACTCGGAATCTGATAAATTGCGCCAAATGGTTTCTATGATTAAAGTAATAAGGAGGAACGGACATTTTTGTGGGGATAAATCAAGTGCAAGGAAGAGGAGGAAGCCGGATGGTCGAAAAAAAGTCGAGCTTGCCATCTATAATTCATAAAGGGCAGATCAAAAAAGAGTTGGAGCTTAGGCCGCTTTAGAAAGTTTCTTCAGATTAAACCCGGTTTCAGAGGGACTTTGGAGGATTAACTACCCTTATACTTTATACGAAAAAATGTTTAAATTAAAAGAAATACAATCCCCCGTATTTCTTAAGTGTAGATGTTTGATTGGGAGGTCTTGCAAATAAACCTGGCACGATATAACGCGAAAGGAAGGGAGATTAGCTGTTTAGATTGTTTTTCCCTTTGCCTTTAGGTTTTTATGGCGGACATAAAACCTAATTAATCCACGTTAATGCAAACGACTTCCTTTATAACTGAATGTAAGGTGCCGTGGCTAGGGAGTTTCTTTATGTTATCGTATTTCTTATCGCGTTTGGGGACAAATTAGAAAATATATTCCGTTTTATGTAATGAACGTTTTTTGATAAGGAAATATTTGTAAAATTACGAAAATCCTTTACTACACAGTGTTAAAATTTTGATAGTGACTTCTCCGATATAAATTGCCGAAGACATTGACGCATGATGCTATTATATTTCGCGGGAAATTGCCAGAGCAGGCTTTCCCCGTGGACTTTCATCTCCTTTCACTTAAGCGAACGAAGGGGAGTGAATCTTATTGGCTTATCTCACTAGATTGTCTGTACAATATCAGATTAGTTCCGCGGGGTCAGAATAGGGGAGCTTTCGTCTCCGCTTTTCTTGGGGGGAACAATATAAATTATCAAATTCTGGAACGGACTTGGTTGAGACTTGGCATAAATTAGATTCTTTGGGACGATTGTCGCGAAACAGCCATCTTCTGTCATTATTTATCGTTACTTAGGAGATCTATTTATCTCGCCGGCTTTTGTTTTCGCGCTTGGATGGTTTTTGTTCTTCACCGGGTGGATGCGAGCTTGGAGTTTTCCGGGCGCACTAAAACCATTCGCCATTCAGTTGATTGTCGTTTTCCCTTGAGGATAACGACTAATTATGATTTTATAAATCGCTATAAGAATTCGGATCGGTTTGGTTCGGATTTTATCGCATTATTCAAGGTGGAGGCAGGCGTTATAAATTTTGTTTAAGCCGAATTATCAGATCGGCGCGGTCCCGCCAACTACTAATTATATCCATTGATACGTCGCTAAATTTCATGTATTTACGAGAGCACCCGCCTCTCGTCTGGCGAGAAAACCGGTACGATCCTGGATCCTTGACAGGACATTCCAACGTTTTACCGTATTGTATCGTACCACAGATGTCGGACGATAACGGAGATTATAAATAGAGGAAGGTAAAACAATTTTGCGGTCTGAAAGGAGTTCGGTCGTGGCATCTTCGTACCAATAAGAGTGGAGGAAAGTTCGCTGCGTGGCCACATGAAGGGAATTTAATTGGCCCCGGCCGGTGTCCCGAAAGTATTTACCCCCAAAACGCCAACCGCATAAATCATAGTGATCGCCTGTAGATAACGAGTGAATTATTGATCATTACGTGCACGGATATTTGCTTAAACACGTGTTTCGCGCGAACTTCGCCCGGCCGGTGAATTCGACCGTGAAAAATTGCACGGGCAGACCCGCGTAATGTGTGTTATAGCGATTGCACGCTTCTCCCGGCGAAATCGGACTGGTTGGGGCATACTAATTTGCCCGTAATCTTATTGGACCCTAATGTCAGTCATTTCCATTTAATTTATAACTCAATTTCGCAACGCACGCGGTTCTAGTGAATATATTTTTTCACTAGAACCATAAAGAACAAGTTCCACACTGAGAAAATCGATAACGACTTCGACGGGCCAAAGTTTTGGCAGAACTGGAGCACACGAGCCACTGCAATTCGTACGGGCAGTCAATTAGAACTTTGCGAATAAGTCTGGCTCTGGGCCGGATATCGATGGAATCTGCATAATTCGAGATATGCGCGCGATGTTCTTTCACGGTCTGTTATTTTTATGCATCCTGGCGTTTGTGAATGTACGTACCCAAGATTGTGAATCGGTGCCAATCGCTGAGCGTTAGTCTCTTTTTCGCGCAGTTGTCGTTTTCTCTTGCGAGTTCATTGAAACTCGTCTAAATTTACACGCAACGCCAGGAATGGCATGTCGGCATCCTCTTTATACCGTTTCGTAGACCACAATTTAATTCATTTATAGCTACGGTAGAATATTGTCTCGTGCAGCTGCGAACTACTTCCCCTTTATTTCTCTTTTATTCACCGTCACATCATCAAGTTTATATTGCTAGATACAACGTGTTGTTATAAAAAAAAGAATTAATCAAGCAATTCGTCATAGAGATTGGCCAATACAGAATTCGCAGGTGTTTTGTCCTTGGTGTTAGCTGTGGCTTTCGTTTCGCCGCCGCTGTTTAGTTGAAACTCGATTAGATACAGTTAAGAGTTCCGGTCGACTCATTAATTTCTGCCATCTTAATGGTATTTTTGACACGACCGATGAGATATACGAACCATCATTGGTTTCTATACCGCTGTCTCGGATAGCGCGTTTCTAATTCATTAGGAGTAACTAGTTTCTGTTTCCGAGAAACCATGCGATACGACAGCGGAATTTTTACGGCCACCGATTGGCGTTTTCAAATTACCGCCATATTTGGCTCTCGCACAACGTTTTGCCTCGTTAGGGGAAACCTAAAGGACCTAAGTGGGAATACTCAGGAATTAAAATTTCTCGGGTTAAGGTTGATGATCGTCGTTGAAAAAGTTTGTAAGTTTCCGGTTAATCCAGTAATTTATGACTAAAAATAGAGGCAAAGCTGGCGCCGTCTTGTAGGTAGACTATTTTCTGCTAATATATTACAAAACCAGCTTCCTGCCAGCGCATAGCAGTGAAATATAGTCCCGTACGCCTAAAATAGCAGGACGCACGCTATAAAATTCGCCTTACTCATACTCAGACCAAAGATTTCGATTAAACCCAGGCTGGAGCGTGTAAAACAGTTTATTTTTGATGCTTCGAGATGATTTCTGGTCAACCCTAACTCATAAAACATGTCTGGGGTTTTCACTCGCGCGCATTGTGAATAAAAACGTATATAATTTTTATTTATCATCATGTTCCTTGTGTTTGGCGATTTGCAACGATCCATTCTCCACGGTCCCACGTAATTAAGTGAGGACAGAACCGGACCGGCCCTACCATCTTGTTTATTTTTCAAGATAAAAAAAGCAAAAAATAATGGCCGTTATTGGCAAGTTTTTGCACGGACGCACGTTATCCCGGGCGGAAACAGAACCAAGAGCGACCTGTTTAGGGATGCTAAATGAGTTTGGGAATTGGGGACGGCCGTATTCAAATCCCGTAGGATCCGCCCCGCTTTTTACGGGACAACTGCTTTTTTATACCTGCAACCCCCGATATTCATGTTCCGGTTGCGTTTCGAAATATACCTAAAAAAGAAAGAAAAAAATAACCCCTCCATTGTCAAACGTCACGTTCACGAAATTAACGAAGCTTTAAAAAAATCGTTCTTCCATACATCACATTAATTGATGTAATTTTTTTTTCAATTAGTCGTATTAATTTATTCGATTTTTGTAGGATATGTGTTGGTTCTATAACAGGAATTCAGGGTCTTTGGCCGGCACGCCAGGAACCTTTCGCGAAATTATAAAAGCACAGGGGGGAGACAGCCAACGTATTTTATTCTACCGTTCCCGCCGCCTTTCCTGATTTATAGGCGCATAAACGGCCGTAACGGACGGTTACAACCGAAAAGCACGCGTAATTAATATTGTATCATAATTGTTTTACGATTGTTATATAAAACCGGACCGAGCACGCGAAGCGAGACGTGAAGAGGTTCTCAGCGGAAAATAAAAAAGACTAAAAAATAAATAAATAACCCACGTGCTTCGAACCTTACCGAGACCGTAAATATTCGAATTATTTATACCGGACCGTAGATCAGCTCGGCTTTGCGATTGTCCCAATAATCTGTCGTCCAAAACGGCTGATTTATCGTATCAAAGTCAGTGGCGCGTCGTTTATCCGAGACGTGGTGCGGGGAGAGATGGTTTCGAACGGGCCGCTGGGAGTTGTTTATTTTGGGCACGACAGCGCGAAATGGAATTGGTTTTAATTACGGATGTTAATTTCGCACATCCGCGTGCCGGGGTGATTGATTGTTCCCGTGGAATGAAAGAGCGCGCAACGGGGGAGTAAATAACTCGAAGCGAAATGAACGAATCGCGAGCATTTTTGTGCCGGCACCACGCGGAGCCACCCAATTTTCGGTTTCGGTTTGTTTATAACCGTGCAGATTAAACCCTCGTCATAATGCACGGAAATCGGCTTATCTCAACTACCCTCTCACGCACGAAACAATAACATTCAGCACATTTAAAAAAATACAACCGTTAATCTCCATTACAGATACATTAATGCAGTTATATTATACCGTTTCCCAATATCAAAGGTAAATTCGTGGCAACAATATTCCCGCTATCGCTTACGTGTTTTGCGTTTTACATAAACTCGTATTAATTAGGCGGATTATGGTCGTGATTAATCGCTATAATTTGCAATTAAACGACATCCCTTTATAAATCAGAGCTTAACTGCGACACCATATTTCATTAGCAAAGTATAGCTTTTACTGTTGCTCGACGAATCACAACGCGACCGACGTTCGAAGCGTCGCGACGGAGTTACAAATAAATTCTTCGTAATTAAACCTTAGTTTGGAACAGCTTTTTCAATACCACAAGGCACGAAACCAAATTTATTTTATACTCCTTTTATTTCTTATAATAAAAATGAAACTAATTGGTGTGCAAGAACTTTGCACTCATTTTTAATCTATCATTATTTGTAATTCTGAATTCTTCTAATTATTAACTATAAAAGCCTTGAACATTCCTCCCTGATTATGCTTGAAAACCACTAGGTTGGCAGAAAAACCAAATACATGGTTAGTACATCCCGCAACAATTCTGTATGATTTGAACGCAGAAGTTTATGGATTGAGTTGAGTTTGGTTGGTGCAACTCTCAACGTTGTAGATAGGTGTTCAAACAAACGATTATTCTATTGTTGAGCCTCCTAACATCTTTCATCAAGTAAAAGATGGCAATGCATTAATAGCCGAAATTAACCAACTTTGCAGATTGTGGACACCAAAAAGTATGTGGCTATTCAATATTTAGCCACATTCGATTGTGAACATTTCAGCCAATAAACGTCCCAGGCTAACATCGTCTTAATATCTATATGAATACTGTAGACATACAAATTGTTTTGTACAAAAGAATTTCAGTTCGGAGTTTGCCGTTGCCTGAATTAGTTTATTATGATCAGCAATTTTTATTATATCAAAACGTTAGCTATTCCGGCATTCCTTTTCCCTTTCGCCTCTTTTACTTGATTTAATATTGTATTATAACATTCATTAAATGACCTGTCACCTTTAGCATTCAACATTTCACATTTTGCAGCCTCAAATTTTGTCTGCATCGTTATTATATTTACGTAAAGCTACAGTAACGCGTACAGTTACGACAAACGACTGCAAAAATGTTTAGAAATAAAGTTGGGGGAAGCCCCTATTGATGCTGCGCGATACGTGCTGGCTACAAAATCGATTGTGGGTAGATATGCAATAGCCACAACACGTGGTGAGCAAACATTAAATACTCACAACGCGTTCTAGGTATTTTTATTTTTTTCAGAACGTGTGAATAAGCTTCAGGCGTTTACTACATTGTCGTCTATGGGGATATCAGCAACGACTACTGACTGGTACATTCCTACCTGATTGTACTTGAAAACCACTACGTTGCCAGAAAAACCAATACATAGTTTGTACATCATACAGCACTTCTGCATGATCTGAATGCTGTATAACCCAAGTAATATGGCATGAAGAAACATATTATGAAGTTCCTGCATTGAGTTGAATTTGGTTGGTGCAACTCACAACGCTGTGGATTAGATGTTCACGGGCTTCAGTCTACGAATAGGAACCTTGCCTATGATTTTATTTTACAAAAAGTGATTACTCTTTTGTCGAGCGTCTTGCGTCTTAGTTTTGCGTGTATCGATCCTTCCTATATAACTAGATGTAAGAACAGGTTCGAATACTAAAAGATAAGGATCAGAATCCATGGCACATTCGTCAATAACACCTCTTAACTTCTTAAAATACATTATATGGTTTATGGCAATGCAACAAAATCTGCCAGATAATTCATAATATTCAAATAAGTGTACTCATTGAAACAGATTAAAATAATGACCAAAAATAGGATAAAACAAGACAAATTTTTATTTATTGTGTGGATACTTCAAAAAAAAGTTTTAAAATTTATGAGAAACAATTCTTGTTCAGTCCAAATACAGTATGAAGACATCGTTCGTATAAATGGCCGTTTAAAATTCCGTTAGAGCTATTTTTACTGGGATATCGAGTCACCAATCCGTCACGATCGGGCCCCCCTCGTCTAATTTCACGTAGGCCCCACCTCGCGAACGGCGTGTGGCCGTCGTCAAGCGGCTGCGACGCCAGAAGCACCTCCTATTTCCTGTCATCGACGGTTGTGGCTGAAAGACGTCGGCGTTTTCTTCCAACGCGTCTCTACTTATCGAATAAAGGATCATTGGGAGTGACTCGAATAGAACGGCTGTCGCGGCAATTTCCGCTGAAACGCATCGCACGTCACTTGTTTCAGAAGTGTAGCCGTTGTGAATTTTCTTTTAAATTCCTTTCAAGTCTCAGATTCGAACCATCTCGCTTTCGTACTTATCGTCTTCTCTAAATTTAATTTGTGTAAAACCGGAATGCTTCTGGTGTTTTTGAGTCTTTTTGAAACCTTTTGGGAATCAATTGGGAATCGTTTCGGAATAATTTAGGAACCATTACCAATTCTTGAGAATCCACTCAAGAAGGATCGTAGATAGCATCTAATTTCAATGAGGAGCGGCATACCACAAACACATTAGAGTCGATAACTCCACTTTACTGGGAAATGATAAATCGGATCTAACATCCATTGTCATAACTCACTGAGAAACGTCTCGTGTGACCACGGGAAGTGGTTAGTTGTTGAGCGGCTCTTAAAACGCTCCAACGATTGGATTTGTACGTTCTAAGATGAATCATTTCGATCGGTAGCCAGATCAAAAAGACATTACAATCCTAATGCTTAAGTTATGTTTTAAATGTAACCGGTCGGCGCGTTATCTTCATTGGGTTTCACGATAACCAGTGAATGTCTTCTTTTAAAAAGTTGTTCCTCAAATGGTAAATGATGACTAGAATATTCAAGTAGAGTTGAGTTATTTAAATGAGTAGGATTCGGAAAACCGATTACACATTATTTCAAGAGCTCTCGTTCACATAAACGGGAATTGTCCCGGCAATTCCCGTCGATAAACCCGGGCGTCTTGAGCAGCTTTCCCGGGGACAAGTAAATGCCCTTATCTCGACGTATACAGTTCGGGCGGAGGCAGTAAAACTATTTAGCCGACGAAGTTCGCACAATGCGACACTGTAAACTGCCTCATTCGTCTGGATGGCGCGGCGGAGCATTAGGTGGCGCCCCCCGGCGGCTTCCGCCAGACGATGGCGTCTCGGGCCCATAGATCAGGGGGGACGTGCGCCTGATGACGTGCGACCCTGGATTCTTCGACGCCTTTCTCGGGACAGCCGTTGTTTGTTCGGTTAGAAAATTGCCAAACTTTAATTGGCTGGCGTTGGGGGGTGAATGGGGATACTGAAGGGTGGAAGATCCCTCCCCCCATCGTGCCTTCTGCTTCAAACTACTTCCATAACTACCTTTATTATACTCCGGTTTACGCCCGAGGCATTCCTGTGGGAGAATCGGCCACGTTATCAGAATTCGGCGCGAAAATGCGCCGAGTCCTCGTTATTTATGGTCAATTCCAAGTTGCCGGTGACCTGGAAAACAAGCACACCGGATGATTCGATTAATTTCTTCAACTCGAAGAAGAAACGTCCAGATTTATAAGAACTAAAAGTTTTATTGCTTTCCGACTTCTTTCAGTAGAGTGGTACGAATTGAATTTGACAATAAATCTTGGAATGTTCAGAATCCAAATTGTACTTTCCAACTTAAAATAAAACGTAAGAATTTTAAGACTATTTTGAATTAAACTGAAAGTCGTTCGGGATAATCTAAAGGAAGACTTAAAGTAGATATCCCTAGGGTACCGTAACTCTCTCACCTGTTACCTCCTTACAGAGGTAATTAACACGCGATTCCGCCGATGGACGTGCCCTTTGGTTCGTGCCCCTTTTGGTGCCTGGGGAGAAAGAGAAAATACGACGAGAATATAAAGTTTTTTCTGTAAGGCTCCGCGAGCGCTTCCCTGCATAAAATTTAACGGTTGATGTAAATACGGCAGACAGTCGTTAAACATCCACGTTTAATATCGCTTAGGTTGGATTAGAGCTTTCGACGAGTCGTTGGTGTATTCGCGAAACAAATTGAATTGGTAATTGACGTGCTGGATTAATTCGAACGGTGCACGCGATGTGATGGTAGTCCACAGGACTAGAACGGACTCTATGGTAATGTAGTGGGTATATTTAATAAATTGCAACGTTGTTCACGGAACGAAAAATCGTTCCTATCTCGTTCGGAGCGTACAGAGTAAATCCGAGGGTTCAAAACAAATCGCCCGAGCTCTAATTCAAAATTGATGTCCTACAATCTCATCCGGACAATGGCGCTGATAAAATCCAGGAACAAAAGCGGGCCAAGAAGGAGATTCCGAGCGACGCCGTTTCGTTCCAGTCCCGCTTCAGTTGGACAGTTGTCTAATAGATTTCAGTTGCACTTAATAACAGGTTTCAGGCTGCCAGTTCCCCACCATTAGTTACGATTGACGTTTCAACCGAAATGAAACGATGTAGCCCGCATCCAAATCTAAAGGTTTTTTATTCATCACATATCAAAGTCTTTTTCATCCCCTTTATTCTTTTTTCGGGTCATAACTTTCCAAAAAGAAAATGTTCATTTTAATAATGAGGTGGAAGTTACCAAAAAAAATTATTAAAATTAACAAGGCTCAACTTTCAAAAAATCCTAATCTAACTTCTTCTCGAGAATTTGTGCGTGTAAAATTTTTATTGGCAGTAAAAAGCAACCCCCTTCTAACCCGGTGCTCGCTTTATTAATCAAAATTTTATGAATCCTGCCCAGGTAGGAAAAAATCGCTTCAGAGCGCCAGTTTCATTAAAACTTTTTAACGACAGTGACTTCCGGCCGCTAGCTAAAAACGGTCTAGAGACAATATGGTTTGAAGGGTTCGCATCTAGTGTAACTAGTAGACGTAATTCCCAACATTTCTTAGTTCCCTGCCACGGGGGATTGGAGATTCTTCGGAAATTCTGGACTTTGGGACACACGCGCTTCGTCGAATTGGAATTGTTGCAAGACTCTTGCGGTTTTAGAACGTTAAACAGCTAACTTAGTGCGTAAACTAGTATCTCAACCTACTAGTTTATAGAATAATCATTTAGGTTATTTTTCAGAAAACTTTTATGTTTAATGATTTTTTTTTCAATTTTTGAGAAGCTTTTAGAAATAAATTAAATTGTTAATTAATGGTTTTTATGTTTTACGTAGGTAATAAGTATTTAGTTAGGAAATAATTCGAGGTTTTACGACTGCAATAAAACTTGAGAGTAAATATAATTTTTTTTTAACAAGAAGATAATTTTAAACTGCCAGTAAATGTTAAAAGGTGGTAATACCAATTTGGCAATGTCAGAATTTGGACTTTACGGTATTATTACAGTTGACCCCACGTTTGAACTATATGTAGTATATTCCTCTATTTTCTTATCGAACAACCCGCCGGTTGCGGTCTGCGGCTTCTGGTGGTTTCATACAAAGAGGAAACGTAGAGAAGCAGTTGTACAAGAAATTAAACTTGGAAAACACACACTAACCGAAATTCCCGGACCGAATTACACGGGACCGCGTCCGTATCGTGGCGTTATGCCTCGACAATTGTCCGTATAATCCTAAAACTATTCCATTCGGTCTAACGTCGTCCCCGGAAACTTGAAGGAGGAACCCCTCAGTGACCCCATGAGAGCGGAGAAATTGAAGCCCCATCCAATTTACTTTCAACGTCAATTTGCGAATGCAAATGTCGTATACGTGCCTCTCAGCAATAACGCGACCTGAACAAGCTCTTTCCGATTGTCACGCGATACATTCGTCCAGTTTCAAGTGGCAATTAGGCTTATTTTATCAGGATTTCCAGTAGAAGAGGTTCTCTCGGATTGGAAGGCTACTAGTTGAATGGTTCGAGGAAAATTGAGGCCCCCCGAGATAGGACATGCAAAGATAGGAACGTGTAACGGTTATAATTTATTACATCTCCGGACTTCATCCCACAGTGGAATACGTCCGATATCGCGATAAAAATGAAGAGCATACTTCGCCGAATTTCCATAAGCCGTTTACACTCACTTCCCGTGACAAATACGGCCATAATTCTCGCTAAGCAAAACCGCGAGCGCTTTACGGCCGATTTTTAAGGATGTGCACGGGCCGGCCGACATATTTATAAATTATTCTCTCGCAACGCTAAAGGCGCTTTACGGGTTACTTCCCGTTTCGGTCGCCGAATTTCGCCCTTGTGGCCGACCGAGCGTTCGCCAAATGGCGCTTTAAATCGATATCCTTTTTCAACATAAATAAGAGCCGGTGAAAATGGAAAAGCGCCATCGTTTCTTACTCGCGCTGTTCTCGAAAAACTTAGTTTCTCATTGTACTTTCAGCTAACAGACGACCTTCCAACAACATGGCCGACAATACACAGAAGAACACAGAACCGTACTAAAAACTTTCTGTTTTAAACTTTAATAATAATTTTAAATCAACTGTAAGTTACAATTTATACGTTTTAAATTATTGTTTTGATTATAAATGTTAATTTAGAGGTTAAATTCGAAAACCTTAAATGTTATGTAACAACTCATAGTATAATGTGTAAAATGCGCTGGAACGTTATGGCAAACAACCAGTATATTAATTAGCAAGTCAAAAGAGATCTGCCAGAAGCTGTATGTCGATTTTCTATCTTTCACAGAAGCCTCAATCAGACATGACTACATACTGTTATCCAACTTTTCTCCGCGATCGTATTTATTCCGGTATGATGTGCCAAAATGTGAAGTTCTATAGAAATAGAGCAGTGTAGTGAAAAGTTTTGCAAAAAAAATGGTGAAATTCTAAATTCTTCAGTTGCAGTAAGTTTAATGTGTTCTCCATCGTGATTGTGGATGCCCATCAACACAAAGCTATCGTTGTAGAAACCTTTCTTCTTAACATAACTAAATTATCGAGTGAGCAGTAAGATAGAGGCAGAAAAATGAATATCAACCTTGCCAACAGAGAAGTTAGACAAGCGATAGAGTAACTGAAGATGAAAGAATTAGTTAAGTTGACGAAAATTCCAGTTCTTGGATGTATCAGTAGCTATGGTTCACAAAATGGCGTAAAATCCAACATGATTTATCATGACCTTCATGATATACCGTAGTGTACTGCACTTGTAAGGTACCGCTTGCCATTGACATATTTTATATGGAAAGATGAGTTTCTTAATCATCTGAAAAGGCGGCAATTAATAACTTCATTGGTCCCCCATTGTAACTGAAAATGCTTTTTACCTTGATTACATGTACTGAGTGATTAAATTGCAGTGAATAATAGTGATGCAAATGGTATTTCCACCAGTTTCTAGGTGGATCTGTAAGCTGCAAGATTATTTTAGTAAGTGGATATGTAGCAGTAAACAAAGTATGTCAAAAATGGGAAAATTTAGGTCTGCTAAACATTTTTGCAAGATTGCAGAAAATAGAAATAGACCAACAAAAACGTTACCTTTATTCCTAAATGAGATGAAATTAATCCCTGTAAATAAGCAACGATAGCTTTTCTGAGGAAAAGGACAAGGCAAAACTCCGACATAAGTTTACCAAAGTGCCGATATAGTTATAAGGATATTAGAGACAAGGATTATCCGATTGTAGATAATGGACCATGGCATACATTAACCATAAATGGACAATATGGAGGAGAGAAGGAATTCCATAATTTAATTTTTGTAGCTATACTCGACTATACATCCTATCATATTAGATGAGGATTCTATTGAACTTTTAGCCAGAACGTTTTCATTTCATGATAAATATAAAAATCGTTTCACTAGACAGAATTGCACAGCATTGAAAGTGCCCAGGATTGATGCAATTAACACCAATAACGGTTTTCCATTAAAAAGGACATTTAAAATAGCTGTTCCATTTCAAACCTTTCCGATTCCTCCTATATTAAATGTGGGTACTGGCAGAATCTTATGGCAAAAACCTTGTTATGTACAGCAATAAGTGGAAGGAACAGCAAATTCAAAACGTGGGTTTCAAGTCTGTAAAATGAGGTCAATTCAAGAGAAAATGTATAAAGAAGCACAAAAAAGAAGAAATTACAAAGTTAAACCACAAACACAAACGATACTGCTTTGTATCATTAATTCATTTAATTGGATACCCGAAGACAAAGAACAGTTTCAAAATGTCTAGCCGTGGTTTTTGGCATGAAATAATTCGTGTTATTGCAATCTGTTGTGGTTAAACCAAAACGCCAAAATGACTCGGTGGTCCTTAGCAGTTCAAATTCACGGTCGAATACGTTTCCGGCAAAAAATGATTTACTAAAAATGAATCTGAAACCACTACACACAAATTATAAGCACAAACAAATATAATATTGAGCTAATAACCACCATCATTATTTTTATAGAAATATATAAATATTCACACCGTATTCTAAGTCCTCGAAGTTAATAGCAGTCCACTTGTACCTCTTGACACATATTTTTATGTATTAATTAAAACTAGGATCACACGCTCCGGCTCAATTAAAGCGAGTGCTTATCTTCATCCAGAAGAGCGATGTGCCGGCGATGATTACAGACATTAAACAAATACTTGAGCTAATCAGTTGGACGCATGCATGCCCCATCAATTAAAAGAATCCCGTCCGGTTCCTCGCGTAGATCAAAGAAGGCTAGATAAGAATTCAAAAGCAGAACTTATCTCTGTTCCATAACAGCGTTTTATAAACGCGTTATTTGTTTTATAAGCCTTTAGTAATTCTTTGGCACGGGGAGAATATACAGAGTGAGGTTAATGTTGTACGCCGCGTTGGTGCTTTGCTCTTTGATCCAATTGAAGAAAAAAACAGCAACAATAACGGTCCGAGAACAGCTGGGCATTCCATTTAAACTCCTCTTATTACCATAGCGTTACAAGCGGATTCGTTCACGTTTTCCTCGCTCTCTAGGAATCTTCCTCGTACCGTTTCCTCCCGTACCACGCCAAGCTCTTTGGTATTTTTAGTGGCTTCACCTTCCGTGCTCAGCCTCGTTGCATTCACTCACGTTCTTGCGCTGCGCTCTGTTTACATTGACAATCGTTAATTATTTTTATTCTCGACGCAAACACGCTTAACCAAATACGCCCAATCAACCTGTTCATTGTCGCCTTTCGTTCTGGAAACGGTGAAGAACTCTTCTCGCGGCGAAGGTTTCTCGGGAATCTGGGAGGCAGGCGAAGGTCTGTTTATTATCGTTTCATTAGTGCCAGAAGTGGATGTGCATATAAACGTTTGCTTAAGTATCGATTGGTGGACGTCTTTCTCGTTCCTCCTTTTAGCTAGTTTTATTTCAATCCAAGCTTCAAAAAAGATCGTAACACAAGCCGAACACAGCCGCGTAGTCGTAAGCGGTACGGAGTTTGTTAAAAATGCACATAACGACACGGCGAGCATAAAACAAGAGCGCCCGTAAAAGTTTTACTGCGATACCGAAGTAGGGGAACATATTTACTTTGTTATTTTGTTGCGCATTATCGTCGATATAGGATTTCGCCGGCGTTGCAAAGGTCGTTAGCTTTCATCGCGGACGTGAAACTATAAAACGAAAGTATAAGACAGCCATCTCTTACTTCTAGTCTATTAAAGCTATTGATCTAAAACTTATAAACGAAACTTTACTCCACAAAAATTATTTTTGCTCTCTTTTAGCTCAACATAAAAGATATAGCAGAACGTGGTTTCGATCCACGGACCTCTGGGTTATGGGCCCAGCACGCTTCCACTGCGCCACTCTGCTCTTATTGATTGCGATTTGAACATTATAATGTTCACTTATATTACGTATATTATATATATATATATATATATATATATATATATATATATATATATATATATATATATATATATATATATAATATATATATATATAATATATAAGTGGTCTTTCTGAGCAATGTACAACAAAAGTTGATTAAGATCAAATGTTTGTTATGTTAAATTATAGCGATATAAAAGAAATTTATTAATTTAGGATATAAAAGCAAACTGCAGATTTTTACATCATAAGATTAACAAAACATTTTCGATCTAAACTAAACTAACATAAAAGCTTATTCAATGATACCACCACCAACACTAACACATAATTCCGCCCTTTTCCGACATTGTTTATAACTTTTTCTAATATGGTCCAACGGAATTTCTCTAATAACAGTTTCAATTTTTTGTTTTAAATGGTCTAAACTGTTATTAAAATTTTCAGTGTACACTTTTTGTTTACTTATCCCGACTTGAACTGCCCTTTTTCTTAACGACACCTCACCGTAATCCATTGCGTTCGTTACTGCAACAATTTCTATCCTTCGCTTTTTTTCCTTCCTTTTATTTTCCACATTGCCCGTTTCCGAAAATTTTTTAACAACTCTCTTTATTGTTGTTTTATCTACTAAAAATCCAAATTTTTCCTCAAATTACCTTAAGACTGCATTGTAACTAATGTTCCCCAATCCATAGCACTGCACTATAAATATTTTATGTTGTGATGTAAAACTCAGATCATTTGTTTTTATTGTAAAACGGAATATTAAAAAAAGTTTTCAAGAAAAAGCTCATTTTTTCTTTTATATGCTAAATTAATAAAATTCGGTATATCGCTATAATTTAACATAACAAACATTTTATCTTAATCAACTTTTGTTGTACATTGCTCAGAAAGACCACTTTACCTGCAACAGTTAACAAACTTCTTGCGTTAACTTTGGTACTTTGAGGACATTTGACGTAAAACTTAGTTATATTTCGTTTTATGACATCCAGACTTTAATTACAAAAGATGGAATTTGAATTCAAAAATTTATCGTCAATTATACCTTATGGGGACACAATCCCGGGACACACTGTATAATATATATATATATTTGGTAATGCGTAGTGGTTTACGAATGGAGAAGTAGGAGGTCGATTCAAGATTTCATCTGTTCTTCCTGTTCCAAAGAGAACCAACAGGAGTCTCGGATCGACCACAACAACACATATATACAGTGTGTTAATTAATTATCGTACCCGTGGTTATCATTGCAAGTATGCAACCAATATCACAGTACAAATCGCACAATACGCGATATGCGTATTGCAAACCAATACTGAGATACTGGTTGCATACTTGCAACGATGACGTATATATATATATTTTTTTTTTTTCATAAACCTTTTTGAATCAAAAATAATTTGTTCCATCTCTTTATATGAGATTTGTTTGTGTTTCAACACAATGTGGGTTAATATGTGTTCGAGAAGAAAAGAGTGACAACAAAACGAAAAAATATGAGTCATTGTGTCCCCAAAAGTACAATCGATCATCGTCCCTACGGGAAGTATAATAATTAGCATAATGACGTAGGCGTTTTAGTTACGATCGGCGCGTTATTTTCAAAATTGAACAACGTGTCGCCGTATGATTTACGCATACAAATTAGGACGCACTCAAATTCGCGACAATTACGACAATTATTATCAGCGAACGGTTATTTATCGCATGTATCGGTAGGCGGTTTGTTACATGTATTACACAGATCATTTATTCGTAATGTTGGCGTTTATGACCCTATTTTTAACGGCAATTAGTGTAAAGTAGTCCTCGGTCATTGTAAATTACATTGCAAAACAAAAAATACTATTATTTATCTATTAGGTATTTCTAGAGCTACTAATCATGAATTATGATCAAGCAGGAATTATAACTTTTACAATTTGTGAGCACGAAAGTACATTTAACATTAAAATGTTTTTGGTCACTCTAATTAAATGAGGAAATCAAAATAATATATTATGGTGTAATTTGGAACTAAAAAGATAGATTCTTTTACACTGATATCTCCGACCATATCCAATTTTGCTGCAAGCGACCTTGACGGTTGGAGGACAAATGTCTTCTATAGGATACACGTGTTATTACAGCAGACTTCATATCTTTACCAAGATATATAGGGAACGATTTTTTCTCAAATCGTCGAGGTCGCTTGCGGGCGAGGCGCTGGGTTTGATGCATCAATACAAAATCGTCAGTTTTGGAGCAATGTAGCGTCTCGCCCGCAAGCAATCTCGGCGATTTGAGAATAAACGTGTTGTTATAGGAGACTTTATATCCTTACCAAATCATATAAGGAACGATTTTACCCCAAATCGCCGAGATCGCTTGCGGGCGAGGCGCTGGGTTTGATGCATCAATACAAAGTCGTCTATGTTGGAGGAATGTAGCGCCTCGCCTGCAAGCGACCTCGGCGATTTGAGAATAAACTTGTTCCTATAGGAGACTTTATATCCTTACCAAGTCATATAAAGAACGATTTTCCTCAAATCGCCGAGGTCGCTTGCGGGCGAGGCGCTAAGTTTGATGCATCAACACAAAATCGTCAGTTTTGGAGGAATATAGCGCCTCGCCCGCAAGCAACCTCGGCGATTTGAGCATAAAGCTGTTCCTATAGGAGACTCTATATCCTTACCAAGTCATATAAGGAATGATTTTGCCTCAAATCGCCGAGGTCGCTTGCGGGCGAGGCGCTGGGTTTGATGTATCAACACAAAATCGTCAGTTTTCGAGGAATGTAGTAACATCCAATTGAAATATAGTTCTAGTCAGATTTGAGTTGATAGAAGGCTTGCAAAGATTATGTAAACTTAGAAAAGTAGATTTGATGGACAATTTTATTATCGACTTTAAAAACTTGATGTAGATTTAATAAGACTTGGAATTTTGGAGAAGTCTTGTTTTGATGCACATTCGATGGAGATATGATGCGATCTCTTGGAAACGTGACTGTGTAGACTTGGCTTGATAGAAGAAGATAGGAACTTGATGGAGAGTTTTGTATGCATGGTGAAGATTTAAACTTTCAAGTCAGAAAACATGTTTTAGATTTAATGCAGACTTCCAAGATTTTTATGAAACCTTGAAGCAGTGATTTTCTGGCTGAAAATTTTCATCATTAAAATTAATCATTAAAATATATCGTTGCTGCCTATCTCTTATATTCGGCAGTTGAAAGAATGAAGACGAGGTTGGTTACAAAAACGTTATATATATCTCATACAAATCGTTGACAAAGTTTATTTGTTTTACCTTGACATTTATAAACAATGATATGTTTTTAGTAAATTTAGTAAAATGTTTATGCAGAAAGAAATTGGAATAAATGATTTGAATAAAAAAAAGTGATGGTGTATACAAGTCGAAGTTCTTCTTGCCCTTTTTGGGTAAACGGGGTCGGAATGCTCCAGACTCAAAGACCATATTTCCGCCGGCAACGGACACGAACACATGTGTCCCGCGTCGTCGTTACGTACGCGAACGTCGCGCCAATTTATTTAGTGATCCTTGTTCTGGTGCATAATAAAATAACGCTACCGAATTGGCCATTGTACGAGATAAGTCCGTAAACCGCTCTTTGGACGAGGGGCGGGAGAACGCACGTCCGACATGTAGCAACGCCGCGGCGAAACCGGCAAAAATCGCAATACACGAAACGTCCGTCGTAAATCGTGCGGCAAAAACCGTGCGGCGACGGCGAAGTGTCCGCCGTTCAACGTTAAATACACAATTAGCCAATTGATTTATGTTACTTTTGTGCGCCGGCTGCCGGGCACACATTACCTTGTTAATTGTATTAATGATACAATGGAATGATCCGTTTTATACAGCCGCTCGGCACCTGAAGAACGCGGCCGAAAGAGGGCTCCGCCTGAAACCGGGGTCGGGGCTGCGCACAATGAAGTGAGCCGGCCGAAAGGGACACGTGTATCTACAATGCGAAAAAGGGGATAAACAATCGACCAGGGTTGGATTAAGGGCAAATTAAAACTTTTAAAAGGAAATTTAACATAGAATCGCCAACTTCTAGCTCGGAGCTTTAAGACTTGAATTATTTTGACGGTGGTTTTGCCCACACGCTCATTGTTCTACGGCGCGCTGTACCTTTCGCGGAATAACTTATTGCAACATTTACCCACACCGCACCGGGCCGAACAATAAACAAATTTATTATAATTGTCGGTTAAATAACTCCGACGCGGGTAGAGTTACGATCGTAATTTGTTTGGAGGGCTGTTAGTCTTGTTTTATGGACGCATGGGCTGCATGCAGCTTGGGGTCAGACGTGGCACTTTCCGCGCCATTATTTTGCAAAATAGGAGGAAGTGATTCTCCAGTCGCATACTGAATTTACTACCATCCGCCTCCTTAATAAACAATCCTTCTTCCTTCTAACCACCCTATCCATCCTTAAGGATACGCCATCGTTTAGGTACGGTTTCAATTAATTAGAGTTGATCAAGTCAACCTGGACAACATTCTAGGATTTCGCCGTTTGCCAAAAAGAAGACGTCGTCGCCAGATTTATAACTGATAAATTATCATGATTAATGCGACGTGGAAGCTACTACTACGGTGTCGGTTGATATATCTTAGAGACGCACAACGTTGCGACTAAATATAGACGCCGTCGGTCGTCGTGGTGCGGACGGTGTAATGTTAAAATGGCGCTGACGTGGATTAATTTCTTCATCTGCCCGCGTTTGTGAAAGACTTATCTTCGATAAGAATCCTCTCAACCCAACCCAACCCAACCATATACTCAACAGTAACTATTCCGAGGTACCCTGTAATTGAAAAACATTCCATTCTATATACTTATTTAAATATGAGTTATTCTCCTGTCCCGATACCAAGATAATTTAATAATAGTGCTTTGTTGTTATTTAATGTTAGTAACTACTGCGCAAGTTCGAGTATGCATTGACAAATTGACCTGCAGTTTGAATAAATATTTGAGTGGTGCAGAAACATTGGTATAAAATATTCATAACATGAACCCGTTCCAATTGCAGGGTTATTTTGAATAATCGATGAGGCGTAAATATTAACTAATATAACTACACGTAACTACTCCCTTTGAAACGGAACGTGCATAATTACCTGAATGAATTTGCAAATTTTGTTTGTTGAAATATTACAATCAAATATACACGTAAATTTCGTTAAATCAGAAATACTTAAATTTAAATCGATTCGATATAACCTAATATTAGAGTTTCAAAACACAATTTAACTAGTCATTCATCGGGTAGCACGCACAGTCATAAGCACGATGTCTGCGCTTTCATAAAATAAACACAACCAAGCAAAGTTTTACTGCGCTTTAACTTTATGGCTTTCAACAAGTAGGCAGTGCGTGTATTTTTTTTATGAAATAGACTGCGCCGTGATTTACGATGACATCCTTTTGAAGCGGCGGAATGTAAATTTCCTCTGACATGTTAATGACAATCATAGGGCGCGCTACGCCGAACCAGTCTTATATATTATCGCTCTACTTCTCCTCACGGACTTATCTGAATCCCTTAGAGTTAACGCGGGCCGTAAATCTCCGATACAAATTGCGACCGCACTAATTCTTTCTTATTTCGCCCAGATAAGAAGCCGCAATTGAACGAAACTTTTAAATCGCTCTCTACTGCTTCGCCTGGTGGTGTATATTGCTCGGCGGGCAATTAATAAATCATTGGCCGGTAGATAAATGGAATTAGAAAAGAGTTATCGGGTGTTGCTGCTCTGCCGTTTCCTACGCCACCCGCTGTTTATTTGGGTCACGAGCTTCGCCCGGAAAATAAACAAGCTCCGGGCATTAACTAACTCCGAAACGATCCCATGGGAAAGGACAAGGCCAGGTGATTTCTTGCTAACCTCTCTGTTTACTTGTTTATTATGAGATGGAGTTTGTTTTTAACAAGACTTCAATATTTAAAAATTAAAATTCGTAAAGTGACAAAAAGAAGATTGGTATTGTAGATACCCAATACAGTTGGTGATATTTTTGGCCGTCAATCAAGCGGCGTCGGCAAAGCTGGTTCCTTTTAGACTCCATTTCCCCTTCTTATACATAGGAAAAACTTGTCATAACGGAATTGTTTATGCTGCGACCAGGTCAATGCACCATTTCAGAGGCGAACACTCGCCGAAAGATTGCAACCATTTTATAAGCCGCTTTTTTCACTGTATTAATACTTTTTACGATTACGGTTTGCTTAACTTAGTTCTTAACTTTTGTATTTAAATAACTGCGAATAGTCGTCGGACGATCCATCATCACGTCAAAAGTCTGTAAAAATAAAAGAGGGCTCCGAGATAAATCATGGCGAAGGCGGAATTTGTTGCCTTCAGCCGTTTTGTTGCTCGTCGAGAGCCGAGAGTTCGTTAAGGTATTTAAATTTTAATTAGGCGTATTAGTCCTGGGTGTTCCGTGGCATTTGGCGAGTCGGACCGCTCTGGCAGCGCCCCCGAATTCTATGAATACACCATCCGCGCCCGATGTGTGGTCTGGCGTCGTCGCCGGATTCCGGCGTCGTCGCACGCATGTCAAATTAAGAAGAGACGGTGTTTACAATCCAAAATTAATGAAGCTGTCTCGGACAGTTTGTTAGGAGAGCGTCGTAATGGTTATTTTTCTTCTAATGCGCCAAAGTGCTACACTAATGTTACCCATCACGTTCGCTTAATATCCAAAGTTACCAAAAATTGTTTTCGTTAATAACGAGAGAATCCGTTAATTTATGCTGCCAACACCTGCCGGGCGGTAAATCAAGAAATGGGAACCTCTACAAAAGCTGATTTTAATTAGCGGCGTATAAGTAGCTCTAAAGGGAGCCGTTAATTCGCCGACGTAATATCAGAAAATCCCGTGACGCATTGCGCGGTGAAAACGGGCCTAATTCCCCGATAAATAACGGCAGAGATTCCGCGGTTGTTTCAAATTAGCGAAGCATCTATAAATAAGAATTTGCGCCACCACTAATGCCAAATATTTATTATATTTATCTTATTTAGCGTTTTCGAGTTCCCCGGCGCCTGGTGGTAATCTCCTCAGAGCCTTATTTATACCTTGCTTTCTTCGCGAGCACCCAGAATACCGTTTATTCCAATACAGAAAACTTATTATTAATTGCCAATTTTCGGATAAGTGATAATAACCCATTATTAATGCGTCTGTACATGAAGTAGGTATCGGTTTCCGCGTTGAAAGGAGGGCACAATGGAACGGATACGGGCCAAGGTGTTTCCCTATCATAACGATGGGGGCGTAAAGGGGGTCTAAAGACCGACATTACCGGTCTAATAAGGGGGGTACAACTCCATTACGGTAGCAGTGGAGCGGTATAGGAGTTGTCCCGCTCTCGAAGCGCATTGTTCCCCATCCTGCCCGGCATTTCTATCTGTCCCCATTTCGGGGGAGAGTAAATGAAGAGTCCTCATTAGCTCCCCTTCCCCCATTCCCTTTTAGTTCCCGAGTTCCTCCCGACGTGTTTACCCCGTGTAAATTGCACGTTTTAAAGCAGCGTAAAGTACGGAATTGCTGAAGAACACCCTCTACGAGGTTGCTGCAAGATTGTTTGCGCGAACGCCCGACGACAGAGGGTTGTGTTATTTGCTTCTTTGATTCTGTAATTATTACCAGAGTGGTGCCTCTAGCAACAAAATAAATAGATTTGAAATGTCATTAAATAATATAATAAATTAAGTGTAAGGACTCGATACCTTTTGAAATATGATAAATTAAAAAAAAAATTAGACATATAAGTAGTTATTTAGGTTACGTTATCGTTAAAACGAACCATTTACAACTCGATAGATCGTAAACTATCATTAGCAACACAATAACTTCTCAATTTACACCCACCTCGCCGATTAGATAATATTGAGTTACTGTCGGTGAACGAGCCATTATCGTATCGCCACACGGGAAGTCGGTTCAAACGTAATGGCCTTATTTTCTCCAAATGCTTTGCGAGTAACTAGAAAATGAAAGAACGGATTCGTTGAAGTCGGTGACCGTAAATCCGCAAACAATAAATTTGACGCTTTGCATGTTTTTGTTGGACGTTTCTAAAGTAATAGCTACGTGTCCGAGAGGATAACGTGTTTGCTAATCTCTCATTATATTGCTCGTTATTTTCCGGGGAGGATAGAAAAAGTGAATGGCGTGCGGCAGCCGTCACATTACAGATTAGAAGGCAACGGCACGGAAGGCAAGCGAATTTTTTCTTGCCGTTACTTTAAATACAAACATCATTAAAGAACATTCTCCCTGAATATTTTTGCATTATTAAGCGTCGAAGAAATAAAGTTATTAGGTGATATCGTCGTATTGAATGGGGAAAAATTTCAGCAAAGATAAAGTATTCAAGAAATATGCCATTTTCTTTATGAAAAGCTCGCGAAAAATTGCTTGCACACGCCGGTTGCTGTGCACAATATTTGCGCTCAATAGCAATACGGGCGAATTTTATAAATCCAGCCCGCATCCGGCCGTCAAGTCTTGTATTCCTTCAAATCCCGAAAGCTCCGACGACATTAAACTATAAAAGAAAATGCTGCTGGACATCGAATCCCATTCGGTCGGAAAATACCTTCAACGATCCGCTCGAGATGGCCTCGGATTTTATCGGCGATCGAAATCTTTTGTCGACGACTGTACCATCACCGAAACAAAGTCCGCAAAAATAAACAAAAAAATCCGCATATTTAATTTCATTGCGTCTGACGTTATTATAAATTATAACTTACTTTTGCTTTTGGTCCGGCTGCCAGGCGGCTGCAGGAGCCTTCGAGTCGCAGGACGGGTCCGACGTTGCGCAAGAAGTCGTCCGTCTCTCTAAAAGTACCATCCTTATATTATTGTCCATTAAAACCATTCGGTTTGTTTTTCGATTCGGCCCGGACCGCATTCCGCTTACATTAAATTCTTAAGGGGGTTATAAATTTGGGAACAGTTTTAAACACTATAGAGGAATAATGGCCCCCGGTTCTGGACGCGTACCCGTTAATAAGGACAAAAAACCGGGCGTAATTGAAACCTCGCAAACGAATAAAAACGCCACGCCGTTTCGGTCTTTTGAATATGAAATATTGACGGTTCATCGCGGACGCTTATTCTCCCTGTAACTCCTTTGACTGCTTTTGTTCTCACGGGTTACTGCTCAACCAGCAAGAAATACATTCTTTTATTAACAGCAACCTTTTTTATTAATATTTTACCTTAGGAGTAACTGCAACAGTTACTCCTCAATTGTTGTGTATAGGCCAGAGAACACCTCTTGCAACAAAAATCATTTTGACACTTGATAGGTGTTCCATATAAAACATCTTTAAGTGCTTCCCAAAAAAAGGATATTCAGGCAACTAAAAAAGCTTAGATTTTATGGTTCATTGGTCAAACGATACATTGAAATTTTTCCAATCTTATGGTATAAGGTGAATTGAATTGTTAGTAAAAATACCAGAAAGATGGGATATTTTATTAATACCGGAGATGATGGCAACACACCAACCCAACCTAAGTTAAAGTTTAAGCAGCCCATAAATATGTAGGTTGTTAAAAAAGGAGCAACGCAAAAGATAAAAATTAACATCTTGGAATATTGAGTTACCTCCATCCATGCTTGGTGATCTGCACATATCCGGTGCACTTTAAAGGTAGTATGATACATGTTAGGATACATGTTATTTCAATGGCTCCTACCACCTCGGGATCTCAATCAGGAGTGCAGTTCTTATTGCTTGAGATAAAGGATTGCTATGATAATATGTTTTATGACTTGAAAGGCAGCTTTCATAATCTATTCATGTCTTTGACTCAAAAGTTCAGAACAAGGAAAGCAAAGCATATTCAAGTCCTTTGCTCCCCGATAAGATAAGTGAAGTGTTTTCATGTTGTGGACAAATAAATTATTCTAAAATCGCTAAAGTGTATATTTTGGTTCCTGATTCCGCCTCTGTATACTCACACGTTTGCGCAAGTACAGAAACGAAGAGGGGCACATTATATACGTACGGTGCAGCCGAACGATTCTTGTAAACAAACAGCGCGCAGTCCGGCAGTTTACTGGATTTACTGCAAACATTAAACGCCTTCGCTCCGTTCTGTGTCGGGGATCCGAGGCCAAGAGTTTATGCTCAAGAGCGGCCCGGCTTTGCGTTAACTCGCTAATGGGAAACAATAATACCGATCCGGTTCACATCGCATTATGTGCGTGCGTTCCATTAGGTTGCGAGCTTCGGCGCCGCGTTAATCCCTTCAGAAACAATTAGACCGTGAAGGCAAGCGAATTCCGTTCGTCACGTGGTCATCGTTAGAAATTATGCAGTTTTTTGTATTCTTATAATAGGTTTTAAAGTGGTTAAAGTTTGTCGTAGGGAGACAGGGTCTCTCATTAAAATGCTGTAGCGTCGTCGTCGTCGCGGCCGCTAGGTGGCGAAGGTACCGTGCAAGAGATCGTAGCATGCTCGGACAAGCTCAGTGGTCTATTAATAAACCACCCGCTAAAAAGACAAGCGCAAATCTCGACCGTAATGAAGGTGCGGTTAACCGAGCTGCAGGAGTTGCTGTGTCAAGACTTGCCGGGACAAAGGATGCTGCCAACGCCGCTTAATTTGTCAACTTAGTTCAACATCTGTTCAATTCCTATTAGAAAAACTACGCGCCTACGCGTAAGTACCTCGACCAATTAACTACAAAACGGATGTTGCCGTTTCGGAAAAGGAGTGAAATAGCCAGGATGAATTATGCATGGCCATGGACGGACTGAAAAAGAGCACCAGGAGTCCGATATCTTCATGAATGATAGGAACATGTGGCGACTTGATTAAAAGCGGCGATAAATCCGACCTTAATTGCCCGCTTCGAGTAGATATACACGTTATGTATTCATAGGTATTTTTAATAATGGGACGAAACAAGTCGCGCAACGAAGCAACTTCTAAGATAAATAAATAAGTTTGTCTTGTGATTTATACCCAAAGGTGGTCCACTTACTTAATCGAGCTATAGGAATGAAATTTGTCTTCTTAATTTAAGATTAAATTAACAAGTTATTTAACGAAATAAATGAGATAGGATTTTACATGTATAGTATTTTGATTATAGCAAGAGAACTCGAATATTACTCGTTTTCTTGAAACATTTCAAATAAAACTTACGTCATTTTACTAAAATAAAACGCACCAAGTAATCGAATTTCAATGTTTAACACTTCCTGCAGAAGAATCGAGCCAAAAATTCCCAAAGAAATCATTGTATTTGATACAAAAAAAGAGGCTCCCCCTTAGAAAGCTTGAATTAATCTATACTAGTATTATTTGGAGTGGTTTACAGTCAATTTCAAATTATATCATATTTTGACAATGTTGATAATTAAAGCTTTATAATTTTTCAAGCACAAATCCAATGAGTAGCGTTCAAACGGTTTTTATCTGGCAACATTACACCGTTCAAATCGCAAATTATCCCGATATGTTTTGGTAAATTAATAAAATTGAAAACGACTCACCGAATGGATGTTATTTCCCTTGGATTTCACTTCGAAGCTCAGTTGGAAAGAAAAGATAAATTAATTTATTGTGGAAAAAAAATGAATTAATACGATATCTTTTAACATCCATAAAATAGCAATCCGATGATCTCAACTATATCACATCACTAATATCACCTAACACTTAACATAAATATAACACGTATTTATCACTTAATTCAAGTAATAGGTTTTATTTTTTTAAACTACTCTATCATCCCCAAATGCCCGCACATCAACTAAAATGCGTTATTAGCGAATCAACTTCCAAACATCCCCTCCTTAATTTATTGTGTGAAGAAGGAATACTGGAGGTGAATAAACAAAAAATTCAAAGACGACGGGACGAAGCGGTTTTAAATCGTTTTTTGGTTTTAAAACTCAACCTTTCAATAAAAAAATTACCCGTTTTCTCGAAACATTTCAAATAAAACTTACGTCATTTTACTAAAATAAAACGCAGTAAGTGATCGAATTTCAATGTTTAACACTTCTTACAGAAGAATCGAGTGCTCAACAAATAATTAAAACGAAGCAGCCAAAAATTCCCAAAGAAATCATTGTATTTGATACAAAAAAAGAGACTCCCTCTTAGAAAGCTTGAATTAATCTATACTAGTATTATTTGGAGTGGTTTACACTCAATTTCAAATTATATCATATTTTGACAATGTTGATAATTAAAGCTTTATAATTTTTCAAGCACAAATCCAATGAGTAGCGTTCAAACGGTTTTTATCTGGCAACATTACACCGTTCAAATCGCAAATTATCCCGATATGTTTTGGTAAATTAATAAGATTGAAAACGACTCACCGAATGGATGTTGTTTCCCTTAGATTTTACTTCGAAGCTCAGTTGGAAAGAAAAGATAAATTAATTTATTGTGACAAAAAAAATGAATTAATACGATAACTTTTAACATCCATAAAATAGCAATCCGATGATCTCAACTATATCACATCACTAATATCACCTAACACTTAACATAAATATAACACGTATTATCACTTAATTCAAGTAATAAGTTTTATTTTTGTAAACTACTTTATCACCCTCAAATGCCCGCACCTCAACTAAAACGCGTTATTAGCGAATCAACTTCCAAACATCCCCTCCTTAATTTATTGTGTGTAGAAGGAATACTGGAGGTGAATAAACAAAAAATGTAAAGACGACGGGGCGAAGCGGGTTTAAATCGTTTTTTGGTTTTAAAACTCAACCTTTCAATAAAAAAATTACTCGTTTTCTCGAAACATTTCAAATAAAACCTACGTCATTTTACTAAAATAAAACGCACTAATCGAATTTCAATGTTTAACACTTCCTGCAAAAGAATCAGGTGCCCAACAAATTATTAAAACGAAGCAGCCAAGACGTTGGGTTATGCATCATTCCTTATTTTTTGTGTCATGAAATATAAATTTTAAAAAAATCGTATCTCAAAAACTGAATTGAAATATAATCATGAAATAAAGAACATTTTAAAGCAAATTTAATGAAGATTTAATGCGCTATATATAATTTCTTATTTTCTATAAACATCGTTGTTAAGATATAGCCGCTCCGTGCTTTTAACGGGATACCCGGTACAGCTAAAAATATAAAATTTGAAAAGAAAAAAATAGAAAAATGGTAAGAACAACAATAAATTATATTAAAGGTAGAAATACTAAAACCAAAAATTAAAAAAAAATTATCTGTTTCAGTACAAATACATTTTAAATCAATCTATTACTTTGTTCGTTTCTTTACATACTTTATTATGATTAGTAGAATATTTCAAACATTTTTACATTAGTTAGATTCACATAGATTAGTAAAAAAATATTTTTTATGTAATTGGGGAGTAGACTTCCAGGCAGTAAAGTCACCGGAGTCGTTTAAACAATCGTACATACTTAATTAGCAACTTTAAAGATCGGGCATTTCCATTTTCGCATTCACCGTGGATCATACTTTCGATCGAGACGTTGATGACTAAAATTGATCAATTAATTAAGGAGATAATTGATGTGTTTGGTTAGTTAGTTTTTTGTGTTTTAATCAAAATCCTTACATATTTCAAATCGAGCTTTCGATGTACACATTCAGCAAGACGCAAGCTTTCGTTTGAGATATAGAACATTAAAATTCGTCAAACCGTTCCCTAGTTATAATAAATTCAATACAAATTAATTTTTGCTTATTGGGGGCTAATTTTTTGGTCGTCAATATTTGCATAAACAACGAGCCGAACACGGTGTCATTCCGAGCGCTCTAAAGGTTAACGGGAAAGATTCGAGATCGGGCTTTTTGTGATTTCGATAGAAGAAACTATGGCGAATCGAATGACCAATATATCTTGATAATCGAGTACATCGTTTACGATGTATATTATGAAATTTGACAATCTAGAGTTAAGTGGACTTTATAAAATTACCTGTGAAAATTGTACTAAATTCTATATAGGACAAACAGGGCGTAATTTAAAAACCAGAACCAAAGAACATTTATCAAGAATCTCTTCCACATTTTGCAAACATTTAAAAGATGAAAACCACAATTCTAGCATTAACAACATACATCTAATAAAAAGAATAAACAAATCTAGAGAGCTAGATTTGTTGAAGAGTTCCAGATTTTTAAGCATAAAAGACACAAAGAAGATCTAATTCTTAACGAAATTACAGAATTTAACAACAACAGATACTTTATAAAATTTATTTCTTCAAATGTATAACCTGTTTATTTGTTCCTTTCATAACTGGTCGTCGTTACGTTGAGTTGCTAGTGCTGTTAATTTTAATGTGTTTTTATTGTGCAATTTTACTATATATTTCTGTTTTGATAGTTTTCTAAGTTTTATTTGAACAACGTAGTTTTATGAGTGTAGTTTTGAATTTTAATTGTTTAGTGTCTTGATCTCTACAATATTTTCAAAGAAACATGTAAGTTCACGCCATATTTGTTCTGGTTCATTTTGGTTGTGTTTCTCCATATATATTATTTTATTTTTATTTACAGCTCTGAATAGCCCCCCTTTTTTAAATAATTGTGACTAATTACTGATGATATTGTCGAGATCCAGGAGACTAGATAGTGTACTTTCTTTACTAAATTTCTGACGGTAATTATTTTAATTAGTTTTTGTTTAACTTACTAATGAATGTTTTTCAATACAGTCGTGCCTGAAGACGAGATATTTTCTCGAAACATATGTAGCACCAATATCATTTAATAAATAATTTTTTCATCGTACTTATTCGAAAGTTTATTATTATTAATATTATATTCACGATGAACCTGGATTATGCGTTGACTTCATCGTTAACGACCACTTAAAGAAAGTCATTTTTGTGTTATTTTCGTGTACCTCCGCAATATTTTGGCGTTTTAGCGGAATTCGAAAGAGATTTCAAATTCCGGGCATTTCGCATTGGCCAAGGATTAAGCTTTCGAATGAGACTGATTATCGAAATCAGTTGAGTGGTTCTCTTGTTGTAATCAAAATACTATACATGTAAAATCCTATCTAATTGGGGGCTAGAAAAATGGGGGCTAACTTCGCATAGGTTAACAAAGAGAATATTCTCTCAGTATTCTAGTTGTTTAGTAATATGGTAATGTTAACGGAGAAAACTGAAAATGTTCATTATTAATTAGATGTACGGTGAATAATCAAAGGCGGTGACGGCTTTTGGACAATTAGCGCTGCGCAAAGATCTCCGAAACAGACAACGAAATGCTGCCGCTGTTCACTTGTGCATAAATTTCGTTAATTACGGGAGCCGGGCGCGGAAATGGGGCGAGTTCGAGTCGGTATCGCGTGCGTTAGGTGCCCCGCGGCAGGGCCACGGACGGGAAAAGCGCCGAGTTAGTTAGGGATGATGCAATTTGCCGGTAATCTGATTGCGAGCACAGTAGATTTGATTATGATAATCGCGGGTATTCGCTTTTGCTCTACGCCGCCGCGCGAGGAGCATCTTTCGCGACATCTTGAAATACACACCGGGCGTCTTATTAAATTATCCCGGTGAGAATACCAAACCTTCGGTAATTTACGTAAGAAATTTGCAAATTTTTTTATAGCAGACCAAAACCCCAACGATTTAGTTAACTCAATCTACCGCTTATATAAAATTTAGAATTTTATTATCCGTTTAATGGTGCTATCAAATTTACGACCTCCTCGATACAGTTAAGTCTAATTGATAATAAACTTTAAATCACTTCATTATTTCACTACATTCTCCATTTCGGTGTTACACCACGTTTTTCTGCCCACATATCAAAATATTCATAGCATCGTTATTTATTTAAAACTTCATTTATTCGAGTTTCTTTTACTGCAACCTCCTATGTACTAAAGCCCTACTTGATTACCGGTGGAGAATATAGTTAATAATGAAATTCAAAGCTTTTCTACGGCGGCGAGAGATGCCGTTGCTTGCCCCATAGCGGCTGGCTGTTATTTATTATGTTAGAAGTGCGCCAAGTTGTGCCTTCGGCTTCGAAATTGCACGGTAAATATTTAACTTGTTGTGTCCGTTCAGGTTGTTCGTTAGACGTGCTTTGAATTCAATTTAATTGTAGTTATTTGAGAATCTTTACAATTTTTTTATGAAGATAATGGAAAATTAAACGGGAAAATATCGCAATTACCCCATATAGGAGGTTGGATCGCTGTTGCATATTTCAAAGGGGGAAAAAACAATTTCCCCTTCGGTCGTGCGGTAATATTAATAGATCCGCACGTCGTTAAAAATTCTATTATTTTTTGCAACGTCGGATACGAAATTAAAAAACCGTCGACCACCGGCGGAAACACACGAAACACGCGCGTTTGTGCCGCAAAATTTAATCAATTTTAATTGTTAATTCTCGGTGTATTTACATAGCACCAAAATTTATGAATAAAAACGGCGAGCAGTAAAATATTCATGGATGCGATTTGGACTGCGGAAATGTTGATACGATACGAGCTCTAGTTTTATTTTGTCAACAGGGCTGCTTGCACAGATGATATTTACAAAAAATATATTTTGAATGCTATTTACATTCGATAATTAGTTTTAAAAGTTGATTTCGCCGAAAAAGCTTTTTTTAATTACAATTTTAAATAAACAATAATCTAGGTTATCTATACATACATGTAATTAATCAATAATTAATGCTACGCACCACAGATTTGCACCTGAGACAACGTAATAATACGTCATTAATCACCAATGTTAATGACAGTTATAATGGTGGTGAGATGAAATCGCTAAGATGTAAAGTACCTACATGGGTACTTTAAGATATTCGATCGTTATCTCCAAAACGTCCATTGTTTCAGAAACGAAAAGACATAAGCTAGAAAAAGATATTAGGGAGCAATTGTTAGTCTTTGTTAACGACCAGGTCATTCTTTTGTTTTCGGTGCGGCCTTCGACGTTCGAGTTCCCGTAAACAGCGCAGGGCACTAACGGTAATTTAATTAACCGTGTTAACATCGCTAGGCAGGGCCTTAACGTGTCTCCCGTCCACTGGAAACACCATAATTTGCGATCGGACATGGTTCATTACGTAATGCCGTGCGGTAAATGTTGTATTATTCAATTATGTTCATATTATGTTCAATTATATTCATAGAATTAATTTCGCGTCGCCGCGGCTTAATTTATTTGTCTCAAATCGTGTTGTCCTGCGGTTTTGCGGTTAACCCGACTTCAACGTAGGAGGCCCCCAGGTCTTTTGTTCTACATATACACACAAAACGAGATGCCCCGATATATTGGGAAACTCGACGCGATTATCCCTTTTCAAACATTCATTAATGAAAAATCAATATCAATTTATGCCGTATCGTTCTGCAGAGGGTTTAATTATTTACTGATTATAGCAGGAACCGCTTGCGAATGACAATACTTTAGGAGAGTGTGTGTGGAATGTAAATGGACATCGAGGGACGGTTCGGTATTGATTGCGGCTTGTCAGAATAATTGCGAATCGGATCTCCTGCGTCAATTGTAAATACGCACGTCGCGTTTCACCGTGAAACTGTAAAGCGTCGATTGCAAAAGAAAGTCGTCGGCGCCGATTCAGCAGAAATCGCTTGGGAACGTCATACTAACGCCCTTCGGCTGACTCCGCTCTTAACGTCAATTACCAACGGCAAAACGGACGCTGTAGATCTTAAATCTACTGTGACCGGAGAGGATTAGACGTCAATTAACTCATCTCC
Organism: Onthophagus taurus; assembly: GCF_036711975.1. NCBI lineage: Eukaryota > Metazoa > Arthropoda > Insecta > Coleoptera > Scarabaeidae > Onthophagus > Onthophagus taurus. The sequence goes on along the minus strand of NC_091976.1, from coordinate 24,473,129 downwards.
GCAGGAGGAAAAACAATCGCCCGGCATAGTTTGTCTCGCCGAAGCTCTTCGTTTATTAACCTCGCGACGTGCCGGGATTTTTAACCTGGATGGCCGCAAGAAGCGCGCAAGGGCCGTCTCCTGCGGCGGGCTCCAAAGGACCGCCGATTCTCTCGCAAGTTTTTGCGCCCGCAGCGCGCCTGGTCGGGTACCAGGTCGTCGTATCGGGCGCATTCCTCTCGGCTACAACGCGCACCTAAAAACTGATCAATGTGCAGCGTTCAATTTGAAAGTACAAAACCTTTAGTACCGCCTGTTACCATCGAATCATCTTGAAGAAACGTTTTACAATATATCAATTTTCGGTTTTTACATTCAACTTACGAAAATAGTATTAAATATATATACATATATAATATATGATATATTCATTAATAACTTTCCAAAGCTATTTGAACAAATTGTAGCATCCAAAATTGAATTCTACACTAAAGCAGGAATGTCGGATTGTCAGCATGGTTTCCACAGAGATAAATCTGCTACCTACTCTATGTGGACAAAATTAATATTGAAAAAAATACAACTTTTTTAGACATAATTATATTCAAAAACTCATAAAAAATGTTTTAACAGTCTTCATCACTACTACACGAGAGACTAAATTCCTCATCTGTCGACTCCTCCTCTGCAGTGATAGATTCGTGCTCTTGAGATGACTTTTTTAATAATGAAATTACTTCATCGGAAATATTCTCTATGTTCTTAGGAGCGAGACTTCTGAAGTTTGTAATTAGCGGATCTGACGAAACTAATAACATATTGAACAGATCCTCGGTGTTGGTGATTCTGGACGTTTTTCTAGAGTGATCTCTTCGAAACTTTCGGCAACCCTTGTTGCGCTCTTCCTCAGAAAGCTGCCCAATAGGAAGAAGAGCAGATTTAACAATATCCGTTCCATGAATTAAAAGTTTATGAACACTTGCCGGTATGTAATACCAATTATATAATTGAACATAGAATTTAGCAGTGTCTATGGGATATTCTTCAAATGTTGCCAAATTTATTTCGTATTCATTCGCAATTGCCTTTAATAAAACTGCAAATCGTTTAATTAGTTTCTCATTCACTCCGGTGATTGCACTGGATAGCGATGAATTAGAAAAAATCTCTCGAACAGGGAGAGATCATTAACGTGATCGCTTATATGTGTCTATTACTTTAATTTTTCTGCATGCATTTCACTTTTAAAACTTTAGGTTTAATTAATATTATTCCACTTTGGGAACAATGTATTTCCGTTGGGATAATAAAGATTATTATTATTATTATAACATAACATTAGTAATTACATTCTTACTATTTGAAGAAGTTATGAATTAATTTTTTTTCGTTATCAGTAATAAAAGTGAATTGTGGATCGTGTGAATCAGCTGTTTTGGGCCGAGCCTGAGGACTGAAACTAAGAATATTGGATATTTGGGTTGGAAGGTGGCTTTATCTTTCTTTTCTTCCAAGTACAGCATCCACGCTGTCATTACTCTCATCATATGTAAACATCTTTGTAGCAATGCCTAACATTTTGCCTTTAATATATTCCGTTTGCGTTTGGTTACAGGTTGCTCACCCACCTTGTCAAAATTTCTGTTTCTGGGCATAGACGAATCTGCCTGGGTCGCTGTGTCCTCTAGGTAGCGTTTCCAACCCTACCGATTTATCAGTAGATATACTGATATAGAAGATAGTCTACCGATATACCAATATACCACCGATTTTCATGGGTTTTTTGTATTATTTTACAATTCTAACCTATTACAGTACAGGGTGCCCCAAATTCGTTGTCCACATAGGCTATCTCCGAAACTAAAAGACATAGAAAAAAAGTTGCTTACATGTCATGACCTCGTTGCTCGAGAAACTGCTAATGCCGAAAACTTCGAACAGTTGCCGTCTTTTGTTTTCACCCTATCAGCAAAAACTGAAATATTTCCGACAACTGTCCAACCCAACCCAACCCAACCCCATATTCTTTTCTGAGATGATTGATAGGCGGAAACAAAACTGACCTCTCATAACATTCCTTCACTATAATTGTGGTTTCTTCACGGTATAATTGTGGTTTCAAAAGAAAACTTATCGTATCTCTGACCTATCCTAACATTTCTTGAAACCTAGAACTAGAACATTCGGCTTTAGCCGTCTTAAGACACGAACGGTGAAACGCGAACATTTCTAGTTCTAGTTCTAGTGCTAGTGTTAGTTCTAGTTTTAGTTGTTATTCAACGTTAGATTGTTGTATATTTTTCATTGAACTAAAACTAGAAGTAATATTAGACCTAGAACTAAAAACTGGCGGGTTTAGCCGTCTTAAGACACCAACTGCCCAAGATTTTTACTAACTCATAGTGAGAAATTGTAGTTACGTACCCATGTGTGACGTAACGAACGGACCATTCAGCTATGCACCTGTTCCTAGGATGTAGCAGTCCCCTTAGATTCTACCATACTTGTATCAAACAACAGTTTCTAACTTTATATTTAAACATTGATTCTACCGATATTTGGCCGGTATAGATTGGCAAAAATTACTTTATCAACGTAGTTTCAAAGATCAAAGAGAAATAAAAAGAAATGTATGCCAGTAAAAAAGATATTTTTTATCAAGATAATAAAATAATACATAATTTCTAAGCTATTCTAAAATAAAAAGTATCGTTTTAATTCTACATTTTCATTTTAGAGGATTTATATTAACCGATACTGGTTGATTGTGGCCTGTCCGAGGTTGTAAAAAGTTGAAACCGAAAGCGGCGGCGGCGGAAGATATGCAAATCCGGTCAGGCACACGGTCCGAACTGATTTATACTAAATTTGATTTATTGGTTGCGCGTAATTACTGGATAATGCCACATACCAACGTCTAAATTATGGAACGTCCGCATTTTTGATTTATGGCGCTTTGGGTAGAGACCTGTGTGTTCCCCTTTTTGAACTTGGGGTTTTTGAGTAGAACAACGGGTTAACACGTGTACTACGATTTGGGTACGCGATTTCAAAGTGGAACTGCAGAGAGAGAGTGTAATTGTATCATAAAAAGTAGCGGGGAACATGCTTTCGATCACATAAATTGTGGACGTATTGGAACGGGGCCGCCGCGCCGCTCTTTATTCACTGCACAATCAAAACATCACCATTATCTGGCCGGAATATCTCCGATCGGGGCCTTAAATTTCGCGTAAACCCTGCCGTAAAACTAAATCCATCAGGGCGCGCACGAGCAGCATAACTCGACTCCAATATGTCGTAATATTCGACGTTAACAGCTCGCCGAATGAATGAAATCGCTGTAACGAAATCGTCCGGAAGATAACGACCCGGTCGGCACGCCTTTTTTATCCGTGCGTCCGCGTCTGGACGAGGCCGGACGATAAAATTCCAGGTAATTGCACTAAAATCCGTGCCGTGACAGTTTAGTCTTGTTAGCGGATGGCCCGGCGCGGACTATTTTCATTTAATTGGTGTCCAAATCGGGAATCGCCAAGATGTTCACTAATTATGTCAGCTTTTACGACGTCCCATAATCATATTTTTCCCGACGAACGCGACAAATCCTCCGAATAAAATGGGAACGAGAAACGGGGCGTGGTAGACGACGGACGTGGATATTTTCATTTCAACACTTCTGAGTGCTGCTGTTGTGTTATTAACAAGATCCCTTCAACAGTTCGCATACCCTGAAAGCAAATATGGAAATTCGTTTTAATCAGGTTTTTGCTTTTACACATAGCGATTCACAAAGGATAATGGACGAGCGTCAGTAGTAGAGAGTGATGAGATGTGGAAAGTACTTGTTAAATAAATTATTATGTGTAACAGTATGCCTAATTTTTTTAGGTTTTAATGATTCTTATTCTAACTTTAATGAAAGTAACAAAAATCAGTATAATCTGTACAGTTTTAGTAAATTCATGAATAATCCGTAGTTGATAGTCGCGACAATTCGATCGTTTGTTCAATTCCATCTCGGTATACGCAACGCAGGCAGTAACAATAAAAAAACAAACAAACGAGCGGCGTAAATTGTGAAACAAAACAATTTCGCATCACTTTTTTCCAGTATCGGCAATCCACTCGTTCGCGGGCCAGCCAAAAAAAATGGAAGCTCGAAAAATAACATCCCCGACAAAAATAGTTTAACGTTCGGGTGCAAATTCGCAATTTGCGTTGTGGTACGACCGTAATGAATGTTGATTATGCCGGGCGGACTGGGCCGCTGTTTTAGTTGTGAAATATTTATGCCAATGCGTCCAACACCGGGACTTGTTTGTAAATTTTTATCCCGGAAATTGCGAGTTTACTATATATATATAAACATTGGACGTTAACTCTATTTGAAATAATAAAGCACCGAGAAAAAAAGTGGTTTGAACGGGCTGAGATGGAAATGAAATGCTCATTGGAACGTGCCTAAACCCAGTGCGGTGTCCCGCCGGCTCTGTACAATACACTTCCGATGAGTTTAATATTAAATTGAAACGCATTCAGCGCGCGGCTTAGCGATTATTTAATACCAAGTTTCTGTCTCTCTTCAACCCTCGTTGTAGGTTCATTCGCATGGATTAGTGGATGAATATAGCGAGCTTTACGGAAGCGTGCGCGAAATTCTACTGCCTTTTTATTGACGTTCACTTCAGTTTGTTCCGGATTTAACAGGCCCTTGTTTCACACGGTGTTAACGTGAGGCAAATAAAATTTTGTAATCTGCGAACTGAGTTAAGCTTTAACGCTCTTATGGACAGACGCGGTTAGCGGTAATGAGAGAATATACACGGGGACGGGCTTTTCCAAAAGCTCCGAATACTAGAAAGTGGTAAAGTTTTGGCAAAAACCCAGTACGCCAAGCTATTCTCTTCGCAGATATTACTTCTTTGTTAATTGTTTCGTCGCAACGACGGCCCCGATCCGGTCGAGCTCCCTCTGCGACGACAGGCTTTCTGTCGGTTCTGTTCATTAAGGACCCGCCCGCTCGACGACGGCCCGACATAAAGCCTTCCGGCTCTAACTAATTAAAGATTTTCAATCTTCGGAGTTCTCCTCATAACTAGGCTGGCTCTCCTTGACAAAACACTCGACTTTACCGAACAACGACTAATCATTCCCAACGGAAACTGTCATTGTTATCTTACTAGTGTTCTAAATTTATTTTTTAATCGAAATCTCAAATCAAAATTTATTATGGATCTTATAAAGATATACAATATGCAAAATCTTCTTTGTTTAAGAACAGCACTTAGACACCTTGGCATCGATTCTACTGGTGGTTAATCGAGGTTGTATTTTAACCCATTCTGTCTTTAACGCTATTTTTAAATCAACTACGTTTCTAATATCGTAATGTTTCAATTTCTTCTTGAATATTGGCAATAAACCTCAATAGGATTGAAATCTGGGTTTTATGGCGGGGTTTTGAGTTATTTTGGACGGTTTTGCACGATTCAAAGTCTAAATTTTCTAATATTTCTAATACCTACCGCTGACCTTCCACCACATTTGAACGTAGGTATTAGATTATGTCTCTTGTTTTTCTCTCGCTAAATTCTTACTCGTCCATTTGATGGTTTTATATTGAGTTAAGACTTCTTTTCTTCTTCTTATTGGAGATGAGTCGATCTATTAATTCTGAGGTCGTTGCCTTTGAACCATTTCCTGAGATGTCGGTTGTTAGCTGTCATGCCATCTCTTTGGGGATCTCCCACAAGCACAGTTTTCCGAAGTCTATCATCGCTCATACGCAACACGTGATTATGCCATTGTCTTTTCCGCTATCTTTCCCGTCTCACCATGTCTAAAACGTTACATTGACCTCTATATCCGAATTTCTCACTCTATCCATTCTCGTTTTCCCTGCAATTGATCTTAGTGTCTTCATCTCGGCCACTCGTAGCATGCTCTTCGACACGTCTTGTATATCCGAATTTTGCTGTCTATTCGCATACATAGGTTTGACCAGATTATGTCTCTGATATTGCGGATGCTTTATTAATTTGGTTCCCTAAGCCTTTCACTGGATCATGACCGCTAGTTACTTCCTCTATGATTTTATCCATCAGGAGATTAAACAAAAAGGGGCTAACACTGTTCCCCCTGTCTAATTCCTCCTGAGGTGTCAATAGCATCAGTAACTTGATTCCCTGCTCTTACTTTAGTTATGTTATTCTTTTCTTTTAAGACTTTTATCATGTCCCCCAAATGGACCTTGTCGAAAGCTTTCGTAAATCGACGAAGCAAATGAACGCAGGTTAGTCAAACTCGATGGACTTTGCTTTTAACTGTTTGATTATAAATTTAGACTCATCTGTGAAAATTACCAATTTCCAGAAATTAAAATCTTTATTTTGACACTTTTTGCAAATGCAATCCGCTTTTGTTTATTACTTACTGATTTTCTAACAGCATACTGACCTTAAATCCAAGTTTTAATCAAGTTTAGAACACCCTTACTGATTTAACGACGTATTATTATATAATTTCTTTTTGTTAGTTTCAATCGATTTAAATTTTATAAAATAATAATTTTCTTTTTATAATTTGCACCACGTATTGTAGACTACAAATGCTGCGCATCATTATTTTTACGATTTCACTTCGAATTTTCCACAATTTTTATAATAATTTAACTGACTTTGAAGTTTTTTGAAAAAGAAACATAAACGTCATTGAATAAATTATAAATAAATCAAATACAAAAAATATATTTCAAGTTTTTATTCATTCACTATATCATTACATTTAGAACGAAATTGATTTGTAGATTCCAAAAAGAAAAGGCGTCACCATAAGTATAATTAATATCCCCAAACACGAACAATTTAGAAATTGGTACCATCATCGTAGTAGTTGAAATCAACTGGTTAAAGGTGTGCGCCTATTTACAGGATGCACAGCGTCTTCGGTTCTTGATGCAATCCTCTTTAGGGTGATCTTCACATTTGCAGCGTTCCTCCTTGGGGTCGCGTACGTACTCTTTGTTGCAGATCTCGCAAACTTCGCATTGATCGCCTTCCATGCCTTCCATCTTGACAGGGGTCGTGAGTGGGTGTGCTTCCTTCCTGACACAGAAAATTTTGATTGTTTAACTGTTGTCACGGTGCCGTTTCGCAATCGTTTTGTTTAATCGTCAATGCGATCCTGATAGACAATTTTTTGATAAATGACAGTGACGGGTTGTAATCGTTATTTACGTTTAAATTATATTTTAGAAGAAAATAACTTACCGATTATGTACTTTTACGTCGTTATCTAAACTTCCTTATTAATTTTTCTTAATTTGTTTAGTTACTTTTAATGGGGTTACTTGGAAGGGTAATTAATTGTGAGTGTTACACTTGTAGTCGCTCTGTGCGCGACTTTGTGACCTGTAGAAGTAAAAAGCGAACAAAAGAAATGCACAGGCGACTAACGAAGCTAATAAAACAAGGGATACTATATGTGATGTTGATTCTGTCATATTATTGTGGGTTGACTTTGATTTTCAGTCAGTTGTCAAAATATGAGAGACCCTCTAGAAAGTCAGTTTAATAAAAATAGTCTATCATTTATTGTCCGTTTATAAGTTATTGCGATCCTTACACGCCTTGACACCTCGAGGGGGGGATATTTCATCAGGAATCATCCACTCGTACGTTTCGCGTTTTAGCAGCACCCGGAAAGCTGGATGAAATATCGCGTCGATATTATAGTCGAGGATGATGAATAGTCTGCGATATTTTCCTAGAGTTAATGCAATTGCCTATCGATACGTTCTACTAGTCAACATGGCTTTAACTAAAATTGCTTTTCATTATTCGGGGATAATTTCGCAAAATGTCAGACCAAGAAGTTTCGTTCTAGTATAAGGGAGGCGTTAACTGTCACCGACGTTTAAACTTTGTAAACCGTAACTCGAAGCACAAATTACAATCCGCAAAGTATTCGCCGCCCTTCCTCCCCGAAATATTGTAATGGACTTTGCGGAAACAGGGAAACTTGGGGTCTTGATGAAAATCTACAAGGACTACTGCTCGAATAATAATTCCGGGGAAGAAGAGAAGCGGGGACGATTTTAGCCCGTAATTAGAGACCAGGAATAATTACATTCCAAACCGATTTCGGGGTTCTCTGAAGGTGCGGTTTTAACTAAGGGTCGGGCGTTATTAAAATTATATTTTAACGTTCCGCTAATTGAACTCCAAATCGAATCCGTCGTGCGGCATTAATGGAATCGTTTTACGGTCGCGTTTTCGCTGCCCCGGCTACCAATAATAATACGATTCAATGAGCAATTATTTTCCTTTGTGTAATGCGTTTATCGATTTTACATTACACTAGATTAATATTAAAAATTTAATTTTGATTCAAATTTAATTTTTATCTTTAAATTAATTAACTGAAAAATGAAAACGGTACAACAAGGACGCTCTTTGGACATGTAAATTTTCCATCAAAAGCTGGATTATGAGTCGCGCCATCTTATTTACACGGAATTAGTAAGTAATCCCTTGATTCCAAAGTAATTGCCGTTTAATCGCGAGTCTCCGTGATGGCCTTCGCACCATACTGCCCTCGGGCATGATTTATCGGGATTAGGTGTGATCACGGGGTAGTTTCCCATGAATACCAAGTAGTTTTGCACGGCAAAAGGGCTTTACGAACGATGGGAAGCTTTGGGCACTCAAAGTTTTCGTCGAAATTTAAATTAAATATCAAAAAAACTTAGTCAACTTATCGAAAATCTAAACGGAAAATAAATGGGTCTCATTCTGTAGTTGTTGTTTAATTCAATTCGAATGAGGAGGAAGTAAAGTACGATCTGTCAACCTAAAGGACCCAATTAACAAAGTAATAGTTGGGCGTTAAAATGTTCAGGCTGAGAAGGGAAGAGGTAGGAGTAAATAAACACGGAGATTACTCTTGGAATAAGATGGAAAACGGGTCGGAATGGATGCAATTTACCATCCCGTAGTCTAATTTAAATACCCCGGAGGTGTGTATTATAATTAAAGTCCCTTCCCCGTACGGCACCGCCCCCGCAGTTGGTCGAGATACACGCGTTCGCGTTCCGAATAATTTATATGTTTCAAAGCTGATAACCGACGTGAATACACAAGCGCGCACAACTCCCTATTTCACCGAAAATTACTCTATTTTTCACCTGACGGCCGCGAGTTTCCCGAGCCGACAGCGCGCTTTGAATAGCAATTAGGCTTAATTATTTCAAATGGTCTGTGCGGTTAGAGTCCTATTTTCCTGGTGCCTTTTATGTAGCGACCACTGCCGTTTAGGCAATTGCTCTAGCGTTCCTGATCTTTGTCTACTTCGAAACAACTTCACGAAATCGTGTTGAACGCTTACAGAAAATTATTAGGTACGTTTTTGAAAATTTACATTTTTACTAAACATAGGATGTTTAGTTTTACCCATAGACCCTCTATTTATGGTAATTTTTACTTAGAAAATTTTAAACTATATATTTTTATTTATATTATTAACTTTAAATTACAGATTTTATACATTTTAAACGTATGTATGTCTCTTAACCTTTCTGGTACGGAGTGTCTAAAATTTCACGAAGTCCGATGTGGGCTACTAATGTATCCCAAGAAATTTATTTGATGTATGACAAAATTAATAAGAAAAATCGTAAAACATTAACAACATTTATTTAATAGTTATCAACAAAGAAATTATATTAAACTAAAACTAGAACTAACACTAGCACTATCACTAGAACTAACACTAGACCTCGAAGTGACAATTAGAGACTAATTAATAACTAATTAGTGTCTAATTGTCAACTAAGTTGTTTTTAGTCAAATCCGGGTGGAGAACGGAGGATTTTTCTGGTTTATTTTTATTGGGCAACAGTGCTGGCGGAATTTCTCTTTTGTTCTGTCGGAATGTGCCACATAATGTAAGATTACGATTAGACAGTTCATTAGCCACTGGTATACTTGTAAAGCAATTATCGGTAGTAATACCATAACCTCGACCAAGGCATGAAACCAAGTCAAGTAAAACACGCTTTCCTTGTTGTTTTTCAGGTTTATCATGTACTTTTCCTGCAAATTCATTGCATATGTACTTTCTACATCAACAAGGGCCCATATTTTTATGCCGTACTTAGCTGGTTTAGATTTCATATAATACTCGAAACGGGCACCTGTCCCTAAATCCAACAAGTTGTTCGTCCACTATAAGATGGGTATTTGGGTTGTAGCTATCTTTATAATTAGTCAGAAATAACTCAAAAACTTCTCTAATTGCCGCAAGTTTGTCTGTATTTCGTCGTTCTATTCTAGTTGTAAAATCATCGAACCTCATAAATGAGATAAGATGCTGATTCCTCGAGAATACAAAGGATTCTTGCTCCACAGGAATCTCACTGGTTCTCTTTTTGTGTTTAGAGCCCCCATTGTAATTAGAACACCTATTACAGCATAAACTTCAACTCTATCTGTTGGAATCCAGGTCCTACAATGTTTAGTTCAATAAAAATATACAGCAATCTAGGGCTGCATAATAATTAAAAGTAGAACTAACACTAGACGTAGATCTAGAAAGTTTCTGGTTTAGCCGAATACTTCTAGTTGTAGGTCTAGTGTTAGTGTTAGCTCTAGTTTTAGTTGTTATTCAAAGTTAGATTGTTGTATATTTCTATAGTTATAATATATATAATATATACAATATCATCAAGAAATTAAAAAAATTATGTTTTATATTTAATTATATTTGTATACATATTAAATTTATTTTATACTATAAATGTTGACTGTATAGGATAGTTATTGTACCACCTTGAATAGTTTACAGTGTACATATTTTTCCCTAACCCATTGCCACCCTCGGAGTACAAGTCTATTATATTTATTCTAAGCCGGCGTTGTCGCTATTTATCACTGCCAGTTTCCTTTATGTCACCCTCTTTCTGGAGCTTCCCCGCGGGACACAGCACCATTAATAATTCCCGAAACTTATAAACTTGTATCGCACGATCTTCGACACGTATCTTCTTCACGAAATGGCTAAGCTAGTAGAGGCGATAGGTCAGGTCCGGTTGCCCGAGGGGTTCCTCACCTAACGGCGAAGAGCTGATAAATCAATTTGATGCCGAGCCATTCCCAGAAGATCCCCAGTCTGTTGGGTTAGAGTTTCGGTATTCCGGTCTGGCCGCGACGGACTTCATTACTGACCGAGAAGCTAATGCGGAAATGTCATCGGGGGACGACCCTGTAAATAGGACGGGACATTGTTGCTGGTAGATGGGAGAACTCAAACTTCCGGCGCTACACGAAACCGAAAGGACAATTTAATTAATACTTCTTTTCATCGGTTCTGAGGGCTGTGTCGGCCCGCGGCAAAAGAGGGAACAGAAATAAGCTACAGAAGTTCCCCGCAAATCGGATAACCGAAGACGGTTCTGGCATTTAATTGTTTCCGATTGTCTTTTCTTTTTCTCCCCGTCGATCGTCGTTTTGTTCGTCGTCGGTCGGACAAAAGTTCTACTAACGATTGGCTTCTTCCTGAGCGGGTTCGCAAAAAAACTCTGTAGAACTTTCCGGGATAAATCGTCAATATTTTCGTTCTGGAATCTGAACCCGGCGTAATTTCCAGCGGTGCTATAAATCTTGGAGAAAGATCGCTTTTGGAGTCCGGAAATCAAATCAACTCGCTTTTTAATTGTTGATTAATGGGCGTCGCAGCGTCTTATTAATTATTCCTTTAAGACGACCCCGAGGAGTGATTAAGTGTGATGTAAACCCGTTGTGGACAGTCGGTTGGTATTCATTAGCGATGCTTGTTCGGTGACTTTTCAATTGCAGCTGCAATGTGAATCTACAAGAATGACATGTGTTAAACGATTAAAGCACCTTATCATAACATAATACTAATTACTTATTGTTATTGAAATTAGTTGTGTCGATTTTTTGGTTCAAAAGTTAAATAATATATATGAAAGATTTAATACATTTTGTACCACAATATTTATTTGAATAATATCGAGTGGTGGTAAAAACTCAATTTCGCCAGTAATTAATAAAATTTATCAATTATTCGAAATCAATTAGCCCTCTACTGTCTAAAATAATCGAACGCCGCGTTGGCAAATGGTATTATGTTTGTTTTGTGTAATTATTTGCGCTCCCGTTGCAAAAACAAGTCTGTTTACGTTTCAGGAACGGTGCCGTTGGCGTTGGTCGAATAATTTATATAGATTAAATTAAATTCGATATTATTTATATTAAATTCGTGATTATTATTTTTCGAATGAATTTAAAGACCATGAATGTCTTCATTCGAGGTTATTTACGACGATCAACAATCATGAAAAATCCATTCGTACATCGATGGGGCGTTATTCATCTCCGAGATAGCGTACTCCATAAAACGGTTTTACAGCCGGGTTAGTAGATATTAAGCGTAGTCTAAACTCAGGTTTACGGCCGGTTCGACTACTGTCGTGCGCGGCCCAGGCTGATCTGCATTGTAGATTATCTATCTGCTGCCCTGTTAAGATTTCTTTGCATATACATGTCGTCGTTAACCTTTTAAATTATTCACATCTCGCGTCTGTTTCTAATAGAGGAAGCGGTCCAATAGACGCGCGCTAACATAACTCAACCAGCGCAAATTGACGTGCGCGTTTATCACATTAATGCCCAGTACTTTTGAGATTAATTTAACTCGGTGGCTTCAGTATACGAGGACCGAAATAAAAGTTTATGTATAGTATTACGTTTAATACAGCATACTTTCTTACCAGACCCTGTAACTTTATTAACGAGGCGAATATAAATTGTTTTATTAAAATAAGCCGCCATTGATATATGTTGGTCTAAAGTCTTACGTGCCAACGACTTGTAACGACCAAATAGCTCTATTAAAGCATCGGATGCGCGCATTTTTCCAGACTCACACACGTTTCCGCTACGAGTTTATGAAAAATTACGTCTGGTATGGAAATTATTAACCGCTCCCGCGTGTCGCCTTCCGCCGTATATCAATCCGACGTTTTTGCACTCAACATCATCTTGGCGTCTGCCAGTTTACCATGATTTGTTGAGTGCTGCAAATTAGAAAAGCGGAATTCCATAAATTCCTACGAAATTACCTAATAAAACATAGCGATGGAAAATTCTCGAAAAAAAAATAGTAAAATATTCTCGATTTTGAGAATTCGCTCGGCAAATTCATTCTGACGCCTATAACATGGCAGGTGTTCAAAATAACCCTTCATTAAATCAATAAAGCGCCAATTCTGTCATTACCTCTGCAGACTCATCTGGCCTTGTTACAGTAGTCATATTGTCTATAAACTCTGTTCCTTGTATTTGTTCTTCTCTATTAAGATGAATTCTATTAAAATTTGGATCTAGAAATATTTGCAGCAAAATTCGATTTATTGTCCTTTGCTTTCTCTTAACTAAAAAGTTTTTTACTTCCTTTTCTTTTTGGTTAAGCAAAGGGTTTGAGGAATGGGCTGTTTCAAAAACTAGTGATTTTGCGAAAAGCCGGATACCGGATATTCGACATCCATTATGAGTATAACTTCTGGTGCATTTGTGAAGTGATACCCTACATTGCCACATTATTGCGATATGTGAATAAAAATGAAATTAATAAGAAAGCTGATAAGATATGTCAACTTATTTGGATCCAAGATACAAAATGAACTTTTTTGATGCTGATTTAACTCTCGAAGCAACTCTAAAAAGAAGATACTTTAATTAATAATTGTTGATATTTCCACAAGGATCCTTAAAGAAATGAATTTTATAACGAATTTTGAAAGTTATCGATGAAAATTGTAACATCGAAAATTTTATCAAAACTTCAAATATTGTTTTCTCAAAAATTAAAAGTTATGTTTCAAAACGTGTTGGTTTATTGGAAAGAGGACACTCTTATTAACACTTTGGGAAATTTTTATACTCATATTCCAAGAAATGGATTTTATACGAATTTTTCAAACTTAATCGGCAAAAATTGCAAAATTTGAAAAATTTTTCCATTATTTCAAAAATTTATTTCTCAAGAACTGAAAGTGATTTTTCAAAACAGCTTTTTACATTAAAAAAAGGATACTTTAATTTATAATTGGTGATATTTTCACAAGGATCCCTCAAGAAATTAATTTTATAGCGAATTTTTAAAATTATCGATGAAAATTGCAACATCGAAAATTTTATCAAAACTTCAAATATTGTTTTCTCAAAAACTAAAAGCTATTTTTTAAAACGGGTTGGTTCATTGGAAAGAGGACACACTTATTAACACGTTGGGAAATTTTCATACTCATATTCCAAGAAATCAATTGTATACGAATTTTTAAGACTAAATCGGCGAAAATTGCAAAATTCGAAAATTTTTTCGGTCATTTCAAAAATTTTTTTCTCAAGAACTAAAAGTGATTTTTCAAAACAGTTTTTTGCATTAAAAAGAGAATACTTTATCCATATCTGTTCCACCACTACATAAAAGCATTCAGCTACTTGGCTTAACCTTAGTTTATCTCCTTCCAGTTGGGTTGTGTATTTAATAATAGGGTTTATTAGGTGTTAAAAGTTTGAAACTTTTACACAAAAAAATTCCTCATCCAATATCAACTGTTATTTAATGCATATTGTGTATCAAGAAGACTTTTAAACTATGAATGATTGATCCGCATCGTGTTTTCACAGGTAATTTTAAGGAAATGGCTGCTTTAGTGTTATTTCTTTGAGTTTGCATTTTTTTGAAAGTAGCCAATAAAATGTAAGAATTGTTAATTTCTTTGATAACAGCCTTAACATCTTCCATAATAATAGACATGGTTTTCATTTTAGAAATGTCTCCAATTAACAAATTTAGCAATGCATCCATAAACACAAATATGTTTGTACTTTTCATGAAGTATATTTCTCTCAAAATTTCATCGATGATTTTCAGCAAAATTTTCTGCGGTATGTCGACAAATATTTGTTGGCAAAGTTTTATAAAACACAGGGTTTGGTGTAGTAATAATGTAGTTAAGTATGGATTCGTTCCTTTGGTTCCTCCAACCATCACACTGTAAGCTAAGAGCATTTGCTTCTCCAATTTTCATTTTATGTCTGCATCAAATTTTTCATACTATAAACTCAGTAATTTATTTGATAATAAAGAACGTGAAGGCATTTTGAAAGATGATCACAAATGATTGCCAGTGGCAACAATGGCAAATGGAACATAAATAGCACTAGCGAGTAGTTGATCTAGCTTCTCTTGTTCAACTTTTGATGAAACATCAATAAAACCGTATCTTATATTCTCGTTCTCAAGAATATTCTTCTCTTTCATATCTAATAAAACTTAATAATAAACATAAATAAAAAAAATCACGTTAAAAACTAAAGTGACCAGCATCGATAATCAATTCCTTATGGTAATAAGATAAATCTCGGACATCCTTCATACGAAAGTAAACAAATACTCGACAGCGAGTGATGTGGCTTTGATTGAAGACACGCACCAACGTTACGTACAGCTGTCTATTAATAACGATTTTTCACGATCGCCTCCGCCGGTGACGATTTATCATCATGTTAGATACAGCGCAGAAGTGATGTTATTCTCTCCCCGATATGGGAATATAGACAAACATAAGGGTTGGAAATCAAGAGAAATAGTTGTTTTGAGTACGGAGTCGAATAAATTTCAAGTTGAAGTACAGGTGGGAGCGTCAGTAGCAACAATATAAAGTGCCCATAACTGCCGCAGTTCATAAAGCGTTTAATATTAAAGGCACGAAGGGAATTCCGAGGTACAAATGGCGACCGGTCAAAAAGAAACAAGCGGGGAGCGGATATTAATGCCACCGGTTGGAGATTTTTGTGAGACTGAATACCCAACGTGTACCGGAGGCGCATTCTTGGCTGAATTTCGCAAACAAGGGCCCACGGCCGAAGGCTAGGAATGCCGTACGTCGTAGATAGGTGCAGCAGCGGTTTGCGACGTCTTGTTTGACATTCAGTAAAGTACTGCGCCTGAAGGAGCGGTCTCGCCAGTATTCGGGAAACCGCAGGAGTAACCATTACCTGAACGTTTACAATCTTAAAGGCTATTTCTGTTATTGAGTGCCGTGAAAGTTGCGATTCGTCCTGCGGTTTAGCGTCATCTTAATTTCAATTAAATGTAATGACACGTTGTCGTAAATCGCTGAATGTTAGGGTCCAGGAAGCGTCGCGTCGTGTGAAATAGAAATTTTCGCAATTATAGAATGGGGAATTATTTTATGGTTTTCCTATATACCGCTTTCGACCATTTCCCGAGATCGAGTCGGGCATCTAAACCTCTTACGCGGAATTGTACGAGAAGAAAGTTATCGGGAAATAAGAGCAAACACAAGAATCAATTTACCGCGATTCCGCGGTCACTGAGTCGAACGTAATCTTAAAAATGTGTCCGGTGCATGCACCTCCGCCCTCGTTGCGCTTTGTCGATACCTGAATAAGCCTCGTCGATAGCTTTGCCATGCTGGTCCACAAAAAAAATCCAATTTCTATCTGCAAAGAGCTCCGTCCGCATAAAGGCCAGTTTAATATCCCGCCCCCTATAAAGAAACGGAACCATAGCACTTCCAGAAAATTTAATATACATCGAACAGATTCGGCCATTTCTCGATATAGCTCTTCTCCCCGCGGGGGAGCAACAACGTTCACGCGTTATCGGTCTCGAAGAAATATTTCCGGCGAAACCCGTTTGTTCTTGACGTTTTTATTGAAAATTATTTTTCAATCGGCTCTTTTCCGAGCGGAAAGGAAGAGCACAAGGGAAAGATCGTAGATAATTGTGAAACGAAAATTTGTTTTGTTCCAATTTAGTTTCGAATTCTATTCGCGGTTCCTGTCGACTCGATTTATCCTCTTGAAGCAGTCAAAATAATTTTTAATTACTAATTAGCCGTTTCGCCGTTGGGCGCCGTCATCTTCCTTCGATTCGTCAAAACGCTCTGTCATATGCCTCGCTCGAGTACACAATACCTCCTCTTCTTCGCCCAACGTCATACCATAGTTGACAGGTGAATCGGCGGCCAGCGACGGTCACTTAAAAGGAGTAATTAAAAAGTTTAATTGGAAGAGCGGAGGTCGTGCGACTCTTGAGTCCCTCGGGACTTATCTCGGTAATAGATTTACCGAGTTTTAGTTTGAGAGTTTGTCTTTTTTTGGTGAAAACGAGATTTAGATGAAAAAAAGATTTTTTTCTTGAAAAAGAACATCAATAGGTTTTTATATCAACGTAATCTGGGAATAAAGGGAGTTTTTAAATCTAATACAATCAGGATTGGACAGAAATACAATAATAGCCCGCAACAAAAGGAATCCATCAACTTCCACAGCAGAAATGAAACAAATACGCTAACCCATAGAGCTAAATTAAAACTGAGGGCAGAATAGTTTCCAATTCGACTTTTATTGCCAGCGTCGGACTCGGTTCAATTGCGGGCTTCTTTCTGATATTCCGGGCGCTTTTTCAGGCCGCAATATCACCGACCCGCGATGACTGCCTGCGGGCCTGCAATAACACTAAATACTTCAGAGGAAGGCTAATTGAATCGCATAACGGCCGGGTTGTGGACGTTTCGCTCTCGGAATCAATAACGACGGCCCGCGGGCTGCGTCCCGCTCGTCGGATCGCAAATTTGCATATTCGTATTGTTTTCTTTCCGTGTCTGGCCCCGTCGTGTCTTTATTTGCAGAGGAAACATTGTCCGCGCAAATATTGCCCTAACGGGCCGGCGTGCTATCTCTTTTATAAATTCACCAGTGTCTATAAATTCTCTTATTTTGTCGTTTTAGCCAGTTTTCGAATAAATTGTTAAAAAGTATTGAATCTCAATACTTTTATTTTTAATTAATGTAACAAAAACATTGAGAAAAAATCGAGAAAACGTATTAAAAATAAATATTAAAAAAAAACCCAATAGTGTTATCAATTTAAAGCTGAAACTTTACACTTTTAAATGATGTATGGAACATGTTGGTTTAGATTATAAAAATGATGTCAACGTCAAATGTAATAAAATAGTAAAGCGAACTTAATTGCTGCCAGAAATTCAATATCCAATACATTTTTTTGCGCTAGTGCTACTTTTCAATTAGTTTTATCTATAAATATGACATGTTTGGTGTTAAATTTATATGAAATCTGTTCATATAAAAAATAACAAAAAAACCGGTGTGGTATAGCACTTTGTTTCTTTGTAAGTCAATCTGCAGTAAATGGAGTAATTGCACTAAAGAATTCCTGAAGTTCTCAACAGGAATATGATTGCAAAGACAAAGATGACTCTTCAATTCTTCTTATAACTGAAATAATCCTTAGGTAAGTATAGTCATTATATGGAAGCAATCTATCTTCTAGTTCCATGGTGATCATGGTTCAGATGTGCTTCAGCTTTTTATCAATTTATAACCGTTATCAATTTATCTAAATTATGTCTTTCTAATTTTTTAGAGCGATTTTCGGGAATTATAAATTAGAAAAACACAGAAATAAGCCAGACAGAAAACACGGAAAAATTGTATGTTCCAGACTCTACGTCGCACCTTTATTTTACCTATATAAAGAAGTAAAGGCGCGACGTCCTGTCTGGAACACTCACCGTTACCATCGTCGCGTTTCAAAAAACTTTTTTAACTGTTATAAAATATTATATATTTATGAAAATAATGAAACAAATTTGGAATTAAAGCCTTTTTTTTTCTTTTAGTATGATATGATTATGACAGTAGAGCGTCTCGATACTGAGACGCTCTACTACTAGAATCGGCTTTGATTATAACTCGTCAATGATCGTACGATGTCATAGAGTAGGAAAACCAGGGATGAAGCGAGACAAGTCGATGGGGTCACAGAGTCGCCCTATTATTGTCAAGTTCAGGTCTTATGCATATCAGGCTGTACTATGGGGGAACAAAAGAAATTATAAGGGTACTGGGATTGTACTAACGGAATCCCTCACGAAGGCTAGGCTTGATGTCTACAAAAGGGCAAAGGATTATTTTGGATTGGGAAATGTTGAACTGAGGATGGACGCGTCGGATTCTCTTGCCGTGTGGATATAAAAAGACCATTGTGCGACAGGAAGAACTGCTGGAACTTATGAAGACGCACCAGCCAGAGGCGAAGGAGGTACCTCGCAGCAAGCGACGAGTACGGCATATATAAGACCTGTCTGATGAGCAAGGATGGAATGTCTCGGAGATGATCTGCGGTATACATTTATTTTTGATTTGTTTTTTCTATATATGTATTTTGATTTTGTTTTGTATATATATATAAACTTTACATAGTTTGTGTAAGTGAATCCAATGTTTAGTTTTGGCCATCTAAATGTTAGGTCTTTGGTGGCATCTTTTGATGAATTTAAATCATTATTAAGTGATGGCAATTATTGTATATCTGCGTTGAGCGAGACGTGGCTGTCTGGTGAGGTCGATAATAGCATTATAACTGTAGACTGATACAACTTATTTCGAAAAGATAGAGAAACTAGACTACTTTTATCAAAAGATTCAGTTCAGAACGGACGTGCACACCCTTAATATAAGATATAAAGGAACTCTTACACCGCCAATACATAAACGGCAGTTTTTCAAAAAAAGTACATACAAAATCATACAAAATTACTCAATTAATGAATGAAATCTTTAAGTCTATGGGACTGTGCACGTCCGTTTGAGGTTTTCAAGCGTCGATGCCGCACAGTTTTATTCTCGGCTCAATACGGTGTGCAGAATGTCAAATATTAGTACATAATACAGGAATTATTGTTATTGTTACTGTATTGCAAATGTCTTTTTTATAATAATGGGTTACTTTCTTTCTTGAATTTTTTTTTGTTATTATTTTTGTTGTTCAAACATCACCGTTTGTTCATACATTAGTTTAAAAAATGTAAAGAATGTTATACAAGTTTCGTTATTAAGTTGTGAATAATAAATGAATTATTATTATTATATGTAGAACATGTTGGGCGGAATCATAAAAATTTGCCTTTTGCAATAAATTCGATGATGGTAATGTGGAAATCTATTGGAATAAAAATGCACCACCCTTGTAAGTTAATTACGAAATGCCATAACGAAGCGAATTATTAATCTGCGGAGAAATTATCGCCCTTCGCGAGCCGACATTCGGACATGCGTCACTGCCCTCGCTGTCAAAGTGGACACACAGGGCCAGATGAAACAATCCAATTTCCGTCGGGACCATTCAAAATTTCATTAGGTTTAATTAGGTCGCGCACTCCCTTTTTCCATTCCGCGTCCGTGTGCAATTTGCATCCAGTAACGATAATTGAAAAAGGCCAACACAAATTGTTTAACCGTTTTGTCGCCGTGCTGATTAGCGACTTAATTGAATTCCCGTTTTCGGGAAGCCGCAAAGGGTTCCTTATACCGATTTATATTCAATCATTTATTATAATTTCTTATAAAATAGTGTTGATTACCACGATTTCCAATCGAGAGAGGAGAAGTAAAACCGCTCATTACCATTACCGAAATCCAATCAAAACTCCAGTTTCAATTCTAATTACCTTCAATTCGGTCGTTCTTATTTGCGCGTCGTGCTGGTTTGCCGTCTAAACGGGGACGTTACAGGCGTTCCAGGGGGGGCATCTAACCGCAAGGGGTGCTAGAGGGCGTGCGCTCTACGTTCCCCAGCGATTAAACCATTAGTTGCCACCGCCGCTCGTAATAATTAATGCGAGAGAGAGCATGTGATAATTATAATAGGATATTCCGGCGTCGAGTTGTAAGGTAGACGGCGTCGAGGCGCCCTGCGTCTAGGGTACTTCCCTCTAATACGAGGACCTCAGATGATGAAGGGCTCTCCGTAGATGCCGAGAGGCGTATTAGGGATACACCGGAATGCGAAATCTGTTAATCGTGTACTAAACGTACGTTTGGATATGTTCTCTGCGAAGGTACACGGGTATCATCCTTTCAAGACTAATAAAGGTTATTTCTAGGACGTCTGCCCGCTCTACGTTCCAACATGTACTATTTTAGAGAAACCTAAATAAAACATATGTTAGTGTCAGATATAGGAATGTTTCCGTAACAAGTTAAACGAGCTTTAAACAAGTTTAATTAGTTCTTGTTGTTGTTTCAAATTAAATTATTTTTAAAATCAAAGTAACGTGCTCTAATAAATAAAAAGGATTAGACAACAGTGCGTATACCAAGAAGGAACAGCTTGTGTCTAATTAAGCTCCATCCTCTTCTAAACTGAGAGTTGAAGTCCTGAACGTAGTGGAACCTTAATGTTGTTGGAGCTCGAGGCGAATCTGCACGCGATCTCGTGTTTCCGCGGACGCCCACACTCGCCACGGGATCCGGTCGTTCCGTTTGCGATCCGCTTTTCAACTACGTTTCTCGAACGTAACAGTTGAAAATGGCACTTATTAAATTACCGGACGACGATTTAGCAACGACGACGACGACGACAACGACGGCTCCGGCAACAATCCGCGGACGTGCATCTTTCAGTTGAACGCCTGTTACGAATTTGTCTTCACCCACCCACTTAATCCTGAACGCGCCCGTTTACTTCGCTCCTTTTTCAAAGTTCATTATTCATCGTCCACCGCGCCGCGCTTCCTTCGGGAAATCACTCCCGAGCAAAATTAGTTTTCCAATGTTAACAAACATCTAAAGGAGAAAATTAAAATTGTGATAAAACAGTGAAATCAAAAACCTGTTAAGCTCTCAGAATTGAATAAATTGTCCCTTTGACAAAAGTACGTTTGACCGATTCGTAACAAGTCGGCTTAATTGTAATCGGTTGGACCGAGGGCCAATTTCGGATTCGTAATAAAAATCGAAATCGGGTTGCGGACTGAGTTCGCATTCAGTCACGCCGCAGGGTGACCAGGCCCCCCGATGGCCGCAAGTGGTAGCGAACATTACTCACGTCGACGTCGGCCACGAGAGGCGCTCGCCGGAAAACAATTGATTGATAAACGTAGTCGCCGCCCGCCGGGGGTCGGGATCCATCAAAATTTTCGAATCGCGAATAATCGACTCTCTTCCCGTTCCTTTTGTCTTCACGCACCGTCGCAATTATTAATTTGTCTTGTAAACAAGTGTAATGCCTCCTTGAAAAAATAAAAGAAATTAAAAGAGAAATGCTGCGAAGAACCCTACCGATATCGTCTCGTACATACCTTGTTCGTGTACAGTGAACGAAGAAAAAGAAAAAAAGAAAAGAAAAAACAAAAAGTAACGCCCCTCTGTGTTGATTAATGAGCCACAAAGTTCTGAGACCCTCAAAATCCTTTAAGCACCCCCCCCGTATAAGAATTATTTGTAAATGTCTCTTGGAATTCTAAAACTCTTATAATAACAATATCCATAAAGATGTTTTAACCAAAATATGTTAAATAACACTACTTTATTATTATTTTAATCAACTTTTTCCTCGAAGACTACGATATTTTTTTTATAACATAGAATGTTGTGCTGATTCTGAAACTGTCTTCAGTTTTTCTCCATCACGTCCAGTTTTCGAGATACACCCAAAAATTTGGAAAATCGTAAATTAAAAAACATAGTAATATAATATATATAATATAATGTGCTTCTTCTATGGACATGATAGTAGAGATCCAGATGAACATTTTGAGGTATTGATGGCATAAATCGGACTCCCCGTTATTTTGCTACAGCCTAAAACAACTCAACAAAATCAATTTTATTGGCATTTTTCCAATTTTTTTATTTATTTATTTATTTATCCAAAATAAACAGGGTTTCCCCTAATTACAAATTTCGGAATTACCTATACTAAATTAATACATAATAATTAAACAAAATTGAATTAAATATTAAACTAAATTAAATATTAAACTAAGCCGTACTCGATTTGTAAGCAAACAATAAAAAAGCAAATAAGTAAAAATAAACAAAATAAAACAATAACATAAAAACAGAACAGAAGAATGGAACAGAATCCGCGAAGAATTATGAACTACAATAAGATTCTATAAGATCAGCCACTGCACTAGGCGGTTGCAACGTTCATCACAGACATCAAATTCCTTTTTACTGTTTTTACATCAACGCCAAATAGTGGGATGAAGGAAGCCATAGATAGTTGTTATATAACAAGAGAATTCTAATAAAAGGTGAATTTCTATCACTTAATCGCACCGTAACGAAAAAGACACTTCCCTTGTAAGTTATGTCTCTCTAATTTTCTTAGAGCGATTTATGCGAATTATAAATTAGAAATAAGCCATGCCAGGGATCCAATCGGAAAATCGGAACGTTCCAAACTGGACGTCGCGCCATTATTTTACCTACATAAAGAAATAAAGGCACGACGTCTTGTCTCGAAAAACAAAAAGTAACACCCCTCTGTGTTGAGTAATGAGCCACATAGTTCTGAGACAATTAAAATCCTACATGAATACGTTAGGCCTGACATATGACATGTTTTTGCTGTAAGATTCACAATTTTCAATACACTTTTATTATATCTTTGGTAGCTTCTTAACTTTATAGGTGCTACTGATCACTTTACGAGCAGAGGGCGCCTTAGCCTTCTGAGGCCTGACGTATTCATTTATGTTTGAGAATTCTATGTTATTACTAATATATAAAATAGCTTATGAGAGAGTGTTTAGTGGAGTAAGTTTGCTGTTGCGACCTACTGATATTTTCAAGGTAAAACAATACTACTTACTTATTCTAAAGAAATAGGTCTACTCCAAAGTACGGTTTTTAGTCAAAACGGACGACTACGAAAGAGAAATGGCTAGACTACAGAAATGAGATGATGAGGACTTGGACAGCGATGACAATTCGGTGGCATATCCTAATTTTCAGGAAGTCAGTGCAGCGCCTAGCGTATTCACTGGTGTGTAGATTAATCACGTATTCTCCGTTGGGTTAAGCACCTCTTCCTTATAAGAATTATTCATAATTGTCTCTTTGAATTCGACAAGGTAAAACTCTGATAATAACAATATCCATAAAGATGTTTTAACCAAAATATATCAAATAATTGCGTTTGTCGATTACCGTTATCAGTTTATCTAAGTTATATCGCTCTAATTTTTTAGATCGATTTACGTGAATTATAAATTAGAAAGAAACAGAAATAAGCTACGCCGAGAATCCAATCGAAAAAGATAATACGTTCCAGATTGGATGTCGCACTTTTATTTTACCTACATAAAGAAATAAAGGCGCGACGTCTTGTCTGGAACAACAAAAAGTAACGCCCCTTTGTCTTGATTAATGAGACACAAAGTTCTGAGACCCTCAAAATCCTTTAAACACCCCCTCCTTATAAGAAATATTCGTAAATGTCTCTTGGAATTCCACAAGGTAAAACTCTGATAATAACAATATCCATAAAGATGAATTATTTAGAGGGGCATTAGATCTAATGGGTACCGCCTCCGAGTCGATTACGCCATAACCTAACCTTCCCCGAGCTGAAGCGACTGTAAATATCCTCAACTTTTCTTAAATACCACCGCTTCAACTTCCGGAGGTATCCCCCTAACTTTAATTCGCTCTTGTTTCCAGCTAATAAGGGTGGAAAAGGGGCAAGTTGAAATTCAGGATGCGTACTAGTGTTGGAGGGAAACGCGTGTAAAAGGGAGTGCTACCTCTCTCTTAGGCGAGAATCAATACGTGAAGAAAAATACCGTTTCACAATAGGAAAAGATTCCGTTTGATTGGGTCACGTAATAGAAAAATGGAGATTAGTCTTTTGTCAAAATCGGGAAGTGAGAGTCGATAGTTTTCCTATAGAGAACTAAATTGAAAAGATAGTTAGCAGGGTTCGAGATAAGTTATGCAAACGTTCCGAAATTACAGACATTACCGACGCGTTTCGAAAAAGTTTCATTTCTAAACACTGCGTCTTCAAAATATGCAAATTATCCTTGAACCCGTCGACGCAGGTAACCGTTACGAATGGGCCACTATTAAATAATTACAAAGCGCGTAATACCAGGTTTATGTCGAACGTAACAACTGCTTTCACAACGCGTTTAGAACTTTTACTTTGAACACTTCCTCGACAAGACGTCAATAAGCTTGACGTTATCTGTTCAGTAACCCAATCCGATAATGCGCGACGGAAGGGGTTAATTCGATAGATTAATTTGTCAAATATACGACGCTCGGTCATCGTGATAGTGTAATTACATTATAGGGTGTCAAAGGGAGTAATATTCGCCGCGGTTAATTATCAGATTGTCGGCTCTCCGACGGCTTCTGTAAACAGATAGCTCTACGAGGTAATTAAATTGCTGAATAAACTTCGATATTCTATGTTTGTATGCTCCCCTTGCTCCACTATTTCTTGTCAATTTTATCCGGTACGTTTACCTAAACAAACGTCAGATGCTAAGACCCGTTTCTGTCTAAAACACAACACGCGACATAATTATAGCATCGATTGTAAGCTGCCGGGTTCCAAACCTTAATTAAACTCTGGAACTGTGAAATTACTGCCATTATGTGGTATAATCGGCTTGAGCTTACTTTCGATTGATTGTGGTATGTTAATTTGACCCGTGGCGGTGTATCGTTTAATTGAGAATGAAAAGCTAATGAATATCCAATAATGAAAGTTTACAATTTTGTATTAATAAAAGATTCTCCCCAAAGAACATTATAAATAAATATCTAATCAAAGTGATTCGATTAACTAAATCCAATCCATTTTTAACGAGAAATTACAAAACTTTCAAAATTTGTCCAAAGCTTATTAAATTGGTGTATAACAATCGATATACTGCAAATTATTTTTCCTTGCAAAGAATATAAAGTAGAGACCTCATATTTTCATCTAATACTACTTAAAATGAAAAATATCAAAACTTCAAGGAAACGTGTAGGTCATATTTATGAAATTGAAGAGATGACTTATATATTAAATTAAAGCGTGGAATGTACTCTTTAAGATTGGTATATAGCAATCCATATACCGCAAATTATTTTTCCTTACAAAGAATATAAAGTAGAAACCTGATATTTTCATCTAATACTACTTAAAATAAAAAATATCAAAACTTCAAGAAAACGTGTAGGTCTTATTTATGAACTTGAAGAGATGACTTATATATTAAATGAAAGCGTAGAATGTCTTCTTTAAGTTGGTATATAACAATTGATGTACCTGTAATTAGTTTTTTTTTTTTAATTAATCACTTTTACAAGGGGTACGATTACGCAGTGACACATTCAAAACATCATAACTTGAAGAGTTGAAGATTTCAGAAAATGATCTTATACATATAAAATAACAATTCAATTTGCTTTAAAATGCTTTTTACCTCATGACGTTATCTCAATTAGTTCTTAAGATACGAAGTTTTAAAAATCGATTACTTTTATTTTGACATACAATGAGTATCATTAAGTAGAATTGCATTCAATAAATCATAACTTCGCCCCTTCAAGATTTGAGGCAATGATCTTTTTCATGTCAAATAACAACCAAATTTGCTTTAAACTCCTTTTTACCTCATAACGATATCTCAATTAGTTCTTATGATACGAATTATTAAAAATTAATCACTTTTACAATAGGTATGATTACGAAGTGACACATTCAAAAAATCATAACTTTGAAAGTTGAAGATTTAAGAAAATGATCTTATACATATGAAATAATATTTAAATTTGCTTTAAATTGCTTTTTATATCATCGTGATATCTCTATTAGTTCTCGAGATATAATATGTTAAATACTATTCAATTTTTTTTAACATCATTAACTACCCGAGCTCAATTAAAAAAATCATTACAACAAAATATAAAGCCTTAAATGAGGTTTGTCATATCAAATATTAATTATATTAACTTTAAGTTTCTTTTTACACCATGATGATATCTAAATTAGTTTTTGAGATACGATTTTTTAAACATTTATTAATTATTTACCTCATTCATTACATTTTAACTAAATCCAATCCATTTTTAACGAGAAATTACAAAACTTTCAAAATTTGTCCAAAGCTTATTAAATTGGTGTATAACAATCGATATACTGCAAATTATTTTTCCTTGCAAAGAATATAAAGTAGAGACCTGATATTTTCATCTAATACTACTTAAAATGAAAAATATCAAAACTTCAAGGAAACGTGTAGGTCATATTTATGAAATTGAAGAGATGACTTATATATTAAATTAAAGCGTGGAATGTACTCTTTAAGCTGGTATATAGCAATCGATATACCGCAAATTATTTTTCCTTACAAAGAATATAAAGTAGAAACCTGATATTTTCATCTAATACTACTTAAAATACAAAATATCAAAACTTCAAGAAAACGTGCAGGTCATATTTATGAACTTGAAAAGATGACTTATATATTAAATGACAGCGTAGAATGTCATCTTTAAGTTGGTATATAACAATTGATGTACCTGTAATTAGTTTTGTTTCTAACACCCGACTTACAAGGTGTTTAAAAATTGAGTGACGTGATATTGTTAAAGATGGTTATACTTTAACTGTTGGTATCGTGAAATAATATCATTGGATTAAAGCTAAGGTACGTTCCGATACATAGAAAGCGTTTATCTGAAAGCGTTTAAAATTAAATCGAATACCGTGCCAGGTGTAGATCACTTGGCCGGATATCGAGGAACGAAGCCGGTTTTTATTATTTTAAACGCGACGGGCGGGCGTTTAATGTGGCCGAAACGGAATTTACAGCCGGTATAAGTGCGCTAACAAACTTGTAATTATTGTTATAGGGAGCGCGATGATATATTTCCGAGGGGGTCGCGTTTAGCTTGACGATTTATGGCCGCGAAGATAAGGGCGAGCAAGGTACAAATGTGCAATATCTTTTGGGGGCCGCACAAACCGCCAACGATATGAATCGGCAGCGCAAAAAGCCCCGTAATAACCACCGTGCCCAGCTCCTCCCGACCGACGGTATAATTGCCGTGGTTTTTTCCTATCCGATCGGCGACGGTGAATTTGCGTTTTTACTTTAATTGCGCCGCCGTTGAAGGTCGCCCTGGATTGAAAAAGTCGCTCCGCTTCGTAAATTAGCGCCGAATTTTTCGCTCTCACCGGACCAAAAACAATGCGTCGTAAATTAGAACCCAACTGAACGGCTGCTCTTTTCGCTATAAGCATCAATCACCTTTTTATATCAACGTTTTATCGTTGCGTTAACCTTATACGTACCTCGAAATAAAACCGTTGCTATAAATGACATCGTATATTAAATAATACAACCTCCTATTCAACCAAACCAAACCTATTCAACGGTTACAGTTATTCCATTTCCATTTTGATATACTATATATACGTATAAGTAGTTATAGTTTTACATTTAAATTTTTACAGTAACAAGGCACGACTAATTATTCAGAAAAAAAGGATTTCACGAATCTTTACGATCTCGAAAAAGGATAGCGAGCAATTTTCTAATTTTTAAAATTACAGTAATTTCGTCGAGGACCGTTGGTTGTAAAAATTTCTCCGCGATCGCAGAGATAAGTCAAGAGGGCCGACGCGAAATTGCAGGACCGCGGACGCCTAATTTCTTATTATTTAAAAATTGCCAACTCATAAAACTCCGGCTACCAGGTCCCGGCTTTTAAGGAACTTTATGCACTTTTAAGCGGCACGGTCCCGGAAAGATGGACGCTCAGATATGACCAAAATTGGTCCCCTGACGACGTTTCGAACGCGCAAAAAACCTGACGTGGCATAATTATATGTACTTAAAACCCGAACATAAAAAGAAATATTTTCAAAATTTTATATAATTTAGACTTTATTTAGTTTTGACAAAACGTTTAGAACAAGTTTTGAATGAGAAATAGGCCTCAATTCCCAAGTTGGGTTAATTGACTCGCAAGATAAATAGAAATACCAGTTAGATGATACAAAAGGTCTGGGGATCGAGGCGCTTCGACCCGGACCACCGGCGGTAGATTTAATTTCGGCTCCTTTATTTTTTCACTAAATTAAGCCCGTTTTTGTGCTGTCGGCATATAAATTAAGTTTTCGATTCGCTCGGTATCGGACGGTACCCGGTTTTTCTGTTATTCGAACGGCTACAGGGTATTCGTAAATCGCTACGATAACTAAATAATTTTCAATTTCATAAGTTAACCCTTTTAACCACTTTCATGCATTGAAACTGTGAATGTAATTCTAGTTTGAATCATAACTTAGTATGGAAATGGAAATTAAACTCACAAGATTTTGATCATTGTCATATAATGACTAAATTTGTTTTAAACTACTTTTTAGCTCATGACATTATCTCAATTACTTCTTAAGGTACGAATTTCACAATGAGTATCATTATGTAGAATTGCATTCAAAGAAACATAACTTCATGCCTTCAAGATTTGAGGAAATGATCTTTTGAATATAAAATAATAATTAAATTTGCTTTAGACTGCTTTTTATCTCAAGACGTTATCACAATTAGTTCTTAAGATACGAATTATTACAAATTAATCACTTTTATTTTGACATGCAATGAGTATCGTTGTGTAGAATTGCATTCAAAAAATCATAACTTCACCCTTTCAAGATTTGAGGAAATGATCTTTTGCATGTCAAATAACAACCAAATTTGCTTTAAACTCCTTTTTACCTCATAACGATATCTCAATTAGTTCTTATGATACGAATTTTTAAAAATTAATCACTTTTACAAGGGGTATGATTACGCAGTGACACTTTCAAAGCATCATAACTTCGAGAGTTGAAGATTTCAGAAAATGATCTTATACATATAAAATAACAATTAAATTTGTTTTAAACTGCTTTTTACCTCATGACGTTATCTCAATTAGTTCTTAAGATACGAAGTTTTAAAAATCGATTACTTTTATTTTGACATACAATGAGTATCATTAAGTAGAATTGCATTCAATAAATCATAACTTCGCCCCTTCAAGATTTGAGGCAATGATCTTTTTCATGTCAAATAACAACAAAATTTGCTTTAAACTCCTTTTTACCTCATAACGATATCTCAATTAGTTCTTATGATACGAATTTTTAAAAATTAATTACTTTTACAAGGGGTATGATTACGCAGTAACACATTCAAAACATCATAACTTGAAGAGTTGAAGATTTCAGAAAATAATCTTATACATATAAAATAACAATTAAATTTGCTTTAAATTGCTCTTTATATCATCGTGATATCTCTATTAGTTCTCGAGATATAATATGTTAAATACTATTCAATTTTTTTTAACATTATTAACTACCCGAGCTCAATTAAAAAAGTCATTACAACAAAATGTAAAGAGGTTTGTCATATCAAATATTAATTATATTAACTTTATTTTTCTTGTTACACCATGATGATATCTAAATTAGTTTTTGAGATACGATTTTTTAAACATTTATTAAATATTTACCTCATTCATTACATTTTATAATAGCATATTTTATAGGGGTTTTAGGTGGTAATTAAACTTAAAAATGTCTTTATTAATGTTATAAATACGCCACCCAGGTGTATTATTAAATATATCATTTATAACAGAAAATTTTAAGCTGTAATTTCTTCTATCATAAATCCTCGACAACTACTTGTACAGCTGTTGAAAAGTGAAATAAAACACAATTGCAATTTATCGTACGGTAATTATTCGCCAACAACAACGCTTTATTAATAGTGAATGATAAAGTAAGGAAAGAGAACAGATCGAAGTCTATGATAGGTGCAGTGTACTGAACGACGTAAATCATGGCTTGAAGGAGTTTGTGCTGCGAATAGAATAATTGCATTTCAACTAGTCGGAGCGAGGCACGGAAAAATATTGCTGGAAGTTTGAAATAGGGAATCCGAAACGGGTAATACTTCCCCCCAAATAGAAAAGTAGCGTGATTTATACCCGAGTGCTACGCAGCGGATTAGGGGAGCACTGCGTATGGTAATGTGAATGTTAAAGGAAATTTACAATATGCTATTACTATATACATTATTCTATTTTTTTCTTTTTTTCAGTTTTTTTTTTATTTTTAAATTTAACATAATAAACGCACCCTTAACTGAATCTGTCTGGATTATTTATCCATGCTGTTAGTTCTGCATTGAACTAACTCTATCCTGCCACACCCTTTAACGCTGCAGTAGGCAAGAATAAATTGAATATCTTGATAGATGCGAGCAGTGGAACGTGCAGGTGTACAGCATACACCGCGTACGCACCTCTATTATTACCTTTACGATTATTATTTGAATCGCGACAGATCCCAGGGGCGATACGCGGCGACGTCGCGTCAAAAGATGGTAATTGGGCCCGTCTGGCTGAGATGACAATCGAGAGAATGAGCGACCTCGCACGGGACAGCAATTTTTACCACTTCACCTAATACGTTTGCTAGTCTTGAATAAAAGATTTATTCATGTAGCAATCGTGTCCAGCAGGACGCGGTCTTGCTATGATTAATAGCGAATGTATACGTGGTGGTTCTCACATGTGTAAGTTAAAAGGTTTTTGCTTGAGTTTCAAGAAATGTTTATTAAAAAATATGGTTACAAAAAAGGATAACAAGAACAAAGTTGTAGTTATAAATAATCGATTTTATTAACCCACAACTGCGGCAAAATTAGATGCTGCTCTAAACTTTTTCCAGTGTCTGTATGATTCGAAGAAACCACGTTTTTTACGTATTTTAGATGTAGCTTCATCTGTTTTGGAAGTTTCCGTTGCAAGTTTAGTTTGAACTAAATCAGATTTTTCATTATCTGGTAATGGGTGAGCTGTGATTAAACACGTCCATAAAACCATTACAAGAATTATCTATTACGAAAAAAAATGTTAATAAGTAATGTTAAAAAATTGATTTAGACTTACAAAAGTAAATTTACTCATTTTTCTTTTTTTATGTAGCGAACACTAAAGAAATTCGTTGCACAATAACTCATGAATGTTTTTTTGAAGATGCCTTTATATACCTATTTACGGCTGTGGCAATAATACAGCATGCAAACAAAGATTCCCCAATAACATTTTTCGCAAAAATCATTTAATATATTTATGCTAATTGATATTAAGTATCTACTACGATCGTAAAGAAATAAATAATCGTACCATAGATTCAATAATTATTGCGTTTGACGTCAATATTAATATTTTGCAAGCCATAATCACAAAAAATTCCATCCCACATAAACAAACATAAAAAAAATGATTGTTTAAACTGTTTTTGTGTGGTGTTAATTAAAGAAAAATATTCAGCGCGTGTTTTAACAACCAAAACGGAGACAAACAGTTTAGCGACTTTAAAAATTTTTTATTTATTCAACAAGACCTCTGCGGCCATTAACACATAAGTTACAATTCGACCGTAAACATGATATCACGTGTGGTCAGTTTATTTAAACAAGACATAACTCTCACTTTAACCCGCTATAACGGCGAAAGTACACGCTTTTCTGAACTTGTTCTTCAGTCTGATTCTATCCAACGCATCGCGTTTATTGCGCCCGCTAAATATATTGTTAACCTCTTTACATTCATTCTCAGATAAAGTGATTGTTACTTCATGATTTTCTAATTCGGCTATTTCTTCAGTGACTACATCTGCAACAGTTGCTAAATCATCTTCTAATTCAGATATAGTTTCTTCAGTCGTAGTAGTTGTGGAAGATTTTAGTCGGTAAGGTGTTCTTGGATGTGCTAAAGCACAAGTAATAAGAAGTGCCACAACGATTATTAACTGAAAATGAGAAATTATAAACCATAATAATAAGGTATCTCTAAAATTATAACAAAAATCTGTATTTACCTTCATGTTGACTTATTCGCACTGAGTTGTTCTTAATATTCTTTTTGACTCTTATATAGTTCGCTAAGAAGACGATAATTAATAAAGTAAAAGGTCACGAATTTTGACGAAAGCTGGATTTCCAAATTAACAAGTCGAGGGATTGCAGAAGTGTAATTTACGCAAGTACTTTAGGTAAACTTCTTTCAGTAAAATTATTAATGCACGATCACGTCTCCAATAATTTCTTTTCTGTTTTGGGTTCATCCCACTTTCTTCACGCTTAAAACCCCGAAATGTTTACCCTCTCGGCCCAATTTAGATATCCATCTAATTAATTTCAGGAGGCGAATCTAATTTTGCGTAATGCTAAGGGTAAACTGTTCCTTTCATTAAAAATTGTTTACTCTGCTTCGGTGTTGCTTTACGTAAGAAAATAAAAAATATAAAATAGAAAATTAAAAATTAGATTTAATGTAGAGACTATAGTGAAGATTTCATGCATATTATGGTTTGACTCAAAGTAGAAATTAGCTTGTGCGGTCGCGTAAAAGTTGTTAATTTCGTTTTACAACCGTATCCAGTAGCTTACCGCGTCGTAAGTTCAAAATTGCACCAGCTTTTGCACGTCGTTTATAAATAATGCAGTGATTAACTCGTACGACCCACCGCGGCGCTAGCTCAGGGTGTCTTGGCACAATGTTAAATTATGAGTGTAGCAAAGTACCTCCTATCGCGTGGGGGCGAGGTGAAATTAGGGTTATGAATACTAGTCATAATTTCATTAAAAGAATCGTAAACCCAGCTTCCGAACTGGATAAAGATACAGCGCAAGCAATCCAATAATATAGAAGTGAGCCAGAAAGGTTGAATATTTCAGTTGGTGTGGGAACCTTCAAAGGCCTTTTTGGGGTTTATTTCGCAGCCGGCTTCAATAAAACCCCCTCCTTTGGCGTTAATAAAACCTTCAATTCGCGCCGGACCAAACCGTCGAGCTTGGGACCTCTCTTTGACTACTTACCGTTTCCGATTGAGCACTATAATTTCATTTGGGTACCAGCCGCAGGGCGCAACGTAAAAGCTCGGACGTCGCTCTCCCGGGACTGTAATTGTACGGTTCGCACCCCACGGATCATAAAAGATGCAGCGTAACTCGATGGAGCTCGAGCAGACACGTTAATTTCGGATTCCGGGCGTTGCGTGATCTATTGGAGAGTAAAACCGGAGCGAAATGAGGAGGAGGACGAAGCCGGAAAACAGCCTGCGGCCACTGGGTTTTGTCTAAACTGTGGCTGGAGCTGTGCGGTTTTCATAAAACTCACTTTTTCAGGCCGAGAAAAAGGATTTAATAACGGAGCAAAATGTGTTACGAAACCACAAGTAGAGTTCGCAAGCGATGTGCGTTTTTTGAACTCCTGTTATTAAACACTTCTTGGCAGATATAGTACCTTTTTATAAACATCACGGAACATTATGCGAAGTACTTAATTACATTATTTAAAAATAATGAAAAGAACGTAAAAATCGGTTTATAATATAAATATCACATTTGTTGCTAGTCATGGATTGTTTGAAAAGTTTAAAAAGAGATTAAATTTACATAACATCAAAGTGCAAGGGGGAGCAGTTGCTGGAGTCACTAAAAGTGCAACAAAATTCGTTGAAGATCTAAAAAAAAGTAATAAGAGAGGTTGAGACAGGTTTGTTTAGGAAGAAAATGCCTGGAAGAACATTTATGACTAAAGAAGAATAGTTTGTGCCAGGTTACAAAGCAGCAAAAGACAGAATAACACTTTTATTGGGAAGCAATACCTTAGGCACTATGAAACTGAAACGATTTTAAAATTATGGTAAGTCTAGTCTTCCTGTTCTTTTAGATTTAACAAGAAAGTTACCCATCCAGATATTTTTCAAGACTGGTTTAAAAGCTGTTTTGTACCTGCGGTTACTGCGTATTCCAAAAAGAATAAGATTCCGCTTAAGATTTTACAATTGATAGACAACGCCTCTTGTTATCCTCAAATATTAAATGAACTGTACCCTAACATTTGCCACTTCTACCGGGAATTTCATATAAACTAGAATTAACGCAAGCCTAGAACTAGAATCATTCGGGTTTAGCTGCACGTCTCTCAAGACGGCTAAACCCGAATGATTCTAGTTCTAGGTCTTGTGTTAGTTCTCGTGATAGTGCTAGTGTAAAACTAGAACGAACACTAGACCTAGAATTAGAAACATTCGGATTTAGCCGCACGTCTCTCAAGACGGCTAAACCCGAATGATTCTAGTTCTAGGTCTTGTTTTAGTTCTAGTGATAGTGCTAGTGTAATACTAGAATTAACACTAGACCTAGAAGTAGAAACATTGAGGTTTAGTTCAATAAAAATATGGAACATAGTGATATCTTATCACTGTCAGTAGAACTAACATTAGACCTACAACCAGAAACATTCAGACATGTTGCATTTTATGTGGGACAAAGTAATTAGGTATATTGTTTGTTGGATATTGCATTTTAAGTGAAATTCACTGATTACTACAACCTATGGATCAGTATATAACAGCCACCTTAAATCAAATTATTTAAACGAAGTTTTAGTCAATTTATATAAACTAGAATTAACGCAAGCCTAGAACTAGAATCATTCGGGTTTAGCCGCACGTCTCTCAAGACGGCTAAACACGAATGATTCTAGTTCTAGGCTTGTGTTAGTTCTAGTAATAGTGCTAGTACAATACCATAATTAACACTAGACCGAGAACTAGAAACATTCGGATTTAGCCGCACTTCTCTCAAGACGGCTAAAACCGAATGATTCTAGTTCTACGTCTTGTGTTAGTTCTCGTGATAGTGCTAGTGTAAAACTAGAACGAACACTAGACCTAGAACTAGAAACATTCGGATTTAGCCGCACGTCTCTCAAGACGGCTAAACCCGAATGATTCTAGTTCTAGGTCTTGTTTTAGTTCTAGTGATAGTGCTAGTGTAAAACTAGAATTAACACTAGACCTAGAAGTAGAAACATTGGGGTTTAGTTCTAGTTTTATGGAACATAGTGATATCTTAACACTGTCACTAGAATTAATATTAGACCTACAACCAGAAACATTCAGACATGTTGCATTTTATGTGGGACAAAGTAATTAAGTATATTGTTGGATATTGCATTTTAAGTGAAATTCACTATATACTAAACCAATGGATCAGTGTACAACAGTCACTTTTAAATTAAATTATTTAAACGAACTTTTAGTCAATGTCTAGTAGCAATAGATAATGAAAAAGGCAGAGGCCGCGATATCTTGAAAACTTTTTGGACGAGCTTTGAACGACATTAAGGAAACAACAATACAGAAAGGTTGAAAAAAATTACATTCACGGATAGTTAGTGATTTTATCGACCATAAAACGTGTGTGACTTTAAAACCATAATAATGAGCAACTTTGTAGAAATGGCAAAAGAGCTAGATCTGGAAGTAGAATCAAAAGATGTAAACGAATTTGCTTTGCATGATAAATCTTTGAATCAATCATGATATCTGCACTAATAATTAAAAACATTTTTCGTTTTAGATACTTTTTTACTTGAATGTGTTGGCATAAAATCGAGGTATTAAGCCTTTATTATTAAAAAAAAGAAATTTATTAAAATTTATTTATGAAAAGTTGTTGATCTGCAAACTTAAAAATCCCTCGTAATCTTCGAATAAGAATACTATAATCCATGAAGCTAAGAAATATAAAGAACAGAGGGATAAACAAAAATCTCTTTCGTCTCTTAAATAACTCCAAAAATGTTCCCGAGGTACAGCACGAGTCCTTTGCGAATTTTAAGAAAACCATTTCGCTCGCCCGGGCTTCTTATTTGTTTTCCCTTTTCGTACTACTCTTGGAAGGGTTTGGGGGCCCGGTTTGTCGTCCCGGAAATCCACCGGTACGTTTTTGCGTCCGTCCTACTGGATGTAGCCGCGTATATGGGATTCCATTTGCATACTTTTATTTATCATTTCTTCTGGGACGGCGGCAGCGCGGCGTAAGGAAGTGGAAGAGAGCTCGTCGGTCTGGGTTCCGTTCCTTATACCAGAGGGCGTCGGCGGTAAATTTTTAAGATACTATAAATACAGAACGTTACGTTGCTATTGTCGCGAGACCGGTGCCGTAAATAATACCTCGAAAAGGGACCGTGCCTACGTCCTTTAAAACTGGAGCGTTCCTCCGCATTTGCATACTTTTATTGTTTCAACGGAAAACCAGGTAAGACACGTAATTTTCTAAAAATATCCTTGCAGATTCCACCTTAACGTATACGTGAGAATCGGATTTTCGCTCAGAAGACAGACGCAATAAATTAAGCTCCGCATATGGAATTCCGCGCGATTTCAGGATTCCACATCGGATTTTTTAAGGCTGAAGGCCTGCGTAGGAGTGAAATTGCACTGAAACGCTCAAACACAAGATAGCGGTCGCGAATAAATCTATCCGGTTACATAAATTGTGGTGGTGTTACTCTGGCAGAAACCAGAAAACGCTTGTTTCCGGAAAATGAGGAAGTAAACTAACCTTTCTTGAAATTTACGCAAACATTGTCCGAGAACAGGATAAACGACCACATTCAAATTAGTTGCAAAGTTATATGTATATAGCAAAACAAGATAAATTTTAGTGAATCTATTATCAACCGCTTCAATTTCAAACCAATAAATTTCACACAAGCAAGCAGTATTTCAATTAGAAACATTTAATTGGATGTCACGGCACCCCCAAAGCAAATTTATTCGTTCCCCTTTATTGCCTTACAAAGCTACTAAAAATACGTTAATTAACAGAGACTGAGACAAATTAACGACTCCGTGAGGGCACGAAATAATTTAGTTAATTAAAATAGGTATAATTTTTCGGCAATAAATATCTCTTCGTCTTCCCCATTTCTCCCGTATCCTGAAGGGGTCCAGACAAGTTATACGCGTCATTAATATCCCGGTTCCGCCGAAAATTCCCCTTCTCTCTAAATCATTCTCTTCGCCTCTTTTTCTAGGCATTGCATTTCCTCTTGGAAATTACAGGAGAAATTCTCTCGGTACATTAAACCGTCGGTAACTTACCAACGCCGCATCACCGCATCTAAATTTTCTCGCAATAAATAGTGGAGAATATTCCGGATTCCCCTCTCTATAGAAAATTACGGGTTCCGATCGAAGTAATCTTACGAATTCAGACCGAGTACCATAAGAAAAATCCTAGGCTTTCTTTGGTGGGTTCCATTCAATCATAGAGATTTTGTGTCGATTCTTCCCATTCAAAATCAACCTGTATTCAATGTGGTTGCTGGATTAAATATTAACCAAAAATGTAAAAAGAAATACTTATTATTATTACCGAGAGTAATCCTATACAAAAAAGCAACCTAAACTACGGTCTCATCACGAAATACCCCTTATATATATTTGCTCGTCCTTTGTTCCCGTCTGCACAGCATGAATATTTTAATATTTAGATGGATACAAACACGACGTCACGACGCCCTTTGTTTTAGGTCGTTTTTGTTCCGGTTTTTCGGCATCAGCACCGCTATTGTAACATCAAAAAAAAGGAATGAAAACGGGACTTCTGCAGTTGCCGAGATCTCATTGAACAAGAACGTACCTTTTTTCTGATCCATATAAAAAAGCAATAACGTCGACACGATAGAATAGAAATGGGCAGCCCTCCAGCACCAATATCGAACCTAACATACGCCGATATATCGAATCTAAATCAAATTTAAGAAATACCCATTCGACGAGGCAAAAAAATCAAAATAAAAAGTCAATGGAGCTTAAAAACGATCCATCCTTTTATTGAAACGAAACAGGAACTTGAAATTAAAGGAAAAACTTGAAATGGTTCTGTCTTTCAATAGACAACGTCTAAACGATACCCAGGTATAAATAGGATTAAAGAACGGGCCGCCCGGATTATGTTAACGACCTTATATAACTTTTATTAGAGCGTAGTTGTGAAAGTGTAATTTTAGACATTACAAGCGACCGCCGCGGGTCCCGCTTTATTTTAATCCCGGTGGCGTTCAATTAGATTTTATTGACGGCCCCAATGAATACCTAATTTAATGGCGATCTTGATTGCGCTTTAGAATTTAAATTGGATTGACACGCGGAGGTAAACGAGAAACCGACCGCAACAGCGACAGCCCATCGGATAATGAATACTCAATCGGTGATTATACGCCCGGCTCGGCTCATCGTGTAAAACGTATTTATTTTGTGGTGTTTTACGGTCTGCAATAAAAATTCAATTGCTCTGTTAATGAGAGTAATATAAGTACCAAACGAAATGAGCTCTTCACGTTTTAAATTCGATTCGAATTATTCATTTCCATTAAAAAAAAATACATAGTAATTTATTCGCTATTTAAAATTCATTCCTATTATTGATCTTTGAAATGGTTTTCTGGTCAATAATTAACAAACAAGTCTCTGTTAAAAACCGCGGTGGGAGGAACGAATTAAAAGCCCCCGGGTCTATCTAAATAACGAAAGACGTCAATTTGAATATTGAGCAGTTGAAATTTGCAAGTAGTCGAACTTCGACATTCGAAATTTCCGGTCTGCCGATCTTTGAGACGGGCGGCCTTAAGATTCCTTCGGACGGCCAATAACGCCAGAAAAGAGCCCGGAACTCGCGGATCAAAGCGGGCGTGATTAAAATTTTTAATTGTGCTCGCCGTTCGATCCGGAACGTGCGGAATTAAGGCGGAAAAAGTTTAATTTATGCTGCCCGTCGACCGTCGGAGGCAAATATCTTCTACAGACTTTTGATTTTAATTGTCCCGGCAAAGAAGTCGAAAATTTTAAATTGGGCCAGATGGAAGTTAAATTGATATTGATTAGATCCACCCTTTCCACTCATCAAGACTTGAAACTTGTAAATCTCATATAAAAAAAAATTCTTTTTTAATCCCGGCTCCTCCACCAAATATTAATTTTTAAAAATAATAATTAAAAATTTTAAGCATGTATTATAAAACTTCGATGTAACGCATTAATACGAGTCCGTTATATGAAAAAATTTTAATTTGCTCTTTAAACTGTTTGAATGAATAATTTTAAAGCACACAAATTTGAATAGTTAACCACACCGTTGTGTTTTGTATTAGTTAGTTCTACTTTTAGTTCAATTCAATAAAAATATACGACAATCTAGCACTGAATATCAATTAAAACTAGAGCTAATACTAGGACTAGAATTAAGACTAGACCTACAACTAGAAACATTCGGGTTTAGCCGTGCGTCTCGTAAGACGGCTAAACCCAAATGTTTCTAGTTCTAGGTCTAGTGTTAGTTCTAGTTTTAGTTCAATGGCAAATATACAACAATCTAACGCTGAATAACAACTAAAACTAGAACTAACTCTAGCATTAAAACTAACACTAGACTTCAAACTAGAAACATTAGAGTTTAACTGCCTTAAGAGGCGTAGGAGTAAACCAGAATGTTTCTAGTTATACGAGACTTATACTTTAGATTTATACTTTAGTTCAATAAAAATATATAACAATCTAACCGAAGTCAGTTGAAGATCTCAATTGGGTTCGGTTATAATCTATAAATTCAAGCCATCATTAGACAGTTTCTCAACCTCAAACACTTGCACATACAAACAAGAAATTCGTAAAAACATCTTTTTTTGTAATCGTATACTCTCACAGAAAGATATAGTTCTGATTCAAATTCGTATCTTGCCCACGAACTAACATGCTCATCCTAGGTTTCTTTAGAGAGAGATTTAGTTTCAACAATCAGCTCAGAACTGACGTAGACTGGAAAAATCCGTGTTTCTAATAAAGAAAAGCATTGCAATGCCTCAAACGAGTGTTGACGCAATGAGGAAATTCAAGCAAGCGTAAAAAGTTAGGTTGATTGTGTTAATAATGTGTTGACTCTGCTATGTAGGTGAACAATGTAGACATAAAGCTAATATGTGCTAGGTTGCTGCAAAAAGTATTGCTGGCGTTGGTTGATAGGTGAACACTAAGACGCTTGGTGATGTCATTCTGGTGTAGAGGGCACTGAAGTAGCAAATCTGCTTCGGTAACTTCTTATTCACTTATTGCTAGTCAAAAGTTTCACTTATTACACAAAATATCACCTTAAATGAGAACTTGGTCGAAGCGTGATGATATTTGTCATGTTAACATAAATTTTGATAAATCAAAACTAAACTAACATCGGGATACTTCGGTAACCTCATATCATTTATTCTCCTTCAATTTATTTGTAACTTTTCTGACATGGTTTTCAAAATGTTTTTTGATATTTTGCATAGCATAATTATATAACACCTAGTACATACTAATTAGTTACTTACTTTCGACTAGGGCACTAAATCGAACGGCTTCATCTTTTGAAGGCGACGCAGGTGATCCTCATGTTCGAGAAGCTGGATGGTCTCGATGTTGGGATGATCATGCATTCTCTTCTCATGTTTAGATGCGAATGATGCAATTTCTGATGACACCGATGTTACTTTCAAGTCGTGATGGAGGTCAGTGTTTCTTATGTACCAAGGTGCATTCACTACGTTTTCATCTTAGTACTTTGTTTTGGAATCTTTGAATCAGACTTGCATTTGTCTTACAGGTACAACCATAAAATTGAATTTCGGATGTCCATTTTAGTTTTAATACTTGCGTGTGGATTTTCTGCCAATATAGTTGTCTAAATTTGCTATCAAGTTCTTCACGTTCTTTCTTGATGTGAGCTTTCCTTTGGAGTCTAGCATTCAAACTACTTTGCCAATTAAAGTTAAATTATAAAGTTATGTTAAAGTTTCTGGTATCTGAATAAGTACAGTATTGGGCCAAGCACACTTCCTTGAGGAATACAGGCTTGTATTTTACGTTCTCGTACATTGACAACTTTGTCGAAAGCTTGTGTATTTTAAATTGAAAATAAATGTGTAATTATAGTGCCCCGGCTCCTCCATCAAAAATTAAATAATTTATGTTATTTTAAAGTTAAATTTAAGTTTTATCCTAATATTATAGATTTAACAAATTTTAAAATAAACACAAAAAAGTGTTAATCATGCAACTATTTAGTGTTCTTTTTTCATAAACCGAAAAATTTACGAGCTCATATTTCACACCTTCATTAAGGGTATAGCGGGTCCGAAATTAAATTTCAGATAGCGAGGGACCCGAATGAACGTTGCATAAAAAAATCGACGGCGAAGCGCACTCGATGATGGGGATAATATACGGATATATCCCACGGGAGTAAATTGTGTGTACACACGGGATATTGAACGTGTGCGGTGACTGCTAATGCATCCGTTACGTCGGGATTTTATTAATCCAGGACGCGTCTTGCGCGTTCGAAACCCGGCCCGAAAGCCGAGTGGAAGTTTTCTCGGTTCCGGATATTAGAAAATGTTTCAAGAATATCTTTCCCCGCGGGCGTTGGGGCCATCATTCTGACGCCGGCGCCGCGCTGCCACCATCGAACAAGTTAATCGACTTTTGATGAAACCCTCGCCTTGTTGTAAATTTACCTATCGGAACCACGTTGCGAGTTTGCAAACTTTGCGCGCCTAATGTTTTCGACAACTTTCCTTTGACTTCCGAAAATTCCTGTAGGATACGCGCTCGCCATGTTTTATTCACCCGTTTATTTATTCCCTTCGCTGAACGATGTTTGTTGAAGTTTACCATCCAAAATTCCCCTGTGTTACATAGTTATAAAAGGATTACACTTCAAACAAATTCAAAATAAAGGAAAAACGTGAAAATGAAATAGAATCTCTATTGGATGCTTTAACTAATGACAAGAACGATTATACCCCACGAACAGAAACCGCTGAGTCTTGGAACTCCCTCGTAGAGCAAGCAAGAAAGCATCCAATGCTAAAGGTAAGGTCAACTAAATCATTTATCTCCACGTTTTTTTCTTCACCCTTCACCATCTCTCTCGCACTGCAATACGAGCGGCAAGCTTTTGAACCACCGTAATAGTGTCATTT
Source organism: Onthophagus taurus (assembly GCF_036711975.1). Classification (NCBI taxonomy): domain Eukaryota; kingdom Metazoa; phylum Arthropoda; class Insecta; order Coleoptera; family Scarabaeidae; genus Onthophagus; species Onthophagus taurus. The sequence continues at coordinate 24,430,332 of NC_091976.1, read as the reverse complement.
GATTCTAAGATTATGTCCGCAGGCCCTCTTTTTGCGCCAAGCTTTCTGTATTTGTCGACCAGGCAGCGGTATAAAAATTCAATTAAGCCCGTCGCGGAGATGTATTTATATACGACGGAGATTTATCTTAACTAAAAATCGCTTAACTGAAATCAATTGCCAGCGGACAGCACGGCAAGAGGTTTTGTCCGGCGGAAAAACGTTAAGTCTTGGACGACTGTTAAGGCAGCAACTGTGCTGACTTACAGATGTGCACACACGCAAAAAACAAACTCAAGAACAAGAGTTTTCCCCCTTTAATTATCAGCAAGGTTTTAGTTGCGTTGGATACAGTATCGACTTTTAATCTGAATTAATATACGCATTGTGTTGCAGGAACCGCTACTGTGTTGACAATCGGACGCAACACGAGAGGGAATATGTAACAAGCACGGTATTAATGTCGTAATATGCGATATCACGCTATCAGCACGTAGCCAAGGACTCAACCCCTTTGCAAACATTACGCATATCATCAGGTATGATGAACGACGACGTGTTTATTTTATATTAATGGGACCTACATGTCATCTCTTTATAATGTATTAGTACCTTGCTTCAAAAATTGTTTGAAAACACATAATGTTGGTAAGTAACACATAAAGGAGTTCCTACAAATAAATAAACCTTCTTTCTTGTTAAGTATGTGTATAGTGCATTTCACAGCGTCAATTTGGCATGCAATTGGTTCAAGGGACGGAAACAATTGCAGTAAACAATGGAACGTCGCGATCGCTTCGGAAGTCGGCTGTAAATACGCGACGACATCTGGTGATGGTTGCAGGAAGCGAGGCGTCGCCACTCGAGGGGCAATTAATATAAAAGCAATCGCGACGATATTTCAATGTGAACGCCGCCGCCTAGCGGTCGGTGGCGGCATAAATATCTGAGCCGGTTGACATCGACGCACGATTTACTGCTATTGACTTGTATAAATACTCGAAACACTGAAAACGCGTGTTAAAATAGAAACCGAGTTGCCGATGTGTTTAAATACGAACAAAAAAGAATGGGAAAAAAGAAGCAAAAATTGAAAAAGATTTTTTTGATTAATGGACGCAGGAAATGGGTATTAATACGACATCATTGTAGAAGTGGATTGCCGCGTGAGACAAAAGCCCAGGACTTTTTTTCTGTAACATATCTCCTCTTCCCGGCGAAATTCGTCCTCTAAATTTGACAATTTATTGAAGTGGATGAAAAGAATTCTTCTCCGTTGAGCCCCCTGAATAAATTTCACGTAAAATCGAGTTGATACGTTTTATGTCGTATGAATATATTGAAATCCAAGATATGTATCCCACCAAAACTACTTTATGTGTCTTTCTTTATGGTAAATGCAATACAGTTTTTATTCTTTTTTATTACGTATAAAATAGAGGTAATAAATAATTGATATAAAGAACCTCGACTATAAAAATAGTTGAAATAATGCTGCACCATGTTGACTTGAGTAAAACACTTGACTTAAGTTAGTTCTCTGTGACAGAGCACTTAGCAGAAATCACATTGTAGGATTTGTCACTTAATCCAGCCTTGCAGCATGGAAGTTTCGCAGGAGACAAGGAACGTGATCGAGTTCGGATCCGATGCGCCAAAAGGAAGTTGCGTAATCCGGATGCTATAATGTATAACATACACATATCCAACGAAATAAACCAACGATTAAGGTAATTAGTGTGTTAAAAATTGGTTTTTGAAAAGTCTTATCTTGGTACCTTCATCTACATCTAAACAAAAAGTTTAAAAATTGATTTATTCTGCTTTTCTCTATAATTTTTCTATGTTTTGTTCTGTTGTATCTCTAAGTAGCAAAGATGTGAGCAAAATAATACTAAAATTCCCAATTTCAATTTAATGTTTCGTAAAGATAAGGTTAAAGAAAAAAATTATTTCTGTCAAACGGCTTGGATTTAAGAAATTAAAGCTTTTAGGTTATAAAAGAATGTTTCAGGTTGGGTTGTACCAAATTTTAAGTTTCTAGTATAATTTTTTTAAGGATGAGATAGAACGAATGGAAAATATCAATAAAACAAACAGATTTTCAAGTTACAAGATTTTTTCTCGGAATTTGCACTTAGCATAAAGATGATTGTTTCTATATAATCTAGACAAACTCTTAAAGATATTCTGTTCTGTTATATTGAAACTTCATGGTCCTGGTACAGTCATTTGACACCTGTTGCACTCATTATAGAAGATTTAACGATTAGCATTTTGCACTTATACACAGCAGGTTTGGGTTGATATAATATTAATTTTAAAACCTCGGCCGCGAGTGACCTCGGTTAATTTTAGGATAGAAAGTCCTTGATTTACGTTATTAAGCCGAGGTCGCTTGCGGCCGAGGCATTAGGTTGTGCTAACTAGATAAAGCCATCCACTTTCTGCATGAAGTTGCATGAAAACTAGGGCCTCGGCCGCCGGCAACCTCAGCTTAATTAAATGAAACTATCCATTTTCTGTTCTAAGTTTAACTAAGAACGCATGCAACTCAGATTGTTATACATAATGTAAAGTTCTAATATAATGCCAGATCAACAATCTGGGTTTCGTTCGGGTTTCAGCTGCGCAACAGGTTTATTGAACCTTACTGATGAGGTATTTCCTTCTAGAGAGGCCGGGCAAGCCGCACTTTTGTTATCTTTGGACTTCACCAAAGCATTTGATACAATAAATGATAATATACTTGCGCCTAAACTTCATTATTTTGGTCTTGGAAATCAGGCTATAATTTTGATAAAGTCATTTTTGTCGGATAGATCTTAGGTTGTGAAGATTAATAGTCAGATATCGAGTGCTCCGTCTGTTACTCGTGGACTACCTCATTGGTCCATTTTGGGGCCACTATTGTTCTCTATTTATACATCTGATTTTAACCAAGTTCTTGAGCATTTGCAGATTCACTTGTATGCAGATGATACACAGCTTCTGCTGAATTTTAATCCAAATAATTGGTATGATGCCTGCATAAAATTTAACTCAGATGTAGCATTATATTTTGATGTTGCAAAACGCCATGAGCTTTTGCTTAATCCATTTAAGTCTTCTGTTCTTCTGTTTTGCGGTAGTTTCACAAGGAGAGCAATTAAACCTTTGATATCCGGTCAATTGGTGGTGGATGGCGAACCTCTTACCGTTTCTGATGATATAAAAATTGTAGGGGTTACATTGGATCATCAGTTGAGGTTTGAGGAGCATGTGGCCAGGTGCTTGAGGGGTGGGTATGGCGCCTTCCGTCTCTTGTATGCCCCTAGGAATGTCTTAAATTAAAAATTATGCTGTGTGGTAGCTTGGTTTTAAGCAAATTAAATCACTGCGACGTTGTTTATGGTTCAAATTTAACGGGGGCAAGTGGGCGTCGTATCCAGAACCTCCAAAACGGTTGTCGAAGGTTTATTTACGAAATTCGTAAATATGACCATAGTTGTCATAAGTTGGCAGACACTTTTCCTACCGGATAACCAAAACGTACAATGATCTACCAGTGAACCTTATGGTATTGAGCCGTATTTCGTTCAAGAGTAAGTTAAATTTTTTTTTTATAGTCTGAGCTACTAATGCATTGCTTTATATTGGCATGTCGTCGTATTTTGTTATTTTGTTTTTTTTTATTTTGTTTTATTGGTATTATTAAAAAGATTTTTATTTTTGTTTCATTTTCTAACTATATATTCTGGATTAAGTGAAAGAGCAGTTGGTTAATAACCAAACTGAACTTTGTCCAGAAAATAAGTCTATTTTCTAAGAATGTATTATTATTTTTTTTTCTTTTTTGCAAATATTAATAAAGGCATTTATTATTATTATTAATGTGGAGCCTCGCCTGCAAGCGACTTCGGCTCTGTTATAAATTTGAATCATCAAGTAGCATGAAAACTGGGACCTTGGCCGAAAGCAACCTCGGCTTAATTAGATGAAACTATCTATTTTCTGTTCTAAGTTTAACTAAGAACGCATATAACCCATAATGTAGAGCATCGCTCGCAAGCGACCTCGGCTCTGTTATACATTTGGTTCAAGTGGCAAGAAAACTGAGGCCTCGGCTGCAAGCGACCTCGGCTTAATTAGATGAAAACATCCATTCTTGTTCTAAGTTCAACGAAGAACGTATTCGCTTAGTTTGTAATACATAATGTGGATGTGTGATTAACAAATTGACTAGTTTTAAAATTAGGGCGACGATATAAAATTTGTTTTGGTGTGTATAACGATATACTACTTCTTGTAACTGTTACATAAGATACACGGGCGAAACAATCGATGTGGCACGGCGGAGCCCACATCTGCCAAGACGGGATGTTTTACGGTCCGCGGACCATTATAAATTCCCAATGAAGTCCCGAAACAAATTCGGGCTCGGTATAATTGATGCGACCTGCCGTGATGGCTGACAAATTGCCGCCGCGGCGCAAGGAACGATCGAAAGTGGCCCCGGACAGCTGGTAAAGGTATAGGTACCAGCTAGCACCGTTCCTCGACTTGATTTCGAACGCAGAGGTGGCTCCAATACGCGAACTTTTGACGCGATTTACATAAATTTCGTCCGCACCAGGTCGAAATTAATTTTTAACCGGGCTCGGCGGTACGCGGCTCAGGCCCGGAATTGGCCCATAATTCCCCGAGTCTGCACTTAACGTACGGCACCGTAATGCTGCGATGACGCTTCTTTAAATTTAGTGCCTTTAATGAATTTCTCATTAAATTCCTCCTTATATGGTTATCTATTTCGCTTATAACACTAATTCATCGAATTAGTACATGTTGATACAATTTTATGATCTAAACATAAAACTTCTACATTCACACTTATAAAATTAGAAACGAACACCGTGTGAAACTAGATGAGTATCTCTCAGTATTACATATAGCGACATATACATATTCATGTCAGTTGAGCTAAAGTCCTCGGGGCACTAGAAGAAACATATTTATTCATAAGGAAATCAATAATTTCTTAGGTACTGGAACGGGAACGAACGCGGCCACCATCAATTCTACTTAAAACTTATGCTAATGCGGGCCGGCGCATTCAAATTCCGGCTGAGGCAATAAAAACAGAAACACACGTACACGAATTATCCTGCTTATAATTTCCGCCGTGCCGGCGAATAAATATGCTAAGGCGGTCGTCGGTGTCGCCCCCCACTGCGAAATAAAGATGTCAAAATCGCAAGGGGCGCCCGCAACGGCCCCCGATGCTCGTCCCATCGCTCGGCGCCCCCTTTCAATTGATTTAACTAGGCGCCGAACTAGCGTTCTTGCGAACGCGCTGCGACATCGTATTTTCCTGGTTATTTATGGTTGCGATCGTTGGTTATCTTCCTCGCTAAGTATTTACAGTATAATTTTTGACTTTTATTGCGGCTATCTACGCTCATACGTCTCGAGACTAATTGCAATGGTAACAGCTCTTAGATAGCTACTAATAATAGGAGGCCCTATTCTCGGATATTTCCCCGCTGCTTTGTCCTGGAGGTCGCAATCGGAACATCGGGCCGTACAAGGCTTTTGGATGCTCGAAATACCAGCAAGAGGTGGTATGCGAGTGCGTGTATGTATAATATGGGCAGCCATATCGTGGGAACAATCTGTTTTGTGTAATCTTGAATGAAGGAGGGTTTGAAAATACCATTTAATATTCGCCTTATGTGTAATATATTTATCTATTGTTTGATGAATTTGCAATATTATTGCAAAATCTAAATTCGTCGCTGTGAAATGAAATTGTATAGCGCATAATACAACATTGTAAACGTAATGAAAACCATACGATCGTTGTTAAAATTTATTATAGGACAACTGTAGTGGGCGCATTTCGTTCTAACACTCGTCGGCATAGAGTATAACGGAAGCAGCAGTAGCACATATCGGTTTTCAAACGCAGTTGGCCTGGAAGCGAGCCACAACGGTCGGGCCAAACGCCACGATTCTCCAATTTCGGCAATCAAGTGAACCGTCTGTTCATTTGCACGAGGACAATTGAAATATCAGCCGCCTCCCGTTCCAAATACCAACCCTGTTCACCAGACGCGTCCTCTAACGGGAAAACAACCTCGTGTAATTTAAAACTAAAACACCACGTATATCGAATCTTTCAAGATACACGTTTTGCATATCTTTTCCCGTAATTCTTTTCGATTTTCGTCCTCTTTCCTCGTTGTCCTCCTCTCATTGTATCCTGCCGTAGAAGGCCTGGAGATTGAATGGCTTCCAAGGGAAATGAGACACTATTATGAATATTACAAAAATCCCCCGTCCTTAGCTTTTGCCGCGGAGTTTTGTGTGAGGAGCTGGTGTATTATGCTCGGCTCCACTAGACGGCGCCAGTCTTGAATCGTATCTGCGAAATCGCGATCTCCTTCGCCCCACTACGCCGTGCAAAAGGCTTTTATGCCGTCGGGAAATTTCGCCCCCAACTTATTTCTATTAGTGACCTAAATAGCGCCCACACACCTCCTGCTGTTCTTATCCCACTTCCAACGATGACACCACAAACTCATTTCATACATACTTATAACCACCGTGCTACCAAAATGAATTAGACCACACAAAAGCTCTATAAATCAGAGACGGTCAACAATTAAATTAACATACCAATAATTGGTAACATTTGTCCGTTCCGTCCATTTTTATTCCTGTCACCGGAAGAAAAATGCGGACAAAAAGAAGAAGGGACCGGAGGTCCGCAATTAGATTCGGTCCGAACCAAAAGCTGTAATTTCACTTTCGAAAACGGAATCATAACAAATGAATCAAGGAGTATAAGAGGCTTACGATATAAACGTCACAATAATGAAAAATATTCCATTAACGGGACAGAAGCTGGGGCAGGGGGAACGAAGAAAAAGCTCAGCAGGACGGGTGACGCGATCGGGACGAGGCGGATTACAATAAATCCTTGTCGGGCGCGTAATCGTGGATTACACGGCGCCCAAAACGATAAATTGTTTGTTACGAAAAAAATTAAAACAGATTTATCAGTTGCGACGATTTCCCTAATGCGTAAAGCTTTCGACCTGTCAACCGAACCAAAGAAGCTTTCGCGTAACTTTAGACGGGATTTATTTACATAATTTCCAATGACTTTTATCTCAAGAGAATGCATTATCTATCGTTAATCAAAACCGTTTAGTTCAGTTAATTCACGGAACGATTAAAACCATATTACCGCCGGCCGTTGTTAGTTTAGTAAACCCTTTTTCGACGCACTATTAAGCTGCTTCATTATTTCCTCACAACTTTAATATTCATAATGGATTTTTGACGTACACGAAATAGTTAAGGCGTTCATTAAATATGATTAATAAGGCGACGGCGCGAGAGAAGAAACCTTCCTAATAGTAATGGGGGCCCCCATCGTCCTCGTCGCCGGTGCGAGAATTCCCGTGCCGGACAATGGCAGAAGAGAAGTACCGGCCGGGCCCACCATCGACCGAAGAATAAAAACGGCACGACACAATTCACATTAGCATTTACAATTGAACGGCGTTCGCGCGGGGCCCCGCGAGGGGGCGACAACGGGACCGTCCTGGACATTTGTTAGGCCGCGCTGACAGCAAAAGGTCCCCTCAGTTCGCTACAAACACGGGCATCACCTTTAACACTTAATAAATTATACTTGCTCGCCGATAAATTAACCGAGGACGATGTGGAACAGGGTCGCGAAAGCGCGTGAAGAAAGCGGTCGCCAAAATAAATGCGCTGGGTCGCGGGAACACATGCGCCGGGAAAAGCGCATATTTATAGTTTCCATTAAAGTGTCGCGACCGACCGTGCAACGGCAAAAGGAGTATTTCGCACGCTTATACTCGCTAAGTTGCGATGCCGTGTCTCGTATTCGTTTTTCGCCCTCTCAGTTATGTAGATCACGTTCTATTCTTGGTTACAACATAAAGAGACAACCGAAAAAGCATAGTAAAACGGAATAACCAATCTTAGTCCATTCCGCCTCGCCATTAATTTTCACAGTTATACTATTTTTAAACTTTAAATTAACTACCTTAATTTAGATTCTTGAGAATTCTAAATCTTATTGTTAGACACTTATACATATTTCACTTAAAATGCAATATACACAAATATATTTCTATAGAAACCAGGACGTACCTACTTATTTTGTTCAACATAAAATGCAACATCTCTGAATGTTTCTTCTTTTAGGTCTAATGTTGGTTCTAGTGACAGTGATAGGTAGCGCTAGTTACATAAGATATCACTATGTTGCATATTTTTATTGAACTAAAGGTGTTAGTTCTAGTTTTACACTAGCATTATCACTAGAACTAACACAAGACCTAAAACTAGAATCATTCGGGGTTAGCCGTCTTAAGAGACGTGCGGCTAAACCCGAATGTTTCTAACTTAGCGATATTTGTCCCCAGGTGTATCTTTATATTGTTATGGTAAAATATATCTTCAATTTCCAAATGATGGAGTTGTTTGTGTATACTTCTATGTATTTTTCAGTGTGGAATCTATAATCGACTGATGTTTGTAGTGAACTCTTAGTTGTTTTCTAATAAGTCTTTTCCCAAGTTCAAATTGTTGATCCTTGAAGTTCTTAGGTGTTTTAATTTTGAATGTGTTTGGTGTGACTTGCAGTTGTATTGCTTTATGTAGGAATTCTATGTGGTCTCTAGTTCTCTCTCTCTTTATTGACATTTTTCGGTCTAGTGTTAGTTCTAGTATTGCACTAGCACTATCACTAAAACTTAGACAAGACTTCGAACTAGAATCATTCGGGTTTAGCCAACTTGAGAGACGTACGGCTAAACCCGAATGTTTCTAGTTGTAAGTCGAGTATTAGTTTTAATTTTACACTAGCACTATCACTAAACCCGAATTTTTATTCGTACATTAGGATTTAAGATATAATCCGCAATAAATGTGATTCCCCTACTTTGATACTAAAATAAAGTATTTATTGCGATACTTAAGTTTGTTATACTTATTTTAAGTATACCTTTAAAGCTCTTATCAAGGTTACGATACTGACTCAGGTCACAACGTAAAAATAATGGATTACCGTAGATAACCACTCAAAATCGCTTAGGAGCCAATCACTTGGGCAACGAGGCGATTGCTATTCAGTGGTCGTATAGATAACGGAATCGTAGTAGCGCCCCAGGCAAAAGAAAACGCGGCGCGTAAAAACGACGCACGTCTCGGTGATTTTGTTATAAAAGAAAACTGTTATTCGGTGGGCGGAAGTAAAGGCAGGCGGGCCCTTCCGTCTGTCGGCAAAAGACGACGGTCTTTATTGCCCAATAAACGTATCTGGACATCCTATATTGGCCGTTGGAGAAAAAATGGAAACGCTTTATTAACTATAAAAATAAAGGAGGGCACGTTACGGATGTCTAACGTCGCTATGAGATGAATTGGTCCCTTTTGTTCCGGGGGGATACTTTTATGTCTTTCCGCAGGTAGTATATAAGTTAATATCCGTTAGAAATGATTTCCCAAAATAAACTGGAGAAAATTTTATATCACCTGATGTTCTTTATTTGGGGCGCGGTTTGTTCCACGAAAAGGAAGTTCATTAGGCTGAGAAGGAATGGCTGATTTATGTCCCGAATTTGTACCGGGGCACCTGTGTCAAAATAAAGGATTTATACCTGGTCCCCAACCCTCCGTTTCGATGTGCCAACTGGAATATATAGTCGAATTTTAATTTAAACCAAACACAATTATAAAATACCGCGGGTCATAATTTTTAATAGCGACGACACTAATTAGCGCCCGGACGATAAATAATCGCCCGATGGTGTGAAACAATTTACTAACCCCTCTGGTTGCGTTACATTTTGGCATGTTCGCTTCGCCAAATTAATCCTTCTCAAACAGTCTTTATGAAAAAGGGTACCTTTCATCCCGACAATTTTACATATAAAAATATATCAAGATTACAGTTTTTACCCCACACGCTTTTCCAAGTTTTTTTGTTGGAACAACATTTACGGTTGTTTATTTTCCGCTCGTGACGAAGCTCGGCGCAAAAGAGAAAACAAAAATGTATAGAAAACGCGGAAAACCGTAGATATATCCACATTAACGTCGATGTATATTGCCAGGGGGTTCGCCAATACAAAGAGGGCCTTTTTGAGATAAAAACTTTTCATATCAAAAAAAAATAGCGAACGGTTCTGCTTTGTTTGTTTTTACGACCGTTATTCTGACCAATGGTAAAAAAAGGGGTTACACGCATGGAGCAGATTTAAATTGAAATCGCTTTACTGTTAGAATCAAAGTGAACCGTCAACGGATTCCCATGGACCTTCCCTTTTATAGAATTTCAAAGAGGACGCATTTCACGCGTAATTTTAGCGTCGAAAATTACAAAAATTCCACAAAGGCCGTGAAAATATTAAGCTCAAATTTGAAGCGACGGCATCACAAGTCCCTGCACGCTATTAACCGCATTAAGTCATCATCTTGTCAGAGCGTGAAAATGTACAAAAATTAGCCTGTCAACGCTTTCTCCATCGAAGCGATTAACGACTGGACAGGCGACCGATAATTTTAACCATGCTATCACCTGTCCAAAATTAATAATTCATAAAATTTAAAACAAATCAAAGGTTTCATAAAAATTTGATTAAAAAAATCGGATGCTTACTACATTTTGCCATTCAAAATTCGATATCTCGCTTAAAATGGGGGCACGGGGCGAGGTTTTTGCTGCAGGAATAAACGCAGTTACGCATACAGGATGTTCGTAGTGAAAAAACGGGCGCAACTCTCGTGTTCGCACAGCCGTCGGCGCGAATTTGGTTTAAAAAAGGATTCCCCAGTTCTAATTTCAGGACGCCCCTTTTCATGAATGCATAATTTTTCTCGATTCCGGGCAACGTGTTCGCACAAGCTGTGCGCCACCCCGAGTTTGTGACAACTGCTGGTCCCTTATCTAGAGAAGGGGAGAGTTGAGCTTTGTTTGCTGTAAACAGTGCTCAAACTTCCCGTTAAGTACCCAAAATTTTGTTAGTTTTGATCGATAGCTTTTAGATTTTGATCACTTAAATGTACTTAAACATATTTTTTTAGATTTTTTAGTTTTCTTAGATTTCAAGTTTTTTTCAGGTCAAGGTCGATATCCTTATTAACATTGTAACCGCAGCTTTGCGAAAAAAAAACTATATTCGTCCATTTTTACCGCCTGTTAACGCACCATTTACAGTCGTAGCGACGTTAGATGGCTCCCATAAAATCGGTAATGGATTCGCAATTAAGCGAGCTCGTCGTTTACGGTCATTTTTCGCTGGCTTTATGAGTATCCCCCATAGCGAGGGATACGCCATAAACGGAGCTTTATTGAAAAATCCACGCTCAACGCTCGTGAGATAATCTAAATTACCCAACACTGTTTAAAAACACAGATTTTAGAGACTTTTAAAACGCAATCGATCATATCCACAACAATAGGTTTTTATATAACTTAAAATTTGATGTTTTCGGGGTAAAATTTTATAGATCTGATTTAATTTAAAGAAAAAAACGTAACATTTAACAGTTTGGTGTTAACTGAACGTTAATTTAGAAGTAATTACCTCGTTGCATTGGCGGAGGGGTAAAAATCTCTCTCGGGGATCAGAAGTGGACCGCGTAGGTTTAAAAATCGCCCGAGCGTCGTGTGCGAACGTTACGTAAATTTTGCGAACACCCGTTCGACTCGTCGTTTTTGCTTAATCAATAAAGTTTATGGACCGTACTGGGCCCGACCGTACGGGTTGGCCAAAAAAAAGAGGCCCTTAACGGAATTAATTACCGTGCGACACGCAGAAACAAAAGCAAACGGCGAAACGGGGTTCTCATTAAAAATTTCAATCGCCCCGCTCGCGGTATGTAGTAGAATGGTGGTCGCGAGGGGGCGCTGCTCGCGTCGGCTTCGCTCATTAAGTGCTAATTACCGGCCAACTTGATTTGACGTCCACTCGTTTATTTCCGAACGCGTCCGGTCGCCGACGCATCGGGTTGCATCGTGTTGACTCGTTCGCTTGTTGCAACACGCTCGAGAGAGCGCAGGCGTGGGACGATCAATCAACGCTCGCGAATCCGTTTAATTACTTCGTGGAATTGATGAGGGGGAATGCAGAACAGTTATTCCTTTGGGAGATGAACGACAATGGTAAGAACGAGACAAGGTAATTGGTTAATTACTTAGGTTTTCGTTTCAACACTACTTGTAAACTATACTTTAAACAAATACATCTAAAATAATTTGTTAAATGGATTGCCTATAGACACACACCATTAGTCGATTGTAGAAAAAGATAAAAACCTTCAAGTGGAAAAAGGTGTTTCCAACTCTAAGAAGAACAAGAGCAAGGAATATCATATCCCACCTTCCTGGTATGAAGGCAATGCAAAACAAGCAACAACTCCGATCTCCTCATTTGAATACTTTATGACACATGAAATTCTTGTATTTATTAATTAGGGAAAAACAAATGACTGCATAGATCTAATAAAAGAAAAGTTCACTAGAAAGTGAGATGCGCAGAATACCACTGTAGCTGAAGTAAAAGCATTTATATGGTACTGGTATTGAATTTGTTCGCTTATGCATGAGCTCCAAAAGGTTTTTGTTTTTAATGAGATGCATTAGATTTGATTTGATGGCACATATAAGAGATATATTCGATATATTCGTTGAACAATGCAAGAACAAGTATTCACCAGGGGAATATCTCATTATTGACGAGATGCTAAATATAAACCCTCTAAATATGGATTAAAAATGTATAATCTAGCTGATTCTAGAACATTCTACACGTATAACCTTGAACTTTAATAATAATAATAATATTTATTGAGCTTTCAAATGTTTTACAAGTAATAACAGAAAGTATAAAACAGATAAAGCACCGTCAAGAGACATAAGACTCCATCTCCGAAGGTGGTAGTTGAAGAAACTCCTCCATATCATAGAAAGCGCCAACCATCAGGATACGCCGTACAACTTTTTCAAAGCGGCAATTAGTTATATTTTTTATTGGCAAAGGGCTCTTATTATATAATTTCATGGCTAAGTGATTAGTGCTGGTTTGTGAGCTACAGTTTTAGAGAAATGCACGTAAAGAAGACTCCTTAGGATAAAGATAGAGGATAAGGTAAGTATCCTATATTGTTGAAAAATTGGTTTGCAGCATGCAGTACTATTTTCACCGGCTAATACCCGTAATGCTTTCTTTTGTTACATGAAAATATATTTGGCCGCCGGATAATTCCCTCAAATCAGTATTCCATACGACGCTCTACTATGAAAGTTGGCAAAGTAGGTTGCTCTGGCAGCCTCATATCCAGCTATACCCCGTATGCGCCTGACCGTAAATATTGCTACAGCTAGGCTTCTTTGAAGATATTTAACATGAGAGTTCCAGCTTAGGTTTGACATAACATATATCCCCAGGAATGTAATAGGTTCTTGCTCCCGTCCCTCAATTTTAGTTGTTAATAGTAGTTTTTGCGTCTTTTCGACATTAAGTTTTAAACTGTAAACCCCAAACCATTCCGCAGCTTCGGCTATAACAACTTCTGACTTATTTTCAAATTCAACTCTATTTTTCAGCGTATCATCAGCGTATATATAAATGCCATCAGCTGAGATGTTAATAGAAAGATCATTTATGTAAATAATAAAGAGTATTGGGCCCAGAATTGATCCTTGTGGGACACCAGGTATAATATTAGTAACATCTCCACACTACACACTGCATTCTATTGTTAAAACAACTACGAATCATTTGATTTGGTGGATCTCTTGTACCATAATGTTCCAGTTTATTCAACAGAACTTCATGTTGGACACGATCAAAAGCCTGTGACAAGTCACACGTGCCTCTCGTCAAACGCACGTGCCACAGCATCAACCTAGCTAGTTAAAGCTGAAGTGGTAGACTTTTGTCCCCGCTAATCGTGCTGAGCTTCATTAAATAATTTGTTATTTTCCATATACTAAATAAATCTGCTTTTTAATAGAGATTGGAAGATTTTTAAAAAAATAGGAAGTATAGAAATAGGTCTATAGTTTTTATAATCATCTGGACTATCCGATTTGAAAACAGGGGCCACTTTAAGTTTATCAGGAAATATGCCGTTTGTAAAGCAACAATTCACCATATTGGTAATGGGTATAGCTAACACGTCAATAACATCAGGGGTTTTCTTATTTGGTAGAGAAAGGACCGTCTGGAGAATCTCATGCTCAGTACTAGGCTTTAAGAAGAAGGGGGACTGTCGACTTCCGTTCAACATTCTGGAGACAAGTACACTGGGATTTACATTAGGACCAGGGATAGTTTCGACTGTATTTACTGCAATCCTGGAGAAATAACTATTGAAATTCTGAGGATCCAAACTGGAAAAGTAATTACTGTTGTTTTCTTTATTTCCTTCTGGCTCTTTGTTTTTCAACTGTCATATAGCCTTTTGTTTATTGGTTGCAGTATTGATCACTTCGACAACATGTTTTTGTTTTTCAGTCATGACCGCCGAACTATATTCTCTTCTAGCATTATTGTAAAGATCATTCGCTTGAGCTTTCTTGATTACTCTATTGATAGTATATAACACATCCAAACGTTTCTTAATTTCTTCAAGTTGTGGGGATAATCGTAAGAAAGTAGTTGTCGGAATTTATAAATATTAGCTGCATTAATTTTTCTTATAGTAATATATTGTTTTTTTTTAGTTTCAGATACATCCAGCAAAGTGAATATTTGGGCCAAATGGTCTGATAGATGCGGTTGAGTTGTTTCTGTATTATAATTCGTTACGAGAGAATTAATAAAAAATTGATCAATACATCTACTTGTTATTTCCGTAATTCTAGTAGAAACATAACATAAACACTCGAGCTCAACCACATGGTACAAATGCAAAGAGCAATTCTCCTGGTGAGGTAGTGATGAGACTTGTTATACCCATCAAAGGTTCAAATAGCAATATTACTACAGATAACTGGTATACCAGTATTCCACTGTCTCTGGAATTGCTCTATAATTATCCCTTACCCTTCTTGGTACTTCCTCATAAATTTCTACCTAAGCTGCTAAGCAGGCATTACCAAGCAAAAAGCAATCTATTTGGTTATTAAGACAAAATGCTGCTGGTGTCGTATGTACCCAAGAAGTATAAATCGGTTGTACTGATTTCGACTTTTCATGATCAGCCTACGATCGATCAGTCGCCTGCGGATCAGAAACTAGAAGTGATAACATTTTACAACGTCACCAAAGGTGGCGAAGGTGTTGTAGACCAGCTTTTTCTGCCACATACACCTGTTTAAGAAGAACAAAAAAGTGGCCACTGACCTTATTTTTTGTCTTATTAAATAGCCGAAGAACAATTGAATTTTAGAAGAACCATTGCAACCATTCCTAGACCTCTAAAGAGAAGATTAATTGATGTCACTCCTGCAAATACGAACTCAGGACCGTTCAATAATAACATTAAGAAACAAGGAAGGTGTCACCTATGCCCCAGAAAAAGTGATAAAAAAGTAGGAAATTATGTAATTGTTTTTTTTTAAGTTTTGTAAAATCATTTGCACCCCACGCGACTAATTATGTGACTCCCATTAGACGCGTCCAATTAAGGGTTAAAAACGTGGACTAACATGTTCGTAAATGTTAGTTGCGTTATTCGAATCTATGATTTTATCGTAAGGAAAGATGAATGATGCTGTAAATTGGTAGGTTGAAACGATTGGATCTAGTAAAAACTTATTCTTTATTAGATGTAGTAAAGAATCGTATAAGTAGTGAATAGACAGTAATGGGTAAACCCCGTTCCCTGATAGTTTTTGCGAGTGACAGTGTTCTCGGTCGACGACAGCCTAATAGGTTTATGTAGCCTGATTGAAATGTACGCCTCGACAGTCTGGATGTTGAGAGATCCCTATCGCGATTGAAATTTATAATAGGCCCCGGTAATTTACGACATACGCGCCGGACCATTTGCCATTTATGTAAGTTTGTCCGTCTTGGCGACAGCGGGAAAGCGTGAGTATTTATAGTGCGCCGTATCCCGGTTTTGCAGCATTGTAATTTCGCCTATTTCACCGGGAATTTACTGTTCCTGAAAGTTTCGCTCCGGCACGCTAAGCAGTTCCCACCGAGCGCACCTTTGTCGCGTTTGGCAGTCGTAACTAAAAGAAACCAGCGGTTCGCCCCGTGTTTATTTGTCCTGCCACGACGGGCAACAATAAAGCACACCCACTACAGATGGTAGAACGGCGGCGACACGGTACGGCGCGACCCCAAAGTACTACATAAGCCCGGAGTACGGTTTGAGCCAATTAGTCCCATCGAGACTTTGTCTTAGATCGCCCAGTTCCCGTCTATTTATTGCCGGCGGATCGGTGTCGATTGTACGTCCAACGTTGTTTATTGCCTCCGCTAGAGAACAGCATCAGGGAATTGACTTCTGTTCGGAAGAATTATTTTCCCTTCTTTTACTGGAATCTGGTCCGGTAACAAGGACCTCAAAGCTTTCTGAACGACAACTTCTCTTTTCCAACCGATCGAGGATCATATTCCAGAGGCAGTTTAAAGATTGTGATCTCCACCCAGTGTATTTTATAACGTGGCCGCAACGCCCTCTAAAGCGTTTAACTAATTCCCACGTCGTAAAGACGCTGCGAGGTGACGAAGGCGCCAGTAAAACCTACATAATACGAGGTGGGGTTCTTTTGTACGTCGTTAGAGGTCGCCCGCGCTCGCCTTCGATCGATAGACTCGGATTTTTGATCGCTTTCGACCGAGCCAGGTGTCGATGATATCTGTACAACGACATAAGCTATAACCCAGTCCTCGGGAATGTTTCAACCACGTTTCTACAATCGAAAGCGAAATATATGATAATATCCTTCGGGATTAGACGAGATTCTACGTTTGATTGTCAACTTAAACCTTAAGTAATTTACATACTGCTTCAAATAATTTCCATACTTTTGAATAAAACAGATTTCGGAGATATCAAAACAACGTCAATTAAAGCGAGTAATTAAATGAAATCGGATTAGAAGCGAGGCTTAAATTATGCACCCTTCAATTAAGAGACGGTCTGAGGCAGTTTCAACAGGAGTGTCGACTCTTTGTTCCGATTAATGTAACGAGTGCCAACGGAACAAACATTCAATTATCGGGGCCGTTTGGTGAATCATTAATGC
This sequence comes from Onthophagus taurus, assembly GCF_036711975.1. Classification (NCBI taxonomy): domain Eukaryota; kingdom Metazoa; phylum Arthropoda; class Insecta; order Coleoptera; family Scarabaeidae; genus Onthophagus; species Onthophagus taurus. The sequence goes on along the minus strand of NC_091976.1, from coordinate 24,413,120 downwards.
CATCAGCTTCTTTCTTTCGTCACGTTCCAAGGTATCAACAACCACCAACAATTAATGGTTCACGTGGAATTGGATTAATACTTAACTGGATTAATGAGAATTTCACAAAGAATTTCATCTCCCATTCAAATGAATCAATTTGAAAGTATGAACATTTTTAAATGCCTAGATAATTAATTTTTCCGTAGCAAATAGCGTAATGTGTATAATACAGATCAATTAGTCGCGGTATTTTAAGCGGCGACGTACGAGTTACTCGTTTTAATTGGTTACGTTCAAAGGCTTTCGTTTTCGAATGATTAATGGACGCAATGCCGCAAGGCTAGTTTCCATCGTGTTTAAACAGGCCACTTAACCGTCGCTAATTATTTTCGGTCGTTCATACAAAAGTTTTCGTATCGTCGCAGTAGACGTTTGGGTATCTCCTGGAGATGAGAGGCGAAAGGGAGCTGACGATGTCATCGCATGTCTTTGACAGTAGTTTGTGTGCATGCTTGAACTTGACAATATAATGGAACGACAAACGGAGTGCGAGATGGAAAATTAATAACGCTGGCTCGTTTGATCACGTCTAGATGCCTTGGGCTGCGCTTTGTGTCTGACTAATACGTTAATTAGTGGATCTTGCGGCTATTTAATTATAAAAATTGTTATTCGAGAAAGGTGTGTGCTGGTTATTCTTTTTATATGATTTATTTGAAAGAAAGTTCGATGAACAGTTGACCCCGCCCGGAGCAGAGTATGACAACAACATTACGTGGTCAAAACGGCGCGCATTCATATTCAAAAAGGCCCCGTCAGTGAGCATCGTTAAAGAAATCACCGCCTGACTTTTCGCTTAACAGTGGACCATTGTGCGCGAAAGAATAAATCCCGGCCGGGCCTGTCAACAATTAAACGTTTAATAGAAATTCCCGAAACGGTTCCACCTCCGGCCAGCGCCGCGGCACCCAGTAATTAATCAATCACGCGCCGTCCGGCAATTATCCTGCCATTTCGTCAAAGGCCCGCGCACAAGAAGACATTGTTGGACGCGGCACAAAGGTTTTCGTCAAAATGTGGGTGGGTCCGTTCGAAACGGATACGCCGTTAATTAAGAGGGGTTTATTTACATAAACGAACCGCCGCCGGCGACGCGCCCGGCCTCATCGTCCAAAGATTTCAATTTTAATTTTTAACCTCCTTCCCCAGCGCACACCGCAACCCGACAGTTTCCTGTAATTCTGGCGTTCGCGGAACTTGCCATGCGGGCCATGTCTTGGCACTGCCAGCTGTTTATATAATACAGACGCCTCCGCATTGTTAAATCTACGGGCCAACAGGACCGCATTTTACATTTTTACTTATACCACTCACAGACGTAATTATAATTTCTTATTTCATAACGATTTTAATTGTGTCTTTAGATTGGTTATATTCTTAGGCAAGCACTCGAAGATTAAATGATTTTTGTACCACTGGGCATATCTCAATCAATTTTCAACGACAGTTGTTGGCAAAATTTTGGCTATTGTTTACAAACCATAGTCAACCTCAATGCTCTCACATAATGCCCAACCTCACAAAGTCAATGATCATAAATGCAAAGAGTTACAAAGAAGACAGAAATAAGTTGATTAAAGATTAGCAAACAAGGTGAGTCAACTGAAAAGGCTTTTTTTATCTTTTTGGCAACTAATTCTAAGCCTTGAAAGAAACGAGGTGAAGCAATATACAGGCTGGTCCATTAAACGCGAGACAAGCGATTATCTCGAAAACGGTTCATTTTACATAAAAATGAACCAAATGAAAGTTGTTCTGTGTGAAGGGGGAAATCATATGATGATAACATTTTTTGACCTTAACCTTATTTTCAAAGTTATATGAAGGTCACGACCAATTTTTTAAATAGCATCCTATATATTTTATTGTAAAATCTGAATCTGTGGATAAAAGTAAAGTAATTCAAAAGCCAGTACAACGGCAATTAATATTTATAATCTAGCAAAAACAAGTAAGAATTATGATTTTTTAAACATTTTCCTACCCGCTTCGATACATGGTCTTTAGTTCTTAATTTTTAGAATACTATTTAAGAATACTCAACAAAAAAAATTCAGAAGAAGTACATCGGGTGACCTGGCTCATCGGAAATATCTTTGGAAAGAGATCTAAAAGGTTCCGACATTTCTCCACCTTTGCCAATTTGATAATAGAATAACGCATAAAAAAACAAGAGTTTGTGGAACTGCTTATGTCGGCATTTTCAGAATATCGCTTTCAGAGACTTAATTGGTTGAATTGTTTTAAAATGTAACAGGTAAAACTAAATTTGCATAAAAACTGCTTAGCAACAAATTCTGAATTCATTCCATCGTTTTACATTAAAGCAAAGTGTTTAAACTAAGTCATTAAATCATGGATACTTTAAGTGTGGCAGAAAAAGTCGAAATTATTTTTATTTATGGAGAAAGTGGCAGAAAAGTTGCTGATAGTATAGCTTTGTATCGAAATACGCCTTCGAGAAGTACCTTTTACAGAGTTGTGAATGATTTCACTAACACTGGAAATGTGGAATCAAGAAAAAGGACTCGGTGAGCAACTGTAACTACGGAAGAAAAGGAAACACTCGACGACTTGCAATTGACGCCGGAATATCGAAGACCAGCATTTTAAGAATATTAAAGCGCAACAAGTACCCCCATATCACATTTCATTGCATCAACAGCTTTATGGAGGTGATTTTGAAAATCGATTAATATTTTGTCAGTGGGCTCAAGAACGAATGCGGTTGGACGTCAATTTCTTTGGTAACGTGCTATTCCCGGATGAATCTACTTTTACAAACAAAGGACATAACATGCACTATTGGAGCGTTGAAAATCCGAGATGGTCGGGTGAAGTAGAACATCAACGACCTTGGTCGGTTGATGTTTGGTGTGGCATAATTGGTGATAAATTGGTCCATAGTTTATTGATGGTATGCTGAATGGGGAGAAGTACCGACATTTTTTGGAAACAGTTTTAGAAGTCAAACACCATCACATTTAGTGTTGTGTAATATTAATATATCCTTTTGATGTTTATATCAATATTTTCTTATTAGTAATAAATAATACATAAAGATACAAGTATTTGTATATAGCAAAATCATCAATTGCATTATGGACTTTCTGCATGCAGACATCAACGTGTAGATATTTATGGAATTTAGCCAAGATTTGAGTAATCGTTAAAGCACCTGCCTTTTTCTCTCCGGGATGTATGAAAACATTGAAGCTTTTGCTAAATGGATTTCTATCACGAACGTAACAAAATACGGTACTAAAACACAGAATCAATCGTTCGGGGTAACGTCGACCACCAATCGTGAAATGAATATTTATGTCGCCATCGCGGAGTAGAACGCGTCGATAAATCGACCGGAATAATAATAAAGTTTGCATATTATCCGGCACCCACGCCACTTTGGACGAACGACCCGTAAAAGTTTACGATACGCAATTATCATGAAAGCGTCAACGAACGCTGACGCAGAATGGTTGAATTTCTTCCCAAACGTTAAGACTTCAAGATTTCAAACTTGCACCTTTTTGTACGTCCCACATTTTTCTCACGAAGCAATTAAATAAATGGGGAGTCCGAGGACGCACATAGAGAAATTACCAATTACCCTAATTGGGACTTAAAAGACACGCATTTCACGACTGCAAACTGCACTGGAAAACAATAATTAAAATGATAATAGTCGGCAATTGTAACCGCGTTCCGGTACGAGATCGGTCAGTTACCCGTACAGATCGCTGGTTTCTAAGTAAACAATCCAGCGGCACGCGATTCTTTGGCGAACCAGACGGCGCAATTAGCATTGGAATAAATTGCGAACCGTATTATCGAAATGTCGCAGTATAATAATACAATTGAAGGGCCGGCTTCTGGAGGTACGTGTTCGTAGCGGAATTGCAGATAGCTCCATCTGACTTTTAAATTATGGGACACGTGGAGCCCGGAGCTGCGGCCACGATCGTCTCACCAAATCGATGATGTCTAAAGTTTTCAGAACTACACCATTATTTTTGACCAATTTTTCTTATTAGAGTCAATCAATAAAAAAGTTCCATAACTGTTAAAAAGATATTATATTTATAAACTTTATAATTATAACTTGTTTCCGGTCGGGATGTGATTTACCACTACATCACGGAAACTTCTTTACTAATTTACCCGAGTGGAACTCGCAAGGATTTAATAGCACCTGTTCTTAGCATGTTCTTTTTAACTTCCTCTTAAGTATATCGATGGTTTTAACTGATAAGATAACTGCGATGAATAAAACATAGCGGAGTCATTTCTGCCAAGTAAAATTCATGATGGTATTTTGAATGCAAGCGCTGTCTGCGACCGACTTTAGGTTGGAGAGATTAATTTTAACTTGCGTTCATTAAGGGCGATGAAAAAAAGTGGATCAGTTTAGTAAAGGTGAAGTTCGGCTCTGCACAGCCGGTCCTTGTCGCCATCATTCACGCGCTTGTCATGGACCAGCTGCAATGATTGCCGAAATTTATTTCCGACCCAAAATAAGGTGTTATTTGCATTTTTAATACGGGCCCGTTTTTATTTAAATTTATGTATTTGTTTTGAAAACGTGTAACGACTCAGACGACCATTATCCGTAGTGCGGCTCTTTCGCTCTTTTTGGCGGACGTCCGCGCCGTTTTTAAGGAGCGCTCATAAACAAAAATGAGGAGCGCGCAGGCGAGCGCGACATCTGCAAATGACGGCCGGTAATCGATGGACGTTGAAGGGGGGCATTTATGACCCCGCCGGTGACATAAATTGTATTCGGTTCGCGCGGTCCGCACTTCTGTTGACTGACGAATACGTACTCCTTCTTTTCCTTTTCCTTTTCCTTCGAACCGCCAGAAAATATTGTTCCGGTTCGATTATATGAACCAACCTTTACGTCATTTCAACTCAGGGCCGTCTTCAGTTTGAATTTATCGCCTCGAAAGTTATTACCCTTTCGATTTTCCATCTTTCACACTTTCCTTTGGATTAACTTAAAATTGGTACAAGTCCGCATTGAGCAATTCTTCATCTCGGTTTTGGTATTCTCTTTAGTCTCCGGCCATGTTCCATAACCGAGTTAATGTTCCGCCAGATTTGACAAAAAGACGACGTAATTTGCGTGTAAAAACACGATGAGGGGGCCCGCTAAGGCACGTCGAGGCCGGCCGCTCGAGCCGGCACGAAAATAAAAAGTACTGAAAAGAATACAATAAAACTTGAAAGCGGATCACCGCCCATAACTCAACTAAATTCATGTTTACTGCACAATTGCATGTAAGTAGGCAATATTGGCGATTATAAATAGCGGGGGGACGCCGTTGAGGACCGCGACTGGTTCCGGTAACAGCCTTCTTTGGCGATTGTTTCGATTTTATGCCAAACGTGTAATGAACCTGATGGCCCGATAAGGTATTCATCTGAAGAAATGCGTATCAATTTCGAATGGAATTGTCGATGCGGCTTGCGTGACTACAAGGAAAATATGCTTTTCCAAACGAATCACCTCTACATATGCAACGAATGGCTTTATTTTTCGAATAAACATTAACCTACATTCCTGCATAATGCACTTGAGCCTCTTGCGGTTCTCTCAGGATTTACGCACTACAAAAGCAAATTTACAACTTTAATTCTTTTTAATTATACATTCGCCCGGCGTAAAATATACTAATAATATGGCGTTCCTTTTTTTTTATTGCGGTACTTTTTAACCAGATGTTTAAAAAGTCTCACACCGAGCGAAAATGGCATTCTGAAACAGGAACGAAACAGAGCGTTCAGGAAATTTTCAGCGCGCGACAGTTATGGAATCCAGGCGGCCGCCTGAAGACCGGCGCAAGGATAATAAATGACCCGAAATGTAGCACTTTTTGTGTCCACGTTATTAAGTTTCTCACTCGCGAACGCGATTATTTAACTCGCGTAATAACTCAACGGCTAAGATGAATAACAACACTATAATGGTTGTGATGAATTACTAGCATATATTTCCGGGGGCGACCAGCCTGTTAGAAAACTTAATGTTTTAACTGCTGCGCCTGTCTACAACTGTCCAACTTTTAGCGAACTTGCATTATTTGAAAGCATACCCGTGAACTTTTTGAAAACATAAACTCTGACCTATTCAATTCACAACTTTTAAAGAATTCTAGTTCGGTATGTAATTTTAGTTAAAATTGAATTATTTAACGCTTGATGATTATCAATTAAAACGTTCATTTTCCCTCGTTAAAGTTAACAAAGTTTCGGGTTAGTTTGAAACAATAGAAATTCCTTTTTAAGGGAGCGGAATGTTTAATTAATAAGTTATAGGTCAGGGTATATAATGGGGTTTGCGTACGGTTTCAAGAATTGCTCGTTTCGCGATGGCCCGAGGGTCAAAGGGCCCGACCATTATTATTTAAGGCCGTCGTTCTGCATGTTTCTAATTGGATCACCCGACAAGTCCCGAGCACAATTAGAGGACGTTGGGGTGTTTGTAATTGGATAGATTAAAATGGACCCGGGAATAACATCCAAATCCTACGAAGCTAGCCATTTTAGTAGGTACAAAAAAAAAGAAAGACAGAGGAGGTCTCCGTTGGTCGTTATTCGTTCGTGTAATGCGAACCGTAAACAAATTTAGCGCCAATAAAATCCTAACCGCACAACAGGCCCACATATCACCGTATCAGTAATCTATTTTACGGCGGCCGATTTACATATAAATCGCTTCATAAATCGCCCCGCTAAAGCCCACGGTCAGTATATCAAACGCTCAAACTATATTCAAATTTAAAGTTATAAACAAAGGGGAACGTACACCCCTGTTCATACAATGGTGTACATACGATTTTGTTTATGATAATGTTCGAACGCCTGCGTTCGTTCCTATACATTCACTTCACTTTCATATTGTGTATAAAATATTAATCCAAAATCTAAAGGTTTACTTATTATTGAAAAATTGTTCAATGAAAAATTTACAACAACCAAAACTATAACTAACACTACCCGAATGTGTCTAGTTCTAGGTCTAGTGTTAGTTTTACTTTTACATCAATATTCTACAACAATCTAGCACTGAATAACAACTAAAACTAGAACTAACACTAGACCAAGAACTAGAATCATTCAGGTTTAGCCGCTCGTCTCTTAAGACGGCTAAACCCGAATGTTTCTAGTTCTAGCTCTAGTATTAGTTCTAGTCTTAGTTGTGAACTAATACTAGAGCTAGAACTAAAATCATTGGCATTAGAACTAACACTAAACGTAGAACTAGAAACATTTGGGTTCAGCCGTCTTAAAAGACGTACGGCTAAACCCAAATTTTTCTAGTTCTAGGTCGTGTTAGTTCTAGTTTTAGTTCTATGAAAAATTGACAACATGCTAAGGCTGAATAACAACTAAAACTTGAACTAAAACTAGCATTAGAACTAACACTAGACCTAAAAGTTGTTTTTTCAAGCAACATTGAACTTTAAACTATTGTATCTCAAGAACTTATTAAAATATTGTGCTAACTTTGAAAAGCATTTTAAAACAAAATTAATTTACAAAAAATGTTGGCGTTCCAAGGTTTTAATTTGCACAATATTGATAATTTTGTTAGTTACATAATGTGTAATTTTAAAAATTTATATCTCAACAACTAATTGAGATGTCGTGATGAAATAAAAAGCATTTCAAACTAAAGCAAAACATGAAACAACTTCGTGTTCATCTTTCACGTGAAATGAAGTAATTACGAAAGGAAACGAACATGGGACGAATAACATGAAGAAAGAGGAGGTGAAATGGAATAGAGGTTGAAAAGTCGAATTGTTTGTACTAAACGAATTAAGAGAAAGGAGAAATCAGAAAGGTATAATTTAAAACAACGGGATTTCAGATTTTAAGTTTGAAGTTAAGAAAAGTATTATACATGATGTTATGAATTATACTAATTAAAATTCGTAAATAATTATTTATAATTATATAATCGTCTTGTTGGTTTTGATGATAATTGAATTGAACAAATAATAAGCCCTATAAACGCATGAATAAGCAAGATCAGTTTAAAACAACTTAAACAGGTGATTTCCTGGACATTAAGCGATATTCCCTGAGCAACCCCACCTGAAGCGATCATAATAAATTACCGGAGATTTTTATTAGTATAGCAATCGCCCAACAGCTACCATGCATCTCCGGGGAAATTATCGCAATTTCCCGATTTTTAACGCGTTTAATGGCCACGTGTTGCGATTGTGGCGGGCCCCAGAATAGTGCTGCCGGGGTAATTACAAGTTGGGAGTTGTCAGTTTTCAATTATATGCTATCCAGACGGCATTTGCATCGCTAATATACCAGTGTTTGCCTTTGCCCAGGGCGTCGAATTTATCAAGACTGTTTTTGCGGATCGCTGAATTTGCATTTCTCGCCAAGTGGCTGTCACTTCACACGCGAAACTTACTTTAACTTACCTTACCTTAAATCGGCGTCGGTTATCGTTAAGTTTAATTTTATTATTTTAACGGTTTTCCGGTCTGGTAGGTATTTAAATTGGAGAATTCTCCCTGCGGAAGCGATCAAATTTAACGACTTAATACACTTAATATCAACTAAATTATCTTGTAGTGATAAACGCTGCGAAAATTAATATCTATTAAAATATAACCCATTAAAATTTCATTTAATACAGTTTCATTTAAAATAATTTATTTTATTACAATTTCATTAAACGACCGGTAATCTTAGAATTATATTTTTCTTTCTCACGTAAATATTTACCTCTTTCGCACACGTATTTATTAAAACCCGAGTACCAGTCACCCTTATTTAGGAAATGTGGGCAAAGCTTTCCCTGTCATAGGGTGGCAAATAAATTCGCTTTTGCGTGCCCGCTATAATTCTGGGTATTATTTGCACACCCCACGTTATTTCGCTACGCGTGCCGCGTCCGGGTTATTGCCTCTCACCCTGGTCCCACCCTGTTTGTACGAATTCTGTCGGTGAGAAAGGGCGGACTGTTATTTCGGGGCGAAGATTTATTTGCATTGAATCGTTATTGCCTTGCTCGGAGGCGGCAGATTATTAACACTTCATTTGTCTTCCACAATAAGGGTGTTTTGGGGTAATATTTCCTACACGAGCTAATTTAAGGATAACTTTTTCTTCTATTTGTATCACAACTTACGAAATACCACTCAACCGCAAAATTGTTTTATTTTCTTGATTATATATAATATATACTTCATAGTGACGTGTAATTATTTTACACATTTCCTCTAAATGGAATTTGCGACCATTTAATTCGCACTGATTCTCATTTGCATGCGCAATTAACGGTTGGGTCCGTTTAAGCGACGCTTTTTTACTCCTACTAGGGAATTATAAACGTAAAGAAAACGCACACACGATTTATAGTGCAAAACGCACTGAATTATGCGCTATGGTTTTTTGAATAATCGCCGACCACGTAAGAAGGCGCTATTAATATGATTGCGTGCGGAGTACGCTTGTTTGCGAAAGTGACTGTCTAAGCAAATTTACGTTAATTTGTTGCGAAAATTCCCGCCATTGATAGAGACACTCCCGATTAACATACACCTGCGAAATTGCTTCTATTCATATTAATGAACTGAGTACGCGAAGGAAACGTTTCTCTATAATCTTAAAAGTTTCACAATCCAAACGGAAATATTCACTTTAACCACGATATTGTCCGGCGAGAAATCCAACCGGGCGATAACGGTAATGCATCGTGAAATGCAAATAAACATTGTACTCGCCCGAGCTATGCGGGTATTTATGGGCTACATAAACGGTTAGAATGCGAAAATCAATTCGTTATACCGACTTTGATATAGCTACGTACTGGTCAGTGAGCATTCTATATATAAATGGATGCGGGAGTAATTTTTAATCATCAAATTGTTCGTTTTACATTTTCTGCTCAAGATAGAGACATCTCATTTATATATTTATTTGTGAATTAAAATCAAAGAGATGATAAATTTAATATTTCCATAATAACGCCTGTCTCTCTTTGTTGGTCTAAGCTTAGATAGTAACTTGACATACATCACGTGCACACAATTTGAATTCAGTCAGCTTCCGGTGTTGGTATTGTTATCAAACGCCCCGAAGGCTTACGCAGATGATATCGATTCGGTGGTATATAACAAGACGAGCCGGACACAAAGGGAAGGTGCCCTACCCTCTAATCATGGGAATGGTACTGCGAAGTCGGCACGTCCAAACAGCGTCGAAGCAAGAGAGCAATTTGGTAATTCAAACAGGTCGAGCGATTTCCGCGCGCATCTGAAGGGTAAAGGAGAACCAAACCATTCGCGCGATCCTTTTGAAATCTAATACCCTCAACTCGGGACCGATTATTGAGTTTTGTCCGTCCGAGCCCGCTGCAGATTACACTTGATGACCAAATGCTTCGGCAGTCTCATTTGCAACGACGATCGGCAACCCCTCAGCGATTTTTAAATCCCCAACTCCTTTCATCGGGGCATTTAAAAACCGGTAGGGAAGAGAGGGAATGGAAAAGGAGTAAGTGATTTGGTATCGATTTCTTGCAAGTTCTTTGTTTGAAAGCTGCTAAGCGGTCTTTGCAGCCCGAAGAAGTTCAAAACTAAATATCTATGGTTTAAGTTAGGTAAGCAATAAATTCACGTCACACGTGTCGTCTCTACTCGTGATTCGATTTCATACATGAAATTTGCGAAACCAAAGCCGACGGCGTGTCAGAAGTTCTACCCGCGTCCTCGCAAGGGTGGATATCGGCGGATGCTTCCTATGTAAATGGTTTCCGAATACGGAATTCCCGATGAGGGGAATCACGTGGGGCTCTGGCAGTCGTTTTAGCACCTGTCAGTCGCAGGCCTGCCTGAATTTAAATTCGACCTTCCCCAAACTATCGCTCAATCTATATCTAGGGATATCTTCCAAGACAGGATTTAAAAAATGATGTGAAATCCACGCTACTTCTACCAATCCCCCGGATGAAGACGAATTAATAACTTCCTCGATGACAAACGACTAGCAACCTCTTTAACGATTAACACCTCGACCGCGGTCGCTTTGCATTGTCGCCACATCATTAATCGTCATCGCTGTATGCACTAAGCTCGACCGAGAATGTTATTGTACGCGTTGAACGATGAATAACACCTGACGATTTCTAATGAATTGAGCTGTAAGCTTCTATACAAAAGCACCCCCGATGGGCAGCTGTCAACCGTTTAAGTAAGAAAGACCCCAGAGTTATAAGGAAATGATCTAATTTAGTCTTTCACAGCTAGAGACATCTGGAGAACTTAAGAAGATTAAAAGATATCGTTATTTTCATATTCTCTTTGTCTGCATGTCATATTTAGGACAAGGACTTTTTAAAATAATATAACACATTACTTTTTTTTTACTTATCTTTTAAAACATAAACTTTTTTAATATCATTAATTTGCAAAAATTAATCAAAAATAGATTATACATCAAATTAAATAACTCAAATAAACTCGAAACTTTCTAGTTCTAGGTTTAGTGTTAGCTGAATAATAACTAAAATTAGAACTAACACTAACAGTAGAACTACACTAGACCTAGATCTAGAATCATTCGGATTTAGTCGTACGTCTCTTAAGACGACTAAACCCGAATGATTTTAGTTCTAGGTCTTGTGTTAGTTCTAGTTTTAGTTTAATAAAAAATATACAGGGTGTTCCGGTGACTCGGGGCATAAAATTAACCTCATATACTAGAGCAAAAATGATGACGATTCGTGAAAAAAAATTATTATAAAAGTCTTCAAATGGCCAAGATATGGGCCATCAAAGTTCAGAAATTTTAACACATTTTTCTAAATATTTTCAATACCATTTATGGTAGAGCGTTGAAATTTGGTACAGGGTAAACAAATATCAAGCAAAATCATTGAACCAATTTTGATTTTGATCGGGCGGCGGCAACCATGCTATACAGGCTGTCCCTAAAATTTGTTTGCTCAGAATTTTTTTGTTCGCTCGTAACCCTACATTTATTTTTGAACGAACTGAGCTAATAACCATTATTTACATAAATTTCTAAGTGCAGACTTAGTTAAATCCAGTGTTAATTTATTTTAGTTGAATAAAAGAATGTAATTTCCAAAACAATAAATTTAATTATCACAGTAACAACAAACAAGAACATAACAAAAATTTTAACAAAAATATTAACAAGAACAATAAAATTATAAACAAATAGTAATAAATAAAAAAGAACAAAAAATACTAAAGCAGATGTTCAAAAACACTCCCGCCTGCATCAATGCACGCCTGATATCGCCGTTTTAAATTAAAGCGCACTCTGCGGAGAACATTGATCTCAGTTCGAAGTTGATCAAATGAATCAACAATTGGCAACCTCAGTTGATCAACTGAAGTTATTTTAACGCAGTAAACTAGCGATTTAACGCGTCCCCATAAATAAAAATCTACAGGTGTAAGATCCGGCGACCGGGGGGGCCAACTTATCGGTGCACCTACTCCTCGTCCAATCCACCGTCCCGGAAAACGTTCCTTCAGAAATTCTTGGACAGCCTGTGTGCTATGCGCAGGAGCACCATCATGCATATACCACATTGCTTGCCTTGTGTTTAAAGAAACGTCATGTAAAAAATCATCTAATTCGTCTAAATGTCGCCTGTATGTCTGTCCATCCAGCCTTGATGGCAAGAAAACTGGTCCAATAATTACATCGCCCGCAATGCCAGCCCAAACGTTAAGAGAAAATCTCCATTGTGATTTCCAAGTTTTCTTAAATCTTGTATTTTCGTCCGCCCAACTATGTTTCTCAAATTGATGACTTCATCTTTAGAAAAAGTGGATTCGCCTGTAAAAAGCGGTTTTTCTTAAAACTGATCATCAATTTGGATTTTGTGCTGCATTATTTGGCAATATTGCAGTCGCAGTGGGTAATCAGCCAGTCGAACTTCCTGAACGTTGTAAAAATGAAATGGATAAAGCTGTTGCTCGTGAAGAACACTCCAGATAGTTGTTTTTGAAGTAAAAAAGTGCCTCGTCATATCCAAAGTACTAGCTGTAGTATTTTCTTCTACGTAGTCTAGAATACCTTCAGAAGAAGGTTCGGGTGTTCGGACTGATCATACGTTACCGTTGTTAGTAAATTTCGGCTTAAACGTCCCATTTTCCCTTAAACGGGTTTCAATCCTTAAAAATGTTTTTCGATTGGGCGCTCTGCGGTTCGGAAATTTCTCCCGACCATGAATCTCCCTAATGTCAAAATCATGTCAGTTTGTTCACTAAATGTGTAACTCCATTTTGAACACTTAAAATTAATAAAAACTTAACTAACAAAAAACTATCGTTTGTGTTTAAAGGACATAAGCAAGTTGACAGCTCAATTTATTTTTTTTAATTGCCATGGCCAACCTTGACTTTTTCCAAGATTTTTATTTTTTAGTGTTACCATTGAAATCGAAGCTTAATATTTTCGCGTATAACTCGAAAACGGTCAATGTTATCAAAATTTTCAAAGAGTGATAAAAGTTTATAAAATAAATTTTCTATTAAAAAGTACAAAAATAAATGTAGGGTTACGAGCGAACAAAAAAGTTCTGAGCAAACAAATTTTAGGGACAGCCTGTATAGCATGGTTGCCGCCGCCCGATCAAAATCAAAATTGGTTCAATGATTTTGCTTGATATTTGTGTACCCTGTACCAAATTTCAACGCTCTATCATAAATGGTATTGAAAATATTTAGAAAAATGTGTTAAAATTTCTGCACTTTGATGGCCCATATCTTGGCCATTTGAAGACTTTTATAATAATTTTTTTTCACGAATCGTCATCATTTTTGCTCTAGTATATGAGGTTGATTTTATGCCCCGAGTCACTGTATAACAATCTAACGCTGAATAACAACTAAAACTAGAAGTAACACTAGCAGTAGAATTAGCACTAGACCTAGAACTAGAAACAATTGGATTTAGCCGTACGTCTCTTAAGACGGCTATATTCGAATGTTTCCAGTTCTAGATCTAGTGTTAGTTTTACTTTTAATTCAATAAAAATATGTAAGTATTTTGTTTTTCTTATAAATATACAGTGAAATTCCCTTTACTCGAACTTCTATATCTCGAATTATCCTCTAGGTCGAATAATTTTCGTAAGCTCAAGCGTTTGACTAGGTTTCAAATGTGTTTTTATCTCTCTAAGTCGAATTTCACTAACTCGAATTTCTCTGTAACTCGAACTGAACTATTATGGAATTCCTTCAAGTTTTACTTCTATAAGTCGAATTTACTAAAGAATAAAATATTCGAATCCGTTCTGTAAGTAATTTTAACTATAGAATCAAACCACATAGATTCAGGCTTAGAAATTACAGACTCTTGAACCAAAACAAACCTAATGTTCTTGTTGTTTCAGAATCAGATGAGGGTGATGATAATCTTGAAAATGAAATACTTATCGCTGTCTTTTTGTGTCTTAGAAAGCTTGAAACCTTTGTATTATCAAGAGAGAATGTGCCAAATAATATTCATAATTCTTTACATTTAATAGAAGATTTTTTCGACAAAGAGCTGTTGTTCACTTTAACTCAAAAGAAAAAGTGTTCTTCCGCTCCCTTAGTAATTTCAGTTAGTGAAATTTCGCTGTTCAGGAATTCCGTTCTAACGAGATTAGTTCCGTTATATCGAGGTTTTGCTGTATCTAGAAATTTTGATGGTTTTTGATAAAATTTTTGTTATGAAATGTAGATGTAAAGTAGAATAAGAAATAAACAACCTTGTATGAATAACGTAAACCAGTAAAATTTCCGCATGTCTCTGTGTGTTAGGTTATGAATACCAGAATTGAATTTTTGATGGTCGAGTTCGGACGTACGTTCCCGCGAATTACGGTTCGGCCGAGAAGAAACAATTTATATTCGGAGCGGGTGCCGCGTGTAAAATGTCATTTTTACGAAACGAGAGCGACCGAGTCGCCCGGAGGGATTGGCCGGGATTCTGGAATAGGGGAATTCCATCCACGACCGATTGTACGCGATAATCGAGTCCGACCTCATAAATTTTAATGGTCGACGCCCTGAATAAATTACCGGTAATCTACTAATCTTTTATCCGAAATAGAAGTCGGTGAAACAGGCGTCCGCAACCAAATGACAGTTAAGTTGGATTTATCTAACCAAAAACGCTCCCGTTTAACCACACTGTCAGTATAATGATTCCATCGTAAATTGTTGAAACTGGACGTTAATCGAAATTTTCAAGTATCCAGTAACGAAAAGGGTCATAATTGCCAGTATTCTGGAAAATTTCATTACAAAAGAAACGACGGCTACGTAGTAAACGTGGCGGAGTTTAACCATAAGGGACAACCTCGTCGTTTTTATATCGGAATAATGCCTAAATAATATGTAATTTTATTAATGCGGCCCGAAAAACAGGTCCCGGAATAAGGTCCGTTCCTGGACGCGGTCTTGTCAGGAATAAATTCAAGAAAATTGATGCGCTGAATTACCATATAAAAATTGAGTGTAACCCGGCCCTCCGCGTATTTATATACACGAGTATTTATAAAGATTATGGTTATCCCGGCGAAGTGAAATTGGTCACAAGCATGCGGCAGCCTATAATTTCAGCACAAACTGGAAAATAATTGGTGTTTATGTATTTTTTTACATTAATTTAATACCGATCGCCGCCTCTACGACCACGGTCAATATTCCAAATTTTTCCGATCGAATTTCCCTTAATGACACATCTTTTTACAGATTTCATTATTACTCACTCTCGATTAACAAAATTATCAAAAAAAAACTTTAATATTACTACATAATTTCTCATTATCATTTAGGTACGAGTATTAAAATTACCGAAATAAACTTTTGTATTGGTACCGCGGTAATTAGCAGATTGTAAACAAGTTCGGAAAAGCTACAAACTTAAAAGCCGAAATTCAGCGAACGTTCGTAATTGAATTAAGCCGCTATAAACTTGACTCTAGAGGCGGCTATAATCGGCGAATTATGTGTTTGCTGCTTAACGCGAACTGCTGAATCTTATACTTTGGCAATAACGCATAAAGCACGCTATATTAACCATTACATCATAAACTCCGTTTCACTAAAATCCCTTCCTTCCATTTTCCGACGTCGGTGTCACCAAGTATAAAAGTTGGGCGACGCAAACTTTCATAACGCGGGATAATTAAATAAAATTGTAGGTGAATCGTGGAACAAAGGGAGGTCCTTTGATTACCGTCGAGATTGCGGCAAATTTAGTGCGCTACGACGAAAAAATCCGGCAAGTCATAAAGGAAAAATTAAACACGGCCTTTTGGACGGCGAAAATTACTTTTTAACTAACTGAAAGATGAGGCGGGAGGCGGAAGATCTATTTTCTTTATAAATTAGTTAGCGGCGAAGTTTTTCGGGTATTGTTCTCAACCTAACTTATGACATTAACTTGTTCAAAAAGAAAGATCCTAAAAATTACGTCATATCCATCACTAAAAAAATTGTAATTGTTTTTGGATAACTTTTTTTTCAGCTTTTATATCTTACATCATCTAGTCATTTAACGACCACATAAGCACAAAAGTAACAAATAAAATTACTTTATTTCAAAACAACAAATATTAAACCATTTATATTAGTTTTTCATAAATCAATAAACACATCATAACTCAACAATCTTTATAAAGAAGCATAAGCATCATATTCTGCAAAGTACAGTAAAAAACAAAAATCTAATCAAAAAGGAACACAAAGAAAAAAAATTAAGGTTGTATTTCAAATAATAGAAAATTATTCGCTACCTGAATTTAGGCATTTTTGGCAGCAAATGGATGCAGAAATATTTCGTCTTACCATTCCCGCTCCTTGGACATACGGAACACCTTCTGGTAATCTTTGGAATTTTAGCACTTGGTCCTGTGGGATTATTTTGCGTAAAATTAGTAATATTTTCACAAAGTTTCTAATTCACTCTCGGATTATTTTGTCTTCCGGTAATATGTTTGCATAAAAGTTCAAGCCACAACGTTTTTGCAGCTTTACCTGCTGCTCCCTAGTTAACTGATAATGTAAAACTATTAATGCGGTTGCGTGACCAGGCTAAAGCACAGTTAAAACGTGACAATACACAAGTCAATTGGAGTTATTATAAGTCAATGCGTAATTATACTACCACAGCAATAAGAAATGAAAAGAGCATATTTTTTGTATGTCAGTAGTCAGAAAAATAAAAAATTCATATGGAATAGCTTGAAAAGGTTGAATATCAATAAAAGCAAAGGTGATTCGTTGCCTCATGAGTTACAAAATGTACTAATTCCTTTACTCCTGGAAATGATGAAATTCATAACAGTCATGTATCGTCTGCTAATCACTTATAGTTGTACCTGACGACGCTCTAAAAATCGAAACAGTTGTTGTACATAACTTCTTAGTAAATATACATCATTGTAGAATTTCTATACATAAGATTTCATTCCTTATAATCATCACACAATGAACCAGTGTACCAGTTATCAAATGCTACATTTCGATTGGAATTAGAAATGGATTCTATGAGCCTCTCAACAATATCTGCAGGGGAATTACTGATACTATAAGGCCCACTTGGTTGTCTTTCTGCATATACTTCGAGGTTCAAAACATAATAGGAACGTGCATCAACTTTGCAAGCTTATTAGGGACTCCAACTCTTCATCTATTGTCAGATACTGCGAAGGACTCTAACATTCGATGCATTTGATAATTGACTATCGAAAAACAGCTATCAACAATCTATAACACTTTTCGCATGTTTTGCGTATTGTTTCACACACAGCAATTGTGTAACAATATAGTCTGCACTCGTGAGTTTGATGAAATTTTTTCCTACTTCGTTCCATCTTTTCCGAGATAAACTTATCTGCTGTGTTGTGTTCGCTTTCATCAGTCATACCTTTATCCCATAAAGCTTGAAGCCTTATCTGTTTATTATTATTATTTTTGTAAAAGCACAATGTAAAAGCACTTATTTTTGTCTAAAATATTTCCACACACCCCAGAGGATTTCAACTGCGTACAATTCGTCTTGCTGACTATGTAGTAGTGACCTGCTGTTTGAAGTCTATAGTGGGGACAAATTGAAGAAGCTGTTGGGAGGGTCGTTTTCCATAAAATTAATATTAGTGTATTTTCAGAGCGATTTTAGGTCGCTGGGGTTTATGAGACAAGCGAGTAAATCAAGAAAAAACTTCGCAAGTAATTAACAACGTCGGTTTTTCGAAGTTGTAGTTGAAAATATGGAACGGAAAGGTTCATTTAATATGCTAATTCGGTCCTAAATTAAATATAAATTAGAAGCAGAGAATGAGGAGGAGGCTAAATTCCGTCGACGCCGCGTTGTGGCTTTTCCTTTTTGCGAATTCCCGAATTAAACCGTGCCCCGGCTTTCTTACCTCTGGAGTATTTTAATCTAGATCGAGAACGGGAATGGGATCGGTTGGGATGACGAAACCCGGCCGGTGCAGCTCATTTGAATTTTATATTAGACCGGCGAGTTTTGAATAAAAACGAATTCCGACGGGATTTACTTAATCCAGGAGTCATTAATGGAAAAATCGAGACATATTCCAATCGACGTCCCAGTAATTGAGCGTCCTCGATCCATTATGGACGATCGTAAAAAGCCCCTACGTTACTCGTAATTCGTGAAAACTCCCATTTCCCGACTCGAAGTACACGTAATTTTCGGTTGATTAGGACGGCGGACCGCTGCCACTCCCAGATCCAATACACAGTTCCCTCAATAGCGTCATTCAATCCACCGGAACAGCGTAATTACCTCCAGGTTAAGGGACAGGTATTAGCGACCCGTTTATGAATTTACCCTTTACAAATAGCACAGTCGCCCCCTATCGAAATGGATAAACTCGAGAAAACACAACGTTGGCATTTTAGGTAGGAATCGGGGTCTGATCCGATAATCCCGAATAAAGGTGCCTCGGCAAAGAACCCCCCGTTTCCCCGGTGGGACCCGAAATACAATTTGAGGTAACGTTATTAGTCCCATAAGAAAGGAAAACAGGGCAACAAACTTTTCTTTCGCCCGGGTTTAGTTGTTATAGGGCGGCAACCTGTACACACACAAAAAGAATACGAAACATCGAAAAGTAGGAGGGGATTTTTAACTTTTTTTCCAAACTTTCGGGTTAATTTGATATTTTTCCGAGGAGATTTTGAACTATAACAACCGCGCATCTACTTTATGATGACGTTAGTAATTTAGTGAAGCGCTCATTAACTAAACAAGGGCCGAATGGAAAAGCGCCGCTCGTAATAACCTTCAGGCAGAAACGACGTCGTATAGAGTAATTATTTCGCTCAGTCTGAGGTACTTTGGCGAAGTAAAATTTTTGACAGAGCGTGCCCCATCTTCAGCCCACCCACCGGGAGACCCTGGAAAGGTTAACAACGTTAGAATTAACGTTCATTACCTCCCTAACCATAATACGCTTATAGGATATCGTAAATTCACTTCACGACGACCTAAGAATTATTTTAGAAATTGCATACCAAACGATTTGGGGTGAAATGAATGTGAAAATCGTCCAGTCGCTCAACCTTCGCTCGTTGCCAATTTAAACTTTCCAATTATTAATTAACCACGTTGTTTGACGAGGTACGAATTGAGGAAATCCTCGTAATTAGCCTCGTGGGCGTGTCTTTAGATCAAACTCGAAGCGATCCTAGAATTAATATCGATCCTTAACATCGCTTTTAATTATTAACTTTGCAAATATAAGTACGATGTCCATTGAGGATTAGAACCTTACTTGCTCGCGTTCGTGGCCTCGACCCACTACGATTACTTGGAAACGTCATTATGCGGCGCCCCACTTTCGGCATTAACCTTCCTCTCTCTACCACTTCTTAGTTTTGGCATCGTGGTGCTTTCCACACCATAATTTCCCTTGAGAAATCAAAATACAAACGATATTCGAGGTACATTTGCGGCTCCGAATTCACCCAAGCTAATACAGCGAATTAAAGCTTTGTTGTGGATAAGTTTAAATTTTAAATAAATTGCTTTGAATTAGAACAAGTCATAGTTTATTTTAAAAAATAAACTTTTAAAAAGAATTATAAGTACAAGGCTTTCACAGCCGGTGTTAATTAAACTAAAACTAACACTGGCACTATCACTAGAACTTAATAACTTAAGTAAGATTTTAAGTTATAAAGGCATTTGAAGTAACTTCGAGCTTGTTTTTGAAGAAGGTTGCAACATTGCATCCGAAACATGGTTTCTAGTTCTAGATCTAGTGTTAGTTCTAGTGATAGTGTTAGTTAAAAAAAAGAATTATCTAACGAAAAGTTGTTCTGTAATAGCTCAAAATAATCATAAGACGAAAATCGTTTGTCAATTTATCCACGACTACCCTTAATCTGAACCAAATGACAGCGGTTCTGAAACATTACGGTCTTGGCGACTAATTTAAGATGAATCCGAGACAAATGCAGGTCATTAAACAGTCGTCTGTGTCTCGAGCGACCGTAACTATCTCGTTATCTGTTCGAGGGGCATTCAATTCTCGCTCAAGAGATTATTTAAATATAGACGTCCGGTCGGGGGAAGACATCTTTCCCCCCTTTGCCTTCCCACCTAAAACCCTTTCTACCGTTGATAAATGAACGGCAAACGCTAATTTGTCCCGGACGAGCTCCGGATAAGATATTATAAATGAATAGTCGATCTACCCGGAGGCTTTTTTTTGGAAATGTAATTTGTTCGTTGTTCATTAATTACAAAAGGCTTTTGCATTATTGGAAACTACACGCCATCAAAGCCGGTGAACAGGAAATTTCACAAACGAACCGTAGTCTATTTGTGGATAGCAGAAATGTTTACATGTTCAACCTGTTTATGATAATTACCGGGGTCAAAGCGATAAAGCCGATTCGTTTAGCGCACCCGAAAGAGTTTAAATGTGATAGCGTCGATTGCAGTACAAATTTGTTTAAATGATTCCGATGTGTGCCGGTTAATTAAGCGGTGTTTGCGTTTCAAACGCTCGATTCGTTTTAAATTTATTTATTTTAATCGAATCGTTCGCAAGATCCGGCCGCAACCGGCCCCCATTAGAGGCTTCTTACTCTAGGCGATGGAAAAATTTATGAGCACCGTGCGTCGGGAATAGAAGCGGCCCCTTGGAAGTGTTATTATCATTATTACACACTTCACTAATTTTTGTCCGCATTACGGGGCGTAAGCTCTAAATTGACGACATAAATCACTAAGATTGTCTCTATAAATTATAAGGGACGGGTGTAATGGCATGTCAGTTTAAAATCGAACCTTCTTCAAGGAAGTATTACGATCAAATTCATCATATCAACACGCAAAAAGCTTTAAAACTTTAAAGTAACGCCAGAAAACAAATAATTTACTTAAACAGTTTATAAAATATTAGTAATCATCTTTAAGTACCAACTTTATAAGTAATTAGAAATTTTAAGTCTTCCAAGTAAATGGAAACGTCGTTTTGTATTCTCTTTGACAACGACAGGTAATCAGGAAGTTATAAATGCATAATTAGTGGTTGGAATATGCAAAATTCATAGGAGAACCGATTGACGAGTAATTAAATTATTTCATTCGCGGATTTTGAGCACATGGACGGTATTATTTTAAATGTGAAGTGTGCGATTATTCAGCGCGGACGGCACATTTACATGCGCATGTTAATTAATTATTCGCGGCGGCGCGATATTTCCCTAATTGAGTCTGATTCCAACCTACAATTCGATTCGTTGTCGCTCCGAAATCGTATTATTCGACGGCGCACATAATTGTTAATTATTTTTTCCTTTCAAATTTCCTCGGGAAAAACATTATTCGCGTATGAATAATAAATACGAAAGCTTGCAATTTAAATAAGCGGGATGGGACGAAGTGGCAGCCTAAAAATTGACGATAATATAAATGTAAATTATTAACTATTTAGTATTCATTGCCATCTGCAAGTCAAATGCTTTTGTTTATCCGGTGGATTTTTCCTCGAACCGAGTTTCTTTGTGCTGTCAATAAAGCGCTCTCTCGAGAAATAAAGCTCGGTTATAAGTGCGGAAACCGGCAATTATCTTCTATAACCGATTGAGTGGGTGAAAAGCTCATTTAATTGATCGCTCCGTTCGAGCAGATAACATTCTTTTCTAACTCTTTTAATTGCTACATAACAGTATATAATTATTGAACAGATTAAATATTTTTGGGGAAAAAATCAATAATTATTTGAATTAAATTAAATTTAGATGTTACTTTAGGATTTTGATATGCATGGTTAAATAGAAACTAGACAAAAGACTGGAAAGAAATTGGTAACAGAAAAAAGAGTCTTAACAATGACAACAATGAGAAAAAAGAGACTGGACGAAAAGAAAGGAAACTTGAAAAGAGCTAGACAGAGAAGAGGAAGACTGAACAGAGATTAGTAATAGAAGAAAAAGACTGAAAATAGACTGCGCATAGAGAAGGAACTCTGAAAGGAAATTGTAATGGCAAATAAGATACTAGACCGGAAAGAGACTATTTGAAGAAATAGATTGAAGAGAGACATTAACATAACAAGTCTGGTAATAGAAGAAATAGTCTGAACAGAATCTAAAAAGAGGAAAAAGAAACTGAAACGAAAACGTTGCTGCTGTTGTCCAGAATACGTAAAAATCCAACAACAACAACTCATCATTGTACTCAGGAATTTAACATTTCTCGCATTTCTCTGATGAAAATTTTGTACAAAGACCTCGGTATGAAGGCTTGCAAAGTTCAATTAATCCAAAAACTGAAGCCTCATGACCATCCGATGTTTTATTGATTCGCCAAATGACCTGAACATCGCTTGGCCAAATATAAACATTTTTACCAAAAAATCATCTTTTCAAATAAAACCTATTTCCACATCGGAAGCTATCTTAATAACAAAATTATCACATTTAAAGCTCATGGTAACCATCCAGAGAGGGTTGAAGCCTTGCAACACGAAATCCAGGTTGCCATTCAAAATTTAAGCCCAAACAATCCAAAAAAGTACTTGAAAATTGGGTTGATCGGGTGCCATACTGTAGAGCCAGGCGTAGCAGTCCACGTTAGATAGCCCACCTTTATAAGCTTCAACTTGCTTATAAGTGAGTTATGTCACGATTGATATGCGATATATGGCACCATTTATCTTCAAGGCATTATGAAGCAGGTCCTTGGTTCGGGGACCGTATCAAGGACGTCCCATGGCCACAGTTCGACCCTAACCTCGCGTTGATATTGTAGACAACCGCTACTATACATTTACTCATATATTTGGACCACCGTGCAATTTGTTTTCTACGCCGCTTCGAATACCAGCCTGAAGTTTCTTATCTATATCTCAGACAGTAATAGATGTACAACATCTCAACTCGTCTTTTTATTCAGATACTTACCAAACCAGCCTTAATTCAACCCACTTTCAGGAATGCAACAACGTGTTCTTCGCCGGTAGCGCTATTTTTGCAACTTCGCCAAGTACAAGTCGAGAACCTTGAAGAATGTTTTGGCTCCACTGATATAATCTTCGCCTAATCGTCATCAATTATTTTCTTGCTGAAGGCGTCTTTATTTTTGGCATTAAACCCAAGAACCAGCAGAACATTTCCTGCCCAAGTTTGGCGAACTAACTTTATAACGTCTCAGTGTAGACACACACAGCATCTCCCCATACAAGACCTACTTGTTGGTTTAATAATCACGGTAACGTTCCACTGCTTGGCAGGTTAGTTTGTCTGTTCGTCAAATTTTTCGCCAGTTTTCCATAAGAACAACAGAGGTAGTTGTTGTTTTCCCTTAATTTAACCAACTTTCAGCAGATTGGCAACACGGTTTCCGTCGGTAGCGTTATTTTTGCAATTTGACCAGGTAGATGTCGTGGTATAATCTTTGCCTGATCATCATCAATTATTTTCTTGCTGACATTAAGCCCAAGAACTAGCAAAACAATTCCTGCCTATGTTTAACAAACCAGCTTTATAATGTCTCAGTGTAGTCCAATTTCTCTCTTGTGCTGACGCAGCATTTCACATTACTGGGCTTATGTCTTGTAGAGGCAGGGACTAACGCAGTATACCCCGTCCTCGTGTATCAAAATTTTCAATACATCACTCTCGTATAAGCTGGAATAGAGATAAGGTGGTACTCAGCAATGC
The DNA here is from genome assembly GCF_036711975.1 of Onthophagus taurus. NCBI lineage: Eukaryota > Metazoa > Arthropoda > Insecta > Coleoptera > Scarabaeidae > Onthophagus > Onthophagus taurus. The sequence goes on along the minus strand of NC_091976.1, from coordinate 24,388,863 downwards.
TTTATAATTGCTCTACCAAGACAACCATATTATAGCAATGTTTCAGTAATGTCGAAATTTACCCAATATATATCTTTTTCATTTACTTTTCGATTTATTTTGTATAGTGTATATTTTCTTTATATATTCAAAATAAAGTATACATCTTTTATCGTTCGTCGCTAAACTCATGTTTATGTGACGTACAGGTAAATTTCTCCAGAGCCCAAAGCGGTTTTCCAACGAGTAGAATGCTTGTAGTTACATAAAATGTCGCGGGACGTTGTTTTACAGGGTGTAAAGTCACGCCCGGTTACGCGTCCCAAGGGAAGAAGCAGTCCGGGAGGTTCCGAACCGATTTCACACCGTCGCCATCGAAATTCGCCAACATAAACATTCGGTGAATATTGCATTGGTATCGCCCGGGATTTTAAAATTCCACGCGACAATGTGATACAAGACCTTCGGGAAATCGCCAATGCAAAACTTGGCCGTCCGAAGCGGACGCAATCCCTATACAAATCGCGTAAGTTGCAAGTGCCACCGTGGATTCTCTCAAAGTCATGATGGAACGGCCAAAAACGGCGCGAAATCTTCACAAGGAGAAAGGAAGACGAATAAAAATTGGTATGGAAAGCGTCGTTTAAGGCCATTATATCCACGCCCCTTCTAAATGGGAGAAGTTCTATCGGCAAATACAGAGAGGAGGCATCAAAAACATCTGCGATTCATTGTACTTTGGCATACAAAAAAATACGAGTAGAACGAACAAAGCCTCCTCTACATTATTTAAATGGCGCGTTTATATTATATTTTATTCATGGCAATTTAAAATCGTTTAGAAAAGAGCTGAGAAGCAGAAAGTAAGACGCACGTGCGTAAAGTTTCGTTCACACAAAATATTTTTTTATGTATTTAAGCTTAAATTTTTTTTTGAAATATTTTTCAAAACAATTATTAAACGGTGATTATTATTATTGTTCTATGCAATTTTTAGTCTAAATAATTGGGGACTATTTCTAAAGAAGAAGACCCTCGGTCAATTATTATTCACGGTTGTCTGGTTACGATGTGCACTCAGCCTCAGAGAGAGGATTCAGGCGTTCACGGTCTTCTTTTCATCTCCGGTCCATCGTCGCCTCATCATTACCGTTTTCCATTTTTACGCGGCGCAATTTACTTTGTTGCCACCGCTCTCGCTTCGAAGAACTGTCTTTCAATCTTAAATGATCGACTAATCACCATCGAAAAAGTATTTCCACCTCGGTATTTTTACCAATTGAGTGCTTCATCAATTAGTGTGGTAAAATATTAGATGTCTTTTTTATAATGATTTTTAAAAAATTTTGTGGTAAACTTCAGGGCTTTTAAGCTACTTTCATCATTCAAATCAACTCTATTTATGAGAGTAAAACGTTCCCCACGTTTTTTTACGCATGTCAAATACTTCAAAGCTAAAGGATACATCATTTAATGTTTACATTTAATTATTTATACAGCACCGTCGACGGCGGAACCATGATAGCTCCGATTGCTTTACAACTCCCCAGGCGAAGTTCGGATTTCCTGTTAGAACTTTTCCTTTTAGGGGGTGGATTTAGATGAAACGGTCGATCTGATATCAAAAAAAATACAGCGAAAGAAAGGTGAAACGATGAAACTTCTTTTATTGTACAATTGTAAATTAAGAATGATTTTGGTGAAAATTGAAGTTATTAAAGCGAGATTTAAGTATTATGTCACTTGGGAATCATCGACAGTTTCGACTTTTCGTGGAAAGAATCCTGGTGAGATGAAGATCCTAAGCCAAATGAGAATGAGTCCGCGTTCATCCGGCGTAACCCGGATTGTTATGAGATTACGTATGACGCCCCTTCGAAGGAATCGGTTTCATTTCACGCCCTACCGGGCACACTGTCGAAAATTATCAATCTCACAGCGAGAGTCTCGTTCTAGCGTCTGGCCAGAGATTAGGGGCGAAGGAGCTGCGAACGAGCGCCGTAGATGGCGCGCCGTCATCAAATTTACATAGATATTATAAGCTCGGGACGCAACCCCATTTACTCACAACGTTATAACGTATTATGTGAGCTAACGGGTCGGGAAATAAGGAAATGGCAAAGAAACTGCCTCTATTCTATGTTCTCTACGTTGATGGTTTCAACATTCTTCAACAAATAATAAACTTTGTAAGTATTATTTATTAAGTATCAATTGCAAACGATGAAACTTTCAAAATACCACTTTACCATAAGCTGAAACGTGAAGGTTACGTATTGAAGCTCAATGTTAATAACGGGTTGAGGGTGCCCTCTCTCACCGTCAGGATATTTAACGTGCTCGAAATAGGCTTTCTCACTCACGCGGAAGATTACAACTGAAGTTGAGGTCTGAAACGTGTGCTGCTGAAAGCGGCGTTGCCGTAAATTAGACAAGTTTCAGTTTCGTAATTCCAACGTTTTCATGACCCGCATGAAAATGGTCGTCGTAGCCGACGTGGAAATAATAAATAACTTCTTATACAGAAATATTACACATTATACGATAAGTTAAACGAGAAGTTATTTCATTAAAATGGCCCTTTACCGGCTCCTCCACCAAAAATTCCACCCCTATAATTAAGTTTGATTATATATTTTTGAGATAGTTATAGTAAACCTTTTACAAAACTATACACACACACAAGAACTCGCTAATTGTTTGAACTTAATCGTGTTAATCCGTCGGCTTTGCAATTCAAAATAGCAACGAGAACGGAGGCGAGAAAAGTGGCTACGAACCAAACACGGGTTGGGTAATAAAAATAAAACGAAGCCAACAAGCAGGAGGAGAGTTTTTTTTTTTTTCTTTTAGATTTCGCCAAAAATGCGTGCGCAAATGCAAAGTCGGCACGACCTTTAGTAATAGAACGAGGGTGTCCCTGCGAGCTGCCGGATTAACCGGGAACCCCGTAGGCACATGTTTCCGTGCCGGAGCGGGATTCCGGCCAATTTGAACTCAATGTGCCACGTAAATTGTTGTTCTTTTGTTTCTCGCCGTCACGGCCACTCTGCCCTTCTCTTCTTTCGCCGAGACCCACACTGCTGATTTTCTCTTCGTAGTAAATCCGCCTTTCCTACCTGTCGCCCTTCGCGGCAACACATTTACAACATTTACAACCGACGTTCCTTTCGTGTCACATTTGGAGTGTGTACTCGCACAAATTGGCAAAAAGGAAAATTCCCTAAATTCCAGGGATTCGTTATTGAATAAAAATCAATATCCACATCGACGCATAAAACACAGAAACATCCTGTAGCCGCGGAGTAGAACAGCGCGCAACACGGAAACTGCATTATCGAGCAATACACGTTCGGATATTAGCCTTAATTCTACGCGCCGCTGCCGTCGGTGCGCTACGTGTGTGGCACGTGCATCAACGTGATGAATTTAGCTCCCGATAGAACGAGCGCGCTCAAAGGGGTTACTAAATTTCGAATGATATCATTACGGATCGACGTATGTCTCTCTCTCGCGCTGACTCCCTGAGGACCTGGAGTCGATTCCCGCAACCCACCACGTTCCGAGCCCCCCATAAAACCAATGACGCCCAAAATTACTCCCATTAAACCGACGGTGGTAATAGAATTTACCAAAGTTTGTAGTGAAGTGAACGCAATGAAATTTCATGTAATTGCCGACGTTACGGCACCCTTCTGCGCTTCCGGACCATTCGAAATTGTTTATAGCGTCACATCTTAATTGCTAGTGCATGCGCAAGTCGGTACCCAATTTCCTTAATTAAATCTTTACTATAATTTTTTTTTATAACCTTAAAGAATAAGTCTAAAGTATTTTTAATGCTAATGCAGCCGCATCGGATTTCAATTCTTCGTTCCCTAGAACGATTTACAATTATTGCCTTGGGAAGCGCCTGGAGCGGACCGTAGCAACCGGAATTATTGGCTTCCAATGTTCACGACCGGGACCCAATAATGTCCCGTTGAAATACGTTTAAGTTATGATATGAATTTTTGATTTTACGGCCGTTCGGTTCGGTTTTATTGTTATTTTTATGGGAACCCAACCCAAACTGGTGCCTAATGTAGACCGCGTTCTTATCGTGTTGCTCCAGTCGTTGTCGTGTATTTGGCGCTGGTTTCTTGAACGAGGATCGCTACTAAATAACAATCAACTATCGAAGGGTGAAATTCCAGAATGCCGCGTTATCTCCTTTCGGAAGACGAAGAAGCATCCTTTGCCGGGAAAGCAATTAAGCAGGGGAATCTGTCTCGGCGAGGCAAACAAACAACAAGGCAAAATAAAAGAAATATTTTATAAAGCCCATAACTCCTCCCATCCGACAGATTAATGCTTCTTAGTTAGAAATGCAAAAAAAACTGGGTGGTTAGATAATGCGTTCTAGGAAACTGGACGTAGAACCAATAAAACGAAGTATCCAGAACTGGGGATTCATCTTTATCGGTTTTACTCTCGTATAATTGCTTTTTATTAAAGCCCTTATCCGGTCGTACCATGTCCATTTATTAAATACCGTGCAGAACTTGGCGTGCGATTGAATCCGCTCTTAATCTTTATCTATTCGAGCTTTTAACGAAGCTAAATTATGGACGTTATAAAGCTAGAGTTACGTTTTCAGCTAAAATTTATTTTTGTTTTATTGTAAAAAATGTTTATTTACACAAAAATCAAACAATCTTTTTTTTAAAGTCTAACAGTTCGAAACCGATTTGACTGCACCATGCGAATTTTAGCACAGTCCTTCAGCTCCGTTTCGATCCCGACAATACAGAACCGACGAAATTCTCGGTCTGTTGCACATTAATTAAACTACGGTAATTGCCAGGACGCAATAATCGAAAAATTTTTAATTTCGCAGCCTACGATCTCCCCAGGCAATTAGACCATCAATTCCAAACATTCCCAACAAAACTCGCCTATAATATTCAACGATTTACAAATTAAAAAAATTAAACATAAAAGATTCGGTAAATTTACTCACGTTGTTTATGACCTCGATTTAAACATAGTACTCCTCTATATGGCCAATTTAATAGCTCCTGGGTATTGTTGTAGTCGTTCAAGATCTTTTTCTAGACGCACAATACTCTCTCCACATTACGGACCGTTCTGGTCGCTTTATGTAAATGGACATCGTGTAGGATATAAATTAATCAAAGTCTGGCGTCCGTCGAAGGTTCGGAGGACGTTTGATGAGCACAGTTTCCATGTTGCGTGTTCTTCGCAGGGTGATGTATTGCTTGATGGCCGTACGAGGCCTGAATGCGCAAGAAATTGCTCGAGGTGAACGTGGATAAATTCCACGTTCGAGATGCGCGTCGAATTAAGATAACCAAAAAAAAATTTAAAAAGCAATTTTTTTCTTCAAACCTGTAATTATGTTATCTTGAATTTTATAAGCCCTTTATCTCATCCTGTATAGAATATCTTCCTAGTAGCCTTAAATCAACATTACGAGGTACTCCCCCCCAAAACGGAAATGTCCCCTTACATTTTAACGCGTAGAAAGGAACGATGGTAGCGCACGACTGCGAACCCACGATAAAATATCGCTTTAATTAACTAAGTTTTATTTGTTTTCAATTTTCCAGGAGTTTAGCCACGCGGCCTGCTTCCATTCGCCTGCGACTGTACATTATTAAATCACGTTCGCAAAATGTTTGCGTTAATTAGTAACCAGTTGTTCCACCCTTTTCGTTAAACAACCAAGCAAATAGCGATGTGCTGTTTGTTATCGATCGTTTCGACAACGATTTGTTTACAGAGAAACGTTCGTTTAGTTCAAATGAAAATTTAAATTAGTAAAATTAGCGGATAACTTTTAAAACTCAATAATAATGTAAATAAATTGTTTACCTCTTACTTGCGAGATTACGAAAGTTTTAGTTAGCTGCGAAGTGTGCAAAGAGAAGAACCGAGATAACCAACTTTTAACAGAGAATGCAACAAATAATGTTAATGAGATATGTTAAACAATTTATGCACTACGATAACTATACAAGACTACAAAGAGTAAGTAACTAACCTTGAATCGACGATTTCATAAGTTATTGTTGATGTAGCTCAAAATCATGTAAGTTTTGATTATGACATCCATCGTCTTTTGAATGTTGGGTGCTACTTTGGAAATCCTTTGTTGCTAAAGATGTTACATTATTATTGTTGGAACCAAAATGATGTTTGCTTCAACCCAATCCAAACTATGTAGCAAATGAGTGGCTATGGAGAAACCTGTATGGTTTCGCTTATTCTGCAAATTTAGTTACCTATCCTGATTAGTCTCATGTTGCGGTTTAGTTTATACTTAGCGTTGCCAACCCTACTGAATTATCGGTCGATTTTGCTATCAAAACTATTCAATAAAGGATAAAATTGAAGTAGGGGAGACCGGGGCTAGTTGTCCTATTCTCTATATCTTAAAACATACAAAACTTTTACACACCAAACCAGTACCTTGAGCTGCACTACAGTGGCCTTCTTTGCCATTCTAAATTTAGATCTAATTTGTGGAGATAGCAGCATCATATGTTGAGAAACGTTAAGTTAAGCAGGAAAAGTAAATTTATTCGGTTAAAACTTTCGTGTGATTGTGCCAAGTTAAGAATTTCCAGGTGAGGTATTTTGATATTTACAATGTGTTTGCGCTGTAGACCGTATATTATTGCTATAATATTGGTCACTACTGATTATTTGGCAAATAATAACCCATGATTAGAAAAGTGTCCATTGGGGTCATGTGTCTCAATGTTTACTGGGCAAGTTGTCACATGCGACAACTTACTCCGGAAGCGAAATTCCATATAAATATTATACATTGTCCAGATTCCTCATCTGGTGTGCCCTTTTTGTTGCTGTAAAATGCTTGATAGTGTTTCGAATTCGAACCCGTATGTAGAAATACTGTCAGACACGGCCTATTTGCGACTGGAAATATGTTGTTATCATCTGTGATAGGTATTATTTACATTACAGATGGTCAGAACATATAAGAAAAAGACTGATAGGACAGCCGCTAACACAAATATTATGATGGCAGCTGCAAGGGTAGTAAAATTTAGAGTTCCTCCGGTTTCTATTGGAAAAGCTGCTGAGGAGTTTAGTGTTCACTGCAAATCTCTAGAGAGATTCTGCAAAAAAATCACTGACAAAGACCTTGCCGAAGGTCAAAGTCAAATCGTGTTAGGATATAAAAGAATAAGGACCGTCTTTAGCCAAGAGAAAGAAAACCGTCTAGAGAAGGCATCTGATATATACTTCGGACTTAGTCCAAAAGAAGTTCGGCGTCTAGCATATGACTACGGAAAGGCCTTGTCAAAGGAAATGCCCGAATCGTGGAATGATAATTCAATTGCCGGTTCGGATTGGTTTGGAAGTTTCCTAAAAAGGCACCCACGATTGTCTTTTCGAGCACCACAGGCGACTAGTTTGAATCAAACTAATGTGGAACTCTTCTTCAACAATTTAGCTACTATTATGGACCGTTATCACTTCCGCCCAAACGACATATATAACATGAATGAGATGGATGGAGGATCGAGTGGTCGCAAGAAAAGGCTTCAAATAAGTAACCATGACTCTTGCGTTTCTGCTACCACCGTTTTTCATCTTTCCGCGTGTCCATTATAAAGATCATTAAGTAGTGTGGGTAACGCGAATCCTTCTGGGTGGATGAAGGAGACAAACTTAATGAATTTTATGAGACATTTCGTGAACAACGTGAAATGCAGCAAAGATAGACCCGTTTTACTATTATTGGACAACCATGAATCTCATCTCTCGGTTCCAGGATTAGATTTTGCCAAAGACAACGGGGTGGTAATGTTATCATTCCCTCCTCACTGCTCCCACAAACTGCAGTGTATTTGGCCCTTTCAAAAAATTTTTAAATTCTGCGTGTGTTTCATGGATGAAAAATCACCCTGGATCCACTATATCAATTTACGATATTGCTGGAACTGTCGCAAATTCGTTGCCATATGCAATTACACCTATCAATATTATGGCTAGATTTCGAGTAAGTGTAATTTACCCATGCAATGGAGTAATTTTCACTGAGACAGATTTTCAACCAAGCTATGTCACAGATCGACCAGCACCATTTGTAGAAAATTGCCACCTCCCGAAGAGCTAGCTTCACCTTCTACTTCGCATCAATTAACAACAGAAGTCATTGCTACTATCTCGACAACTGTGGTGACTTCACCTTCTTCATCCCATCAACTAACAATAGATGCCATCGCTCCATCAACATCTGTTATGCCCGTACCCATGTTATCGTCGGAAGAAATCTGCCATTTTGAAAGACACCCCTGTCAGAGACGAAATAGCAGCTTCAAACCCTATTTTTGCCTCTTTCAAGGCAAAACAGGTTTGTTTTCATGCAAACTCAAGAAAAAATGGACGGTTGGAAGGAAAAAACTAAAAAGAGAAAACACAACAATGAAAACAGTTTATCTGACGTGAAGAAGAAACATTTTGCATTTTGTCCAACGGTTACTTACCCAACTGAAGTATTTATTTGTGTTAAGAATAAAATTTGCTAAAACTTTTGTTCTAAAAATTGTTTTGTAATAAGCTCCGTATCCCCAGTGTTACCATTACCAACACATAAACAACGAAATTCATCAAATTTTCATGTTTTCGTATTTTTTTTTCGATTTCTATACATCTATGAGTAAAAGTGAAAGAGAGCAATATTGTTAAGAACAAAATTTGCTACAACTTTTGTTACAATACGGTTGGAAACGTTCTTGACATTTTAATGAAGACTTATATACAATCTTTCTCTTAATGTCTCAGAGTGACACCCATATTCTCCCCACCATCGATACGCATAAGAATATCCTCCTCTTACTAACATTTTTGTTTTGTTTTAAATTTCCTACAAACTTCATCCCATAACAGTATTTTTTAAAATGTCGAAAAGATAAAATTTTGCATTAAAACATTCAAAATCTGTTAATAAATTTAAAAACAAATTGGTTTTCGTTAATATATAAATTGAATTTGTTGTTAGATGAGAACTAACAGAGGTGAATAAGGGGTGGTGTGAAAATGGTGCGAGTGGTGGTTTTAGGTGGGTGTCGGTGGTTTTCTGGTCCCTATCGAAAATGGGGGAAGCGCGAAGGGTGCTCCAAATTAATGTAGGTAAATTTGCTGGCGACGCTCCGTCGGTGCATTTTGGGGGCCAATTTCGTTGTTTATCGAGGGCGGGGATTAGGAGAGGGTTTTAGAGCAATTAGAATTTAATTTATTGCCTTGAACGCATACCAAAGATAAACCACACAACGCGAATTAAAAATAATTCTTTGGAACGCTTCACTATTTAAGACGGTTAGTTAGTGTCCTAACAGCGTCATTGTTAGATTTCGCACCGGACACGATCCCCTTCATCGGTTGGTTTAGAGTCGCTACTGTGTTGGACAAAGCAATTAAACACAATGCATTCAAATGAATGCCTGCTCCTTACACGTCGCCGAGGTACGTGTTTGGGGGGCGCGACAAGCAGCCCCGGACGTACGTGCATGTTAGATAAACTCTAAACGGTCCATTTAAATCAAGATCTAAGGTAATATACAATCATTAAGGGTCCCGATGGAGCCAAAAGAGGCAAGGTACACGACGGCGTCCGGCCGCATCGTTCTATGGCACAAAAACGACGCGAGCACCAACCTGCTTACGGGAACCATCTACGCACTTTTCCGTACATAAGCTCATTCAACGACTCTGAAGGATGGCCTCCGCTTGCTTCCATATGAATCGTGACTTCACGCACGCACTATACCGAGCGAATCAATAGGTTGTGGGTAGAAAACTACTTCGCTCTTCTAAGAAGAACAACTTTACGATAATTGACTACGGAAACTCTTAATTCAGTTTTTTAGTTTATACAGTAAAACCTCGATATAACAGACCTCAAACTACAAGTTGTCTTTACGACGTATAAATTAAGAACGATGGTTCTTGTTTTAGTTGTTATTCTATGATCTAGTATGTAGAACAGTGTTTTCCAACCTTTTTCATCTTGCGAACCTCTTATAAATCAGAAAGAAATTGACGAACTCGTTGTGTAGTTGTTACTTATTTTCCATGTTATACAAAACCATTATATCATATAAGACAATTGATACAACAGTATTAATTCACAACAAAAAATAAAAACATAATCGTAAAAAATCTAAACACAAACTTTACATTAATAAAGACTAAAATAATAAATACAAGAAAATTGACACAACACTCTTAATGAGATAATTGCGCCTGTTTGCTAGAACACATAAATTCAAAGTTAGGCTCAATGTCTGACAGTTTCAGTCTTAAATCAGGTTCTGCATTTAATCTGTTTCTGTATTTATCTTTCAAGTAAGTATATGTTGAAAATCCTTTCTCACATAGATATGTTGTGCAAAAAGGTAATAAAACTTTGATAAATTTTTCTGACAAAATAGCGCATTCATTTTCAATACTGAGACAAAAGTCTATTAAAAAGTGGTCTTTAAAAATCGCCTGTGATAGCTCCTTTATCACAGGATAACTCAATAAGTTTTTCTTTTTGCAGTAAAGTTAAAGAGATCTCCAAATTTAGATCTTTTTGGAAAGGACTTCATATTCAATTATTTGTTAGAGATATAGTGAAATCAAATTTTGATGCCTTTTCTCCAAGTATACACTTTGCAATATCTTTTCCACATGGTCCAATTACATTTTCTGCAATTGTATGTGCTTGTCCAGATTTTGCAATTCTATAGCTTACTCGAAATGATGTCTCAAGCGCCATTTCACTATCTTCCTTTGAAACTGACAGAAAAGAAGATATACTACTCATTCTATAACCAGCCAATTGTCTTCTAAAATACTCGACAGGTTTATCCTTGCATGTTGGATGTTTGGTTTTAAGATGTCGACGAAGAAGTGATGGTTTCAAGCTGCTGTTAGCAAGCACTTCATTGCAAATTACACAAACCGGCTGAGGTTCTGATAGTTCCCCAGTAAAGTAAAAACCCATTTGTGATATTTTTGCCTTTTTCTTTTCTTCTCGCCAGTTTCATAAATTTTTTCTTTGTATTTAGTTGGCTAAAGTGGTAGCTCACTACAGCTCTTAGTATCATAAACTTCATTTTACCTTGACTTCTACAGGGGAAATATCCCAAATAATATCTACATTCAAAACCAACGCTATTGGTGTGGATGAAATTGGTCTTAGGATCTTGCTTTGTTGTCCACATGTACTACCTTATATTTGCCACATTATCAATTGTTGTCTTGAAGAGGCTGTGTTTTCCAATGCTTGGAAATGTGCACTTGTTATCCCAATCTCGAAAACTAAGAATCCTGCACAGTTGGCCGATCTGCGTCCTATAAGTATCTTGCCTATCCTCTTCAAGGTTCTTGAGAGGATCATTGCTCTCAGATTACGCAAGTATTTGGAAAGATTTGATATTTTACCTGTTTTCCAATCTGGATTCCGACCGGGATTCAGCTGTTTATTGATAATAAAAAGGTCTCAGTCCTCATTCTTTTAGATTTTTCTAAGGCTTTTGACCGTTTAAACCACAAAACCTTGCTAGCTATCTTGCACTATATTGGGCTTTCCAATGCGACTCTCAAACTTCTTGAAAGTTTTCTTGCCGACCGCTCGCAAATTGTTACTTTCCATAATGTTCAATCTTCTGCAGTAAATATAGTTTCAGGAGTACCACAAGGCTCTATTCTGGGACCACTATTATATTTGATTTATACATGTGAGCCAGCTAATGTGTTAAAATATTGTACGCCATATATGTATGCAGATGACACACAATTACGCTGTTTTGAACTAACTGACTTATTAAATGCGGAAAGAAATATAAATACCGACGTAGGAAACTTAATTCAACTTACAAAAAAGCTTAATCTTAGTGTTAATGGCTCTAACTTATCCGTGATGGTTTTCGGTGCTTCGGGTGCAGTCCGGTAAGTCAAATCTAATCTTAATATCATAATTGACGGACACACACTGACTTTTGGAGACAGTGCGAAGAATCTGGGTATGATCATTGAGGATGATCTGAGATTTAGGAAGCATGCTGGCTTCCTACTTCAAAGAGCATATTCCACTTTAAAACTATTATATTCTAATAAGCACATTTTAAGCACTAAACTAAAAGTTCAATTATGTGACACTTTAGTGCTCTCTATATTTAATTACGGAGCTCCTATATATTATTCTTGTTTGGACAGTACTCTCTTCTAACCACTCATAAAATTCAAAAGTTACAAAATTCATGTTTGCGATTTATTTACGGAATAAAAAGATGGGAGCATATATATCACTCGCTTGGTTGGGTGGGCTGGTTAAACATGGCTCGTAGAAGAGTTCTTCACTCGTTATGCTTGTACCATAGAGTCATTATGTTTGGGAGTCCACCTTACCTATATAACAGAATACGCTACGGAACTGATGTTCACAATGTCAATGTTAGGCATCGGCATGCTTTAACAATACCAAGGCACAATTATGAAATTTATAAAAGATCGTTCTCTTATTGTGTGCCTAACATGTACAACCCTCTGCCGGATACTTTAAAACGTTTATCATGTAAAGGATTGAAGATAGAACTAAAGAAACTTTTGCTTAACCAACAAAATGGCTTTGAGTAGACGGAATATCCTTTCTCCCTTTTCTTCTTTTTTCTTACTTCCTCTTCTTTTCTATTCTCTCTGTCTTCCTTAGCTGCCCTTTCTATTCTTTTCTTTTTCTATTTATTTTGTTCTCTCTCTTTTTCTTTGATTCTGCGACGCACATCGTATTGTGTCATTTAGTTTAATTTCTAGTTGTAGTAATTTATTTTGAGGATTGATGAAAAACAGTGGGCTTGCACCATTGACTGGTGCTAGCTAAAATGATTCAATTCTCTTTGGTGCATTGTTACGAATTTAATTTAACATTTCTAACTGCTAACAAACAATAAATCACTCAAAGCATTTCAATTAACTCGGGGAACTCCACATGGGGTGTTCTCTTACTGTAAATTAGGCCGAACCCGGTTTGAAACTTTGCTGTTAATTGCCTAGATACTCTTTAGATGGCGCGTACCTCTAAAAATACTAAACTTTATTCATAAATCTCTATCTTTTATTATCTCTTCTTTCACTTCTATCTCTTCTAACTAAAACTAGAACTAACACAAGAGCTAGATCTAGAAACATTTAGGTTTATTCGTCTTAAGAGACGTACAACTAAACGCAAATGTTTCAAGTTGTAGGTCTAGTGTTAGTTCTAGTTTTACTTGTTATTCAATGCTAGATTGTTGTAGTACATTGAACTAAACTCACAATTCGGCTACGGAAACTCTTAATTCAATTTTTTAGTCAATACAGTAAAACCTCGATATAACGGACCTCAAGCTATAAGTTGTCTATACGATGTATAAATCAAGAACGATAGTTCTAGTTTTAGTTGTTATTCTATGATCTAGAACTAGGAAGTTTTCTAGTTATAGATCATAACTTCTCGATCACTAGCTTTCTAGTTCTATGTCTAGTGTTAGTTCTAGGTGTAGTATTAGTTCTAATTTTACTTGTTATTCAATGCTATATTGTTGTAGAACATTGAACTAAAAATAGAACTAACACTAAACCTAGAATTAGAAAGTCATAACGGACACTCTTCTTTCTTCCCCGTATTAATCGAGGTTTAACTGTATTAAAAATCAACTTTATTTATTTTTAAAGAATATATTTAGGACAACACAAAATTAAACGATAACAACGGATTTATAACGCAAAATTATTCAATGTATACAAAAATACAAAACGAAAACAAGGTAAATATACAAAGATAAATAAAAATCCGCATCTGTACAAAATTTACATTAAACACACGTGTGTACAAACGAGTCTCTCGCTACAAACATCTAAAATCCATTTCCGGGTTGTTGGTGCAAATCCTATTTTTGGACGGTTTGTGTAGGTTTAACATGGACCCGAAATCATTTTCAACATCAAAAGCGATTCGATAATAATTTTTACTTGTCCGCGTATATTCAACGGACGTTTTATGCAAATCGTTTGTCGAACGTTTGCATTTCAAATCGTTTACGTTTGTAATAATACCCAATTCGTCCATTGATGTAAATTCTAATTGGTAATATTTTATCCGTTGTTTTGGACAACACATTTTCGTAAAATCTTTGTTGAGAATGCAATACTTTTTTGGTAATACTTCAATTTTTTGTGAAATAATTTTCGAAAACTTTTTCGCTATAAATTTCATTCTTAACAAAAAAGTTTTATTAATCTTAATTATTTCATCAACTTTTTTATCTTGATCAACAGAATTGATACAAAACGATTTCGAATTTGATGAAGACGTTAAACTTTTCGATTTAGAAAAACTTGTAAATCTTGGTGAAGTCGTTAAACTTTTTGATTTGGTTAAAGTTGTAGATCTTGATAAAATTTTCGAACTTGATGAAGTCGTTGAACCCTTTGATTTAGTAAATCTCTGAATAGGTTTCAAAGCGTTCATTCTCATGAGGAACGCCCGGTTTACCTTGACCCGAACGTTAAACGGTTCAAAAGAAACGGATTTATCCCTGATTTGGCACATTTTTATTAAAAACACTTTTAAAACCTTCCACTGCAATGCGTTTGGCGATACTAAACATGCTATTTCCTGTCGGGAGGAAGTAAACAAAAAGTTTTGTGGGGGGAGTTGCAGGTATAAGACCCTTCTTTATAAAAATGAAAAGGAACAAGTTCGGAGTTCTAAGAACTACTTTAAATTGCAAATTACAAAGAAAAGTATTTCTATTTTTAAAAAAGTTTTTATTGTGGATATCTCTGGATAATTTTTCTTTTTAATTTTAACTATTGAACTATTATATCGTAAGCTATATGATAAAACTCTAAGTTTATTGTATAAGAATTTCTTTGATACTTTTCAGGAAATTTTGTATTACTTATTGTTGTCATTTCCTCCTTTAACATACTTTTCGAAGATTTCTTTTTAACGCAATTCTTTTTAAACGGCAAAATAGGACGGTTTATTCCAACGGAAGCTAAACGTAATACAAACGCTCTATTAATATTAACATAGCATTCCATCGGGGGCCAAAATTTTTTCGATAAATTTTCAATGTTTTTGGCAAAGTCAAAATTCCATTCATGAACGTTTTCAAATTTCTTTTTGGGCGATATCGTAAAAATATTTCTTTCTTTAACCAAGATTTCGGCCGGAAATTTTAAAGGTTTAATCAAAATTTCTTCAAAATCCCATTCTTCAACCTCCGTATCAAAAAGTGGTTTAGAATACATCGAGGTTATTCTATTTTGTGCTTTTTATAAGACCAGAATTAAGTACTTATTATAAATCCATTTCTAAAGTGTGTCTTCACGATTACAACGCTGGAAAATGAATTTAAAACTGATTAACACATATTCTTTGGACTGCAATTTAAGCTTAATCAAGCTCAATTATGGTTATAATTCTGCAATTTGGGTTGCCTAATTTTTAATCAGATTGTTTAATTAAAGCTTTGAAGAATTTACCGCTTAGATTTAAATATCATAGATACTATCATAATTACCCACTTTCACTCAAACAAAACATTATAATTAAATTAGTGAAGTTAAATTAATAATTAATAACAAAATTATATTCATACTTACATGTTGACAATTAAAGTGATTACATTCTATGACTATCTTCATTTCACATAATTAATCATTCGATTCGTGTTATATTTAAATATTAATATCTTATTAGATGAATAATAAAAACGGTTTGTTAAG
Organism: Onthophagus taurus; assembly: GCF_036711975.1. Lineage (NCBI taxonomy): Eukaryota > Metazoa > Arthropoda > Insecta > Coleoptera > Scarabaeidae > Onthophagus > Onthophagus taurus. The sequence goes on along the minus strand of NC_091976.1, from coordinate 24,373,089 downwards.
TATTAAATATCATTAAATGAATTTCAGAAAAATATTTTATTTATTATAATAATTTTGTAATAAATAAAATAATAATAAATTCTGCGGAAAGATGGCGCTAGTTCAAATTGATTTAATTAATTAAGATTTAATTAATTTTAGGATTTATTTAATTAATATATTCTCATTGTACTAATTATATTCATTTTAAACTTAAATTTTATAAGTTAAAAATGTATTTCACAATAAAATTTTTCCGTTTATTAGTATTATTTGTACTTTGCTGTTATATTATATTTTCGAAGAGTTTATTGTCAAGGGGGTGTAACTCAGTGGTAGAGTGTCTGCTTCGCATGCTGAAAGTCCTGGGTTCAAATCCCAGCTCCTCCAACTTTTTTTTTTTCTTTTTTATCAATTCTTTTTATTAGTAATTTAAAAACATCGAATTTTTATTATTTTTATTGTCAGAAATTTTATTAATAAGTTGGAATTTGGATTTCTTTTGATAGTTGAAGAAACTTCTTAATTGTATAATAACAACATTATAAGCGTTTTCTTTTAAATGTTTGTAATAAAATCAGGATTAAATTACTATTGACGTAGTTCCTGATGATGATTTTGTGAAATCGAAACCGGTAAAATTGAGTTTCAATAAATTCTACAGGATGGAAAAAGATAACGAAATTTCTTAATAAGTTTTGCGTTGAAAATGCAATTATTCTTCGATTATATTGAAATTTTTACGTCGATGAATTACGGTATATTTTCAAATGGACAAACACATTATTGAGCAAATATGTTAAGGAACACCTGTTTCACGCCGCTTTGCACTTTCATGCATGGTTTCACAGGTAGGATATTGCTATCTACGATAATTTTATGGCATTAGGTAATGGCGGTGTAATTTCCTTTCAGCTGTGTCACGGAAAAATAAACATTACTGGATACCTATTTGATTGAAACAGCTGTGCCAAGAACCACCAAAGCTTAAAGGTCAATCTTATTTGCCATTAAAATTTTACTATTACACCAGAAATTAGCTTTTAAGTATTTTTTGTTTTATTTTTATTTGTTTGTAATCAATGCGATAAGCTAAATTTGTCTTTTCTCATTTTCTCAATTGCGATTGTATTCAATTTGCGAAAACGGTGTCATCTACGTAGTTAGTTTCAATTAATTGCAAGTCGAGCAAGCTTAATTGAAATTCAGCGAGAAGGGAATTAAGAGTTTTCTACAAAACAATCGTTTCTAATCAGCATTTAAACGATCTCTTAAATTATCGTTCCACGACGGTCATTTTCTTCATCGTTATGACGCGTCTTTAGCTATAAATTACGGAATGGAATCAATAAAACGTTTCCCACATGGTTATTATGCACGATAGCAAATCACCTCGGCAATTTTCATTAGAGACCCATTTTGCATATCCGTTTTAACTAATGCTTTCATCATAAATTAGAAAAGACCAACACACGAAGGACATTCCATAAGAATTATTAATTAGAACTTAACTAACTTGGTTAGATTATTAATATCTAATGTTAATTACTGTTTCGGTTTTCTTAAAATAGATTTTTATGTGTTTTAAACTAGAAGTTTCATGGTAATTAATAATAACTCATTGGCGGCGCGCACCTCCAGGTACGAGAATAGCAATCTTCTTGTCATCGCCGTTTATTGCATTCCCCGGTGGATTAATGATTTATCGACCGGCGACTGATTTATATACATCTTCACCGGGCGGACACGACTTTGCATACTTCGCGGGCACGAGGAACCATTACTTTACGTCAGCTGGATCATCTTCGCGCCCGATTTTTAGCCTCCCGGTTCTCGTAATTATTCCCCCGGAATATGATGAATTCCGCGCGAGCGTGATGTATGGCCCTTGATCTTCTTCGACGAACAAAAAAGCTACGTATAATAAGAAAAAAGGGAAAGATTTTTTTTTAGTAGAGGGTCTATTTCGAAAATCCATCAGAAAAGTTGGATTTCGTTCAACTCCGGGTTCTGGAGCGTAATTCGTACGCCGCGGGACTGAATAATTCTTTCAGAAGTCATTAAAAGTGACGCGCACGTGTGAAGTTAGCAGTTTCCGTATCCGCCCGTGGATATCACGTTCCCGGTTCTGTTCCACCTTTCTCCAACTTTAGCTGTTTCCAAACTTCGTTCTATCAAGAAAGCTACGTGTGGCCGTATTCTTACTTCCGCTTTTTATCTAAGACGTTGTCTTACCATCTAATACATCGCCTTCAAGATATTCAATTAAGAAACTCCAAATACATAATTTAGCTAAACTTGAATTATAGTTAATATAACTAATGGCCAACCATTCTTATCTACCCACGCAAAACCACCACAATCTCTCGGCTTATGATAATTCCGATAAGTAAACCGAAACACGCAAGAACTAGTCAAGACAAATTGCGGTCGTATTTCAAAGTTTCTTGTTAAAAAAAACAAACATGTTAATAAATCCGGATTCATTAAAAAAATATATATTTTGCAGAGATATAAAAATATACTTAAGAGTGGAATTTATGAAAAGTAGTACACGGGTTCCCAGAAAACAGGTGTGGTCTTTAATTGCCGGACAGTTTTATTTTTCGGACGAGAAGAACGCGCAATTATACAATCCAGAAATTTTCAAGAACATTCCGTCTTCAGTTCTTCATAATGCCACTCGAGTTTCTAATAGATCCAGTTTGCTCTTATTGGCATAGCTCGGCGCTTAGCATCGCCACACACGAACGTGGGGGCCCCCAACTCTCTTAGGTCTCCCCGATGTTCTCTTATGGACTCCGAGATAATTGCAGTGATTTATTGCTTCTCGTAATTTTATAATTGCTATCGTTTACTGCGTATGAACTCGTAGTATAGTTCGTTTTTGCTGTAGTATTATAATGTAATTATCTAAAACCACATATGATTAAAATGATATTTTTCAAATCTTATAATTAGATTTTCTTATCGAATAAAATCATGATTTCAAAGAATATCACCGAAGAATATAAATGCAGAAGAATATCACCAAACTTTTTAAAGTCAGAATTTCCAGAGTACTTGGTTTTAACATTAATGGGGGAAAGTGGCAACCAGAATGGTATCAAATGTTTATAATTGCAGTTTTTTCAGCACTTCACAGAATTAGCTACAATCCAAAACTGACCTGCTAGAAATCCACAAAATATTAATAAAAAACTACCTCAAAGCTTGATTGAGGTTGATAGTTTGGTGCACGATGTTTACTTTTGTAATTAAGTAATTTTGTGCTTTCATAAATTTTTTTTCGAAGATTTTGTACTTACTTCTGAAGAATTAGCAACATGGTATTACTTCCCATCGCATACATTGTCCATAAAATCTTCAACTTTTCTGTACTTTTCACAAATAAAATGATCACAAAGTATATAGATAATATGTAATTATTTCATTGTTTCGTAGACACAAATAGCAACTTCCTCGCGGTTTTGAAGCTTTTGTCTTGTTGTTGGGCGAGTGTAATAATCCTTGAGTATCATCACATATCTTGACGTATCACAACTTTAGCTCTGCTTTCCATATTTTGTCTGGTAAGCTTCTGGGCTATTTGTAATGCCAATATAGATGCTTAAATTGGTGCAATAAACATATTGTTAGCAAACAATATCATTGTGCTGAGTAGACTCTTAGGTTGGGAGGTTGGGTACGCTTTCGCGAATATCAATAAGTACAGGAGTCTGTATGCAATCGGTTTACAGTCGGATTACCAATTTTTTCCAAGGTTTTTCTAAGATTATAAAAACGTGCAGATATTTTTAGAAGATAATTTAACAAGGTTTCCAACATATCACAATGGTTTCTAAGGATATCAAGGGATTACTAAGATTTTCCAAGAATTTGTAAAGCTATCCAGATATATCTGTGATTATCCTATCATTTTTAAGGATTTTCAAACATTTCCAGAAGACTTGTAATCACATCCAATGTTATTCAGGGATTTCTAAAAATGTTAAGGTATTTTTAGAGGATGATTATTTCAGGTTATTCAATAATTCACAATGGTTTCCAACGATAGTAAGAGATTACTAAAACCTTCAAACAATTTGTAAAGTTATCCAGATATTTCTGTGATTATCCTGTGATCTTTAAGGATTCTCAACCATATCCAGAAAACTTTTAACAATTTCCAAGGTTACTCTCGGATTTCTAAAAATGTCTAGGTAGTTTTTGAACATATGGTTTCCAAGGATTGCATGGGATTACTAAAATTTGTCACGAATTTTTAAAGTTATCCAGATATTTCTGATTTTCCTGCCATTTATAAATCGACAATTTTCGCCGATTAAGTTTTAAAAATTCATATAAAATCCATTTCTTGAAATATGAGTATGAAAATTTCCCAAAGTGTTAATAAAAGTGTCCTCTTTCCAATGAACCAACCCGTTTTGAAAAATAACTTTTAGTTTTTGAGAAAACAATATTTGAAGTTTTGAGAAAAATTTTCGATGTTGCAATTTTCATCGATAACTTGCAAAATTCGCTATAAAATTAATTTCTTGAAGGATCCTTGTGGAAATATCACCAATTACTAATTAAACCTCTTTTCAATGCAAGAAGCCGTTTTGAAAAATTGTTTTTGGTTTTTGAGATATACATTTTTCAAATTATCGACAATTTTCAACTTTCAAGATTAAGCTTTAAAAATTCGTATAAAATCCATTTCTTGAAATATGAGTATGAAAATGTCCCAAAGTGTTAATAAAAGTGTCCTCTTTCCAATGAACTAACCCGTTTTGAAAAATAGCTTTTAGTTTTTGAGAAAACAATATTTGAAGTTTTGATAAAATTTTCGATGTTACAATTTTCATCGATAATTTTCAAAATTCGCCATAAAATTCATTTCTTGAAGCATCCTTGTGGAAATATCACCAATTATTAATTAAAGTATCCTCTTTTTAATGCAAGAAGCCGTTTTGAAAAATCACTTTTTGTTCTTGAGGAATAAATTTTTGAAATAATCGACAATTTTTTCGAATTTTGCAATTTTTGCCGATTAAGTTTTCAAAATTCGTATAAAATTCATTTCTTGAAATATGAGCATGAACATGTCCCAAAGTGTTAATAAAAGTGTCCTCTTTCCAATAAACCAACACGTTTTGAAAAATTACTTTTAGTTTTTGAGAAAACAATATTTGAAGTTTTGATAAAATTTTCGATATTGCAATTTTCGTCGATAATTTTCAAAATTCGTTATAAAATTAATTTCTTGAAGGATCCTTGCGGAAATATCACCAATTATTAATTAAAATATCCTCTTTTTAATGCAACAAGCCGTTTTGAAAAATCACTTTTAGTTCTTGAGAAATAAATTTTTGAATTAATCGACAATTTTTTGGAATTTTGTAATTTTCGCCGATTAAGTTTTCAATATTCGTATAAAATCCATTTCTTGGAATATGAGTATGAAAATTTCCCAAAGTGTTAATAAAAGTGTCCTCTTTCCAATGAACCAACCCGTTTTGAAAAATAACTTTTTGTTTTTGAGAAAACAATATTTGAAGTTTTGATAAAATTTTTAATGTTGCAATTTTCATCGATAACTTTCAAAATTCGCTATAAAATTCATTTCTTGAAGGATCCTTGTGGAAATATCGCCAATTATTAATTAAAGTATCCTCTTTTTAATGCAACAAGCCGTTTTGAAAAATCACTTTCAGTTCTTGAAAAATAAATTTTTGAAATGTCAACAATTTTTTTGGAATTTTGCAATTTTCGCCGATTAACCATAACGGATAGATATGCTGCATAACCGGATATCCGGCCGAAGCGTACGCCGAATATCCGGTATAACAATAATAGTTTCCAAGGTTATTCAGGGATTCCGAAATCGTTATCGGGGATTACTAAGTTTTCCAGAAATGTGTAAAGCTATAAAGATATTTCTGTGATTACACTTCAATTTTGAACAATTCTCATAAATTTCAAGGTATTTCTACAATTACCAGAAATTTTTTATGGTTATCAAGAATGATTTTTCTGCTTTTGTTTTAAAGTATGCATTTTCGAGATAAATCATAACGACTTCTAGAGACATTAAAGAATTAATAAGAATATCCACGATATTCTGCAGTATTTTTAGATCATTCTCAAGGATTTTCATCAAATTTATAAGTATTTACTTATAAAAAGCACTTTCAAAAATTTGCAGGAATTTTTTCACACTATTCAAATAATAGCAAATAATTTATAATTATTTTCAAGAATTTTAAAGTATAACTAAGTAAATTCAAGAACGTCTAAGATTTTTCTTGGAATTTCAAAAGTATTCAGAATTTTCAACTGAACTTGAACTTATGAAGATTTGACCTGCCATTCGAAGATTTCTAAGAAGTTCCCTGGTATTTCTCAAGTTATTCTAGAAACAATTGGTAATGAAAGATTTCCAAAAATATTTCTATCGGATTTATAAACTCAGAAGGTTTTCTTTGTGCCGAACAGTTTGAGCTCCATCAAAATTATTTCTTCATGATGAACAACTACATTTACTGATTGCACTTTAACTGTCCTGTGTAAAACCGTATTATTTATACGATACTTGGTATAGGTTTGTATACAAAAATAAATCTAGTAAGAGATCAATAATAATTTAAGATGTAAGATTTAAATAGATTGTTTAATCATTGCTTAAATCAAATTTAATATTATTTATGTATAATATAGTAAGTAATTTATAGATAATTATAGAAAAAAGTGGTTTTTATTTTTAGTAATGACGTAGTAAAATGGAAAATCATATTCGATCTGAGAATAACTTAATTTGCACATAAATTAAACGATTCTTTCCGCTCCCTTAAACGTTAAATTGCCGACCGGTCGGGCGTCCACTGGAATTAATGGAGAACTTACGAGCCAATATTTGTCTTCGCCGGGCGATGGCCAATTTATGCATTTCACACTGCCGATACGGATCTATGCGCAGTCTCAGGAGTGAAAACGCGCAATCTCTGTATACGCGAGCGCGCAAAACCACTCCGGAAAATAATTGAGAGGCCGTTCTTAACAAGCGGACATCTCGTTCTAATTACCATTGGGCCAAGAACGTCGGTAAATTGGCCGGGATAGTTTATTAATTGCCTTCATTAGGGCGAAACACAATCGGCGGACGGCATCGTTGCTCTTTTTCCGATTCGAGGGCGGCTCCCGGGTGGGTCTTTCTAAATTATTGCGTCGATTTGCGAGGAGGGACCATTAAACGTCATCAGACGTCAATTAGGACTTACGCGGTCGAGTACCTCCCGTTTAAATTGAAAACGTCCACTATTAATTAACAAATAGTTTATTGTCCAACAAAACTTAATAATGGTAAATCTAAGATTGCCCGATCATTCCTTTATTGAATACGATATGTACGGTTGGACTGAATGTAACGTAGCACAAGGACAGATATCCAACAATCCCATTAAGTCGTAAATGTTCACGGAGAACATCCATAATCTCTTCATTATAAAGCACTTTAAACATTGGTTGGTTTTCAAAGGTTTCGGTGCGCAAACGTTTGTTTGGGAGTCGTTTGAAAATAGAGGCGTTTTATTATCCATAATTAGATTATCTAAATGACAATCAAATAACTAAATTTTGTTTATTAACTCTTGTCACTGTCTGTGCTTCCATCAAAAAATCAGTATGTTTCACAATTGTCATTTCTAAATTTCTAAGTATGTTTAAAAATCATGGCACCTATTTATTTAGAAATCACTTCAAGTATCTTCGCTTGGACAACATATTATTACATAGTACGATTACTAACAAGAAAGAAATCCACAGAATTCACGATACGAGTACTAGCTTTAACACATGGATTAATCACATCTATTCTTGGTACTCATCAATGCTTCCAAGGTGATGAATATCCAATTTTTCGCCCGTTAGAACAAACAACACAACTTCAAAGATTAATTTTATTAATTAGCACTGGTTATTTTTATGTGGATTTATTTTGGTGTTTGTACAATCAAACGGAAACGAAATTAATGTTAACCCATCATCTTTGTAGTTGTGTGGCACTTACAAGAATTTTATACAGAGGAGTTACAGGTGGCCAAGCTTGTTGTAGCTTGGGATTCTTGGAAATAACGAATCCTTTATTACAATCACGATGGTTTATAAGATCATATGGTTACCACAAAACCCCATTATTTGTTGCAGTTGAAATCACATTTATTGTAACATATTTTATCGTCAGAATCATCATTGGTACCATTTACTTCGGATTCGCCATAATGCAAAAGGAGAATTGGTGGGAATACGCTTTATATTCAATTTCATTGTACGTTATGTCCTGGCTGTTTCTTATCAATATTATATTTTATTTGAACAATAAATATCAACGGAAAAAAGTTTTACCAGCTACTGATTCAAAATCGGTTTTAGCTAATGTATCACAAGAAGTTGAACTCGCTAGATCTGCAACTTTGGATAAAACCGGAAGAATAACTGAGATTGAAAACGAATAAAACCATTTTTGAGTTATTTATCGGGGTTTAAATTATTTTCTTTAATTCTTTGCATTAAAATGAATAAAAGGCTGTGTGCGTCATCTGTTGGGACATAATTGAAATGATATGAGAAAACTAGAAAACTGTTGTCTTTTGTGTTATACGCATTTCAATAAGCAAATTGGTGTAATAAAAGTTGCCTAATCGAAATGTGTTTTTATTAATTTTTTAATTAAAAGTTGTTGATATATTAATTTATATTTATTTACTAAGAGGTCAACTAGAATAGAAGAGAATTTAAGCCTATGTTGACAATGGTGAAAAATAGGGAAGGAGAGATTATTAGTGCACAAGCACAAATGTTAGAAACATGGGAAAAATTTTTTGAAGAAAGACTTAACATGATAAGTGAGGAAACAGAAGAAGAGTTGGACGGCAATGAACACTTAGAAGACATGGAAGACGCAGAAGATGAAAGAGAACAATATGACCCCCCCCCACGGAACAAGAAGTACGGCATACCGTCTGAACCACTGAAACATGTGATAAACAAGCTGAAAGATCATACATGTAGGCTGGCTTAAACTCCCAAAAGACTGGAATATAGGCATAATCGTGCCTATACATAAGAAGGGAGACCAAATCGTATCACTGTACGTGAAGGTCCAAAATAACTTATTAAGATCTTTTCAGACAGGTGTACGCCAGGGGAACAGCCTATCATGTCTACTGTTTAATATCGCTCTGGAAAAGGCTGTAAGAGAATCGGATTTAGCAAATAGAGGAGCAATTTTTGAAACCCGCAAGAGGGGCAGGCTTAGAAGCAGATATAAGGACAAGGTGGAAGAAAGTCAAAAATGCTAGGAGTTAGAAACTGAAAGGCACGAAATAGAAGATAGTGGAAGCTGATCTTAGAACAGGCCAAGACTTACCAGCGGTTATTGTGGCAATGATGATGAAGTACTCTTCACAGTACATAAATTAAGCACGATTCCTGGGTTGAAACTTTTAAGGACCAAGACCAAGATTGTGTCTAGAAATCTTTCAGTATTTTATCATAAACACTTTTTTGACGATATTGTACGTGAAATGACCCAATACAGGGTAGTTATTTATCATTATACCTCGTTAGGTCCTTGGCCTGCCTTCAAAGTTCCTTCCAAACTTGTCCATCCCGCGCCTGTTGTCTCCAACCCCTGATCTTTGACCTTCTTAGGTTCAACCAATCGATTTTCTACCCATAGATACACGGCGACCAAAGATGTGGTACTTTTCCATCACAACATTTGCACTTTGATAAATTTAAAATGTTCTGGTATATCACAATCAGTACATTCATAATCAAAATCAATAGGTTAAGGTGGCTCAGCCATCTAGAATGAATGGATGGCAGTAAAGTTACGCCAAACAGTTTTTGGAACCTTTAAGAGAGGCAGAACTAGAAGCAGATATAAGTACCAGGTGGAAGAAAGTCTAAAAAGGCCAAGGCCCACAAGGGGTTGTGGTGCCAATGATGATGATGACAGTTATTTTTAATTGAGATGTTTCTTTGGGTGATTTTCAAGTTTGGTTACTAGTTAATCTGGAGAAAAATAGCTTTACACACGAAAAGAGTACTTTTAGGATACATATTCCTATGATATGTATGAAAACCACGCCGTGAAGTAACTGCTCTTCTTATTCAGTATTTTTAAAACCTCCCAAGCAATGTTATCATCTCTCAAGAAGTTAAGACTTAAATACCTAACAATATAGGCAACCCAATATAATCACCTGCAATTAGGGTTGCAATAATTTAATTTTTGATTAAATAAAATAAATAACATCCTTTTTGGAATATGAAATAAATGTTTAACCTTTATTTCATTACATATCCTTAATTTTAATCAATTTAAAATCATAAAAACATTAAGTTTCAATTTAAATAATCCCTAACCTCAAAAAATTCTATCATGTTTAAACAAGATTTTAAGTACTATAAATCCAAAAAACCGCCACCAAGCTATGAAAATGTTCTTAATTTCGACTCAGAAAATATCCTACACAAAGTAGTCAAATAATTAAAACCAATTATAATTATATTAATTATCATATAATTTTATTCTTTTTTAGGTTATAAAAAGAGAAAGGATAACAACAAATTCGAGTCTATTTGGTCTTATTCCTACAGAAGAATGGGAAATATACGATATTAAAGAAAATCCTGGTTTAGTTTTTATAAAAAATCCTTTTACAAGCTTAGGACAACGATATTGGATAACAAGATGTCTTAAATCGTATCCCGTAACACCAAATAAGACAAATTTAGATATTCACGATTTAATACCCCATAATGAAACTTGGTGGGAGAGTTCTAAAGGCGATAATGAGATGTTAAAGAAATTGAGATGGGCTACATTTGGTTATCATCATAATTGGGATACAAAAGTAAATTACATGATTTCCAAAACAATATATTATTTTAATTAATTTCTAGATTTATTCAGAAAACTCAAAAAGTATTTTTCCAAAAGATCTTTATTTCTTCACCAAGCATTTCGCAGAAACATTAAGTTTTAATTTATTTAATCCAGAAGCTGCAATTGTAAATTATTACCATTTAGATTCAACATTATCAGGCCACACCGACCACTCAGAAAATAACTTAGAGGCACCTTTATTTTCGTTTAGTTTTGGACAAACAGCTTTATTTTTGATTGGTGGTGAATCAATTGATGTTAAACCTACAGCTTTATATCTAAAAAGTGGGGATGTGATCATTATGAGTAAAAAATCAAGATTGTGTTACCACGGAGTCCCCAAAATATTAAATTGTGTGAATAAAAGTTGGGATTTAAACGAAAATTTTGATATAGATGAACAGATAGAAGATTTTATAGATAAAAATATTTTAAATTTATGTTGTGATAATGATAAATGGGAGCGATTTAATAACTACATAAATAATTCGAGGATAAACATTAATATAAGACAAGTTTTAAGGAAAGGGGAAATAAAAGTAAATAAATGAATGAAACAAACTAAATGTTATTTGTTATGAAACTACAAAAATATAGGAAATACATATTAATAATACAAGAACTTAAAAATTAAAATCAAAAACAGGTTCCTCAGGTTCCTTTATATCCTTAAAGTTAAACTCCTCGAAAGAAATGTTTTCTTTTATTAAATCAAATGTAAAACTGAAATCTGGTTCTAATAATTTCTCTCCTTTCAGTTCTTGGTAAAACTTGGGTGGTGGAGTTTCTAAATTCCTTGAAACGGGAAATGAATATTCAGGCAATACAAAATCTTCAAATTTATCCATTCTGTTAGTGCAAATATCAGCTAAATACTCTGGAAAATCTTTCGGGGAAGATGAACAAATATTTTTACATTGTGTAGAAAAAGCAGCTTTTTTAACAGACCCAACATTTTGGCTCGATTTATTAAAAGAACGATCCATGAAAGGTTTTCTTGCTGATTGAGTGCCTTCATTCTTTCGTTGTAGCACACTAGAATCTTATAAAAAGCGGGTTTATTTTATTACGAGAGTTATTTAAAGATTACTTACTTTCTTGGCTGAAATTCTGTCTTACAAAGCTTTGAATAGACATCGTTGCAACTTTATCTTACAGCGTGGTTGAACCAAGACAAGAAATGATCTTTTTTTCAACGGACAGATGTTTAAATTGACATCTAAACAAGTTTAATTGTCAAATTTGATAGTGCCATCTCTTAACTAGGAACGAAACTAATATAAAGATAAATTAACAAAAATGTATTCTGAATTAAAATTTAAAAATGGAAAATTTTGTTTGTCACTTTATTATTTTTATAATTAAATTAAAATAGTGATTAATTTATAAATAAAAATGTGGTTAGTTTAAATTTAAATCAGTAATTTAATTGTTTTGAGTTTTTCCCCAAAGGTGGCGCTACTAATCTAAAACCCAAATCTAACTCTTTATAGGAATATAATAATAAACAATTTTCTACTAAAATAACTTACTTTTAATTATTAATTTAATTTATTTTTATTTATTTATAAAAAATATTAAAATTTAATCTAAAAACACGTGACATTTTAGTGGTAGATGTCGCTGTTCTCAATCGATCTGTCAGTGGTCACAATCTGTGGTCACAATTTTTGTCAGCTGACTTCGTTAAACATAGTGAAAAATCAAAGAAAATGTCCGGAAAAGACAGGCTTCCAATTTTCCCATCTCGTGGGTAAGTATTTAATTAAAATTCTCACCGTATATTAATCGTTTTCATTAAAAATTTCAATAAATTTTGTTTAAAATCCATGTTAACAAATTTCAAGGGAGTGACCTAATAATGTAATTGTTATTTTCTTTTTAAACTAGTGCCCAAATGTTAATGAAGGCGCGTCTAAAGGGTGCCCAAAAAGGTCACAGCCTTTTGAAGAAAAAAGCGGACGCCCTGCAAATGCGTTTCCGTATGATTTTGGGTAAAATCATTGAGACCAAGACTTTAATGGGAGAGGTGATGAAGGAAGCTGCCTTTTCTTTGGCCGAGGCTAAATTTACAACAGGAGATTTCAACCAAGTAGTACTCCAAAATGTAACCAAGGCCCAAATTAAAATCAGGACCAAAAAGGATAATGTTGCTGGTGTAACTCTTCCTGTGTTTGAAAGTTATCAAGATGGTACAGACACTTACGAATTAGCTGGTTTAGCTCGTGGAGGTCAGCAATTAGCTAAATTAAAGAAAAATTACCAAAGTGCTGTTAAACTTTTGGTTGAATTAGCTTCATTGCAAACATCGTTTGTAACTTTGGATGAAGTTATTAAGATTACTAATAGAAGAGTAAACGCTATTGAACATGGTAAGGAGGATTAACAAGGATTTTTTTGTTTTTGTGCATTTAACATTTATTTTGTTCAGTTATCATTCCAAGGATTGAGCGTACTTTGGCTTACATCATTTCGGAACTTGACGAACTTGAAAGAGAAGAATTCTACAGATTGAAGAAAATCCAGGATAAGAAACGTATCGCTCGTAATAAAGCAGAGGCTAAAGCTGAAGCTGCAAAAGCGGCAGCTAAAGCTTTGGGCGAAAGCTATGAACAAGAAAATGCAGTTAGCTCTATGTTGGACACAGGAGATGAGGATCTCCTGTTTTAAAACAAATAAATTTTTTTTCTTTTTCTTATGTTATCCCAACTATGTAATTGATTTGTATATAAGTTCCCATGAAAGTTTTTTCAGTATTTGTAACAATTGTAATTGTGTAAGATACTCTTATTGCTTATATACTCCAGGTTAAAAATAAAAAAAATCATACAGAAATGGTTACAATAAGTTACAGTTTTTAAAACGTATTTTATAAAGGAGTTGGAAATTTATTTGTAAATAAATAAGTCGTCGATTAGAATAGGTTAAAAAAATTAGATCAATTATTTTGATGTAATTCCATTTTTTTTCTGTCCAATTATTAAAATGTTAATATAAAGAAATGTAATTCTCTTTAAAATTAAATAAATGACTGTTAAAATGTAGTTAAAAAGTAAACTTCCTTAACACACATAAAAGGTTTGTATTTAAGCCTTCATAAAGTTTCTATGGAGTTTCTATTGATTAAATTTCGAGATTCTCAGAGTTAAATTGTCCAATGTGAAGTGGTTAGTCAAAAAACATTCATGTTTTGAGTTATATTTCACTTATCTATCTTATTTCAAAGCCCTTTAATTAATAAAGTAGAAGGGTAAGTACTTTGTAGAAATCATCTTATTTTCTTAAATTATCCATTTAAATAGTGAGTATATGGGTGATTAGTTAACTAAAGCAATACGCTACTATAGAGAGATATATTAGATCATTTATGGATTAGCATGAAATATGTCCAAAAATATGGGGCAACATTCAAATTTTCGATGTGAGAAGCTATAGAAGATAAATATCAAAGAATTTGCTATCAGTGAGTTGGTCATGTTGACATAATGCCTACAGGTCATTATCATAAATCAATGTCTATAAGTAATTGGTCTTTACGTCATTCTTAAGCTCGAAATGAATACATTAATACTCATATTTATTCAACATACTTAAGATGATTGACTTTTTTAAACAAGACTCAACATTTTCCTGGGATGGTAGACGTTTCAAAAGAACCCTGACCTTACCCAACATTCTTTTCAGACATGATTGACATTTAAAAAGCAAACTAACCGTACCTAACATTCCTTAGTTGTTTATTTTTCGTACATATACAAGGTGGCACAAAAGTTGTCATCCGATGTTCTTTGACTGTAATATTTTTAATGAATGGTAAAACTTTTATTATGTCTTAATTATTTTTTTTCATATATGTAGTTGAAAAAATGATATCTGCCATGTAGTCGCCATCAGAATTGATAATCATACCAGCCAAATTTATGACATTTTCCATCACTTCTGACAAAACTTGCGGCGATAGGATTCTTGGCGAATATTCTCTTTGAGGGCTACAAGAGTTTGGGGTTTGTTAACATGCTCGTGACTTCAAAAAAAAACCACAAAAAGATGTCTGGAACGCCAAAACGAGATAATGCAGCTTTTAGAATTTCGGTTGTGGCTCGTGCAGTATGCGCCGTTGCTCCATTCTGTTGGAACTATATGTTCTCTAAGTAGTCGCAATTCATCCAATTGAGGAAGGAGAAAATCGTTGAGCATAGCTTTGTAGCACTCGCCGTTCACAATACCGATATTCTCAGCAGAACGGCTGTTCTAGGACCGGCCAGACCTGGAAGCACTTCGTCTTCCTATACTCTTCAAGGCAAGCGGCTAAACGGGTGGTAGTACAAATAATGACGCGACGTTCAGTCTATGTAGAACACACACCAAGACCGTCTTTAAGTAGTATAGCTATGTGCGTTCTGGACCAAAATCCCATAAGATTTAACATAGGGGTCCAAAATCACATTTTATCCCCACCACTACCTCCTTTCGAGGTTCTGAAGTGAGGTGTTGGAACTTATGAGAGTATAGAGGTGGTGGTAACCTTTATCGAAGACATGTTTGGCTAGTAGATGGGTTTATCTATAAGATAAATTTAACTAAAAGATGGTAGTAATGGACCTTAGTACGGTAGAGGAGTGTTATAGTTACCGGTTAAACAACAACAAATTATTTTTGTAATTCGCGACGGTAATGAAAGCTATAACAGTACTCAAACGGGTGCTGTAATGAGACTCTTTACAGCATCCGATGCTGTAATGAGATTTTAGTAACATTTTATGCAACCAGTTCAAGTTGGTGACATTGGGTCATTAATTTTTCTAGTTGTCAATGTGACAATTTTTGTCTTTGGATGTTTCAACATGTTCTTAGCATCGAATACAAGGTCCACAATGATGAAGACATTGAACTTTGAGCAATTTCTTTTATTTTGAGAGGTGTATATCAAAAATTTCTTTCAGGTGAATACATTTTGTGTTTTGGCAATTTCTAATTGTCAATTTAGATTTCTATTTTCAAGTGTTACGTTGTTACCAACTGCTACATACCTATTTCCCTACATCGTCAAAATTTATTTTATTCTTGTTAAAAAAAGGATAAAAACGCGAATTACAAAAAATAGCAGAAAAAACACGTTTCATAAGACTTAAAGCACTCATTCATTAAATAACTCGTTGCTTTGCCACTCGTTTTTCAACTTGAATTCGTGCATTTCAAGCATGTCTTACGAAACTTGTTTTTTAATATACCATTACCCTACGCTTTATCGATTTACGTATCCGCAACAGATTTTCTGGAGCTTCTTTAAAATAATCTGCGGATGATTGTGATTTCTTATATTTTTTATACCATGTCCTCATCTTCAGTTGTTGTTCATCGATAGGACTAACATCAAATTCTTCATAGGTGACGTCGGTTTTGCTAACAACACAATAATTGTTTATTACTTTACGTGTTGGATCATAACATTTATTCTATACTTTTACCCATAAATGCATTATGGGTATGTGTAGGTCCTTATGTTTCATATACCCAACTAACATTTCCTTCTGATACCTCAATTTTCTTGCTTCATCGCAAAACATTAAAGATCTTGGTAGGCGGTTCCAAAATAATGTTGCCTTATCAATTCTTGGGCAATTATATTGTTTAATAACGATAGTTTAATTCGATCTGCTGTGGCTTGAGTAAGGTTCAGCAACTTTTCATGGGTACCTCCTTGATCAAAAACAATCAGAGATTATATGTATATCTCTATTTCTAGTGATGTTCTCTTTGAAATATTTCAACCGTTATGGTAGTATTGAAAATACGCTAGTTTACATCTTCTTGGCTGTTGAGGTATTGATAGGGACACTGAAATTTCCATATTATACGTATATGATGTTTTCTCAAATTTAAACAGCATTCTTTAGAGGGTATCTTCATAAAGATTAAGACTGCATTGTTTGCGTATTAGATGATTTTTACATCCTTCTTGCCCAACCTGCATCCTTTTCCATCACGCATCGTTTCTTTAATTATTTGGTCCATCACTAACTTAAGTCGAGACCATCTTCTTGTCTCACTCCAGTTGTAATTGGTACACATTTCGTGAGTCTCTCCTCTATTCTTACAAAATCCTAACTTTGCATCTATAGTTGATAGATAGAATCTATAGTTGACTTGTTTTTACTGAATCCCTATTGTTGTCAATATTTTTTGTAATAGATTTGTATTGGGAAGAAACTGTAATGCAAAAACAAAGAATCATACGATTCACGGACCATCCACGATATCATCACACTCTTTCTGAGCTGCTGAATTCACCCTTCAGCTCCGTTTGGAGCTACACATCGAACTTCTCCGCTGTTTACAGCTCATTTGGTCCAATTATTGGAGCTTTAGTAATTGCAACATGCTAGTTTATAATAGTGCGGGTCAATTCTAAAAGCAATTCCTGCAAGCGTACTTTTGGAACCTTGGACGAAAATAATTCCGTTGAGACTTTCTTTCATTATTGTTCTGCTATGTTTCGCAGACGGGTCTAATAGCTTTTAGAATTATTTAAGAAGATTTTTGTGTTAATTGGAAGTTAATCACTTACTTCAGAGTAATTTGTAGTCAATTTACTACCAAATAGATTACAAATTTTTATTATTACGATTATATCTCCTTGTTTTATAGCTTAATTTACCGGAGATACTCGGCTTGTTACCGATTGTTGAATATCCGCCGTCACAAGACTGAATTTATTGGGTTTAAATTGGACGCTATTGCGCTATTCAGAGGTGTATTAACTCAAAATTTGCTTTAAAAAAATCATAAATGTTTCAATAACATTCAAGTTTTATTTTAAATCCTACTAAGTTTATTATTAATAATCAAGTTATAATTTATTTAGATAAATAAATTGGTTTTAAATTGTAATAATAAAGAATAAATGATGTTGTATATTTTACATGATAAATTAGGTTGTATGTGGGATTGACAAAAAATTTCAAAACTAAATTGATGTTTTTAAAGAAATTATGTTTAAAAAGAATTTAATCAGTCCGGTTCTGTATTCCAGAAAGTCCCGGAGTCACTGCGAACAACAGGAGCCGCACATCCAACGTTTAGTTTTCCACGAAAGCTCTGACTGAAAACATCTTAAAGCTCCCCTTCTTAGAACAAAACTTTTTCTCCCACACACAAAAAAATCATTCCTTTATAAAGGTAATTAATTAAAGATTATATTAAAAAATAATTTATTAATAACAATTTTTTTCCTTACAAGAAAATGGAATATATGAAAGTTCCAGAATCTCGTTACGAAGAAGTTATCGAGTATTTACGTGAAGCTTTTCCAGATGAACCTTTAAACGTTGCGATTGGTTTATGCCAAAAAGGGGTTCCTTGTGAACTTTTAGAATCGCAAGATTTACAAACGTTACGTGATGGTCTTTCGGTGATGGTTATTGATAAAGCAACCGGGGAAGTGGGTAACATTTCTTTCTCATTTTGAATAATAAATTCCACTCCATTACCCCATTTGTGCTCTCATCTAGAACTAATTAAGTTCTAAATGCAATTTAAAACCCGGCGCATCCACCAATTTTAATATATTTTTAATTACGTTTTATTTAGATAGCTGGAGTCGCGTTGAATGGAATTTCAAGAAAAGGCGATGTGGAAACCGCGATGGAAGCAATGAAAGACATCGATTCAATCGAATACCATCACATATTCGAGCTGTTATTCGGTTTAAATAAAAAAGCCGATCTTTTCAATAAATACAAAGTCGATAAAATTTTTGAATTAAGAATTTTAAGTGTTGACGGTAAATATCGAGGACGAGGTATCGCGAAAGAATTATTTCAAAGAAGCGAAATCGTCGCCGAAGAAAGTGGATTTAAACTGATTAAAGTGGACGCGACGAGCTTTTTTACCCAAAAAATCGCCGAATCTGTCGGATTAAAAACCGAGGCTGAAATAAATTACAAAGAATTCGAAGACAACGAAGGAAAGAGGATTTATTATAAAGTAAAATCACCGCACGATTATTATAAGTTAATGGTTAAAGAATTAGGAAATAAAAAATAAATTTATCGAAAGCTCAAAGAAGAGTTTGTACTACAACTGCCATGTGGTGTGAACGTCTTTAAAATAAAAAAGAAATAATTCATTAAAATTGTTATCTGGTTGTGATATATTTATTTAAATAATTAATTTATAATTTTTATACGAGCAATCAATCTATTTAATCTTATCTATTAATCTTGGCAAAATGTGAAATGTTAAATGCAAAATAAAAAGGCTCAATTTATTTAATTTGTTTTTATCCGTTTAAAATCAATAAAACCACCTCAATTTAATGAACCAACACTTCTCAACGTTGTACTCAACTTTAACAAGATTTCATCCAATTTAAAAGTCATTTCAACCACAAAAAAATAAAAAACAAATAAATAAAATCAATTTTGACGAGGTTGTAGTGGTAAAATGTAAACGACACCCAATTTAATTTCATCCATCTTATCTTATTTGTGGGTTTAATTACGCGTCAACCCCTCAGGATGGATGGGGTCCTGAAGATTGCTCCGTTAAACCTCATTTTCCCGCAGGAATCTGCACCACGTAGTCTAGGCAACGTGCGAACAACTAAACGTTCCTTTCCTTCGATCATGAACCGACCTATATTCAGGAATTCATTCCTCAACAAGCACCAAATTGAATTCTTAGAATTCTTTCACACTTCTATCTGTATGGAATTTATTAAGTATTTAATCAATTTTTTTTTATAACTTTATAAAGATGTATACAAAATTTTTAAATTAAATGTTAATATATTTGCCAATGTGATAAATTGAAGGAAATTCTTGCTCACGTGATCTAAGAACACCTCATTTATTGGAACAACCTTAATTAACCTTTGCTCCAGAGGTGGAAATCACACATTGGTTGCAAAATACTACATGGGGATTAAATCCGAGGGTTACAATGTGAGTCTACACTTCTGTGATAAGACCCATGGTAGCTCAAGGAGCCACAGTTTGGTGCTCAGCACTAAAACATGCACATAAAACTAAATTGCAACTCAATAATTTCCCAAAAGATAGAATATGTCTCAAAGTTGTATTGCTTACAGCATGTATAGCCGAGTTCACCCAGAGTTCTCATTCTGAGGTCGGTCAGAAAGGGCCAAAAGGAAATCAACAAGTTTCATGTTATAAACCTGTTTTTAAGTCAACACCGATTGTAGGCTCAACATGGTTACTGATCTAATAAAAATAGAGTCAATTCTTAAGAATTTAAGCATATTTGTGGAAGATTTTCATGGGGTGCATCATGGTGTTACAGAATTGTTGCATACTGATCATCATTTATTGCTAGCAACTCTTTAACTGTATTTTATTGCTGAACAAGGCTACAAAAAGATTACAAAGGAACATTTGGCTTTGTAACAATTATTTCCAATCAAAACGAGAAATTAGATTTTAACTTTTCCTTACTATCGCCATCTATTGGATAAAAATTACAATTACTTAATCCCGTAATTTAGGCAACTTTAAATACACTGCAAAATCATTTTAATTTATTAAACATAATTAAAACGTAAAAACAATAATATGTATTAAAATTAACATTACAAAATGAATTAATAATAAAATAAGTAATAATTAAAAACAATTATAATCCATTGTTAAAAACCGACGTCCTTGAATTTAACAGCTGATCGATGAAACTGTCATTGTCAAAGAAACGTCAAAACAATGTTTGTAAACTAGAGAAAGTGTTAAAGTATACACATGTGTAGAGATAGTGCGTATTTCAGCTTTCACTTATTGGTTTGTTATTAAAAGGAAAAGTTTGAAAGATGGTCCAATAATTAAGAAAGGAAGATTAAAACGACAATGTTTCTAACCTTAGTTTTAGTTTTCTTTATGTTGAGTAGTGTCGCTACGAGTAACGTCACAGATTTGCAGTTTATACCATGTAATGAACTGGATATAAAAAATGGGAAGATTTCACTTGAAATAAGTGACGTTTCCTTTGTACAAATAGCCACGATTCGATGCCAACCTTCCTTTGATTTATACGGACCAGATAAATTAGCTTGTGTAAATGGAAATTGGCAACCGGCAGCCCCAATAATTTGTATGGCAAGGTGTGTTTCACCTCCATATCTTAAAGATGGTAGTGTTGAGGTTGAAGGTGATAAAGCTGATGGGATGTTTAAAAGAGGATCTTTGGCAAAGTACTCTTGTGCTCCGGGCTATGATTTGATTCCATTAGAAAGTAAATTTAGAGAGTGTAAAGATGGAATTTGGACTGGAACAACAGGATTTTGTATTGGGGTTAAACGAGAAGGGTGTAAAGCACCTGAACCTTTAAAAAATGGATATTATGTTCATGAAAATGTTGATAAAAGTGGGGAATATGGAATTGGGGAAAGATTGCATTATAGTTGTAGTAATGGCTATGAAATTTTTGGCACACCAATTCAAACATGTTTGGTTGATGGTACATGGTCACCTAAAATTCCACCAAAATGTATTCCTTTACAAGGTGAGTAAAGGTACAATTTTGAGACAAGCATTTAATTGTTTGTTGATTATTTTTTTGTTGTGATTTGTTTTCTTTTTTATATTGCATTAAATTAAACAAATGAGTCAAATTAAACAATGATTCAAATTTTGTTTGTTTCTTTTGTTCCAATTACAAAGTGACCTTCACGTGTTTATTTTAAACACGATGTTCGTTGTATCTTTTCCGCGAGAGATGTCGCGTCGAGTCCGGTCAGTTACAGGATCAGTAAACCTTATTGATTCGCCAGTCGGATTACATACTCGTTATCGACCTGTCTCTGTCCTTGTGCCGTTCGGTTTTCAACGAAAAACGTGTGTCATAAAACGTAACAAGAAGTTGATTTCTTGAAACTTGGTGGTCCTCGATGGCTGGACAAACGATCAACGATCGTCTTCTAGCGGCTAAACATAGCTTAGCGGGACAAGGACTCGCCAAATCGGTATGTAAGGCCACGACGGAAGAACTGTTGGGCCCCAAGAAGAAACATCTCGACTATTTAGTTCATTGTACGAACGAGCCGAACGTTTCAATACCACAAATGGCTAATTTGTTAATTGAACGATCGCAAAATACAAGTTGGGTCGTCGTATATAAATCGCTCATTACCACACACCACATCATGTGTTATGGAAATGAGAGGTTCACGCAGTATTTGGCTTCAAGTAACGTATCGTTCCAGCTGTCGAATTTCGTAGATAAAAGTGGAGTTCAGAGCGCTGTTGGAGCTAGGACTGGTTATGATATGTCGCCTTTCATCAGGAGATATGCACGGTATCTAAATGAGAAGGCGTTGTCGTATAGAGCTGTGGCATTCGACTTTTGCAAGGTAAAACGTGGGAAAGAGGAAGGTACGTTACGCACAATGAGTGCTGAAAATTTATTAAAAACACTTCCTATTTTGCAAAATCAATTGGATGCTTTGTTGGAATTTGATTGTACAGCAAATGATTTAACTAATGGTGTTATTAATATGTGTTTTATGTTATTGTTCAGGGATTTAATCAGATTATTCGCTTGTTATAATGATGGAATCATTAATTTATTAGAAAAATATTTTGAGATGAACAAAAAACAATGTAGAGAGGCTTTAGATCTTTATAAAAAATTCTTAATCCGCATGGATCGCGTCGGGGAATTTCTAAAAGTCGCTGAAAACATTGGAATCGATAAAGGGGATATTCCAGATTTAACCAAAGCTCCAAATAGTTTATTAGACGCTTTAGAACAACATTTAGCTTCATTAGAAGGGAACACTCCGACCGCGGCGACGAATCAAAAGAATTTAAAATCCGGCGTTTCGGTTTTATCAAATACGTCAAATGCTTTTGGAACAGCAGCTAATAGCCAAATAGACGATACTATTAAACAACAAGCTCTCTCTGAAGAAGAAGCGGCATTAAATCAATATAAAGCTAACGTTGGTTCTCCATCGAGTACAAACCCGTTTTTAAGCTCACCAACTAAACCAGCCACAAACCAACAAATTTTAGATTTATTTGGCACCGAGCCAGTGGCTCCAACAACAACATCTCAACCATCCAAAGCTATCGATGATTTACTTCAACTTGGAAATCCATTTGCAGATATGTTTTCGGGTGCTCCACCTCAACAACAACAACAACAACCAGTCCCAGTTCCTCCAACTTCAACAACAGATAACCTTTTCGATTCATCTACTTTGGGAAACGATTTCTTTTCCTCTCAATCCACCACCGTTGCCCCAACCAACCCCGCAAACAACTTTTTCTCAAATGGATTTCCTCCACAACAACAACCTGTTAGCGCAGTGGGACAGTTTTCGTCGTCGAATTTAAGCGGAAGTTTATTTTCAACCAATGAACCTTCAGTATTTGATCCTCTTGGAACTGCAGTTCAACCTCAAGTGGCGCAAGTGCCTCAACCTCAAGCGAAAAGCCAACAGAAATTACTTACGGGTGATTTAGAGTCGAGTTTAGCATCGTTGGTAGAGAATTTGACTATCGATACTTCTGGAAAAACGAATCAGTGGAATTCCCCAAAGAATCAACCAAAGCAAGCGGCCAATTGGCAACCACAACCGATGGCTGTTACAACTGGAGCTATGTATCGGCCTATGGGACAACAAATGAGTGGTCAACCAATGGGGGGACAATTTCCTTTGGGGGTAACACAGCCGGTTATGGGAAGCCCCCGTTTAGGAAATCCTCAACAACCGCCGCCTAAACAAGAAGTCCCTTTCGATCCATTTGGAGATCTGTAGTCTAGTTAATTTAATATGTATTTATTGTAAAAAAAAAACAAATCATTGAGCTTGTTTTTTTTCTTTTGTACTCGTGCAATTTAAGGTGGTCAAAGTTCACATGCACAGGCTGAGTTTAGTGCCAAAGATTATCGGGTGGGTACAATAAAATGTGAACTTTGGCACAATTGAAAAAAAAACTCAATTATAATTATTATTCTAATTGTTACTTGGAACTTCTTTAAGGTGTCAACTGCTTTCTAGTATATGATCTTGATTATTTATTATTATTATCAATAATTATATCAGTTTGTTCTCAATATTGCATAAGTTCTTATATGTATTTGTAAATAATTTAGAAAAAAAAACATCAAATGAAAAAATGATTTCTAAATCTTCTGTGATTATATTTTATTGTGATATACATTAATTTATTTACTCATTTTAATTGAGTGATAGAGAGAGAGAGAGCATGTTGTCATCTTAAGATTTAATCTACACTATATATTTCCTATATATCTTATCTGTAATATTTGTACATTCCATAAAAGTAAGATCTATATTATTTTGCCACTAAATAATATTTTTTTATTGCGATTCTTAGGATGCTAGTCTTTAATTTCTCAAAAATAAATCAAGATTCAAGTCAACTAGTGATACCAACTTGTTCCTCTAAGTATTTATTATTTAATTTTTTGTGTTAATGTAACAGGGCGATTTCTAAAAAATATGTGTTTTCAAAAATAATTTAATTGAAATCTTCCATTGGCGAATAATTAGCAGATAACGTCCCATTTATGTAAATAAATCGTTTTGTTTCCTTCATTGTTTACACACACGTCATCATAATACACCGCTGTTTCATGTAGACAAAGTATGAATTGTAGCACGTCATATAGAGTCACATCCGGATTGTTGTTGCGTAAATGTTAACGGAACACAACTTGTATTAACTGTATCATCGAGCCTTTAAATAAGGCTGCACCAAAAAATCCCAAAATATCATTGTTAAACGTTCCGTAGAGATTATAGTTTACATTTTAGCAACAATAATATAATCAGTATATGACAATATATTAAAATCGATTAAATTATGAAGATGCTGTTGATTGAACAAAAATATAAACAAGAATGAATAAATAAAGCTTATGTGTTGATCTTGTGTTTTACTTTTTCTATTTTTAATAATTTTAATCTTTGAAATTTATTGTAGGAATTTATCTTTGAAAGTATTTTAGAAATGTGCGAACGAGGTTTACTATGAATTCTTTTAAGCAATGTAAGTAATTACGGTTGTTATTGGTATTTGGGTAAATGTTAAGTTGAACTAATGCGTAGAAACTTGATTGTGAGTTCAGTTAGCACACCGTTTTAAGAGAAAGTCGAAATGGTTTTGATATCTGCAGGTACAATAACATTTGAATTTATGTAATTAATAATTTTAATGATTAATTTTCTATTTTTATCATTCCCAAGTTTTATTTTGACCTTTTATACGAAAACTTTTCCATATACAATGTGTAAGCAATGAAAAATGGATGGCGTCGTGGACATGGCGGGCCCGCAAGCACGGGATAAGTCATCCGGAGGCTCTGGGCATAAAGCATTAATTTATGAAACGATCAAAGCAGATATTTCATGCGCGGGACTCGGCCCCAGCGCGCGCGTCCGTATTTTGTACAACAGGAACACTTCCCAGTCGAGCGGTATTAATATTATCTGCTCCGCTAAAGGTTCTTCGGTTTCGGGCCGAAGAACTGCCCTCCCACGTAGAGTGCGTGCAGGAAACCGGCACTGCCATATCGGCGGTCATATCAAAGGAGCACTTGATATAGAGACGGCTACGATCTCTATTGTGGGAGGCATAATGTTCATGTTCCGTTTGGTGTTTATCTCTCAACTTTTATTTTATAAAACTATTTTTTTTTCGTTTACAATCAAAGTTGATTCTTTAAAACATTTTTTATCTGATTTCAACTAAACGATAACTTTTTAAACCAGAATCCTCGTAATCGTCGCCTACGTGTCGCGAATACGGCGCCGCGTTCCGTCCTTTAAATTCCGGATTTTTACACCCTTTCGTAGCAATAAGATCCATCAAACCGATGGGGCGGTGTAAATAAACGCGACGACGTCCGCGCCCACGGTGGCGAAGCGGCTTTCGCCATTACACAGAAGCTCGAATTTATATTATCCGTTTTATGTGCGTTTCGTCTTTAATTGGTCCTTGATGCCATCTGCAAGATAAGATCGCGGCAGATAACGTTCATGACGAGGTCATATCCTGGTTATTTTTACAGAGGGAATGCCCTGTGCGAAACTGCAGACCGTTCCTTACTCCAAAACGAGACCTATAGGCTATTCAGTTGCATCCGGATCAGAAGTTGAAGTTACATGTATGGACAGTATTTTTGGTATTCTACCTTGCTCCAGGTCGTCCAAATTAAAATGTATTGATGGAACATGGATTGGGACATTACCAGATTGCAGTAAGATGATTTATTAAAATTTTAAATTTTATTTCGATTTTTATCACATTAAAATCGCCCACTGCGCTGCTAACCGTAATCAGTTAATTAATGATTTCGTTTTGCAATCGATGCAATAGATTCTATTTACAAATAATCGTCTATTTAATAAAAAATAATAATTTAATTCTTTATTTCAGTTAAAATCTAAATATTATGAAGTGTGGTAAATCACTTTACAACCATATTTAGTCATAAAACACTTTACGTATTTGTACTGGCGTTTGATGTCTCGAATAAAAACGATTTATAGAATTATTCGATTCCTTCTTTTCCAAACGAACATAAGTATCATTGTAGCAATGAATAATTGGTTCTTTGTAGCTTCATCACCGCGCCTTCCTGCATTCGATACAAAGTAATGAAATCATTAGCATTGGTAATTGTAGATTTTCCAGAATAAGTTATCACGTATTTTCAGAAAATTATACACAGCATTTTATTATCGAACCTAAGACGGTCTACAATAAACATGAAGCGAGTGCGATAGAACCGTAGAAGAGTCGATTGAATAACACGAAATGTTATTGATCACAGCGTTCATAAAAATTATTCAAAATGGCATAACAATGTGAAGAATCACGCATACATAGACAGCGATGGAAATAACAGGATTGGAACCACAAGATATAAGAAGAAGTACACAACGTTTATTTCAGGCAAATCTAATATGAGCTGTAATTTTAATAAACGATATAATTGTACTATAACCCTTACGAAAACTCAATTGGGACTTGTTGTCATTAACTTTGAAGGCGAATACAAAAACGAAAACACTCCGTTGGCTTATTTCCAAAAAATGGTCACTTCAGATTTTTGTGCTGTAATCGCAAAAAGTTGCAAAAATACACTTTGTGTCAAAAGTTTTTGAATATCCATAATAAAATATTTGTTGGCAGAAAACAAACCTAAATCTATCCAATAATTCATCATTGTGACGATGATAGTATGCAAGATATATAGAAGAATTTTGCAACTTTCAAACCAATTGCTGGGAATGGAAGTTTTCCAAAGTATTGATCGCTTGTGGATAGGGTTACATAATAGCAATTGAAAATCTAGTACTGCTGCTTAATAGCTAATTGTACAATGGCTACCATGGGTCCTTTTGAGCTTAAGTTGAGGTGGCTCTCACTGCAAGGATACATACAATTACGTTGTAGTTATCATAATTCCACTCAAAGTCGGCATAAGACTACTCTGTAGAAACGTTTATACAGTAGACGGGTGAAAATTGAACGTCCTACTGGATTTAAGGTTTTCTATCCCCGCACTAAACCACAGCAAAATTATCTCGGATTGATAAAATACTTCATGGTCCAAGAAATTTGAATGTATCAGACAACTCTGAGTAGGTTAAGAACGGTTTACAGAAAAAGCTGCTCATGATAATTAAATTAGAAAGAATCAAAGTATTGAGATGTACAAATCTTTATGGAGTGACGAAATTCCCCAAGCGAATACAGCAACACTAGTCTCTTTCAAAAAACGCTACTAATTCTTGGTCTCGCCATCTATAAGTAGAAGACTTGTCAGCTGAGAACGGAAAAATCAACGTTTTGTACCTTCTCTCAAATATTACTTCTGTTTTCAAACTTTTTAACAATTCTTTTATGCCATGAAACAGCTCCTCATGATGTGTTATAGTCTTTAGAAATGTTTGGACATGAATAGAGACATATAAATGTTTATTTCCAAAGTCTTTATATTTCGAAGCGAAACTTTACAAAATGTGCTGTTGTAAATTGATGCTATTTTTGCCACCGTATTCTTATGCTACTGGGTGTATCTATATTACAAGTAGGAAGCTTCTAGTAATTATTAGTAATTTTTCTACTACAGCCATTTATTAGCCATTTTATTATAAACTAATTGTTTTGGTTATTAAAGTATTACTAGCATCATAATGCACATTCATCGAATATGCAATTCATTATTTAGTTTAATCCGTTTCTTGAAATAATAAAAATCGACGAAATAGGTGAAAAATTTGATATCAAACTGTAAATTAATTAAGTTACTATTTTATTATTAAACATAACTTTAATATTAAATATAATTTTAATGTTTTAGGCTCCAGAGAATGTGAACCACCACCTAAAGTACCTCATGCAACAATGTTTAATTTAAATACTCAAAAAAGTGATGTGCTAAAAACACATTTTACCCATACTCAAGTTTCGTACAGTTGTTATCCAGGTTACGAAATACGCGGCCAAGAAATTTTAA
Organism: Onthophagus taurus; assembly: GCF_036711975.1. NCBI lineage: Eukaryota > Metazoa > Arthropoda > Insecta > Coleoptera > Scarabaeidae > Onthophagus > Onthophagus taurus. Next base: position 24,344,666 of record NC_091976.1, on the reverse strand, counting down.
CTTGTAATTCTGGTTGTTGGGTACCAAGAGAACCTCCTATTTGTGTAAGCGTGGAGGAAGCGTACTGTACGTTTTGTATTACCTATTTTTTTCACTTTTTAAATATAATTAAATTATTTTTAGTTGAATCACCCGGATCAACAAGCAGTCGAATCTTAGCATCTTTAGCCAGTGGAGTTTGTGTACTGTTACTTCTAGTTGTAATTTGCTTAGTGGTGATTTGTAAGAAACGAAAGCCGCTTTCTAGAGCTGTATCTATTCAGCCAACGGTTCCAAGACCCGATTTAGGTGATCACGCTTCTTTGTTGCATCCACCAGATAGATTGGCGTTGATAGCTTTTGCGGATGGAATTCAAGCGGCTCAGGTACGTCGTTTTGTTACTTCGGCTTCTTTTGACGGGGGTTCGCTTCGCGAGGCCAATATATCGAGCGTCGGGACGACATTCGGACCCGGACGTTGACATAACGGCGGACATTTTCGCCCGTTCCACGGAAAAATGGGCTACAAGTGCCCGCTGACAGCCCGACAACAACATATTATGGCGACTGTGGTGCGGCTTAACGCTTACAAACTTGCAAATTGTTGAATCGCCCGCTTTCAATAAGTCATAATTCATAAGGGTTGAGAGAATGTTGTATAATTTTTAAAAAAGAAACCGTGATTAATAACTTATTTATGAAACGATTTGATATAAATATAAGATTATTATAAATTAATAAAGGTAATTGTGTAATAATTGTCATGTCGGTCAGTTTTTCTTACTGGAGACTGGTAATTGCTTAATGAGAAAGTCGGCGTGAGTAAAAAACCAAACTGAGCGAACCTCATTATGGTCTAATTAAGTGCACATTAAGGAATGTCAACAAACGGTGACGTGCCGAAGGCGATCGAACGTGTTAAAATTAGGTCTTTCTCTTTCGGTTCGTCTGCTGATGGGAGATATTCGGCACGAGTAACAGTTATCAATCGCGCGTTCTGTGCTTTTACCGTTGATGGTGGCTAAACGTTCGCGTAATTGCGCGAGAGGAGCCGTTCTCGCTGCTAATAACGGTGTCATCGAGGCATATTAAAAGTGCCGAAAAGCGATGAAAAAGAAAAAAACGTTCCGGCGGGTTTTCGGTTAAAGAGAGAGGAGTTAAAGGTGAAGTGGTGTTAATTGGGAACTGTTATTAGTTAAAAGAAAATTTAAATTAAAAAAAAAGTATATTGCCGCGTAAGGTTTCTTAGAATTCTTAAACAAGACGTCGTCGACGTAAACTCACGTATTTTTTTTTTTTTAACTTTTTTTAACAAATCTCTTGGGCACAATTTTAACCCGTTCAATGTCAAACGGGCTCATTAGGCAATAGTAAACACACGCGGGCTATTTGCGGTCCTCTTAGTCCACATTCGTGGCGGCCTCGAGATTGTATCGGCGCTTATCGGTACGCGATCGTGCGATTCACCCACCTGTCGCTGTTCGCCTATGACTCATTGCGAAACGACCATGGTACAGAAACTCTATGACTATATATGGCAACGGGTTCGCCTAGATAAGCACACTCCGTTTTGTTTAATTACTCTTGACGGACGCACTTTCGCTCTACATTTAACGCCGCCAACGTTATAAAGAAATAATCGGAAGAAAGAAAAAATAACGTATCGTTGTAATTAATATGTAATGCGTGTGTTGTTTAAATTGATACAGACGGGGTATTAATATTAAAAAGCAATAAAATAAAGAGATGTTAAGCGAGGTCGATTGTCGGTGGACGTGTAATCGACATTTCAGGCGGGCCGCGGGTTGCTCACGCGCCGGTTCTTGGGCCGCCGGCACCGCAATAAACGCGTAATTAATAACGGCGATTTCTCCCCGTTCGCTAATGCGACATTAAATATACGTTTACGAGCTTTTTCGCCAAACATTAAGCCGAACAAATTCATCGAGCGCAACGGCCCCAGGCTATTCATTTCGTTTCGTCTGCCTTTGCACTACTTTACCGGTATCTTTATACAAAGATCTAGATTATTTTTTTCGAATCTAGTTGTACTGCTGTTAATATTGACACCTTTAATTTTCTTTATAATATGTCAGATCAACGCTTTTTCTTTAATTACGTTAAAAAAATGTATTCATCGCAGGAGAAATCATTTAATTATTTCCACCCCTCTTTTAAACATCCATCATTAAATTCACTCAGGTAATGCTGCTTCTATTCTTTGATTTAACAGTTATATTATTTTTAAATGTGTTTTATTCCAGAGAAGCTGGCTGATTACTGCTCTTCAAATTGAAATCTTCGTAATTTTTCTATTTTTGTTAGTGTTGTTTATATCGTTTGTCACGAAGAAACCACAAAGGCGGGAAGGATCTTATGATGTCATCATTTAAACTTTAATCATTGAAATTTTTTGGAAAAAATAAAATTAATTGTTTTATATCTAATTACATTACATAAATTATATATCGGGTAGGCCAACCAACCTTGACCCGTGACCTTAAAGATATATGTTTAATGTCTTGCTCGGTGAAATGTCGTTTAGATCCTTTGGGGAGATAAACTGTGATCCAAAAATCTGATACAATTAACAGCAGGGTAGTGGCATAAAACATGCTCAACCATCTCCTCGTCCTTCGCTCATAGTAGGCATTCAATATCGTCGGCTAGGCCTAACAAGTCTTTAATCGGCAGTGCAAAGACACCTATTAGAACTTTAATGCGGTTACGAGCAAGTCTTAAAATATTCCCGGGTTTGGCAGTGGCGATGTTGATAAACAGCTTAGCGGTCTCATTCCAGGAGAACTGGTCCACACTAGGCGAAATCTCTCTTCAGCCTACAGTCCAAACCTATGTTTGGCCATCGCAAATGATACCACCTGCTGACTCTGGCGCTACAAACGCTTTAGTGCGCTAGTTCATCTGCCGATTCATTGCCAGCAACCCCATAGTGACCTGGGATCCAGATCAGAGAAACCTTGTTATCACAACTCAGTTTGTTTAAAGTGCTTTTACAGCCATTAACCAGAACCGCCACCGTTTTCACGGCCTGCAGCGCCTGGAGAGCGGCTTGACTTTCTGAAAAAAACGTATTGTAATGTTCTTCACTCCTCTCTCAAAAAGGATTTTAGCACCCATGTCAATAGCAAATACTTCCACCTGGAATACAGTACAGTACTCAGGCTGTAAGCTTGCTTAATCCGTAGTGTCTGAGAGTATAAGATTTAATATTGAATACAACATTTTGTGGGTCATTCTATAGAAGGCTTTAGAATAATCAACCAAGCACAGCTGCTTCACATAATCTGATCGGTCGCAGGTTAGCATAGGAATTTGATTTTTTCCAAACGTGAGGAAATTGACAATATCTTTTATTTGAGGAATTACATGTGGACAACAATAATTGATCATTTAAGTCCTACACCATTGCTTCTTATTGCTTTTGTAATAACATTCTTCATATAAAAATGTACAAATCAATGTCACTGGGTACACTCAAGGAGGTTACGCTTGCGAAATACTTATTGATTTGATACGCATTAGCTAGATTCTCAGGAATGTTGCTAGCTACACGGGGTATAACTCCACATTTTTTCAAGCCAACCTAAGTATTTGTTTGGGATTGTATACAATAATCAATAAATAATTCATATACAAGGTGATTCTCAACCTATACGCATAAATTTACTTTCAAATCAAGAATACATATTCTATGTTGTTTCTAATATTTTCTATACACAATTGGACTCGCTGAATCCACGATGTCCCACTAGTGCGACCTAAACCAAGGTGTTGGCGGATTGTCTCGACACCAGTTTGTATCTGATTTCGTAATTCTTGCTCAGTATTAACTTCCTCAGTATTGATTTCCTCAGCTGTTTTTAGTACTCTAAATCTTTTATAAGCCTTATCACAGGTTTTCTGCATTTCTTTAGAGGAGCTCCGCGTACCCTAAAAGTTCTGACTGGAGTGTGAACATCAAAAAGTGTCGGTAAGAGAGTATTTTTCAGTTATAAGAACCCTCTCACTTCTTTAATAAGCCAATACTTTGGTCAGAGTCTGATACATAACCATACTAGGACGAAAAAGTTCAACACTGATGATAACCTCAAAAAATTGTCTTAGCTATTAATATCTGTTCATTCCTTCAAATGGTTGGGTATGACACCCATGCTAGCTATAAAGATGTGACACTTCCGAAGTGTATAGTAATATAGTCCTGCTCCGACCCCATACGGCGTTGTAGATCCATATGTGAATATCTGCCTGAACCAAAGAATATTGGTTTTCGATCCAGGGCCGTTCAGGTAGTACAATCTGGTATCGATTACTAATACTGATCCCGTCAAATATGACATCATTAATAGCACAATATCAGTGCTTATAATGTCTTCCGCCGCCCATTGGTAGGACATATCGGAACAGTTTTGAGCATATTACTTAAATCCGTAAATGGTAGTTCTAGCCACATTCTCTATATGCAAATTCAAGGGAGGTAAGCTTTCAAGAGAGGCAGAACATTCATTGCTAGAGTTGGCGTTTTGCTTATCGCACCAGAGATTGCCAATTCAGCTACTCCAGCTACTAAATAAAATTAATTGTTTTATGTTTTATATCTAATAGAAAATCAATTGTTCTTGTATCGATACAAAACCGACCGTGGCATTTTGTTGGTTTAAATGTCACATGGTGCTTTTAATTTATAAGCGTATTATCATACCCACAAGACCGCCCCTTTCATTAATCTAATAATTTTTCCGAAAACAATCTTTATTGTTTTCGAAGGGACAATTAATTTACGCCATTGTCCCCCTTCCAAATAAATCCTTAGAGTCTTTCTCTCACTTGAAAGGTAAAGTTACTCGTTTCCTCCTAGTTTATTTATCGCCAACTACACTGCGTTGGCGGGCGCCTTCAATTGTCCACGTTCGATGCACGATTGTTTTACTCGGAGCCGCCGCCGCCTCCCCGATGTAGACTAATTGCGATTTATCGCGCGGAATTGTTTTAATTGAATTTCGGTTAATTACGTCTGATTAGCATTCGCACCTCGGTCGCCCTTAATCACAATGCCGTTTCGCGTTAGGGCCTTTCAATTAGTGCGCAAAAACCATGGGATTCCATAATTCCCGTGGGACAGTCGTAAATAACGCGTCGTTGAACGGTAAACGCGCTCCTGTATCGCTTAACCGCTACGCCTTGTTAATTGTGAGGACCGAAATGGGGAAGAATGTGCGCCGACAACGACAACCTCTGGTCCTACCGTAGGAATGTTGAAGCTGTCGCTCCGCGTAACTGTATTTCCGATCACTTTTTTAGTTATTGACACAGTGTCATTCAAAAAAAGCTCATAAAATAAATTTAAAAAATTATATGAATCATTAAATTGATATACAAACGCTTGGTATATTTTACGATCGTGTTAAATACCGAAAGCGAAGATTTCCTGCACGCAGCCTCTGAGTAGTAGTAGTACAGAATTGAGAGATCATTCTGAGGTTACGTGGGTCTGTAACGGGGCCCGATCGTGAGTAATACCGTTAGAGAGACGAGAGATCTTCTCCCTTATCGGCGTAGCGTTATGTGGGTGAAAGGCGCGTCCGAGCCGATGTTATCCCCATGTTTCCAATACAGTTTTATATATTTTGTGGCCGGTCGGTTTCCCGATACGGACGTCGCGTACGCGTCTAATTGGGCAAATCAGGCGATTTAGAATCTGTTGAGGTCCATTCTATATGGCGCTGCAGGCCGTTTATGCCGTGTACCCATTCGTCATTATTGCGAATTGACATAAGTTAATGTCATTGCTAGTTATGGGTAATTACGTGAAGGAAAAAAAAGGATTAAATAAATATAAAAGTAGAGTTGAAAAAAAAACAATACAAAGAAAAATCTATTTTTAGTTAACAGGTCATGTTATTACTTAACAAATATTACATCGTCTGATGAGTAGAATTTCAGTCAACCTTTTAATTTTTGCAACCACTCCGAATAGCGAAACCAATCTAAAACAGGTATTTAAACGCTTATGTACATATGTAGCATATTTATATATGCGATGTTTCATGTAATTTCAAAGATATCAGGATATAGCAAAGCGTGGTTTGGTGTGTATCAAAATGATGGTATTTGATTGCAAACACCTCGAGGCTACTTGTTAATAACATTAAAAAGGATATTTTCCAGAAAGTTTAGAAATTGAACAACGTTGATTGGTGTGAATCAAAAAATGATGTAATTGACTAAAAGCATCTGAATAACGGAAATATCTCACAAATAGATTATATTTTGATTTTGTAACCGGCATAAAACGATTCAAGTTTAATTTTTAGTTCTACTTATCTTTATTGGTGAAATTGATAATTTTAGAGAGTTTACAATTTGATATGTAACCCCCTGTTGTGATCCAACACGTGTGGTCCCGAGGGATTCACATTAATTTATATTCTACAGTCGCTCGGCCGGTAAAATATTATTGGCGTGTTCTCGGGTATATGATCGCAATTCAGGCGTCGCCGGAGCCTGGTGCATTGTATTTTGATATCGAAATGTCGTCCGGTATGAAAAATATCCCGGCTTTCTGCAGACGTCGACGCAGCCCGATGCAGATTGTGATTTACCGATTTTAAATTAAGGCCGTCTTCTCGCGGAAACGGTCGTCAAAAAGTTTCTCTTTTTAATATTTCTTTTTATTAATACAATAATTTTTCTCTTGTAGCCGGTGTTGCCGACTTATGAAGAAGCTGTTCGGGATTCTCGAGGATTCATATCAGCCAGGATCCACCGACCTCATTGGCCTTTAATAGCCGCGAGAAGGTCCAGGAACTCGCCGAATCCCGACAACATTCACGTGAATCGTCAGGGATCGTTGTAAGTTAATTAAGTTTTTCTTCTTATGTAAGGAGTTGTGGTCACTTCTACCGTTTTTTTATACTTATTGTAAACCGATCCAATTAAAAATGCCGTGTGTTAACTTGCAATAAGCGCCAATTGGGTCTTTGTGGTGTGCGGTTATCTTGCAAACGTGACTCTTTGGAACGAGCAATTCGATTGGCGGCAACCGCATTTGTGGTTATGTCGCGTTTGCCCCTTTATGTCCGTTTCGACAACAGGTGTCAGAAAGGTGTAGTTTAGTTATGCAGTTAAAAGAAAATTAATAATTTATGTCACAAATGTAAATATCTTAAGTGAAAACCTGTGTTGTATAAATTTAATTTATGGAGAGAAAAAAGTAAGAGGCTTGCAAATTTCTTTATTTAGTTGCATTCAATTTACCGATAATCCTCTTAAAAGAGCTGCTTAACGAAATGAGTAATTATTGTAGCCCGGTCCCATTAAGCCGAACTAAAACCAGGCATAAACCCGGTCTCATTAATCCGGGCGCCTCATGGCCATAAACGCAAGGCGTCCGAAATAAGTTATAAATATTCATATTAATAATCGATCACCGCGGGGCGATCCGAAACGAGGAAGGTCCTTTGGAATCGGCGAAAAAAGCGCGTTCAAACGATAAATCGACTGGTGCGAGCTGAATTATTCCTGCGGTCGCATGCCACCGGCCCGAATCAATATGCTCTTGGCGAGGCACAGCGGCTGTAATTGCCGTATTAATTAGCCGCGTACAAGATCTGCGTGTCACCGCACAATATCATAATTCTGCGCGGGGGCACGCATAAAGCAGTCTCCGGAGCTGCGCCTGTTCGGAAACGAGAAACCTGGATTTGCTCTTTGCCGAGGACTGGTTTATTGGCACTTCTTGAAGAATGAAAAGAAAAATAATGATTCATAAAAAAGATTTTTTTTAAAATCTTAAAAGATTGAGGAATGAATTTATTTTTTATATCTTATTAAACAATACAAGTACAGTAAAATCTCGATATAATGAACTAATATGGGGAAGGGAGTATCTATTATCGCCAAATTCTTTGCTTCTAGGTTAGCTTTAGTGTTAGTTTTAGTTTTACTTCAATGAGAAATATACAACAATCTAACTCTGAATAACAACTAACACTAGCGTTAGAACTAACACTATACTTAGAACTAAAAACATTTTGGTTTAGCCGTACGGCTCTTAAGACGGCTAAATGTGATTCTAGTTCTTGGTCTAGCGCTGTATAACAATTAAAACTAGCACTAACAATAGATCTAGAACTACAAAATTTCGGATTTAGTCGCGTTTCTTCAGATGTCTTCAGAATGTTTCTAGTTCAATGAAAAATATACAATAATCTAACGCTGAATAACAACTAACACTAGACTAGAACTAGAAACGTTCGGGTTTAGCCGTCTTAATAGACGTACGGCTAAACCCGAACGTTTCTAGTTGTAGGTGTGCTGTTAGTTCTACTTTTCGTTCATTAAAAAACAATGTAGCGCTGAATAACAATTAAACCTAGAACTGCCGTGCTTGATTTATACATCATATACAGTATGTCCACGGAAATAGGCAAAACTTTTTTATTTTTAATTTTATCGAAAAAAGTTAATCTTAATAAAAAAATTTGCTAGTTCTTAAGCGGCCCTTACACGATCAATAGTATTGACAATACCTTAGCATATTGATAATAATATTGACCGTGTAAGGTGAAAAATTTTATTGAGGGTAAATATTGATTTTCGGGCATCAATATTGAAAATTGGAGGGTATATGGACAATACTATTAACGGTGTAGGGTTGGTGTCTGTGAAAAAGTGCTATCTACTTACAGAGAAACAATACTATTTATTATAAACATTAATTGTTATATTTTTACATTTCAAAAGACTTATTCCAGATGAGTAAACATGTTGTTGAAACTGACAATTGAAAATTGTCAACAATTATTTCAGAATATTTTTATAAATGTCAAATAGACTTTTTTAAAGAAATTGATTTTTTAGTAATTTCTAGCAGTCATAGATAAAATGCTGTATATCACACGTGGGCTAGAGCATAATTACAATACTCGTGTCATTACACGACTCGGTCTACGACCTCGTCGTGCAATTCTTCACTAATTGTAATAATAACAAAAAACATATGTTATTTTAACCCAGATGATGAACTCAGTTCAGTTCTAGCCGCGTGCCTGTGAAGAAGTGGTGAAAATGACCGACCTATTAACTGACGTTGTTGACGTTCAACACGATGGAGATACTGTTGGTTCATCCAGTTGGTTCATGTCTTATAGAACTCATATAAAGGTTTAATAGGTTTCTATTACAGTTTTGCTGATAGTTGCTAAGGACATTATGACAGAAAACTTTAAGTCTTCAAAATTTTTTCCTTTGACCAAGTCCCTAGTCTAATCTTTCCCTAAAACTTCTACTTTCTCTGTTATTGCTATCCTGTCTTTTCAGTTTGTTAAAGGTACTTTCATCTATTTGAAAGTAGTTCTTGAAATCATCAACATCGCAGAGGCTGATTTCTTTCAACAGTACTAGATGAGAATATTCATCTCTCTTCTTGAACCATTCTTTCATCCAGTGTTTGCGTTTCATTCGACGAGTAGTTCAAAGCTCCAAAATAACAGCTAGGCTTTTGTACGATTATCCATATTTGGAAGGGAAAAACCGGCAAATAACCGAGTAAAACTACGTAGATTCACTGTGTTCGTGGTAAAAATGTAACTTATTGAGCAAACTTATTGACAATAATATTGATCGTGTAAGCTAGTGAAGTATTGAGACTGGTTACCACGACGATTGATGGTTGTATTGTCAATACTGATATTGTCAATACTATTGATCGTGTAAGGGCCGCTTTAGAGTGAGATTGGGATAGAAACATTTAACATAATTTATACGCGGTGTTCAGAAAATTGAAAAAAACGTTAAATGGTACAAGAGTAAAGTGCATTTATTTGAGAAGATATGGATATAAGTTACTAGGAAAAGTTGTTCAAGGTAGCCTTTAATAGCAATTTTCAAAAGAATCGGCCTACTTTTATTTATTTGTGATCATTTTTGTACTAGTAGGCGTTGATTATTTACCGTAGTATTATCAGCTTAAAATGCTTACTTTACAGCAAAAAATGTACTTGGTGTAATGTTATGGGAAAGGTGAAAAATGTTATCGTCGAGTTATTCAGGAATTTAATGAAAAATTCCCCAATGTGTACATTTCTGAGACTACTTGCCGTAAAATAATTTTGAAGTTTTTAAGCACTGGGTCATTGTTGCGAATACCTAGAGAAAAGAAAAGATACGATGAAAATGATGCAAGCACTTTGCTGGTGTTACATTCAGTAGAGGAACATCCGAAATTATCATTAAGAAGAAGAGCTGAAAATCTCCAATTTGTTAAAAAGTCCCAAATTCAGAAGATATTAAAACACAACAAGGTACATCCATACAAGTCGGCCATGAAGCAAAACGTTTGGATTTTTGTTTGTGAGTTGGCAGTATGGAAAGAGGATTTCATAAGAAAATAATGTTTTCTGATGAATCAACTTTTTGACCAATGGTGTTCTGGCTTCGCAACATACACGATATTGGAGTAACTCTAATCCGCTACTTGTAATGCGAATAGTTATTTAGCTATGTTAAGAAATTTCCTCGACGGTGAATTAGACAATTTTCCATTAGAATACCGCCGTTTATTTTATTTTCAAAAAGATGCCCAGTACATTATGCGGCAACGGTTAGGCAATGCTTAGACCATACGTTTCCAGACCACTGGATTGGGAGACAAGGACCAGTTCAGTGGCCTCCTGGGAGTCCAGATTTAACATTAATGGAATTTAATAAATGCACTTTACTCTTGTACCATTTAAAGGTTTTCCAATTTTCTGAACACCGCGTATAAAATTATGTTAAATGTTTCTATCCAAATCTTACTCTAAGAACAAGCAAAATTTTTTATCAAGATTAATTTTTTTCGATAAAATTAAAAATAAAAAAGTTTTTCCTATTCAACCTTTATGAACATGGAATGGAGCAATTTGAGGAATAACTCGAGTTGGATTCATAGATAAATAGATAACGAGGTCCGTTATATTGAGGTTTTACTGTAATACTAAATGTAGATTTTGACTTTTACGCGGTTCAATAAATTATAAATTGATGTATTGTGGTTCGATATGTTTCAATATATTTCAATACATTTCCTATTCCTGTTACATAAATAAATTATTATACGATATAATATAAAAATCGCGCCCAACCTTTAAAAGACGAATGAATTGTAAAGACGTAAAATTTCGAATCGGTAACAAAAACGATCCGTTAGTCTGTTTAAAGACTGATAGATCGAACTGGTAAAGTCTATAAATCAAGCCACGTGTTGTTTGTTCACAATTTCCTCGGCGATTCTCTTTGGTCGCCACGGCGAGAGAATCGCCTCTCGTGGAGGCACAATGTGCCTTCTACGACGCCCACGCCCCTTCTTCCGACGATAGATCGAATTACACGCTCGCGGCAAAAATCGCCGCCTACTTTATCCCGAGATGCATCGTCGATCGATGAATCTCCGCATAAATCCCAATGGGCGGCCCTGATGATATAATTAGTGTTATTTAGCTCTCCAGTCAATCGACGTTTGGCAACACAGCCCCATCATTGATGCTAATGGACTTTGAGCGAATAAACGTTTCACTTATCGTTGTTATTTCCACATTGCCTTCATTAACGATTAAAACCCACGACCCAATCTATTTGTTTATTTTCTTATATCCATACAATGTCACTACAATGTAAAGCCATATTTTTAATGGGGCTTCAGTTAAAGATCTTAAATGCAAATTAAAATAAATTGAGACCGTGTACAAAAGCAAAAGAAAACGACGATGTGATGATTATCGTACTTCTTGCATTACAAAATGAAGTTGATGAAAAAACTTCTTAATAAATGTTAGAACGTTTCTCACCACCCACGCGTCCATCAGCGCTACAAGCAAAACGCGTTACCGTCGTTGCGCCTTTAACAACTCCTAGTCTAGATTAAATTGCCGTTCATTTAGCAAACGTCGGAGATTGTAACGACGTTTGTTTCGCGAATGAGCGACACCTAACGATGGTGGTAAAACCGCGCGTGAAAACGGGGACCATTCCATCGTTACCAAGAAAAAGTGGCACGTAAAAACGGTATAATTGGGAATAAGATTAAATTAAGCCCCGCGGCGACGAGGTTGAAGAATTTTAAGCGGACGAATTACGGTTTAAAATGTATTTAAAAAAATGTAATATCGAGAATTACTCTTTATAGCTCTTGTAATGGTGTGCACTCAAATTGGGATGGATTTAAATATGTAAATAATTGGATAAAAAAAATCTTGAATATTAATTCCTAAATCTTGAGATTAATAATAAAATCGTACTTAAAAAAATTTGATTGTATTAAATGTGAATTGAAAATCAGTGGCAGTGATGCGGAGAGCGGCGTTTCTCAAAGTTATTGATATGCGCGTATTATTCGGTCCGCCTTAAAACCTTTATCTTTAAAGCCGCGCGCGTAAATCGGACATTTTTAATTAAATATTAACGATCGTAAAGGCGGGCGACGATTCCGGTTCAATTAGAGGGAGACCGCGACGATAAAAATCAATCCGCCGTAAAATTAATATTTATTAATTTCGGAGCCGATCCAACTTTATATTCATCCCGGTCCAATACGCGTTGTCGTCTCGTCTAAAATCAAACGCACTCCGTAAACGGCTTTTGCATTTTAATACGGTAATAAAGGCTGTTTATCTCGCCAGAAAATAATCGCTCAAAGTGACACAATCTAAGCGACGATCGGCTGTAATTGCGCTAATGCACGGCCATAAAGGCGGGCGTCGCTTCGCGTATCAATTTGACGAACATCAATAACGACGCCGGGACAGCCGGATTCTTCAGATAGCGCATCTACACGCGCCGCGAATTGTTCGCCGAGGTGCAAGTCCCAACTTGTTCGCCGAAACAATTACGACGGGCGGCGTCGTCATTGCCGTGTAACCTCTAACGATGAGTATGACTCACAAGCTAATACGACGGCGGTCGCCTTTATCATTAGGAAGATGATGGATGCTCGCGTAATTATGTTTGCCTGCTGAAAGTTTTATTTGCTCGCACGCGTTTGCCAGGACGAGTGTGGTTATCATCTGTAGTAAATCGTGCGTAATTGTAGTCCATATTTGGAGGATCGTTGAGATACCTTGATGACAACGAACACGTATTTAAACATTACGATACATTACCTTTCTAATAATCAGTTTTATATCGTTTTCTTTAACATGTTAAATGCTACGTGAATGTCGCCGTCTAAAGTTGGATTTGTAAGGTATCGATTATCATCATTCTTACCCACAACTTCCACAACAATTAAATTGTTAATGTCGATATTAAGGAGTATGTTGAATAACGAGATGGGGATGATCTTGAGAAAGGCTGTGGAAGATGTGGAATGTCGTGGTGATAATGATGATATCACTTCCGACATATTAGATCAGAAATATAGGTAACGATACTTAGAGATAGCAAGAATTGATAAGTGATAAAGCAGATGTTGAGAAACGACAGGACAGTGTTGGAAGATGTCAAAAACAATGTTGAGGGATGTCATATACACTGTTGAAGAAAACCAGAGACACTATTGGAATATATTAGAGTTGACATTTTGTCATACAAAGGAAGTTGTTACGGAAGACAATGAGATGACGTTAGGGAATTGCTCTGCGAGTGAAAAAAAAACGCCCTCAACGCATTATCAAGTATTTTTTCGCGTTGTTGTTGTTATTATCAACCACAACGCGTTGTGCGTTATAGAAAAACAACTATGACGCGATGTGTACATCTAGCAACCCAACGTGCACAATTTGCAGTGCTCACAAACTGAGCATTCGTATTCAGTCTTGTTTTATGGGTGCGTAAAACGTTTTGGTAAAACATAAAACGGTGAAAATGAAAAGTTAATCGAAAAATCTGAAGGACTTGGTCAGAATTTTCGTTATCACTGTAAAACAGAAGATTTATTTGATATGATAGAAGCTGCCCATGTAGTAACCGGACGCAAACGAAGTAGAGGTAACTGCTTAGATTTACTATAGTAGAACCCCGATTATCCGTGCTCCACGGGACCGGAAAGGGCGCGGATAATTGAAAAGCACGGATAACAGCACAGAATAAAAACAGAACTTAAGTAAGATAACTTAGAATATATTTATGTATTTTACGTCAGTTATTCTTTCAAAAAAAGTCTGTCAGTTCGTTACTCGCTTGACTAATATCATGTTATCAATTTCTTCGTCTACACTCTCATTTTCGGATAAATGAGGCTGCGTTGTACTAGGTTGACCCAAAACTTCTTCAACTATATCGTCGTTGTGATTTAGTTGTTTCTTCCTCACCAGATGCCAAGACTATGCTTTCATCTTCCTCCAGTGTCATTATATTGTAAAAAGCTTTTTAATAGTCGTATCTTTCACTCCACTCCAAGCATTTGCCACTGTGAAAATTGCATCTTTGATCGTCAACGATTTTCAAAATTTCATCGGGTCAACTTCATTCAACAAATTCATCGCTAATTCATTCCGGTAAATGCATTTCATTGTCTTAATGACACCCTGATCCATTGGTTGTGCAATTGATGTAACATTACGTGGAAGAAAAGAACAAAGAAACTTCTATCGGCAGACTTGCTTAGAATTGCTTCATTGGATGAGAGCGAGAATTGTCCAGAAGAAGAAGAGCCTTTTGAGGTACTCCTATCACAGTCAGTTTCAGTTTATAGGCACCAGACGCGTTGGCACAATACATCACTGGTATACAGTCTTTACCTTTTTTATATCCTGGTGCAATTACCTCATTACTTGCGGCCAACGTTTTAGTAAGCATTGCCCGTAGTATAGCCCAGTTTCAATCTAAACTAGAGAGCTCAACCTCATGGACCCATAAAAATAATTTACGTCTTCATAGCAGAGTTTCCAGTTTCCGGCGATCGATGAGAAATTAAAAAAAAAATTAATGAACATTTTATGGCACGGATAATCCGCAGCCTAGGTAATCCGCGCACGGATAATCGGGGTTCTATCTGTATTACTATATTCACTGGATTCTAAACTGTACCTCTATTTGGATGCCTACAGTCAATCTTTATTTTAACATTTCTTCTGAAACTTTAAGCGTGTACATTCGCGAACTAATACGTTATAACTAGTCTTATTGCTTTACTCTCTTACCTTTTCAAACTACTTAAACTACAAATGTGTGGTAAACAATTTTTTTTTCAGTTATGGAGGCCGAAATTAATAAAAAAAAATACTGCAATGTCACTAGAGTTGCAATTCAGATTTAATTATCGCGTTGTCAACAATGCCAAGGAAAGAAAAAATTATACAAAAAGAATGAATTCGATTTATATTTAATTATCAAGATCACCTGACCAAGTTTACAATTCTGAAACTACTTAAAACTGAAACTGCTGAAGAAGTCGGTTATGCCTTAATTGATATATTTTGTATGTTTGGAGCTCCATTTATTCTCCAAAGCGATAATGGGGAAGAATTTTGTAACCAAATACTCCAAAATTTAAAGGCCTAAAATTAGCACATGGGAGACCGAGTCATTCCCCCAAGCTTCTGTTGAACGATCCAATCAAGATGTGAGAGATATGTTAGCATCCTGGTTGCTAGATAATAATA
Organism: Onthophagus taurus; assembly: GCF_036711975.1. NCBI lineage: Eukaryota > Metazoa > Arthropoda > Insecta > Coleoptera > Scarabaeidae > Onthophagus > Onthophagus taurus. The sequence continues at coordinate 24,329,088 of NC_091976.1, read as the reverse complement.
CAAAAAAATGGGCGGAAGGGTTAAGGATTGTTCAAAGCAAAAAAAATCGTTCCTTTCATGAAGGAATTAAAAAAAGCCACGATTAACGAAGCCATGTTTGGTAGCTTACAACGTATTGGACTGGCAGATTCGTCACTTGAAAAGGATGTATATGAATCTTTAAATACAAAAGAGGATTTAGAAAAAGTTTTGGTTGGAATGGTTCCAGAACTTGATAAAGAAAAAGAGAGTAGCATTGATGTAATTCCATGTGAGATATGTGAAAATTATGTCTTGATTTCAGTTTATGGATATTGAACGTTGTCCATAACGCGTTGTGCATTTGCTCACAAAGCAATTTCGGTTTTTGAGTGTAACATAAACATTATTATGAGAATTGTATTGAAAATTCGAAAAGTATGTATTACTTAAGGCCAGTTTTGTTAATGATTAGAGATTTCGATAAGGTTGAACATAAAATTGTTGGAAATAATTGTTAAACCCGTTAGTAGGTGATTTCGTAGTTGATTTACATTACATCACTGGCAGTTTATTGTCGATGTAATACCATTAAAAGGCTATATATTTTTATAGCTGTCGTGGTAACGAGAGCACTTACTTCGGGAAAGTGCCGTGTGGGAATCGGTTTCGTGGCCCGTCGTTGAGAGAAGAGGGGAAAGCGATCGACCAGAGGGAGAGCAGCGTTATCAGTTTGGAGACCTTTCGGAGACGCCCATTAACTCCCCGCGTTCTTCGGGTCCGTTCCGAGAACGGCGCGGCGTTTTCAATTAGGTCCCCCCGAACGGGCGGCCTTACGACTCCCGTAAAAAAATTACGGCGGCGTTCCCGGGGCGTCCCGGCGGGACTAATTAAAATTGTGGCGTTATCCGCGCAGATAGTGGCCCGATCGTAAGTCAGATTGCCCCGTCCGGCGAATTTTACGATCCGACCGGCTCCCGCGCTTCAAAAACCGCTACGGTCCGTCATAAAATCCGTTCCTGTCGGCCCAGACCTGCTTCGCATTTTAGTTAATTTAATACAAATCCATTCCCAAACAAATTTTGTTGAATTTTCAACTAGTAATCCCATGATAAATCGTATAGAAAAAAAGTCTTATGATATTTTTATAATTGATTGAAATTTAAAGACTAGCATTTTTTTTTTATGATACAAGCATCTGAATAACAAGTAAGTTGTAGATGTGTTATTAGATAGCATATACATCCCGGGAATGATAATAACGCAAAAATTGAGCGGACAGACCATTCATCCATACCTCCCGGTACAACATTACAATATGTAGGCTCCATTAGATGGTATCGGGCGGACATCGCGATGCATTATGCATACACATGCCGTGTGTAATTCATCACGAGACCTCAAACGACACGTTCATCGGTGGGGTAACCTAAACTGTAGAACGTCTTTTTCTTTTAGTAAAGTAAATTTTGTGATGAAACACGATATTCGGAGAAAACGGCGGGCATTCTCGATTCATTTACTTATGGGAAATCGGGATGGATCAAAGGCCGAGTTAAATGGGTCTCCCTCTGCGGGTGGCGAACGGCAAAGTGATTTTTTGAACGCGACGTTCGCGGAAACGTCGGGCGTTGTCCTTTCTGCATTTTTGTATAACGGCCGCGGCATCGCGTCGCGTTCTCGGAATTCGCGTAATTGAATCTTAATGCGCGCGCTATTTATATGTGGGTTAATGAAGGTGATTTATACGCGGTTGGGAAAAGGCAGTAATATGGGTATTTAGCGCCAATTACACCAAATCCCTAACCGTTTTAATACGCAGATGTTAACTGTAAAATTTTTGCACCTGCATGAGCAATTCGACAGTAAAGTTCACGGTTTACAGCTTGAGAGGCGATTTTTAGCGAAGATATATCGATCGTTTTGATGGTCCTTTTTTGTATGTTTCAGTGCATCTCATTCGGCCAGTTTAAGATCAGATCCCATGGGATCCACGGATACTATGGCGGTTTCAGAAAATTCCACTACGGTTACGTTAGAGACGGTTTCCTCGCATAGTGGATCTCAACCAGCTTCCTGTAGAGCCCATTGCGGTAGTTTGGCGTCCTTCGATACCAGCTCCGTACTTAACAATGAGGGTAAGTTTTGATTTTAATTTTTTTCTTTAGATGGTGTTTTGGTATGTTATGTAGGAGTCCCCCTTTTGGAGGAAAATGAATTGGAGGAAGTCCAAGGCGATTCTATCTCTTTGGCGATGGAGAATAGGTCCATGACCGATAATAGCTCTTTTAAGCTCTCCACCGGATCTGATATTCACTAGTAAAGATTTTACAAACGTTACAAAATAATAGCATATCTCAGCTTTTCTAATAGTTTAAAGGATAAAGAATATATGCTTCATAGCTGGTGTACATTTGTAAAAAGTTTAAATGAATTGTTAGTCAGTGTTCGACCAAAGCTTTCGAAACGTTTAAAAGAAAATAATAATATATTGTAGTCTAGTCGATATTTTGTAATAACGTTGACTATACAAAAACTTTCTTCTCTTCTCTAAGCTGTTCTCTCCTTATCCCCTTTAACCCAGTTAAGTTTGAATATAATATTTCATCGTTATGAATTCACCTGTTTATTCACCCCACAATAACCCTACGAATATTATCGACATTATTTTCCATTCTGTACATATTATAAATAAATACATTATATAGTATTATTAAACGTTATACGGTGCCTAGTTTTATATTGTGATTTATGGATAAATTCCGTCTCTGTTCCCCTCGTCCCGTAGGTGTTTAATGCCATGCGGCGCGTGGGCGCGCGCGAGGCGCCCTCTCTTTGTGTTTAGAGAACTAAATTATAGAAAATAGACAATAAAGTGCGGACATAAATGTGGTATTGTGGTTTTATTTACGCTCGCTCAAAGACCGAACTCAACTTTGCCCACCCGCAATCCCCAACCGACCCTATTCACCTCACATTTACGCCCCGATTTAGTTTAATACTCTCCGCTTTATGTTAGTTAATGATTATGAATACAATGTGAACCAGGTATTTATCGTCGGGCGGACTCTCTGTTGGGATTATATGGTAATGATATTCGCCGTTTTCGATTCATTCGCGATTGTCCACGTTTTCTTATTGTTTTCTTCTTCGAGAATTAAAAATTGTAAATAATGCGTTATTTATTATCTTATTGATTAACTATTGAAACGGAAAATTTCTATCTAGTTAGTATTAATAATGATGTTACTTAACGATTTAGTCGTGTTACTTACGCCGTTATCGAGTTTCTCGTCTACCGTAGTAAGTTGAGTATGGTAGTTTTTATTAATTTAAGCCATGACCCGACATTAGCCGGGCCCTGCACACCTCGATTTATCAATTTTCCCGTCCAATAGGCGTCGTGCTGGTCGTGCGGCGGGCGCGTCGCGTTCGTAACGAGCAAACTGCGTAAAACTGTCGAAAAGCCGGGACCGTTTGACCCCGCTTAATCATTCATTTTGCAAAGAACGCGGCAAACAGTTAAGTTGATCGCGATAGTACCGTGCAACTCTCCCGATCGCAACGGCATTACAAATTACAAATTTAATGAACGAAAGGACGGATATACGTGTGCGAACACGTGCTGGCGTTCGTCCAAAGTTCAGGTCGGTCCCGGAACGGCTCTTTGTACCCTATCTGCCATCTTCGGCAGTTTGTTTAGGTTCCCTACCGGCGTATGTATACGCGATTCTTTTTAATGTGTAGCTGATTACGCACATACCACCCGAAGAGGCCGGGCTTTAATAACGTGCTCGTGCCTAACCTTACCTAACGAAGCCGCGGCGAAATCGGTAGCTTTGCCTATGGGAAACGTCACGAATCCGCGCGATATCGCCGTACCGATTTATTTCGTTAATTAAGTCCGTTTGTAGCCCGATGGGAACGCATATATCCGCGTCCTAATCGAGAAATGCCAACGTGATCAACCGAACGTAAACTCAAACGGTATTGCGAAGTTTACTCCTTTACACATCTTTTCCTATAAACCAACATCTACACATCCATAGTTATGTACAGCAAAAAGAAATTAACTTTACCGATTGCACCGTATTGAACAAAAATGGTGGGACTTAAAGTAATAAAATACCTCTTTTGGAAGAACTAGCATTGTAATAGGTTGATTTTCTGCGTTATATGGTTGGCTGATTGGCTGATTGGGTTGAGTTGTCTATAACCTATACAATAGACTTTCTAAAAATATCTGTTAGCGTTCAAGTGTATAATTTCTTATACTTACAATATTCTTTTTTTTTAATTGTGCTATATATTTGATATTTTAACTTGTATCTTACCTAGATATTCCAAAAATGGATAGATAAATTAATTATAAATAAATTTATAAGTTCCATTTTGGTCACACTGGCAATTAATCAAATCCACCTGACAACAACTATATAAATGTTAAGTAACTAATAGTTTTAGTACCACTCCTATCTTTTCACACGTCTTCTGCTGGTATTCTTACTTTAACCATTCTCTTCCCCAATATGGTATGGTAACCACTTTTTTATGTAAAAAATAACCAAATGTAAATTTAACTTAAGATGCAATATACAAAAATATATTTCCATAGGAACCAGTTCTTACCTACTTACTTTGTCCCACATCAAATATAACATGTCAATATAATTTGACAACAATCTAGCGCTGAATAACAAATAAAACTAGACTAACACCAGCACTTAGTTCTAACCAGTGTTGTTAAATACCCGGGTATTTATTTTCAAGGGTAAATTTCCTGGATATATACCCGGGGGTATTTACCCAAGATGAGTATTTAGAGATATTTATAAAATTTAATTTAAATTGAATTGTTGGCAGTTTTGCAAGCACTTCAAGAATGCAAAGTTGATTAACCAAACTTGTTTATAACATGTACAAGAATGCTACAATGACGACAAAATTGCATAAATGTACTGAAGAGAGTACAAGACCATATATCTGCTATTGTACAGACAAAAGCGCATTTTGACAAAACAAGTTTAATATCTGTGATCATCTGACCGGAACTGTCAAAACTTATTGAAACATCAAAAATACAAACTACGAATTATTTTGCATAGTTTAAATTTTGAAATAGTAAAGCGATGGGATGGGAAATAAGAATCAATCGAACTTTGTTAATCTTATGTTAAGTATATAACTAATACACGTATGATGATAAATGTTAGGTATAAGAAAACTAAAAAATTGTTATTTTACTTACTATTGAAAGTACTGGAAGTAGATAAACTACTTGGAGTAAACAAACAGTTCTTCAAGTACTTCTTATGTCAAACAACTAACAAATATCCAGTACATTTTAATCTAAATACTGAAAGTACAAGTACCTACAATTTGAAAGTACTGGCAGTAAACTACTTAAAGTAAAAAAGTACTGAATACTTTACTTGCAGTACATTTTTACTGCAAGTAGCTCAACTCTGGATGTAATACGCCGTTTGTTATGGTGTTGTGCAGAAGACATGATGAACAACAATGAATCATTGAAATTTATTGATGTTTTCATGACTTATTTGTGGAATAATTTGTAGGTAATTTATAAAATGAGTATGTTGTTTTTTAAAAATGAAATTCTTGCGCGTCTTTATCTTATGATCAGGGCGTCATTAGCATTTATAAGTAACGATCGCCGACAAAGGTCCGAGCGCATAATTAAAAGGCCCTTCTTATCTCGTCTCCGGTCGAAAGCTTGGCGTCCGTCGGCTGTCCTCGTCGCGTAAAAAACAGCCAACGTGGAATGACAAAATCGGAGAATTTGAAACGCGCTACTGTTGGGAGTGTTTATAACTCACGCTATCTTACACGAGGCCTTACGGCTTGTACACCCGCTTATCTGACCTATGCGGTCCTACCGAATGCCTGCGTTTCGTTGGCCGTCGAGAAGAGGCGACAATTTCCCATTTCGACTTAATGGCATTATTCTATCTCTGTTGTAAAAAAGAGGGATTTTATCGAATTGAATGAATGGTCGGCAGGTTGGGTTTACCTCAGCCGTCGATACAATCTGGAATGTCGAGAGAAACAAGTCGGAGGTACGGGTAAGACTGCGGTAATATTTCAATATTTGGTGTTTTTCTTGTATTTCGGATTGTAAAGTTAGGGAGTGGCAAAAAACAGGGTTAAAAGAATCGCGGCCGACGAAGAATAACCGTTGGTAATAAGGTTAATAAGAATTCGCCCCGCGGCAGTAACCATAAATAAGTCGGAACGGGCATATTTCTTCGCCGGGCCGGGTGAAGAGCCGTCCATAAAATTATACTTGCGCGTACCACCTTTTTATCGAAATTTATGCGTCTAAGAGGACCGAACATTAAAAATCTTTTTGTATCGGCTACTTGATTATGCTTTATCGCCGGCGCTGTCACAATATTACACAGTCGAAAGAAATCTTACATAAAATCCAATCGGCCAACAATATCTTCGACTCGCATCCCGTTAAATTGCACTCACTCCTCTATTCGACCCGCTTTATTATACGTGACGGTGTCGGCGTGAAGGAAATATTAGCTCCCGATGGAATTGCCGACACACACATAGCTTATGTATTTATATATCGGCCTTTCTATATTCCGTTGACTCGCGCGCACGGGCGGCCGTTCTTCACGGGCTTTTATCTGAAATTGGTCGGCGGCAACCCTACAAAAAAGAGCGGATTCCGAACGGCGTGGAAAAGATAAAAAGGCGGCGACCATATAACGTGAAATTTATGAATTAAAAACTTTTAATTTATAACCCCTCACAGATAACACTCCCGTTCATTATCCCCGCCCGTTTCACATGAAAAACTACCCGCTGCTGAAACGACCCCATATAATGTAATGGCTGAGCTTTAAGAATATTAAACATCATCGCCCGAAGGCATTCTGAAATTCTACACCAAACTCAATCAAATTCCAACACGTCCAGAAATTTCAAGATAATTATGAAACATTTTAAGTCACATGTTTTTACTCTTTCCAAGAAATCTTAATTTATAAATCTTAGATCGTTATCTATCATCGACCCCATAAAAAATAATGGCCAAGTTTAAAGAATATTAAATATCATCGCCTAAAGCAACGGAAATTGTACACCAAATGTGATTGGATCATCATTGATAATCATCACTAATCATTATTATGCATATTTCAAGTAATTAAGATAATAAAGTTATTTAAAATTTCCTTGGTGATGATAATTAGTAATAAAAGTGAAAATCAAAGCTTTGTTTGTTCCACACTGATAAATAGTAGTAATTAAAGACTGTTAAATTGATATTCTGCTTAACTCTTTAACTGACGAAGATAATGAGGCTCTGTGGTCGTTTCGAATTCTTTTCATATCACGTAATTAACATGCTCATAATACTCGGGGGAAAATCGTTGATTCGGAGACCAATTTTTCTTGTGGTCGCCGATCGCAGATGGAGACGTAGCGTGGGACCCTGCAGTCTCTGACGAAGCTGATTAGCGTAAAATTCCTCTAGGGAATTTCGAGCTTTTTCTTCACCAGCGTATTTCTTTTTTGCATACTGTTGAATTTTAATTATTTCATTACGTAAATCTCGTCCTGTTTTTTCGTTAATGTTAAAGTTATTTTAACGAACTGTTATAAAAGAATAATCATGTTAATAAAATAAATTGGCTTTTAATTGAAGCAAAGATTTCGTCGATATTCCAAGAGTAGAAGTTACGCCGAGAGATGGGCAATTACGATCGGAAGCTGTAAATTATTAAATCGCTACCGTTTGCCAGAGCAGTGTTCTGGTTATAAATTATTATAGATCGTAATTAATGCTGTAGTTTGCGTACGTAAGCGTGAGTTATACGATAGTTTCGACAGGTATTTACGTGCATTTCGGGCTAATTAAAAAAGGAACATTGGAAAACGGCTAAAGAAGAGCCGGTTGTGCTTCCCGGAACGAGAAAAAAGCTTGCCAAGGGTTTATTTATGTCTTTGTAACACGCGCTTTTACAAGCTCGCGTGTTTGCAGTTCCATAATTAAAGTAATGAGCATCTTAGGTATTTCGGTGTATGCTTAAAAATTACGAATTTCGAGTTAATCTTTAACTAAATTAAACTGTTGAGTTACCTATTTTAAGATAGTGCCGACTTGTTATTGCTCGTCGCAATCCAGTTTGTAATTTATAGCGTCCAATTTGACCATCATGCTACCGTGTTGTAGTATAAAACCGCGTTTGCGTTAATTGCACCTATAAATTCGCTCTTAATCAGTGTGTTTTCGTTACAGGCGATTATTCAATCGTTAAATCACAACTAATACTAAGAGCTAGCTTGTGTCGGCCGATTGAGCTGTTCTTGTAGTACGCTCTACTGCGCCCGACGTCCCCTTTACCACACGAAGACTTACGCCAGCCGCACACTTTGAAGTAATTGAACCTAATGAGCCTCTTTGGGATTCCGCAGGGTAACGAGGCGACGACGCGAGAACTTATTACGAACTCATTGTGCGTTTCTCGGCCACCAATTACCACCATCGGCTGAACGTCAAAATTAGTTATCTGCAGAAAAGGAAAATTAATAGCGACACCCGATGCATAAATAAGCGGTGATAAGAATCGCTGACGGAAAAGTTGGTTCGAAAATTAATTAAATAGGTTAACCAACACGTCGGAACGACGATACGATGGGGTTTTCACCGAAAGAAACCGTTAATCATCGCATCCGGTGTGCAATAATCAATTAAAAATATCGCTAATAAGTTATCGAAATCATATCACGTCGATGAATCTGCTCAAGTGTAAAAGCCTTCCCGTTACATACATAAATTTATTTTCTATTACCTTTAGAGGTAAAATATTTATTCGGACCAAGACGATGTCATTAACCCTTACAAAGAAATAAAAAGTATCGAAATTTTCGGCGTGGTAATAAAACACCGTTCGCCGGTTGTCAACGCGAGAAATATGAATGTTTCTGTGGCGAGGAGATGAAAAATGTCGCCGAAATGGATAGCGTCGGACGTGCAAAAAGCGTCGAAAAAGCGGGGACCCCGCGATTGTGGTTTCAATTTGCGCGCTATTTTATTCAATTCCACGGCATGCAGTGCAACAATTCATCGTAACAAGGAACCCCATAATTCACGCCGCCGGGCGACAGCGCCGTAGACGGACCACCCGTATTTCACGCGCTCCCCGCCTTAATGAGCCTTATGAAGACACCACGTTTCTTCTTCTTCTTCTCCTTTCTTCCTCTTCATCTTCTACGTCTTCTGGTTCTTCTCCCGTTACCCGAGTTTGGCGCACGCCTACCGCTCTCGGCGAACTTCTCCTGTGGGAACGATGGCGCCTCTTAAATAATGCAAACGATAACAAAATACGTGTCCGCGGCCTCTCTTTGACCCGTTATTACCATCGACGTTACGGGTTTATCGTAGGTGGTCTTGCGGATCGCGACCTGTTCTAACCCCCGTCTTAATGTGCGGTCTTTATTTCAACGGCACCTTCGAAGCGACGACGTCGTCGGTCAGATCTCTTCTTGCTTTTCTACGCCCCGAGCCACGTGAACTCGCGACAGGATCAGATTACGACCGACCTAGCATCTCTACCGAGCCATCTAGTTGAATGTGTTAACAAATTGTGACGTTAGGGAAACACGTGCTTTGGATTGTGTTACCTAGTTATATGATGACTTATTAACAACTAGGGATGTTACGGATCTTCGCTTCGACTCCGAAAGGTCGGAATTTCCGATTGATTTTACAAATCCGACTGCGACTTCGGCTCCGATAATTTTGAATCGGAGTTATAACGAAGATCGAAATGTAGCAGTGTATAAGATTCGACGTATCTCGCACGTTTTTTTTACTAAAAAAATGCTTTAACGTAAAGTAATTTTTATTACGTTATAAACTCTTTGGCAGCATTGTGCGTCTACGTTAACGTTGGCTTGTTATTTCGTTTTCTTTTTCGATCGATTTCGGGGAATCTGCGTGTATTGTGCAGTTGTATTTTGTTTTTTCATTTGTGTATTAGTCTAAGCTCGTCGCGCATCGAGCCTTTAAGTATTCTAAATAATAACTTTTGAGTTAAGTATTATTGAAGTAATAGTTTTTTATAGACTTAATAATGAAGCCTAAAACGAGTGTTATATGGAACTACTTCAATGAAGTAGACGCAAATTCAGCAACGTGTAAGATTTGTGAAAAAACCTATTTAAGAAAAGGAGGTACAACTACTTCGTTAAAAGGTTATTCGTTGCATATTAATGAATACGAAGAATTTAATGCATTCTTCAGTGCTCGAAACTGAAAAAAGCAGCCCTCGACTGCATCCCCACTTCAAGAAGACAAAAAACAAATGAGTCTCAAAGACGCTTTGATGAAAAATCAAAAATGAGTTTCTTCAAATCCTAAATCAGTGGAAATTGATAATTTGATCTCTTAGATGATTGCTCTACAATTACAGGAATACAATTTTGTGGAAGGTGTCGGATTTCGACAACTGGTGCAATTCATCGTGCCGAATTATCAGTTAATGGGAAGACAGTTTTTTACGTCATTTATTTGTGATGAGTTGTATCCTAAGCTTTCATTTAACCGATTCATTTACCACCGATGTTTGGACTGAACCCAGTTCCAATGTTTCCTTATTGAGTTTGATAGCGCATAACTGAAGATTTTAAGAGAATAAAACTTGTTTTGAAATGTCACCCTTTTGATGGCCGACATACAGGAGATGTAATTCAGGAAAAATTTAATGAGATGCTTTAAGAATGGCAATTAACGTCTGACAAAATCCACTGTTCCCATAATTTCATTCGTGATTGTGAGTCAAATATGATACGTGCAATGAATCTAGCTGATACCCCTGATGTCAGTTGTACCGTACATCAATTACAACTTTGTGTGAAAACTATGTTAGATTCTGATGAAGAAATCAAAAATTTTATAACGAATTTGTACGCATTTTAATCATTCTCTAATTGCTCAAACGGAACTAAACAAAATACGGAACAACTCAACCAAACGGCTTTAGGCATTGTACAAGAGTGTAGCACGCGGTAAAAAGCTTACATAATTTAATTTAATTGAGAATTAAATTCCATATTCTTTTACTTTTATTTACAGGTGGAATAGCACTTTCTAAATGCTGGAACGAATGATTAAAATAAAGGATTCGTTGTGCCTTTATGCTGGTAAACATAGTCAAATAACTATGCAGGGATATCCCACAAATATCTCCTGCAGAATGGCTGTATCTCAACAAATTAGTGTCTATTCTTCAACCATTTGAAGAAGTTACCAGAAACATGAGTGATAATAATACTAGCATTTCATCGGTATTTCCACTTATACACATTCTAAAACATACATTAAAACTGGAAGAGTGTAAACCAGATACCTCTACAACTATTGAATTCAAGATTTGATGACCTTCCCTTTAATAACTTCTTTGCAATAGCAACATACTTAGATCCTCGTTACCAATGAAATTTTTTTAATGAAGTGACTAAAGAAAATTTGGAGTCTGAATTAATGAGTTTGTTAGACAACATGGATAACTCTGCAGCAAATTAAGCGGGAGACAATAGTGCTGATGCTCCTGCAAAAAACGAGTAAGGTTCCAATCGCCATCAGCGGATGTACCTAACAATAATGTCCAGCAACTATATTGATGAGTAGCGATGATCATCTCTCTTTTACTCCGCTTCCGACTCCTGCTCCGACTCCGGCTCTGAATCCGGCTCCGATTCCGACTCCGATAAATCAAATCTAAAAACTCCGGTTCCGGCAAACTCACCTCCGTAACATCCCTATTAACAACTATATCATAGCAAGTATCAATTTCAGCTTACTTCAGCAAAGTAAATAATATAAAGTAAATGGCAGAAAAATTTAATCCGTTATAAATGCGACGATCGCGAATATGAAGTAGGCATTTCCTGCCGACGCAATTAGTTGACGTTCTTTCGTGGATTCCTTACAGTTACCGATCAATCAACCATTCCTAGAGATTCTTGGAATCGGTGGTAAAAAACGATTCACTTACGAACCGGTGCGATTATTGCCTTTGAGGGCGGCCGATCTGGCCTTACTTCTTTTAAGCTGGAGTCGGATACTTAGAGTCATTGGTGACTTCGGTAACTGCCAGTTCTTCAAAACTGGAATAGCGCATGATTAATTTGAGTAAAAGGGGGTATAAGAAGAGAACCGGAATGTCATGATTGACAGTCGGTAATATTGCGACCGCGCCGGTGTGTGGTCAAACACGGTAGGTAATATGGGGCCGCGCGGACGGCGGCATTCCGCCAATAGTTACACGCACTGCGATCGGCCCCGCTCTTTTTTTCCAAGCCCGCCTTTGTGCGCGTCCCTCTTTTTTCCGACCTGGCTGTTCCGCATTTAATGGTAATCGATTCCGTTTATTCGGGCCACTATTCCCTTACTGGTAATTAGAACTCGTTTTTCCTGCTCGCCGAATCGGTCGCATACCGGCCACATCTCTCTAAGACGCCTATCGAAGATGCGTTAATGTTCAAGAAGACGACGACAATGTCGAAGAAGAAGACTACAAAACGGAGCTGTCGCTAATAATACTTACTAAGAGTCGCTTTGTCGGTATAAATGAGTTATGTAAGGGACACAGCTGGGAAATCTCGCACCGGTCGCGGTTAGTTTTGCAATTTAAATTAATAAGGTTGTGGGTGTAGAGAAGCTTCAACGGCTCCTAATACAGATTTTCGATTGTGACGAGTCGTTTTGCAAGAGAAAGGAGGTGATTCATTCATCAAACAAAGTTGCTTTGTGTCGAAAACGTTTTCATTGTTCGTTTTAGTGCATGCAAAATGTTTTGATATGACTTGTTCAATAATAAAGTAAAATGGGACGAATAAAATATATTTCTTAAAGGATTGAAGAGACGTTAAACGTTCGAAGATCGGTTTTGCTACCGGAGCAGTCGGTATTAGCGGTCGAATCGATCTGGTCGATCGGCAGTCGAGAGGAAAAGAAACAACAAGTGGAGGAATTGTCCGCCTGACCTTCTGGTACGTGGCCGGCCTGCAAACCGGCGCTCTTTAGGGACGACGACGAGGGCATTGTGCACTCCACTTCTTGCCGGAGCCCCGAGCAGTTCCTGTCACACATATATTTCAATAGATTAAAGGCGAGTGCCTCATTCCCGCGGACCCTTTTGTATCCCCCGCAGGTTTTTCTTCTCTACCTACCACTCCTTACATAATAATCGTCTGGTATTAAAGGGGTAAAATAGTAAGAAGTACGTGGAAGTGGGACCGTGGTCTCTTTTGCTGGCAACAAAAGAGAGAAAATGTCAGCTCGGTGAGTAACATTCCCGGCGGCTCGTGATCGGCTTCGGAAATTGCCGATACCGCCGCGGTTGGGTCCGTTTTTGAGACAGGTTTCGTGAGAAAATCTCGCGATTGCGACGGTCGTCCGCGGATCCGATCCGAGCAGGAATAGGTCTTGGTCGATTCCTGCTACCGTTAAAGCATAAAAAAGCGCGTGTTTGCGCTATCGATCGAAAGAACGTTGCAGGGCTGCGAACGATTCTTCTGCATTGCTTTGCTTAATAAAATAAGAGTCACCCTTCGTATTCGCATTCATTTCTTCGTATTCATTCTTTCGTATCAGTCGACCACCGAAGTAAGCGAGTTCATCAACCCAGCAATTTGTTTCAACGACTCCACTCTGAGTTACGATTATTAGGACTTCACACGGACATATCTCATAATTACAACGCGCAATAAACGGGGACACGTCGACTGTTTATAGAAAAAACAATGCGCCCGCCAATTAACGATTATTGTTATTAGCGGTTATTTATTGTCGATATGTGGGAAATATGAACGAGCCTCTCCAAACAAGGTCTCGCACCATATTTAATTAGCACGTCGATAATTTGTTGTCATCTATTGCTCGCGAAAGAATGTCGAATGAAAGGCGAGAGACGCGACATTTTTCTTCATCGTTTTTCTTCCATAACCTTTCTCGGAACTACCGAAAGAATCTCCGAAGGTGTTATTCCCGCATAATTAAGATTAAAACGTTCCCTAGACACCTGTAATTTCCGGAGAAAATACACCCGCGGGCCTCGATGGCGTTTTCGACGAAATTCTCATAAATCTTTCGACAACCTTTCAAATTGCCAACAAGGATTTCCCTCTCAATAAAAAAACTCCCCTGATGCAGTGGCGTTCTTTAATCATAATAAAAAAGCGAAATCGTTATCAAACTTTTAAATTACCAAAATACAACTTTATAATTGCAATTTTAATAACGAAATTTTCAAGTATTTAAATTTTTAATTAATTAATTATAGTGAGATTTTGGTTAAGAAGTAGTACGCCACTGATGAGCCCTTCGCTTTTCGGCGGAATAAAAACCGATTAACGATAACCTGCCCTGTATTTAAGCTACTGACATTAAGATTCATAAATCAGTCACATAAAGTATGCAAAACGGCCAATTCATTTAGTTAATTTATACGAGGTGCCTCGATGCCCCCTAATTATCGTTTGGTAATGCGGCGTCGAGTACCTCGAAAAGAAACCAAGCATAAATTAGGATTTAAAGGAATTTGCATTGAACGCGTATTTTCATTTCATCAAATTGAAGAAAAATATAAAATAATAATAATCATTTATTGATTTGAAAACCTAATTTTTTTAATTAATTCTAAGTAACTAAATTATTAACAAAACAGGTTATTCAAATCAGGGTATTTTTCACTATGTTCAGGGTTGTTATGACCCTGATGAAGTGTTCTACTAAAGCCCCTGTATATGTAACAACAAGAAAAACACCAAAAACTAAAAACAACGAAAGAAAATCGACGAAAATTTATATATACTGCTATGAATATGCTTTATTTCTATACCACATCTAAAACTAGAATCTTTTAGCATTAATTTAAGATATATATCATTTCCTAATTCCTCCAAATATGGTTCAGATGAATTTTTGCAATTTCCACTTTTTTTAAACACAACCCAAATTAACAGATTTCCTTCTACATCTTTTTTCTGAAAACTTCTTATATCATACTCCATTATTTCTATACCACGTCAAAAACTAGAATCTTTTAACATTAATTTAAGATATATATCATTTCATAACTCCTCAACATAGGGTTCAGGTGAATTTTTGAAATTTTCACTTTTTTCTAACAACCCATATTTATAGATGTTCATATACGTCTTTTTTTCTTAAAACTTTTTATATCATACCCCATTATTTCACATCTAAAACTAGAATCTTTTAGCATTAATTTAAGATATATATCACTTCTTAACTTCTCCAAATACGGTTCAGGTGAATTTTTTAAATTTGCACTTTTTCTAACATATCCTAAATTAACAGATTTCCTTCTACATCTCTTTTCTGAAAACTTTTTATATCATACCCCATTATTTCTATACCACTTCTAAAATTAGAATCTTTTAGCATTAATTTAAGATATATATCACTTCCGAACTCCTCCAAATACGGTTCAGGTGAATTTTTTAAATTTTCACTTATTCTAACACAACCCAACTTAACAGATTTCCGTCTACATCTCTTTTCTGAAACCGTTTTAAATCATACCCTATTATTTCTATACCACATCAAAAACTAGAATCTTTTAACATTAATTTAAGATATATATCATTTCCTAACTCCTCAACATAGGGTTCAGGTGAATTTTTGAAATTTTCACTTTTTTCTAACAACCCATATTTCTAGATGTCCATATACGTCTTTTTTTCTTAAAACTTTTTATATCATACCCCATTATTTCTATACTACATCAAAAACTAGAATCTATTAGCACTAATTTAAGATATATATCACTTCCTAACTCCTCCGAATACGGTTCAGGTAAATTTTTTAAATTTTCACTTTTTCTAACATAACCTAAATTGATAGATTCTTCTACATCTTTTTTCTGAAAACTTTTTATATCATACCGCTTTATTTCTATACCACATCTAAAACTAGAATCTTTTAGCATTAATTTAAAATATATATCACTTCTTAACTCCTCCAAATAGGATTCAGGTGAATTTTTTAAATTTTCACTTTTTCTAACATAACCTAAATTAACAGATTTCCGTCTAGATCTTTTTTCTGAAAACTTATTATATCATACCCCATTATTTCTATACCATATCTAAAACTAGAATCTTTTAGCATTAATTTAAGATATATATCATTTCCTAATTCCTCCAAATGTATGGCCCAGGTGAATTTTTGAAATTTTCACTTCACTTTTTTTAAACAGCCCAAATTAACAGGTTTTCTTTTACATCTTTTTTCTGAAAACTTTTTATATCATACCGCATTATTTCTATAGCACATCAAAAACTAGAATCTTTTAGCATTAATTTAAGGTATATATTATTTCCTAATTCCTCCAAATATGGTTCAAGTGAATTTTTGAAATTTTCACTTTTTCTAACATAACCTAAATTGACAGATATTCTTCTACATCTTTTTTCTGAAAACTTTTTATATCATACCCCTTTATTTCTATGTCACATCTAAAACTAGCAGTATACACTAATCTAGATAATATATGTGTAAACAGAAACAAACCTCGAAATCAGCGGATTTAGACAATCCACGACTCTATGAAAAACAGCGTTTGAATAACTGAGAATTATGATTTGAAATAGTAAGAAGGTTATGGCTACGAATGTTAACCTCATGAGCTTCTATTCTTACAATTAGTTGTAACCGTTCATACAAGTACACCGGGACATCACTCTTCAGGATTTGATAAAAGAACATAGTGACGAACTCTGACCGGCGCATGCTTATTGAATAACGACATCGCAGATACATGAACAACATATCATCCATCATATACCAGGGGATTGACTACAGGTCACTTAGAAATTGCTCTTCATTAAATGTAGCAAAGCACCAATTCGCTCTTATTTTTTTTAGGAATAGATCGATAAATTAACTTGTTGATTATTAATTAAAATTTAATTCATATTATTTATAAGTAAAAGGTTAAGTTTTGGCAACCTATAAAGTAATAAATATCCGTTACGAAAGATTTATTAATACACGCAAGTAAATTTATTATTATTTTATTCGTTCTTTATGTCCGGTACGAGATAAGAAGCGACCAGCAGATTGTACCCGAATTATGTCAAGGAACAACCGTGTCGTGCGATAGGATCTTGGCGATTTATCTTCTGCAGATGTGTAAACGCCACGTAGCTGGCCCGGTTGGTATCGCGTTTTTCAAATAACCTTTTATTTCGGTAATTAAGTTTTAAAAGAATCAATTAGCGGCGTTTCTCCGCAGGAACGATCGATTATATTATAGCATTACGAGGTAAGAAATCGGGCCAATCTGGAACCAATGTGGTCCGGATTTTAAGCGAGAAACGCGTTCGATTCGAAAGTATTAAACAGCGGGGTACCGTTTTTTTGCAATATTATTGCTCAGATAAGGGATTATTTATGTCCGGCTCAATTAGATACCCTAATTTAAATTAATAAGTTGTAGCGGTTCGCGAAATCTGAACCGGACCGAAAAGTTCCAAGTTAATAAAACGTAAGCGCAAGGGTGTTGCGCGAGAAAGGATGAAGAATGCGTTAATACTACGGAGGCCGCTCAAAATTAATCTTGTTTATATTTCGTGTCTCCGCGGCTTGATTTGATTACACGTTTCGTTACGAAACCGATACGCTAAAAAATAGTCCCCCATAATTAACCCAATTATTCGGATCCTGGAACAAATTTGATAAATTGAACCCGCCTCTCGCGACGCCCCTACCACGTCGTACCAGATCTTGAGTAATGGTGAGTATCTGCCGTTAAGCTCGATCATTACATTCGCTTTTTATTATTATTAATCGCACCTTCCCGAAACTTACAATTAAACGCACTATACTATACCATGAATTTCATATAATTCGCAATATATGATTGCAGTAACCATAGTCAAGAGACTACTATATAATAGGTGTTGGGTAGTTTTGCAAAGGAAAAGTTTTGCTTGGAAAAAGGAGTGCTAGTGCAAAACTAGAACTAACACTAGACCTAGATCTAGAAACATTCGGATTTAGCCGCACGTCTTTCAAGACGGCTAAACCCGAATGATTCTACTTCTAGGTCTCGATGAAAAGTTCTAGTGATAGTGCTAGTGCAAAACTAGAAGAGAACTAGAATAAAGAGTAATAATTAGAATAAAGAGAACTAGAAACCCGAAACTTTCTAGGTCTATGTATGTATTTTCATCTACTCCTGTGGAACCACAATGGGTGAGGTATTTCCTTGAAAATGTGAATGTAGCCGGTAATAGTCCGTGCAGCATTCTAATAGAGGTGTGTTTGTCAACGCCTCCCTCCAAAGTGCTGCACTTCCTCCGGTTTCCTCTTCCTTGAAAAGTCCTACTTCCCGTAGTTGCAACATGGTAACATGGTAATCAGCTCCACCTCCTGAATATATAAATGTAGAGGTGGCAAGTTTAACATGTTTTCCATGGCCGCAGTGGGGGTCGTCCTCATGGCACCTGTAACATACATATACGCAAGTCTCTGTATTCTATTTAGTGCGGTAGTGGTGGTAACCTGTAAGGATTTTGACCACCATACTACTGCACCATAAGTGAGTATAGGTCGTATCACAGCCGTGTAGATCCAGTGGGCAGATTTGGGTGACAAACCCCATATCTTTCCAATCGCCCTTCGGCACTGTCCAAATGCGACACTAGCTTTCTTTACTCTATTATATAGGTGTGACTTCCACGATAGTTTGCTATCCAGAGTGATACCCAGATATTTAACCTCTTTAGACAAACTCAGTGGGCATTTTCCGAACAAGGGCACTAGAAAATTACCAATTTTTCGCAACCGTGTGAAAAGGATTAAATCGGTGTTATTGGGGTTAACTGACAATTTCTGCCTTCCACACCATTTCTCGACTATATTGATAGCCTCTGGTACCCTGCCAAATAACACCCCCACATGTTTTCCCCTGATAGTTAGATCATCAGCATAGCCGACGGTAAAGAATTTGGCCTCTTTGAGGCGTTCAATAGCGCTGTCTAGAATGAGGTTCCATAGAAGTGGTGAAAGAACACCTCCTTGAGGACATCCTCGCGTTACAGCCTTTTTATGGGTGGCGTTGCCAGCCCTTAGCTTGACGATTCTTTGTCTGAGGGAGTTCTCTATTCAGCCACAGAGTATACTCAGCCAAAGCCTCGTTAATAATCAATGGCGCCGTCTATATCTATGAATACTCCCAAGGCGGGCTCTTTAGAGTCCAACGCCCTCCCAACAAAACTGGTCACACTGTGAAGAGCTGTCAGTGTGGACTTGCCTTGGGTGTACGCATGTTGATTAGAATCTAAGGGTTTATCGACAAGACAAACATCCGTTATGTAACGATCGCACAGACTCTCTAAGGTTTTTAATAAAAATGAGAAGAGACTGATTGGTCTAAAAGACTTCGGAAGGAAGTAGTTTTGCTTACTCGGTTTAGGTATGAAGTTCATCAAAACCTCACGCCAACAACTGGGAATGTAGCGAAACGCCAATCATTCCTGAAAGATGTTCCTTAGGTGAGGTATCAATTCTTCCAATCCTCACTGCGGCAGGGCGAGTACGATGCCATCAGCTCCAGGAGCTTGTTAAAAGCTGTTTATTGCCCACCTCATTTTATCCTGCGTGCTGATCTTCTCAGCTAACAGCCAGTCTTCTGCAGTCGATGTCTCCATGAGCTACTATAGAGTCTACCGAACCTGAAAAATGCACATTCATTAGAAGCTACAAGCTTTGTAGAAGGTTGTCGGTATACCAACCGTCATCCTTCTGCAATAAACCTATTCGCCGGTCCGGGTCTGAGGCCAGAATCCTTTTAAGACGAGAGAGTTCGTTCCGAGAGGTTCTTTCGACGAACACTTTTTTTAAATTCCGATAGTTTCGTAGTTCTAAGTGTAGTGTTAGTTCTAGTTTTGATTCAATAAAAATGTGCAACACAGTGATATCTAATGTTAACTAGCGCTACCTACCACCGTCACTAGAACTAACATTAAACTTAGAACTAGAAACATTCAGGTTTAGCCGTCTTAAGAGACGCAGGGCTAAACGGAATGTTTCTAGTTCTAGAGTTCTAGGTCTAGTGTTAGTTATAGTGCTAGTGTTAGTCTAGTTTTATTTGTTATTCAGCATTAGATTATTGTATATTGTATCTTAAGTGAAATTCATTGTATAATGTCGATTTACGATCGCGTATCGTGTTCTTCGACGGGCCTGAGAACGACTCGATCGAAAAGAGACAATCGCGGAAAGAAAAGACACAATCGTGGAAAGCGGAACAATTATGGAAGAGGACGAATTTATCGTTTTCCGCGACCCGCGTGGAACAATTTTATCGCAAGACGTTGAGCCGTCGCGCAGATAACGCCGCGCTTTTATTGCCCGCTATCCATCGTGTCCTTCCGGTTTTGGAATGCTCTCGGGTTCGCCGAGACGCTCACACCTGCGTGCGCCCGTTATGGCTCTGCCTGGTTTATGTCTCAGCGTGAGATGGCTTCTGCGAGGGTTTCCTTTCGTACCTACGCTTCCAGATTAACAGCCACTGGAGGCATGTACTACTCGGCTGGCGATCGAATTGGTCACCGAACGTCAAGGCGCGAGAGATTGACTTTCAAACGGCTCCTCGGAATGTCTTAATTGAATGGCCCGCTTTACTTGCATACCATAACATTAGAAATAAAGAACGAACCATAAAAAAGACGAAATAATAAGGAAGTTGATCGAAATGATAGTATTACTTATTAATAAAAAAAGACAAATCCCTTTAATCAAGTGATCCGATCGGGAGTGGAAGGACGACAAATGAAATCTCGATCACTTAATAGCCGATAAAATAATCGGCGGCGCTGCGAGCGAGAAAAAGAGGGCAGAAGAGACGAACGGATAAAGCATAAATGAAAACTGGTCGCCGGATAAGGCGATAAATTCCGGATCGGTCCGAGTCCGACGCGCAATGGGGCCCTGGCGTTACAAAGGCAACCGCGACGGCCCTAAATAACGTTAAACTTGTAACGGTAATTATCCCGTGCGATTTATTCGACGCCGCGGCGTATATTTACACGCCGCGCCACCTTCGCACAAAATGACTATGGCCACCACACCGCGTCCCATTCAATGAGAAAGCTCAAGACGGTAATTATCCAGTGAGTTAACTCCTCGCCCATGGTTTCAAGTTACCCGTACACCCTTACCTTATCGTAAATTTCACTTCAATTTACCTGCTATACTCTTTACAGTGTACTGATGAAATTTAAAACCTAAAAGTAAATTAAAAACCAAAAATAAAAGTCATCAACCCATATAGGAATTATTAAAAAATCAAGTGTCAAAAGATATAACGTAAATTAAATTAAGGAAAAAGAAAAGTTAAAAGTCTCAAAGAATTTCAACGTTCTTGTATTGGAAGGTGTAAAAGAAGGTGTACACTTCGCCAGAATAACCAACGTTCTTGCGAGAAAGTGCGGCCGCCCTGTTTTCGTTTCGTCACATATATCGGCATTATGATAATACCCGGGACGAAACCGCGTCGTCCAAAAATGGGCACCAGTTGACCTACCGGTTCGTTACGGCATCTTGAGCGGTGCGTACAATTCACACGTTCGCAGCAACCGTTTCTTGTAAGTACGCAAAACCGAACTTTACGTACTTACGGTTTATACATTGACGCGTCGTAAACATCTTTTAGTGTATCTACATAGATCTGGGTAGGTTTATTTTTATACGCGTGTATGTATGGGTGGCGTAAAAAATCGCGCGATGATTACTCACGTAAAAAATAAGCTTTGCCTTTCCCTGCCCAAACTTTAATTGCTCAATTACGTTGCGTGACAGCTGGTAAATTGGCAATTTAGCCAAGTTCTTTGATACAGTTAGCTGTTTGCTTGATAAAATGTTGTTTATAAATCAAAACTTAAAGTTTTTTGTGATAAATCATCCTATTTGATTTAAGATTATATAAAGTAATATTTTATTATTGTGTATTTATCCCAACTAGAGTTGGGTTGGACTACCACACAAGCACGACAAATACCACTGTGGCCCTCTAATTAACTCCTAAAACAAGGAACGATTAGTTGAGATTAGATAATATATACTTGTGTATGCTTACAACTCTACAAGCTTATAGATTTACACTTCTTCAGCGTTATTAAGCTTTCAAGCGTTATTATAGGTTGGGTTGGATTGGGTTAACCCAGAACAAGTGAAGAAAAAAGCGGAGTACTGCATAATGATGTTAAAAAAGACCTTAAATGACATAGGCCTCCAATTGACACCAGAAAAGACGGAAGTGGTTATATTGGAAGACAGACGAAAATTACAGAAAATTAAGATAAGGGTGGATGATGCCGTGATTTACAGCAGTAAGTCAGTGAAGTATTTCTGAGTTCATGTTGACAAGGATCTGCGCATGACTACCCATCTAAGCCGAACCGCAGAAAAAACTTTAAGAATAATAAATGCGGTCTCCGGTATAATGCCTAAATAGAGTAGTTGGACCAAGTCAAGCAAAACGAAAGCTACTGGCAAAGGTGGTAACCTTGTATGCAGCATCTGCATAGGAGAGTGTCCTGAGAATGAAAAAATATAAAAATATGCTCAGATCTATAGAACGAAAAATCGCAATATACGTAACATCGGCGTATAGAACTGTCTCGGCAGAAGCGGTGGGAGTGTTGGCCGGAAGTCCTCCCTATGATATACGAGTCTGGGAGAGAGCGGGAAAGTATTAGACCAGGGGTGAAAATAGACAGTAGAATAGAGACGATGTCTACCGGCGTTGGCAGGAGAGATGGAGTCAGTACACAGGTTGAGCGAGTCATTTTATAAAAGATTTAAAAACGTGGCAGAAAAAAGGCCCCAGCACGAACTATTACGCAACAGAAGTCATTGTTGTTCACGGCATTTTCGGAACATATCTTAAGAAGATAAAAAAAGAAGTATCAGATCTATGCTGGTATAGACGCAGAGTGGAAGATACCCCAAAACATACAATCTTTCAATGCACTCGTTTCGATGAAATGCGGAAGCTGGCTGAGATGAGAGTAGGAGAGAGTGTCAATATTGAGGTGATCCACAAAATGTTGTTAGAGATAAGAGAGAAAGGAGAAGAAATAATTAAGCTCCAAACTAACTTAATGAAAGAGAAAGAAACAGAGGAGAGGAGAAGTTAGAACCTGGGAAGAGGGAGGGGTCCCTCCAACGACTCGGTATGTATGGTATAAAAAGTATTTCAAAAAGTAATTATTTATATCTCTTGGCACGAGAACACCCTACAAAGAAAAGAAAAGACAAATGTAATTTTGACTACAGCAAATGAGTTCCTGATGCACTAGCTACGATCGAGTAGAAGAGTTTATTGGTTCTTATGGCAAGAAAAACAGAAGAGGGTAATCGTGCCGGCTCCGTAATACGTTGTGTTTCCGAGGGAGGAAGAAATAAGGAATACAGGGTGAAGAAGAAGAAAAAAGAAGAAGAAGAACTCGAGCGGAAGAGTTTACAGGCTCCTATGGCAAGAAAGGCAGAAGAGGGGGAATCCTTCCCCTCGTGCTGGTACAGGATTGCTTTTTAGGCTCCGTAATACGTTGAGTTTCCGAGGAAGGAGGAAGGAAGGAATGCAGGGTGAAAAAGAATCAAAAAGTAGAAGAGGAAGACAAGTTTAAAATCTTCCATGAAAGGTGAAGGTGAAAGAAGGAAGTGAGATACCCCGAAGAAATGCCCCGTTGGGCGGTTCCAGGAAGAGAGGGGGAGTTTTTAGTGCTGTAGGCCTGGCCAACAACATCTGTGCTTGGAGAGTGAGGCGCTATATCCGGTCGGGGATCAGTCATAAAGATTTTTTCCTCCTCTGCGCCAAAAAAAAAGAGGGTTAGGTTGCTTTGGTTTAGGTTGGGTTGGGTTACCTGTCAGAATTACTTCTCTAATTGCACAATAGTGACGCTCAGAGGAATGACAGTGTCGATAACCAGCGAGGTTCCCAGGGATCTATTTTGGGCCCAATGCTGTAGAACACCTTTTATGACAAAGTATTAAGAACTCGAATTGAGGATGGGGTAAACCTTGTGGCGTATGCCGATCACTTGGCGATTGTAGTGAGAGAAAAAGATAGGCATCAGGTTGATGACAAAGCCTCATGGACAGTGCAGCAGGTCATACACTGGATACGTGGGCTTAAATGAAAAGTGGCGGAGATGGTTCTCCTACAGGGAAAAAGAAGAATAAAGGAAATTCGTTTGGACATAGATGGAATAGAGTTATACAGCGTCGAGTGCATAGTGTTGAGTGTATACTTGAACAAAGATATGTTGATGACAAGAATAAGGCCTCGGACATGTCAAATTTGCAGTAAAAGAGTTTGCCAGTAAAAGAAAATTGATCGCAAATGCGGCGGTATTGGTCATGAATAAAAAATGGGGAGAAGTGCAATCCTACACCACGCAGACTTTGGCAGGCTACGGAGTCTTTTGCACGTATTTGAAGACCTTCAGTAGAGTTCCAACTGAAGATTGCTGGTACACACCCTGTTTCCATGCCAAGAGTTTGATGGCATAAGAAAGCAGTGGCAAATGGAATGCGGAGAAGCTCCGAACAGGGAAACTATAGGAAGAATGATGCTCTGAGGAAAATTGAAAAGTTCTGGAGAAAACCACAAAAAGTATTAATATCTAAAGTGGATAAGCTTTATATGCGATGAAACACAAAATTTTTTGGAAAGCCGGTTTTGAAATCAATTGAATATCAAATACTCACTTCATTAACTTATCATTAACTTTATTACTACACTTATCTTTTTCGACAAATTTCAATAATTTATAAATACTAAAGTAGTTATTTTTTCTAAATAAAATAACTTACTACTTAATCTCGAAAATTTTAATTAAAATAAAATAATTCGTGAAGATATTTAAGTCATTTAATTGCTTAAAAAGTTGTTTTTAAATCCGTTGGTTTTTAAAGTGACAATCATAATGGGTTTACTGCAGTCAAATCTGCCATGCTATCGTTGAGCTGGATAACGACGGAAGAAATATTTGCGGCCGCATTAATTTATCAGAAAAAATTAATTACAGGTATCAAATCAGCGAGCGAAGTGTTTCGCTAAACAGGCGCTGGACCGCCACGTATAATTTTGGCGCATTTAATTAAGATAATGTTATGGGGCGTCGCTCGGGGCGCGATTGTACTTTTTTTTCCTTCAAGATTGGGCTCATGTTTATTGATACGCACAATTAATTATAATTAATGGAAAAGTTTTAAAGCGCCGGTGCTAACGCATTTTTCGGTGTAACGCGAAAGCTCGTAAACGATCGAAAAGAGCGGCCGTTATGATTGCAATTTCGCACTGGTCCGGTAAATTGCAAACCGGCGGGCGGAATTCACCTCAATATCCTTTAACGGGAAAAAGTAAATTAGTTAATTTAATCTCGGGCTATCAACATTATGAGTCACGCCCTTTTTTTCGGGGAAACATATCTTTCCTTAACGTTACGTTGCCTAATTCGTATTTATAACGATTATAAAATACATCTGAATCTAAGTATACGATATTTTTTAATTAAGCGAGCATAAATAACCTGGATGTTGTCACAAGAATAGGATTTTCGAGTAAATTACTCATTTTCAGGTCTAATACCCGATCTAACGGCCATAAGTACGGATTACATCGACCGTAAGAGGCGTTAAACTGTCGGACACCCAAATGTTTGTTAAATCCGTTTGTGAACGTGTCACCATTGTTTAGACATTTAAACGGATATAAATTTTAAATAACTTTTTGTGATTAATTTAAAATAACCAGAAAAGAACCATAAAGCGACATTTAAAGCGTAAAAAAGTTTTGTTTAATGGGATTTGTTCGGAGTTAGTATGGTTTGTGTTTGTCTCAGTATGGTCACTTTAATTGCTTTAGCGGTCAACTAATTTAGACTTGTGTCTTTCGCTATCGTTGCCAATCGGTTTAGTTCTTCATAACCTATAATTGGTTCGTTGTTGGATAGCCGGTTGTTATTAGCTTTTGCTCTTTCTGAAAACCGCTGGCATTTCAAAATTTAACGCTTCGGAATGTTGTGACTTTATGATCTTGATGAAGAACCTATCCAAAATCGTTGAAATTCCTTCTATTACCTCGACCATGAATTCCTTTAACCAAGTAGATAAAGATGTCTTATATGATTTAGATACCCCGCTATCCAGCTTTTGTGTTAGGTGGCGAACTTTAGCGATTATTCACTTAAACGGATTGGGGGTAACTTCATCGTCACCTTTGACCCCAGAAACGAAGCTTTAAACAGCGACTTTTGTGTTTACGATACAAGCGTTAGACTTAGTAGCAAACCAGTTGCTTTTGACGACCGCAGCGGGACGCAACTTCTTCGGGTTCAATTCTCGCGTGCTTTTAAATAGCGTAGTTAAATCTGCTAGCTGTGATATGAATGGAATTGTGTAACGAACATGACGGTTGATGTCTTAAGTCATGGTTTCGTTGAGTTTTGTTGTTGTTTCGTTGGCACCAATTAAAAATTGTAATTTAAACAATTTCAATTCAATAATCGTAGTTGTATAGAGATGCACGTGTCTTTATTGGAGATGTATGTGATTGTGAAGGAAGATTAATCTTGGATGATCTCCCAAGCAAATTACGCCGAATTATCATCGAATAGAACCATTAAGCAATAAACCCAATTGCTCCACACATGATGAAAAGAAAAAAACACCGAACGAACAATCCTATTAGGCAAGCGATGAAATGCAAATAAAATGCGCGTCACTGTAGTGGAGTCGATGTTGTTTCTGCGTGGACTTCGTAAGCAGTATACTTATTTATAATTGGCCCTATTACTTTTAGGCCGTATATGGGCAGCTCGTGTCTTGACGCGCGGTTTGTGACATCATCTCCAGTATTTATATAATTGTTTGGGCAATTTGTCCTGTATATGGCCGAAGCGCATGCCTCGTTTTCTATCGAACGACAAGACGACTGTGTTCCCGTATTAATCAATTGTCTCATCGCGGTACGCCGCGGCATCAATCTTCAGGATAATTACCAATTATCTATTATCCGACGTGACTGACCCACATGCGGTCCCCGTGTCCGGTATACAAGCGCTTGTTGCCAAACCCTTTAAAGTGCTTATCGACAGTAATAATGGCTTCCATTTCCCACTATCTTAAGACGGCACGATACTAAACCGAATAATTAACAATTCAATTAACCAGAAGTATTTCTTTTAAGACGACGTCGTCAGTCTATTCAAGCGAGTAAAGAAAACGGAGTGGGTGCTTTTAAAAACCAATAAATATCTGGTATATTTTCGGTAATCCCGCGATAATGAAAGAGGCTACACGCTACCGTACTACTGCCACTTATTATATCATAAGAGATAATACGTTAATTCTCGGGCCGATGTTAGGAAAAAGCCGAACGACTAATGGACTACGCTTAAGTAAATGAACTACTTTATGGGACTATAAAGAGTACCGTCTGCGTTTAAATATTATTATTCTTTTACGATACACTTATTGCACTATTAAGAAGCGTAATGTCTGTACTTGGAAGTTATTTGTATTCATGAGGTCTTATCTCGAGTTGTATGTGTCATCTTGGCTTTCCGTGCACATTGACTTTTCGATGGTCCTAACATACATGTTAAAAATCTCATTAAATTCTTCTCTTGGTCGGCAAATCGCACGTTTATAGCCATTTATGATAAGAAGGGTCGTCGATTCCGGTTGAGTTATTTATACGTCGATGTACCGCTTTCCAATTTCTCGGCGTTTAAGGAAGACGAGAAGAATCTTGACGCGGATTCTTCACTGTTTAGCGACCGTAATCGATGCGCTCCTTCCGCGAACCTTCCCCTCCGCGGACCGCCTACTGTTTTCCAGAATCAATACAATTAGCACGACCACGTCTTGCGGAAGAACGCCTTCGGCGGTGAATCTCGCGCAGAAGGTGCCGCAATTTGTCACGGGTGCTCAGCTGAGGCGAGCATGCGTCCAAGAATCCGGCCGTTGGATTTTTTCCGACACGTTGGAACTCCGCCGGACGGACCGTGGCGTAATCTATTGCACGTAACGTTAAGCTACGAGTTTATATTCTTGTTGCGAACGCCTCTGATTGTGCTATCTTCTCTCGACAGACGATTTTCGCCGATAAATATGGAAGGCAACGTTAGGTTTTCTATAATAACGTATGTTTTTTCTTCTCGATTTGGTCTCTACGAGGTCTATGAGCAAAAAAAAACATTTCGCAAGAAGTGATGAACGTTTTTAAACTGTTGGTGAGAACTATACTTTTACAAAAAAAAAACAGTAACTCTTGAGCAAAACAAGGATTTAAAACTTAAGAAAAAATAAATTGTTTCTATTATATATAAGAAAGAAATTTATTATTCTTGGAAATATAGACCAGTATTTGCAAAAATGTGTTTGTAGTTTGTTGTTTGCTTCTTCTAATATAACTTTTTCTTCATAGGTAATAATTTGGCCCAATTTCTTACCCATTGCTGAGTTGGTAGGTTTGTTGTTTCACTTCTTCCAACTTCTTTTGCAAATGTTTTGTATTTTCCCTTCTTTACACCTATTCTTCTCTTTGCTTGTTCCGTTTGAATTGCTGATTTTTTTTGAATCCAGTCTTGTATCTTTCTTTTCGGTTTTTCTGCAAAATCCTCGTCGTTGTTTACTTCCGTGCTTTCTTCAATTTGATTCTCCAACAACTATCATTCTTCGTTGATCATGATCCTGCCAAAATCTCATTTGTGGCTTCCACGTAGCTAGATGAAGATTCCGTGATGGCCACAGAAAAATAGAAGTCAAATGCAAGTTTTGTTTTATGACCGTTACTTTCAAGTTCATGGGAAGGTCAAAATTAATTTCTACAATCATGCTTTACATAATTAGATTGAGATAATGAGATTTCCAACATAAATCCTAAGGTAATAAGTCATAAAAAGCAACATCGAGTATTTTTAGGATGCTTTTAATTGCATTATAATAAAAAATGTGACATTTCATTAGTTTATTTTAATAAGAGTCCACCAAATTGAAGTAGCTTGATAATTTTTTATCAAAACCAAACCAAATTAATCTTTGTATTGAAAGCTAATCTTTGTAGTTGTCAAATCAATAAAGAAACTACATGGAATAATATCTAATAGACCGGTAATAATGATACATTAGCATCTTTAGCGGATATATCAACTTTAAAATGAGTTTTAGTGATTAGGAAAAAGGAATAATTTAGTGTCAGAATGGTTGTTGTCTCTTTCAATGGTAATATGTCTTTTGTACCCTTTCGTAATCGATTAAGAATTAATTTGCGTCAATACTGATTGCGCAAATCAACGAAATTTTTGACAGACGGCACTCGTTCAATCGGACGTTTCGATAAGGTTTGCCTCCAGTAAGATCGGCGATGTTTGATAAGGCGTCCGGTGAATCAATTAAGATTTTTCGTTGACGTCGCCTTTTTGTGTGCCGGTTCTGAATAAATTAATGAAAAGCGCCTAAGTAATTAGGGGGATATAAGAAGAGGACGGTATCATTGAGCAGCCAGCCCGAGGCGAGCGAGTCCGGAAAAAAATATGCAAATGTCGTCAATCAACGTTAATTGTCCGCTTTTTGTGTATACAACTAAAGCCTCTTGAGTAAGCCATTTACGATTATTATATTTCAAAACTGTATCTATTAATTCCTTCGTTTTGAACTCCCAAGGGAGCCTTCACGGTTCCATTTTCATTTAAATCCGCTATTCATCAAGATCGCGATGCGTATTATGTGGCTCGCCGCGACGCCATGTAGATTTCGGACGATTTTCCGAGAAGACGTGCATAGATATGCGATAATAAGGCAAAAGGAAGAAGAATTTTGTTCATAAAAGCTCCTTATACGTAGGAGTCGGTGTGCGCTTTAAGGTGGTCTATACTACGAGACACAATCGCCCCCTCTAGACTGTTGGGTACATCAAAACGAAAAGCGGCCGTCGAGACCCTCACAATAAGGCCGCTATCGTGCCATCTCTCAACCATCCGGATCAGACTCCTGTCATTTGCGGTTAATGGCTGCATTTACTTTTTATAGGCAGGGTAATTGGGCTCGTATACGTATCTTTCTTGAAGCGAGATGTGTTACCGACCAACCCACACAATTCAAATATTCATAACATAACCAGTTATAATCTTAACAACTATATCGTTTTAAATTATTTATGTTAAATAATTTAGTACAAACCCCAATGTTTCTAGTTCTAGGTCTAGTGTTAGTTCTAGTTTTAATTGTTATTCAGCGCTGACGTCACAAACGGTCCGTCGCATCTAACCATTGCACTTTGACAGCTTTTTCAGAGCTACTTTTTGATTGAGGTTGCTCGCAACTAATACACTGTAACCTTAGCGCAATCGCAACATTAAGCGTTGCATCTCGAGCACTAAGAATGCTCATAGCCAAAACATTACCAGTTTTAAGGTTGTTGTTTAGACATTGTAATAATGACGTGGACAACCACATCTTCGCCATTGTTGATTTTTTGTTGTTTGTGGCTTGCGGCGCTGGCGATTCGATTAAAATATAGCCGGAAAAATGTTAAGATCGAGATCACAAGCAACCTCAACTAGAGAAGAGAGTTGCACCTCAACTATTTGGGAATACTTACAGCCGAAAGGTTACAACATTAAGGTTGTTTGTGTATGCAATGATATTCTAAGATCTAACTAGTAGCTTTGCACCTTTTCCACCCAGGCTGAATAACAATTTACATTGAACGCGTAGCCAGCAGTTCAAAAAGTATTATATGTCGTGTTGATTAGCAGTAGCTGATATAGCATAATTGTAATGACTCCGAGCCACTGCGAT
This sequence comes from Onthophagus taurus, assembly GCF_036711975.1. Lineage (NCBI taxonomy): Eukaryota > Metazoa > Arthropoda > Insecta > Coleoptera > Scarabaeidae > Onthophagus > Onthophagus taurus. The sequence goes on along the minus strand of NC_091976.1, from coordinate 24,298,244 downwards.
TGAAATGACGATAAAAGTGTTAAGGATGTTGTCAAGGCCGAGCTTGCCTCACGACCGAGGCAGTCTATTTTAACACTAAAAGTTAATCTTTCAAGTTTCCATCGAACCAGTTTCTGCCAGTTTCCTATCGAAATAGAGGAACTGAAGAGAGTTTAGGAAAATTATGTAAATAACGTTGTAGTACTTTGCCAATTTGAATTTGTAGCTAAGATGATAAAGTAAGAATCAGACATTGATTTAATTTGTATCCTTATCTTTTAACATCATATGTACGGAAAATTACCTTGTAAATGGAAAGAAACGGAAAAAAAGAACTTACTTTTTGGTAAGTTCGGTCTGAAAAACCCATCGTATTACAAAAATGGTGTTAGTACTGGAGGGTTAAGTGGATAGTTACCCGAATCTGTGCACGGTAGAAAATAACTAACTCTATTTTAAATCTAACATGTTTCCAGTAAATATTTCAATCGGTTGTTTGAGCAAATTTTAGAAATTAAATGAATCTATGGTAAAGTGAATTATTAACCCTACGATGAGTGAACACAGATTACATATTAAATCTCGGTAGAGTTAAAATTATAATCTATACATATTTTACAATGCACTGGAAATTAGTATTTAGTATATTCTTAATCGAATGCTACAATCTACGTAGATTTAGCAATATACTCAAAATTATATTTAGGTATATTCTAAATAGAGTTATAAGAAAATAGACAGTGTTCACAAAATAGGTTTATTATTGTAAAAACTGAACAATCGAATAAATAATTGCATTTATGCTATCTTAAGATATACTAAGTCGCTATATTTAAGTAAGCATACTGAAATTATAAAACAATAATCATATGCAGGTGTCATTTTTAATGCAACTTAAACTACTAACACAAAAACTTAAACTCAAAAATAACTCGATATTTTAATACCAAATAAAAATCAGCCGCTAATTGTGTTTGCGCTAAATTGAACGGCTCCTTATACATCAGAAGATTTAAATCTATACTTAATATTTAATATAAGAAAGAATAAAAACTTTTTATTTGCTATAATTTTAATTTAAACGGAACTAATTTCGAGCTACAAGCTCATTCTCCAAAGCGTTTCCTTGTCACTTTTCAACTTGTCATTTTATAAAAGATTTTAACTTTTGTTATGTCGTTTAATTATAATTATAAATAGTAAATATTTCATTTAATGTAAGAGTTTTGCAAATATTCAAGTATTGATTTTCCTGAGTTAATAGCGATTTTCACAATTCGGCTGAAGATGAGCTTGTAGCTCGAAACTAGTTCCGTTTAAATTAAAATTATAGCAAGTAAGAAGTTTTTATTTTCTTTCTTATACAGGGTGCCCATTATGTATGGAATACAGTATATATCTTGGTAAGTATCAACTTTACAAAAAAACATTTTATACAAAAGTTGTTTAATATTTGATTTGCCATAATAAGACACCATTCAATTGTTTTTATTTCAGAAAACAAATGAGCAACGAATAACATTGAATTTTTTTTAAATGGCAATGTACCCTTTCGTTAGGCTCATTTGATAGAGATTCTTTTTCTCTTTACGATGACGTAAAATTTTAGTACCCTTATACTAGAAAATTTTTGAAAAAAATGTAAAAACAGTAGTTTATTAAGTTAATTTTGCCAATAACATGAATCTAGATATCCGAAATCTTATTTGTCCTAACAATTGAATGTAAGCTATTGAATGTGACAGAATCTTGTTTATTTAAATAAGTTGGTAGATCAAAGACTGGTCCGCAGAGATCTGCAACAGATGAAGATAAAAAGATCGATATTCTCATAGAAATCGAAGAAAATCCAAACATTTCAACTCGTCAGTTATGTTTAAACCATGCTCTAAGTAAAGGTTCAATACACACAATATTACATGCAGAAAATTTACATCCGTACAAACCGACTTTATTGCAAGAATTATCCGAAGATGACTACGGTCGACGTGTTGAATTTTGTGAATTTATGATGGAGCGAATCAACAGCAATCCAAATTTTCTCAATAATATGGTTTTCTCTGACGAGGCTACGTTTTGTTTAAATGGTAATGTAAATAAGCAAAATTCTCGATATTGGGCCGCTAAAAATCCCCATTGGATGATTCAAAATCATACTCAAACACCACAGACATTAAACGTATGGGTGGGAATTTGTGCAGATCACATAATTGGACCTTTCTTTATTCGAGGTACTCTAACTGGTCACCGTTATTTACAATTATTGCAACAACAAATTATCCCAGCTTGCCAAGAAAATCTTGATGATCTTTGGTTTCAACAAGATGGGGCACCGCCACTATCATTTAGATGTACGCCGATATTTATATACGGTATTTCCGGCCCGTTGGATAGGCAGAAGAGGGTCTGTAGAGTGGCCACCCCGATCTCCGGATCTTACACCTTGCGGTTTCTTCTTCTGGGGATATTTAAAATCTAAAGTTTATGTAAACCGACCTCAAAATCTGACAGAATTAGAGCAACGAATAAAAGATGAAGCTGCAGCTATTTCTCCCAGATCGCTAAGAAATTCTTTTCAAGCCTTTTATGATAGATTGGGCCACTGCCTTGCAGTTAATGGTGAACATTTTGAACATTTATTGTCGTGAAAACCATTTTAGTGCTAATTTCGTTTTGTCTTCAAAGTTTAATAATTTTCATTTACACTAATTTTTAGTTTATTTGTTTTATTTTGTATGTAGATTTAATTTACGGTAATAATTCGAGGTAGTTGACGATCTCGGATATCTAGATTAATGTTATTGGTTAAATTTTCTTAATAAACAATTTTTACATTTTATGCAAAAATTTTCTGATGTAAGGGTACAAAAATTTTACGTCATCATAAAGAGAAAAGAAATCTCTATCAAATAAGCCTAATAAAAGGGTACATTGCCATTTAAAAAAAATTAAATGTTATTCGTTGCTTATTTGTTTTCTGAAATAAAAACAATTGAATGGTGTCTTATTATGGCAAATAAAATACTAACCAACTTTTGTATAAAATGTTTTTTTATAAAGTTGATACTTGCCAAGATATATACAATATTCCATACATAATGGGCACCCTGTATACTTTCCGAACTTGCAACATGGATCCTATGAATTCATTCTATAATATTTAAGTCTTCTTTAATAGCAAATTGCACTTTGAATGCATTTAAGATATCTACATACCGTTGAGAACAAACGCCTTGTTTTCACATCAACACGTGTTAAAGCAAGAAAGGTTGTGAACTTGTTAGGGCTTTTCTGGATTTAGAGTAACTTTCAACACATTTAACACTTTAAGAGTTAAATTTTAACTCTAGCATGTTTAACGTAAATCTACAACAGGAAACTTTAATCTATTAGAGTATATTGAAAAAATTATCTCTAATAGAGTTTATCCATAAGTAGAGTAAATAATGGAATAAAATTTACTCTAAAAAAACACTCTATATTGCTAATCTGTACTCTAAAATTTTAAACTGGGATTATTTTTTACCGTATGTGCATTAAAATTATTGATATAACGGATACCCCCTTCCCCGTATTAACCCATTATATTCACATTTTACTGTGTTAGATATTAATTTGGTTTAAAAATTTCCCGCCACCTCCACCAAAATGTTTTTAATAAAATGCGAATTGATTATATAATTAGTGTCATTATCGTTTTGAATCGATTTGTTTCTTGTCATTTATTGAAACGCCTATCTATTGTATTTAGGAGTGGTTCATTAATAATAACTAAGGTATTAGAGATATATAGAAAGTCAATGTGTTCTCATAGAAAGCCTATTCGAGTTGAATTATCGTAGCTATCTGGTGACCGCGGTTGGGAATTAGATTTAAATACGCCTCCGATGTACTAAGCTCGCGGTGAACAATAAATAATTGTCTCGAGTTATGAATGCGGTTGCGCGAACACGCGCAATCGTGGCGTTAACACTGTTGCCATTAAAACGGTGAGATTTTTTCGGTGACTTTTGCATATTATTTGCATAGTATTTCGTATCCCGGAGTTATATAATTGAAATTTAAAGCATTTTCTCTTGCCCCGGTCTCGATTTATCAATTAACTTGGTCCGTTTCTTTCTTTCTACCCGGTAATATACACTTTTACTTAACCTTTCGCTGCACCGGAGCCCATAATTTCTTTAAATGCGCTTGTTAAGCCGAACGAAAATCAATTTTCGCGACCAATAAAAATGCCACGAGGGAGCAGCGTGGCCGCCACGGACAATTCGCGAAGACGTCCGCCCGGATTTACGATCCTCATAGATCAGCCAGTTGCTTATTGAGTGCGGCATCGCTCCGGGTTACAGTAAAAAATTGCGTCCGAAACAGAACCTGCAAGAAACTTTCACCGACGCATTCTTTGTACGATGTGTACACACTCGACGCGCGATTCGCATACGTGAAACGTCAACTTCACGACGATTTGTTTAAAACCTGCATTCCAAGACAATATTGTGCCTTGTCCACTTGTCTTTCTTTAAATAAACACTTTAATTTAAAAGTTAAATAATTGAAATGATTGAAATAATAAATTATGAAAGATATTATGAGAGGTTAGTAACTGGGTTGGGTCGAACGGTCAGTAAATTTCAACGGAAGCTCGAGACCTTATTGTTTCTTGTATAGGCCGTTACGACCCTCCGGGTACATAAACATCCATAAGCCACCGCGTTTACGATCGTCGACAAAAAATAGACCATTAAGTGCTGAATTACTGTCAGTGTGCGCAATTTGACTCGGTCGTAAACCGACGCCGTGGAACATGGTGTGAAATGTCCCCGACGTATCGCCCTAACACAACGAACGAAGGACGGTCGGTAGCTTTCGGAAGCAATTCCCGGACATTATAAATATGAAACGTGAAATTTAAATTTGAAAATCAAAATTGTTATTGACTCATTTAAATCGAAATTGAAAATCGGGTCGCGTGACTCGAACCAAATATAAATCGTTCTCTATATCGAGAGCTCGGACGTGATACTGAAAACCGACATCGTTTTCACACCTAATTTATTACATTATTATCGAACCGATAACATCCCTACGTGCTTATCGGTGGCTTGAGTGAGATAAGTGCCTCCTTCGGCTAACCGATAAAGAGATAGCTCAATCGACTAGCGGTATCGAATCGATAGAGATTTCTTGTCGTAATTAAAACGCAGCGCGCAATATTTCATTCAATTGTAACAGGAGATAACGTTTTAATACGCTATCGTCACGTGAAGAGACGCCCTTAGCGAGCTAGAACCGGAATTATCAATTACCGGAGTCGATAATCCGTGCTTGATAAAAGTGAACGCGATTAATTGGACGGAACGAGCGTTAATTGCGGTCTCTTAGTTTCGCCTAATCCCAAGTTACCTATCTTAATCGCGTATGCGACGTAAAGAGGTACGATGGAGGCGTTTCGAAATAACGAGATCGGTTTCGTATACCCTACATTTTCTGTATACACGATGGTTACGTTAATAAGATCTTTTCGACGTATTCACCACACGTAAACGCACAACTAACTTTATCAAGGTTTTCATCGAAATATAGAATTAGTTTAATTTGTGACTCATATCAGTTTACGCAAATTAAAAATTTATATACACGCGAAACGTCATCACAGCTATGACGTCACGTTTAGCGTGCGTATACTGAATATTATTCTGTACACGTTAATATCTTGGAAGTTTTAAGCTTGTATAAGTATTGTCGATTTCTTCTTACTAACTTAAATTAATAATTTAATCATTCACTTTCAAGAAAAGAGTATATTACATCGCACCCCGGCGATAATAACAAAATTATAAAAGTTCATTCTTTGTTAATTTACAGTTTTTACGCATAACTCAATAATTTTGAGTTGTTCACCGTTTTTCCCATATGTACTAATAAAATTTCTGTCATATTTCTGTATCAGCAATAATAAATAGGTATAATCTTGCCGTAATAACTTATAAATACTGTAAATAATATAAATAATACACATTATATTCCAAGTTAATTTAGAATAATTTATTATTTTCTCGTTTATTACTTTTTCTTTTCGTTTCTTTTCCGCTTTAAACCCACCACAGTTTGATCGGCACCTCTTACTTTAATTTTTGGTGGTAATACTATGTTACTTATCACTAAAGAACATTAGATTAAGTTATGATTATAAATGCATATACTTGAAATGTTACTATAATTTATCTTTTGTTCATTTTTATCGGCAAGTTCATCTCCATTGCTATTTTCATTAGCTGCAAGAAATTCTCCTTCATGTACATCTAAAACATGTTAAAATTGTTGATTATGATGGTATGTTGTAGCAGTTAAAGCATACAAACTAAGTGTGTTTGAGGTTGTTACATCTTTTAGCTTAATTAGACTTAATTACCTCAGTTAAGTTACATTGTTCAACATTTTTACTGCATTGAATTGTATTTTCATCAATAAAACTGTCGCCAACAATTAACTTAATAGCTACTTCTTTGCCTTCCCTCAAAGCCGTATCTATTTCACCCAGTTTATAGTTGAAAGAACTGCCACAAAATAAGCTAGCTAAATGTATCAGAGAATTTGTCACAAAAAGAACTTCTTTTTTTTTCTGATTTACAGTCTGTATCTTTGAAACACTACCAAGTGTTACAGAAACCGGTTCCGTACAAATATTATCGACTCTCCCTTTTGTAACTCTTTGATGTTTTAAATAAAACTCTTTGGACCATCTTTCGCCGCATAAAGTTTTATCAAATAATTCCATTTTTTCCAGTTTTTTAACAGCTAAAATCTGTTTACAGTGTAGAAGCTGCTGTTTTTCTTTACTACTTGCTTTATTTTGGCATTCATTGATTCCAACCTGTTGTTTGTTCTATTTAACAAATTACCATGGCACATACTATAAACAGTCCATTTTTTATATTATGCCAGTTTTTGTTGTAGTAGTTAATTAATAATTCTGAAGCGATCTCCTGCAGTAATTGATACATTTTTTCGTATTCTTCTTCACTTTGGCTGTAAGCAAGACTGATTTGTGATATGCATTTTTTCTTTAGATAGGCTTCTCTCTTCATTATCTTTAAAGTATGGAACAAACAAATATATACTTGGGCTTGAAGAAATATATCTTTTATCACATTTCTTTGTAGTAGATACTTATCATCCATGAAACATTTTATTTGATTTTCAAACAACCAAGAAAACATTTCTTTATCCTCATGCGCGGTTATCACAACTGTTACTATTTCACTTTGACCATTTGAATCCTCTACAATCATTGTAAATACTTTAAATCCTATATTTAATAACTTGTAAGTACCACACAAATTTTGACCATGATTTCATTGCTCTTCTCATGGACTCAGTTGAAAAGTAGAGGGCTTTAAAATGATTTTCATAATCATGTATGATGTATATGTTACATTCTGAAAAAAAATGGTTTATAACAATTTTATTGCATTGTTACCATTCTAAGTTATACTTCTAATAAGTATCTATGTACTCACTGTGAATGTCTTTCAATTCCTTCACAACATGTATCAAATCATTGCTAATGTTTTTCATACTATATGAAATATTTGATAAATCTTTTAATGTACTTAATTTTCCAGTTAAATTCAATACTTTTTGCTGAATCAGCTTTTTATTTCCAACAAACCCTCTACCATACATTTTCAATCAGAAGTTAATTTACGATTAGATGGTAAATGATTAAACACCACCTAAAAGTGATTAATTAGATAATAGTTAGATAATATGGAATTATTGGATACACCATAAAATATACATAATCATGCCTACTTACTGATGACATATCATGATTTTCATGTGTCTCTAATAATTGTTTAATTTGTAGGCAATCACCTTCTTTAGTAACTCGAATTTTAATGATAGCAGGACAGTTCATCTTAAAAGTACTAAAACATTCATGCACATGCATATTTAATAATTGTGTTATATCAAACGCCGTTGACGATATGATAAATCTATATTTTTATTTAATTGTTATACATACCTTGTTTTACGTAAACCTCTTCCACGACTCCTTACCATACCACCATGAACGCAAATGTATTGAACCTCATAATATTTAAGGTTTTCGTTTAATTTACACTTTAATATTTTTTGTGCTGCCTTTAATAACATATTTTTGTTTTTTATCTATTTCATGTTGTCTCAAACTTTTAATGAAGTCATTAAAAGAACGAAATAGTTGGCCATACTTCATTTTTAATAATTTTTAACAACTAAATATGTATCGCTGTTCGAAACAGGGTAACACATCACTTTATTAACGAAGTTAACATTACCTTGTGCTTTCCCGAGAAAATTCGACAATACCAACCTCAAAATTATAAAGTTCTAACGTGCACCGAAAAATATTCCGTTTGTGCACGCTAAACGTGACGTCATCGTTGTGATACGTTTAGCGTGTACATAATTTTTTGATTTATGTACAGTGTGTTAATTAATTATCGTACCCGACGTCATTATTGCAAGTATGCAACCAACATCACAGTATTGGTATTGCAATACGCGATTTGCGGTATTGGTTACATACTAGCAATGATGACGTCGTTACGGTAATTAATTAACACACTGTACACGTTGCGTGTACCTAGATACTTCTTTAAATTTATTTTTTATTCACGGATCTGTCTGGGTGTTTTATCTCGAGGAGAAATGATGCCGGGCAGTCACATACATAAATAGGTCTGAAATTACAAGAGTCATTGTACGGGACAGAACGAAATCCGGACGGGCGAGGAGGAGACAAAAAGGGGCCCGTTCAAAAAGCTAAATGACCATCGCAGCGCCTTTTGTGTCGGGCACAATGAGAGGGCCTCCTAAATAAAACACACAAACACATCGGAAAGGATACGGCCCGCGCGTTCACTCTGTTATTCAGAGCAGGGCGTCTTCTGCGGGTATCAGATAACAATCGAGCCGTTTGAACGGCGTCTCCTTCTCCTTTTTGAACCGCGACGATGGTGCGCAACGCGTCGCAGACCAAACTTAATTGCGCCCCCTTTTGATATTTTATTTCAGAGATCACCAGATTGCTTATGGCGCGTGACGCAGCACGCGCTTTAAAAACCACTTATATTAATAAAGAAAATTCAAATAAAACTTTATTTACATAATATATATAACTCATAAAGTTTTAACATAAAATATAGAAGCAAATGGTCGTTATATTTTATGGTTTCGTGCAGGATATGTAAATATAAAGAGTATAAAGTCAAAGAGTACAAAATGCCACCGATAATAGTATCCACTAACTTTATAATGCGCATATAAATAAATCGGTACAAATTATAATATTAAATGAAAACTGCTATATGTTTTGCGTTTGTTGATATAGGTTTAATGTAAAAAGGTAAATTATTACCGGCATTTGCAACATTACTATATTTAATAATACCCAGAGGGCTTAATATAATGATCTCTAACGTTCTGTAACAAACTGGTTGATTTGTTTAAAAAAAAGCGGCCAATTATCGACACCGTTAACGACGATTAGATTGTCAACGCAAGTCGTTAACATAAATTTCGCTTACGAAAATGAAAAATCGCGAATACGGAGCTTTATTAGTGGCTTTTACGATGCGATTACCGCACAATATCAGTTATAACGTCGGCTAATTCGTGTGTGTTGTTTCGTTGGTCGACGTGACCCTGTTATCGAGGTAGAGGTTAGGGGCAGGGCCGTCGGGTTCCCACTGAAACGGACGTATCATTACGTATTCAGAGATACGGATAATGAAGACGTCCATTAATAATGCGAAAATCTCGAATTAAGACATTTATTAAATTAGCATACATTAAAGGTAATTGGCAAATGAGGTACGGCAGGGCAAACCTAAGCTTTCGGATCAAGCACTTTTTTTCGATGCAGAGGCAAAATGAGCACGTCTGAGGCGGTATCGTAAAAATCCAGGCCGGATTCGGGCCGGCCCATACCTTGTACGGATCTGAGGAACACGAACGCTGTAATATTTAACAATTATTTTATCCTACAACAATGCGACCGTTAATTGCACCACCCGAATTAACCGCGCAGCTATATTTTAACCGCTACCTAACGAACCACCGTTTCGCGTACCACCACAACTTTTACATGCAAATTTATACAATTTATCTTTGGCTGTTTCTGTTTTACCCGCGGATTTATTATTTACGTTACGTAATATCGTAAATTTGACGTATGTATTCCGAACAGTCCTCCGTAATGGTACAGTAATTTACAAGGACATCAGTTTTGTAAGAGCGGTACTTTTTTATATGGATTACGTTAATAAACTACATAATTTTTGAGATGTAATCATTTTAAATGGTTCTTACGAAAGAATTTTTTTAATGTAAAATTAGAGAGTTAATGAAGATTTTTGTTTGGGTAGCTGAGGCCGGTTCTGACCGTTATCGTCTTCGTTCGTACACGGTTTAGCCGGTCTGAACGCAAAGGGCGAGCAACGATATATAAAAAGTTGATAGAAAAGTGTACTTTAAGAGTATATTGTATGCAAATAGAGCAACATTCTTCCCGCTGCCGATATACGCGGCCGGGAACGAGGGATGCCCCCGTTATCCCCTCACAACAAAGTCCCACGGCTTTAAAAATAAATAAGGGAATTACTCACATTATACGAGACGTACGGTCCAGGAGCGGGCTCGTTATATATTTATATTGTTCTGCGCGGTCGCGAAAAATTACTTTATTATATGGTAAACTCGAGGCTGGGCTCCGGGCAGCCGGCATCCGGAAATTGATATTCAATTGCGCACCGGGATTATATTGAAATTTACGGAGATATCGATTCGCAGTTCGTTCACGGCACAAAGAAGCCATAAAGGCGCGCGTTTCTGTTCTTGAGGATAATAACAGCCGTCCTGCACCGCCGTTGCCTTTTTACGCGAGTAATTGGGCCGATTATACGTTCGATTGACGTGCAATTGATTGCCGACGTGATTTATTTAATGCTGCCCAATCGTCCGGTTATGCAGATTAATTATCCCGCTAGTTTATGCACGTTAATACCTAACATTAACCCCCAGTTAAAATACTGATTATTAAGACATCATAAAAACTTTATAAAATGTAACTAAATCATTTAATGGTCGTCACATTCATCATAATCAATGTTTCCCAATTTAACGCCCGCCGTACAATCTTGAATCCTTCCGTCGGTTTAATCTGATTAACGAACCCTCGGACTGCGTTACGTGAGTTTTATCGACTCGCTCGGCGTAACTTGTCGGACGGAACATATCGGATGGCGATATTCGGACACCAATTAATTTGCTTTGGCTCGACTCGACTCGACTTAGTCTAATTTAAATGGATTGGAACGACAGATAACCAACGGCGGCAATTAAATTATTTTTTAATACTCAATAAAAAACTTGTATTATAGGTTATTAGTTTAACATATCCATGTGACATCCAAAAAATATTTTTAACTAGTTACAAATCAATAATGTTTTTATGTCGTTTGTTGTTAATTATAATTCAATAGGAAAGTAATTTTAATAGGTAACAAATTTCAAAAATATATATCTTTACAATTAGTCTGGCCAAAATCCAAATTTGAAGAAAATGTCTGGAATTATGCTGGTTAATTACACTACATAGATGCCACACTGTAAAGAAATGTCTGGAATTAGAATGGTCAGACTCCAAACTTCAAAAATAAATCTAGAAATACTATGAGTAGACACTGTACTAAGTATGAACATTACAATTATTTTGGCCAAAGTTCAAATTTAAAGGAAATGGCTGGAATCATGCTGGCAAAATTCCAAAGTGCAAGAAGACTTGAAGAAGAACTTTGTATTTACAATGGTAAGAATCCAGACATTTACAAAAGGTCTAGTATTGCAGTTGATGAGATGTCATACAGCAAGAAAAAGTCTAGAATTACATTGAGAGGATTTTAGGTTGTATGAAATAGTTCGTAATTACACTACACAGGTCCGATACTGCAAGAAAAAGTTTTGAATTCTCTTGATCGGACTTCAACCTTAAAAATAAATTTGGAATTATATGAGCAGACGTCATACGTTATAATTATTCTGGTCAGACTCCAAATTTGAAAAAAATGTCTGAAATTATGCTGAAATTACATTAAAATGATTTTAGTCTGCAAGAAGAAGTTCGTATATACAATGAGAAGAATCCAGACATTCACAAAAGGTCTGGAATTGCACTTGATAGATGTCATACTGCAAGAAAAAGTTTGGAATTTCCTTGATCAGACTACCTAACATTACTTCGCGATATAATTAACATTATAAACGAAAACTGACCTTGCTCAATATTAAATGTTGAGTTGACGATGAATTGGTTCATAAGGAACATCGATCTGTGTTACAATAATGGATGGAATATTAGTGAGAGAAGTGTCTGATAGTGGCAGTAGAAAACGGCAACGTATCAAAGGAAAAGCGAGGTTAGAAAAGAAGAAAGGAAAGTAAATCTTACTGCTAACCCCTTTTTGTACATTTTGATTGTGGATTTCATTTAAGGTACGAACCAAAAGACCTACATTTAGAAAGGTGGATTGACAAAAAAAGTGTACATCTCAATAACAAGAAATTCGAATTCAACTGGTTCGGCAATTTTACATGTTTTAAATAGTAATGATCTTGGACTGGTGTACAAAAATTAGATTCTTCACTGACGGCTGTGGTGGCCAAAGTAAATAACCATATAAGCCATCTATTGTACTGATTACGCAACCACCACGTAACCTTAAAGAAATCAAAGTAGTTTTTCCAGTGAGTGGCCATTCCTATCTCCCAGCAGATAGGGTCTTCGGAAGAGTTGAAAAGGAGTTAAGAAAGCATGCAGAAATTCTTTTATCTGAACATTACCACGAAGTTTCCATTTTTCGAAGTTTCGAAATACTGTCAATTATTGACAGTACAAGAGAAAACTGACCTTACCTAACATTCCTTCATGGTGTAATTAACAGGCCAAAAGAAAACTGACCTTACATAACATTCCTTCGCGGTTTAATTGTCATTACAAAAGAATACGAACCATACCCAACATTCCTTCACTGTTTAATTGACATTACAAAAGAATATTAACTTTACTCAACATTCCTTCACGGTATAATTGACATTAAAAAAGATAACTGACCTTACATAACATTTCTTCATGGTTTATTTGGCCAAAATCAAAATTTTAAGAAAATTGTGGAATTATGCTGGCTAATTACACTACATAGATGCTACACGTCTGGAATTATGTTGGCAGAAGTTCAAATTGCAAGAGAAAGTTTGGAATTACATTAAAAAGATTTTACACTGCATGAAAAAGTCCGCATTTACAATGGAAATAATCCAGATATTTGCAAAACTCTGGAATTGCACTTGATAGATATCACACTGCAAGAAAAAGTTTGGAATTCCCTTGATCAGATTCCGATCTTCTAAAATATATCTGAAATATATACATATTATCTGGACTTATACAAGCAGACATCATGCTGAAATAGAAACTTTACAATTATTCTGGCCAGAGTCCAAATTTGAAAGTAATGTCTGGATTTATGCTGGCGAAATTCTAATCTCCAAGTAGTTTGGAAATACATTGAAAAGATTTAAGTTTGCAAGAAGAAGTCCGATATCAATAGTAAGTATAGAATTACATTGCATAGATGTCGTAATGCTACAAAACACCTGGAATTATATTGAGAGGTTTCTAGGTTGCAAAAAAAAGTTTTCAATTATACTAGACAGTTGCCACACTGTAAATTAATGCCTGGAAATACTTTGGTCAGGTTCCAAACTTCAAAAATAAATCTGGAAATACTACGGTTGAAGTCTAGTCTTTCAAAAACTTTGAAATTGTATTGAAAAGACTTTAGTATGCAAAAAGAAATTTGTATTTAGAATAAAAAGACTAACAAAAAGTCTAGAAATATATTTTGGTTAGACTCTAGATGCCCAAAATAGATGCCATCTCTAGATGCCATACAAGAAAAAAAATTGTAATATTGTGACCAGAGTCCGAACTTGAACAAAATGTCTGAAATGAAGTCTATAACACTAAAACCATAAAGATATTAACTAATTAATGAATTGATTCATCCAGTACAGTAATATCTTCTATGTGGTACTGCAAGAGTACGAAACATCACCTAACATGACACCGAAGATTTGGGGGCATTATTCACAAGGTAAGTGTGATTAAATCGTTTAATTCACTAATTAGTTTATACTGATTATACTCAATTTAGAAAATTGTCATTAAGTTTAATCGGATGCAATCTATTGTAAGCCTAGTTGAAAATGAGGTGTTACAAAAACATCTTTGGCAAAAACTTTAAAACAAAAATGTTTAATTAAAATCATTACAACTAATTTACTTAAACCTGATTTGATTTGATTGCAAATTTAGATCAAACTAAGCGGATTTGATGAATAAATATTTCAGATATCTATTTTGATTAGTTAATATGATGGTGCTGTATATAGTAAAGAGATGGCGCCACCAGTTTGGCTACTTGCTTTATTTTCTAGATAGTCACTTACCGTTTTGTAGTATTGATTTAATGTTTATTATAACTTAAAAGAAATATAAATAAAAAAAAACTGTATACATAAATATTTTAAAGTATTTATTTATAACATCGATTTTGCGTACTTACAAAAAAAAACATAAAAATATATAATATTTTTTCAAAATAAAATAGGTAACAGATATACAGTAGTATCTATTTATTAATTCGTTGTCGTCTAAGAATTAAGTCGCTTTATTGCTTCGGTTGTATCGAGGCGAGCGTGGATCTTTCCTTTATTTTCTTGTCGGTTTTATTGCAGCGACGTTCCTTATCAAACGGACCGGCTTTACGAGGAAACCGCACGCTCCTTATTCAAGCCTATTCGTTCGTTCGTATTGCACTATTGTGGTTTTGCCTGAAGTATGCTGTATGCGGATAGGCGTAGCTTTAAACCGCAGGCGATCAAAGTGCGGGTGCTTTTTATTTTTCTTTTACTAATTTTTTTTTCGATTATTTTTAAACGTGTAACGGAGTTGTATAGTACATAACGGATTATGGCACGCTTATTTTATTATTATAGTAATATTAAAGTTTTTTTTATTGGCGTGTTGTCTACGAGATTGTTAACTATTTCTAAATCAAAATACCGCCTAATCGTCGTCAATTACAGTCATTTCCTGTGCACGTCTACACATGTAGTTGCCAGCAAATAAATTGTTTATTTTTAAAGGTTAGCTCAGTTGTTAATCACGCCGTACACGTTGTAGGCGTTTGTATAGACACGTAAATAATAATTCCGTGAAACGGTTAAAATCTGCTTAATGACTAGAGATCACAATAAATTTAGATTCGAACGTTTTAGGTCATAAAGGAAATTTTCATCGAAAGATTTCCACGCTCGCATCGAAAAATATACAAAAATCAAAACAAAAAAAATACTAACGTGTAGTACAAGTTTTCAAATGAATCTATGAGGCAAGATATGCTATTTATGATGACTATGTACAAAAGAAAGTATGTTACATAAATTAGTTAAATGGCAAATTAATTCACGTTACGTTAAAAGAAAATCGCTGAAATCGGTCGATTCTAATCCGTGATCCGGAAAATCTGTGTGTAAAAACTGAGGAAGCGTAGGATCTCCAAAATCAACGGGGGATAGCGAAGGTTCGCCGAAATCTGGAGATGCCAGGAACGAGTGGTCGGAGAGCGGTAGCGATTCACCGTCAGATTCCAACAAGAAGTAGTCCAGATCGCTGCAATCCGATATGGACTCCGGTTTCGGATCCGGATTTGTTGATAACGCCGCGCTAAGTGTCGCTATGTATTTCATCGCTAACCTTAAAGTGGTTATTTTTGTTAATTTTTCATTGGAAGCTGTCGTCGCTTGCGCTGGCGCCATATGAGGAATCGCTCTTCTTAATGATTCAAAAGCTTGATTAATTTCCCTCATTCGATTTCTTTCTCTTGCATTTGCGGTTTTACGACGATATTTACTTAAAGGTGCGGGTTTCTGTTTCGGTTTATGTGGTTTTGTTACTTTACTAGGACTTTGCTCGGTTTGCGATTGGGTTTGTTTCATTAGCACTTCCGTTACTCTACGTACCGATCTCGGTCTTAAAGAATATTTATCTTCCTTTGACGAATTCTCATTGTTATTAGGATCAGGATAAGTCATCTTGAGATTTTGTAGCGTAGATTCGTAGTTTGTAAGCAAATTTTCCATCTCTTTTCTCGTTCACAATTAATTTCGGACACTTAATTCATTATTAGACTAATATTAAAGTTATTAACACAAATATCACAAAAGTTCGAATTTATTATTATTTTTTTCTTTTTTTTTTGTGCGGGTTTGTCGTTTAATCGTTCGTTGTAATCGCCGGGGGTTCGTCGTTCGATTTCGCGTTTAAGTCGCCGCGCGATCCCGCGACTTTACCTTTCTTACTCCTGCCCGTTAGACGGTTTGTTGGTCACTGCTGCCTTGGGATGCTGCGCTCAAGTAAATCGAGATCTGGATGGACCTCCCTCCACTAAGACTCGCGTTCTCGACTGTGCGCCGTGTCGGTACCGTGGAGAAATGATGAATTGGAAAATCATTGTGAAGGTGGAATAAAGTGACGATAAAGATCTCCGGGCGTGCGATTAAGAGGTTGGCAGCATTGTGAAATACTTATATGCTAAAGTTAAATGACGTTAAACGTAAATTACTATAATAATCAAAAAATTATTTTCAAATTATGCCCAATCATAAACTTTCGCTGCGTAACATAATAAGAATTTAAGCGTAATTTATTTTTTTCGATTCGAAATTGAATTCATCAAAAGATTTGTTACACTTGTCATTAATCAACTTGGTATGTCCACGGGCTCTATTCAAATGAAGTTATTTCTAATTGGTTATAATTACCACTGGTATTTTCTATTGGGTAACGGTGTTCATTTTATAATTGCCACTGTGCCTAAGATAATTAACAATTTGTCGTATTTAAAAAGAAATAGTTATATAAAAGTTACTCCACCTAAATCTATTGAAAATCATGGGTTGAAAAAACTCAATTACCTCATCACAAAAGATATTGAAAGAGAGATATCGAAGACAATGATACTGAAAAGAACTAATAGTACAAATGAGACAAGGAAGTTTTAGTATAACTTAGGAGTCAAAAAAATCAAAATTATGTCAAAAAATATCATAAGTGAAAAGTAGATGCTGCTAGACAGATCTGAGGTGATACTAAAATGGACCAAGTAAGAAACACACAAAGACAAATGTGCCTTACTCGCTTGAATATATAAGTTGAACTGGCCACCAAATTAAAAAGTCTTAGCATCTACGATATGGGGTAGAAAATCAAAAAGAAATATAGATTCAACCAAATTTTTAATAACTTCCTGGAGCGAATCCAAGCGGAAATAGGACAAGGACGTTTTAGTACGATGTAGCAGTGAGAAAAATCAAAAATATGTGAAAAATACCATAAATAAGAGAGAAAATATTAAATGATGTCAGGCCAATTACTTGCTGCTAGAGAGTTCTGAGGTTATACTGCTTGTAGCTAAAGACTGAATATCTAGTTCAAGTTCTAAGTCGCCCAGCTTTTTAAGGTTGATATCCAAAAAAGAACTAATAGTACAAATGGGACAAAGACGCTTTAGTATAACTTAGGAGTCAAAAAAGTCAAAATTATGTCAAGAAATATCATATGTGAAAAAGAACGTTAAATGATGTCAGGCCAATTAGATGCAGCTAGGGAGATTTGAGATGATACTGCTTGTATTTAAAGAAGTTTTCTAAAGGTTGATAGGTTTCTAGGGTTTCTACCCAATAATCGACCAAGTAAAAACGATGAGTGTACCTTACTCAGATGGACGCACAACGAGAGATAAGAATAACCAGAATTGAATCCATAAGTTGAGCTGGGCACCAAATTAAAAAGTTTTAGTATCTGCGACATTGGGTAGAAGATCAAAAAGAAATATAGATTCAACCAAATTTTTAATAACTTGCTGGAACGAACCTAAGTGGAAATAGAACAAGGACTTTATAATACAATGGAGTACTGAAAAAAAACAAAATTATGTCAAAAATACTATAAATAAGAAAGAAAATAAAAAATTAAATGATGTCAGGCCAATTACCTGCTGCTAAAGAGTTCTCAGGTGATACTGCTTCTAGTTAAAGACTGAATATCTGGTTCAAATTCTAAGTCGCCAGCTCGTTGATATCCAAAAAAGAACTAATAGTACAAAAGGGACAAGGACGTTTTAGTATAACTTAGGCGTCAAAAAAGTCAAAATTATGTCAAAAAATATCATAAGTGAGAGAGAATATTGAATGATGTCAGGCCAATTACATATTGCTAGGGAGATCTGAGGTGATACTGCTTGTATCTAAAGAAGTTTTCTAAGGTTGACATCCAAAAATGGACCAAGTAAGAAAGACACAAAGACGAGTGCGCCTTACTCGGATGCATGCACAAGAAGAAGTAGGGGTGACTAGAATTAAATGCATAAATTGAACTAGGCACCAAATTAAAAAGTTTTAGTATCTGCAATATCGGGCAGGAGATCAAAAAGTTATAAGAAAATTATAAGTCCTAGATTAGAAGTGTAACGACTAAATAACCCTAATTTACAAGAAGGATGATCATGTCGAACCAAAAATCGCATTTTGCATATACAAAACATTTATTATTTACTATGGAATCTTTGTGGATATATATGAAGAAAAAGGTTTCATGAAGTACATAAATACAGAATAACATAGTCACATTTACGACAATACATAAGGACATAGTCCCTTTAAGAAAAGATGGTTGTCAGATTACAAGATGGTTTACTTTCCTATCAGTTAATGTTGTAGATTCTGAAACACACAAGAACTAATCCGATAATTACCAATGTTGTGGAAAGGTTAGCAAAAAGGTATAAGAACCTAAATAATACATTTAGGCCGTCGTTGCTTCAGCTCAATGATTGCCGATGAAATTATACTGGTTAACCTGGAAATAGAAAGAAAAAAGTTAATCATCATGTTGATGGTATGACACTTAATGCTCAGAATGAGATCTTCAAGATAGGTATGGAATTCGACTTAGCCAAATGTGCAATCTGCACATGACAAAAATGAAACTAAAATGAAACTAAAATGGCAACAGTTCCTTAATGTCTAAGATTAAGACTATAACTTCTCAGGAATGCTGACGGAAGAGAGCTAATATGCTTCAAAAATCTGTATGGTAAGACTATGAGCAAGATACAACCTTAAAGGAATATGTGAGAAAACCAATAACTGGGATGTTCTTCAATAACGCAATATTGCAAAGATTGCCCAAAATCCACATATTGATTTTGTTGAGTTGCCTTCCTGTTTGATTTATGCCTAATTAGTCTTTATTTGTAAGAGTACAGAACAGATTGCCAAAACGGAGTTTATTATTAATATATAGAATGAATACAATGGAGCTGCAGTATGCTTTATAACTTTGAACTGATAATTTAGAATCCTAAAACAACATAAGGTGTAGGGTTGATCCTGCAGTTAATAAAGAGCTGGCATTAGGTTGCTGAATAGCTCTTTGGGTCGAATGTTAATTCGTTCCTTTCCATATCTATCATCAACACGTAACTCTAAAGTAATACGAAAAACAATGATTTTGCCTTTTGCTATGAGGCATCCTCAAATGAAAAATTTTGACAACTTTGCAAACTCCAAGTATGAAGAAAACTTTTATTAAATGTAGAATTTCTTCGTTTACTATTAATTATGTAGAAAATCTTACGGATAAACCGAATTATTAATTTCCATACGAGTATAATAGTATGGCTTTGGACAAATTTGAATTTTAAAAAATGCAAAACAGCATCGAAGAGTAATGATCGGTCGTTGTTGCTTCTGGGCGGGGTAAGGCACCTGCTACGACCTCTTTGTCAACCTTTTGTTGTTGGCGAAGAAAAATGAACGCATTTTTTAACCGGTGGGAACGGATTATATGCTCAAGAGCAAATACGCGCGCGTTATGTATGGTGGTCATAAAACAACATTAGCTTTTATCGGTTCGAATGCAGATGTGACAACAGGTGTTAAATAATGTATTCTTGTGTAAGAATGTACACGTTTTTGAAAAAGATAAATACGTTTCAATTTGTCCTTTGTATCAAACTCGAAATAAATCAAAGTGGCTAAGTTTATTGCATTTATTATAATGGCACACCAACGGTAGAGGACTTCGCGCGCGCTAAAAGTCATTTATGCGGACGCGTCTCTTCCTAGAATACCGACCGGTTCCCTTGAAATCGTAAAACGTGCTTGTTATACCGGCGGAGGTCCTCGGTGACCGGTAAAGATATTAAACAAGCAACTGTCAGGGTACGAAGACGTTTAAACCGCACTCCGGCGTTATAGTTCACAATGAAACCGAGGAGATGGCTCTTGGTGTCGCACCTGGAATTCCATGCAAGAGAGAATAAAGTCGGCATTAAACCGTACGCGGGGCAGCTTAAGGTGTATACATATAGCCTAAGAAAAACTAAAATCGTATGCAAATCCTAATTGGATTTGGTTCGCCTTCAGATCGATTGAAGTCTCTCAATCGGCGATAACATCAACTAGAAGAAATAAGTAGAAAAAATTAAAAAAATATCTAAACTCGTGTTTCATTTTGAAAATCATGTTGAAGGTATGAGTAATAAAACTATAATAAAAGTTCTTTTGTGTTTTGTGTATGACTACGCGCGATTGTCGGCGTGCAAAACAATTAAGAGTCGCATGAATATATGCACACCTACCGGGACGACAATGGCGTAAAATCTTTTGTAAACCGCCGGTGCATTCTCTGGTCGATTCTGGGCGTTAAATTGGGACAATCGCGTATAGAGGCGGGGTCAAGGTGCCGATACAGCAACGTAATCGAAATAAATGACGACCCGAAGGAATTATTTAATTTTGAATCTTTTTCGGGAGAGGGGAATTTATAAAAGCCCGAGGTGAATTATCGGCCGTGGCACGCAGAACTGGCTTTTATAAATTAAAGCCGAGTCGTTTTTGCGTTGCGGACGTCGCAATTTTTCACGTTCCGGGTCCTGGGAGTCGGAGCTCTTTGTCGGGCGTGCGCGCGTTTAACGCGCAATTAAAGCCAAATATCAATTATGACACTTCCCGGATGAGTTACCGCGACTTTTTCCGCCGACCGAACGGCCGCCGCGCGATTACTCGACAACACCATAAATCAACGTCGTCTATTCCTTTTGCTTTTCTTCTGGTCCAACAGCGCGACGGAGATAATCTCCGTCGGCTACAATTAAACTGTGTTGGCCCGGCATTTTCATTAAAGTCCACTAAATTTCACCACAGCTAGAGATGTCTTCCGAGAAGTACAAACTCATTTCGGAACAAATTTTCTCCTCTTCTTGCGCGACCACCATGATATTTATTAACTCATCCTTTCAAGCTTAATTAATAACGACGTAAATTTTCTTATAAAATTAATTTGTTTTCTCGGTACCGATTGATTTTATCCTTTTTTGGATTTTATAAATTTCGAACAAATATCGGTTTATGTCTATGGATTCGATTGAAATCCCACCAACTGAAAACTTAAAAGCATCATACTAGGTCCGCCAATAACGAATCGCGTGGCCTCCGCTACCAACCAATGCTTTCAGAGCTGAGGGGAAAGCGCTTCTCAAACCTGTGACGGCGCAGTACTCTTGTTGTGCTCCAATGCACAGAACACACCACCAATATAATTTTTAGTTCAATTTCAAATTTCTAAATAAACTTCTAAGTAACAAAAAAAAACGATTTCATTGAGATACATATTTAATTTAACTTACTCACCGTCAATAATTGCCGAAGAAATAAACCGACCGACACGTTATTAATAATATATTAAGGATGAAAACATACCGGGTATCAACAGTTGGCCCATTGAATTCGACCCTCGACCGCCGCTCTTGCGATTTGATCGCTCGACTCACCGTAAATTGCAGTGCACGGTCATTTGTTGTAATGTATTAATAAAGAGGCCGTTCATCGGACGTCGCTTTCGACAATTAGCGAAAAATCACCTAATTGAACCTCAAGTCCACTCCAACTCGGACAAACGTTTTCTGTAAATAATACCATCCTGTCATCATGTATCATCATTATATTCATCGAAACTCAATTCAACGTTCCATTCATCTGTTATATCATCATCTGGTTTTCTTTTTAATTTTACATAATGTTTTTTTGTGAATTTAAACAATTTGATTATGTAAAATGAAATTGGTGGGGAATATGTTTTGTTAAATAAAGTTCTTCTTTTTATATTTGGGTTGAGTTCATCAATATCATTTTGGGGAATTCGTTCTGGTAAAGAATTATAAAGGTACTCATACATTTCTTATTACAGCTTATTCTCTGTATATACGATATACTCTGCTACGCTTCTGTCCAAAGAAAAATTGGAAATTTGGTTCAACATTGATGACATTCATAATATTATTCTATAGTTCACTAAAACTGTTACATTTATTAACTTGGCTTCAAAACCAATTTCAGCATTCATTAATTGATAGAGATGCTAGAAATAAAATACATCTCGTATCCAGTCCCAGTCTCCAGACTTTGAGTCGTTGTTGATACAGAGCAAAGTTGGAGTTGGACCAGGAGTCTATAGAGCTGCAATAGAGAGATATGTATCTTCTAATTATTATTATCTTCAAGCATTCTAATGGTAGCGATTTTTTGAAATAAACAAATTCATCCACGCACGTGATTAGTGAGGCCTCATTTTAGGATATGATATGAACAATCATTCACATAAAAGGATGGTGTTCAATTATAAGATATGAATGTCCCGATGTCTCAAACCGACTTTATCCTCAAGTCAGAAATGTCCTAATCGAACCTCATCATTAATCAACATCAGTTTCGGCCGAAACTTGTTCAACCAATCATTGCAACATTATGTACGTGCTATTCACCGTACTTCTTTCTATGTCGTGTAGTAAAGAGCGACTGGAAAGTCCACACTGATTTTGACAATCTGTCAGTCACTCTGGTCGCTTGGTCACTCCTTCGAAAGTGATCGATAATTTTTCTACACCTTTTATCGTTCGTTATAAGGCTAACACAACCTATAGAATCAAATAGCGCTATACGCGTTGCACAACCCATATTTACTCACAATTCGAGTAAGCTTAAACGTAAGCGCTGGTGTGGTCGTCTTCCAGTACAGTAGCTTCCAATATAACTTTCAATCTTTGTGATACCATTATGAAATAACTTGTTAAATTCTGTAGTAAGCACAACTTTCATGGATTTGTCCATATATCGATCGTGCAACTGAACCATTCGCATTGTTCGATTAAGTCCAATACTTTTGCCTTCTCTTTGTCATATGCTTGGGGCATTAGTGACGTACGGAAATATTTTTCAAATTAAAACTGTATTTACTATTGGTGTTTGGATCTGCTGTATTAAAACGTCTATAAGCAGTACTTTCCAATGTAGAGTATGGAAGCATGTCGACAATTACAAAGTCCTTATCGATCCTCTGAGCAATTGCATCATCATCTGCCCATTGCCATTCCTTCGTCATTCTTTTTGCTATATCTGTCAAGCTATATTGTATGAGATTCGATTGTTATTATTAATATTGTCACATCTTTTTTTCTTAACTTAGCTTAATTTTTCTTCTGGTCCATCGGCGATTATCATTTCAAAACTTGTTGATACTCTGAATTGTAAAATCGTTACTGCCCAAAAAGTAAAATTTTCTGCAAACTTGTTAGCAGTGGTTTTATCGTAGAGATCCCAACTCGTCTTCTATACTCTTCACACGGTAACTGCACGTACAGAAACAATTTGTTTCATCTTGCTTCAAGCTTCCGAACGTGCAAGCTAAATCAGATACTAGAATAGACAAACAGTAGCCGAGACTCGGTTATAAAGTTTCGGTACTTGCTTATTTTGGCCGAAACTGGCAGAAACGGAAACTGAAACAAAATCTTCGGACGGACACTGATGTTAAACAATCCGCGATGCTTCAACTCAATATGATTGCTTTTCTGAATATAATCTGATCTACAATTTCACTCAAAATTTATTCTTAACCCAAATATCGCTCAATCGAATCTCATAAGTATTTAAAAAAATCCAACCTCATCATTAACCTAAGAATGTTTTCTTCCTACTTTTCATTTTCTTGTGTGCCAAGTTCTTTTCGTTCTGTATTTATCAGATTCGATATTAACCATATTTTGATATAAATCTT
This sequence comes from Onthophagus taurus, assembly GCF_036711975.1. Classification (NCBI taxonomy): domain Eukaryota; kingdom Metazoa; phylum Arthropoda; class Insecta; order Coleoptera; family Scarabaeidae; genus Onthophagus; species Onthophagus taurus. Next base: position 24,273,979 of record NC_091976.1, on the reverse strand, counting down.
TAGCTTTTTTTATCGTTCTTTAATTCTTTTTTCGATATACCTAGATAATCAATCAAATTAAACCTAATTAATTAATAATTGTAAATAATTAATTTTTAAACCAATACTCGTGTTATTAAAATATCTTTCAATTTATCATCGAATTCATTCCACGTTGTATTTCCCATTCGGTCGTTGTTGGTTGTGTACAACTTGGTAATTACAAGACGGCAATTAAGAGGTAACGTTGTCCGCGGGGAAAAAGAATTAATACCAAATACAGGTGGTCCCCGAATTTCAACTTAATATCTTCCATTTGTTAATCGCGGGCTCGCTATGGAAACTACACGGTTACTGGAAGAAGAGAAAAGCGGGCGACTCAAAGAGTCAAGGACTCGAATAAATTTTTTTTATTTTGTTTTTCTCTATTTCGTCGAAGTGAAGGCTTAAGACATCTCCCACCGAAGCCCTAAACGAATCAAGCACGTTTCTGATTAATACGGAATAAACTAAATGCTGAAATAATAAATAGAATGCCAAGGGCGACAAGGAGTCGAGAGGGTCTTTAAGAATTAAGCCGCTTATTGTTTTCTTTTTGGTTATTTTATACTTCGTTCTGGTGAAAATTAAGACTGACAGCGAAAAGGTTGAAAAAAATTAAATTAATTTTTTATAGTAAAGAATTATGATTGTATAAATTTGCGATTTATTGTATGTAATGATGATGAATGTACTTGAAGTTGTTAATTACCGGCTACCAGTAAATGGCAAAATAATAAAAATGGATGCCAGACAATTAACATACTAATTACGCCCCTTTTCTTTTCACTTAACCGCGGTGTTCGGTTGGCGATCAATCATGTTTTGGAAAACAATTTTCGCGTTCCGTGTAATTATCCGCAAGTAGAACGACTTTGGTGGCCCCCACCATAGTTTTCAATGTCGTAAAGCACAGGACGCTTTACGTAACAGCAATACAATCGCAGCTTTTAATACCCGTAATTATAGTCGCATTAACGTTAAAGTTAACCGAACCATAGGGACAATACCTCACTTATCATCATTCTCGTGATGTTTATGTAAAACGATGGTAATAATCGATAATAAGAAAACCTCAGGTTGTTCGATATAACCACAGTGTACTCGAGGATTACTGTATACAGGATTATTTATCAGCATTAGAGTTAGTTCGAAGACTGTCTCTAGTTTCACTCGTGGTGGTATACACAGAGGCATCATTAATTTGTGTTTATGCGTTGCGGTGACGTTAAACCCACTGTCGAGGAAGATTACCGACGGAATTAAGCGGAGAGTTTCGGTTGGCACCTCCGGTATAACAAATTGACGCCCCGGTCCGAACGCGAGGTGTCGTCTTGACTTATTGGAAATTGTGCGTGCGGTGCCCCGATAATGAAGATTAATATCGAACGCGCGGCAGACAGCCGTACAATACGAATTCTTCGAGTATTTTACATAATCTCGTCGCGCACATTTCTCTTACTTTGTCAAAATATTTGGCCATAAAAATCGGTAAGCGGTGGCGATAATCTGTTCACACGGCCCGTTTATTTATCGTATTCGAACAACGGTTTTATTACTCCTTCTTATTCCCTTTCTCAACTTTCAACTAAATCAATATAATAACACTTTTTTTAATAATAAAATTTTTTCTGCCGATTCACAATCACCTTAGGCAATGTCACTCTTCTTCTTCGTTCGATTAGCGGTCGATAGTCCTCGTTTGTCTTGCCTTTTCGTCGTGGTGGTCTTCTTCCAAGTTCTGTCAAATCCAGCTGGTGTGTGTTCCAGACTGGACGTCGCGTCTTTATTGTATCTGCATAAAGAATAAAGGCGCGACGTCCAGTCTGGAATATACCAGCACTTTCTTCATAGATTAAATTTTGTTATCAATTGTAATGAAACCACAACTTAAGATAAAAATCAGCAAGCTTAATGGAATACAATGTCCTCAAACGTGGCTCTTCAGCTCCACCGTGCGCGAGATGTTAACTTCAGCAAAATTTCATATAAATGAAATTTTTAAATGACGACTATAATATAACAAAGATCTACATAATCGATCTTATAAAACTACTAGTAATTCTCGTTACATCTGATAAGACGTCCCCCTTCATTTATTCAAAACTTAATAATTCATCTTAATTAAGTCGTAGCAACAGGGTGTAGCTACAAACGTTCTCGAAGTCATTAAACGCGCCGCGACTTATTTTTTCGAAAGAGGCAATCGTAAAGAGCTACTTACACGGGTACCGTAGTGAATATTGCCACGGTGCGACGGGCGGCGGTTAAACTAGAACCCATTAACACCAACGTGCCCCCAACGTTCGAATGGCGCTTTGAAACCGAATATCCAACAGGTTTCTTATTAAGCCCGACAATTACTTCGCTTTGAGAGCGCCGTTGCCCTCGCAACGATCTTTGCGCACGCACCGTTTTGCATCGTCGGCGAAAGAGTGACTTGAGAAAAAGCATTATTCCGAGTCCCGGCCCATTGACATTCTTAAATGAGCGTTTCATGAGTAGGTGGCACCGACCGACGTAGGCAGTCGGATTGAAATGTCATTTTAATTTGTGGACGGAACCACCGTGCTTCTTCTTCTTCTTCTTCTTCTTCGTTTGCTTTTGTTGCAATTGTATTGATCCAGAATGATAGATAGAGTTAAAACTATAATAAATCCTCAAAAATCTTATTTAACACTAGATTATTGTATATTTTTATTGAACGCAAATTAAAACTAACAATTAAAACTATAACTAACACTAGACCTAGAACTAGAAATCTAGTGCTACTGTAGTTCAAGAACACAGTATAACAGAGATAAATTCTAATTCCAATCAACAGAACACTGCAAGGAATTTACAAGATGTGGAGATAGAAGCTAATGAAGTATACTTCTTATCTGAAGATACTTTGGAAGACGAAATATAGAAGTTACTGAGAAAAATGCCAATGAGGCGTCACAAACTAAAGACACAGATTATCAACCTATTGTAGTTCAAAGCTGCAAAGAAAAAGATTCGGAGCCTAACTCATCGGAAGATATTTCTAGGGATGAAATTGTGAAAGGCAGTGTGGATCAAAATACTACTAAAACATCAACAGCCGAAGATCCAGATTATCGGCCTACTGAAGACTTGAAAAAGACTGAAAAGAAGACACGTTAAAGAAAGCAACTGGAAGAGGGAGCAGAATAAAAGAAGAACAGAGCTAGGTAGAGCAAGATAGTTGATGGAAAATGGGAATACACCATTCCAAAGCAACAGCGAGTTCTGAAAGAGAGGTATTCGTGCAAAATATCTACCAAAAATCAAGGTTCAGCAAAAAAGCCTACTTTAAAATGTTATTTATTTTCTGAGAAGGATAGAAAATCAGAATTCGACAGTTTTTGGAAATTGAGTTAGAAAGAAAAGAAACTTTTTGTGCAGCTGAATATGAAATTGGGTGAAACTCAACGACACAGAGATCGAAAAGAAGGGGAGAACTCACGAAGGGTAAATAGCTGTAGTTACTATTTACGAAAAAACAATGAACCACTCAAGATGTTCAAGAGAATGTTTCTTAATTCACTAGGAATAGGAGATGAAACAGAACTTGGTTTACACACTACGGCTGATGATGATGAAGCTATAGAAACTGAGACTATTTTTAAACTATTTTTTGAAACTCTGCCAAAGATGGAGTCGCATTATTGCAGATCAACATCTAAGAAATTATATCTCAAACAACAGTTGTATGAACTCTACAGTAAAGATTGGTGTCATCAAAGGAACGTCGAGCCATTTATTTTGGCCACTATTTCAACGACATGAATTTGAATCTATTCCAAAGAAAGAAAGACGAATGTGACTTACGTGTGGCTAAACATGCGAATAATATTTTAGAAGAAGAATACACAAAGCATCAAGAATAGAAAAAAGAAGCCAGAGGAGAAGGAGCAGGATAAAAGCAGTTATTTTGTGCCCAAAATCAAACATCTCCAGCTTGTATTACAAAACAACACCTGCTGGATATTGCTTCTTATGGAGCGAAATAGAAGGATCGGTGGGTGCAAATGAATTTTCTACAATAATTTGCTACTTTGCAAAAACCCAGCTGCAACATCTCCAATCTGGACAAGAACTAATTCTTTTCAGTGATGGCTGTACTGGCCAAAAACGCAATGCAATTCTGTCCAGTGCCTTACTTTATTTTGCCGTCCATCACAAAGTGCGTGTTGTCCAGAAATATTTAGAGTGTGGTCACACACAAATGGAAGCTGCTTCCATGCACTCTTACATAGAACGGCAACTACGAAATAAAATATAAATGTGCCTGCAGATTACTTGTAAAATATTTAGAGTACAGTTTTTTCCGAAATTTTAGCAACATGCAGTCTATACCTTCTATTAGGCCAGGAAAAAGATCAGGAGATCCTACTGTAACTGACTTGCGTGAACTACGTTATAACCCAAATGGTACACTTGAATTTAAGCTTCGAAACACAGAGGACTTGCAGCCTCTTCCAATTAGAGGTAACAAACCACAACTCCTTCAAGAAAAATTGAAAATTAAAGAAGAAAAGTTTCAACATCTCCAGGCATTAGAAACCACATGCTGTCTGATTACCACGCATTCTATGGTAACTTACAGCATCTTCAAAATTCTGTTTTTCATAGGATGCTTTACGTAATTCATTTTGAATTTACTCGTTGTACAGTTTGTTGTCGAGTTAAATTAATGCTAGTTCTAAGAAATATACATTTTTTTAATATTTTCTTGAAGTACCTTTCTGTTTAATTTCAAATAAGTAAACACTGATCATCAACAAAACTATTTGTTTTATTTTTTTCATCTTTTTGTAATAATCTTGTGACCTCGTAACTCTAGATACTTTGGGATTTAATGGAAGAACCTCGTAACTCCATTGTAACATCTAACAAGGGAAGTGTCACAACTGTGTCTCACCGATTTCGATGCAATTTGGTACAGTCATAGAATGGGCCAAAATAAGGTTCGCACATTTTTTTATACGTGCGGTAAAAGCCCCTGGGGCGAGTTATAGGGGTTGAAAGTTTGGAGAAAAAGTACGTTTTCACTTATATTTTGAAAACGAAAAGTGCTATCAAAATTTGGTAAATTGTAACTGATATTCATTTTAAAAGAGCTTTCTTTTGATGTGTCACACATATAGCAGAGGGTTAAAAAGGGCGAACTACCCCTATTTTTTTGGAATTATTTAAAAACCACCCTATCGATTTTGGCGGCATTAAGTATACTTCTAGTGCGTTCAAAAATATTAGTTAAGGGTTTTTTCCCATTCGCCCTAGATCAACCCCAGCGAAGTTACGGGGGTTAACATGTAAGCACTTTTCGTAAGAATGATGTGATAAAATTGTCAGGTATTTTGAAAATACTTTAAACAAAACCGTAAATTAGTCGCACAATAAAATGTTTAGTGTAAAATAAGGCATAATACACCATATAGGGGTTGTTGGGGTTATCCACCCCCTTAAAAATTAATTCTATCCCGGGCGTTATTTGTCGATTACGGCGAAATTTGGTACTGTGTTTGTTTTATATTTGAAGTAAAAATTTTTGAAAATGGTTATAAGGGTTACAAATTAGGGGTAGTTTTTTGTTTATACCTCGAAGATGAAAACTGCCATCGTAACTGTGGTATTGTTTTTTAAAAATCTATCTATCGATGTTCCACGAGGTAAACTACCCTCATTTTCTTTAAATAATAAATATAAAACTACTAGATAAATAAGATATTTTATTTATTTATGAGTTAAAAAGCAACTGACAAAAAAAATAGTTCAATATACCAAAGAAGTTTATTCTACATTACTAATTGACGTTTTTTATGTATTATATTAATTTTCAATATTAAATTTATTTTTATTCTACGTAGTGTTGGCAAAAATGAAAGTCGTGGAAAAAATGTTTTAAACATAAGGATTTTTTACACCATGCACATGTTATGACCGCTATATCCCCACAGATATCACACGTTGGCTTCTCACTCGAAAAGCAAACTTCCACGGGATTTTCAAAATGGTCTGGTCTCTCCTCTATATAGCCACTTGCAAACCATGCGTATTTAAAAACATTTATAAACCGAGGGGAAGCCAACTGGTTATGCGTCAACGATTGCAATTTTAATATGTTATCCCTCTGATGTAAATTGACATCATACTGGTAAAGAATAATCTGATCAGAGAATCTTCTAATAAAATTTTTCCATATTCTGAAACCAAATACATCTAGGGGCTGTATTTGACCTGTTGTCCCTGCAGGTATAGATAAATGTTTAAAATTAGTACCTGATGGAGTTATTTCACTAATAACTTCAGGACAATGGCCACTCCAAGAATCTAATAATAATAATGATTTAGAACCAGTATTTGGAAAATATACATTTTGGAGCCAATTTTTCATGTGTTCTGAAGTTAACTTTCCAGATTTTGATGCCAAAACGTATATATTGTCTGCTTTAAACATTGTATTTGCTACCCTCGGTCCAAAGCTGCCAGAGGGTTCTTTTAAAACAATAAAAAGTGGAGAAAGAAGTTTCCCATCAGCAGATATTACGGGTTGAATTGTGTAACTGTGCGTTGTAGATGACACCGACTGGACCACACTTTCTACGGTTTTAACTCCTAAATCGCTTAATGTTCTTCCCGAATGGAATTCCAAGTTAAAACCGCTCTGATCCGAATTGTAGGTGTTTTCAGGTCCATATATTTGGATTTGTAGCTTTGCCTCTTTAACGAAATCTTTTGCTAAAGTTTTTACTCGATCAACATTTCCAATTTGTTTTTGGGATAGAAATTTTGTTATTTTTCGGCTTACTAACCGATTTGCTTTCTTAAAACGTTGCACCCAGCTATGAGATGCTTTGAACAGTTGAGGAGATAAATTCTTTTCATTTCTAGCTTGTATAGCCCATCTGCGTATATCAATATCATGTAGTGGCAATTTATTATCTACGGCGGCTCTCGCTTGATTAATTACAAATTCGGTAATTTCTGCTAATTTTTCTTTGTATGTCCCTCTTTCTTCAATATATTTAGACCATCTGTGCAATTGGGTCTTTGACGTTACTTTTCGGTATTTGTTTTTTACGGTTTCTAGTTTCAAATAACCTTTCTTCCCACTTGTCCAGTAATTTACCGCCTCTAATTTGTACTCGTAGTCGATGTCATCCTTCAATGGACAATGAGCATCAGTATCTTCTACAAACCTGTCAGTTGTATCCTGGTCTTCAATAATTTGCTGACCGTCATTGATGCCATTGGATGAATCGAAAATTAATACAGTTTCGTCTTCAATTTGCATATTGTAGTCTTCCATACTTTCCATTAAAATACGCTGTATATTTTCTTTTAAACTAACTTCTGCTTCATTTACAGGAGTCTGGGGAATATTCATAACAGTAAAAACTGTCATTAGCAAATTTAAAACGTTTATTGGGTTTATTGTAACCATTGCTTCTGTCAGTTGCTCTGAAACTAAAATCTACCCACTGGGCACACGTTCTTTTATACTAGAAAAAACTATTTTGAGAAATGACCTTTAGCAAGCGGCACTAAAAAAACAAATATTGTGCCAAAATTTTTTTGGTAGGTGTATTTTTGGCAACATTATGTAGAATAAAAATAAACTTAACAATGTTAATGATGTGATAGAGAATTTCTATTTATTCTTTCATTAATTTTCCTTTATTAATAAAGGAATTTTATAGAAGATAGGAAAAAAGTGTTAAATTAATGAAAGAATAAATTTAACATTGAACATAAAAAACGTCAATTAGTAATGTAGAATAAACTTCTTTGGTATATTGAACTATTTTTTTTTGTCAGTTGCTTTTTAACTCATAAATAAATAAAATATCTTATTTATCTAGTAGTTTTATATTTATTATTTAAAGAAAATGAGGGTAGTTTACCTCGTGGAACATCGATAGATAGATTTTTAAAAAACAATACCACAGTTACGATGGCAGTTTTCATCTTCGAGGTATAAACAAAAAACTACCCCTAATTTGTAACCCTTATAACCATTTTCAAAAATTTTTACTTCAAATATAAAACAAACACAGTACCAAATTTCGCCGTAATCAACAAGTAATGCCCGGGATAGAATTAATTTTTAAGGGGGTGGTTAACCCCAACCACCCCTAAATGGTGTATTATGCCTTATTTTACATTAAACATTTTATTGTGCGACTAATTTACGGTTTTGTTAAAGTATTTTCAAAATACCTGACAATTTTATCACATCATTCTTACGAAAAGTGGTTACATGTTAACCCCCGTAACTTCGCTGGGGATGATCTAGAGCGAATGGGAAAAAACCCTTAACTAATATTTTTGAACGTGCTGGAAGTATACTTAATGCCGCCAAAATCGATAGGGTGGTTTTTAAATAATTCCAAAAAAATAGGGGTAGTTCGCCCTTCTTAACCCTCTGGTATATGTGTGATACATCAAAAGAAAGCTCTTTTAAAATGAATATCAGTTACAATTTACCAAATTTTGATAGCACTTTTCATTTTTAAAATATAAGTGAAAACGTACTTTTTCTCCAAACTTTCAACCCCTATAACTCGCCCCAGGGGCTTTTACCGCACGTATAAAAAAATGTACGAACCTTATTTTGGCCCATTCTATGACTGTACCAAATTGCATCGAAATCGGTGAGACACAGTTGTGACACTTCCCTTGTAAGTATTGTATGTATCTTTCAAAACAATTGATATAACTGATATACTAGATACTTACAGGTATACATATGAATATAGATAGAGATTTGATAGACTGTCCTTGTTGAAAAAACTGTAAAGATAGATAAATTTATTTGTTTCTTACAAATTTTGTCTTTTCGGAGTTACGAGGTTTGCTAATTAGGGTGACGATATGTATCATTGAATTAAAACTAACACTAGACCTAGAACTAGAAATATTTGGGTTTAGCCCTGCGTCTGAAGACGTAGATTATTATAAAACACTTACCTTAAAATAGAACTAACATTAGACCTAGAACTAGAAACATTCGGGTTTAGCCGTCTTAAGAGACGTTCGGCTAAATCCGAATGTTTCTAGTTCTAGGTCTAGTGTTAGTTCTAGTGATAGTGCTAAGTAGCGCTACTTAACACTAAATATGAATATGTTGCATATTTTTATTAAACTAAAACTAGAACTAACAGTAAACCCGAATATTATACGAATTAGTCCATTACATCAAGGTTTTAGTGTAATTCAATTTAAAAATTTTGTTTCTATATTAGTTTTATCATATTTATAAATAAATTAGTTTTTAACAGTAAGTTTTAATCTTTTAATTTATTTAACGAGTACTATCTTGAAGTGGACGATGAGTAATAAAAATAATTGAGTACTTTGTCGATTTTAATCTCTGAATTGGCCGTTGTCGATTTCTCAAGATTTATACGTGTGGATAGCCGGTACCATTAACTATATACAACATGCGTGTTAAAATAATTAAGTACAAGGGAAGATCGGAGATGATAAAAAAATTGGACACGCCGAGTTGAAAATTTTCTCCCTTATTGATGTACACACTGCGATTTTTAATACTTATCGAAGAAGTTTTCTCTTGGAGGTATACGTACAATACGTGTTACACAACAGAAGGACTTGTACGTATCAGATTTAATTGGACGGTATCGCGGTTCTTCTCCGATTCCGGCCGTCAATTATAAAATGAATCTCTCAGGAGTTTTAATTGGTACATTATGACATGCCGAACGGAGAAAGTCTACAAAACATCAATTAAGTGGTATAAAACAAGAGATTTCCCCTGCAGCCAAGGGATACTTTCCACTTCGTTCTTTAGATGGCATAATAAACTCATTTAGCGGTTTATTAATTGATATATTATCCGTACATGGACTTGACCGAGATAAGAAATTACTCGATTCGTTGAGAATAAAAATTTTTATTCAAAATCTCGTTAAGAAAATTTAAAGTCACTATATCATATTAGACACGGATAAAATGTTCTAAGTCGCTCTGTGACTAATGAAATGTCGAATAAAAACGGTCGGTTTTAAATCCTTTAAAAAGAAAGTGGAAATAATTCGTTTAGATTTTAGATTACGGTTGTAGTTTAAAATTGATTAAAATTATGTATATTTTTAAATCGGAGCGTTTCTAATTTAAGTGGCACCTAGATAAACCAAATTAATACTTTTAGAAGAGCCCAGCTTCGTCGCTGACATGGCGTGGGCGGAAATCGATTTAAATTGTTTTCACGCTCTGCGCCTCGAAGTGTCGTAATTGTTACGTTGCGTCCGAGTTATCGCTTATTTATACGGTGCGTGCCGCGGCTTTGTTTAGCGATTACGGAAAGATGGGATAACTAAATGTTAATGGCTAGATAAATCTTGGAGTTCCCGTAAAAATCATTGCGTTTAATAACGTTGTTGAAACTAAGAAACGTGGGATTTCGACTTTCATTACAAAACAAACAACGATGCTTTTACTAAAAAAATATTATAATTTATTTCCGAGGGTAATCCCACGTGTTCACCGGCGAAACAATGGAAAACTAAACCAATTATTAAACAATTGCAAACCCAAAAGGGTGCTTTAATGCCACCTCTCTAACGTATTGTAAGCGAGGGGGCTCGGCTAACGCGTCAACAACAATTACCTCTCCTGACGACTTAATATCGTTAACAATGAACATGTGGGAATAAATAAAGTTGAGGGCAACAAACTTGTAATCAAAATTTATTTAAGTTTTATTATTTTTTAAAGAAATTATAATGTCATCACTGGAGGCTATCGATGTTGACATTTTTGGTGAGCGTTGCCAATATTTTAAACGCAGGACACCGTTCGCTTGGATAAATAAATTATGGACAACGCGCGTGACGCGGAAAATTCTTAATACGACCCCGCCGAATACCACCCAGGTACCGACGTCGACGGTGTTTGCGGTTCATATTAAAATTAAAATCGCCGAAACGGCGGTGAAACTACCAATATCGACTCGGGCAACGTGTTATTACTGTCGGCACCGCGCCCCAGCGCGCAAATTTCTTGCAAAAATCCAGTATTGATTTACGACAGGAAATTAGGGTGCCAAAAATGGGCTAATTAGACGTTGCACACACTGTCGATAATATAGATGTTATCGGATCGCGTGTTGTAAGCGCCGTTTTTACGCCGTTTTTCGGTTATGTAATCGGGTCAACTACTAAAATAATCTGACAGGTACTTATGAAGCTGTTTTACTTTACATTTTTTTTTAAACCTTAGATTAAGGTAATCTCCTTTTATTTAAGCTGTACTTTTTGATGTAAAATGTTATACAATTTTCACATATGTATGTTAATATTTCAATGCACGAAGCTATTGAATCGAAAAAAGTATATCACTAAATAACATGAATAATGGAGAAAAATTTATTATTACTGGTAAAGTAAGATTTTAGGTATATTACAATAAGGTGGCCAGCTTCTACAGCAAGACTTAGTACATCAAATACTCAATCACTGAATGTTCAGATGAATTAAAGTGGCAAGCATTCAAATTTCTGGCAGTTTCATAATACACATGAATACAATAGGATTCCAGATAGACACAACCAGATTTCTAGTCATTTGACAATAATGAATAATGGAGAAAAATTTATTATTACTGGTAAAGTAAGATTTTAGGTAAATCACAATAAGGTGGCCAGCTTCAACAGCAAGACTTAGTACATCATATACTCAATCACTGAATGTTGAGGTGAATTAAACTGGGTAATACAAATGAATACAATAGGATTCCAGATAGACACAACCAGATTGCTAGTCATGTGACAATAATGGTAGATATTAGAGATGTTATAAATTAGTATTTTTGGAGAACAGATATGTTCCTGTTCCTAAAAAGTAATAGTTCCATATACCTGTTACATCTGTTTCTTTATTCCTCTGTTAGAACAGCTGGTTCCGCTAGTGATATAGCATAAATCCCCAAAATAGTTTGATTTTTCTTAATAAAATCAATTATAACCTAAGTAATAAAACTGATAGAGGAAGACGTTATGCATAAAAAATGTTCCTAATGCATCAAGATATCATAATTCAACCTTATTTGATATTTATCTATCATCCCTTTTTAGTGATACAGCATAAATCACAAAACATCAAAATTGGACGATTTTTCTAAATAAAATTAACTACATATAACGTAACTACTAAAACTGACGGAGAACGATGTTATTAATAAATAGTATTCGTAATGCACCAAGAAATTATAATCCATTCTTATTACATATTTATCTATCACCAATTTCTAGTGATACAGCATAAATCGGAAAATGTCAAAATTGGACGATTTTTCGTAACAAAATCAACTATAACCAAAGTACTAAAGCTGATGGAGAAAGACGTTATGAATAAAAAGTATTCGTAATGCACCAAGAAATCATAATCCATTCTTATTTCATATTTGTCTATCACCAGTTGCTAGTGATATAGCATAAATCACAAAATATCAAAATTGAAGAATTTTCTTAATAGAATCAACTATAACATAAACACTAAAACTGATGAAGAAAGACGTTATGAATAAAAAATATTCGTAATGCACCAAGAAATCATAATCCATACTTATTTCATAATTATCTATCATCAGTTTTTAGCGATATGGCATAAATCACAAAATGTCAAAATTGGACGATTTTTCGTAACAAAATCAACTATAACCTAAGTACTAAAACTGGTGGAGAAAGACGTTACAAATAAAAAGTATTCGTAATGCACCAAGAAATCATAATCCATACTTATTTCATATTTATCTATCACCAGTTTCTAATAATATAGCATAAATCGGAAAATGTCAAAATTGGACGATTTTTCGTAACAAAATCAACTATAACCTAAGCACTAAAACTGATGGAGACAGACGTTGTGAATAAAAAATATTCGTCATGAACCAAGAAATCATAATGCATTCTTATTTCATATTTATCTATCACCAGTTGCTAGTGATATAGCATAAATCACAAAATATCAAAATTGGAAGAATTTCCTTAATAGAACTGTAACGTAACCATTAAAACTGATGGAGAAAGACGTTATAAATAAAAAATATTCCTAATGCATCAATATATCTTAATCCATTCTTATGTCATATATATCTATCACCAGTCTCTAGTGATATAACAGAAATTTCCAAAATGTCAAAATTGGACGATTTTTCTTAATAAAATCAACTATGACGTAATCACTAAAACTGATGGAGAAAGACGTTATAAATAAAAAATATTCCTAATGCATCATTACATTAATAATGCATCAATATATCACAATCCATTCTTATGTCATATTTATCTATCACCAGTCTCTAGTGATATAACAGAAATTTTCAAAATGTCAAAATTGGATGATTTTTCTTAATAAAATCAATTATAACGGAAGTACTTAAACTGATGGAGAAAGACGTTATGAATAAAAAATATTCCTAATGCATCATTACATTAATACCTCTAGTAGATATAAACCAAATGTACCTGATTATGAAATCTTTTTTGCTAGAAGCAAGATAATCACCAAATTAAAATTTAACATTACAATAATAGTATAATAACCGCATTAACTACTTCGTCGAATTTGTGGATTTTGAATGTCATGATTGTCAAAACATGGCGAGTTTTCTTGTTTAGTCAGTTTACCTAAAGAACAGCATCGTGTAGTCATAACTTCTGATGATTCGAATATGATTTTCATTTTAGTACTTCAAATATAAACAAAATCAAAAAAATCATTTTTCAGTTATGTGCAGAAACCGTATAAGAGATCATAATTCGCTTTGAAGTGGTAACGGCAGCCAAGACAAGTAAACAAGGAGCTGTGAGAGAATCGTTGCGAGCATCACTTCTTCACTTTACCAGCACCGGCAGCGAATCGATTTTTTTTGTGAATTGCCGCTACTCGAATATGAATTGAAGCCGCAATTATTTTATATGCTGTCGGTAAATCAAATCGAGGCATTGTGCGAGCCGCGCCATCGGCTGTTTAGTTGAAAGAGCCGCGCGCTCGTCGAAGGCATAAACCTCACCTAAATCAATTCTTCATATCTCGACGATCTCGGCCGATTGTAGCGGCCTCTCTTGTATTTTGTATTCCATAGAACTTTAGATACGTGCGTATTCCAATAACTTCGTTATTTTAATAGCGATAAGGTTAATAATGTAATAACTACTAATTATACATAGATTATAGGTATTCCAATAAAATTATCGATTAACAATTAGTAGTAATTGTTCACATAAAAAAATAGGGAAACGTTGTACACAACAGCATTATAACTATATAGGTTAAATAAATCTAATTATGTGTACTTACCAGCTATTTCTGGTATTTATAATATTCCTGTAATTTATCTTCAAGTATCTACAGAGAGCTTAAACCGGTTTTTAATTAAATATGATTTCTTTATCTTCGGGTTTTATACAATTTCCTGTTGCTAATTTTAACACCAATACTAATTTCCCCTTAAAATTTATTACTACAACCGAATTAATTAAGTCATTAAGCTATTAATTACTTCACGTACCCATCCGGTAGTAAAAGAGATTTTTATGAATTTTAATTAACACGACAAACATTCTGTAAACAGACGTTTTGCGGTTACATAAAACTATCTAAATAATTCTGTTCAATTCATGAAGCCCCAGAAGCGCATCCGTTACTTATCCACCACAAAACCCGAATCGTTCCATGATATCGCGATATCGCGATACACTCTTTACCGAACCATTTCGACCTCGAAGACGTGATCAAGATTTTAATATGAATGTTCAATCACCCTTATCGTAAATTGTTTCGTTTTCGCAATTCGACCGGGATGTCGTTGCTCTTATTTTAGAAAGTCCGTTGTCTTCGGCGTTCGCGTTCTTTTTTATATGCGTCCGAGATTTCTGAGATACAGGACTTGTTATAGCCGGTATACACTGGGTATTTTTTCTTTTCTTTGTTTACTTCCACTATACATTTCCGTTACTTTCTTTAAACATACAAGGGATATACAAAAATATTACTTAAACTTTGCGTTTTATATTTTGCGTTTCCGCAATAATGAAATAAAGTTGAATACATAAAATTAATTTATTCGAATATAACGTAGTACATAAGAGTAGTAAAAAAATATCATTGTTCTCAGGTGGTTACTCTCCTTTACCGAGTCCTGATGAGCCAAAATTAATGTTCGCATTGTCCTACCGTGCACCGCTTTCGAACTTTTTTGTGGCACGCCTGGTTTTGTTAACGTTGAGACCCCTTTTTTTCTTTTATTCGGTACACGACGACGTAACGTCGTCCGCGAGGGAGCAATTTGTTGCAGCTTTATGCAGCTTTATACAGCTTTATGCAGCTTTATGCAGCTTTATGTAGTTTTATGTATCTTTATATACCCTTTCCGTTGTTGGTTATGGCGTAATCGTGCTCGAGTTCCTCTCCATCACATCCCGTTGGACTCACAATGTGTGATTACGCGATGTTTACACTTCGGCCCCGTTTTATAACCACGGGGACGCGCCTCGCCACCGTAAACTTAATCTCGTGGGCAACTTAACAACCTAATTGTTTACGATAGCCGCTAATAGTGGGAATTACGTCGCTACTTCGCATCGTTGCCGCCATAAACAGACACTTAGAGCGTTTTTATCGCGGTAAATTAGCGGGCGGAACGTGATTTGTACCGTTTTGTTCGTCCTTCGACTTGATATGTTATCTTTGTAGATCTTGATGTAATAAACGTCAGTTTAAGGATTCCTCGAGGGTCGAGATGAAGTTTTCGGTTATTGTTTCTGCGAAAATTCGTCTTAAACGCACCGGTACCGTAAACTTCTTTCGAAATTCAGTCTTGTAATGTAATTTTGTGAATAAGTTTTACAGGTGGAATCGTTGTATCTTTTAACTAATTAAGTTCCTCGAGAAATTCTTGTACTTTTGTAATGCCCCATCTATAAAATGTAAATTTGGATAGGACACTTTCTCTGCCACGAGTTGAGGAGTGGAGAGACACTTGATTACGGGTCGTTAGAAATGTTCCCCGTCCAAATTGAGTCATTAGGGCCGAGTGACAACTTGGTGGCGTCCCCAATAGAAGACATTACACCTTTTACACATCGTTGCGGGGATTTATGAACACAATTTTCCCCCGAGTGATGTTTCCTCAAATTATCCGCTCAAAACCTATCTTATTGCTTGCCTGCTGGACCCAAGTGGCCCTGCTGCGTTCCATACGGTGTTCGAGGTCCCTGACATACGAGATGATACAAGGTACAATCTTAACGATCACTGGTTGCTTTTGTCTTGCGCGGTGGAATTTTTATTGCTTCCCTGGCTCTTTGTGCACCTTTGTTTATTAGTATTGGGTCGGATCGATCGCCTACTTACGTTTGTTTATGTAAACAGGAAGCGTCATGGTTATTTTTTCCACATCGTATCACGCTGCGAAGAAGATTGCCAGTATCGAATTCGATTTCGGGAAATCAATCTCACACATCACGGTTATCGGATCTAATCGTTGCCGAGTATTGTTAAGTTTAATAACCAGTTAAGATTGACGTTCGAATCGGATGTGTGCCGCAATGAAGAAATTTTCATAAAATCCTTGAACCGCCGGGTCGTGAGATACTTCTTAGATCTTTTCTAAGCCCCCGGGCTTCCCGACGAAGATACCCCACGCCGTATAAGTCAATTTTCCTCCGAGGCATGCTTAATGTTCATTGATTGAATCCACAATCTGTATCTACGGCGGCCATCTCGGTAATTGCATACCACGTGCATCGAAATCAGATGCGAACCGATAGGGTGATTTATTATGACGCGTGGGGCCCCGGCTCCGATTTTTGTTTACTTTCCGCGGAATAAATTTGAATATAATCCGCTTCAAGCGGCTCCTTTGGTTTTGTTGCGTTGGCAACACGAACGTTCGCTACCAGCGCCTGTCAGTGAGTGTGAACGTTAATGTTTTCATAACAGAACGGACCACCTCTCAATGTAAATGCTGTAGGCTCTGTCAGTCTTGTACGAATATTAAAACGAATTCTGTACAACTTTTGATGTAATTTTCCTTTTTGACATTCCAATAAACTCTTTATGAGAAGAGACTCTTCGCGAAACTCTTTATCAGGGGCGTTACAATGTGTCGACGTATTTTATTAGTGATAATGTTATGACTGGTCTTGAGGAGGGAGCGCGAACGGTGTACTTTCCGCACCACCATCCTATCGGGTGGTAGCTTTATTAGAAGAAATGAAACAATCGTTGACTTTCTTGACTATATATATAATGCTTGAATCTTAACTTACTAACTAACTAACTTAATTCTAAATATATATGAGTCTTAATCTATTGACGATATAATTAAAAAGTTATTAAGAATAACGGCGTCGATATTATTTAAGTTATTCTTGATGACTCTCTATGGAGATAATATAAACAAATAGAAATAAAATCAAAATAATATTGTTTATGAGAAGAGGTTCATAACACAGCTCCCCCATAAAAAGTGTTGATAGAGTTAAGCTATCGAAACCATGTTACGAAAATTTTAAGACGGAAGGGACCTCTACTATGGTTTTGTAGAGCGTCTAACCCTTACTTTGTAAACTGCATCAACCATCGAGCTTTCTGGAAATTGGATTTCTTCGTTGTCATAATTTGATTGGTGGCTTCATCATTCATTTCGACGAAATAATTTTGAACATGTTTACATTTGAATATATTTATATATATTTCGAACATGTTCCAACTATATGCTTTCGACGGGAATAATTTTCCAAAAAATGGAATCCACGATAAATCAAAACAGAGACCACAACAACAGCAGATTAATGTAAAAATTATTAAGAGTAAGGCTGATCCAGAGACTATAGTAAACCAATGGAAATGCTTCTCGATGAATGGCTTTTTTAAATTGTTTGTTATTAGTTCATCAAACTGACTTAGTTTGTGTTTTGCCAATCGAAGGTCTTCCAAATTTAAATTACGAAGCTGGACTGGTTCCATTTCAATTGCTTCGAGTTTTTCGATGTGTCTAACACAGTAATCATCATCGTCCAATTTAATCGATGGAATTATGTTTGTGTAATTCGAAGTGTAATTGCCGGTTGCTGTGAGTATATTTTTATCTCCGTTAGTGGAGTGTTGCTGTCGTCGCATAAGATAGTACCGGATAGTTCACGTGATGTGACAAATAACCATGAGTTTTTGCCAAGTGAATACCATGTTTCCAGTTGTGCTTTAATAATACGTATTGGACAGTCTTCGGGCACTTTTGGTATATATTTTTTGCTGAGTTCCGTTTCATAAACGGGCCGTTCCAGTGATGATTGTATGATGGTATCGAAACAAATATAGTTTTGGTGTTCAACTTCCTTGCACAAATCCAGTGTTTTAAGCCGACTTATTTACTGATACTTTGGATAAGATAAGGGTATTGAGGATCAATGTACGAATAAATTGAATTATTTGTAGAGGAAGTAAATGGTATAGGTAGTATTGTTCAAAATGTACCAACAGGATACGAATAGCAAAAATTAAAATACTGTTTGTATACACTACTTTTAATTCGCAAATTGTGAAATAGTGGTGAATATTATTTGTAGATTGTTTCAAATTCTGCCTTAAATTGAGTTTATTTAATTCGGTTTTCAAGGTTTTTAGACTAATAATAGAAGGATGAATAATCTTTTGTTTAGAAAACATTATTGAATCTATGAGTACATCAAACTCTTCGTTAGTTTATGTTTCTAATTGCAATAATAAGCTTTGATTAAGGATTTTGATTATACCTTTCATTTTGTTCGTCGTTACAGCACTGAATTTGTTGAATTTATTAATATTTGAATTCATTTTTTCTTCATTTTGGTTCAGATAATATGCGGATTCATTGTAATTACTAATTGTTGAAGACAAAATAGTGACTTGTTGTTTCATTAGCATTTCAATATCATGTACGTTATTTGCAAGAAAAACCGTGTTTGATTCATCCATATCTTCTAGTGAAACTACTATATCGCAACAACTTAATTTTTGATTTGTTGTGTTTAATATTGTTGTTAATGCTTGGTTATTTTTATCTACGCTAACTATTGATTTTGCGAAATATAAACCTTCATATAATTGGTGTTCTGGAATTATACCTTCTTTTATGTTGATATTTGTTACGGTTACTTTTATGACCGACTCTGATCTATCTAGGTGGTAGATATAGGTGTTAGGATTTTTTGTATTACAATTATAATTGATGTTTAAGTCAAAAGGCAATGAGTTAAGTTTTAGTTTGCATTTATTAAAATTTATTTCCGCATCTTCTGATTTTAAAAAGTCATTACCAATAAGGTTGTCAAAAGGGATATTTGCCGTTTCAGGAGCTACATGAAATTTAATTTTAAGAGTATGACCATGAATAACATAAGGAATTATAGTTGTAACTAATGTTGCAACTATGGCATTTGCAGACAAACCTGACAAAGTAACAACCTCATTAGTATTATAAGAAAGTTTATGTTTTCGAACTTTGTTATGAGTTATTAAAGATACATTCGCACCGATATTAATTAACAATTTAAAAGAATGCTTATGATATGGAATATTTATATAAGAAATATTATCACGACCGTTTCGAAAAATACCTTTTTTTTTTGTTTTGCAAACAATGTTTTTTATGGTGATTAAATTGTGATTTTGAGTTGATTTTAGTAATATCGCTTTTATGTAAATTTTATTATAACTTTGTAATTTTTTTTTATTTATTTGAATTGTTTCGTCAATTACAGGTTTACTGACGTTTGTAAAATTAATACTTTCTTCGTTAGATTTTTCAATTGGTTTTGAATTTTTGTTTTTATTATACTGAAGTTTTTTATATTCATGAATTTCATGACCTTGTTTCTTACAGTATCTACAAAATTTAGGTGATAAATTTTGATTTTTAGCAAAAGATTGATTTAGAGATTGCCCTACATTTTTATTTTGGTATAGATTTGGTTTACGACAGTCTTTCGTTGAATGATTATTCTTTTTACAAAGATTACAAAATTTTGAATTCTGAGATTTCGATAATCTTTTTTTATTAGCAAATCTTTCTTCTCTCTGAGCTAATTCGAAAGCTTCTTCAATACTTGCAGGTTCTTTAATTCTCAATAGATAGGAAATTTCATCTTTAGAGTGCAATATAAACCTTTGCAAAGCCAATTCCCTAATTGTGAGACCTTTCCAAGTTCTTTCGGCTAATGGTTTTTGCGATAAACTATTTAAAATTCTTTATGTGACATTTTTTATTCTATTATAAAATGATTCGTTATAGCCTTGTTTAGAAGTATTTAGAGTCTCCATTAATCCCCCAAAATTTATTTAATAAAATTACTTTTAAATCATTCCACGAGCTAAGAAACTTGATCAAATAGTTCTGTACGAGAACGAACCCTAATAAAGGGTTCTTTCTGAGTTTCAGTTGCGAATCTGAACGCAATATCACAAATACGAATAAATTCAGACAATTCTGAACGATCTTCATTAAAAGATTTAGTGATCATTTGAAAAAGAGTTTGAGTATTAATGATTTCAATTTCCGGAGAACTTGCTCTCGAAATTTGATCTAGGTTTTGATTATCAGTTTGATCTTGATTTTGAATATTAATGTTAGTAGACATTTTGGTAACAAATACAGAATATGGGAAAAGAATATGAGGAAAAGTATCAAAAAATAACAATGTAAAAGTCTTACTTTCAACGACTTTTCTTCTTCTGCTCTAGAAACTGAAGTTCGCCAAACTTGAATACTATCTGGGTCGTACGCTGATTGTGATGGTTTTACGATTTTCTTGATAGATATCTTCTTATTTGTAGCAGTAGTAGAGGTTCATAATAATAAATATAAAATGATGAAAAAGTTTATTATGATATATATATATATATAGTATATATTCAGTTGGTGGTAATGCGAAGGTGTGTTCCGGTATGTTTCGAGTTGAAATAGAAGCACTCAATGGCGTGGTAGCGATTAAGATACCGAAGGACTGCTTTGGCAGAAACTAACTACGAAGAAAAACGCGGTAGGTGTGTTTTCTAGACATCCACGGCGAATTACGAGAAGCTTTTACTGGTACAAGTTTATAGCACGTCGTCGGAGTGGGCAATTTGACAAAAATAAAAGATAATCAATAAGCGCTTAAGTGAAGACAGCTACATTTAATCACTAATCAATTTTCTACTTCGGTGTCGTCTTTCCGTCTATCGTCGGTAGGAAAATAATTATTTTCATGACGAGCGTGTAATCGTCCTCGACGCGATTAGTTTCTAATTTTGGACGCGCGGTTTCCATTACACGCGCATTCAGAAGCGTTCGCACGTCGGGGGTTATACGCATTCCTAATCTTTGTCGTTTAACGGTCAATTAATATCGAATCGTGTCGGGTTGTGTTTAGTTCCTCGTCAGATTTTATTTGTTTGGTGGTATTCATAATTCGCAAAAAATTGCCCTCGAGAGTGCACAATCGGTCGTAATTTCCGTACGCGCGGTGCGCGGCGGGCGCTGCGTTCAATTTCAATGGACCCTGGGATATTATTCAGTCCCACACAATGTCTTTAATAGAAACCAAATGAATTGTGCGGCACCTCGATTGTGTATCTACTTTATTGCGATAAACATCGGATCGCGGCTTATTATTCCATTATGCCGCCGCGGTATATCTGGATCTAAACGACGCTCATATAACTCAATTACATTGAGAGCGGGCTCTGGGGAAAAATTGCCGCCATTATTTATCGGTGTCACTCTGGCGCGACTGATTGTCCTGGCTTGTTCTTCCCTTTTGTCCGCTTTAACGCCGCGATTTTTCACACGATACCGTCGCTCATATAAGGAAAGAAGAACAGGCCGAATCTAATCGTACCACCAACGAAAAAAAGAAACACATTAATAACGACGATTTCCACTTATCCGCTTAATTGCACCAACCAAGCTCAAAGGTCAAATTAAGGCGCCATTGTTTTACCATCTCCGTGACTATCCGGCTTCATTAAACACTTCATTGTTTGCCATGCCCGTTTATTCGAAGACCTGTTATTTAACGTAAAATCTTAATCAGATGTCCGCGCCGCAGCCAATAAATGTCTATCGCTACGCAAGTTTTACTCCTTAGATCGCTTAATAACGGTCGTCTTCTCTCTCCCAGTAAACAGACTGACAAGCGCACCGTAATAAAGAGACATGATTAAACGCCTAATTACGACTGGTTAAGAACTAGAAAATAAATAAGTCTATGTGTTTATGTATAGAATAGCTATTTATTTACTTCCTAGATGTTCTCGAGAAAATAATTTCTCTCAAGTTGTGATAACGACTATCGATAAAGTAGAGAGAAGTTAATTTTAAGATTCCAGGTCTTGTCTTCTCGGGATCGTGGAGTCGCGCAACGGTACGGCGAGTTGGCGAAGCCAATTTCGATTGCGTACGGAAAAAGCAGGGTTCGAGTTAACGAGGTAATAGAATTCGCCGGCGATCGACGGCGGTCGAAGGAAAAACGGCAGGTAATTAGTAACGAATATCTGCACGTAGTCGCGCACCCGGACGCCGCGTCTAAGCCCTCGAGGTGTGTGACGACGTCGTCGGAAAATCGGACCGCGCGTCGTCCCCGCGCTCGTTATCTGCAGGAATCTTATCTACGACGTGGTCGTTAAGGTAACTGGACAAATCGCCAGTCGATGGAGCCGAGGAAGTCGTTCTTCGCCGACGACACGTACCGCGTATTACCCGAGGAATCGTAGATATTTAGGGCTCGGTTCCAAAGAAAATTGACCGACCGCAGTTTAAGTGGGTATTGACAAGCCGTTCAGTCTCCAATGATCGATGGATCCTGAAGAAAACAGATAAATCACAACTAAAACCACAACTAAAACCGTTTCGAAGTTGAATGTTGAGCTTCAAGCACGAGACTCTTTTTAGTCTGTTAAGAATGTAAGTAGACTTTTTTGCCCGTTCTGAGTGACTGGTACAGACAGGCGCGGCGTGTCCCGATCGGCATCGCTCTTATGGGAACGTCCCGGTAATGAGTCGGGCGCATCCCCGACCCAACCGTGGATATTCAAACGTCCCAACATAATCAAGACTTAAAATTGCGCCGCGCGTACATCGCGCGGCCGAACCGTATCAGATCCGGTGCCAGCCGTTCGACGCCAATCAACCGGGACGCGTCCGACAGCCCGACACCGCGCCGGGATCACTCAACGTCTCTTCCCGCGTCGGATGTTATCTAAGGACTTCTTTCGCGGCCGTTCATTTCGTTTGTGCCACCTTTCAGGGACCCCGTTGATGTACAACAACGCCAGACAACGCGTACTACACGCCGAACGTGATTCTGAACGGATTCCTCTTGGGAACCAACGATTTCTTTTATTTCTTATACATTTCCAATGATTCAAGCAAAACAACCAGATACACAAGAAAAACCAATAAAATTTACATTAATTAACATTATTTTGAAATAAATTGTTCCAAAATCAAATTAATTCCTGAACAGTCAATCCGGCTTATGCCATTTTTTAAAACCCGGCCGGATACCGGATAGCTATCCAAATATCCGGCTTTGGCCAGATTTTAAAAACCTATTAGTACTCCACCATTCACAGAGATTAGTATCTTTTGTAGGTGTTGGACACTGCAGATAATAATCAAGTTCAACTCCAGTAGGACTTTTTTAATTTAATACAACTTTATTTATTTCAAGTTTGTCATCAGCAACCTCATGGTAACAATTGCAAAACGATATATGAATTAAATGTCTTGTTGCAGTTTCTTCTAGTGTTCTTTTCTTCGCTTGTAATTCATCATTACATTTATTACTAACAGAACTGCAAGTCTTTCGAATAAAAGCTATTTTCTTGCTTCGTTTGTTAAATCTGCATTAAAAGTTCATTTTGTATCTTGGATCCAAATAAGTTTATTTTTGTTCAAATATCGCAATAATGTGGCAATTACTTCAGTAATATACGAGAAATTATAACCATAATGGCCGAATGATTTTGCGGAAAGCCGGAAACCGGATGTCAGGCCTGAGGGGGTGCCAGATATCCGGTATCCGGTTTTTAACAAAATCACTATCCGTTCCATCACTACTCAACAGTCTTGGACTATCTCTTACAACACACAATAAGAAACAAAAAGAAAATGGTTAGATATTTCTTGTAAACAAATTTTGTATAATATCGAAATCTTCTAAATTGCTTAACAATAAATAAATAATTAACTAAATCACGACCAAAAGTACTCACAATTAGTATATCATGGGTATTCCGTCAGACCAGATTCGAAAACTTTTGACCAAATTTGTTCAAATCATATCTACTGCATTTTTAAGAATCTTGATATCATGTGTATGTTAAATTGTAGTTTAAAGATTGTAGTTTATGATGTGATAAGAAAATTATAACATGATATTATTGAAATATCTAGGAAAAATTATTAAAGAAGAAATTGTCAAATTTATAAATTAAAAATAATAGGAAGTGTTCTAAAAATCATATCTACTGCATTTTTAAGAATCTTGATATGATATGTATGTAAAATTGTAGGTTATACGTTCTAGTTTATGATATGATAATAAAATTATATGATAATATTATTGAAATATCCAGGAAAAAATTATTAGAGAAGAAATTGTCAAATTTATAAATTAAAAATTATAGGAAAATTTCTAAAAATCATATCTACTGCATTTTTAAGAATCTTGATATGATATGTATGCTAAATTGCAGTTTAAAGATTGTAGTTTATGATGTGATAAAAAAATTATACCGTGATATTACTGAAATATTCCCAAAAAAATTATTAAAGAAGAAATTGTCAAATTTATAAATTAAAAATAATACGAAATTTTCTAAAAATCATATTTACTGCATTTTCAAGAATCCGGAAATGATATGTTTGTTAAATTGTAGCTTAAAGATTCTAGTTTATGATATGATAAAAGATTTATATGATAATATTATTAAAATTTCTAGGAAAAAGTTATGAAAGAAGAAATCGTCAAATTTATAAATCAAAAATAATACGAAAGTTTCAGAAAATAATATCTGCTGTATTTTTAAAGATCATGATATGATATGTATGTTAAGTTGAAGCTGAAAGATTCTAGTTTATGATTTGATACAAAAATTATGTGGTAATATTATTGAAATACACAGGAAAAAATTATTAGAGAAGAAATTGTCAAATTTATACATTAAAAATGATACGAAATTTTCTAAAAATCATATCTACTGCATTTTTAAGAATCTTGATATGATATGTATGTTAAATTATAGCTTAAAGATTTTTCTTTATAATATGACATAAAAACTATAAGATAATATTATTGAAATTTTCAGTAAGAGATTATTAAAGAAGAAATTGTCAAACTTACGAACCAAAAATAGTATAAAATTTTCAAAAAATCGTATCGTCTGAGTTTTTAAGAATCATCATGTAATATGTATGTGAAATTGTAGCTTAAAGATTCTAGTTTATGATATGATAAAAAAATTATATGATAATATTATTAAAATTTCCAGGAAAAAGTTATTAAAGAGGAAATCGTCAAATTTATAAATCAAAAATAATACGAAAATTTCAGAAAATCATATCTGCTGTATTTTTAAAGATCATGATATGATATGTATGTTACGTTGAAGCTTAAAGATTCTAATTTATGATATGATAAAAAAATTATATGATAATATTATTAAAATTTCCAGGAAAAAGTTATTAAAGAAGAAATCGTCAAATTTATAAATCAAAAATAATACGAAATTTTCAGAAAATCATATCTGCTGTATTTTTAAAGATCATGATATGATATGTATTTTAAGTTGAAGCTTAAAGATTCTAATTTATGATATGATAAAAAAATTATATGATAATATTATTAAAATTTCCAGGAAAAAGTTGTTAAAGAGGAAATCGTCAAATTTATAAATCAAAAATAATACGAAATTTTCAGAAAATCATATCTGCTGTATTTTTAAAGATCATGATATGATATGTATGTTAAGTTGAAGCTTAAAGATTCTAGTTTATGATATGATAAAAAAATTATATGATAATACTATTGAAATATCCAGGAAAAAAATATTAAACTTATATATTAAAAATAATGCGAAATGTTATAAAAATCATATCTACTGCATTTTTAAGAATCCGGATGTGATATGTATGTTAAATTGTATCTTAAAGATTTTAGTTTATGATATGATAAAATGATTATATGATAATATTA
The DNA here is from genome assembly GCF_036711975.1 of Onthophagus taurus. Classification (NCBI taxonomy): domain Eukaryota; kingdom Metazoa; phylum Arthropoda; class Insecta; order Coleoptera; family Scarabaeidae; genus Onthophagus; species Onthophagus taurus. The sequence continues at coordinate 24,247,707 of NC_091976.1, read as the reverse complement.
TTGACATATCCAGGAAAAAGTTCATAAAGAAGAAATTGGCGAATTGGCAAAAAAGTATCTATTGCATTTTTAAGAATATTGATATGATATGTATGTTAAATTAAAGCTTAAAGAGTCTAGTTTTTGATATGTTTCGATATTTGTTGTAAACAAATTTTGTATAACAACGAAATCCTCTAAACTGCTAAACTAAATCACGACCTATAGTACTCATAATTAGTAGGTATTTCACGGGCATTCCATTAGACCAGATTCGAACACTTTTGACCAAAATTTTTTTTAAATTACTTGTATTATTAAAGAAAATTGACAGTAGTTGTCGGAATCTTCAAACAAAGACATCACGTGTGATGATGCGATGTTATGACCTGTTGACCCTGCGACAAAGGAGACGAAAATCTGCATATAGTCGTTGCCGGCACTTGACACGAGCTGTTTGTATGCAGAGTTGCAAACTAGATGGGGAAGCAATTACTATAAAAGCTGGCCGGGTAAAAATATCACAGGAAAGCTAGATGGGATCTTCCATCCCTCACCCGCTATCTTGTGGGTATCTCGGTGAGTCACCGCGGCTTCTGACTTCTCCGCAAAGAACAGATTTGCATGTTTCCCCCATTGGTTTGGACTATGAGTCCGATACAAATTGGCGAAGAAGCAGAAAGGCGGTCCGCGACGTAATAAGATCTTCTATTATTCGAGATTTACGTACTCGGTGAACGGATCGGGGCGTATAGATGCAGATCGACGTTGCTTCTGCTGGCGCATCGGAGACTATCATATCCTAGTATCTGCCGCGGTATCTGGCACGTCGATCTCCCGGAGATAGCGTACCCTATCTGGTGGCAGCCGCGGCGGGGGCATTATACTCGAAACCCGAAACCGTCGATAAATCCGTTGGACCGTCGACTTTACAGCCATAAAACCATCCACGCTACTCGGGGGACCGTGTTTTCGTATCCGATTCGCGTCTTTGATTCACTTAACTTTGTCATGCTTTATCTATTCAATTTAAAATCATATTTTACCTAATCAGCGGATTTGAAAAGTGAATGAAACGAAAGTAAGTACTTTCACAATAACATCGATTTCCACACACAACAGTCTTGACAATGGCGTGGACGGTGATAAATCACGATAAATTGCGTTCGCCTTGTTAATACGCCGTTTATCAGCAAGACAATATTTCACCGTTCGGAGTGCGTGATAGATTTGCGGCAGTCTTGCCGTTCGAAATTTTGTAATTAATTATCTAAGAACCGAGCCGGTTGGACGACAATGGACAGGTCGACGTGTAGTAATTCACTCGATTGTTGGTTATCATGGGTTGATTGAAATTAGAATACGTCTTGTTCGTAGTCGGACGCGTATTTAAATCTTGGGGCCCCGGTAGTGACAATAACAAATTTATCGGCGATTGTTTTATCCGAAGGCTTGCGCAACTGCAAGGAATTTCAATTTTCATTGTGTTCTTGAAAGCCGGAATTATCGAAACGCCCCTTTATAGGTGAATTTATGCGTCGTTACATACGTACGTTCAAATAGTAGTACCTTCGTAGGCAAACTTAGCCGCGGGTAAAAATGAATAGTAATAAATTTATTACGGTGGGCTGTCTAATTAACCAGCTTCGGGCAAACGCATATTTATCGATCGCAAATCGCGATAAGAGTGCGCGTTTTACGTTATTATTTATCGTCGACGAAAATAGTAAAATTCAAATGAACCTCTCCGGCCGCATTTAGATTAAGTAACTCCAGTGGTAAATTATGTAATCTTTATTGTCGATTATGAATGCGTTTATCCTGCTAATCGAGCGGTTCTGCCGGTTGATTAGCGTTCGTAATTCGAGTTACGTTTATTGGGGCCATAAATCTGAGAGCCTAATAAACGAAATAGACCCGCGCAAACAACCTTTCGTTCGCTTTAATCAGAGATAATCAAGAATCGTTTATTTTATGTATTTTGTTTATTTTTTTTAAAGAAAATGGAAATAAAAACATTAAAAAAAAACGAAAAAATTTACATATCCAACTCTCCTGGTGGACATAAATATTGAATTCCCTGACCAATAACATACAAAACAGAGCTCGACCATAAATAAGGACTAAAGGGCTCGCGGACGTTTGATGGAGCGGCGGTCTTAAAATAGGAAGAAGACAATGGCATGCGCGTATACATAATACATGTCGCTAAAAGGGCCCTCGTCTGCCACTCACCGCGCACGGTTACAAGCGGCGACGCACCAAAAAAGACCGACAACAATAACAAACCGAACGAACGAACAAGAAATGAACGGGGCGAAATGATATGTGGCATTATTTGTATCGTGGCGGCGATGTAACAAAACAATGGCGCGCGCTTTTCATTATACATTCACGGTCAAGTAGGCAGCAGCATCGACCATACCAACTCAGCGCCAGCAGGAACATCCAAAACAGAAATTCCACTCACGTTTAGCCGTATACATATCGTTAGAAGATATCTAAAAAACGCTTTAATTTTAATGCCATTTAAATGGATAAGATTGAAGAGAGTGGTTGATCTAATGTTTGTCCGGTATATATCCAATTTTGTAATTCTAATTTTGAAATGTCTTTGCGGTCTCGCGACCTGTCCACAGTATTTCTTTGTCAGTGCCGGGCGGCGACCAATATAAACAACAAAATAAGTGGGAGTGCTCGCAAAATGAAACTTTAATAAGGCTTAACTCGGTTCCGAGCGAAATCCAAAAACAATATACGCAGGGAATAACAAGCGGCCGCGGTGGACATTGTCCACCCGTGGTACCGAGGCCGCCTAATGAAGACGTCAGTGTGCTTTATATCCCGTCCACCTGAAAACCGTACAGAATCGAAACAAACGACTCAATCATACTTTATATTAGCCATAACGAGACGGAGCCCCAACCGTTTTTTTCTTTGGTTTGTTTCATTTTTAGCGAATTCCGATCGCATCCTTAAGTAATTACCAAGATGGAATTTTGACATCGTAAATTCGATGATTTGCCCGGGAATAAGCTAGAAATAAACTGTGGCAAAGATGAGAAGGGCGCACCCCATTGTCGGCGTTCCCCAACTATAAAACCCAAATTAAAGGCACGTCTTCATTCTCCGAACATTTGCATAAACGGGATTAAGCCAATAACGAAGAAATAAACGAAGTAGCTACTGAGCTGTCTTCCGCGAGGATAATCCCGTAATCCGTGTATTAACGGCGTTATAAGGCCTTCATTCTGACGCATAATTGCCATAAAATTCCGATGTTCCCTTGTTTTTTAGAGTCGCGGGACCAAAGTGTCGTTGCCTTTAAAGTTGCTTTTAAGATGGCGCGGACTAAAGATTGTCGAGGTCGTTCTTTCGGGACCCATTATGCCCAAACTAGCCGTGCCGAATTACCTATAAATAATTTTCACGCGCCTTAACCGAGAAAAGTTGGTAATTTCGGGGCAACAATGGAATAGAACGGCAGCGCACTCAAACTATAATTAAACTCGGCCACCTCAAGCCTTTTTAATTACATTATTACGAAGAAAAGTCCGTAAAACTGGTCTATTAGGTCGTTGCGCCGCACCAATTGTTACCCGATATGGAAATTGGGCGACAATAGACCGTAATCGATTTTTAATCTTTCGGACGTAGTAAAACTTCATTTTGCAGAAACCCGGATCTTCTATATCTCTAAATAGATTTTTAACGTAATTCGTTACAATCTTGTATAAGAAGCTTTTATCTTTGTGATCAAAATTGCTTTTGAACAACACCGAAAAGCCCTTCCCTGTGGTCTCGACGCAGGCTGTGATCCCAAAATATCAATATTTAAAAAAATTGGTTAATTTGTTAACACGTTTAAAAAATGCATTGAGTTACTTTTATTTATACAATCATATCTTCTATGCAACAAATCTTGAAAAAATGATATTCATCATAAATATTCTATAAAGAATGATCTTTAATTTAAAGCGAAGTTGATCGCTCCATCTTTATTAAAAACAAAGTTATCAGTATTTAAAAAATTGCTTAAATCCACAATATATTTCACAAAAATTGGGTTGGGTTGCTTTCACAATAGACTGTAATCGATTTTTAATCTTTCGGACGTAGTAAAACTTCATTTTGCAGAAACCCGGATCTTTTATATCTCTAAATTGATTTTAAACATACCTTGTTACAATCTTGTATAATAAGCCTTTATCTTTGTGATTAAAATTGCTTTTGAACAACACCGGAAAGCCCTTCCCTGTGGTCTCGACGTTGGCTGTGACCCCAAAATTTTTATTAATAACTGTGTTCGCGAAATTAAACATCCGCGCACCGCGGTCATAAATTAAACCCAGTGAAAAATGTCCTTATTAAGAATGCACACCTATGCACAGTCCCTGTAAATTACCCGCCAACCAAACAACATGAATTATAAGTTTTTTAAATAAAAAATTAAATAAAAATTGCTTACCAAGAATCTCATAAGATGTAAAATTCATTCAATAAAATAACTAATTTTAGCTGCATTGATCTGCCATTTAAAGAACGTAAATCGGAGTTTTGGACCACCTCCGAGTGATCGGTCATTAAGTCCCCGGGGCGGACGGCATCGCAAGAGACGAGATGAAGTAAATCGCAAACGCTGTCTGACAGACGCCCTAAAATCGGTCGAATTTCACTTCTCGCGCATTCAATGCCCGCCATTGAATCGACATCCCCGCGAAATGCTCGCCTCCTCTTCGACATTATTACCATACGCTTTTGGTACCGCCACGGAAAAGAACGGTTTTCTTTGATTTGTCAATCAAATGGGACGTATTTAAACGAGTCGATTTGAAATATTCATTCAATAAAAAAATAAAATCGAAATATATCTTAATAGGCATTCAAGTTGCCATTAAAAGAAAATTTAATAAAAAAAATTATTACTTCTTCACTTTGAATAGTAATTAATTGAATGTTTTCGATGGCGTAATGTCCGGTTTTTGCATCGTAGCCGTCAGTAATTACTCACGAGAGCGATGCCGCGGGTCGACGAGGTCGCACGGACCACCCTGTAGGCTAATTAGGGGGGCCAAATCGGCCGGCAATTATCAATTAAACGAAGCAAAATGCGTCGTCGTCCCCGCGATGACTTACCTGGAGGGCGTTTCGCAGTATTAATTGAATCGTACCGGGGGTAAAAACGCAAAACGGCCAGTCTCTTAATGGCCGGAATAATTAATTGCATATTGTAATAAAACACGATTATTAATTTAACCTCAAGAAACACATCACGAACAAACAATAATCATTAAATGTTTAAAACACACCCACTACATATTTAGTAAATAAATTATATGAAATTTTATGGTTTTGATTTTATTGGTATTTATCTTCATTGGGGATTTGAACTCGAGCTAATCGTAGAATATATGTAAAGGGAATATATGTAAAGTAACTGTGAATGAAGACAACAACAACTCTCAAGAAATACGAATTAGAATCGAGCAGGCAAAGAATACATTCGTAGAAATGAAGAGGCTTTGATGTTGCCAGGATTTAAACCTTGACTGAAGATACGATTGTGGAGGTGTTACTTTTTGTCGGTGCTATACTATGAGATGGAGGCCTGAACTCTGAGAGGGATCGATGTAAAAAGACTGGAGGCATTTGAGATGTGGATATATCGGAGGATGCTAAAAATCTCATGGACAGACGAGATAACCAACGTAGAAGTGAATACTGTTATATTTGGGACACATCATGAGAGGGGAAAAGTATCAAGTACTCCAAGTTATTATACAAGGAAAAATCAGAAGAGAGAGATCCATAGGGAGAAGACAAAAGTAATGGTTAAAGAACCTGAAGGAATAGCATGGCTGCAATAGTAACCAGCTATTTATATCTGCGGTCTCAAAAGTGAAAATCACCTTAATGATTGCCAACCTTCGGAACGGAGAGGGCACCTGAAGAAGAAGAAGGAATTTAAAATTAAGATTCATAGTACTTTGAAAGAGATATACAAGAAATGTGTGTTCACTTTTCGTAAGCACTAATCTGGCGCATAATCGTTAAGATTAAAAACGGCATCAAATCTATGGTTAGATGTTATCTTTACTCTATAATTGAGATTGATTTTACGATTGAATTAAACATTTCCTCAAAATCTTTGCACGATAACTGTGCAAAACATTTCGTAGAATTCCTTGCTAAATATTTAACGATATCTAGCTACAAAAATCATGTCTTTGCTACATCTTAAAGACATGATATTTATCATAAATATTGATCTTTAATTTTAACCGAAGTTAATCGCTCCATCTTTATTAGCAACAAAGTTATCAATATTTTAAAAATTGGTTAATTTGTTAACTTACTAAAAAAATTGTTTGGGTTACTTTTATTTATACAGTCATATCTTCTATGCAACAAATCTTGAGAAAATGATATTCACTACAAATATTCTATAAAGATTGATCTTTAATTTAAACCTAAGTGGATTGCTCTATCTTTATCAGAAACAATGTTATACATATTCAAAAAATTGCTTAAATCCACAACATATTTTACAAAAAATTGGGTTGGGTTGCTTTTATTTTAAAAAATCATATCTCTTAGGCTACCAATCTTGAAGATACGATATTCACCAGAGATATTCTATTAAGATTGATCTTTAATTTAAACCTAAGTTGATTGATCTATCTTTATCAGAAACAAAGTTATCAATATTAAAAAAATTGCTTACATCCACAACATATTTTACAAAAAATTTGGTTGGGTTGCTTTAATTTTAAAAAATCATATCTCTTAGGCTACCAATCTTGAAGATACGATATTCACCAGAGATATTCTATAAAGATTGATCTTTAATTTAAACCGAAGTTAATCGCTCCATCTTTATTAGAAACAAAGTTATCAATATTTTAAAAATTGGCTAATTTGTTAACATGTATTTGTTAACAATATTCTATAAAGATTGATCTTTAATTTAAACCTAAGTTGATTGCTCTATCTTTATCAGAAACAAAGTTATCAATATTTAAAAAATGCTTAAATCAACAACATATTTTACTAAAAATTGGATTGGGTTGCTTTTATTTTAAAAAATCATATCTCTTAGGCTACCAATCTTGAAGATACGATATTCACCAGAGATATTCTATAAAGATTGATCTTTAATTTAAACCTAAGTTGATTGCTCTATCTTTATTAGAAACAAAGTTATCAATATTCAAAAAATTGCTTAAATCCACAACATATTTTACAAAAAATTGGGTTGGGTTGCTTTTATTTTAAAAAATCATATCTCTTAGGCTACCAATCTTGAAGATACTATATTCACGAGAAATACTCTATAAAGATTGATATTTAATTTAAACCAAAGTTGATAGCTCCATCTTTATTAGAAACAAAGTTATCAATATTTAAAAAATTGGCTAATTTGTTAACATGCTAAAAATGGCTTGGGTTGCTTTTATTTATGGAATTATATGTTCCATGAAACAAATCATGAGAAAATGATATTCACCACAAATATTCTATAAAGATTGATCTTTAATTTAAACCTAAGTTGATTGCTCTATCCTTGTCAGAAACAAAGTTATCGATATTTTAAAAATTGCTTAAATCCACAATATGGTTTACAAAAATTGGGTTGAGTTGCTTTTATTTTAAAAAATGCTACCATTCTTGAAGATGCGACATACACCATCAATATACTATAAAGATTGATCTTTAATTTAAACCTAAGTTGCGTTTTAGAAAATTGAGCTTTTAATCAAATATATCCGATGGTATTATAAATGTTGAAGCTTGGTTTAACCTCTTCTTCTGCTCCACCTTATTATCTCTACTGAACTGTAGTCTTTTAAGGAATGATATTGAATTCGGGCGTGGTGAGGAAGCTTTATCGGATAAATAAGCTGTTTTGATCTATTTCTGTCAACCTTGGGAACAAACAACATTCACAAAGATGTTGAGGTTCTCTGCAGTAATAAAAGATGTGTAATTATTTTTGAAATTGCACATAACATGGATTTCATTCATTTCTTGCAAATCACTGAGAAGCTGTTTTTTCCAGAAAAAATATGTTTCAATGTAACAATTTACATTGTATTTGATAATGATACCAATTCACATCTTTAACATTGTTGTGTCGAGATGAATAACGGTGTAGGACCACTTGTGATCGCCATCTGTGCAATTATCATACATCCACGGGTCGCATAAACTTAACCTGTTAAAACGTAATCCAGGAACAATACAGCCACGTGTGTGGCGTGTTCTTGTGTGTGTGTACGTATCTCCTGTATGCGAGCCATAATCACCCACTTGGCCCCATCAGCGTCTCGAACAATTGAGCCCGTGGCCATATATGGTTCGGTAGCTGCGCCACCCTCCGTCGACCCGTGGGCCGGACGACGTCCGCCCCTCGGCGCTCGATAATACAGTCGTTGGGGCTCCCGTCGAGAAAATTACGGCCCCCACATTTCTGAACGCGGAATCGTCGAAAGTCCACCACTAAATCAGAGTCCCGGTTCGCGTGATAATTACGCTTTTGCGCGCGCCCTCTCATTGCACGTAGGTGCCTTACTTGCACCTTGTTGGGTTTTATTGTGTCGTTTATGGCGCTCCTTTGGATCTTCGTTTTAATTTACGATCATCTTCCAGTAAGCACCGTTTTAAATACATCGTGAAGAATAAAAATGAAAACTTTCCTTTCCCAAGTTGTTTTGCTACTATGAAACAACTTATTTTGCATACTACAAAACAAACTTTATTATTGAATCGAAATAATCCGTAGGCGCGTTCTTGTTTTTAATCCGTTAATTCCGCTTAAATTAATTAAAAATACATCTCGAGAGAAGATGTGTATAAAAAAAGAGAATAAGGCTAATGACGACGTTGCGAGATTGTTCACGGTACGTCGGTCGTCCTGGTGAGGTCGAGGCGCGTCCGGACCATTGTTAATTGTGCCCGGGCCTGAACTTTGACCCCCGGCGCTTATGACGACGGAAAAGTGGTGGCGCCGGCCGTATAATGGCGCTTCGCCCCCCGCGCCGTCCCCATGCGGGCATAAATTCGAGATTTATAGCAACAACCAAACACAGTCGTGTTCGCGATGACCGTGTAATTAACGTTTTCGAGGTGGCCCAACGGCACTCTTCCCTACGCTCGATTTATTTATGCGTGTTTTGGTTAATGAATGCGCGACACGTGGAGTTATAGTAACTGTAAACATCGGATGTGTCCTCCACGTTTAATGCTAATATCTCGACTTGGAACGAAACAATAATCGCGACTGCTTAAACATTTAATCGCGATACATTCGTTGATGGTTGTTGTTTAAGAATTTAATATTTAACGGCGTCAGAGAGCAATATATTAATATCCGGTCCATAACGTCCCTTTTACGACACCGCGTATATCACGGGCCGGGTACGTCAGATTTTTATAATATCGTTAAAAAGCAATTAAAGCACGCTGTATCACGTAAAATTCCTCTTCGGCGACCTAATTTATAGAGACGCCGTCGGAGAGCGTGTCTTGGCACGTACCAAACTTTCGAAACCTCCACGTCTCGTCAGGCCCACTAATATCGCCCAATGAATTACCCTGACACCGAACATAAATTCCCTGAAAATATTACAATATAAAAAGTATAATTCCGGGCTAAATATTTATCTTCTCTACACCAAAAATTTTATTCCAACATATAAGTGGGATGTTGAAAACGTTCCGTTTAGATTTAAAAGAAAATAAAAACGTCAACAAGGAATTTTTTTATTCAAAAATTTTCTTTAACCCATCTTTACCCAGATGGTAATTTTATGCACCAACTATTCTATTTTATTTTAGAGAAACGAAAAATATTATAGATAAATAGTAACTGGTAGATATTAGATTGATATATTATATATCCCATACATTTTTTAATCACTTCTGCTCCACCTTTAACTACCTCTTTTTAGAGTCAAAATAGAACTATTAAAAAATGACAATTTTGAAATATTTTTTATTAAATCGTAGTAATGATAATTGTATCATTACCGGAAACCATTCTTCATAGACCTACGGCGGGTCGGACCATCTTCTGGTGCAGACAACATTAAGGTGTAAAATTAGCAGCGAAGCCCAGCAAAAAAGGCACAGAAGTGGAAAACTTAACATTGAAAAACTGAAAACACTGGAAGCACGGATTGATGAGGGAAATAGAAGTAAGGATAAATGAAAACGATAGACGACCAGTGGAGTATTATTAAGGCAGCAGTGGAAAAGGCATCGCAGAAAGTCTTGGGAATCGCGGAGAACACAATAAATTCATAGCTAGACCAACGAGGGAAAAAGGGGAACTATTCAGGGAGGCGAGAAGGGAGGCGTGAAGGGAGAAGAAGAAGATATGCAGACGAAAGAAACGGGAATACCAGAATAACCGAATACTGACCATGGAAAGTGATTTTAAAGCCAATGATACTAGGAATGCGTATAAGTTTGTTAAACGATTGAGATAAAGATATAAACCCCACACAGCTCTATGCAGAGACGAAATAGGGAAGATAGTGAGCGATGATGATGACGTAAAAAATACCTGGAAAAATTACTTTCAGAACCTACAAAATATGGGATCTCAAACGGAGGTGGACAATGGTTCAATAAAACAAGAAGAGGAGAAGACCACAGAGCCGATATCCATCGATGAGGTTCAAGACGCAATTGCGGCGCTTAAAAGCGGGAAAGCGCCAGGAATTGATGGCATACCAGCGGAAGTGCCGAAGGCTGGAGGTGAGGAGTTTGCAAAGAGAATTTATACACTGCTGCAGAGGGTTTGGGATAAAGAAAACTTGCCTGAGGAATGGAAAAAGGCGGTAAAATGCCTCATATACATATACATATACAAGAAAGGATACAAGCTTGCATGTCGAAACGCAGGATTTAGAAAGGGAAGATTCACCATAGACCAAATATATACCGTTAAGCAGATACTAAATAAAGTCTGGGAATATGATGTCGACGTATATAATATATTTGTGGACTTTAGGCAGGCTTACGAGTCCATTATCATGATCTTTTACATTAAAATTCTGCCTACCTTCATTTAACCTGACTCTAAAATTATTTACTTTATCTAATTTATGTTGGGTTTTATTATTATCTTGCCTAATATTGGCGTTGTCCTTAGACTGGATGGGCATCTCATTACTCACCATTCTTACCCACGGGGTTGCTTAGACTTGCTTCTGGCTGAGGTGACGACGCACAGTGGTCCGAAAACACTCAAAACCCGATCGAAAATCAATTGAAAAAAAAATTTTATAGTGTTGTTTTTTTAAATGTTACATATATTTTAACTATTAATAGACTTTTAGTGAAGTTTATGAAGTCTTTGGTGTTTTATAATAGCTACTGCGCGAAATAAATTGCTATTACAATTACCTTATTTTGTATAAGGAAATTTTTTAGAAAACGACACAACTTTAGAAAACAAAAAAGATGGTATATCACTACTTGAAAATATTGTGTCGTTGGTTTCTTATAAAGTACAGAAAGGTCTTCATTTTACGCCTTTCCAAATTTCAAAAGATGTTTGTTGAAAAAAATTACAACCATTTCTATTGACGTCAATAAATACATATATTTTTTGACCATTCAATCTTTTAAATTAAATATCTTGCGAGCGAACAAAATCGAACAATTGTAGCTAACATTTTTTTATTGCTGAAGGTATGGTGTACATAGCATAAGAAAGAAATCTTGCGCCAACGTGCGCCTTAACCAAAAAATTGGCAGACAAAGATTACTTAACACATAATTGTGGATCTTATTTATCAAGAAGCAAAAAACAAACAAGTACGCAGATTTAGAGAGTGTCACACAAGAAAATGTGGTAGACTTCAAACAAATGAAGATTTATTTAAAAGACTATTACTGAGCTCCGATCCATTTATTAGTAACTTTTATAAAGAATGTTCAGAAAGATATAAAAATATGAATGAAGACATGAAAAATTTACTTATACTGGACAAATCTCTAGAAGAAAAGGAAGGTAAAGAAGAAGATGATGATGATGAAGAAAGTGAAGAAGAAGACAATAATGATGAAGAAGTAAATATAGAGGAACAAGATTTAGAAAATGAAGAAGACTCACACAAATTGAGATAAATTTTGTTATGTTGGTGAATATAACAAAATATTTTATATTATCTCGAATAATTTGAAATGTATGTGGACTATCTCAGTATCATGGGAAAATTCTACTATAAGTAGGCTGCAAACTTACGTATTATGGTCTCCAATATCACTTCAAATTAAGAGCGATGAGTTTATTCTCGAATAGTTCTTAAAACATTTTTAGTAAAAGCTAAGTAAAATTGAGCTATCTAACCAACTAATTCTGCCAATTAATTTTGCCACATTTTTATCAAATTCCAATTCTGATAGGGTAAAAAAATATGGGGCGTTCCATTTAAAATTTTCGACTTTCTTACCATTGAATATGGAGAAACGATAATTCAATTTTTGACCATCCTGTATAAGATACTTTAATACAACAAATGACAATCTGTTTGACAACATCTCAAGAGTAATCGTGCCAATTTAGAGCTTTTTTGAATGAACGTTGGCTGAGATATAAGGTTTTAAAGAGCATAAAGTAATTTGCCAAAGAAAAACTTAAAAACAAAATAACTCGAAAACGAAAAATGGTAGGTACCAATAACTTTTATCAAAGTCAACTTATTTTGTCGAATATAATTAAAAGGTGCATTAAAAACTATAGCATTCCATTTAAAATAACGAAGTTGTGGTCTACATCCGGTAGACCGGAAGTGGCGGCCATCTTGAAAGTATTTTAGATCGAAAGCTTCGAATGAACAATCCATGTTGTCAAAATTTCAAACCGCTACGAATAGTGGTACCTAAAAAAGTTCTAACGAACCAGTTGCGTGAGACATCCGGTATAGGTCCTCTATAAAACAATTTAGATAGGAATTTGCGATCACGTAATTACACAAAAAAATGTGAAGTAATATACGTCTAATGTTTTGCACAAAATTTTATAGTAATATTCTTCTTTAAAGTCCTAATTTATATGAAAAGAAAATGAGTATGAATTTAAATACTGCTTGCGTAGTACTACTTCCGGTTGACGAATTTAATTCAAATTTTGACACAACATTACCCTTTTGGTCTTATAATCATATGCCAAGTTTCATAAAGCTAGCTAATTGCTAACACCAAAATAATATTTTCGATCGGGTTTTCTTACCGCTCGGACCACTGTGCGACGTAATCGTTTTTCCATCCATTTTCTTTACATTTATATCAACTGTCTTAGTGTAATCATAAATAATTGTAATTATTTTCAGGTGAAAATCGCCTCAAGAATTGTTTGATAAATTTCTAGATAATGAACTCATCGATATGATTTTTAAATTTAGTAACGAGTAAATCAACATAATGCTTATCTTGGGTTGAAAAGGAAACTGTACTGGTCAAGTAAACCAGACCTGGAGGTTGTAAAACTGTGAAACTATCTCTTTCGAGATCTAGATTTGAATCCATCAAAAGGTTTATTCATTTTTCCAACAATAATGAGTTAGATGTAAATAATAAATTTGCAAAGGTACGTCTACTTTTGGAAGAAGCTAATAGATGATTTTCATATTTCCATAAACGAGCAAATGATATCGTATTTTTGACGCTAGTCTTGCAAGATGTATATTCCAAATGGTTATATGATTGAAACAATGCTATATGGTGGAACGTCTACTCCACACGATAAAACGATTGGCCTTGGTGCTGATGTGGTAATGTCGTTATTAAAAAATGTTTAGACACCAAATTTACATCTTCGATAATTTCTTTACATCGTATCATTTAATGTGTTTATGTGTTATGTATTTAATGTTTGTTCAAATAGATTCGGCAACTCAGCATTACCTGAGAAGATCAAGAAAGGAGAATATGCTGTTATGTATAAACCAATTTACCATAAATCGATGGAAAGATAATGCCAATGTTACTCTACTATTTAATATTTCTTCTGTTTTAGCATTTTGAACTGCCAGAAGATATGTTAGAAAAGCAAAAAAATATACTAACGTCAATGTTCCACACATAATCAAAGAGTATAACACGTATATGGGCGGTGTAGGTCTTCATGACAACGCATTTGACAATTATCGGATTGGTATTCGTGGTAAGAAGTGGTGCTAAATGCATGGAAATTACATGTACTAATTGCAAACTTTGAAAACGCTTCAGTAATAGATCAGTTAACATTTACAAGTGTATTGCAAGAGATCTTTTGTTGTCTGAAGATTTGTCAAAAGATGATGTTAATTTTTTTCAAATAAATGTTAATTCTTTAATGTATATGTATGTATTGGCCCATTAGTGACTAGAATCGCCATCCCATAACAGTACAAAAAAAAAACTACAATTTTTTTACCATATTTGTGTCATCAATAAATTTCAACAAGAAAATGTACTAGACCAAGATAGGTTAAAAAGTAGATAAATTGGTGTAGATAAATAGGTGAAAAGTTTATAATTGTATTTGAGAAATGGTTCTCGATCGGAAATATACAAATAACCAGGTCGTATGAGTCGAGATGAGAGCGTGCTCAATCGCTCTCTGGAGGAACATTAATAAGCGATTTGAATAAAGCGTCGATGATAATTTATGGCCCGATACTGGCGCAATGCCCGGAACGCCGACCGATGCGTATGCTACGATTTTTCAGTCCGGACGCAATAAATAAGTTTATGACGACCGTTGCGCAAGTTGCCGTGTGATGGATAACAGTGGTCCTAAATATCTCCGTTGGACATCGCGACCGTACACGTTGCCACCGTCCAAAATTAATAAAAAGGAATAAAAAAACGTGAAATAATTACCCCCCGTGGTCCATACAACGCTTAAGTGAATATTACTTTACTTAAGCGAAACGCGCATTTCGTCCGCCGATTTTTGTACTCATCAATTTTATTTTATTACGATCGCCCTGCTTGTATACAAGAGGACGTCGCCGTTTCTTTTTATATAAACCTTCTTTTATCGGTTGTTATTGGAGATGTAATAAGAAATCTTTAAATTGGCGAAGCTTTCGGATTCATTTTTACCGAAGCATTATTCCTTTCGATAATCATTTCTCTTTGTCATAATCGTCAACATAACGTCGTTTGTGTCGTTATCGTCGTCGCCATCAAGATGTTAATCGTTCGAGCGTGTACGAAACAGCATAAACAATTTGTACCGCTAATCTCTACCAATTATAAATTTGTCGACTGTCCGTCAAGCGCGTTCAAGAACGAAACGGGCCGTCGACCAGCTGATGTTCTGAAATCCAAATAAAACGTCACGCTCGCCGAAAGATTCGTTTACCCCCGGTCGGTTCTCCCTTGTTTTCTCCTCGCGTTTTCGCCCATTGACGGACGACCGAACGAACCGTGACTGACAACTTAACACATTTAAATTAATATTACATCTCCGTACGCGCCATGGTCAAGTCCATTGACAGGGCGACCAAAGTGATTTTCGTAATGAATACATTAACTTCGTGCTTGTTCCTTTTCCGCGTGTCCGAATATTTAATGGTTCTTTTTTCTTTTCAACGATGCCCAATTGCCCTCCTTATCATGACGTTTTAATTCTTAATTAGCGTTCGACAATTAATCACTTTTCTTGTTTAATATACGAGTCGCAAAAAAGGTAACGGTTAAATGCGATACGAGGTGTTGTTCGTAGTTGCGCTCATTCCATAAGATAATAAACCACCGTCGTTTTTCTTTCTAACATACTCTACGTTCCACCTCATTTTCCAATGTTCAAGTCGATCTGTGCCGTAAATCCCCCCATGTAAAGCGATATTCGCGCGCAAACAACCAGCTTATTTATTATATTTCTGGGTTAATGCGCGGCTGCTAAGCGGGGTCAGAGGTCGTGGTCGCCACGCTATCTTGGGCCGGGTGTGTTCGGGCACACCTTGTGCTTAGCAGAGCAGCATTAATCTAATAATCTGCTAAATACATCAAAATTTAAGACGGTTGCGGTACATTGAACGGTTTTCCAGTACGTGTTAACTTACCGGTTCAGTTAGATATTTTCATTTTTCTTAAATATTATTCACCGTAATTTTAGTACACTTTCAATTAAAAATGTAATGATATTAAACTAAATTTAGCTAAGAAGCAAACTCCTCCAACGCACTCTCGCAATTCCCACGACATACTTGTACGTGTTCATATCCGAGATTATTTACAACGTGGTTTTAATTTCTCCCGGTGTATCTCTTGGATCTAATCCGGTGATCCTCGCGCCTACGGCCCTCTATCGGCGAAAGCGTGCGAATCGTTCTTCCTAATTCCGGAATATTGAAATGATGTAAAGTTCAGAGAGAGAGAGTTACGATTTCTTTTTGGTTTTTAAAATACTCAAGGGGGACATGAACCGTTTAACGTCGATTTAATCAGGCGGATGTTTAATTATCGAAGGGGACGAACCAAGAAGAACAACAACAACGGGGCTCTCGCACGAACACAAGGCCCAATTAAAAATACAGTAGTCAATTTGTTAAACTTCGAACACGTCCGCCCGGGGCCGCGACGAGGTCATTTGCGAATCACTTAATGAGCTCCCCAATTAAACGGAGAGTGTGGAAATAGGCCCCCTGGTAAGATAGGCTAACCCTGATAACACCACCCATAAGTTTTCAGTTTTTAAGTATTCCTAATGATGTTTACGTTAATTATCCAAAATATCAAGGCATATTTAACCTATGCGAAGTTAGCTCCCAATTAGATAGGATTTTACATAGTATTTGGATTATAACAAGAGAACCTCTTAACTTTCGATAAATAATGTCTTATTCAAAAGCTTAATCCAAAGTGGAAAAAAGTTTTTTAAGAGGTCATAACTCGTAAATTATGTACTCGATTATCAATATCTATACGTCATTCGATTCGGCGGATATTCTATCGAAATCACATCAAATGCTCGATCTCAATGCTCTCCCATTAACTTTGTACGTTAATTCTGTCCCGTTATCTATCACATCGCAGCAAGAATGATTTGATCCTTCCTATTAAAAACTTTGTATAATAAAACCGAGTAGTGTTCACATATTTTCTTAGCAAACTTAGGTTGGAGCACGTGTGACTCTTTTTTATATCGATTATTGTAGTGATGGACCACATTCATCACAGGTCATAATACCGAACAGATAAAGATATGAAAATGACGGCTCATGTCAGGAAGACCATGGAAAAGGCTCTGAAGATGATTAACATACGTAGGAAGATTATGCTAAACGTAGGGGACCAATAATCTTGCTGTATGCGGCGCCCACCTGGAGTAGAGCATTAAAATATAAGTGTTATAAGAAGATGCTCAACGCAGTAAATAGGAAGTTGGCGATAAGTGTGGCGTCAGCGTATTGCACGGTCTCCGCGGAGAGTAAACGAGCAGTCTCCGTGGAGGAAAGAGTCTCCCTATACGAGAGAGAGCAAGGGCGAGATAAGTGAAAATCTGATGAGGAAATGGCAGGATAGATGGAACCAGTATGATGGATGGGCCAGGACTATTATACCGAAGATGAAACCATGGATGGAGAGAAAGTGGGGGGAACTTCCTAACACAGGTGATAACGAGCCATGGTATTTTCGGATCATATTTATGTAAGATCGAGAAAGCATCATCTGCACAGTGTTGGTTCTGTGGGTCAGTGGATACACCGAAGCATACGGTGTTCCACTGCCCGAAGTTTGCGGCGGACAGGAGGAGGTGCTTTGAAGTGTGTCGAGAAACGGTGACCAATGATAATATCAGGACAGTAATGTTAGCCGATGGCGAGACCTGGGAGAAAATTGGAGGGTACCTCAGAAACATTATGAAGATCAAATAGCGGGAGGAGTGTAGAAGGAAAAAGGCAGAGATGGAGGCGGATGACACCGTGACTGAGGTGCACGACGAAGATCAGCGAGGAGGAGAAGAGGAGGATGTTTCACCCCTTTAACTTTTGATGAATTTCAAAAACTGGATGATTTATTTTTACTGTTTCATGATATAACTACCGAAATTGTGAGGACGAAGGCCGCAGAGATGAGAGCGAGAATGAAGATGACTCCGAAGAAATGACCGCAAGGGCGATATCGGAGACAGAGGGGGAAGGGTTTTAGTTGGTCGGTTATCCCAAGAGGGAAGCCAACCCGACACTACCTGATCGCATGACAACTTAGGTCAGGTGTCTGTTTAGCAGATTTCCTAATCCCCTCTATAATAAAAAAAAAGGGTTGGGTTGGCTGTGTCCCTTATTCCTATCGCATCAAGAGCATTCAACAATCGCTCAAGCATTACTGAGTCAAATGCCTTTGCTAGATCCAAAAATAGCTTTCCAAGCAGAGTATAAGCGTTTTGTCAGATTTCTGATGGCATCGGTAGTTGATACACCCGTTGTAAATCCAAATTCTTTGGGGATATTAACTTAAATTTTCCAACATAGTTTTGGAGTCTGTTGGATAAAGCTTTTTCGCATATCTTGTTTAGTGTCATTACTAAGGATATAGGTCTAGGCGATGTTGTATTATTTCCTTTCTTGTATATTGGGATCACTACTGATTGCTTAAAATGAAAGTGCAGTAATGTGTTTTGTTACTTCTTCACGAAGATTTTTTAGTGTTTCAGTTTTTATGTTATCTTTTCCCTATGATTTTGAAACTATCACGAATCGAATGATATAGGGCTCATAAAAGAAATAAATTGTTAGGGAATGTAAAGGGGATTGTTAAAAATTTTTCATCGTTAAATTTAGATCACGTGTTAAAATTTATTTAATACAATAGAGGAGGTGAATCATGTTATTGGGAAAAAATCTGTGATCTTCGTAATCAATTAAACAGATACAAAATTTAAGTCACAACAGGTGGTTCATTGCGTGATTGAGGTTGGACGTCCAACCTCAATCACGCAATGAACCCTAAATAAACCCGCATATATATATAAAAAAATCCTTTTAAACCGTAATTTACTCCAAATAATTGACTTAAATTGGATAAAGAAAAATATTTTTGGTCTACTTCCCCTACTGGTACAATGTTTTAAGGAAATCCATCAAAATAGAACATCTGTACATTTCAACTGATTGACGTCGTGCCTGAAGAAGATTGTTAAATCGAAACGTGTCGCACTGAAATAAATCTAAATAAAGAATTTTCATCGTTTCTATGAGATTTATTGACTTAAAATATTGATCATTTGCGCTATTGGGTGATTACTAAAAATATACGAAATAATAAAAATGAACCTCATCGATGGGAACCAACCTCATCGAACAATCTCTCGCACTTTCTCCTTGGATGTTAAATGACTCGGCCTGGAGCGCGATTTGAAATTACGCATTTTCTCTCCACCCATCGAAATCAACTACATACGGTACTTGGTAATAAAATAAGTTATGTATTGAAGGTTTAAATTGAACAATGTTTTACACATTATTAAGTAAGATTTTATGTAACCGTTTTTACGCACTTTAGTTGATAATAATTGGAAGAGGTGCGTGTCGTAATTTAAACGTAAATATGAACGAACCTACTCTTAGAGTTAGAGTTAGCCCGGAGCTCATTAGATTCCGGGGTCGGTGTATACAATAAGGAAATTGTTTGCACGTTGTCCGTAGATTTATAGCGCGCGGCCGCCGGGTCAGATCTACCGATTCGATTCAAACTATTAGAGTGTTTATGTTCCCGACGCTTTTTGCTCGTTCAACACCAACAACAGCGACGTAACCGTCGAACGACGCCTGCCGTCATAACTCATGGCGCTCCGAAATCGAACCGGACGCGCCGCACGCATCCTTCTACTTGTGTTCACAATCCGTTCCCATTAGTTAACGTCAGCCCGTACACAATGAGCATTTTTAATTGTGTCCGCGGAATTTCACCATGACATGCGAACCACGTGCGCGCGCGTTCCATCAATCTGCGACTATTAAACGCATCATCTCCAATGAATCTTCACGTCTCTCGCGACCATATAAATAGCTGAGCCACCGATGACTCCCTAAGAAGCCTTTTAGGTGCGTTAATGTACACATTACGCATTTATAAGTGTCAGGAGAATTATGGCCTTCATAAACATGACGTTTTCATAAGGTTCAAGCTCATTAATCCCTCGTAGATGGTTGGAAACAATTTGTAACTGAGACTAGAATTTAAGTTGCTTAAAAATATTGAATTAAGTCGCTAATTAATGCTCGAGTTTCAAATGAATGAATCAAATTTGCACCTTCTAAGAAATACGGGGGCCGACGGCTTACGATGAACGTGCAGCTGGAGGCGCTATTACGCGACTCGTCGATCAGTAGGTAAACCTCTTGCCCTAGATGGAGATCTGTGCCCCCGGTGGAGGCCGTATCGTTTGCCGAGAAGACGTGACGTGCCCATTCGCGTATTTAGATCGGCAATTAATCATCTCATTAGAGAAACCGACGTGGTCGAGTAGATGAAGAGTTAAAAGCGGTGAAGCAGAGACGGCTCAATCTCCGCGGGGTGTTTAAGAATCGTCTTTTGATCGGAAACTACGTGTAAATCAAAAAAAAAAAACAAATTCGCTATTAACGGGAAGCAATGAAGAAGGAATGCGTTTCCTGTACTAAGATTATTTTCTCATTATTTCTCGTCGAATTTAAATAAGCGAACATTGATACCAGGTCTGGGTAACGGGACGAGGTTCTTATCGTGCACAATTGTTAGCTCTTTTCCTTCTATTTGTGCGAGTAGATAATAATTCGTTGGCTGCCGAGACGGCGGCGGTATACACAGAGGAGGAATAATGGATCAAGAGGCGTATAAATCTAATTCAAAGGCCCGGGCGTTTGACACTAAACCATAGATCGCAGATATATTGTTCCATGGCACCAATTAGGATCCGGGAAATATTGTTCTCACGGGGGGCGTTGTGGGGTGCGGGGTGCCGAACCGCCGGCGCCGCGGGGCCTCGTTCCGGAATTGCGCCAAAGCACTTCTGAACCGCGGCCGCCGGCCTAAACGATAATCGACCTAACTGCCATCCGACACTGAGAACCGCTTTTCGTAACCGATATTGATTGATTTACAACGTTACGCCCGATACCACTGAAAATTATGATTACTTTACAGATATTATAGTAAAACAAAAAGAATCGGTACGAATTTTATTATAGTTTGAATTAAACTGTTTCAATTAGCTTAAATTGAAAATAATCATTCAGGTGTCTCTTGGGATTCGAAGCGATAATCTTTTCGGTCTTCGATGCGTCCGACTTTGCATACGCCTGCGCTGGTGGTCCTGACGTATTTTTGGCTATTAGTAAAGCCGGCGTAAGCCGAGGGGCTGTAATTTTCATTTTCGGTTGCGGTACATGAATAATTCATGTAACCCGGGCTCCTCTATTTTTAATAGCGGTCCCCCTGGTGGCGGATTAACTCTGGATTTGCAAATATTAACACTTTAACATGGCCCCCGTAATGTAATGACACGACAATGTGTCCCTAATTTAAAAGTAATATTAGCGGGAAGTCTTTTTGTACACAAAACAATTTTATGAAAATAATTTAAGTTTGTTATATTGTAATTTAATACTTCTTCATTAAAATGGCGACGGCATGTTTATCGGTTATTGTGACGTATCCATTATCGGCTTAGCACATAATTTAATAAAGATTTCCACATTAGTGTCCAATAAATATTACCTACTTGGTTATACACGCTGCCCGTTACACTACTAATGGGTAAGTCACGAACAGGCTGTAATACGGTGTACATTACCTAATTAACACACTACAAGTTGAATTGATAATTGCTGCGTTCACTGCCTTCTTTGGACCACCATAAGTCTCTCCTGTTACTCAGCATTTTTTCTATTTCAATACAATTCTAAACAAAAAAAGCTGGAATAAAACATAGTCTACGTTTTATAATTTTTTTTTATATTTAGGAGATACTTTCTCTTCTGGAATTGATGATGATAATTGAAGGTGGGTAATAACAGATGACAATCGCTTGATTATGAGTCACCTTGGCGCGTGTAAAATGACAGATGAAAACAGTATCCCTTATACGGACTTGCTAAATAACAACGCGAGGTCGGGGACCGTCGAATCACAATAATTTAAGCAACCATATAAGCGGGGTCATATCTGGGTCAGAGGTACGTTAAGCGGGCTTAAATTTCGATGTGACTCATCCGACGAAGACGACGCCGCGGATTATGTAAACGACGCATTGGTGAAAATCGAAAACGTCTCCTGTTTTTTTTTCTTTTTCCTCTCTTCGAACGTGCATTAGTATGCGACCTTCGACAGTGGCGCTGTGTTCTTCGGGCTTCGTCCGGTAATAGCGCAGCTTTACAACGGCTACCGTGGCCGCAATTAAGCGCGTACAACAACCCGCGTGCTCGTGCCTCTTCGAAAGCTTGGACCCCACACACGCACGCGATACACATTTATTCAGAGCAGGCTTACAATGACCAGTAATGGACCGTGGCGATCGTCCTGCCATCTAATGGGATCGAGACACCCAAACGACCCGCTCAATCCCCCCAAGATAATATCTGATAATCAATTAGACATGTCCCCGTATGGAGAAATTTCGTTTCTCGGAAGATGCTTTCGAACCACATTCATTTACACTTCGCAAATCAATTTATCGACACTTTAATTAACAATAAGGGGGATTCGTTGCTTCAAGCGATTCGTTAAGATATATGCGGTCATTGTTACCAATGCGTTGGCCTTTCTTATAATTAAAATTTTGTAACGAAAAAACTTACTGAACCTTATTAATCTTTTACAATAAAAACAAAATCTTGATTATGGAAGTTTAATCTGATAGTGACGCATCGTTCCAAATTGCTTGGCGGGACAATAGCCACGGTGAAGTAAACGAAGGCTTTTAATTTGGTCGGTTTTGCATAAATCATAGGGATCGCTTAGCGTCAATTACCGTACCAAAATTATTGCTTCGAGTTTGGATTGTAATTTAACAATTGTGCCGACGCTCCGACCGTTCAAGAAACGGCCGACATGCAGTCATTACGGTTTACGGAGGTATAAATAACGTTACCGGACAATCAGGTATTGTTGCGTCAGCTCTGACGTTTCCTGTTACACTGATTTATTAGGTTTTTGCATACCCACTACTTAAATTTGACCAAGTGATCCAAGTGACTTGTCTTGTCAACGTAACTTTTTAACAATTTTAAATGTAACTGGTATACTTTATTATCTTGTTTTTCCCAATAAAACCTCATCATTCTTCATTTCAAGCCATAACGTGTAACTTAGTTATAAATATTATTAACATTAGATAAATACAAGACACTTTAAATTGAAAACTCTATTAATTAAGCTTGTCGTTAAGATATCTTCAATATCTCAATCTATCTAATATAGGATAAAAACTGTTTCTAGTTCTAGATCTAGTTTTAGTTTATTTAGCTACATATCTTACTACAAAAAAATCATATCTTTTGTGCTACATATCTTGAAGGAATGATTTTCACCATGAATATTCTATAAAGATTGATCTTTACTTTAATCACTCCATCTTTATTAGAAACAAAGTTATCAATATTTTAAAAATTGGTTAATTTGTTCTTCATCTTCTTCTTGTTAGACCATATCGTCTGTTTAGTTTGGTGGTTTTGCCTCCGTGTTATGTCCTGGGACGTAGATATCAACTGTCCCGCCATCTTTTTGATGGTCTGGTGCCTGGAGAGTTGCATATCAAGATAGCCTTGGACAATCTATTATTTGGCATTCTGTTTAGGTGATCATGCCACGCTCTTTTTCGTTGTTTGTCCCATTTGACGATATCCGGTATCTCGCACTTTTCCATGATGTCATCGTTCTTGATTTTATCCATAACTGTCCCAACCTAACCTCTTGGTTTTGTTTATCTCCTCGCAGACTTCGATCCCGTAGGACATTATAGGGCGTCTTATATATCCTAACTTTGCTGTTGAATCTCATGTATTTGCTAGACAATGTCTCTTAAACCCCTTGATATTACTGTTGGCTTATTAGTTTGTGATCTTAGGTCTTTAACAAGATAATAATAATAATTATTATTATTTATTCTTCAACAATACATATATACAAAAACTTTATTAATGCTAATTAAATTAAAAAAAAACAAAAGAAAAATAATAATAATAAATGTTGAAGAATCATAAAGTCGCGGATTCAGTGCCACGACCAAAAGACCATTACTGTTCTTCTACCTCAACCTTAAATTAAAAAAAAGCTATCAAAACAGGCCAGAAAATGCCTAAAAAGAACTTAAATCTAAGATTCCGTATTATCCCTAAATTATCGATCTTAAAGAATCAATATTTAAACCTAATGCAATCAAACAACATAACATAAATTTAATAAATTTAATAACCTTCCGAGATGTTCCTTAATGTTAAAATCACTGCGTGTTGAAAAGGTAATTAAACAGCAAACATTTAAAGGCACGGGCACGTCTAACTTTTATATAATCTGGGATAGAGTTGTATAGAGAATATACACTGTAGGTAAAGGATCGCTGAAAAACGTGGGTCCTATGCTTAGGAGGATTTATAACATTTCTATTTCTGATGTTGACACTATGCAAGTGACCTCTAAAATAAATCTTTCTAGCTAAGTAAGGTGTGGATTGCGACCAACAATCATGTTGACTGGAGTACAATAATTAAAAATGGATAGCACAGTGTTTTCACATAAAATTGTCTTAAGTCTGATGCTGAAAACATTCCTAAAAGGATACAAAACCTTCTGGTTTAGAAAAAAATTTGTGCTGGAAATTGTTACGCCCAGGTAGACAAACTGCATGACCTGCTCGATAGGAGTGTTTTCAACGACCAGTTTGCACTTTATTGGCTCTATTCAGTTCTTTGCGCATTTGGTAGAACTTGTAAAGTTGTTTTTGTAGGTCGTCTTCCTTTCTTATAAATTTCATATTCTCCAATATTTTTCTACATTGATGCATCCGAGAGGAAAAGTGTAACAGACCACTGCTGAGAAAAGTGTTAAGCGTAAAATTTGCTACA
The DNA here is from genome assembly GCF_036711975.1 of Onthophagus taurus. Lineage (NCBI taxonomy): Eukaryota > Metazoa > Arthropoda > Insecta > Coleoptera > Scarabaeidae > Onthophagus > Onthophagus taurus. The sequence continues at coordinate 24,222,679 of NC_091976.1, read as the reverse complement.
ACTTTTGTTCTAAAAGTTTTTCTGTATCATGCTCAGAATACCGATTTTTACCAATTCTTCTAGTTTTCATATTATCGAATATTTCTCTACATTGATGCATATGAGAGCAAAAGTGTTACACAGCCATGTGTTAAGGGTAAAATTTGTTAAAACTTTTGTTCTAAAAGTTTTTCTGTATCATGCTCGGAATTAGTTTTTTTCTATTAGCAACTTCTGAAATTACAGAGTCTTCAATTTTTCATATTTTCGAATTTTTCTCGACATTGATGAAGTTGAGAGCAACCTTCAAGTTTATAAAAAAATTTGTGCTGGAAATTGTTAAGCCCAGGTAGACAAACTGCATGACCTGCTCGATGGGAGTGTTTTCAACGACCAGTTTGCACCTTATTGGCTCTATTCAGTTCTTTGCGTTTGGTAGAACTTGTATAGTTGTTTTTGTGGGTCGTCTTCTGAGTTAGCTATTATCAGAGGATCGTCGGCATAACAGACCAAACAAATCTTTTCTTGTCCCATTGTGTAACCAAGGTGCATAGTTCTCACTTCTTCTATAATATTGTCCATTAGCAGAGTCAATAAGAATGGACTGAGACTGTCGTCCTGCCTGACTCCTCCTAGTGGGGAATTATCGTATTCTATCGAAAGCTATAGTCAAGTCCACAAAGCACATGTATGCGGGTTTGTTGAACTCACTTCTCTTTTATTTGTTTCATGTCAAATTCGGCATCAATTATCGATCTGCATTTCCTAAGCCTTATTATTTTTTGGCATTTTTTATGATATTTTCTAGCTCACTTTTCAGTATATGTTTGTAAAAAAGCTTCATAGAAGTGTTCAACAGTGTTATGCCACGATAGTTTTCAGGGTTAGTTTTTGCTCCTTTTTTGAATATGGGAATTGTTATGCTTTTTGTGCCATTCATTTGGTACTTCAGCGTCTTGCAGCACTCTGTTGAAAAGATGGGTTAATTTTTCTGATAAGACCTTTCCACCATCCTTGAGTAATTCGTTGGGTATCTTATCTGTTTCAGGGGATTTGCTATTTTTGAGTAAGGGTGTTGGTATTTACTGGTTCAACAATGTGTACTCCTTTCCAAGGAGTATAGTTGTTGAAAATATTTCTGCCATTGTTCTTTTGATACTGTCTTGGTTTGGATAAACTCGTTAAGTGTTTCTTTACGATTTCGGAGCTAATTTGTTAACATGCTTAAAAAAGGGGTTGGGTTGCTTTTGTTTACAAATACATAATAAATCTTGAAAAATGATATTTACCATAAAGATGACAAAAAATCTAATTTCTTTTTACGCAAATTCTATTTAATAGTTACATCATTGTTGGTTTAAATTATGTTATTTATGGAATAGTAAAATGTTATTGATAAAATAGTTGGAATAACTTTTATAATAGGAAATAATCGGAGATGAACCTGTCTAAAGAATGTAAGATGTATCTGGGTATTGGTTTAAGGTAAAAGGTAATTTGTTCTTAAGTGGATTTTATCATGAAGGATAATCGATGAACGCGCTTATCCTGTGAAGGCAAGTTGATTGAAAGTTATTGGGAAATGGTAAAGGATCGCTTCGAGATTTAGTGGACAAATGGTAATATTACTTAATCCGCGTACCGCGACTCAAATCGTTAATTGATCAAGCGACCGCAGCTGCTGCCATGTTGTCGTCCGAGCGACAAAAAGTTGGAGTCGGACAAGCGGCGAGTTGAAAGGACCCCTCTGATGTTCGTTTACGGAACCGTTGCGCGGATTCCCACAGGACCAGCGTCCTCAATCACGAATTGTCCGAGCGCAGTAAAAGGCCGCGTTATGGCGGCGGGCGGACGAGCGGGCATCCGTTTTATGTCACCTACGAGCCCTGGAAATATGTCTTAACTTTTCCTTTAAATATGGAAACGACGCCGCAGTCGCTTAATCGTTCGCGAGCCGTTTTCTTTTTCCGCGGCTGATGAACGTGCGGGGCATTGAAAATATGTTCGTTGTGCCGCGGGAGGCCGCACTTTTCACGCTTAAGTACGTGTTAAATGGCAACGCCGCTTACAAATTTCATCGTTTTTCTACGGACCGTATTTCGCGCCGCCTCTTACGCCGCAATACACGTAGGTACGGTGCACAGGTGCCGTTAACCAGTTTCTTGTAATAGAGGTAAAAAGCGTTGGATAACGAGAATTAGTTTATCTAACGTGGGAAAATGTTGACGGCGTCGCATTTTCGCCTTGTTAATGGCAGTTTATGCGGACGTGCCTTGAAAGTACACTCCGTCCAACGTCCCTACTTCAGGACAATACTTCAGCGACGGTTGAAGAAAGGATACTCAAAGAAATAAAATGGGTAATCAATTCCTATTAAAGAAATTTACCTTAAAAGGATCATAAAAATGTTTAGTTTTGAACTCTGACTCATTTACAAGACCGTGAAATTATCTATTCTGTTCTATACGGGTCATTACATTCTATGAGTATTATTATTAAGGTTATTGAGCGTGTTTCTATTCGAATAAACTTGGTATTGATAAATAGTCTAACCACGAATTTCTCACTTCTCGTCCTACACGGACACGGACACGATTCGTTTCTGATTCGGTTTTGGAGTATGTTACGAAAACGAAGTTTAAAATTAATTTATATTGAAAGTGCACACATCATTTGTTTTCTGTCGGTTGTTTTTTCAAGTTTGAGCGTCATATCGATCGCTCATCTAGCGCTCGGACATAAATATCGTTCACGAAACCGATGTTTGGTCTTTTTGATTCATTAATAACGGACTAGGATTGGATCGGAATAGAATCGGCGCCGGAATTAATGGAGTTCGAGGTGAAATGTCGGATGTGTGATAGCCAAAGGAGACAAAGCGATCTAGATATCATGGGATGTTCTTATGGAATCTTCACGACCTGTGTCTTTATTTTCAATCCAGCTCGCGCATTATCTGCCATTCCGCGCTGCCCTGGGGAATTTAAACACTTCTTATACGTGACTAGGAAGAAAGAAAGAAGAGATTCGTACGTGTAAAAATCTAATGTTGGCCGAGCGTTTTTCGAAATCACTTTTTACCCCGAAGTCTGGGCCATAAAGCTCCTTGGACGCGACGTTAAGCTTTACCGCCGCCATTTCGTCTAATTGAAAACTGGTACCACTGGTTTTCTTAGCGCCAATTTGTACCGTGATCTCTTGCTATTACATATCGACCTGCCATCAATTCGCGGCAGAAGAAACGCCACTCTCGTGGAATCCTGGGAGTTTAATTAGTATTTTTCAGTTAAAATCTTAATTAGGCCTTTAGGTAATTAGCGTTGCCGTTCGTGCTTCCCAGAAAATCGTACAATTCCCACAACGGATACTTTGAATGGGCGCATTTCGTCGCACGACGGTTGAGTTACAAGCAATTATCAGAGGCGGTTCTTCGTACGGGGAAACGGATCTCTACCATCGATACCTTCGATCCGCGACGACAGCGCCTTGTGGAAGCCCATTGGAACGGTGCTCAATTCAATTACCCACCGCTATGATCATGATGGGTGCACTTCCATTGGCTTTAACGACCGCGCATTATAAATATTGCGTTTGCTTAACGTTCGCGTACAGAGAAACCGATGGAACTCGATGGATAGCTAAGCATTCGAGGTATTTGTGTTACTAGAAATTTCTTGCGACGAACGGCAAAGTAGATGCTGGGGACGCCGTCCCTGTTCTTAATTGCCCGCTTGCTAAATGCGCAATTACTTGTGGAAGACTTATATGATGAGGATCATTTGCAATTCCTCATGGCTTGAAGGTTTCTTCATTTACAACTTTGCTGGGTTGATGGACGCTCTCTCATAATCCTTAAATTCTTTTAAGTAGCACTCTTTAGTATTCCCTTGTATTTAACAGCAGTAGCAGGAAGATTGTGCCGGTGATAATGACAACACGTACGGAGGGAGAATCTAGAAGAGTTCTTCCTACGACTAAACAGTCCTTGTACGTTGCCAAGCAGGATAGTGAACGCCCGAGTAATTTATACTTAAGCGTTAGCTGTGGACGGCGGTCTACAGCACAATGGGACATCGACCATGTAAGTGTGGAAGCAGTAATTATTTACAATACCCTGTCCCTACTCGTAAAATACACCTATTGACGCAAAGAAAAGGAAATATCCACAAATTTCCCGTCGGAATTCTTTATTGCACCGTCATTGAAAAAGGTGAAGAAATGACGAGGAGCTTTTCTTTTACCGCTTTCCACAAGGTTCTTTAACGAAACAATACCCCATCTCTATCAATACAGCAATACCTACATCGCATACATCACGCACAATAACACCTTCCACAAACAATTACCGAAGCGGACCGGACCATTATGCGCGAGCAAAATTAAATTTCGCCTGCATTACCTCCGGCTGTAAATCTTCGGATATGCTAATTCCGTCCGGTGCTCGCTTCGAGCACAAACGGCCGTTTTATTAATGTAATGAATTGTCTTTGAGATACACGTGGACGCACACGTCTACCCCGCACAACACACTCACACAACCGAGACAAACTCTCGAGCTCTCTTGAACAAAATACAACTAATATATATTGTAATCGTTTCGAGGTATAGCTTGGTCGCAATTATTTAGATTTATGACCGCTTATTGTTTTACGACGCAACGTCGGATCTAATCGTCGTAATGAAGCCGGGCGGAAGAAGGTCGTCTTTCAATATGTACTACGACCTACAATGTATAATCCGAACTGGATCGTTAACTATTGACTATTGTAATAGTTTAGTGAAACACTTGTTTATGGCATAAATTAATTTAAAATGTAACGAAATAAAAAAAAAAGAAGTATTTAGTTAGTCGGTAGATGTATTCTTAGTGTTTACATATACTTGTAGAATGTAGAAGGTACAGTGTATTTCTGAATCTAGATACGCCACGAAGTTTCTACACACATTCCCGTATTAATGGGTTCGAGTTACGAAACGTGGGACAGTGCGGTGGTATCCATTTTTAGACTACCAATATCTTCCCAGTTTTCTTAATTAGCGTCGCTATTAAGTAGATTTAGCAGTTCAGATTTCGCGTTTGCATCGTCGGGGAAAAGTGTCAGATTTACAGCAGCAGCTCGGTCGACGACAATAGAAGCGGATCTCGACGAAATAAATATCCTCTCGTGGTCTATTGTAAGCGTTTCTACATTTTCTAAATTGAGTTCTTCCGCCGACGCGTTTCGGTATGATTTAGTGTCGAGCTTTATTTACATATCTTAAACATTTTTTATTGGGTTCCCTAGTGCGGTGTGTGGCCTCGCGATTTAAATAATACAAATTGCATTTTTACCTCTGCTTATTATGCGCCGGTGGCGCCCCCATTACAGGCGCACGGTCGGCGATCAAAAAATAAATGAACATCTCGCAGAGGGCGGCACCTTTGACGACCGGAGCTTGGGTTATTTACGATTTCGAACGCGCGATGTCGCTACGGAGATTTATGCCCTAGCAAATTGGGCAAATTTATACAGCAATCTGTTTGGCGGACGTTGTTTAATGATCTTTGGGGAGTCTTCTTCCATTCTAAGTGATAGTAAGCTCGTTGTCGCAAGACTCGTATGTGTTTTATATTATACACACCACCTGCAACTCATACATATTGATGACTCGAGGGGAGGTCTAAACGAAGACGTATCAAGAGCAAGCTGTTCTTAAAATTCAGATACCCTCCAGGTATCCCAACGCATGCGCGACCACCAAGTTGAAATTTCCGCAGATAATAACTCAATTTCCCTAAAGCCCGCCGAGTGATATCGCAATTAGGGCCAATTATGCCGGATGTAATTAGGGGTATCACTTATCAACAGATTGGATCGCAGCGATTCGCCGTGAATAAATATAAGTTTCCTTGAAAATATTTCGTCACGCTGGATCCCCAAACATCGTTTGTATCGCTGCGAGTTATCTATAGGCGACGATGCGAGAATAGAATCACTAACAAGTACATGTTGCCTCCCAGTTGGACGACAACGGAAAAATATCAATATTGTGAGCGCCACGCATTGTTGTATTCACTTTTCGTTAACGATGTAGCGTCATTGTGGGGACGTGTGCGTGGCCTCATCCTTCGAAGGCCTTTTCATCGACGGCGCCGCTTTCTCTGTATTATCGAACCGAAATTCGCCCAAAGTCATTCCTTTTAAGTAGAATTAAATTTATTATTTTCATTCTCGACCTTTAAACGATGCCTGTGAGAAACTTTTTCGCAAAAGAAACATATATAATCAAAATTTAACTTGGATAAATTAAAAAAAAAGAAAAGGTTAATACAGACTGATATAAATGAGATCGATTTGATCTGGATCACAGAAAAATAAAACGAACTCCCCGGTTTTATATCCGTAACTTTATCAATGACGTAGCCAAATGGGCGACACCTCTTAGATGGCGCCACAGCGCGACGCCCTTAATTGGCGATCAGTTCACTCCGAGACCACCACGACCGTGTCTACCAACCAGATTTATTACATAAATGACATCCAGCGCCCGTCAATGGTTTAAGCACAAATCGAGATTCGGACAGCCTGATTTACGAACAGCCCACCCGGCGTACTCAATAAAATGGGAACTAATTTAACCTGGACGAGTTTCCCAGACGTGTTTTTACCGAAAATATCTTTTTGCATTGATTTTTTCCGCGTTCCAGAGAGAACCATTTAATAATTTATGAATTAAAATTTAATTTATCTCCAAAGCAGGTAGACACACGGAGAAAGTATTAAGAAAATACTACTAGGATATCATAATAGTGAAGGTGTGTGAAATTCACCCCACTACAAGTTTTCAGTAGATTTTTCAGTGGTGGGTGGTCCACCCCTTGATTTTCAGCGGAAAAATGCGGTGAAAATCTCGAATTTCGTGAAAATCTCATCTGGCTAACATAACATCGAACAGGTATAACTTTCCCCCCGACAGGTATGCGCATGTCTAGCAACTATCGATTAATGAAAGCATTCGAGTCCTGAAAGCTAATTCAGAGAAAAGCGACTACTTCCGGTTAAGTTACCAGGAGAACATAATTGGAAAAGTTTTACCCTTGTTGTTTCCGTGTTAATTTATGCGCCGTTTATTAACGGCGATGTCACCGAGTTAGTCGGACCAAGGCAAGTTCAAAGGTCGTTTCGTGCGCCATCCGCGGCGTCCAATCCAATTATGCGCGCTTAAGTGGCCCTCCCAGCAAGAAACGATAGGTTTAAAACAGTATCGGCATAGTTTACATGTCCATGTCCTCTTATTGGGTTTGCACCCGGGAGTTAACTCGAGGATCTCCTCTTAATTAGTTGAAAACTTCCTTTCGGAGATAACCCTGAGGTTGGCACGTTACGCATTTAAATCTGAGCTTGTTTCTTAAGGAGTTATTGCGTTCCTGGCATATTCTGGCCATTCCTTCTTGCTTCGAGACGTGCCACTACAGAAATCCTCTACTTCCAATTTGGACTATATGTTATTTTATTCTTTTTTTAATTTATCTCACTTCCAGTAGTTTAGTAAATAATAGAAAGTTGATCTTAACTCATAATTAATGTATGAGTCGAACCTCATTCATATCTCAATCAATCGAATTGTCAACCGCTTAACCCACGCGTTATAAACATGAAGAGATAGACGAAGTGAATCGACAGGTGCAATAAATATAAAACTTAACGCTCCGATATTAATACAGTACCTATCGTAACGATTCTATGCGAAGGTATGGAAGACATAAATCAAGTTTAAGCGTCGTTTTTAACGGCCCCTTCACGCCGGGGTCGGTCCGCATTTGATTTTTGCACACAACTCGGACAATGCAAACTGAAAACAAAGAGGTTCGAGACAAGTATATATAAACCGCCATTAGGAGGCAGAGCGAAACTCTTTATAGTCCGGTTCCCATTTATTACAGGGTAATCCGGGGAACATCGCGCACATTTCATTACCGCAGGGGCCTTATGGACGTCTTCATATTAGCGGCGCGACCGCCGCGTAAACTCTTACTTACCTCGTACCAGATTAGATGCTCGTAAATCGGCGCTTGCATCACGGTCGCCTTGTCACAAATACTGATGGCTTGCTTTGTCTCGACTGCCAACAGCGCTAATGGCCGGGAATTCCTTTTTCGATGGACCTACTTCGTTGTGGACGTTGTTTTTGAGTTGTTCGGCATCGACGGATAAACGATTTATTACAGAAAGTTTGTTTGAAAAAATATAGTGTATGTTTGAAGTAAAAATTTTCAAAGAACGGATTAATACGTGGAAGGGAGTGTCCGTTATACCCAAAAGTCAGTTATATGAATAATTTTAATGCACACAAATTTGGAGAGTTATACACACCGTTGCTATCGTTCAGTCTACATGGCTTTATATTTTTAAGTTTCGAAAGTCTTCAGACGCACGGCTAAACCCATTTATACGAGGTGTGTAATTAAGTAATGAAACTGTTAATGTAGCGTTTGATCTGGAAACACTTGGGACGAGGGACCCATCTCAACCCAACCCGAATGTTTCTAGTTCTAGGTCTAGTGTTAGTTCTAGTTTTAGTTCAATGAAAAATATACAACAATGTAACACAAGTATTGTACTGAATTCAGTACGATTTCAGGGATAAAGTACGTGAAAGTAGCAATTCAGTACAAAATTCTTAATCGGTACAATTGTACTGAAATCAGTACATTGTTAGGGAATGAATTAGTAAATACCGTTCGAAAGTTGTAACGTAATACATTTTACAAGATTTGTTTAAACTTATGACTTTCCAATGTCTTCAATATTTCCTCTTAGAATTTTCTTCGGTGCGGCAACACTGCGTAAAACTAGAACTAACACTAGACCTAGAAATAGAATCATTCGGGTTTAGCCGTACGTCTTTTAAGACGGCTAAACCCGTATGTTTCTAGTTCTAGGTCTAGTGTTAGTTCCATTTTTAGTTTAATAACAATATACAACAGTCTAACGCTGAATAATAATTAAAACTAGAATTATCGTCCTTGATTTATACGAGGTGTCTAATTAAGTAATGAAACTGATAACGTAGCGTTCGATATGGAAACACTTGGAACACGGGACTTGGAAGAGTGGCAGGTGAACATTTGATACGCCTTCAGTACGAGTTTCAACTTGCTAAAGTCATTTAGTTGTCCGTAGCGATTTTTTTCGTGAAAGAATTGTTTCTAGTGTGTCCTAAAAATGAGTTCTAAAAATTTCGAGCAACGGTGCGCTATCAGATTTTACTTCAGACTTAGGACAGTATAACGAAAACTTTTGCGAATACTTCAGCAGGCCTACGGACATAGTGTTTTGTCAATTGCCCAGATTTTTCAGTGGTTTAAGGCATTTTCAGAAAAAAGAGGGTCGGTTGAAAATGAACCACGAAGGGGAAATCTTCAAGAACCGATACAAATGTGATCAGCATCCGAGATCTTGTGCGTTCAGATCGTAGGCTGACAGTCAGAATGATCAGGGAAGTGTTTAATTTGACCCACACCACCGGTCATTAGATTTTGACCAATGAACTAGGGATGAGAAAAATCTGCGCAAAAATGTTTCGCAAGACCAAAAGGACAACAGGAGGGAAAGGTATCTTGACTTTTTGGAATCAATTGAAAATGATCCCCATTTTCTGGAACGTGTCATTACTGAAGAGGAGTCTTGGGTGTTTGAGTACGATCCGGAAACCAAGCGTCAAGCATGGAGAGCCACACTGCAACCTCTCCAAGGCCCAAAAAGGCAAGAATGAGCAAGTCGATGATCAAATACATGCTGATTTGTTTTTCGATATCCAGGGTATCGTCCACAAACTTGTGCCTCAAGGCCAAACGCTCAATCAACACTTTTACCGAGAGGTTTTTGAAAAATTTCGAAAAAGGGTTGCTTGTGTGAGACCAAACATCTAGAACAGGGATTCCCAACGTGGTGGGTACCGATCCCCTGGGGGTTGATTGCAATCAGAGGGTCGATCGGGGGTCGATAGCTAAATATACATATTATATGTACTAACTATATTAGTGCTACCAATAAATATGATCAAATCGAAAGCTTTAATACCCGTCTTTTTGCCCAACTGTGTGATAACAATAATGAAAATTTTAATAATTTGCTTTTTCATACGCAAGTACGCTGGCTGTCTAAGGGAAACTGTTTGCAGCGTTGTTTTATAGAGATTTTTAATACCGTCGTCGAGTTCTTGTTTGATGTTGATGATGAAAAAACTCCAAGTTAAAAAACACATTTTCTATTTGGCTGATATTTATTCATTATTCAACGCCACACAAAATAAACTGCAGGGAAGAGACGTTAACCTTATTGAAGCCAGAACGGTGATCTTTGGGTTTCGTCCCAAGATTGACTTGTTTATATCGACATTAAATCGGAAATAATTTCGATACTTTGATAATCTGAAGCTATTGTTCACCATTGAGAAAGATTGAATTTTAGCGGAAGATATAAAATTATATACAAGCCATTTACAAAATTTAAAAGATGATTTTAATGTTCGATTTAGGGATATTGAAAATTTGAATGTGCCAGTATGGCTTGTAGACCCAATGCAGTGCGACATATCTCGATTTGATATTGATGATACGATTCAAGAAGAATTGCTTACATTAAAGGAGGATGTGCATGGTTATGCTAAGTTTTGGAATTTAAAGGTCATTCGAGAAAAGTATCAACGCTTACAGGTCCTGACAGAGCAATTATTATTGACTTTCCCCTCTTCTTATCTGGTGGAAGTAGGATTTAGCCATATCAATAATTTGTTGCGTAAAACAAGAAATAAGTTAAACATTTTTAAAAGAGGGGATTTAAGAATAATGTTAAGTAATTTTAAACCTAATATAACGAATATTGTGTCAAGACATCAAGCACAATCATCACATTAATTACTTAGGGTATTAGATATTTTGTGCAATGTTTCTTTTTTCTAAACATTTATGTTATTTAAGTACAAATTTGTATTGTTAATGAATATAAATGTGTTTTTTAAATAAAGGTGTATTCTTGAAAGAAAACGTAAGGGGTCGATACAAGAAAAAGGTTGGGTACCCCTGATCTAGAACAACTGGGTGTTACATCACGATAATGTGCCTTGTCACACAGCAATTTCAATAAACGAGTTTTTGGGCCAATAAAAACATTCCTGTGACTCCTCAGCTTCCTCTTCTCGAAATTGAAAAATCACCTCAAAGGAACTCATTTTTTGAGTTTTGGGTATAACAGACCCCTTCTCCGTATTAATCCGTTTTATCGAGGTTTAACTGTATTGTTTTCATAGAACTGTGTTCTAGAAAGATTTAAATTTAACGAAAATTCAGTTTTAATTCTAGTTTTAAGACCTGAAAAACGAATTTGTATCGATTTATAGTGTTTCGAAGTATTTAACCTATAAATAGATGTATGCGAGGCATTCGATGTCTAATATCTTAGCGAAAATTACGACGATATATAAACGTAGAGTTGGTGTGAAACAAGAAGAAAATACGAGCTAATATCGCGTCTAACCCGTCCACCCGACATAAATCTCTTGGTTTGTCGGGTAAAATTTACCGTTTGCATCATATCTGGTCGCGTTGCTCCTCGCTAATATATTGGCACATCGACGTGTTGCGAACAAGACGCCCTATCTTCGTCGGCGGCAATTACGCGCGTCTCGTAATATATTAATAGTCTCGGGTAAGGGATGTTGGTCGTTGGTATCGCTGAAAAAATCTGTACTTTTAGTGTCCGATACGACGACACGGGTCCACCATTTAGACGGCCGTAAATTTTACGCTTTAGATCCGGCGATGGCTTTATTACTCTTTTAGTGAATCCCGGCTATCGCAAGACGCGCCGCGACGTAACAACTTTATTTAAAATTCGGTCAGAGAATAGTGTCTCGGGTCGCAGTGGGCGTACTCGTATCTTCGATGCTAATTGAATCGTATCGGCTGCGCTCTCCTTCGTTTTATTATACGTCCGAATGTGTATGTGCCGTGGCCTTCGATATCAAAGTATAAATTAAGATAATAACGTCTCCGGACCTGTGTCTCACCCGATACGACCGTATCAACCAGAGATGTAGTCGATTTTTAGACCACCGTCGGACGACGTCTATTTAAACTTTTCTGGCGTTTTCTTCACAAGGCCGCGCCGCAGCCGCAAAAATAAACACAGGAAACCTCTTTATCCCAACAGGAAAAGGTGGGCGTCTTATTTGTTCTATCAAAACAGCGCGCAAGGTCGAGAGGAACAAATCGACGCGGCGTACTCCGCGTCGTGCACATGTAGCCGATTTTATTGGCTCGATAAAAATTGCTGTTGACAGCCCACGTTTCGATCCACGCGAAGGATACGAGGCGCGGTGGCGGCGCGGGCGATTTCGTATCGATGCAATATCTTTACGAAAAAGAATACAAAAACAGACCCACATTTTGCCCCGCCACGCGTCCTCACAAAACTAAATTTGCGAAGGCGTCGAATTTATCGCCCGTAATTACACGTTCCGAGATTTCGTTAATTACGACCAACAGCAAATTCGAACGAAATACGTACTCCCACGATTCCTTACGATTTCATCTTAAACCAAATTAATACGAGGTATAGTCGTACCTCGTACCAGGAATTTACGTTGAGGTACAGTAAATGTTAGAGGTAGTAGTTGGGTCACTCCTGAGGTAGTTAAAACTCGGGATAGTCTAAAAAACAGGCATTTGTTAATTAGAAATAGCTTCTCTCATCAACGTGATTGATAATACCAAACGATCTTTTATTGCTAATCAGATTTCTAGTACTTCCAATAAACCACGCTGTTTATGGCGGTATATAAACACACAGTTGGGAAGGGATAATGTTGAGAGAGAGATAATATCAAAATGGTTGTCCGACTCATTTTGTCAGTACTTTTTGACGGTGGATCTTGAACATTTCCAATAGTTAAAATTGTTGTCCCTTATTTTTCTTGTGTAACAGTTTGGTGTTCTTATTCATGTCAAATTCATGTCCTTTAAACATAATATATTTTCTAAATGTTAAATTTCGTTTTGTTAAATATCCTTTAATTCTGGTACGTCTTCTCGTATCACATGATATTTGATACACTCCATTGTTGTCTAATATGTTAATGAAGTCTTTATAGTTTATAAGGGAATTTAATAAATTATGATTAGTTTTAAATATCAAATCTATGTTATATCTTTTAAAAAATTGCTTTAATTTAGATGAAAATCGACCTGGATATGTAATTGATTTAAACTTTTTGATTTCACTACCATGTTTTAGATGTTTTATTATGTTGTTCAGTACATCTGTTGGGAAACCATCTTTTGCTGTTATTTGTTGAATCAAATTGAGGTGGAAGTACAATTATTATTAAAAGGAATGTTGGCCACTATTTGAACAATACAATTAGTACTGAACAACACCAAACTAAAGTGGTAAACGTTCAAACTGCTAATGGCTTAATGCCTGTAGGAGCCACCGAGACATAATCTCAAAAAAGAAGATTATCAGGAAATTCTACTACATGTTGACAACAAATTTATACTTAGAGGAGACTTTAATGCAAAACATATGTCTTGGGGTTTTCGTTTGACAAATAGAAAAGGAAGAGAAGTGAACCATGCAATAGAGGCCCTAAGTTGTGAGGTGCTCTCCACTGGGAAGCCAACGTACTGGCCAACAGATAGCAGTAAAATTCCGGACCTGCACTCACCAGTAATTATTACTCTAAATAACAAAGTATGTAACAAAGAACCCTTTTTATCACTAACTAATAAACTCACTAATTGGAATCTATTTCAACAAACATTAGATAATAAAATTCATCTTAATGGTCTTATGAGAACAAACGAAGACATTGACAATGAAGTAGAAAAGTTCTTAAAAGACATACAAAACGCAACTTGGGCCTCAACACCAAGTTTAACACCAAAACCTAAATCTAATATTTATCCTAAATTCATTAGAGACAAAATTACAGAAAAACGAAAAGTAAGAAAGATATGGCAAACCAATAGAATTCCTAGTGATAAAACTAAATTAAATAAAGTAACAGCCAAATTAAGAGCATTAACAGATAGTCACAAAGATAATAATATTCAAAATTACTTAAAATACCTCAAATCAAGAAAGGCAACAAGAAAGCTTAAAGTTCCAAAACCACATACACCTCCAATTCGAAATAATAATGGAAATTGGGCTAAGAGCAATCAAAAAAAAGTTAATTTTTTTGCTGAACATCTGAAAGAAACTTTTACATCAGACAGTCCAACAACTATGTTATATAGTGTTCCTAGCGTAATTCAAGTGATCAGCAGAGTAAATATACCATGTGTAAGAATGAAAGGACTGTATTATGAAATACAAAAACTAAATATAAAGAAATCAGTAGGCTATGACCTAATTAATGGAGAAACATTGGAACGAAATTTAAAACGATCTATTCGGGGTGAACGGTCAAATAAGCACATGAACAACTTTTTACAATTTGCTAATAGATTTCGGTTGTCGAATTACAACCTTCATCAGAGCGAATTACATTTGTTGTTTATGAAGTGGATAAACCGAATCTTCATAAACTTCATAAACAACAAATGTAATTCGCTCTGATGAAGGTTGTAATTCGACAACCGAAATATATTAGCAAATTGTAAAAAGTTGTTCCTGTGCTTATTTGACCGTTCACCCCGAATAGATCGTTTTCAATTTGAATCCCACGGTTATCGGTCGAAGATACTTCTTGCCAAACATTGGAACATCTACCAAAACGGGCGATTACAAAAATATTACACATAATTAATGCTGCTCTTAAACAGAAATACTTCCCAAGCATATGGAAAGTTGCTGAAATAATGATACCAAAACCTGGTAAATCCCCTACAGATGTTACATCATATAGGCCAATCTCATTATTACCCTTACTATCAAAACTGCTTGAAAAATTACTATTAAAAAGACTAAAACCTGTCATAGAAGAAAAAGCCCTAATACCAACACATCAATTTGGGTTTCGGAATAAACATGCAACAATAGACCAAGTGCATAGAATAACGAATATTATCGAAATAGCAATTTAAGAAAATAAAGTCTGCTCCGCCGTATTTCTGGATGTTGCACAAGCTTTCGACAAAGTCTGATTAGATGGCTTAAATTACAAACTAGACCAAATACTACCATCAACGTATAGTCAACTATTAAAATCGTATCTTCCTGATCGATATTTTAGAGTAAAATACGAAAACGCTTACACTACATGAAATACGAGCCGGAGTTCCTCAAGGAAGTGTGCTTGGCCCAACACTGTACTTACTCTACATATTCGACCTTCCTCAGGTACCAGAAACTATAACAGCTACATTCGCAGATGACACAGCGATCTTGGCTGTTGTAGAAAATGAAGTAGTTGTGGCAAATAAGTTACAATTGGCCTTAAATTCAATAGAAAATTGGACCAAACGATGGCTAATAAAGCTAAATACAAATAAATCGACATACATAAATTTTACTTATAAGAAAACTATGTCCCAGTACACATAAATAGCAATGCAGTCCCTTACACCGACACCTCAAAATATCTTGCTATGACGGTGGATGCCAATCTCAAATGGAAAGCTCGCGTCAAAAAAAAACGTGAGGGACTTGATATCAAATTTAGACACCTATATTGGCTTATTGGCAGAAAATCAACGCTATCACCAACGCTGTGGAGGTTGTACCTGCAAGACAAATGCAAGTCTGATTCAAAGATTCCAGAACAAAGTACTAAGGTGCATAGTGAATGCACTCTGGTATACAAGAAACATCGACCATCCATCACGATTTGTAAGTAGCATCGGTGTCATGAGAAGTTGCATCATTCGCATCTAAACATGAGAAGAGGATGCACGATCATCCGAACATTGAGGCCATCTAGCTTCTCGACAACGAGGATGTCCTGCATCGCCTTCAGAGCATGAAGCCGTTCGATTTAGTGACCTAGTACCCTAAGTAGTCGATTCAAACGCGAGCAATAGTGCAGAATTATAACAAAAACAATAATACCCTAAAAGTGTATTCCGCGTATGAAAAGCTGCAAAACATTATCTAGTTTAATTTGGTGTTAAAAATAAGTAACTAATTAGTATGTATTTACTAGGTGTTATACAATTCTGCTATGCATAAAAAAATATTTGTTGAATCACATTAAAGTCTTTATCAATATTTGTTGTATTCAAATTTGAGTTGAAGGCTCTATGGACGTATGCGTGTATTGCAGCTAATTTTTTTTTTAATTCTAATCTGTTGACGTAGGTTTACGATATATGTCGAATGTTATGTTGTTTTCTTCTCCTATCAATGTTAAGTCTAGAAAATTCAGGTCAACTATTGATATAATGTATGTATGTTGTTGATCTTTTCTATGTTGGGTTTATCTATGATGACGAATATGTCATCGATATATCGTAACCATAGGAGTACTTTTGTCTTCATTATCAGGTTATTAATCTCTTAAACTCTGTGTTCTATTCAAGACAGAAATTTTTAGATATGTAGTGATTTTTATTATTTATAAGATTTATAACGTATTATTTAATTTATTATTGTATTTTGTTTTATTGTTCTTGTCACATCTACTTATGTAGCCCACGTGATTGAATAAATATTATTATTATTAATGGAAAACGAAATTTTATTAATAGAATGAAAGAAGGAACGTTTTTAATTACACTACTAATCTTCTCAATCATCCCATTACGTTTAATTTTAACTCCATTAAACTAACGTTACAGTTTAAAGCAGTTCTTGATTGATGTTTCCTGTACTACATCACCCGGTCGTTTAGTGATCGATTTATTATTAAAAGCCCATTACCAAAGCATTCCTCTGTCGATTTTAATAGGTTATTTATTTGAAATTTCCTCTCAAATTAAACTATAACAATTTTGCGATAACAATCTTTCTGTATTAAATTTTCTGAGTGTGTTGTAATTATTTGTTAGGAAATAGATTTTTAAAATTTAGGTTGAAATTGAACCGTCAACCGTGGGTGGTATAGAAAAGACATTCAAGTCCGCCTACTCCACATCGCGCTCTGACAATTTTCCACTTTCCTACGCGCGCTCGCTCGATAATCGACCTCTGGACTGTATCCTTAACCTTCCGCCCGTATATAGACTGTTGCACTTGTCTCTCATTACGCATAACGCGACCAACAGTTTCGACGTGGGTTTTCCTGTCACCCCAAAGGACATTACGGCCCATAATGCAAAGACCGCGAATCGAAGAAAAGAAATCCATTACGTCACCACTATAGTAATTTCGCTTAAGCGGAATTCTTCTTACGCGCTTAAAACGGAGGATACGATGCTGTGTTTCTGATGATAAATTCGAAAATAGAATTGCACGGAATGCCGCTTATGTTTACGACAGTAATTGTGGAAACACAGGTTTTAATTGCCTATTAGACGAAGTGTAAATGCCGCCACTTGTGTGTGGTCCCCGTTACCTGGTGTAGACGACCAATCTACCACCATATTAATTTTTATTGTGTCTTCTGTATATCGTATAGTTTAAGATTTTGCATCGAAGATAGAAAATTCTAACTGTATATAAAACATAAATTAACATAAACAGAAATTAAAAGTAAAATCTAACTTTGTAACATCAAAAAATGTTTCCTTCCAGGAGATGTAAGATTCCGACATAGCAAACAGTCACATAACTTCGTTTTCCGAAATTGGTCATGCGGTACGCAATTAGCCTGCAATACGTAAGTTGGATGTGAAGACGGTGTATTGGAAAAGCTGCGGCGGCGGCCATTTGCGATTCGCACTTTTTGCCCGCAAAACTAAACGCAACTTTTACGCGTTTCTCGGGCGATAATTGGCCGCACCCGTTTGATAGCGAACTTTAGGGAATTCGAAAAAGTGCTTACGCCTCCCCTTAAGGTTAACCAAACGTGCCGCCACCGCGAAATCTTTTTATTAAAGCAAGTTAATTAGTGAACTCATCTTTGCGATAAAACTCCTATAAGGAGATTAATTTACATTAAAAAAAAATTTTAACTTCTGGAATTGATTTTCAAAGAATAACAAATCGTTTGACATTGGTAGATTTTCATTAGCATGTTTATTTCACCATCGAGGCTCGTGACTCGACTGATTATTTCTGAAGCCAGGTTTTCCTACTCAAATTCTTAGGCCCACTTAACAGCGGTTTTCCATTTCTGACGACAATGTTTACTTGGAGTGGGTGTTCAACAATGCAGTTCAATGTCAATCTTGCAGTGTTAAAGATATCGATGGAATTAGATTTTTTTTTATTAGGATCAAATTAATTAATTGGAAATAATAATATATTTTGTTATTGCGTCGTTTATTCCAGGTGGTGTTTTGTTCTATATTATTTAGCCTTGGTGCCAATTACGGTTAATTACGATGGATTTGCATCTGGTGCACTAAAATTGTGATCGCGTGGAGTGTATGCAATAGCTTCGGGTAACGTTAGCGACGATTTACGAACAAAATCGTTTGATCAAGGACATTTTATAAATTATTAGTAATCATGAAGTCGGTGTTAAATTAAAAGGAAAAAGAAAGATTATCGCTTTGACGAATCGTGACTAAAAAATGATTTATTCCAAGAATTATTTTTTATGTTAATTAAGCGATGAGTATTAGTTATCCGAGTGTAGGTTTTTGTTTGAGCGTATTTGTATAGAATGTATAGAGAACGTTCGTGACCGTATAAGGTGATTTTCCCTGTGTATCAGGTGGATCTGTGAGAAAAGTGTTCGACGGGTTGAACGGGCGGAATCTGAGTCCGGGGGCCGCGCGATCGCGATGTCTCTGCGGCGGCGGCGACTTTGAGACGCGCGTTTCGGCCCGATTGAGTAATAGCGTTGCTGCGTTATTAATTGCGGATTGTTGGGCGATAGCTGGCCGGTTCGGACAACGGCGGCCCGCGAATTAATTGCGTCTTTAAGTACGGCTACTTAGCGTGCCGCCTGTGCGTCCGATTCGGCGGATATAAATATTTTTGCTGTCGGCGCGCCGCCCTATCTCCGGACATGCGAACTTATCTTGTCCGCTGTACGTCCGAACGGGCCTCGCGGTCGTGCGGCTGCGCCGGCAAATTCATTACGGGACGCGCGGGACCTTCTGATTGTCCTGGGAAACTGGCCATTAGCGGTTACAAAGATAAGGGTTGTTTATTGCATGTAATCGCCGAAGATTACTTAAGCAGATCAAGGATAATAAATACGCAACCACCGATTTCACCACACGATACAACTACTACACAACTTTTACTTCTACATCATTTTCACTTTTACAACTTTAACTTTTTATTTATAAGGACGAGGTTGAAAAGCATTTAAAACAAATGAAAAATATGAGATCGACTGGACCTGGAAATGTTGCAATAGAATTAGCTAAGGCCGGTATTACACTATCATAGTTCTATGTCATAGATCTATTATCATATACACGTTTCTATCTATTATTTGAGGAAACCTTTGATTATATATAATATGGATTGAGCTAACTGAATATATCTACTAACAAAAATGTTGCTCAAGGTGAATAGACGCAGATGGAAAGCGATAATATGAAAGTGTAACAAAGATAGATATATTATATGTCAGTACGCTTCTATGTCTATCTCGGTTCGACCACCTTGCGCAAGCTATCTCTCTCGTTAGCTCAATCCATATTATATATAATCAAAGGAGGAAACATATTACAGTAATGTACCAAATACTATAATAGTTCAAATATGATTATATATCTATGACCATATGTTCTCACCAGCAGAACATATTATAATATTTGGAATCAAAATGGCGTCTGACAGGTTGAAGGTTGTACATAAACAGCAAAGGACTAAGATAAGATTCAACATTTGCTAAGAATCTAAGTGTTACAATAAAACGGTCTTCCACCCTTATACTATTTCTCAAATGAGTATTTTCTGTGCAACCAATTTCTGTACACTACGTGCCACAAAAATAGGAACACCTCGAAAAAGATGAGTCACCAAGCTGGAATCTTAACAAAAAAACTGGATGCATGCAAGAAATTGGTGATAAAACCATCATATCGATACACAAAGAATTGTAAGTTATTATATGGTTTTTGCTGTGAAACAGACAATCTGCACAAGAAAAATTAAAAACTGTATCACAAAGTAAATGCCATTTGGTGAGTGAACGTTGTTTCTTTGATTATTAGCAATGCCTAGTTTCATTGCAATTGTAAGTAAACTTTTAGTTTTATTTATTTTAAGATTGACTTCTTTTGTATTTGATAGTAACGACTCGCCCTGAGGAAGTATCGAAATAGATACGAAATATTGGCGGAATCAATTGAATTGAGGTTCTTTTTATTGCCCTCAATCCTTCCTGAGAATAATTATCACTGAAAGTGCTGCTAACGGGATTGAATCTCCTGCATGGTTTTCTCCTATCCTTAAATTTCTTAATTAATAATTTCTTAAATTTCTTTATTATAGTTAGCAATCATCAGGCTACTGAATATAAGTTATTGTATTCTTATAATATATTTTAAGGTAGTAATAAACTTTCAAAATTTATATGTAAGTTTAATTTTTAAAATTAAAAAATTCAAACAAAACACGACTTAATTTAACTATTGATGTTTGATGTACATAATTAAAAATATAAAAGTTTACTAAGTAAAAAGCAGAAGACAAAATACTTAGTAGAAGAAAAGTTATTATTTTAGACATGAATTCGACGGCGATCCGTAGCGGGGAATCCCCGTGTTATGCATAAGCAGAGCAGGCGGCCGCCTATAATGGCACATTTAAGAGGGTGGCCGCTAGCTGAAAAAATCAATTAATTTTTACAAACTAAATGAATTATTTCAATTTTGTTATAATCCCGAAAATCTCGGGATTCAGCTTTAAAAATACCGGGATGTTCGAGTCCAAAAATGATTCGGGATCCCGGGAATGCATTCCCTAGTCACAACACAAAAGTGACGTAAGGAACCAAAAGGGTGGTTGTGCTTTGGCTAAACATACGCTGGATACGAATCACAATTTTAATTTAGATGAAGTTAAGGTACTGGATTTTGAAAACAATTTATATAATAGAACTTTCTTAGAAATGTTTCACATTACTATTAAGCACAATACCGATAAAATTCAATTGAATAAAATAATTCTGCCAATAAAATATTGACAAAATCAATTGAATTGCGGTTTTTTTATTGTCCTCAATCCAACGAGATTGAACAAAATCTCCTGCTTGGTTTTCTTTAATGCCTAGAATTAGTAATTTATTGTATGTAATTTATTGACATAAATTGTTGCTATTTTTGTTTTCCTAAAAGAGCGGAAAAGAAACGGCCAAAGGATGGGTATACCAATAAATAACCACTGACTTTTTTCACTACAACATGATGACCAGGTAGTGTTGGCGCAGGATGCGTATGATGTAGAATTTATGATAAAGTAACTATACATCAAATATAAGAAGTGGGGATGCATAAAGTATTTGGGAGTAATTGTAGATAAGAATGGTATAGGGGAAAGAGAGATAA
Source organism: Onthophagus taurus (assembly GCF_036711975.1). NCBI lineage: Eukaryota > Metazoa > Arthropoda > Insecta > Coleoptera > Scarabaeidae > Onthophagus > Onthophagus taurus. The sequence goes on along the minus strand of NC_091976.1, from coordinate 24,201,159 downwards.
ACCATAGAATAACTGAAAGCAGGGAAATTATAGGATGCCTTATCAGTCTATGATGGGACAAGAACATAAGAAAAGAAACTAAAATGAGACTAGGAAAAACACTAGTAGAGTCAGTCCTGGGCTATGGTAGTGAGATATAGGTAGTGAACGCAGATCTAGCAAGACAGCTGCAGGCGGTCGAGATGGACTATTTGAGAAGATGCGCCAGTGTGTCAAGAAAACTAATGACGTAAGTCGAAATAGCACGAAAACAACGTCAACAGTGATAGACAGAATCAAAGATAAAACTCAAAGAAAAACTGATGAAGAAGAAACGTGGATAACCGAGAAGATCCTGGAATGAAGGCATCGCAAAGGCAATGCGAGAAACAACTCAAGGTAGAGGATACGTAGAAAAGAGAGACTTAAAAAAAAGGATTGAGTAAACAACGCTTAGTTGTAATTTGACCTAATATTTGTTGATGTGTAGTATCTAGCTCAATATATATCTATATATAACTTTTTATATACACAAATTTGAACACCTATACACCGTTGCGTTCTTTATTACTTACAATCTATCGCTGAAAAACAATTAAAACTAGAACTAACACTAGACCTAGAAGTATAAAGTTTTTGAAAGCGTCTTCAGACGCATGGCTAAACCCAAATGTTTCTAGTTCTAGGTCTAGTGTTACTTCTAGTTTTAGTGCAATGAAAAATATACTGATATATTAAATAGGTAATATAAATAGTATGACTTAAAAGTATTTTGTTAGTTGTATCCAAAGTTCGTTCTACCGAGATCTTTGGTATTACTGTAATTTTCAAATCCCCGATTTTTACAAGAACAAAAAAAAGAGTATCCCTTTCGTGACATCGACGTTTAGTTTCTCAGGACCCTATAAATAGAATCACAAGCGGTAGCTCCCTAATAACCGTGGTAAGAGCTTCGGATAAGCAACGTTATGCGTGCGCGCGTCAGTAAACAACGACGGATATCGTCATCTGTGCATAGTAGATCTCTGACGGTCCCCTGATAGACAAACAAACGGGCGGCAACCGGTAACAAAGGACCCTGCGGCGGCCGCTCGGCTCCCTGCGGAATTACGTCATCGCTTATATGGTTAAAGTACACCATTAGATTTCCAAGTATATGATATTACCAGCAGAAAATTATGTGGGATACGGCACACCGCCGACCGCAAGCGGAAAAATTCTGTTCGAAGTTTTTATTTATTTTTGTTCTGCCGACTGGAGAGATATAAATGGGAGCGAAGCTTATGGATTATTCCGGTACGCCCTCAACTAACCGACGTGGTTCTTATCCGAGATTTGCAGTAAACTAAGGCTGGATGTTTTTTTAATACTTCCGCTAATGGAAATCTTTTTTGTTTAAGAATAAATTTTAAAAAAACTTAAACATCCTGTTACACGCCCATTTTATAATTAATTATTAACTCAATTTTTTTCATATATTTCTATCATAACTGGTTAAAAGCAAAAAAAATTAGGACGTGGGAAATATGCCGTGTTTAGTTTCATCTGTGGTTCTATCAATCATGATCCGCCTTGAAACAGTCCATCCAAATAAGCGGTGCGTTATTAGTGCTATCGGACGCCGCCGTAACCTAACTTCTACACAGTTGCTCAACAATGGACGAAGAAGCAAGCTGGAACATGCGCAATGACAGGTTGGTCGTGCGTTGAGGCGAAAGCTTTCGGTATCGTGCACAAGATAATATCGTGTAGCAGATATATCAGTTGCTGACATGTGTTCGGTAAGGAGCGGTTGATTGTCAGAGGAAGGAAGATTAGGAAGAAGAAATTTGAAACAATAGAAGTCGATCTAAGAGAAGTTGTTATGGTTTAGGTTCAAGTCCTGCCCTGCCCAGACCTGTCGGTCCGTGCCTCCTTGTGTCACTTTGTTTTGTAACACAAAGGTGACAATGGCAAGACACCTGGGACCGAGCACCGGGCGACCATCCGACCTAACACAATAGCTTTGAAAACGCCCACGCACCAGAATGTCACTCAAGGAAGGTGCTAGGGGTCAAGTGATCGTTTCTACTACAAAAGGGTCGGCAGCTTAAGTTTAAACCGCTAATAACGACATAATTTATTATTTTTGTTAGTAATTTTGAAGTCGTTATTCTTAAACTTATTTTTTCTTTGCTCTTAAGTGTTAGAAGTGTACCGATATAATAGTTGTGTTCAAGTTGTTTTACTCTCGGTGAAACTATCCCGGAAATCGTTGTAATTTATGCCCCCGTTCGAGTTGTCGGAAAAGACCGGGATCGGACAGCAGGCAGTATATTAGAGTGGACGTGTAGCAATTGAATAACAATATTCGACATTGTACGCCGCTTGTCGTTACAAGACGTTTGCGTACGAGCACGATCGATTGTGAAAGCATTTGGGGCTTAATTGTGAGAAGCATGTTAGTGAAACCGTAACCAATGCGCCTGAATGAGCGTCCTAGCAGCTGGATAACGCTAGTAAAATACCATGCCCACGAGTATTATGGTATATCTCCATTCAGTCTAGACGTGCTTATAAATTATTGCATTTAAACTCAAAAGCGAGAAAACTTAAAAATCATTTCTTATTATAATTTTTTTATTTCATCAAAAACAAAACTATAACTTAAAAAAATAAACAGTTTCCACGTATGAGAGATCTGTTTAATTCCTTGAATTAAAGACACAACATGTACGTTCATTTAAACACGTAACTTAGTGACAATTCAGCAAATACTTGAAACATCATTGCGAAATTTCCTGGTACTTGACCGCACAAATATGAAGCTTTACATTCTTATTTAGTTCCCGAGTAATTCTAATAAACAACTTTAGATCATCGTAAATCATCATTTTGATGCTTTCATTTCTTCCTTGATTACCCTAAACAAACCCAAGATGACGTCAACCTGTGTTGGGAGTCTCTTTACGGAGGAGGCGAGAGTCGTTTAGAGCTCTCCTTTGTTTGTGCAAACGCGATAAATTTTACGGGACCTCTTTAATTCTGTTATAGCCGGGTTGATGTGGGCGGATCAATATTATCGGTTTTTATGCGTTTGTTGTCGACCTTTCGCTGTTAAAAACGACGATAATTGTTGATGAACTGGCAGGACGAGGTCAACGGAACGTAACGTGTTCTCGACTGCGTTCGGTAGTTTCAAACGATCGGTTGTTTGTTTCGCAACGAAGGAACGAGCGAGGCTCAATTAGAGAATAGTGTTAAATCAGGAGTCTCGTTCGGGAAAGCTTCCGCGTGGGCCGAGATGTAAAGTTAACGTTTAACGAAAGAAAGAGAGAGAGAGTAGCGCCAGGCGCCAGTTTAGCCTCGGGTTTCATTTTAGCGTGTATTTACAAAACAATTCAACAGAAGAACTTTTTATAACATAAAATAGGCTTAATTAGACAGAGCACCCACAATAATCGTGCAGTCATAAAAAAGGAGTCGATTGTTAGGTTGCGAAAGAGGTTGATTCTGCCAAGAAAGGCAGAAGGCGAACGCGTGACAAGTGCATGAAGCAGGTTCGCCTAATTGTGAATGGCACCGCGCGCATTAATGAGACACGCGCATGCGGCCAGTACAGACAGAAACTGTAATCTCTTGGAGTCGCGATACTACCCGTTCGCCCACCATTCTCCTAATGGCTCCTTCGCAACCGGTCAGCGAATGTCAAAATGTTCGGTTTTATGGCACTATGTAACAGGTCGTTTGCATTTGCATACGAGAATGTTAATTTCGTCACTCGGGTACTAACGCTAACAATGGAATTTTATAATGAGGAAGTATACGTTACTTATAAAAATCACTCTATAGTGTAATTAAAAATGAAATTGCATTCTTCTCAAATCATTTGATGATAAATTTAATACTTGATTTAAGAGAATTTATTTTTCGTTTTATGTTCGTTGGAAGCTTGAATTTGCCACGCACTGGGTGTCCTAATCACAACAGGTTACAATAAGAGTTAACGGAACCTTTTGGGAGTGGATCCATTATTCCCCGACTTATAGCTAGCCGCGGACAATCCCATAAAACGTTTATGTCTTCTTTTATACGACGATCAACTTCAGAGGGGATCATTACATGGCTTGCGTTGGTAAAATAGATAGAACAACAAAGCTATTAGACTTTTAATTGGCTGTAAATTACGCGTTAGTGAGATGAGACTAAGGTAAGGATTGAATTTTCAATCAAAAATCTTTTTCTTCCTAAATGTTGTAACATCCAACACAACATAAAATTCAATCATTTAATTTAACTTTACTTACTTTCTTGGTTATACGAAGTTTATAACAAAAAGAATAAAATTAAAAAAAAGCAGGCCATGTCATAGAATCGTCATCCTCATCTTAGCCGAGGTCGCTTGCGGCCGAAGCAGTACGTTGTATGTTGTATCGATACAGTATTGGCTTGTTTAAAATCGGCTTAATCAGTCAATGTGATAGAACCTGCGACTTAACTGCTTGCGGCAACCTCGTTGTAATCAGACCATGCCATCTTCGTTTTATGTTTAGCCGAGGTCGCTTGCGACCGAGGCGGTACATTGTGCGTATTGTCGGTATAGTATGTCTTGCTGCGCCTCGGCTTAATCAGTCAATGTCATAGAACCTACGTTTTAACCTTAGCCGAGGTCGCTTGCGACTGATGGCAGTACATTGCAAGTAGTATCGGTAAAGTATCCTTTGCTGCACCTCGGCCGCAAGCGATTTTGGCTTAATCAGACCATAACGTAGAATCTTTGTTATATCTTTAGCCGAGGTCGCTTGCGGCCGAGGCAGTACATCGTATGTTGTATCGGTACAGTATGGCTTACTTAGAATCGGCTTAATCAGTCAATGTGATAGAACGTGCGACTTAACCGTAGCCGAGGTCACTTGCGGCAATTTCACCGTAATCAGACCATGTCATAGAATCTTCGTTTTATGTTTAGCCGAGGTCGCCTGCGACCGAGGCAGTACATTGTATGTAGTGTCGTTATAGTATGTCTTGCCGCGCCTCGACCATGACATAGAACCTGCATCTTAACCTTAGCCGAGGTCGCTTCGGACCGAGGCAGTACATTTCAAGTAGTATCAGTACATTATGCTTTAATAATAATAATAATTTATTAGTGGTTTTCATACATTAAGTATTTTCACATGTCATAAAAGGATACAATTACATATTTCTTTACAAAAAAGGAAAACTACTGGACAAGAAGACTTGCTGGTCGGTGAAGGACCGATAATGGTCTACGCAACAGTCTGGCCAATATAACTAAAATCAGCACTAAAAAATTCGTCAAAGTTATAAAAGGCACTGACGGTCAAGAATGCTGCAATCGTGCGTCTAAAAGATAGAGTTGGTAATGTTTGAATGATAGAAGGTAACGCATTAAAAAATTTAATACCATAATAATTCAGTCCAGCTCTTTCCCTAGTCGTTCGGCTGTAATTTATAATAAGATCATTTTTTTTAAATTTTTATTTCGGGTATTGTAATTGTGATAGTCATTGTTTTTTAAGTAAGAAGGCAGATTTTTCCTAACTTGCACCACACAAGTGAGTATATACAGGAAAGGCAATGTCAAAAGTTTGTAATCAACAAACTTCCGCCGACAACACTCAGCAAAAGCTATGTCAACCATCACCCTGAGACATCGCTTCTAAGTTCGGAATAAGAGTGACTAAATTTCTTATAGCGAATATGCTCTTGTTTAATTTTTTTGTTATCTGAAAAACGTGTTCATCCCATGTTAGCTTCGAATCTAAATAGATACCGAGATATTTAACAGATTGATAGTTTGAATCAAATTGACGAAGAGAGAAATGCAAAACATGTGTTTTGGACTCTTTTAATTTAGGTTGATGATGGAGAACCATTTTGCAATGCTTTCATGTGATAGCACGATCTGTTGTCTCAATTCCTGTGAGATGTCATTTAAAGTCGTAGCATCATCAGCAAAAAGAATACTTTTTGTATGCGTTGGCATACTTTTTGATAAATCATTGATAAAGATTAAGAACAATATGGGACCCAATACAGAACCTTGAGGTACCCCATGTTTATTGCAGACTGAGTTGGAAAGTTTATCATTAAATGATACACACTGTTGACGGTCAGATAAATAGAATTTAATTAGATTTACGCTTTTCGTACAAAAATTTTATTTATGAAGTTTGTTTGACAACAAATCGTGAGAAACACAATCGAAAGCTTTAGTTAATGGAATAACTACAAGATTTTTGACTGTTTTGACTCTCTATACAGAAGCAAATTCTCATTCTTTACTGCGGAAATAATCGGAAAATTTGTTCTGATCGACGAAATAAGCTTGAGTTTATCTGTTAATAGGGTTATGGCTTAAGACAGAGTACCACTTGCAGCATACGTCATGAATTAACGATTGTTTGTCTTTTTCGCCTGATTGTTTCTACGTTAGCGCCTTCCTTTTTTGCACTCATAAAATCTGTTACCAAAAACAACAACGAAAAGCGAAAATGCTCATTTTGAGATACTGCAGGTCTTCCTTTCTGTGTTTCAGCTAAATTATCTAGCTGAAAATATATACTTAAAGCTTGAAACAAGGTATTTAGACTTAGGTTGTGTCATTTATCAGTCTAGAAGATGTCGAAGTCGAACCACAAAACGTTAAATCAGCCAATTAAAAAATCGAGAATAACAAAATGGATATGAACATAAAAACGTTATTAAGAAAATTAATAAATTTTAAATAATAATAATTTATTAAAATTAAATATTTATAAAGTTAATCTAAAATGTTGAAAACAATTCTTCATTTAGTTTCATTTGGCCAATTTCCCGTTTTAGTTGGTGTTAACCGTGAGAAAAGTCTTGAAAGGTACGTTATGTTTCCATTTGCAATTTTAATTGAAACGACGGCTTCTGTCGTTAGGTTAAAGTATTTATATTGTAGTTTTCCTACAAAATTCCCAATTCAGAAAATGTCATATAAAGACAACAACAACTTATAAACAACGAACCAACAACGTTGGTTATGTACAACGAACATACAGATTTAGATTATAAGTCGATATTCAGAGGCAGCAGGATCAGTTGGCGGTAGACCCGTGGGCCGCATCATTGGCACGGGCCGCTCCTTTAAGAGTGGGTCGACTTCCTGTCTGACGTCACCACCTGTGTACCGACAGTGGCACACAACACTAACACAGTTAACCGTGATTTAGCATACGTCTCCGATGGTAACCGATTCAAGATAGCCTCTTTGAACTGCATTCGTCTCTTTATCCAGACAATTTTCCATTTTTATCTCACCTTCTTTATTATCCCGTAAAGTTCTTTATTTTCCCGTATAGGAAGAAGGGTGAGACTATCATCAAGATTAAATCTATCCAACAATCCCCGTGAGGTCGTTGTCGATTACGAGAACACATTAGATTTCACACGCGATGAACGTCGGGATGTGGTAACCTGGTTACTGCGTCTGATGACAAGATAAGACGAGATGGTTATTTTCCGCTAATTAATCGGTAATTTAATTTTTGACTTACCAGTAATTAACGCGCTTTTCTTAATTAGCACGACGGGACTGGTTTCGTAAACACGACGCGATTTTATCGATCGAGAAGAGCAAGTGTTATCATCATATCAATCTTTGTGTAATATAACAGCTTTTCGATTTGTAATGTAAAGTTGGTAAAGTAAAGTTTACATTGTATTCTTGTGAGTTGAGAAATCTTCTTGGTTGTTTGTTTGTTTCTTTTTAAGATGTAGCAAAGTTGTAAGGTGATGTTTTATTGCTTTAAGATAAAGATGAGTTTTCGTTTTATAATATTGTGGAGGAAAAGGATTGAAGAAATGTCATGCTGCCCACCAAGCGTCAAGAGATAATAAACGACTGTATCGTTGTTTTGCAAACGGCAATTCAGCTAATCTCAAATTATGTCCCCGACAAACTACCACTTACAAATATGCTTAAACAGTACTTACATCACCGGGATCCGAGTGTAGGAAGGCTCCATTCCGTGGCGTGACGTAGTGAAATATTTAATTTGATATACGTAGCGCCTACACTCTCTGTCTACCTGTGCCAACAACGATTTTCTGCAATCCTACACGCCGCTTTACCCAATATTTATCCTTAACCTTACGCCCGCCGCCTTTCGCCTTGGATTGCGTACGACAGTGTCGCGTTCATTCATTAATAAACGACTTCGCTTCAGCCAAGGCCGGAGGCAACGTGGGATGCTTAGTGCCCTTTTATTTATTTATTTATTTATTTACGGTCACCAATTAAGTCGATTTTTGTGATTGAGGAACTGGCGACGACGGTTGAGCAACGCGCGTTTCCAGGCGAAGGTGAAACTCTTTATGAATGGACGGAGTCGTTGTGCAACTGTTCTTGGGTCGCGTGGGCGAGCGATTATGCTTTTTGCTACTTCGATAAGTTGGATAATTTCCTTATGCCGCCGTGTTTCTCCACTTCGGGGCCGATTACGGCGAAAGGAGAATTTCACACAATTTTAGAGTGGCGAAAGTAAATCGTAACTGGTTCTTTTTAATCAATGCAGCAACGGAAAAATCTTTTACAATCTTTTACATTGTTCATTCTTTTGTGTGTTGAACCAATAAAAAAAGATTGTAGAATTGATTGGTTGCATTCAGATGTCTTGATAACATTACAAATGTCGCCACGGACGTTAATTACGATTATAATTGACCACGACGGCAATCTTACGTACGCAATTATTATCAGATAAAGGTGGAATTGTCCGTGCGTTTTTACCGCGACCGGTAACTGAATAATTACAGGAGAGGCCAATCGCCAATCGTCCGATACAAAGGCGGATCAATTAGCAGTTGTAAATAACGTTCTTTTCAGGCGCTATTCCGCTGGCATATAATTAACCGCGCGGGTTCGTAATTGATAAATTCCCGCCGTTAATCCATCATCATTATCGGCGGCGGCGACCGCGGATCGCGTCCACGACGGACACACCCTTCCATTCATGTGCAAATCAAATCTTTTCCCGTTTATAAATCACCCGCGGCCAGCCCCAAGCCTGCGGACATCTTTTGTCTTTAAGGCATCTCAGGCTGTCAATTTCATAACCCGTATCCTGACGGTATGAATAATGCAGCCGGACGAACCTCGCGAAATAAAGTTGGTTCTTAAGAGGACATCAAGAGGTCCTGAATACTAACATCTTGCGAAAAACTACGTTTACTTTGCAAATTTCGCTCCGTACGAATCTCATTTACAAATAATTAAAATACTCGGATTAAAGCTACCAGTGAAAGCTCACAACTCGACGTAAAAATAGAAAGTGTAATTTTTTTTAATAACTTTCATCGTTTAATTTATACACATTATATATTTATGTATAATAAGTTTTTTTTATCTACTCGCAAAGAAAGATATGTGTAAACATCGATTGTATCGTAACATTTACAACGCGGCTTAATATAACGTAATCTGTATGTACTAGATTACGACAAATCTAAAAATAGAATGCACAGTCAACCAACCGGGAGAACGGATTGGCCGCGACGGCCCCTTATGGTAATTAGATAGATCAAAACAGTTCTATTAAGGCAACGTTGACGCATACCTAGACTGTATCAATGCAAAATGTCCGTAAATGGAAAATGAAATCGTTCAGATGTGCTTTACTCTACTGTATATTTTAATTCGGAGGAGGAAAATGAAACGTTTACGCAGTTTAATTTTTCAAAGCTATTTTTTGGGGAGAGTTTTAAAAAAAGGAGGATTTTAAGTAAACTGTCGTTACTAATTTAATTACTTATTTGTTTAAACATAATAAAAACCAGTGTGTACCTACTTAATTTGTCCTACATAAAATGCAATATGTCCGTTATAGCTCAATAAAAATATACAATACAATACTAACACTAGACCTAGAACTAGAAACATTCCGTTTACCTGTACCTCTCTTAAACGTTGGATGCCACCATACAACCAATTAAGTAATTCCCTAGGGGCCACTGTAAAAAATGGTACACTAGAGTTTCTTTTTTGAAAAACGACATCTTTTTTACATGTAAATGGTATATATGAAGGTAAAAAGCAAAAAAAATGTGAGTTCACCGGTGATTCTCATGGCACTGCAGTAACAACTGTTTTACTTTAGTGCCATGAGGATCACCAGGATTACTCAAGTGCAATGAGATCTTGATTTACAAAAATTATCTTTCCATTTTCAATGAAGTTTTGTAAAACATGGAAGACACATATACTTGTCACAAAAATGACATCTTGTGGAAACTAATTTTCCTTGTTTTTGTGCTACGGAACGTCCTTCTTTTGCATCTTCTGCGTAACAATTTGTATATCTGCTTCTTTTTCGCCGATTGTTGTTATCCTTTTCTTCACGTTGCATTAAGCTGTGCTTCAGGCAATCTGAACGTTTTGGTGTAACGTCAATCTTTTCAATACCTAGCATCTCAAGCACAAGCATATCCTGAATGAGGCAATATGAATTTTCCTTTTTTGAAAATGATTGTAAATGAAAAGCGCAGTAACTACAGCAGTATTCAATAGAACCTAAAAGCTGCTTTGTGATACCATCTGATGGTTTTTCTCAAGGGCGTAAAATAACTTGACATTTAGTCTGAAAGGTCTATCCCTTACTTGCCTTTGTTGTATTGTATTGGAAGTAAACATCGCGTTTGTCCTTCCACTTTCCAACAACAATTCCTTTCGAATTTTATTTACCAACCACTTCTCCTTTTTTTAGTTTTTTTGTCATGATATCCTTCCTGTTCTTCCTTAGGGTACCTAATAAATGGGTATCTCTCTGTAAAAGTGAAATTGGCAATGGCACTGATGTATAAAAGTTATCCACTACTATAAGCCTTCCTTCAGATAAATATGGCTCTGCAAGTTCCATAATTACTGTTTCAGCAAGTCTAGCAGACTGTTTGTCCAGAATACAGTGACATACTCAATGTATAACCAATTGGATTGCACAACTTGAACATTTTCAGTCCATACTTGTGGCTTTTGTTGGGAATGTACTGTCTGAATAATAATCGGCCACGAAAAGGGATCATTGTTTCATCAACAGCTATCATTTCTCCAGGCACATATTCGAAATTGAATCGTTCCTTTATCATGTCAATTAGATTTCTAACTTTGTATAACCTACCACTTTTGTCAGCCTCCGAATTATCAGCAAAATGAACGAATCTCAGCAATAGTTGAAATCTCTTTCTGCTGATTACTTTTGGAATGATACAATTTTTGTATAAAATGCAGGTGGACCAATGATCAGCTATTTTAGGATACTTTACAAATCCCATATAAAGAAGGACAGCAAAAAACTTTCACATTTCATCTTCATTCGTATTCACCTATTTATTGATTCTGGCCGAGTGACTTGGTCGACTGTTTTGAATATTAGTTGCAACATATTTATTTGTTTCGCGAACAATAACACTCAAAACTTCTGCGTCAACAAACTTCCGGTATATCTGCATGGCAGTTATACTTTCTTGATTTTGTGTATCAATATCATCAATTTTGTATGATTCTGAGCCTAAAAACTGTATATGAATTTTCTGTTTTCTCTTGCACAGCTTCCTCTTGAACTGATGTTTCAGGATTCACTTCATCCCCAGATTCCGATGACTCATCATCCACCTCAAATTCCGAGCAGGATGATGAGAATAAGCTTCCTTCAGAATCATCGTGGCAGCCAACGTGTTAAGACGGCTGGTAGGTGGTAAGTAGCGCTAGTTAGCATAAAATATCACTGTGTTGCATATTTTTATTGAACTAAAACCCGAACGAAAGTTTCTAGGTCTAGTGTTAGTTCTAGTTTTACACTATCACTAGAACTAACACAAGACCTAGAACTAGAATCATTCGGGTTTAGCCGTCTTGAGAGACGTGCAGCTAAACCCGAATGTTTCTAGGCGTCCGGCAACACCTCGAATTTTCTTAGTGTAATTTTTGCTTAAAACTGACCAATAGAAACCCTTCTTTTTGGAGCTCCAATTTGAAAACACTCCTCTGAATTAAAAAATAGAATATAGTAATTCATTGAATCTACGTAATTCAGAAGTTTCTGTTAAAATACGATCAAATAAATTATTAATTAGTAAACTTCCAAGGTACGTTCGGTTTAAATTCAACAACGTTTCGTGCCATCAATTACATTCTAGTTTAATTATACCATAAGTCACGGTGAACACAACCGCTCGGTGGTGACCGTCGAGGACCTGTTTCTTTCTCTCGTTCGGCGAGTCTTAGGCGGCCCGCGACGTCGGCCATTATAAATTATGAGTCCTATTGTTTTAAACAACAAAATTTACCACCTCCGACGTTCCCACACGCACGTGCAGGCTTCGTTAGGCCGGCAGGACCGTCGTCGTCGCCGTCGTAGAACGGAAAAAGATATTTCCATGGCGATATTAAATCAATACGTCGCCCGTGGCCACGCCGTTTTTAATGCCGGCTGTAAATTCCGCCGGCCGTTGTTGTCTTCGCTATCAGCATCCACTTAGCGGGCGTTAATCTGTGAGGCACGGTCCAAATGCGGCTCGGGGAATCCGAGCTTTTTGAAATATTTACACATTGAGCGGGCGCGTGATCGCGGGCAAAACTTATGGATATTGCTCGAACGCGACGCGCCGTCGAGTTTAGAAGACGTGAGGTAATGGCGGCTCTAAATTAAAACGGGAAATGTAAAACAGAGAGGTATCGGTTTACACCGACGCTCTAATGACACGATCGCTTCTCGCGCGATATTCAAATTGTAATGGTGATAAGTAACGATCTTCGTTTTGTCAGACGATGTCTTCTCGGTCAAGTTTATTATCGAATTATTCCTGACGTACACCTTTCTACTTTCGTTCATGTAATTTTATGCAAATTAAATGTCATCCGCTTATTTTAAAGGATTAACTTCACTCTTTTCCATATATAGGACATTTTTAATTGATCAAGTTTTGTTAATTAACTAAAATATATAACTTGATTTCAACATATTCTAGATTATTCCAGAAAAACACTTCATGGAAAGTATGTGCGACGCGAAAATATGTTTAAAGAGCAGAAGGTTTCGTTTTGGTTGCACAAGATCAAATCTATGTAAGAAAGTTGAAGAAAGAGACATGCCGGTGATTTGCCTAGACGCAACTGCCAAGATAATTTTATTGAAGTAAATGTAGCATATTATTGACAAGAACGTGGAGAGCATTTCGTATTATCAATATAAACCTGAGAACCTAGTCTTATAACTGAGCGGTTTGAAACTATCATATAAATAAGATTTCACTGTCTTCATGAGATGTTAGCTAACGTTGCCTTCTTTCAGAGTCGCTAACAAAACACAATACAAACAAACCTAACCCAACTCAACCCAAGTTAACTTAATCCAACCCAACCCAACCTTTTTTTCCGAGGTCGGGGAGAAATCTGCAAGCAGACACTTGGCTTGGGATGTTGGTCGCCGGGATAGTGTGGTGATAAGCACTAGCCCTGATCCATTAAAAAAACCCTTTCCTCGTCTTCTTTCTCTTCTCTTTTGTTGAAACTACTTGGCTCCTACCTTTCTCTGAGCTCTCCTGTACTACTCCTCGAATCCTCTCTCTCTCTTGGGTGCTCCTGTCGTTCAGCATTTCACATAAAGGAGAAACAAAATTTTTCTTTAACTTTTTAATTATCTTTATTACCGATCTTTATTACCGAGTCGGGGAGGCAGGAAGCCGTCCGGTTTCTTCTTTTCTCCTCTTGTAACCTCTATCATTCCTCTCCAGATGACTTCCCACTTTCTAAAATCGTTCCAGAACTCTTGAGTTGCCCTGATTGGGACACTAGCGTCCTCTCCTCTTCTAGATATTTCTTCTCTCTCATTGTCTCTCCTTTTCTATAGGGTACATTGCAAATGTTCCATGCCCGGTTATCGAACTTTTTTTTGAGCAGAGGAGGGGAGAAGGCGTTACGCACCCTAACATACTGCTGGCGACTAATCTTGTTGGAATTGGACCTTGAAACGTTCTTCGGCCGGGAGTGTGGGACTGCTAATACAGCAACCCCAGCTTACCCACTAAAAACCTCCCCTCTTTACCCGGAACCGCCAATCTGCCCATATCTTCGGGGAATACCTGATCTCTGTCGACTCACTAAACCATTCGCTTCCGGAGTTGTCGTATTATCTTACAACAATTGCAATTGTCTAAAATTGACTGTATAAGTATCCAAAAGTGTCAAAATATAGCATAAATTGTTCAAAAGTTCTAAACATACGTAGGATTATTAATCCAAAACTTATTTTCCTAAAATATTGTATTAGAGATATTGATTTGTGCGTTACAACATCTCATTGAAATCTAAAATTATTATAAAATTATTATATGTTAGATGAACTATAACCTGCCGATACCGCACATAGGGGTATTTGATACCAAAAGTTGGTTAAAACTCTTTTTTTATTCGTATGTTAGTGAATTGTTCTGATTCGCCACACGAACTCTCCTCATTTGGTTCTTCGTCTTCATGGACACTTTTTTGATTTTCTTGGGTAGAAGTTGTTGCACTTTTTGATGGAAGAAGAAGATGGATGGTTTTTTTGGAGAATGGTTTCGTTGATTTTCTTGCCAATGGGCGTATACTTGCAATAAGAGGGTCAGAGCTCAACAATAATCTATATATAACATTTCTTTTGGAAAAATTTTCTTGCGAATCCTTGCCTGTATATACGAAAGTTTTTGTTTCTGGCTTCAGCAGCCTCCTCTGATGTGGAATAATTACTATTACTTATTAATGTGTGATTAATGCACTAAAATTTTGTGCATGGTTGGTGTCATCGGATGCCAACTGTATAAAGTAATATACAACTGAGCTGTTTCGTATCTAAAGCTGTAAATAAAGGTTTCGTCAGCTCCAGTAATTTCGCTCGTCGATTAGGGTCTTGGAAAAATTTTCTAGCCGAATTTTCGTCGTTAGTATTTCCAAAACCAGCTTTTGGAATATTTACTAAGAGACCCATCTCTTGCTTAAATTTCGCTTAAATTAGTATTTTTGTCTCGGCTATAGTCTTTTTATCTTCTCCAGATCTTGCTTGCCACTTTCCCATTGGAAGCTTGTATGACAAGTGAAGGTATGATTCAAATAACTGTATTTTTGCATGAAGGACGGATATTCCCAATGATAGTGATTCTGGGTTCACATCTTTCTTCTTTGACATATCGTAACAGCTTTTTGAAGTCAACCCACACAAGTGGTACCGCGTTGTAGAAGCTGTGTTAGTTGTGGCATTGCATATTTTTCCATCGACCATAGTAGATAATAGTTTGTGTTTAATTTGAAGATCAGGCCCTCTTTTCAAAGGTAGTTTACTTTTTTGTAGTTCATTTACTTGATGTTCTACATATATGATTTCATGAATCAATCTGATTCTTATAGGCCTACAATGTCGGGGGAAGGATGGCACTGGATTTTGCTACAATATTTTACTCACTTTAGTTCTTAATCTAAGTGCAATACAGGAGCTTTGGAAGATATTTGCATCAGAGTCTGTTGTATTTTCAAACTTGTGTTTGAATTGAGTTTGCTGCGATCCATCACAGCCCCATTTGTAAGTCAGTTCTAATTTAGATCGTTCTTCTTTACTGCATCCTTCAGAAACTTCGTCCAGATACTGGCATAAACGAGAACAAGTGTGGTCCAGAATATCTTGCAATTTCACCTCTGCACATGTGGATGTTGCACGAAATGCCACAGGTTTTGGATAGAACTGCTGTTTTGCGTTTTGTAATAGTAACACGAAAAACGCTGCTCATCAACTTTAGGAAGACTAAAAGTAAGTGTTTTGAAGTACCGAGAATTGCAACATGCAACGTAAACGAAGACAAGATTCCGCCTGACGCTGTAAATCAACCACTTTAACCACTATTTCAAAATGGCTGCCATTTGATGCGCCATCTATAATACTATTCCCAAAACTCATTAGAATTGTTCTTTTCTGTAATTAATAAATTTGAGTTTTGGCCAACGTGTGTGCCTGGAAACTTTTAGAGACTTTTATTTGTTAATCTATACCTTTTTTTTGTTTTCTCTAGATTGAGAACCAATTCTTGCGAATTAAGTTGAAACGAATATAAGTTTGTACGTTGACTAGGTAGAGAAAAAATGAGGGAAGGCCAGTGCCGAGGAAGGCCTTTCTCACCGGCTGACCCCTCTCGGGCAACACTTGTGGGAGTGCGCATTAACAATGCGTTATGGGCCGACCTGTGTGTAGTGCGGTTCTATAAAATGGTTTTATTATGCATAATCGGCCCTTTGATGTACGGCGATCGCGGCCACCTCTGACCCGGGCGAGCTCGCTTGCTCGCTCAAGAAGAGGGTGAAGCGAGCAAAACGGACGACGACGACGGTCGGCGTCTTTGGAATTTTAATACTCGCCTTAATTCCACGTTAGACGCCGTCGTACGTGTCGGTTTGTTTTGACGCGTAAATTACATTTATTAGCGCGCGACGTCGGATTAACGGTTCAGACTCGATGGGTACGTGGCACTTTTAACGTTCTTTCCCGGAACAAGAGTCGTAATATTCGGATGACAAACGTTTGAAGACGTCCACTCGTCGAACACCTGATAAAATCCTAAATGAGCGCGACCGGTACGCGCATTTCTCCTTATGGCCAGAACCGCATAGCTCGGAGTCGTGCTTTTCCCGGGAACCCGATGATCGATTATCGAAGAGAGGCACGTCGGCGGTCATCCGAAGTGTCCGGCTTCACACGGCAATTATATTACATAAAGATGACAAGAGAGGCAATGGAATGAGAACGGGTGCGCGGTCCTCCAATAGCAATAATAGTTAAGGCCCCGGTAGCAGTTTATAAGGGGGCATATCGCGCTCGGGGATCTGTTGGTATGAGTTTCTGCCTGCAGCGGACGCTATAGTTGTCCGTTCGTTCGGATTGCTAAGCGACTACGGGGCTACCGGTCTTGTTAATAATGAAAAATAACCCGGCAGCGCGCCTCTTATCTATCGGTCACCATCGCGAGACGCTCTTTTAGCACCCGGCCACCGCGGGGGCCTCATTATAAAAATGTTTGTCACCGTTCTGTCCCGTACGATTAAAAAGAACTCGAACGGACCGATTCTTATCGACGAAATGTATATTCGAATGCCCGCTAAGCGAACCGACCGTTTTCTCCTACTCGAAATGACGTTCTTGGATATTAGGACTTGGCATTACGGGTTAATTAGCTTTATCTGATGACAAAAACCTTTCTAATAACGATTTTTACCCAATTAGCACTTTACGTTGTTAGGAATTTAGTGTTTACAACATTATTTATAATCGTGAATTTGAGCAAGTCTTAATTTAAACCGTAAATTTCATTCAAATCGTTATAAAAGATAAAAAAGTAATTTAAATGTTGAAATTTATGCAACAATATCCGCTTACAAGTTTTTTTTGTGCACGCAGCTGTTCCACCCTAATTTTAGCCCATAACAATACGTTATACCGGTTACGTTGGGTTCGAATCGTAAACGACATGTCCCGCGCAATATTTAACGCGGAGAAGGGGTGAATTTGCATAAAAATGTCGGACCGGCATTCGCGCCGTCACCGGTCGAATTAATACATTTACAAGCCAATAATTTATATAAATCGGGTTATTAAAATACCACAAAATTTGTTTTCGTTCAATTAATGGGTTCCGTCGCCGTCAGATTGCCGAAATCCGGACCAAGCACATCTGCCCTCCGAAATGTGCGGCATTTTAATTCCGCGCCGCGAATTTTTATCGATAGTCGCCCGAATATTGCCCGATCGTCTCGGAATGTCGATTTCTCGAAAAACTTCACGGCCATTATTTCTAGCGCGAAACGGACGTCTCTGGACGCACGTAAATCGCCGTTTACGGCCGCCACTAAAGATAAAGTCCCGGTACTCCCGCGGGAATAAAAAGCCGGCACCTTCAAATCATCCGGCCGCGTTTTGCTCGATAAAGTTTAACGGCTCGGATGAGCATTAGAATGGGCCGATAAGGATTCGAATGGGTCCTGTGCACGTGGGGAACACGATCTCGCGATATCCGCGCGGCAGTAAAACCGGTGATGTAACGCCAGCAATAATTGAAGAAGAAGACGAAGAAGCTATATAAGTCGTTTGCGAGAAGACGCACTTTCACCACAGCACGCGACTCTCCTATATACTCTTGCCGCTTTTTCTTATACTCCATTTGCTCTTTTCCTTAATGGGTGTAACTGAATATCGTCCGTTTAATCCCCGAGCTTTCCTAATTGGTTGGTCAACGATTTTATTGATAGGAGTTGTATCAAATTTCACGAGGCGATTCTCAACAACTTTAGATTATCTAATAACACATTAATTTTTATATAAAAATTTTAGAAAACCATAAACTTAATTGACTTTTTAATCGAAAATTTTCTTATTTTATTGATCTTCTAACTATGAGGCGAACGCGACGTAACTTAATCAGTGGCGTTAAGCTAAAATTAAACGGCAATCTGTGCGGTGGCGTGCGAGGTTACGTCTTTTCTGCACGCACATTGGCCCACAATGAAAAATACGCGCGGATTTTCTTTCGAGAGACGACGTCTTCGACCAAGGGAACATTTACATACCGGGTGATTTAGATATTAGCGGACGAAAAAGCGTTGTATGTCGGTGTAGCACGCGAATGGGAAGTTTATCGCCTCCTAGACGTCACCGGAGCGCCGTTGCGTGCTTCAAGACGGGTCCTCTGCCCGATTTACGCCGATTGGGATACGTTCCGTACGTCAACATACCGTAATTGATGAATTTACCTGCGAATTTCTTATTTACGTTGCACGCACAGTTTTCAAGTCAGTAATGATTAAACCAATATTTTGTAAATTTATCAAAAAAATTAAATGTTAATTATTAGATTGTAGTAGTGTACGGCTTCATCCTAGATTTTAGTAGTGATCTTTAGTATTACTACAGCAATAACCTATTCTTTACTAAGAACATAGACTGTTAAGGGTTGCTGTAAAAACTGAATATACTCCATGCGGCCTCTTTGCATTACCATTATATCTAATACATTGTCTTCTTTTAGTTTTTTTAACGCTTCTGTTTTTACTTTCTTATAAACTGATGAAGCTTGTACGTTTCAAAAATTCATGGAACGAACACTGACTGCTTTCAGGAACGTGTCGAATGTGTTTCAACATCATACTAAGAGCAGTACCCTTTTACACCTTTTACATAACAACTTAGCAGTTCTGTATGGTTAAAATTTAAGGATGTACTAAAAACCATATGGTTTCAGATGGTTACATATGGTTTCATTACATGATTTCAGAGTTTTATCCGTATCATATTATCAATCAATTATACGCGGTTTTCGCAACTTTTGGAAAAAAATGCTTGTATAATCATGTGAAATACTAAAGTTATATACCACTGAATAGAGCGGAAAATTTCCTATAGGTTTTATATGGTTTCAAAGTTTTGTCCGTATCATATAAGAAAGTTATGACGCTTTAAACATGTACATAACACAATAATCCGCGGTTTTTGCAGTTTTTGAGAGAGTAAATGTTTGTGCAACCATGTGATCTACTAAAGTTATATACCCCTGAATAAAACGGAAAATTTCCTATAAGTTTTATACGGTTTCAGAGTTTTGTCCATATCATATAAGAAAGTTATGACGATTTAATCATGTACATAAGACAATAATTCGCGGTTTTTGCAGTTTTTGAGAGAGTAAATGTTTGTGCAACCGTGTGATCTACTAAAGTAATATACCACTGAATAGAGCGGAAAAATTCCTATAAGTTTTATATGGTTTCAGAGTTTTGTCCATATCATATAAGAAAGTTATGACGCCGCAAACATTTACATACGCTAATTATACCCAGTTTTTGCAGTTATGTTGCAATCATGTGATCTACTAAAGTTTGATTATATTAAAATTATTTGCAGTGGTCAACATTAAGTTATTCCATGTTTTGGAAATGTTAATAATTAAAGTTTTATGATTTTTCAAGCACAAAATGTAAAAGTTTATTGAACCATAGCGTGTTTCAAGCACAAATCCAATGAATAGCGTTCAAACAGTTTTTACCTGGAAATATTACATCGCTCAAACCGCAAATTATCCAGATATGTTTTGGTAAAAACTAAAAATTAGTAAATTTTGAAACGACTCACTCAGGAGGTTGTTTTCCTAGGATTTTACTTCGAACCTCAAGTAGAAAGAAAAGACAAATTAATTTATTGTGACGAAAAATGAATTAATACTATACCTTTTAACATCCATAAAATAAATGATCCAAACGTCACTAATGTCACTAACATCACCAAAAACCACCTAACACTTAGCACAAACATAACTTGTATTTATCACTTAATTCGCGTAATCCGTTTTAATTTTCGAAACTACTTTATTACCCTTAGATGCCCGCATATCAACTAAAATGAATTATTAGCCAACCATCATCCCAACATCCCCTCCTTAATTTATTGCATCGAGAAGGAATAGTGGAGGTGAAAAAACAAAAAAAACGTAAAGATAACGAGGAAAAGCGGTTTTAAATCGTTTTTTGGTTTTAAAACTCAACCTTTCAATAAAAAAATTACTCGTTTTCTCCAAACATTTGAACTAAAACATATGTAATTTTATTAAAATAACACGCACTAATCGAGTTTTAATGTGTAACAAAAACCGAAAAATTTAATATCGGAAAACTGTATAGAGAGCAAAATTTCCTATAGGTTTTATATGGTTACAGAGTTTTGTCCGTATCATATAAGAAAGTTATGACGCCATAAACCTATGCAGAAGGCTTAAAATATAAGAATTAATATCATATAATTAAGAAAAAACCCTTTGCTTCCGGTAATATTTATTTAATTTAAATGATAGTATTAAAATATAAGAACAAACATTCTTGTGCAGCCATGTGATCTAATAAAGTTATATACTACTGTATAGGGCGGAAAATTTTCTATAAGTTTTATATGGTTTCAGACATTTGTCCGTATTATATGTATAAAAAATAATGACGCAGCAAGCATTTGCATACGACAATTATACGTGGTTTTCTCAATTTTTTGAGGAAAAATGCTTATGCAATCATGTACTCTATTAAAGTTATATACCACTGTATAGAGCGGAAAATTTTCCATCAATTCTAAATAATTTCAGGGTTTTATCTGTCTTATATACAAAAATTATGACGAAGCAAGCATTTGCATACCACGATTATACGCGGTTTTCGCAGTTTTCTATTAAAGTTACATAACACTACACAGGAAAAAATCGTGTCGTGTAAAAATTTTAGAGTAGTTGGTAAAAAGAATTAGAGTAAAAATTGTAATATCACATGGTAAAAATAACTCTAATGTACACTATATTTAATATTAATATAGAGTTCATATATTATTCACTTAATAGAGTAGTTTTTACAGTTCTCTAAAGGAGAGTTCTTTTTTACTTATGTTAGTGAAGTTATGTAATATATAAAACATTAAATTTTACACTAGACGTGTACTTTTCCTTCGGGTACTTCGTAGGCACAGCACTATTTTGCTCGGGATTACTCGTCGGTACCACGTGATCAACATGTGGTGTGATACAGCTAAAATTTAACGGTCATCTACTAAACGAGTCGGAACTCGATAGCGTCTCGAGACCTGATTTACGCGATATAAAAAGAAACACGATTATTTTTATTTTAATTATGTTTGCCAAAATAAAACATTCATGATGTGAAATTAGTGGAACTTCCGGAAGATTTTACATACAAGTTCCTTGTGAAGATTGGTAAAAATGTGCAACTTGGTGCAACTATACAAATAGGAAACTTATAGAAGACTCATTAGATGCAGTTTTAATGGTGACTCGGTGGAAACTTTAAAACGAATTAAGTATTATATATGTTATATGTATATAAATAGAATTTAATTTTTTTAAATTTAAGTTATAACAATATATTACAAGTAAAAATAAAAACAAATATTTTATAATTTTGATTTTTATTACAAACGTAAAACTTCCCTAAAAATACTCCACTTCCTATTAAAAATTAACACTAATAAGTGTAAGATACACACTATTTAGTGATATTTTGTCAATTAATAGAGTAAAATTAGAGCGAATTTTTAATAATTTACACTGATTAGATTAGAAATGTATCTAATTAGAGTCACGACAACATCTAGTTAGATTACATATAATACACTGCTATAGAGTAACGATTTTACACTATTTAATAAACACCATCTTCTCACTATTTAGTGTAAATTTTTAATCTATTCACCTACACTATATAGTGCAAAAAAATAACTCTAAATAAATTGGACCGATCTGAACCATGTTTTAGAGTTGATTTTTACTCTATATTTTTTCCTGTGTACATAGAGCCTAAAGTATGTTTTCTTCCAAATTGATAAAGCTTTTTTTTAAATTCGGTTTCATAACGGCTACACACGGGCTTGAAGTTTGATAATTTTGAGGTGTATTCGGAACACGACGACCTTCATTATTTTTTTTTGTCTGTGAATATCAAAATATCGACAGAACAAAATGGTTTTAGATGAAGGAAAGATTATGTTTTCTAGCGGCGTATTTAATATTTCGCTATCTCAAAAGACAATGAAGATATGGGCTTGTAAAGTAGTTAGAAAAACAAAGATAAAACTTTGTTGTTGTCGTCGTATAATTATGATTTTCGTAAATGAGTAGCTAGAATTATACAAAATTTGGTCTTTGAGAATGAAAGTGAGGGATAGCATAGATATCTTTCTTACTATAGTATACATTCATACCTTCTTACCAAATATTTATTCTTGTGGCTGATGCGTAAAGTAAGAAAAAAATTGCTAAAATTAAAAATGACAAAGAATTGGAGAGAGTCGATTTGAACTGGAAAATATCAACTGATGGTTTTGAAGTAGGGACCAATTTAGGGGTAAATTAGACGTTTCTTATTTTTTATTCCACTCTGTATATCACAATAATGATTCAATATACATATTATATTGTACACATTGAATATGTGTGGTGTCAAATCCCCTTCACTTATACTTAACTTATGCAATGTTTTGTTGCAATGGTTGTCCAGTTATAAAAATAAGTCCGTAATAAAGTAGATAGTTTACGGCTTTAACCGGACGTTTCCACAAATTTTAAGACAGTCATTGTATACGAGAGTTGGCCGTTTCCTTTCTCCTCCGAAGCACAGAGTGCCGGCGTATGAGCTGGGGCCAGTTCACAGTCGATTGGTTTCCTAATCGCCCTCATTAGAATAGATACAATCTGAACACACATAATGTAAAAAATGGTCAAGTGCGTAGATCGAAGAAGATAGAGCGCGAGGATAGCCGCATGATGGTATCTTAATCCGAGATCTAATTTGGGATAAGGCATAAGAGCGTAAAGAGCCGCGATTTCAATAAACAAACAGACAACCTCCCCCTCGAGGCTCTAATTAACGAAACCGGGAATCCGTAAACTAATTGAGGTCGGCCCGCTAATTACAGGTCTCTTTTTAACGCGCACTGCTTAATTTGTATTCAAAATAGAGGAGATGGAGGATTTCTTTTTTGTTACGATGAAATAAACCCGAGGTTCCGGGGAGGCATTTAAAAGTCTATTGCGCACTTTATTATTGCCTGTCGCCGTGTGGGCATTTAAAGTACCTATAAAGATATACTTAGGCGTAGGCGTGTCCTGACACGCGGTGATATATCGCGTCGGCCACGGTCGACCTAACGATATTGATTCCGTAATGACGTATTCAATGAGAGATAGGATTCGATTTGTTAAAGAGGAAACAGTATTATCCCATGCTGGGCAAAAGTGCATTTTTCCTTTTCCTCTAAACCATTAGGCGCGGTAATGATAAATAGTTGTCAATCTCTCTTCTCGCTCATAAGATCACCGTGTGCTGCTACTCGTGCATCAGAAAATAAGTAACCGTAAAATTCCGTTCCCGGAGTAATCTCGTCGTTATTTATAAGCTTCCCTATTGGGGCATTGGCGGCGAAACGGTAGCGAAAGCTCTACACGTGTACGGGTTTCTCCGCGAAATGCAAATGCGGTTCGGAACGCGGGGGTTTAACAAGATGCGGTTTGAAATTTGCGGGCATCTATAATTTACAATTAGTCAAGCGGCGCGACGCACGACGAGGGAGAATGACTGCAATTAAACGGATAAATGTCTCTTCGGCTCGACCGGAGTGATTTGGGGCTGTAATAAAAGTGCTTCGACGAGATAAGGGCTATGTTATACTGAATAAATTGAAACAGCAAAAAATACGTTATGACCGGAGCGTTATTAAAATATATACGAGATGAAACGAGATCGGACTTACTTTTCACTTTTATTTTAAAACTAGTAGTTATTTTCTGCAATAATTGATATTTTTTGAAAAATTACTTTTAACGAAGATGAAGGGGATCAAATAAATCCAATAAGATTAAAATCTTAAAGTTAAAAAGTAAAATACTCGGTGTAATTGATTGAAAGGTTAAATTATTAATTAACAAAGAATTGATATCCCACGCACACAATTTCCCTTTCGAATCGATTGAACGCACACAACGCGAAAGCGCAACAATTTGTAACCACATTTTTCTGCCTACATACACCAGCTATTTCAAATATTGGAACTCAATTAGAATGACATTCGAAATTAAATCCATAAGGATCACAAAACTCGCTGTTACAACACTCGTATTAATATTGATCCAATTAAGAAACCACTATTTGTCAACCATAAAGTATTACTTATATGGTCCTAACAGGTTAACATAGCAAAACACGCCTAACAATAGCTTTGCACGTTTTGAAATAATTCCCAACTGACTTTGAAGAATATCTTCACGTCGACGGGGTCAACTTTGTGCTTCTTCGTTCTCTATAATCAAGTGGAATCAAGTATGATTATGTGACATTTTAGATTCTTGGGATCATTTTATAATTATTTTATTATTTATTATTATGAGTCAATATTTATTGATATGAAAATTCGTTAAAATTTAAAAAAATGACGTTGACCCCAAAAATTATATAAGTGGGATGATGAAAAGTGTCTCGGTGAGCAAACGCTGAATAATTCAGGTTTACGGTCGGTGGTAATTAAAAGGAAACGTTAAAGTTAATAGGCGCGGCGGCCGTCGCCGACGAACGCGGACAATTATAAGAATTAACACCGTAAACATAATCTTCCCGGGCCGGTCCTCGGCGTGTAATTTCGAACATTCCGCGGCAATTTCGACGATCCCTCCTTTTATCGTTAAGCGGCGCGGTCCGGGGAAGTGGCGGCGGCGCTCGGACGGATCGCAATAACAGTTTATTAAATCCGCAAACCACCGTAATTAAAGATCACCATTCTCGGATAAGTATCTGCCGTTTTTGATCCGCCGTCCGCTGGGGCTTTTATTTCCAATCGGCGCGCCCGAAACTCAAGTAGTGCGAGCGACGTAATCGCTCATGGTACCGTTACGGTTCCTCCCATTTTCGAAACATGCACCTTCATACTCAAACTTTACACCATTTTTCAAAATTTATACTCCATTTCAATCCATAACCACTTATCGTAAATACCAGAAGGAGTCGGAAAGAATATAAAAATTTCAAGACTGATTATACTAGACACCTATTATCTTGCTTGTAATTACACGAGCATGATGAGATGCTGTTAGTAACAACAGAATACCTCGTGTTCATTCAACAACTTAGGCTCTTTAATAAGTTCCTGGCAGTTCTTGGAAATTTGCTGCAGGAACGTGTCAATAGTTAGATCCAATTCAGGTAACTAATTTTTCAAGCCTCATATGAAGGTACGACAGCATGTTTATCGTAGAAAGAAAGGCCTATGTCTATTGTTTCAATCAATCAAAAACTTTATTCAAAGTTTCTGTTGTCTTTTAGGTTTGTTTTATTGTTGTTTTATACATATTATGTTATGGTTGCACGATTTTAGTTTATTAACATTTTATGTCTGATCGTTTGTTATTATTATAAAGGACAAAGAAGATTTGATATGTATTCAGGCTACTTTCAATTGATGGATTTGATAAAAGTTGATATAGATCTATGATTTTGATTTAATAAACACATATCTAATTTGATCAACGTTAATTAGAGGCGTCAAAGTATTGCAATTTATACTATTGTTATCATATTAATGTTAATCTTATAACAAAGAAGGTATCCTACCTTCTATATTTTGCTTAAAGTAATGGAAAATTAGAGATTACAGAATGGGCCTCTTGTGCAAACATCTAATATTCATTCCTATATATGATACACCTTAGGGGTTGAGTTGGTTTGATGCCATCCGTGTTTACTAAATTTTCTGCGAAGGCTTTCAATCTGAGCTCTTGCAGAGCGTGGTAATCACATTATAGTGGTAAAATAAGTTAATATTAAGTATCGATCTTGCCTGGATAATCAAGTTTCTTCAAAAGTTTTCTTTTCCTTTTGTCGCAAATAATAAATTAATTACAACACAATTAGAGTCATCATATAATATGTTTACGACTGTTCCTGCTCGTTGCGAAATTGTGAAATATGTTTATTGTCAATCCACCGATTAAAAGCGTAATTCGAACTGATTATTTATGCGATGGTGTTTACATAGCCGGAGCAATAGTTAAACCAATTAATGGAAAAATCCCAATAAGAATTTTAAACATTACAGGAAGAGGAATTAAATTTCGAACTTTTGAACCAAAATTAGAGAAACTTTCAAATTTTAATGTTTGCAACTTTAAATCAAATAGCCATTTATCAACAGAACGTGTGCGCAAACTTTCTAAATTAATAAAAACAAATTAATTAAATGTAGAAAAAGGACGATCAATAGAAAAGATATGTGCAAAATACGCAGATGTTTTCTACATGGGAGGAGACAAACTTACATTCACCAATGTTTTAAAACAGGAAATTTTATTAAAAGAAAATGCTCAACCAGTGTATGTAAAACCATATAGACTTCCACATACACAGAAGAACGAAATTGATAGACAAATTCAAGAAATGCTACGAAATGATGTAATAAAGGAGGCAAGAAGTCAATGGTCTTCTCCAATCTTGATTGTACCAAAAAAAGCTGATACTTCAGGTAATAAAAAATGGCGTGTAGTCATTGATTATAGATTGTTGAATAAGCAAATTCTAGATGATAAACTTCCGCTACCAAATGTTACAGATATTTTGGATTCACTTTCAGGAGCTCATTATTTTTCTCACCTTGATTTACTACAAGGATATCATCAGGTAGAAATAGCCGAAAAATTTAAACCAATAACAGCATTCATAACCGACAAAGGACAATATCAAATGCTTACCGATGGGATTTAAAATTAGTCCTGGTGCATTTTCAAGAACAATGAATAGCTTTGTCGGGACTAAACTATATTTCATGTTTTATCTATTTAGATGATTTAGTCGTGTTTGGAAACAATTTGGAAAATCATAACAGAAATTTAGTGAAAATTCTAGAAAGATTGAGACAAGTTAATTTAAAAATAAATCCGTTAAAATACGATTTCCTTAGAAAAGATTTGTTATATTTAGGTCACGTTATATCTTCTGAAGGAATTTCACCAGAACCCTGAAAAAATAATAGTTATTAATAATAGTTATTGATATCTCTATCAATAACCGATGTCTTTATCTATTCTTCAGTATCTTCTTCCTTCTCTCCTCCAAATCTTGTTATTAACATTAATAAATCCGTATAATTTAGTTTCAATTTCAGAAGCAGTGGCAAGTTTGACATTTGTGGAAATCATATCTGATGCTTTCGCAGTTTCATAAATACGTGATGATTCAGAACACTATTTTTTATTTAAATTTATCGTTTGATAACTTCATCATGATAAAAATGTTAACCTATCCAGACGTTTAACATTGACAAATCATCAAAAATATTCAAGAGTATTGGAAAACTCATTGTATGAGACAAACATCTTGCTACTAATCCAGAATGCAACACAGCTACAAGAATGAAAGTTAATCACCATCATGGTCATCACAGCAAAATACTATTCGAAAATAGAGCCTGTCAATGCTCTTCAAGGATAAACTAGTTCAAACATAAACTACTGAAGCAGTTGTTTAAAGTACTGGAGCCTGAACCAAAAATTATTTTGCAAACGTATATCAAGAAATTAGTTGCCCCCAATTACGGGGCCAACCTCAAAAAATACTGAATTACCTCCTCAAAAGGTTGACCTAACAAATCTTTAGCTAGTTTTATTTGCATTTCTTTATTTCCACATAATTTTTCGTTCAGTTCATTTCGTATTACAATAACGTTTCTCTCAACGTTATTTCATGCTTTGATTCTCTGCCATCAATACTTCCATTCCTTATGTAATATCAGATGCTATTAATTTCCTTATCGTTCCGCATCTCTATTCATTTTCCAAGTATTCAATGCCGATTATTGTTGAGATTGTGGAAGTTCCATTAATTAGTTAATTAGATAACCTTTATAGCACTAACGTAAAGCCTTGAGATGCTAAATCAAAAGATATAGTACTTGTAACATCTTGTAAAACTTATTCTTGTAGTCCCGTTGCTTCGCTGCATTTTAAAATGCATTGTTTTTCGCTACAGCGCGCTTTTTTCCTAACTCTAATTAGTAGTTTATATTTTCCTTTTATAGACTTCCTTTGACTTCTATTAAAATCTCCGTATAGGTTCTGTAGTATTTCCCGGTAGACCACTAGGGAATACGTCTTTTTAGTTTTTCTAAAACCTTTTCATCTTTTTCTCTTGCTTGAATTAGCTTCTGATGCATGGTTGAGAACAACTTCAAGTTGGTTTCCGTTGAATATTGCTTCTAATTATAGAGAACGTTCAAAATGTGTTGAATTTGTAATGATTTTTTTAGGAATGAAGTGGACTCTATAGTTAGTTCTGGTAAGGTGACATCTATTTACATATTACGTGGTGTATTCTTAAAGGCTTGAGAGTTCCCCCGTGAAGACAAATAACCGATGTAAGGACATAAAAAGCAGGCGGCGCGCCCATTGTGTTCTTGTGCTGGACAGAGTTGACAATCGCGGGGAGGTGCGCGTTGCAGGACAAGAATTATCCTTGTACGATTTATGCCAGACGGCCGCTTACCAATTGAAATCGGGGTACGGTGCCCCGTCTACCGGACGATTTACATGCCGGAACATTGAATTGTTCGTCTCGAACTAGGATAGTGTTTGATTTCGGTACCAGATAAGGGCGGACACTAAACTTGATTTTGAATTGAATGTTAATCGGTTCGATGTGGGTAAGAAAGCGTTTCACGTTTCACGGTTCGTCGAGTTTTAAAAGAATACCAAGTTTTTTCGAAGAATTTAGAAACTAGACCCGATAATTGTTATAAATACGCGACAGGGGCCATTAACGTGTTAATAATATTCCGCGGAGCCGGTTGATTAATACTAGACAGTGTTACGCATTCGGCCGGGCATAAATCCTGATTAAGTAGCGATAAATTTGTCGATAATTTCGTGTATATATTTAATCCTGACGGGCGGGCATAAATCGCTCGCGCGAGTCGCCGATTGTAATTATCCCGCGGAAATTAACAATCGGAATCTTAATAGACCGGTTTGTTTAAATTATTGAGCCGCATTGTGGCCCCCGTTTCGTCATCATCGGGCGGTCGTAAATTCACTTTTTATACGTCTCGGCACCGATTGGACCTCTTATTGCGTTTGACAGCACTCCAGACTTAAAAAGTTAATTTCTCACGTCGCACAACGAAACGGATAGATTCGTTACTGTGGGACTTTCGGTTGCCCTCGCGCATTAATTAACCTGTCATTAACTTACGACGCAACAACATTTCAGTTTTAACCGTTTTTCCTTATTGCAAAACTTATCTGCTAAGTAATTACAACGTAACTACATAAACTTGCTGCCAAAGAAAGTGTTTACATGCGTTAATGATAAGATTACAATATATCTACATTTTTTATTATGTATACATGTTAAATTACAGTTCACAATAATAATAATGGTACAAAACTGAATCGAAAGGAGAAAAATAAAACTAAGTCTAGGTGATATAAATATATCATATATCAAATGAACGCCCGAGGCAACATATTAAGTGCAGAATGCTGAAACAGATCTATGTTAGCTTGATTTGCGTATTTTGCCATTCTCAATAAAGGAAAGTTTTGACAGGCATTGATTCTAGGAGTAGGTATTATAAATAGAAAGTCAAAGCGAAGTAATCTCGGAGGATCATGAACACCTATAGAACTGACAAGCATTGGAGAATCACATTTGTTGTTCAAAAGTTTATAAAATATTCAATGCAGTTCGATGTAGTTTTGATGTAAATTTAATGGTGATTTGACTCTATCCAAAATTATCTTGGTAAAGACTAGTGATGGAACGGATAGTGATTTTGCGAAAAATCGGATACCGGATATTCTTATATGGTTATAATTTCTGGTACATTTCTAAAGTGATACCCTACATTGTCACATTATTGCGATATTTGAATAAAAATGAGATTAATAAAGAGCTGATAAGATATCAACTTATTTGGATCCAAGAGACAAAATGAACTTTTTTGATGCTGATTTAACTAACGTCGCAACTTTAAAAAGAGGATACTTTAATTAATAATTGATGATATTTCCAGAAGGATCCTTCAAGCAAACAATTTTATAGCGAATTTTGCAAGTTATCGATGAAAATTGCAACATCGAAAATTTTATCAAAATTTCAAATATTGTTTTCTCAAAAACAAAAAGCAATTTTTCAAAACAGGTTGGTTCATTCGAAAGAGGACAATTTTATTAATACTATGGGAAATTTTCATACTCATATTTCAGGAACTGGATTTTATACCAATTTTTAAAACTTAATCGGCGAAAATTGCAAAATTCGAAAAAATTGTCGATCATTTCAAAAATTTATTTCTCAAAACCTAAATCGATTTTCCTAAACGAATTGTTGCATTAAAAAGAGGATACTTTAATTAATAATTGATGATATTTCCACAAGGATTCTTCAAGAAATTAATTTTATAGCGAATTTTTGAAGTTATCGATGAAAATTGCAACATCGAAAATTTTATCCAAATTTCAAATATTGTTTTCTTAAAAACTAATATCTATTTTTCAAAATGGGTTTGTTTATTGGAAAGAGGACACTCTTATTAACGCGTTGGAAAATTTTCAAACTCATATTCCAAGAAAGGGATTTTATACAAATTTTTAAAACTTAATTGACGAAAATTGCTTAATTCGAAAAAATTGTAGATCATTTCAAAAATTTTTTTCACAAAAACTAAAACTGATTTTACAAAACGGCTTGTTGCATTAAAAAGAGGATACTTTAATTAATAATTGATGATATTTCCAGAAGGATCCTTCAAGCAAACAATTTTATAGCGAATTTTGCAAGTTATCGATGAAAATTGTAACATCGCAAATTTTATCAAAATTTTTCAAAACGGGTTGGTTCATTGGAAAGAAGATACTTTTATTAATACTTTAGGAGATTTTCATACTCATATTCCAAGAACTGGATTTTATACGAATTTTTAATACTTAATCGGCGAAAATTGCAAAATTCGTAAAAATTGTCGATCATGTCATCGAAAAATTTATTTCTCAAGAACTTAATGTGATTTTTTAAAACGGCTTTTTGCATTAAAAAGAGGATACTTTAATTAATAATTGAAAGTGATAACAGCGACAGTTCTTTTAATAATGAGTGTGATGATGAATTACAAGCGAAGAGAAGAAAAGTAGACGAAACTGCAACAAGAGATTTCATAACGCTGTTATCTCAAAAATTAAAAAGCATAGATGAGAATGATATTTATAAAAATTGTTCGTAGTATATCGTATTGGGATTGTCACAATGAGGTTGCTAATGACAAACCTGATATAAATAAAGTTGTATTTAAAGAAAAAAGTCCTATTGGGGTTGAACTGTATGGTGGAGTACTAAGTAGTAGGTTTTTAATATCTGGCCAAAGCCGGATTGGTAACTATCCGGTATCCGGCCGGATTTTAAAAAATGGCCGGAAGTTGTCTCGATGCTACTTGATGGAGGCATAATGTGAGATATGGTTTTGATGCAGATCCGATAATCTTGATGCTTATTTGACTCTGTACAAGCTTGTCTTGATAGAAGCAAGTTTAAAACTTGATAATGAGATGCTCTAAATTTTCTGAGGAATTATCTTCATGGAGACTTGATGTAGGCATAATACAGCTATAGTTTTGATGAAGATCAGATAACTATTTGATGTATACTAGATAAATATTCGATGCAGTCTTGTGTAGATTTGATAGTAACTTATTATCAAGAATTGTCCTGGTAAACGCTAATTGATAACTTGATGAAGAGATATTGTAGACTGTAGACTTCATGCGAAGTTGTCTCGATGCTGCTTCATGGAGATGTGATACATAATGGAGATATAAATGATGAAGACATCTATTCTCCAAGATATAGTTTTGATGAAAATCCAATTATCTTGATGCTGATTTGACTCTGTACAAACTTGTCTTGATAACTTGACTTAACTCCAAACAAATCCTTGTGTTTACCAAAAAGCATGAAAATGATCTAAATCAGATTGCAATCTAGAACAATTAAGAGGTGAGGAGATACGGAGAAAAAGTTTTAAATCATACATTAAACATTGGGCATTTAGCAAACACATATTAAACGATTCATACATGTAATAACAATCATCGTTATTTATTGTATACGTAATACGGCGCTTGTAACAAGAGATTTCTTTTCAACTGCGAACTCAGAACATAAATACGTGTCCTTTCACAACTACTTTACACCGTTCGAATAATAATGAATCGATTGCACGGACACGGTATTACAGAAACGCGTCTACGTCACGGTAATTCAACGCGTCGTATCAATAGGTTTTCATGAATATTAATCGTGGTGCGGCCCACGCGACGCGCTAATCTATGAATGGGAGAGAAAAATATTTACATAGAATATGTCCGCCGGCGAAACTGCGGGTATTTAATTCACATTACAGTAAATCTCAACGCGTCGCCGATCTCGGGGAATTGAACGGCCGCACAATGGACCGTGTAAATCGGGTTGAATCGATAAAAATTTTTTTGGGAAAAAGCTCGCTGTAGGCGTCCGTTTCTTTTTCTGTTTATTTATCACCGAATAAATTTTAAGCGAAACACATGCAGAGCTTTTGTAATAAAAAAATTGAATTATTAGAAGAGAAAATCCAGGAAGTTGGATTTTTTTAATATCGTTAGCATGTAGGTGGTAACTTTTTATCTATCAAGTATATCTAACCGCACATTTTTCTTCTTTAACCTTGCTTTTCAAATTGTATTAGATGGCGCCAATCACTGGACAACACGATTAATTACTAACGGTAATTACAAACACCCACACTTAACGACCTTGTTGATTTTGTAAACATTTTTTTTAGCCACCGGATTATAAATTTATTACTTTTTACTCAACGTCACTTCGTACACCATTAGGGTTTAATGCTCAGAGTAAATCACCCTGTTGGTGAGTCGCAAATTATAAACTTCGCGGGTAGGTACATTTACTTTTGGTTTTACGAGCGGTCGACGTGCAAAAATTGCCAAGAAAATGCCGTAAAACACAAGAGACGCAAGTATTTTAAGTTGCAACGTCGTGTAATTAAACGCTACGCACCTTTTAAGTGTTTATTTACGGCGTGGGTGCTTTTAAGTTTCATATTTCTGTAATGAGCATGTTTACAAGAGCCACGAAGGGAAGGTAATTATTTTAGCTTGTTATTTGTAGTTAAAGTACTTAACAAGTTGTAAATAAAGTTTTTATTTTTAAATCGAGATGGTGTTATAATTAGCAATTACAATCTCATTGACGATAACAAGCATAAAAGTGGAATTCACCTGATCAAGCCGCGAAGAAGAAATTTGAAATCATTAAATGGTAAAATGGTGCGCAGAGCGCTCGATTATAGGTAAAAACCACGCGATTATTAAGTTATTACAAAATTCCTGCTTAACAATGTAATACCCGGAGAGAAGGCGCTCGTCTTTTTAGTTCGTAAGTTAATCTCCGCGTCAAAAAACCACCGACAAGTTTATGGAACAGCAGCGGATAGCTTTGACTCGAAGTGTCAAATTAAAGGGGTCCGCGCCTAAAGAAATCGAAGAATTTTAACAAGGCGGGGTCCACGAACAACATCAAAAAAAGACGGTGTACGTAATTCCCCTTAATAGACTCTGGCGTTTTTGCGGTTCGCGTAATTGAATCGAATCGAATTGGTCGGCAGCAAAAAAAAAGTTAGTCCTGAAAAACTCAACCAAAAAGTTTCATCGCCAAAAAGTGAATTACGGACGTCGGCTGCACCGAAACAAATTTTCGTACAAAACCGACGCGTCCGATATACTACACCGCGCGATAAATTTTTGTATGACGGCGGCTCCGGCTCCGTTCTTCTCCACCCGCTCAACAATAAATAAACTCGACGTGAACACGGTATCATATCGCCGCAAATAAATTTGGCGCGAGATGACGGCGCGGACAAGTTAGCGCTTTATTCGATGGTGTTAAGTTCGCACCATCTCTTGTAGAGGAAGCCCAAGATGTGTTATTCAAATTTATTTACACAATTATAAACTAATATTAACCAGCGCATCCACCATTTTTTATTAATAAAATATTTAAAAATATTTATTTCATTTCGTTATTAATTTATAATTGATTTTATTTAAAAAGTTATAAATAAATGAAGTTGTTTATATAATATTATCAAAATAAAACAGAATAAGTACAGAAACGCGATAAAATCCACACAAGATTATTTATAGCGGTTGTAATTAGTGTGCAGTAGCTGGAGTAGTATTCTAGAAGAAATCGTTTGGCTTTTATGGTCTCGGTCGTCATAAATGCCGGCAAGAGTGTTTATAAGAGGGAATTGACGCTAATGCCATAACGTTGCGCACTCCTGCTAAGCGTATCTTGCGATGGAGAACGGATAATGACATACGTGGCCCAGTTTCCATATACGAACGGGGCAAGTCGCCGCAGGTATCTGCTGTTATACGGCCGTCACCTTACGCGTTCAACTTCTCGATCCCTCCAAGATAAGAAACAATTAATGCCCATGGTGCGAACGCGTAAACAATAGACACGACGACGCGACGAAGACTAAAACATAACTCCGACAACCTAATCGATCAGATTCTTAAAAGCTTGTTAATTAATAGACCAAATTCCGCCTATTAATTAATAAAGACTAAAGACGACAGGTTTTCGGGTTGGTTGTCTGG
Source organism: Onthophagus taurus (assembly GCF_036711975.1). NCBI lineage: Eukaryota > Metazoa > Arthropoda > Insecta > Coleoptera > Scarabaeidae > Onthophagus > Onthophagus taurus. Next base: position 24,165,903 of record NC_091976.1, on the reverse strand, counting down.
TGCCCTGGTAATATTTAAGAAGAGAGAAAAGAAAAATCACCATTCCATTACGGTTTATTGCGCCTTTAGATTTTTTACAGACGGCGCCAGCACCGTTTGAACACTTCGTTCGGTTTACGTAACTTCGTCCTGGCGACGACGACTGAGCCTGCGTAATACGCCCGTTGGACAGGTGAGCGCAAAGTGAACTACCTTGAGAAGGACATTGCGCGGTCGCGACTCTATATTGGGAACTCGTTCTCGATATGCCAAGATTAGTAGACACCGAAAGCGGAATGTATCGAATCGGATTATACTTATACGAATAAAATTGTCACCAAACCGAAGAGACATTTTAAACATTTTTCAATCATATTTAATGAAGTTGTTTAAAAGGTTGGAATATTATCTCGAAAGGAATGCATTACATACTTAGAATTAGATAGTAGATAACTTTTTTTGCAAACAAACAATTACAAAATTGTTTTCAGTTAACGGAAAATAAATTATTTCCAAGCAACCTAACTCGAAAACAAGTTATTTTGACAACAAAGAAAACCAATTTCAAAGTAAGGTAGAAACACATAATCTGAAAGCAACTAAACTACAAAGAAATTAACCTAAATCGGTAGCAATCAAACTATAAACCAAGTCAACCCGAAAGCAACACAACACGAATGCAATCAAATCCAAATTCAAACAAACAAATCCAAAAAGAACCTAACTCCGTTGCAACGTAAGCTGAAAGTAATCTGGCGCGAAACCAACTCATTTCGAAAGAAACTCTATTCCAAAGCCACCCATTGTCAAAGCAAGCCAATCAGAAAGATGCTTAACAAGAAGGCAACGCATCCGGGAAACGACTCTACCCATAATCAAACAATTCCAAAAGTAACACCATGAATATAACTTAATTAAATCCAAAAGCAACTAGAAAGCAATCCAAACCAAAAACAAACCAGCAGGAATCATGGTTCTTCTACTTTTTATAATGCAAAAAAAGCAATAAGGATTTTGAAGCAGCTAGTATACAGGGAAAAGATGTAGAGGACACTTTAAGAGTTTAAAATATTTAACCATACCATTATGTTTTATTCCCGCTTGCCTCCAGCATGTTCACGAACAAAAAGAAGCATTGGAGAGAAAAAAGACACGCGCAATAATCACGATATGCGTTTTGGAGATAATTTATTACCACCCAAATTTACGTTTATATGCATTTCGATCAAATTATATAATGCTTTACCATTGAGGATAAGGAAACTGGAGGCGAAAATATTTCAAAGGAAAGTGAAGAGAATGTTGTTAAAAAATGAACGTTATTCATTTGAGGAATTCTATCGAAAAATGCAAAATTACAGGCTCCTCCATTCCTGTCTATCCCTAGTCCTCCTCTTCACACCCAGAACCCCTCTTGTGTCTTCTTCCCCAATTTTCTCGGTTTTCCGACTCTAAACTCCTTTATTCCTAGAGTCTTCTCACTGTAGCAGATTAATTAATAAAGTCTTCAACTCTATAATTCCCTTCCCAAACCATCTGGTTTCTTGCAATGCTACTTTTTCAAGCTAATACTTTTCTAACTGTTCTAATAGGAATTTGGATGGACCTGGCTGGTGACGCAACTCATCTTGCTAGCAACCCAACCCGGACTGCCTTAGAAAACAAGGCAAGTCCGAAAAAACCACACGAATGCAATAAAATCTGGACGCAACCCAACTTCAAGCACGTAAACCCAAAAATAACCTAACTCTATTGCAATTTAACCTGAAAGCAACCTCACTCGAAACAAACTTACCTCGAAAATAACTCAATTTCAAAACCATCCAATGTCAAGGCAAGCGAATCAGAAAGATGTTCAACAAAGACTGTACCCGTAAGTAACTAATTCCAAAAGTAATACAATTAAACCCAGAAGCAACTTGAAAGTCATCCAGATCAAAAACAACCCAGCAGGATCATTCCACCTTCTCCTTCTTCTTCTATGGCACGACAGCCCGATGTCGGGCCTTAGCCTCCTTTATCAGGCTTCTGTATTCCTGCCTATCCTTAGCCCTTCATTTCCAACATCTCACACCCAGACCCCCTGGTCTCCTCTTCCCCAACTTTCTTGGTTTTCCGACTCTAAACTCTTTTATTCCTTCAGTCTTCTCGCTGTAGCAAATAGTGTGAGCAAATTCCCTTCCCAAGCCATCTGGTTTCTTGCAATGCGACAATTTACTATTCCAATAGGGATTTAGTTGCTCCTGGCTTGTTAAGCCTAGCAATATTCCACGTTCCCAAAGAATAGACCATATTCCGTCGTGCTGTTCGTCTTTCAGTTTTATCTATCCAGTTCCGAGTCCTGATATCCAGTTTCCAAACAGCTTTCTTTCTATAGGGAGAGGTTGTCAGCCTTCCGCGAGACCCCCAACCTGGAGGACCAACCCCGGTCACCATATGGAAATTTTCAATCTTAATGACTCACTTATTCTTTCTATTGTATTCGCCCAATCGTTTTTTTCACTTAGGTTCGTCTTGCCTAATGCAACTAACGCAGAATACAAATTGTTGAAGCAATTTAAAATTATTGTCAAAATGAATCAAAGTAATGTGAGTGTAAGAATTAAGAATGTATCTTAACATAATACATAAAACATTTCTTTATAAATTGACTCTAGATCGTTTTCACAACAAGATATAAATCGTACCATGTGAGATGATTAGAATTAAAATATACAGCTTGTCACCCTTAGAGACGTCTTGTTAACGGTTTCTTTTAATTACGAACCTGTATCAGAAATCGACACCTGACTCTGAACGACTTCTAACTCTTTAAACAACTTCTCGATGGGAATTTTTCTATACCTACAAGCCATAATTAACTTAATTAGATTAATGTCCGAATGAAACACTGTCCCGTTCCGGATTTAATTACTCCGGAGCAATAAAACATGCATTTTATTGGTTGGGGACAGTCGCGCTGGGTGTGGTCCGTGCACCCAACACCGTTCCCTAAGTCCTTAACATCCATTTTATTGTGTTTCTCGTGCTTGATTGAAACCGATGAAAGTGCTCGGGCGAATGAAAAGAAAAAAAATATATCGAGAGGTGCCTAATAAATTTTAATTTCTGACGATTTGGTAATTACCGATATCCGTATAAGGAGTTGCATTTCACTTCTTCGCGGCGTATAGAGAGGACCCCCGTTATTAACCCAGATCTTTCCGTTCATTGTCGATGTCTAATTGATCACGAAAAAAAAACTCGATCTGAATATGTATTTAATTGCACTACGTTTTCGTAATATGCAATTCAAGCAGAGTTCTTTACGAAGAATAGTTAGGTTTGAAAGTTCTTTTTCTAGCGCAGTGTAACCTTGTCAATCAACAGCTTTTATAAATGTTGACTTTAACGATGGCATAATTTATTATTCAATGAGTAATCAAACTGTCGGAATATATATAAATAAAAAAAATTTGTATGTTAGGGTTAGACAATTTCTCTTCAAGCAACATAATTTATTAAACACGACCCAAAAAACGTATAAAACTAAACCGAGCATTTATTTTTTTCTCCCTCGACCTGTATTCATTATCAACCTGCACCACTCCCCGGCATTGTATTTTTCCTTTCCTTTGTTAAAGGTGTATTTTATTGTGGCCGCGGTCGTGTGCATTGTGCTTTATTTAATTCACCGTGCGCTCGCCGTTTATTTATGGTTCTCGGAGAAGAGTTCTTCGTCTCGTGAAGAGTTCTTCGGCGTTAGGTCAAGCGAGTAAACCTGGGTTGGTTGTGACCGAATCATCATCAGCCTGTAAGCGCTGCAACCCAATCGACCCACGGTCAGCGACCATCGTTATTATTATTCAATTGACGTCGTTTACTGAATAATAATGACACAGAATAATATCATCGACGAAAGCCGGTTGCGATCTTTTAAGCTTAATCGCGGTTGAAAGATCCTCGCGATCGGGAGACATTAATTGATGCCGCTTGTTAAAGTTACTTTGATTGACGATATAATAATAACTTACACCGGATGATGTTAAGGATATAAGATGTATCTTTATAGTATGCGTTTTCTAACCGTGTCATTATTATTAAATATTCAAGAAAAACGTTTTAAAAAATGTGTGGTGTTAAAGTATAAAAACTTGTTTCACACACCTTAGATAATTTTAAATACAAGTTATGTTTTCTTCGGGTAAAAATTGATATAGATCACCATCTAACATAGTTTTTTTTACTTGACGCCTTTAATATATCAATATAAGAGATAAGCTAGAGGCTATATAAAAAAACTAAAATCTAAGACAAGTTACATTACTTATTGGCATTTAGCATAGTTTATTGGGGTCCGGCTCGTGAACTGGAATTTCAGACATTCTCAGTTTCGCTCGTATTGCATAATAAGGTTTAATGAAATAACGGGAAATTTATGGTCGTCGTCGGTTTGCGTTGCGTTCATGTTCTAGACGATAAGTGAGGATCAGCGTAAAATTTACGCATTGAATCCGGGTTTAAAGGAAGGGAGACAATGCGTTGTTGTTGTTGTTGTTGTTGCGCAAGAGTCGGGGCGATTTCTCCTTGGTCGTCGTTCGCTTGTAAGTTTCAGAAGGCGCGATCGGACGCGTCCTTTGTGAACGCGAGTTGGTCCTCGCGCGGCTTGTTATTCATTGATAGCGTGTAGTAGGCAGCGCTTTATTGTAACACTTGACAATAGGGAATCGTATACAATCGTAATTTGTGAAATTATTCGTCGCCACAAAAATGCCGCAGGTGTACGGGGCGCAATTGTTTTTCCATTGTGTCTTGGTAACAAGAGCACGTGCTCACTGGCAAACGCATATTTCTGGTCCTCATTAATTTAAATCGACCATTGTTTAGCCCTATTTATTCATACACCAAATTATATTATTTTTCAATTCACCCCCACATCGACAATTCAAACTCAAACGTAATTCCATTTTCTTTTCAATCAAAATCATAATAACGTTATAAATAGTTTTAAATTTTTAACTTTCACCGCATTCAACCGGTACTTCCTACGTACTTTAGTGCATATAACACGTGCAATTTTAACTTAAAGAAAGTTTATTCCAAGAAATTATATAAGACTAGATACTACACTTTTTTTAAATAAGATTATTTTTTTGTGAGTCAATCTACTTTAAGTGGCTACCACCTGAAGCGATTGGCTTCTCATTCCCGGTAGCCACAAAAATATCTTCGCACTTTATCGTTGAGCTTATCTCCGGCTCGTCAAAAACCCTTTAATCCGACCATCGGCTCATTTCAGTCTCGCGTCGTGACCAATTATTAAATCCGCGAGTGAAGGATCATGATCAGTATGGAGACGCGTCGCGACGACGGAGGGCCGAAGAAGGAGCAATTAATGTCCCCTCTTCGTCGCCACCGTCGGGAACAATGCCCGCTTATCCTTCGACCCGATCGCGACGAATAAACAAACTGGCGCGGCATTAATGTGCTAACACCGCGAGATACAATACTTCTGATTGGGATTTATGACGTCATAATTTCTAATGTGCATCCCGGCGAATACCATACTATATTTTCAAGCCCTAAGAGGTCGTATCTTTCCCGTATTATCCTGTTCCTTATCCTTTCACCGATCCCGAGTTGCATAAAATCCGTCGGTGTATAGATTTGAATTGTTGTTAAAAAAATTTTAATTCTTATGCAGGTAGCGTCCTGTATTGTAAAACGATCAAACTGATTTGAATCGAGTACGCAGAATCCAAGCGTGAGACTGCAGAGGCACCAATTAGCATATAATTGCGCTTAATTACATATGAATTCACGGCATGCACAGCTACGAACGACATTGTTCCGCCTATGAAAAACCGGTGGGCTGTTGTGAACGAATCAAAGCAGCTCAAATCAATCGTCGTTTCGACCTTCCAACCCACCAATTCTCACACAGTCTATATCATTTGTAACCGATACAATTAGATTCTTGAACTCAATTTTATTTTCTTGTTACTTATTAAGTTTTTTATCATTATTAAGTTTTGTGTGTAAGGTGTCTGTATCTTTGTTGGCAGAAAAAGATTGGCACTCATTTTATCGTTTTAAACGAACTCTCTTCACATCACCGCTTCATCCAAAATCCTTAACAAAAGCGCACCTATCATTTAATCTAAAGCGCAGATAAATGATTTCTACGAACGGCAAGAAGAGTCTAACATATAATCCACAAGCCGTGTCTTTTATTAATTTGGTCTTGAAAGTGCTCCAAAAATGGTACTAATCGATACACTGTGAAAGCAGGTTAATAAGACTAAAGATAATGATTTTCAGAAAATTCAAAGATTCAAAAATTGGAAAAAGAAGCAATTGGAATGAATTAAAATTGCATTAATTATTTAAAAAGTAGTCTTAAGATGGTTAATAGCGATGCAAAACTAAAAAAAAACACCAGGAAATAGAAAAAACTTGTTGATGTACGTCAAAAGGGTTGACAGAAATAAACTTTAAACCATAATGCACGATTTCAATATACCATCAAATTTAGTGAGGCTGGTTAAATGCACAATGTCAGATAGTACATGCCGAGTGAAAGTGTCAAGCGAATTCAAAGTGTTCTCGGGACTATGCAGAATATGTTATGAGAAGAACTGTAGTCGATTTGGACGCTACCTTGATGAACAAATGTGTACAAGTGGTGGGATATACAGACGATCTTAATATCCTTGGCAGATCAATGCATGTGGTCAAGAAAACCTTTGGAAACCTCGAAACCGCCAGTGGAGAGGTTGGACTAAAGATCAACGAGGACAAAATTAAACTCTTGACCCAGAGCAGAAGACGGAGATACGTACAGATCGACTCGCTGTCGTCGTTTTAGAGTTATTCATAAAAAGATACAACCTTGTCCATTAAATACTGTCATTAATCGTAGGCGCCCATGAAAATAAATCGTAAGTAAAGCAGTATAGCATCAATAAAAAGTATTTTCCTAAACACGCAGCATCAATAGTAAATTTTTCTATTATAGTATGGCAAAACTAGACTTGATCAACAATTTTTAATTCTTGTACTGTTGACAAGTGGGACTTTTGGATATTCTGAAATGTTCGAGCTGTTGATATCAACAGTATCATCAGTTATTTGCAATATCATCTCACCACTGCGTTATCATTGCCTAAACACTCTCCCAACGTTAAAAACATGTGTTTACACACTTGTTGGGTAATGATTTGACAGTTACTTTAATGCTACCGTTACAATTTATTTTCATAGTCACCAACGATTAATGAAACCATTTCATAATCGAGGTTGTATCTTCAGTCGGTTGTAATCAGTTGTAAAATTTAGGGGTTTATGACATAATAAAGAAGTTTTAAGGAAATAACCTTTGTGGACACTCTGTATAGCATTGATTCCGTGGTTGCATATTTCATATCAAAAGTGATCTTAAACGATTTTTCATGATAAGATTGCACTGTTTACCAAGTTTATCTTTCTAAGACAAATCATATTGAAAATATTTAAGAAAATGTTTTGCGATCGGGGATTACAACTTCGAAGTGGTGGAAGCTTTTAATATACCATAGTGCATTTATTGTTATTCTTAGAATTTTATTTTGAAACGTTTGTAGTTTATGGAGATTAGTTTTTGAAATATTTGACCATACACAACTGGCATAAGTTAACAATGATCTTAGTAGTGACTTATAGAGTAAAAGTGAGCACTCTATTTTGAATTGTGATCTTTGTTTATTAGAGGATATAGTTGGTTTAGGTCCATTACTACCATCCTTTAGTTAAATTTATCTTATAGATAAACCCATCTACTATCCAATCAGAGCGCGTAAAATAGCCATAACCGTGGTAATAATCCCTTAGATAGCTTAACCAGAAGATGGTAGTAACGCGCCTTAATCGCACATTAGCTTGAAAACTATTGCTGTATACTGTTTCTCTTCAAATCCCTTTTTGGCTTCAGTAACTCTTTGCAGTTTATGACATGTTGAGTGTTTAGCTTTGAATCCAAATTGATATGGCGGGATAGTCTTGTCTGACAATAATTCTGTTGTCAGTCGATTTTGAATGACTTTTTCCAAGATTTTAGATAGACCCACTATCAACCTAATCGGACGATAACCATTTACTTGTTTGTGGTTTTTTCCGGGTTTTGGAAAAACCACGATTTGGGCATGCTTCCATTTATCTGGATAATACCCATTTCTCAGACAGCCATTGAAAAGTTTGTTAAAAATACTATCATTTTATTAGTACCCCGGACATTTCTTTTTAGGAAGTTGTTTGATAAGTTCCTTAATTTCATCGGGTGATGATGGTTCTATTTCATTAGCCACTGGTGTATAATTTTTAATATAATTTAATACATTTAATCTGTCCGTATTTTTAATTGTTGTAGAAGGGCAAAAAACCGTTTCTAAGTAATCGCCAAATAGATTGCTTTTTTCAGTATCTGAATAAAGTGTATTTTGGGCATGTTTGATAGGGAATCCCAACCCTAGCATAACTACGAAGGATGACTTGAATTGCTAATCACAATTTGAGTTCGCTAAAAAGATCAAAGAATCCAGAATTAACCACAAGACTTAGTGACCCTGCATGTTTTCACGAGATTATAAGTGTACTGAACATCATGGAAACATAAAATTTGGTATAACTTAACCTCAAAGGTTCCTTTATAACCTCAAAAAGTTTTGTTTTTTAAAACCTAACCGTTTTCGAGAAAACAATTTTTTCCTTAACCTCACTTTTTACATACGTTAAATTGAATGGGTGATTTGTAATGATTTGTAAACAATAAAGTGGTGATCCTGGAAAATTACAACTTATAATTCTTAACCACTTTGGAGAAAACTATTTCTGTTCAATCTGTAATCGATACAATTAGATATCTCGATTAATTTTTTTAGAAATAGTAGTACACGTGACAATATTTATGAGCACGTTTCATGCGTGCAATACTGAAAACCGGTCGATTTAAATCAAAATAGAAAAAAAATTGTACGGTTTGAGAAAATAAATCGTACAATTACGCAAAACGTATATTGGCTTTAATTCCACGTATTACACCAGCCTATATGAATTATATTAGTGAGTTATATTAGTTTGGTGTGTAGATAATTTGTAGTTAACAGCGGCGATTTTGTAAAGCGCGTGCCATTCGCCGGTTATTAATTAAACAATAAATTTAGCTCCGCGCCGTATTAATTAGCGTAAAAGAGGGATAGTTATTTAGTATTGAAATCGAAAGCGGCGCTTGAAAAAGCGCCGGCGTCCAGTTGATTAACGACGCAATCCCAGAACGGAAGCTTTGAGGTTTGCATTGATCGTCGTTGAGATCAAAGGCGGTCGTATAATTTTCCTATTTAGAGGAAACGGGAAGTCGGATTTAAAGAATGTTAATACGTTGACAAATATTTCATAAATATATACATAGGGGCAAGATGATTAAATAAATACATGGTTAATAGATAATCTATATGGTAAAAGACGGTTCTTGATCCGGTACTATCAATCTTGATAAACTCTATTTATTTACCTCATTAAAAACAACGTTAGATTACACATGTTAGAGTCAATTACCCGCAATTATGCAATTTGCGTCCAGCCGCGGTACAATAAATATTACCATAATTGCATAAACATTCGCAGACGTAATTATTTTCCTCGACACGATCGATATAATTAAAAGATAGCCGCCAGGACAATTATCGGTTCATTAACAATCCTACCTGTTCGAAGTTGTCCGTCTCCGTCGCTGCTGCTTTTCTTCTAGAATAATAAACGGACTCTGCGCGCATGTAATCGGTGTTGTAAGAGTAGATTTCACTCCATATATGTAAAACTTTCGTTAACCGAAATATTTTAATGCCTTTTCGACGAGAGCGGACAAAAAATTTCGTTCGTATGCTGGTTGTATAGACGTGGCGCCTTATTGTGTCAAGGTTGTGCAAATTATTATGACCGTCGGCCCTCTTTTATAAATCCCTTTGCCCCGCGCGATTTCCCCTACTCAAAAAAACTTAAAGTTTCGTCATTATTTATTTGTCAAGATTACAAATTACAGGTGATACAATGTTAATTTTCGGCCGATTACGCAAAACGAACAGGCGCCGCGTCGTGGTGCCATATTCGGTTGAATCGTCACCGCCCACATCATAAAGATACCGGTGAGGCGTCATACTAATTGTCCGGGTCATAGTTCACAGCGTCAACAAGCCCGGGATCGCCTCCTCTTTACTTTCGGATACCATCGGCGAATGTGACTCACCTTTCTTGAAAATGTCTTGTGACCCCATATAAAAATGGAAAGGCGGTTGGCGCCATCTCCCGACAACCGAAACGTCCGTCGACGCTTCAAAACGGTTACTTTTTTTACGCCCGTTTTCAGACACAGATTTCTCCGAGTTTTACTGCTGGTTAAATGAAACATTTATAAGATTCAGTTAACGAGATTCTGTTGTTGAGATTCTCATGGAATAATGATTTTAATATAGATTAACGTCATGGATGTAACGACGATGTGCGTTGTCTCGGATAAATTGAATGAATAAGTTAACGGTAGCGTTATAAAAAATATTTGCATATTTATTGAAGATGAGATTGGTCAGTATTCACCACACGTGACTAGAATCAATTGCAGCACTCGGAGCGCGAAAGATTTTTGCCTGGTAATAGAATTAATTAAAATTACAAGACGCGCACTGCGAACCGTCATGTTTGTATTAAAGTTAATCCCCCATTTGCGGATTAATTATTTCTCCGTATCTCGATGCTGTTTATACTACGGATTATCCATACGCGAGTAAGCATTAATTGGAGAAAAACTTAGTGAAATGTATATCTGCTTCTTCTATTTTGAAACTCTCTCAAACATTCTATGTGGAATTAATCAAGATGCTTTCCCCTTGCGCGCTAACAACCATAGCATTTATAGATAATAGAACCTGTCAATCCGACATCTAGTCGGTTGATGGCTCAATCAGCCGGCTATTTTTCCCAGACGCGCTTGTCGCATGCAAATCCGTAATTAGGTTTTTATTCAGCTAGGACAGCTTCAATATCAACCTCATTCCGCCTTTAATATCAACACAAAGAAAACAAAGCGAACGCTGTTCCAACCTTCCCCACCTTTTAATTAAAACATTATTGAACAAGTTCAAAAATCCGTGACAACAGGCTTTGCTCGCTTTCAACCGTTTTCTGTTGCATTTATCGACGACCGACCACGGGCAATGGTGCTTCGTTCCGCGCAGTTTGCAGCTTAACCAACCGTGGCCAAAGCTGAATTTGTACACTCTAGCTACCTTGTCAATCAAATCCCGTAATACGATTACTTTGGATGAAGCTTTTATGAGCTTTACCTTCTTTTTTATAGGCAATTTCTTCGAGCGTCATCAATCAACGTAATTTCCTTTCCTGTTATGTATTACGTTTACAATGACGACTTCATTCAATTTAATTCGACATCTTTAACTTGTTTACACAATATAAATTTAATACTTAAATAAAATAATAACAATTTGTTTTAACGCAATGTGCGTAATTGCAACGAGCTACTACCATCGACACACCCTGCTGTGTTAAGAATTTGCCCTGCTGGTAGTTTGTTGCATTTTTTCCACCTTTTTACGTCCGACAGGTTGATTTATGACCGTTAATAAGTCAGCGCTTGAAATACTAACGCAATTAGGAACGAAGTCTAATTATTTTCATGCAACCCACTCCCGTTCAAAAATTAACTCAACATAAAAATCGTAATTGGATTGGTTTTTATGGGAACGCCAGGTGCCCTCATCTCTTTGATAAGAAATAAAATGCAAAAAGAATAAATTTAATACCGGTTGAAGTGGAGGAAGAAACTTTAACCGCTAAAAAAGTTGAATAAGTACAATTTTTTAAAGTTTGAGTTTCTTATTTCCTACGTGATGTGAACACGTGTTGCTTTGAGAAACTTTGTCATTAGGAGGCGCGCGATATTAATCGCGTACACGTCTACGTTTTGCATTGCAAAAATTGCGAACACAAGGCAGGACGCATCGCGTATTCCGCATCTAAATTAAACCGCTTCGAAATTAACATTTTATGCGACGACGGCGCGGATGACATTTATGTTATCTGGTGATGTATTGTCGCCCCTGTGTGACGCACCACGTCGCCATAAAATATAAATTACTTAATTTAAATCTACCGTTTTTTATTTCAGCCGTTTTATAATTGGATTGTCAATTCAGTTTCGTATTAACCGAATTAGTAAATACAAATCGTTACTGTTAATTTATGGCTTACTATAAAAAATCGATTCCACTTATGTTGTCAAATTCTATCTCGGAAACTAATTTACATTCCAAAACGTATAGAGAGTACTACTACAGATTATGAGAGCGAATTATTATCGGATCGCGGTTCATATATTCAGTTATGGACGGACAGGTGTGATGAATATCCACTTCTTTTATCGCTTTCCGTTTCTCGTTCTAAACAAACAACTCTATCGCCCTCGACTGAAAGGTAAAGTGGGTTACAGGTGCGTTTCATAACGACAATAATTGGGAAAAGAAATAAGATACGAGGCGATGCCCGCCGCCTAATGAATAAGACATAAATCATACACGCGGCGAGCTAGCTTTGCCCGAAAATGGCGTGCCGTTTGAAAGAATTGAGGGCATGAATTCATGGATTATTGATATGCGCCAAGTTGCGACACCGAATTAATTAAAAACGCTCCGTTTGTTCTACATAAAGGGTGAAATAATGTTTTCTCTCTTACTAATCGTTGATTCATTTGGGCGTTCCCTCACGGCCGTAATTAATTATTTTCAATATCGACGGTAATGGGTTTTTATCTCGGCCGATTAGGCACATATTTTAATGGGGTAATTATCGTATGGGCTACCGTGCACAAGCTGTTAGGCTTACGCCGAGATTGTAATTTATTTGTAATTAATAGGAGGCATGGCCACCGTCTCGCTGGAATCTGTAACGAGAGCAAGTGTAATTTTAGTGCCGGTGCTGACACGCTAATAGCCACTGTCAGCAACCACGATTTCCTGTCCAAATTAGACCTTGCGCCAATCACAGTTGCGACGGCGTTGTCCCCATCGGCGCACACCACAAATTTACGCTACTGATATGACTGTAATGATACACTACATCATACATAGAATAACCATAAACTATTCTTCAAGAAAAACGGAAAGGAATTTAAGATAAAACTATTCCAGAATAGGATCAATCGAGAAAAAAGCCAATTTACGTAGTTTACCAATATTTCACTTTATTTTCAAGCTTCTTCAGTGTAATTCTTAAACTAAATACAATGAAAATGAGCAATAAATTGTAAAATTAACAAAAAATAACTTACAATTGCAAGGAAATTAAGTGAGAACATCAAATTAAAAAAATAACAGAAACAAAAAAAAATTTTGAAAAGTTTTGCTTGGAAAAAGCTGGCGTCCTTATGATAATCGAGTTTTCGGTCTTAAATTGCTTGAGAGTTACGTTTCAGAAATGCCGTCAGGATAGTAGCTTTCAAAGCATAGCTGAATCGATGACTAAGTTCAAAGGGCGTTCGTCTTTGAAGCAGTATATGCCACTAAAACCTGTAAAGAGGGGAATCAAGTTATGGCTTAGATCAGATTCTTTTACCGGATATACATATGATTTCAATATCTACACAGGCAGTGAAACTGAACGTCTTGATAGAACTCTTGACGAACGTGTAGTGAAAACACTAATTTCTACAGCTAAAGAGAAAGATATTATCCTTTTGTTTTGATCGTTTTTTTACTTCGATCAATCTGCTACAGCATATAGATTATGCAGCAGTAGGAACTTGTAATCAAAATAGAAAAAATGTACCTAACATTAAGGATAAACTGAAAAGCGGTGAAATGGTAAGACACAAAAGAGGTCCTTATGTTGAGCAATTGCCATAATGCTAATGTTATGGCTGTAAATAAAACTTTGAAAGATGGCCCCAAAATTAGTGTTCCTTGTCCAGAAGTAGTTGTGTCATGTAGAGAGGTTATGGGACGAGTTGATTTGGCGGACCAGATGATGGGATTATACGAACTAGATTACAAATTAAACAAATGGTGGAAGAAGGTTTTCTATCGTCTGCTTATGATGGCTGTCGTAAACGTATGGATTATTTATAAAGAAAAGATAAAGAACAAAATTCCTTTCCTGCAATATTTAGTGTCCGTGCCAGAAGAAATGATAGCTGAAGGTAGAAAAATAGCGACTCTGCGATGTTTATCGTAAAAGGGAAGGCCATCTGGGAAAAGACTGCGGCTCGAAAATGTATCTTTACATCTTCCTGTGGAAGGTACGACGAGAAGAAGATGCAGAAGGTGCGCAGAAAATAAAACCCAAAAACGTACAAAGACAATTTGTCAAGAATGTGACATTCCGCTATACCTTAAATGTTTTGCAATATATCATTCTTAAAATATTTTACATTATATACAATAAAAATATTTAACATTTTTCAAAGAAAGTTTTTCTACAGGACTAATGGTACATAAAAGTACCACAACATAAGACGGTGAATGGTGCTTATATGTACCACTACCCCCTTCAACCCCATGATATTTTCTTCGACATTTTCGATTATAAAAGATAATTTTAACTTATACAAACATAAAAGACCCACAAAAGTATTCCTATATCTCCCAGAAAACAAGTCGTCGCGAAAGGGTTAAGAGACTCACGGCTAAACCTGAATGTTTCTGATTCTAGGTCTATAGTGTTAGTTCAACTTTTTGTTCAATAAAAATATACTACAATCTAACCTAACATCTAACACTACAATTGTGTTGAATAACAATTAAAACTAAAACTAACACTACACTTAGAGCTAGAAACATTTGGGTTTAGCCGCACGTCTCTCAAGACGGCTAAATCCGAATGATTCTAGTTCTAGGTCTTGTGTTAGTTCTAGTGATAGTGCTAGTGCAATACTAGAACTAACACTAGACCTAGAACTAAAAACATTCGCATTTAGCCGCACGTCTCTCAAGACGGCTAAACCCGAATGATTCTAGTTCTAGGTCTTGTGTTAGTTCTAGTGATAGTGCTAGTGCAATATTAAAACTAAAACTAGACCGAGAACTAGAAACATTCGGATTTAGCCGCATGTCTCTCAAGACGGCTAAACCCGAATGATTCTAGTTCTAAGTCTAATGTTAGTTCTAGTAATAGTGCTTGTGTAAAACTAGAACTAGCACTAGACCTAGAACTAGAAAGTGTAGAAACCCGAATGTTTCTAGATCTAGATCTCGTGTTAGTTCTAGGTGATAAAAATATGCAACTAAGTGATATCTTATGTTAACTAGCGCTACCTACCACTGTCACTAGAACTAACATTAGGCTTAGAATTAGAAACATTCAGCCATGTTGCATTTTATGTGGGACAAACTAAGTATATTGCATTTTAAGTGTAATTCCCTGTATAAACTTTCTTATAGAAAAGCCAGTTTCCGCATTACCAATGATTTACGAGTTAAAGTTCTCCAACCTTTTGTTCTCTATCTCGAGCGCGGCATCGCAAATTTGCCTCGATAACGAACGCGCTAGCAGAGCGGGCGTCGTTATTAACGGTCTGAGTCGAAGTTACGACGCCGAACGCACTTATTTTGTCCCTTGGGTGTTAACAGAATCGCGGCTGACCTTTGGCCCCAGCTCGCGTACGTTACTCAAGGCGTAGGTGAGCGGTTTTCCAAGCTTAGGTGCGAACTCAGACCCGAACGTCCGAGCACACACACGCCGTTCTGCACAGATATTATTATTAAATATTACCATGAGAACATGAAATTTTTATACAATCCTCTCTCTTTATATTCAACACCTCGGGGCATTGTTACTTATACTTCATTGAACTTCCTCAATACAAAATCTATTTCATACCAATTCAATCTTTTTCACTAAATACTAACGGAGCTTTAACGGAGTTTTCGGAGGTTTGTATTCAATTCAAATAACATCGTCTGGTATAGGTGAGCTTTATAGCACGAAAGGGCGCTGCGGCGGTCGCAGCAGCGTATGTTTAATGCATATCGGTAACTGATACTCGGCACGGAGCAGTAACTAGTTTCTAGGGGTGGATAATATACGGCGTATTGTGTTTCTTGGTGTCCGAGCCACAGTGATTCATGGCGGCAGTTACGCGCCCGAGCCAATTGGTACCACTGCATGTAATATTTATTAGAGCGGCGATCGATTTTTGCATGCGCTTTTTGCTAGACTTACGACCGATCGACGATTGGATCGAGCTTTATGGTCGCCTTCAGGCCAAACGTCTTTTCGATTCATGTTAATTGGGTTTTCACCTACAACCATCTTTAAAACAATACAAACAGTACAACTACTTCAAAAAAAACTCAATAATACCTATACACAAAATAATAAATAACAATGTTATCAAAAACATTAATAATTCCAAATACATCTTTAGATAAAGCCTTGCTTAATTTTTTGTAAAACGAGATATGTCGTAATTTTAAGCAATAAAGCAACACTGTTCAATCTGTAGTAAAACCACACTGGATTTAGTCTCTTAAAGGGACTACCCAAGGACTGCTTCCTCGCATAGTGTACACTTAAACATATAATCACTTTAACGACTTTAATTATGATGAAGCTAATATGATATCTAATGTGCTCCTGTGATCGTTTCCATGTCCAAATTTGGATTCTATATCTTACAGTAAAACCATGGCTTGAATTTACAATATCTCACAGTATTGTGTATCGATAAATGAAAACTTGTGTTTAATTATCGTTTATTTTCACAAACTATCATCAATACAGTCTAGTTACTCCTTTAGTTGCTGTGGTTGGGTTTCGTCATGCTCGACTGACGTATTGCCACGTGTCATCAAGACGACAGCCATAAATGAATTGGTCGGATAAGTAGTGTGACCGCAGAACTTTTTTTGCCTCTGCGGTTTCGGTGTGAACCGAACGTGAGCGTGCATTTGCGCAAAAATTGTGACGGGGGCCGTCGAATAAGTGGAAAAAAAGAATAAAAACGGAAATAAAGTAAATATTTTGCAGGAGGCAATCTCGAACGGAGTTTATGGGGCCTTAAAACTTTAACGGCATCGCTTTGGCAGATCGGTGAATAGTGGAGGTCGTGTGAATGGCGCGTATTTCCAGTATATAGTTCTCAATGCAAACATGACTTGTGTAAATACCGGCACTTGAGGAGCCGTCGTGAACATTACGTTTACGTTTAACATTCACTTGGCGATCGTTAAATATTTGCGTTTATTCTAAATGAAAAACAAAAGGTTTCTTTGAGTAATTGATGTTATTGTAAATCATAAAGTTGTAATAAAAGTTGTAATCAAAATTAGTAATTGTTTTCTGTATGTAAATAGCTGAAATGTGAAGTTACAATGTTGAGGTGTGGAAAAGGTCGCTACCGATGCATCCCAACGTTCGTTTCCGAACTACCGATCGTAAAGACTTAAGTAGGTAAGCTTTGCTTTTCCCACGGCCGGCCAAACAATACTCTCACAACTCACTATTGATCATAGGTTGTCTATTAACCTGCGCTTCCCAACATGTCCGTCGGCGCCGCAGTGCAACGCTTGTCCGCATCTATTAGCGGCGCGGGCACAATTTACGAACGCTTTGCATAAACGAGTCACCGTCCATTCAGGTCGGTTCCATCGTGTTCGAACGAGACTCGGTGGAAGCGTTCGTTCGTCCATCGAAAACGACGGTCCTTCGACATAGGGACGAACGGAGGAGATTTGTGGTACACTGCCTGACCGAACCAATTAAGACGTTACCGAGCCCGAGATCGGAAAGACTGAACAAATAAATTGTCTATTTAGACGGGATGGACCGCTGCGGTCTACTCAGCAACGGGGACAAGGGGACACGTTATTAGCGACGAAATTGGACAAAAATTGAACACGTTTTTTACGACCGTTTATAGTGCAACGCTGATAGTAATGCGGTTCGTGGCTGAATGTGTCTTGGCAATTTCTTACGAACGAAACCGCGGCCACTTATTAGTTCTTGGATGTACTTTGCGTCCATACCATAGTCTCACATTAAAAAATTCACCTCCGCTAATTGGATTGGAATAGTTACTTAACTATGTATTTAATTAATATATATATAGTAAAACCTCAAATATAACGGACTTCGTTAGAACAGACTTTGGATATAACAGACAAAATATTTGCTAGCTTACACTAGCACCACGTGCGTCTCTTAAGACGAGAATGATTCCAGTTCTAGATCTTGAAACTAGACGAAACTGCAGCAAGAGATTTTATATATAATATTGGTATTCAATGAAAAAAGCCCTATTGGGGTTGACCTTGATTATTATCTGCAGTGCCAACACCTACAAGAGACTATAATTCCTGTGAATGGTGGAAATTTTTTAAAATCCGACCGGATACCGGATAGTTGCCGGATACCGGATAGTTGCCGGATATCCGTTCCGCCACTAGTGCTAGTAAAATATTAGAACTAACACTAGACCGAGAACTAGAAACATTCGGATTTAGCCGCACGTCTCTCAAGACGGCTAAACCTGAATGATTCTAGTTCTAAGTTTTGTGTTATAATAATAATATTTATTGATACAAAACTGCCACACTAGCAGTACAACTCAACAAAAAAAGATATTCAAAAGAAAGATATATATATATATATTATATTATCTACATTGTTTTCAGTTTAATACCAATTAAATATTCAGTTGCTCAATTCTTCATCCTGAAAGTACTCGTTTAGTTCGTAGTAAAAGTTTTCTTGCAAATATCGTTTTAACTTTACCTTTAACCGAGATATTGTTAATGATTTTAATTCATTCGAAAGATGATTATATATTCTGGTCGATTGATACATAACATTTTTTGGAATTCGAGTGAACTTTGTTATCGGCAGATTTAGTAGATTTTTATTTCTTGTGAAATATTCATGAGTTCTTTGCATTTCGTGGTAATGCTGTGGATACCGTCTAACACATAAAACGCTTTCCAAAATGCAAATATTTGTTAAAGTAAGTATTCTATTTCTCTTAAAATATTCTTTGCAAGACTCTAATCGCTTTAATTCGAAGATAGATTTAACGCATCTCTTTTGTAGTAGGAATACTCTATTCACTGCTGAGGAAAAGCTCCAGAATATCACACCATATCTTTGTAACGGGTACACTGTTCCGTAATAAGTGAGTAAGGTTGCACCAGTGGATGATCTAGCTTTGACTTGCTGGATATGGTAAACATATTTGGCCATCTTAGCAGCTAAATATTCGATGTGTTGCTTCCAGTGAAGGTTACTATCCATTATCACACCAAGGAATTTGACAGTGTGGTCCATGATCCCATCACTTGAATTTGTAATGGTATATTCTATTATTTTGGTTTTGCTCGTATTTAGTCTAAGATTATTTGCACCAAACCATTTCTTGGCACACTCTATGGTATTAACGATCTTGTCCTCAAGATTTTCATTTCCTGAACATACCACAGATTACTTCAGGCAAGGCGTTCATGTACATTACAGAAAGTATTGGACACAAAATTGATCCCTGTGGCACTCCTCGTTTCGTTGGACTGTAATCAGAAACACATGTCATACCATTGTTTCCTCACATTTTAACGCATTATTTTCTGACGACCAGATAAAAATTAATTAGACATTGAGCTCTATTAATATACTCGTCTCTAGAGCATCAAAAGCCTCTGACAAATCCAAATACAACTCAGCCACTCTCTTGCCGTCCTCATTTAAATTCTTTATTATTTCTGATGTCATTTCATACATGCCACGTTCTGTATTGCGTCCTTTTAAGTATACATTTTGTGAGAATATTGTTTAATTCCAGAAAGATAACAATTCTGCTTTAAATGACTTTCTCAAAAACTTTAGAAATATTGGATATCAATATAATAGGTCTGTAGTTCTCAAATTGGGTGTGACATCCTTTTTTGAATACAGGCATAACTATAGCTTTTTTCCATTGATCTGGATACTTGCCAAGTTCCATGCTCATATTACATATGTGTATTAGAGGTCTGTTAATAATATGCATTTGTGGCCGTTTCCAGTCGCAGACGTTTATGAATTCATTAAATCTGTTTAATGTTTCTTTCTTATGTTAGTTTTCCCGTAATTCCTCATATTTTCTATTGTATTGTTTCCAACCCTCTTTTTCGGTCGAATCATATTCCACGCAGCCTTCATTTTATTATTTGCATTTTGTTTAGTTTTTTGTATAGTACTGTTGCTTCGCCACCTTTATTACTTCTCTCAGAACCTTGCTATAACTCTTATAATGTGTTAGTTCTAGTGATAGTGCTAGTGTAAAACTGGAACTAACCCTAGAACTAGAAACATTCGGGTTTCTAGTTCTATAGTGTTAGTTCTAGTTTTAATTGGTATTCAGCGTTAGATTGTTGTATATTTTTATTGGACTAAAAGTGGAACTAACACTATACCTAGAACTAGAAGCATTCCGGTTTAGTCGTCTTAAGAGACGCACGGCTAAACCCGAATATTTTTAGTTCTAGATCTAGTGTTGTTCTAGTGCTAATTAGTTCTTGCTTTAGAGGTTATTAAGTTGCGTTCTTACTGGAGCTAATACTATCACTAGAACTAACACTTCACCTAGAACTAGAAACATTCGGCTTTAGCCATCTTAATAACCGACCACGTTGACTATAACGAATACTTCTTGCCGCATATTACTTCGAGGTTTGAGTATACTAGATTTAAATTTTTTTTATTTCGTATTAAATTAAGAGAATATAGTAAGTATTCATTCTTCGTTTGGATTTTAAATGAAATTCGAAGAATCGCGCGGTTGTTGTTACATCAGCGGATGGTTCGGTTTCAGTCCGAACACGTCCTCGTGTAACGACATCTCTTTAACGGTTAAAATGAGGCGAATCATTGGTTCGCGGGTAAGTCGCAGGCCATTACCCGCTGAATACGTTTAATGGTTGCGGTCCGGTAGATTACGTAAGCGCGTTGACTAACGACCGTTCGAACCGTTCATCTCGATAAATCGACCCGTAAATATTCAGTGGAGAGTCGTCTCGTAGTTGTTGTAGAACCGTCGATGCAGGAATCCGCTTCGGGATCCCGGAAATAACGCGCGAAGGAGACCCGGCGGCGGCAAAAACGGCCGCCTCGCGGTCATTACGGGCGACGACGGATTTTGAAATTGAAATAAGTCATCTTATATTTATATTGTTTTTGCGGTCTTGAGTGCGTCCCTCTGGTCGTTGGTATTCCGTCGGGCGCGCCTCTTTAACTGATACTGCTAATATTTTCTATTTTCCGGTTGCGCACCGCGTCGTCGCTCTTCGCAAGTTCTCTTCGGCGGCGGCATCGCGATAACTTCGCACAACTCGGACGCAAGCTGCGGCTAACAAATTCCGAACGGTTGGCAGACGGCCGGCTACAAATGCGAGGCAGTACCTCACCGCATGTGTCGGTTTTATTTATATTATCGACCCGGTGATAGATGAATATCCACCGCTGATATCGTTACAGGTAAAATAGTACCTCGGCCCCGTTCTAACAAGCCTCTTGTTAAAGTCCGATCGAGAAAAATCGAATTTATCTGATCGTTATTTGTGGTACTTCAATAAAATCAAACATACGAAACGAAAAATAAAATAAACACCTACATCCCACAATATTGTAGCTATTTTTATTTTCGTTTTTATCTTCCCATCCCATTTAATTTATAGTATTATGCAAAGTTTTCTTGAATCTTATTGTACATCTTGTAACGTTGTAGTCATAATACTTCGTGATTTCGTGGCGTCTCGATCGTAACAGGGGATAAAGCAGACCCAGAGGTACGCACATCGAGCGTAGCCATCCCATTATAGGCAATTGTAATACCCTGGCGTATGCGTCTGAACCGAAAAAACACAATTGATCTCTCATTGTATTCACCAACAATCTCGCCTGATCATCTAACACAAATCGCTAACGACCGGGCATGAAAATTGAACGTCGCTACTCCCAGAAGCCTGTCCTACGCAAATCGACAAGCTGCAGCGACATCTGAGCGTGGTCGGACGTCTCCTCTGGCGGTGCCGTACCTCCGCGACTGTTGTATTTCAAACCATTTTTACCGACGAATCGAATACTTATCGATTCCACCGCGGACTGCGCCCAAGTTGAGAATGCTATGATTTAAAAATGTCGATATACGAGTCGAGATTGCTGACTACCACGGATCGAAGTAGTAATCTAATCGGGCACAGGTGTCGACCGATTATTATTCCTTACGTGCGTAAGGTACTACTACGCCCTACCAACAGGTTGGGTGGGTATTACGATTATTGTTTTGCGTAGGTTTCTGTCTCACTAAGAGGAAATGGATAAAGTAACTAAAGTCTATTCAACACTATTTGATAGTTATGTTAACTCTTACATCACAACACAAAACTACAACATTGCTAAGCATAATTTTCTTAGTATTTGCCTTATAGATAAAATTAACAGGATTCAGGATCGTTACTACCATCTTCTGGTTAAGCTATCTAAAGGATTATTACCATGGCTATTTTACGCGCTCTGATTGACTAGTAGATGGGTTTATCTATAAGATAAATTTGACTAAAAGATGGTAGTAATGGACCTCAGAGTTATGCTGAAGACAATAATGTAAACTTAAGTGACAGTGATACAACAACAAAATTTTTTTTGTTGCCCTGGATATCTTAGCAAATTTTTATGTTTTCAAGTGCCCAGATTACGAATATATTCATGAAAGTACTGAATGTGCTTTTTTTTATGATTTTTACATACATGAACAATTATCGGCTTGTTAGTAATAAAATTTATTTTCCCAGTCATGATTAGGCTGCTGCGCAACTTTTTCACGCATACAAACATCACGTGATGCCCACTCTCAGACCCCTTGCTCCGCAGAACAGCTGAGATCCCTGGTATTTAATAATATATTGAAGTACTTACACGTGAATCTGGATAAGTCATGTGTTAATATTTTGCTTCAATTACTGAATGTCCATTCTAATATGTTTGTCTTGTCTTTTAAAACATGAGTTCGTCACGAAGAAAGTGTAAATATAGTAGTGATTTATTTTGTTATATTTGCGGTGTTTATATAACAAAAAAAACCAAAAAGAAATATCACAGACTTTGTCGAGGAGACTTATGTTGAATATTTCGGTTTTAAAATGGACAAACTAGATAAATCATGGGTTCCTCATAAAGTTTGTAAGTCCTGTGTTGAGTCTTTACGGTTGTGGAAAAAAGGAGAACGTTTTTTTTGGATTATACTTTGATATTCCTGGATGGAGCCTAAGAATCATATCGATGATTGTTACTTTTGCCTAGTAGATGCTAAAGGTTTTAATCGAAATCAAGCGTGGAGATATCCAGACTTACAGTCTACAAAATGTCCTGTTCTACGCACAGTGAAAATCTCATCCGGCTTATTTACGTTTCAGAAGTAATTCGCATACCCTCAGAAACAATGATGTTGCCAAATTCACAGAAATCGGGATAGTCTACCAGTGAAAGTGAATGGGGGAGTAAAACATCTACGCCGAAGTTATTTTCTTAAAATGAACTCAGTGATTTAACACGTGATCTCAGTTTATCCAAACAAGGATCAGAACTGTTAGCCTCAAGATTGAAAGAAAAAAATTTATTGGCTCCAACAGTAACAATTACAACATACAGAACGCGAGAAAGTGAGTTATTACAATTTTTTAGTGAAAACGAGGGACTGGTGTACTGTAATGATATCGCGAAGCTGCTTCTAGACATGGGTTTAAAAGAATACAAACCTACTGAGTGGCGCCTTTTTATTGACAGTTGTAAAAGAAGTTTAAAATGCGTCTTACTGCACATTGGAAATAAATTTGCATCACTTCCAATTGCCCATTCAAAAAAACTCACAGAAGAATATGAAAATGTAAAATAGTTTTAGAAAAAATTAATTACAAGGAGCTTCAATGGCTGATCTGTGTGGATTTATGAAAATGGTTAATTTTTTACTTGGTGAACAAAGTGGATACACGAAATACCCTTGCTTTATTTGTATGTGGGACAGAACAGCAAAGCAACTTCATTGGGAACAATGTAATAGCCTCAGCCGTTGGTGAGGAGAGACAAAACCATACTTCCACCATTACATATTAAGTTAGGAATGATAAAGCAATTTGTAAAAGCGTTGGACAAGGAAGGAATTGTTTTAATTACATTTGTAGAAAATTTCCGAAGCTTAGTATGGAAAAGTTGAAAGGTAGAATATTTGATGGTCCTCAAATACGGCAATTGATGAAAGACACAGAAAGTGATGATTTATTAAAGTGATGACTGTTCTGTGTTGGTAGTTGAAAATTTCCTAGGTAACCATAAAGCACCAAATAATGAAGAAATTGTACAAAATATACTGACAAACTTTCAGACTCTAGGAGCAAATATGATAAAATCCATAAAAGTGATGGAGGGATTGGCAGATTACTGATGGTCTTTAAAAAGAGATTGTCCCCTGAAAAATTATAAAAGAAAAGTAATACAAAATATAACATATGTTTTCGCCATTTTCGGTGACTTCGAAGCAGTTTCTGAAGAAGGTTGCAACATGGCATCCGAAACGTCAAACCTTTTATTAAAAGACGCACGGCAAAACCCGAAAGTTTCTAGTGTTAGTTCTAGTTTTAGTTCTAATTTTAGTTAAAAAAAATATTTAATTTTAATGGTAACGTGTATTTTAAGTTTTTACAGTAATGTTATTAAAAATTAAAAATAATAATAATTGTTTTTTATAAACATGGTAATAAGTATCTTAGAAACATGAAAAGGTAATTTGATAATATATTACACTATTGCAAATTTAAATGTTCGCTACAACTATTCCCCCTTTCTATGATAAAGAACATTTATTGAATTGTATAAAATGTAATTAGAATTAAATAAATCGTTATGATTAAAAGGTTTTGAAGAAGAACGAAAGCATGATGGGATAGGTTTTAGAGAAAAAAATGTTTGGCGTAAACTAGAAAGGAGTGATTAAATAAAAGAAACACTTGTGCACTTTGACAATGGATAAATTTATTGGTGATCTGCTTTTACCGATGTGTCACTGATAATTTTGGTGGTGTTTTGTTACGATTCTTTTATGTATTTGAATAACGACGGCTTTCTGATGCAAAGGTAAAAGCAAATCATGGTCAAGATCAATAAATTTATCCATTGTCAAACTGTTTCTTTTATTTAATCATACAACAATGGAGAAACAAGAAAATTTTAACAATATTAGAAAGGAGTGATTCAATTTCTATTGAGGAATGTGAAGTTGAAGGAATGATAGCTGTGCAGAAGAGCAACCAAGATCTTCTTTTAGAGAGCACAGAAGCCCTAAAAGAATAATGGGCAGATCGTTATTCCATCTGTTACCAGCTCCACTGGCAGTAATGGCTATTTTGAGAGTTCTATGAAATCATACCATTACTTTGGGGGTGGTAAGAGCAAGCTCGAATTTGGTTGGTCCCTAAAAGGTTATTGAATTGCCGAAAAAGTTTGGATTTAAATTGCCTTCCCTGATCATGTGTTACAGTGTGAGTGACATCAAATCTCGAAAAATAGTAGTACTGTAGTGTAGCGTAGAAATGTGTGAGCGATAGTAAAAGTAGTAGTGTCTTTGAGACTATAAACTTCAGGCCAACACGTAAAACGTTCGATCACCGTGAGCATGTATGTATAACCTAGTGATAGTACTAAAAGGCCTACTAAATCCAGGTGAATGTGTTCAAATCTGCCTCTTGGAATAGGAATTTTCTAAAGAGGAGATTTGGTATATTTATGAACTTTTGCACGTTGGTCTGAAGTTAATTGATTTGATGATGCAATATGAACATAATATTTCGATCAGATAAACTTGAAACTAATAAAGCTTCGTTATTTTAGTATAAAACATTCTTTAGCGTTTAAAATTTTTTGTTGTGTCACAAAGTTTCTTTACTTTACCTAGATATTTCCAGACATCTTGTCAGTTTATACAATTAAGCATCACTCCACAACTCACCCAGTACCCGGCAGTCGAAGTGGGTTGTTTGACATACGGATAAGGCATCTACTTGTGAGGAAAAGCTCACAATGCGCACCAACGCCACCTCAGTTGGTTGTCGCGAAAAGACGACGACCGCGACATGCGTCTATCTCGTATCGAAGGTGAACAGAACCGCAGCTAACTGGTCCAATTAGTAAGTTAAAAATACGTTATCGGTCGTGAGAAAGGCCGCGAGAAAAACCGCTATGTGCGCAAGCAAAAACGGGGCCTAACAACTGAACGAGTGATGGATCGTCTAAAACCGGCGCTGCCGCAACGATGGCGATTTGTACAGTTGTCTTCTTCCTATAATTTCTTAGATAGTATCGTATCTTCAGGGCTTTGGGTTTATACCGGTGTTATTATCACTATTATTCTTTTTGAAATAAGAATTGAAATAAAAATTTGTTATGTTAACGTTGAAAAGTTGGTATGCAAATTATAATTATTATTAGTAATTTTTGGAAAAGTTGGAAGCGTGAAGATGGTAAATAGCGGTGGTCCGCATCAAGATTATGAAAGAAAAGCATACAAGCAGTTTCAATGTACTATCATTATCCATAATTATGCAAAACACGAGCGGGAACGCGTCGTAAACAGTACGATGGTGAAACTGGCTACGAGTGAACATTAAAGAAACTTTATTGACTCAGCGGTCGCGTTACGGCCGCCAACTTTTTATTCAACAGCTTGGGCCGCTTAATTACCGCGCGGTCGACGCTTCCCCGGGGACTTGTTAACCCGAAATTTGCCGTTTTTTATGCACCGTTCGTACTCCGCGTTCGCAAACTATTTAAACGTCGCGTAAATTAAACGGGAATTGTGTCCGAGGGGAAAATTTATTGAAATTGGTGCCCGGATCCAATTAACATGTTTGAGACGGGCTTGGTCATCAGGTGACGATGTCCGGACACCTCGTCCTCGATTAAATTTTGATGCACTTTCCGATATTTCTCAGAACCAGGATCGGTTCGTTTGCACGTCGAACACGCAACCGATATCAATTATATCGCTTCTTGTCTTAATCGTTCGATTAATGTATCAATCCCGAACGCAATCCGTCAACCACCGGAAATTACAGTCTTCGTTAAAGGCGATGCGCCGAGTTTTAATCGGTTTAAAACAAACAAACTTGGTCGCCCGTTTTCAATTTACTTTACCTACCGTCCATCATTACAGTTAACCGATTGTACGTAGGAAGTAGCACCGTTGAACGCCTCGGGCCCACCCGTATTTATTATTATTTTATACGCGTCCTGAAATCAAATTAAGCTAAATGCAACCGCATAAGATACGACAAATTGTAGATCGCCACTAGCAACCGCTCATTAACATAAAACATAAACTTTATACCAAGACTGGTTTATACCTTCATTACACGCTTGCTTCCATCGATTCGAACTTGGCGAGATTCGATTTATCACACCTTTTATTATTTATCTTTTATTATTGGGCAACCTGTAAAACATGTCATTTCCGATTTAGTACTTAAAACGTCTTTATAAATTTCTTTAGAGACGCGATCGTAAAAATTCGATCGTTAAATAAGTCTCATCCATCCAATAAGTTGATTTCTAAGAAATCGATACGAAACAATCTCTCCTCACCGTTTACAATAATAATTTAAATTTACAACCTCGCGTATGTAACGACAACGCGGATCTGAACATTAGCATTCGCACGTCAGATCAGCGAACGATTGCGAAATGCGCTGCTGAAATTTAAGGCCGGTCACGTTTACCTTAATCGCCTGTAAAACTGATTCTAATTGCGATTAAATGCAAAGGGGCCGACGGAAAATTATTCAAGAATTTCAAACAAGCGCATTAGGTTCAATTACGACGCGCAAAATCACGATAAGCGCACCGTTTGAAGGAGAGAACCGCAGTGTGGGCTGAATCATACGTGAACAAAAAAAATAATCGTCATAAATCATTCGTGCATATGATGCAAAAGGTATAAACAATGACGATCTTTGATGATGAGCGCCTTTGTGTATTAGGGTTACTAATTCATTCTCGATTACACCATGCCGGTCGTTCTAATTACAAGATTTAAACGAATTTCAAATTAAATATTCTTCTTCTATGTAATCATAATCATATCAACTTTAAATGACTTGGATTTGCTCCTTCAACTTGAACTTTGAAGTTACATCTATGCGAAGTTAGCCCCCAATTAGATAGGATTTTACATGTATAGTATTTTCATTATAACAAGAGAACCAGTCAACCAATTTCGATAAATAATGTCTCATTCGAATACTTAATCTTTAGCCAATACGAAAGTGGAAATGCCCGTTTTAAAATCTCTTTCGAATTCCACTAAAACGACAAAATAATGGACGAAAATAACACAAAAATTACCTTTTTTAAGTGGTGTCCGATTTAATCGGACAATTTAATCGATTAATAATTTGGCAATAGTTAACTCCAGATTCATTGTGTAAATTAATAGTTAAAAAATGAATAAATCCAATATTTTGTTCCACAATGATGTTTATTTTATTTCAATCTGTACAACACGTGTTTCGCTTATATCATATAAACGTCATCAGGTACAACTAAGGCAGAAAAGTGGCATTTATAAACTTAACTGTCAAGATTGCGATTGCTTTTACATTGGTCAAACGGGACGTAACATAAAAACTAGGTATAAAGAACACATTTGCAACAAGACACAAATCTAATCTTTCTAGTACTTACAAGGGAAGTATCAGAACTGTCCCTCACCGATTTTGTTGAAATTTGGTACAGCGATAGTATGGCCAAAAATGAGGTTTACGTATTTTTTTATACGTGCTAATAAAGCCCCTGGGGCGAGTTATAAGGGTTGGAAATCGAGGCGAAATATATATATTCGCTTATAGGCTGAAAACGAAAATAGCTATCGAAATGTGGTAAACGTAAACTGATATTCATTTTCAACTTGGTTGAGGGACAATGTAAAGATTCTTTTCTATAAACAATTCTTTTTAATTTAGTAAGTATATCATGAAAACATATGCAAAAGATAAAATTGAAATACCACATAATTTGCAGCAACAAATTCCCAAAGAAATCATTTAATTTGATACAAAAAAACACTCCCCCCTTAAAAAGCTTGAATTAGATTATACTAGTATTATTTGGAGTGGTTTACACTAAATTTCAAATTATTTCATGTTTTGACAATAATAATTAAACCTTTATAATTTTTCAAGCACAAAATGCAAAAATTTATTGAATGGTACCGTTTTTCAAGCACAAATCCAATGAGTAGTGTTCAAACGGTTTTTATCTGGCAACATTACACCGTTCAAATCGCGAATTATTCCGATATGTTTTGGTAAATTAACAAAATTGAAAACGACTCACCGAATGAATGTTGTTTTCCTTGGATTTTATTTCGAAGCTCAGCTTGAAAGAAAAAATAAATTAATTTATTGTGACAAAAAAAATGAATTAATACCTTTTAACATCCATAAAATAGCAATCCGATGATATCAACTATATCACATCACTAATATCACCTAACACTTAGTATAAATATAACACTTATTTATCACTTAATTCAAGTAATAAGTTTTATTTTTCTAAACTACTTTATCACCCTTAAACGCCCGCACGTCAACTAAAATGCGATATTAGCGAATCAACTTCCAAACATCCCCTCCTTAATTTATTGTGTGAAGAAGGAATACTGGAGGTGAATAAACAAAAAATGTAAAGACGACGGGGCGAAGCGGTTTTAAACCGTTTTTTGGTTTTAAAACTCAACTTTTCAATAAAAAAATTACTTGTTTTCTCGAAACATTTCAAATAAAACTTACGTTATTTTACTAAAATAAAACGCACTAACAAGGGAAGTATCAGAACTGTCCCTCACCGATTTTGTTGAAATTTGGTACAGCGATAGTATGGCCAAAAATAAGGTTTACGTATTTTTTTATATGTGCTAATAAAGCCCCTGGGGCGAGTTATAAGGGTTGGAAATCGGGGCGAAATATATATATTCGCTTATAGGCTGAAAACGAAAATAGCTATCGAAATGTGGTAAACGTAAACTGATATTCATTTTCAAAGAGCTTTCCATTGATATATCACACATACATCTGAGGACTTCAGGGGGTAAACTACCACTACTTTTTTGGAATATTTTAAAAACTACCCTGTCGATTTTGGCGATATTATGTGTCCTTATAGTACGTTTAAAAATATTAATTACGTGTTTTTTCTTATATGCCTCTGATCATCCCCTGCAATGTTATGGGGTATGATAGATAACCCCTTTCCTTAAGAATAATGTGATAAACTGTAACACTTTTGAACAATATATTGAAGAAAACCATAAATTAGTTGTAAATTAAGATTTACGCAGTAAAATAAACCCTATACGACATTAAGGGGTGCCTGGGGTTAACTACCCTAACCACCCCAAAAAAAATTTTTTTCTGCGAAAATTGCTTGTCGATTTTGGTGCAATTTTCCACGTTGATTTTTTCATATGTTAGGTAGTACTATTGTAAGAACTTACAAGGGTTAGAAGTTTGGGGTAGAAAATATATTTTCGCTAATAACTTTCATACTCCTTCAGAAAAATGTTTTTTATCCTTATTCTATTTAAATAACACAAAAGTTAGGATAATTTTATAAATATTTATTAATAATGAGTTAAAAAGTAACTGACAAAAGAATGGTTGACTATCACAAATTGTATTCTACATTATTAATTTAATTTCTTTTTTTTATTTAATATATTGTCGGCAATAATGAAAATCATTGAAATAATGTTTTAAACACAACGATTGTTTACACCATGCACAAGTTATAACAGCTATATCTCCACAGATATCGCACGTAGGTTTTTCATTGGAAAAGCAAACCTCCACGGGATTTTCAAACTGTTCTGGTCTCTCCTCTATATATCCAGATGCAAACTAGGCGTATTTAAAAACATTAATAAATCGTGGGGGAGACAACTGGTTATGCGTTAAGGATTGCAATTTTAAAATGTTATCTCGCTGATGCAAATTGACATCGTACTGGTAGAGAATAACTTGATCAGAAAATCTTCTAATGAAATTTTTCCATATTCTAAAACCGAATACATCCAGGGGTTGAATTTGACCTGTTGTCCCTGCAGGTATAGACAAATATTTAAACTTAATATCCGACGGAGTTACTTCACTAATAATTTCAGGACAGTGGCCACTCCAAGAATCCAGTAATAGTGATGATTTGGGTCCGGTGTTTGGGAAATAGACATTTTGTAGCCTATTTTTCATATGAGCAGAAGTCGGTTTACCAGACTTTGATGCCAAAACGAATATGTTATCTGCTTTGAACATTGTACTTATTACCCTCGGTCCAAACGTACCAGAGGATTCTAACAATGTAGAATACAATTTTTGATACTTAACCATTTTTTTTTCATATTGTTGTAAACATTTCCTGTCCGAAAGTTTAAGCATAACACACATTACACCAAAAATAAAGACACAGATTCATTTCAATAAAAACGTTTACTAGAAAATCAAGATGTTAATTATCACGAGAGACATTTAAAATAAATTGACGAGATTCGAAGGTTCCTGAAGATGGTTTTGTAAATAAACCGAAACCGGTAGAATTTAAAACAATAAATTCATTTTTAATAAAAGTACAAACAGAAAAAAGTATTTTACTTTATTTTTTTTTCAGTTGCCTTTTAACTCATTATTAATAAATATTTATATAATTTTTCTAACTTTTGTGTTATTTAAATAGAATAAGGATAAAAAAGCTTTTTCTGTAGGAGTATGAAAGTTATTAGCGAAAATATATTTTCTACCCCAAACTTCTAACCCTTGTAAGTTCTTACAATAGTACTATCTAACGTATAAAAAAATCATCGTGGTAAATTGCACCAAAATCGACAAACAATTTTCACAAAAAAAAAATTATGGGGTGGTTAGGGTAGTTAACCCCAGTCACCCCTTAATGTCGTATAGAGTTTATTTTACTGCGTAAATCTTAATTTACATCTAATTAATGGTTTTCTTCAAAATATTGTTCAAAAGTGTAACAGTTTATCACATTATTCTTAAGGAAAGGGGTTATCTATCATACCCCATAACATTGCAGGGGATGATCAGAGGCATATAAGAAAAAACACGTAATTAATATTTTTAAACGTACCAGAAGGATACTTAATATCGCCAAAATCGACAGGGTAGTTTTTAAAATATTCCAAAAAACTTGGGGTAGTTTACCCCCTGAAGCCCTCAGATATATGTGTGATATATCAATGGAAAGCTCTTTGAAAATGAATATCAGTTTACATTTACCACATTTCGATAGCTATTTTCGTTTTCAGCCTATAAGCGAATATATATATTTCGCCCCGATTTCCAACCCTTATAACTCGCCCCAGGGGCTTTATTAGCACGTATAAAAAAATACGTAAACCTTATTTTTGGCCATACTATCGCTGTACCAAATTTCAACAAAATCGGTGAGGGACAGTTCTGATACTTCCCTTGTTAGTGCGTTTTATTTTAGTAAAATAACGTAAGTTTTATTTGAAATGTTTCGAGAAAACAAGTAATTTTTTTATTGAAAGGTTGAGTTTTAAAACCAAAAAACGGTTTAAAACCGCTTCGCCCCGTCGTCTTTACATTTTTTGTTTATTCACCTCCAGTATTCCTTCTTCACACAATAAATTAAGGAGGGGATGTTTGGAAGTTGATTCGCTAATATCGCATTTTAGTTGATGTGCGGGCGTTTAAGGGTGATAAAGTAGTTTAGAAAAATAAAACTTATTACTTGAATTAAGTGATAAATACGTGTTATATTTATGCTAAGTGTTAGGTGATATTAGTGATGTGATATAGTTGAGATCATCGGATTGCTATTTTATGGATGTTAAAAGGTATTAATTAATTAATTTTTTTTGCCACAATAAATTAATTTATTTTTTCTTTCAAGCTGAGCTTCGAAATAAAATCCAAGGAAAACAACATTCATTCGGTGAGTCGTTTTCAATTTTATTAATTTACCGAAACATATCGGGATAATTCGCGATTTGAACGTTGTAATGTTGCCAGATGAAAACCGTTTGAACGCTACTCATTGGATTTGTACTTGAAGAACGGTACCATTCATCATTTTTTTCATTTTGCGCTTGAAAAATTATAAAGCTTTAATTATTAATATTGTCAAAACATGAAATAATTTGAAATTGAGTCTAAACCACCCCAAATAATACTAGGTAGTAAAATCTACTTCAAGCTTTTTAAGGGGGAGTCTCTTTTTTTATATCAAATAAAACGATTTCTTTGGGAATTTTTGGCTGCTAAATTATGTGGTATTTCAATTTAATCTTTGCATATGTTTTCAAGATATTAAATCTTCATTAAATTTGCTTTAAAATATTTTTTATTTCATGATGATATCTCAATTCGTTCTTGAGATACGATTTTTTTAAAATTTATATTTCATGACACAAAAAATAAGGGATGATGCATAATCCAACGTCTCGGCTGCTTCGTTTTAATTATTTGTTGGACACCTGATTCTTTTGCAGGAAGTCTTAAACAATGAAATTCGATTAGTGCGTTTTATTTTAGTAAAATAACGTACATTTTATTTGAAACGTTTCGAGAAAACGAGTAATTTTTTTATTGAAAGGTTGAGTTTTCAACCCGAAAAACGATTTAAAACCGCTTCCCCCGTCGTCTTTACATTTTTTGTTTATTCACCTCCAGTTTTCCTTCTTCACACAATAAATTAAGGAGGGGATGTTTGGAAGTTGATTCGCTAATAACACATTTTAGTTGATGTGCGGGCATTTAAGGGTGATAAGTAGTTTTGAAAAATAAAACTTATTACTTGAATTAAGTGATAAATACGTGCTATATTTCTGATAAGTGTTAGGTGGTGTTAGTGATGTGATATAAGACATCATGGGATTGCTATTTTATGGATGTTAAAAGGTATCATATTAATTCATTTTTTTTGTCACAATAAATTAATTTATCTATTCTTTCCAGCTGAGCTTCGACGTAAAATCTAAGGGAAACAACATCCATTCGGTGAGTCGTTTTCAATTTTGTTAATTTACCAAAACATATCGGAATAATTCGCGATTTGAACGGTGTAATGTTGCCAGATAAAAACCGTTTGAACGCTACTCATTGGATTTGTGCTTGAAAAACGGTACCATTCAATAAATTTTTACATTTTGTGCTTGAAAAATTATAAAGGTTTAATTATTATTGTCAAAACATGAAATAATTTAAAATTTAGTGTAAACCACTCCAAATAATACTAGTATAATCTAATTCAAGCTTTTTAAGGGGGGAGTCTGTTTTTTTGTATCAAATTAAATGATTTCTTTGGGAATTTGTTGCTGCAAATTATGTGGTATTTCAATTTTATCTTTTGCATATGTTTTCATGATATTCTACTTATTTAAAAAGAATTGTTTATAGAAAATAATCTTTACATTTTCCCTCAACCAAGTTGGTGCGTGAATTGTCTAAGTTGCTGGTTGACACAATATCCATCATTTCAAGATCTATCAACTCAACAATCAAATGATGTTGTTTTCTCTATACTTGTGATTATAGTTTGAACTAGAACTAAGCAAAAAAAACATTATTGGCAAAATGGCGCCTAGTCAAATTAAGATAATCGATTTTGTTCTTGAAATCGATAAGTTTATTGCAAAAAAAAAGATATGTATATATCGTATCAGTTTCTCTGTAGATCATACGATAGAAAGATGCTATTTGAAAGTGCAGTTCAAATTTCAAGTCAATCGTGTTAACCAGATGTAAAAAGGATGTTTCGAGAAAAATGCGCTTACAGTTTCGTGTGGTACAATGTTATGCGTGTATACGTCTTATTAATTTAACATGTATAACTTCCACATTCAGCCAGACGCAAGGTTTCATTTGAGATATATAACATTAAAATCGGTCAAACCGTTCTTTAGATATAGCGAATTTAATCAAAATTAATTTTTTCTTATTGGGGCTAGACTTCCACTCTTCAGATTCGCGGGGTCATTTCAATAGCCGTAAGCCGGTAATTAGTAAATTTTGAAATCGGGCATTTCCACCTTCGCATTCATTGAAGATCATACTTTCGATCGAGATGTTGCTGTCTAAAACTGGTCAATTAGTTAAGGAGATAATTGATGTATGGGAATATGTATGTGTACATATAAGAATATAAAAAAACTTCTTACTTGCTTATATTTTAAATGTTTATTGGAACCGGTTTCGACACATAAAGGTCATCATCAGCCAAAATCTTTGCAAGTGAAAAATAACAAAGAAAATCACATCAAAAACTAATTACGTTATAAAAATTATATAACTTACGTCATAAATGAAGAAAATGTTAACGTTGAAATTTATAAAAATCACACATTTGAATATTAAAATATTAAAATTTAAATAAATAAACTATAGTAAAATGTTAAAATAAATAAATATGTTACAAATTAAAATGAAACGTACGACAAGACGAACCCAGCACACAATAATAGACGTTTTAGAATGAAAGTAAGTACACCATCCGAATAAACCGGTTACATATTAAAATCGGATGAATAAAACGATGGTAAAATGGGAAAATTATTATTTTATTTAATTAAATAAGTCACAACGTGACTGTCATAAACAAAAGAAATAAAACCACAAAATAGAAACGTTTTTTAACGATTATTAACAACAAGAAAATTAAAAAATTAAATATAATGAAGAGGATCTCCTGAAGGTTCTCCTGAAGAAGACTACAAAATAGTAGTCGAAACCAGTAGAGCCGTAAAATAAAAATAAAAATTATCCATCTCAAAACATAGCTATTTTACTTATTTAATTAATTCGCCAAGATGGAAAGAAATACTGTTAATGATTATTTTATTTGTTTAGTTTTTCTTTTCTTGTTTTTTGGTAGGAAGGAATATA
This sequence comes from Onthophagus taurus, assembly GCF_036711975.1. Taxonomy (NCBI): domain Eukaryota; kingdom Metazoa; phylum Arthropoda; class Insecta; order Coleoptera; family Scarabaeidae; genus Onthophagus; species Onthophagus taurus. Next base: position 24,129,925 of record NC_091976.1, on the reverse strand, counting down.
ATGAGGTGTAAAAAGTATCAATTTGATCGTTGAGAAGATTTATTTTTTTATTTCTCCTCTTATATCAACCTCAAATGGTTGCAAAAGATCCAGTTTAAACCCTTTCTCGCATTTATGTAAAAGTTTCGTGTTATCGAAGTCGATAATATGACCAGTTAATTGACTATGTTTGTTAGAATTCGTCTTTGTTTTATCTTCTTGTAATCTTAAATCATGTCTACGACCTGTTTGCCCAATATATTATTATATTTTTATATGTATATATACATATACATTTTCCCATATATAATATAAACTTGCAACATGGTTTCACACAGTCAATAATTGATGTGTTTGATTAATTCGTTTTTGTGGTTTAATCAAAATCCTTAAATATTTAGAATCGGGCATTTCGACAACCGCATTCAGCCATACACAAATTTTCGATTGAGATAAAACAACATTAAAATCCGTCAAACCGTTCTCTAATTATAGTCGATTTAATTTAAATTAATTTTTTTATATTGGAGGCTAGACTTTCGGGCGTTCACACGTGCATAAACAACGAGCCGGCGTCATTCCGAGCGATGTACAAGGTTAATGGGAGAGAATTGAAATCGGGTATTTTGTGATTTCGATAGAAGAAACTATGACGAATCGAATGACGTATAGATCTTGATCATCGGGTACATCGTTTACGAGTTATCACCACTTAAAAAAGGTCATTTTTGTGTTATTTTCGTGTACCTCGCATTATTTTAGCGGAATTCGAAAGAGATTTCGAATCGGGCATTTCCACTTTCGTGGAAATTTCGCATAGGTTGAAGTTATCTATTTGAATTGAACGTGTTTGGTTAAGCTATAGTAATATTTTAAGTGTGATTTTGCCCGGTGTTATAGTAAGAAATACAACCTGAACGGTAAAAGATATGATCTCCCGTGTAAGATCGCGCCTTACATAATTTCCAATCAGGCTGCAATCATTCACGGGACTCGATATGGTGGCGGGTAGCAATACGAGTTTGTTTGTTGTACGTAAGCGTAATTGGGTACACTAAATCGTTGGGCAACAAAGCGTTTACTTTGGTTATTTTTATTTTCATTTATTCATCCGGGGGGGAATTAGCGAGACGCCGAAACGGACGCGAAAAGACGTGAACCGCACTGTGGGTGCTGAGTTACGAGTATCGTCGTAATAACGACCGGCGATATAAAGGACTACCACCTGATAGGAATAAATGAACTGCTGCCAGCGTCACTCGACCAGCAGTACTTTATCCTGGTTTATGGGGCCCGAAACGGGCTCAACCCGACCGTTGTATATCTTGAAAACCAAACCGTCCCTTACCGTGTACGCAAAAATCAACTGTACCAGACCTCTTTATGCACTTATTGTACGAGTTATTATCGAAATTTATCAATTTATTATTTTATCTTGTTTTAGTTGAGGATGTTTAATTTCTCTTTGAACGGAATGAGACAGTTCTAGATACTGTCGAGTAAATAAATGTAACCGGAAAATCACGAACACAAGGACGATGAGAACGGATTCCACGATGATTCGAAAAGTAACGACCGCTCTCGTCGTCATCGCGAACCGTAATACTAGGTGCGTATTGAATAACCCATTAATTACAAATTAAATACGGCGAACGGTTTTTGTCGTTGGCAGCAGAGGTCCCGTCTGATTTATTGCGTGGGAAACCCGGAAAATCTTCTAAATCGTTGAGCCCAGGCGACATAGTCTTTCATATGGACGGATACCTCCCGGCTCGTTAGCTCTTTTAATTAGCAGTTTACCCAGCTCGAACTGGGACAGAAGTCCGAGAATCTGGCGAGCGACGTCGCGTAAATCTCCCGGAGTCGTTATTAAAGCGCGACGACATCAAATCTAATAAATTACCTTTTAGTATAGGGGAAGAACCAACCGAGAAATATAACTACAACGTTAACAAACGCGGTTATCTTTCGTGCGGTAAGTTGTGGGTGCGAGCTTTTATCTGTAGGCTTCCTAATGATGGAACACACTTAACTTCTGTACGCGGCTTCGTATCCCCTTATCTCATATAAATTAAACGCGGTATCTGTGGAGGTGCGGTACGCGAAGCCCTCTCACAGTGAGGTCCATTAGCCGATAGCTACACCAAAATAAATAGTAATCAAGAGGAACCCCGTGTATGTAAATCGACTCGCGGCCCGGTTAAAAATTAATTTTGTGTGACCGAGGCGGTCCCGACAGATAACGCGAGAAGCGCGAGCGTTATTAATGATTTAGGAATAATTCACCGAGATAGCGTGCACAGGTTATAAATGGTTTCGGAGACTCAAGCGAAAGGAACAGTTGTATGGTAATTAATAAACTCAACGTTAACACCAACAACGAGAAACCTATTCTTTTTCCTTAACAAAAATTTTTAACATCTTACATTTCAAAAAGTATTCCAAGAAATTTTGCAACCGGACTTAAAAGATCATCTAATTCGAAAAAAATATTGAACTTTCGATCGGTGAACGACCGAGCCGAGCGCGATACGTTCACAATGGACCGCGGCCGAGCAATAGCAATAAATTAACAATTACGCTCCGAGACGTGTTCGAGTGTGTATCCGATTCAATAACGGCGAACGCAAAGGGTAATTTGATGTTGATTAATGGCTGCGGCATGCAACGCCCGCTCAATGAGCCGCGTGATTACAATTCGACCGACGACGACCACGGCGGCACGAATTTCTCGTACACTAATTAAAACTTATATTAACAATTCAAACTATTATCATAAACATATTTATTATGTCTATTAATAATGATATCAATTAGTATATAAGCTAAAGTAATGAATAAATTCTTTAAAATTGTTGTGGGAAATTAAATCTCTAAAGGCCTTTTATGCCGAATCAAATTTTCCAAGATTTCTAAGGAATAATGATAGTATTTCTAACACTATAGACTTTTAATCGGCGGATAGTTTAGTTGGTTTTTTAATTACATATATAAATGCGCACACTCAAACGATTTGATATCGGCCAACAGTTAAGTTTAATGGCCAACCCGATTCCCTTTCAACTTCGTAGTTTGTCGGTAGTCTGCCAACTATCGGCCGACCGCTTAAACAGCACTAGTTTCTATATGCAGGCACACAATCGGCGACTTCTCAGTCGGTAGCTGTCTTTGATTTGTATTGGGACCTGTGTTTCTCATCCTATAATGTTGCTGATTTCGGAAGAATTGACCGAAAACCTTATTGAAGAAGTGGAGGCCGTAAACATGAAACGGAATCGGTGGTTGGAAGTTTGTGAAGTAGTTATTCCTGAATGTTCCTGAATTTTGAATATCTCGTATTGTTGATGATCCAATAAGATATTGGAATGACAAAGTTTGAAAACTAGATCCAGTTGCCAAATATCTGTAAAAGAATATATTTTAGTAAAAGTAGTAGTTTTTTTTTATCCGGGGCGATCTGTCGGCACCAACTTGTTAGAATATACCGACTTTCTTTTTTCGACTATTGATAAACACATCCAAGTAGATGCGATATATACTGACTTTAGCAAAGCTTTTTTTGACAAAGTGGATCTTTTTTTTTGATATTGTTCGCTTCGTACCTCTCCGATCGCACGCAAGTGGTTGGGGTTGGTGGATATTCGTCCGGGCCTGTTATCATGTCTTCAGGAGTGCCTTAGGGTAGTCATCTGGGCCCGCTCTTGTTTACGGTGTACATAGGTGACATCACCAAGTCTTTTCTTACCTCAAGATGTCTTATGCATGCTCACGACATTAAAATATTTTCTCCTGTTGCTGCTGTTTCAGACTGCGTTAACCTTCAGAATGACCTGAACAGATTTTATGATTTTTGTGAGATTAATAATTTGTCACTTAACATATCCAAGTGTCGGACTGTTACTTTTTCCAGAAAAAAGCAGTTCATTAAATTTGATTACCGGTGTGGAACATGCTTACTGGATCGTGTTGACACTATTAAAGACCTGGGCATTACTTTAGATAGCAAACTACAGTTTGATCAACAAGTTGATGCAGTCGTGCCCAGAGCTAATAGGATGCTGGGATTTGTAATCATAATCATAATCATAATCATAATCTTTATTGTGCCATAAGATAGTTCTCTTACACTCGTCAGTTCAATTTACAGGTTCACATTTACTACTAAGAAATATCAATATTACATTTTAAAAATTCATCGACGGAGTAAAACGCATTCGAAACCAAGAAATGTGTCAGTTTACGTTTCATAGTAAGAAACGGAAGACTTCTGACATTCAACGGCAACTTATTAAATAGCTTTTGACACATGTATGTTGGACCCCGTTGCGTCATACTCAATCTACACTTATCAACATACACATTACAACGATTACGAGTTGCATATCTGTGAACATCAGCATGATTTAAAAGCTCGTCGAAATTGTTCAGAGCATACAATAAACAATTTAATATGTAAATAGATGGCAGGGTTAGAACGCCTAAACGCACGAAGATGTGTCGACAGTCCTCACTGTATCCCAGGCCTCCCACAACTCTTAGGGCCCTACGCTGTAAGTTAAAAACCCGTTTGCTAGCGGGAGTGTTTCCCCACGCTAAAATGGCGTAAGATATATGGGTTTGTATAAGCGCGAAGTAAGCGGCTTTTACTACTTCTAGTTCCACCTTGACAATAAGGTTTCGTAGCAAAAAGATGTTTTTTGAAATTTTCTTACTTATAGCGTCAACATGATGATCGAACTTCAATATTGGAGTGGTTATGTGAACTCCCAAGAATTTTCCAAACGACGGGTTACCAAAATTAGTAAAATTAAAATTTCTCTGACTTAAAATCATTCTGACTGTTTTCCCATCATTCAAACACAACTCATTCGCGATGCACCAGTTACGTGCTCTATTTAGAACCAATTCTGATCTTTGAATGACCTCTTCAGCTTCATTGCCTCGGATAATTAATGTGGCATCGTCAGCATATAATAAACAGTCAATGTCCCTAAAATAATACGGAAAGTCATTGAAAAACATCAAAAACAAAAGAGGACCAAGGATAGAACCCTGTGGAACACCCCTAGTCAAACTGACTCTCTCCGATGTCGCTTGACCACAAGTCACCTGTTGCGTTCTGCCGGACAAATAAGATCGGATTAGAGCAACACTTTTATCGTCAAAATTATAAACATTGCGAAGTTTATCAATAAGAATTGGATGAGAAACTGTATCGAATGCGCGAGACAAGTCCAATAACAATGACATACAGTATTCACGCTTTTCAAAGCTGTCAAGACAGATATTCACATATTTAACTACCGCGTCAGAGGTGCACCTACCCCTACGAAAGCCAAACTGATGAGGGTGCAATAAATTATTTTGGTCCAAGTATGCGATGATTCTATTGAAAAGGGCCCTTTCAAATATTTTGGAAAAGGTGGGCAGAATACTTATAGGACGAAAATTAGCATTGTTATTCTTATCTCCGCCTTTATAAATTGGAATTACATTAGCTATTTTTAATAAGTCAGGAAATACGCCAGATGAAAAGGAAAGATTCACCAATCGTGTAAGGGGCGCCACATATAGGCCGGTGTTACTTCTCACAAAGTTTGCAGAAATGCCATAAATGTCTTTAGAGTTACTAGATTTTAAACTGCAAAGCAGATCACGAACTTCAATCGGCGTAACTTCACAACACGAAAAGTACACGCCTTCTGGAGGCAGCGTGTGACAAACGTCCATAGCGCAAACAGTTGAATCTGGCAAACCTCGAACCACCTCGTCAGCAATGCCAATAAAAAAATTATTTAATTCATTAGGGTTTAAATGAGAAGTGTCATCATTCATACCACTACGCCTAGTATTATTAATAAGATTCCACATTGCTTTTGGTTTATTCTTGCTCTGCTTAATAACTTCTAACTAAATAATATAACTAAATATTTTCTATAAAGCTCACAAGAAGAGTTATACATATCCCTTATCTGTTTCAAATTGTTGTTAAACCAATTGAGGCCGTCATCACAAGACCTGAAATTTATTTTACATAGAGGAAAAGACGCATGAAAAGCCCCCATAATGACATTATGAAACATTCCATATGCATCATTCACGCTATCAGGAACCTCACTCAAAATTTTCCAATCGAATTGATTCAACATGTTAATTAAGTTCCTTCTTATCATACCAATACGGAACGGACAAGTACAAAACATTACACTGACGAGCTACAGCCTTTAATTTACGGTATACTAGTGCTGGCGGATCATTACCCTTTAGCAAATCATTACAACCGCCAATTACAAGAACATAATCATTTTTATTATAATCGCGACATATCTTACCAATACCATCCAATACAGTAGCAAACTCAGCATTAGGCTTACATATAGTGAGTAGATCGAATTTTGTTTTGTCCAGATAACATTCCAAAAAGTCACTAGAACCTCGCGCATGGCTGTCCCCCAGGATTAAAACTTTCGATTTATCCATTGGTTGAGAAATATGGTTTATCCCAGGAGATTTTGATGCGGATTGACATGGTATGGATAGTTCGATTGGTTTCACCAATGTGTTTTTCTCCAGTACATTGGGTATCTCTGTAAGGACACTATAATTGCATTTAGCCGTTTTCAGTAGTTTCGGGAGTGGTTTCTTCTTATTGACATCACCCACAACCAGATTGTCTGACGATGCCTTCGATAACTTCTTGTTTTTGTTTTGAGTCTTTATATATTTTGTAAGCTGTACAGACAACAAATTGACCTTGTCTTCTAGAGACTTTATTTTATTTAAAAGATTAAAAAAGAGTCTATTATGTTTTCTTGGTTTCCCCTTATTGACCACCGTAACCACACTTTCCATTGTTTCATTCAATTCGTCAGATATATTTAATGATTCGTTTAAGTTATTTTGATTGGAAATTAACGCATTTTTAAGTTTTTGCTTTAGGTAGCATTTAGAACCCTCATCATTAAGTCCGAGTTTCTGTAACTCTTGTTTAATTTGGATAAGTCTTAAAGAGTCTATCTTTAGGAGAATTTCACTCATATTTATGTTTATTGAAAAACCAGGTTTTTTACGAGAACCGGATTTCTTGCGAGAGATATCAACCTCTATAGTGTATACGATTTTGGTACTTAAGTTACCGACACTTAAAGCTTAAACATTTACAAACATTTTAATTAGATGTAAAAAATAAAATTAATTTAGTAATGCGCTCTTCTAAATCGTTTTGCAACCCTAGTCCTATTATTTCTTTATACAATGCTTTCGTTAATAGTATTTTATCGTTCGGCAGTACAGTTTGGAACCCTCAGTATGACGCATACATTAACAGATTTCAACAGATTTCTGAAGTATCTCTCGTATAAATTCCGGCATCCTTATACAGATTACCAATCTGCCTGTCAAATGTATCATATGCCCACACTTCAGCAGCGGAGAACATGCAGTGATGCCTGCTTTCTGTTAAGGTTGGTCAGAGGCTATTGTGATTCTTCCTATCTTCTTTCACGCATTGATCTGTTCCCTCTCGTCGGCTGCGCTATGGCTTTCTGTTTTATGCGCCGACTGCCAGGACAAATTCGTATAGAAATTCAGCAATACTTCGCATGGAGAGGACAGTGGACCGCCTTGGGTTGGACATATTCGCCGTCACGCCGCACAACCTCAAACAAATTATTCGTAATGCTGTGCTCGCCCTACCAGTTGTGTGATTTTGAGTACAATATCTCGTTGCAGCGGCTTGAGTTTTGCCTTGAAATGGATTGATCACATATGCTTCGATCATAGCTAAGCGGCGTCATGAGACAACTTCAGCATCGTATCAACACAACAAATTACATATCTCAATCATATTTATCTCCAGTACAGAACGTACTGAGAATTACTTTTTTGCAATCGAAATTTGATCAAAGTCTACTTTATAAAACTTTAGTAAATGCACAAGGATATATGAAAAGCGAAAAAACACATAGCTTTTATTTTGGCGTGGACAGCCATCAGAAAAGAAGCAGATTTCATCAGTTTGGCTTGGTAAATGTTATTTAAGATAATGAAATATGAAAGTGACTTCGTTTTGACCACGCTTGATCATTTCTTCGTGATATCTCTGTACCACAAATAGTGAAAGATTTTCCATCAAATTGAAAGTAATGGGCATTACTTTAGGATCAATTTGGCATTTAGTTTCATCAAGTAGGCATTTAGGCATCAAGCTTTTGCTGTAACCTGATAGAGTTGACTTTACTGATTTAGCTCATTTTTCCTGGTTTCCTCGATATCATCTTTTTAAAGTAAAAGTGCCACATCTTGGATAGGCAAATGATATATTAAATCGAGTTCGAAATGTGTCATAATAAACGAAGTAAGACACTTTTGATGATGGGTGAAGTTCCAGAAATGCTTTGTGCATCTTTTTCACATTGAACTCTGATGGAAGATAAATTTTCTTTTTATCCAGTCTTCGTGTGTAGAGACTTTGTCGGCCTTTGAAGGAGGAAATGCTTCAACATAGGAGGGCTTTATCTTCTTTCGTCTATGTGTGGTGGACCTTGTTGATCAAGATATTCACCTGCCTCATCACTGTCACTTAAGTTTATATTATTATCTTCAATAAAAGAAATTCGGCTGCGACGTCTCTGAACAGGTATTACGGTAATAAGTCCAGATAACTCTAAATCCTGTTCATTTTTCGATTTCATATTGTTAAAAAAGTTAAGTAACTTGAGTCGCTGTTCCGGGGATATCATTTGAAAGCAACGGTAGAGTTTACATCTGTAACAAAAAAATATAATCAGATACAGTAAAATCACTACAAAAACGAATAAACTTAAACATGCCATAAATCACTAGATTATCAAAAAATACCTGCAGTGGAGAAACAGGACCAGGTTTCTCGAGGTAAAACATTCTTGTCACCTTTATGTATTCGGTGGGCTAATCCACTCACTTTAGCACGTTTTATTATTACAATGGAAATCTGCATAAGCTGGATATTCGGTTAAAGTGGACATGTGTTGCATGAAATTTCTAAGTATTTTCAGAGAAATTTTGCAACCCAACCTAATGGTTCAATAGCTTTTCAGTGCCATCGACCACACATCCAATATCCAATTATGGCATTGGAGACATTAACGATAATACGTAATTTGTCTTCTTGTACAGAAATAAAGATCGAAGGATTGAATATGTAATATGTATTGAATATGTAAGTTATTTATGAAACGACTTTTATGAATGAGTATAAAAAAAAAAAATCAGGAAATAAATAGAAGTTTTAATGTATATCATAGTAGTGTGTTTAATAGAAGAAATAATTCAAAGGTTGAAACGTGCAATGGTTAGGATAGGACGGTAGATGGCAGTTCACGTAAACGTGGACGTGTTCGAGCCGGATCTGATAAGGTCGGCGTTCGCGATTTACGATCTTGTCCCGGTTAATTGATAATAAGTTGCTGTGGTGTATCGACAGTGAGAATCTTTGTAGTACAAAGATATATTGAAGTCGCCGGTGACCAGTAACTGTAATAAATATCTTATCTGAATATCGCCGCGACAATCACCCGAGTTTCGACTTGCATCTTGGTTCCACGTCTATTAGGTACAATAATCGGGCCGGATTAAGGGGCAAAATCAGTTCGAGTTTTCGTGTAGTAGGTTTTAAATTTCGAAGGCTATCGCTATAATTGGCCGGAATGGCCGGAGATTAGATTGGAAAAGCTCTTAACGCTTTGGAAAGTGTTTGTGGCCGGCGTTCGCGTGTAATTTCTAGTAATCGCATTAAAAGATTAAGTCCGGCTGATAATAACGCTTTATGGATGGCGCGGTAGTGTATATTTTTCTCGTTCAAAAATCAACCGGACGCTTAATTAAATCTGAAAAAGTCCGTTACGGGTTGGTCGCTTATTTGCTTTAATAATATTCATAAATTACAAAAAGCGTGGTGTAAAAACCGCACCGTTAAAGAAAACATTTTATCTTGTTTATTAATCGGGGGACACGTAAGTGCTCTGGGTGGGATTTATAAAAGACACCTGCATTTTCAAAAAGAAAAATAAGAACCGCGTCAAGCAGACATTTCCACCGTCACCTCGTCAATGGTCCGACGTGTAATCATATAAATATCAGATAAGTGAGCCGGTAATCGCCGTAATGCGCGCGAATTACGTGAGGCGTATATTTACACTCTCCAGGGCCTACAGTAACTATGTAAATTTATTTAAAAGCGATTGTTACGGTATCCCCGCGGGCTCAAACGCCAAGATCTCACGATGAATTCCAATTATTGTTAATATCGAAAGAAGGAATTTTTATGCATGAAGTTATATTGCATGAAGGTTAGAGGTCGATTATAAAGAAGCCGGTGAAAATCTTGGAAGTTTGGTTGCGCAACGCCAATTTGGCGGAAAAGAGCGAAAGCGGAGACCGGTCGCTATAAATTTCGGCCTTCTTCTCTATCTTTTAATACAAAATAAATCCAACTCGTCCGATAAATCATGCGGCGGTCCGACGAAATTCGCATGATTTACGGCAGCGGGCGCGGCGCTCCGTCGTGCCGTGTTTAACGTCGAATGAGGAAAATAAATTTGGACGGAAAAAGCCGCCGACGACTCGCCGAACACGCGTAATTAATTCCCGATGTTGCCGAAATTGTTTTACAAGGGCCTCGGTCGTTAGCTGAGAGGGCCAAGCCGCCAGACGTATTTTACGTTAATACCACCATTAAAGCTGGTTAATTGCATCGGAGATCGCATTTCAATCTCATTTCAGATCCGCCACAGTGTAATTAATGGCGTTCAAACTCGAATAAATATTTAGCGGGTAGAATGAAAATTATTTCTTCTCTCCGGCTTATTGCTTCTGCTAAAAAATCATATTATTAATGGATTCCGAATGAAACTGTTAAATGTTACACCTCGGGCAGTTCTTATACATTATTTTGACGTCGTATTTCCCGCTGCCATTCAGTCGTAACTGTTCCGCTCGAGGAAATATCTCCCGGGCCCATTAGAAACCCCACATTTAACAGGGCCGCGCGCGTATTTATCATCCGACAACGCGCTCCATTAATAATAATACAGTTAATATAGGTTAGGCCCGCGCCTGTTTACGTTTTATTTCGTTTTTCCTTCTGATTCTAATGTCGTCGCCATAATGAGCCGGTTTGTACGCGGCCGTAGACCCGTCAATAGGGAGCGCTATCTGAACGTAGGCGATCTTAATTATACGACCGTTGAATTTTTTATCCTGATAGCCAACCTCGCGCTAAGTATATTGTTAATTGTGTGCTCTTAAGAGCACGTTACTCACCACGCTTCTGTTATACCATTGCTTTAGGATTACATAAGCTTCTGGTCGCGTGATAAGTCCTATTCTGCCAACCAATATTCTCCCAGATTAGATCAGTAACGCCGAAGTGCATTAGCGGAGCTGGTTATTGCTCAGATCACCGATAATTGAACAAAGTGCTGCCCCGCGATACACAGAGGTGTTCTGTAGGCGTTACATTAAGTGTAACTTGTATACCCAACCGATCTATTAAAGTTTAACTTATTAGTTTTAATACAACATTTAAAAATAGAATGAGCGAAATGACTATAGCTAAGTAATTAGGTACTAGCCGGCAATTAGTTTCTCTTCTATTTTCTACAGAAATACACATTAACGTCTGCACCTCTCATTAACACGAACGATTTTCATAAGACAAATGAAACTCTGCCCAGAGCATTTCAGAGGAACCAAATAACACCGTGTGGTTATATGTAGTTTCTAATTACCAACCACACTACAAGACAGTTACTTAATTTCTGCAAAATTCTTTTACCTACCGTCTAATAACACCTAACCACGACAAGTATCCTACCTGGCAGATATCTACTGAATTATTAGTATGCTAATTGAGGTATTGTTGTCAGAGCAGAACACAGGAAGGGCGTCCGGATAAAATTCAACTTGTTCTTGTACGAAGGCGTCTCACAAACCGCTGCTGGAACAATCACCATCTGCATTATTAATGATAACCATGAATCGATTCTTTCAAACTTCCTGTAAGTGCTTAAGCGTATTAAAACTAAACACTAGGTTAGTTCGTATGCATTATTAAATAATTTAACACTACCTCTCTCTATTAATCTCGTTGTTGTGATGGGGTGAACACAAAATTCTTAGAACTCATTCCTTTTGTTTCCGATGAACGACGAGGATCGTGTCGAGATTTATGTCTCCCTGTGTGCAAATTATTAATTATATATGTATACGACGCTATCTCTTTCGATTCGCACTCGGTGATAATTAATATCATGCTCGCGTCTCGACCGCGGTTCGTTTCTCTGTGTACGCCAGAAATGAATGGGCGTACAATATTTTATACTTTCAGTTTGCTATCACAACTATTCATACACTTGGCGGAATGTGTTGTATGCAATTCTTGTTCTACACTAAATAGAAAAATAAGCGCACACTCGGTCGGCTTATGTATTTATCAAATGATATATAAAGGAGGTTGAAACTGTTCATCATAGCTTAGCTCTTGGAATGTTTAAATCTGGAACAGCGCGGAATAAAAGGAATAGTGGTAATTGTTGGTTTGGGTTGGGTTGGCCAAGAAATGCTTTTGGCTGGAAAACATTCTCGCGGACAGTTACGAGTTCTTTCAGAATTTATGTAGCAAAAATCTGACCGACGAACGCGTGGAACTCACGATTAACTGGCGGGGTTGGGATTTTCGCACTCGAGTTGGCGTGGTGCTAAATCTCCAGTTATGTAGGTCAAAGAGGCCTTCACCAGTGTGCGGTCGGTAGCACTGTTACACAACATTGTAGCGCCCCCTTTTCAACCAACTTGAAACAAAACAAAAAAAAACAACCATCTAAACGATACCTTAGACAGAAGATATAAATTTTAATATTCAATACGGAACTCTCTCGATATTATTTGGCGAACAATGGTCTTGGGTCGATCGTTAGTTCGCACGACAGTCTCACAAAGTGGCCGGCCTTTCTAACAGACTCATTAGCCGAAATGCGAACCTCCGTGACTTCCCACGGCGACTAAATAATAAGTGCCCTCTATGCGGCCAGCGCCGCCGAAGACGAATTTGTTTAGGCCGCCATTGTCCCGGTCGAAGCGCCGTCACGATCGCCGCCCCGCACAATGAGTAAAAATGGGTTGTGCTGAGGTGCTTTCGTTGGGAAACTTACCGGGAATAATGCGTGCCATTGTCGCTTTACTTCACGATGCCTTCCAGAAGATATAAACCATCCATTTGTTTGGTATTATCGATATTCGGAAATGTTACAACATCAAAGAACATTAACAAACCAAAAAGTATACTAAAACATTATTTCGGTAAAAACAAGATGAGTTAAAGTAGAATAATTCGTGATCACGAAAGCAAGAAAAAACTGATCGAGTATCGAATCGTGGTGTTACTATTAACAACGTATAAAACTACGATTTCATCAAATTTTTATATTTTCGTATTTTTCTCGATATTCTTGCATCTGAGAGCAAAAGTGAAAGAGAACAATATTGTTAAAAATGAAATTTGCTACAACTTTTGTTCCAAAAGTTTTATTGTAATATGCTCCGAATCCCGAGTGTTACCTACCATTGACAACTTATGAAACTATGAAATTTTAAACTTTCATATTTTCGTATTTTTCTCGATATTTTCGCATGTGAGAGCAAAAGTAAAAGAGAGCAATATTATTAAAAATAAAATTTGCTACAACTTTTGTTCCAAAAGTTTTATTGTAATATGCTCCGAATCCCGAGTGTTACCTACCATTAAGAACTTATGAAACTACGAAATTTAAAACTTTCATATTTTCGTATTTTTCTCGATATTTTCGCATCTGAGAGCAAAAGTAAAAGAGAGCAATATTATTAAAAATAAAATTTGCTACAACTTTTGTTCTAAAAATTTTATTGGAATATGCTCCGAATCCCGAGTGTTACCATTACCATCAAATAAACTACGAATTCATCAAATTTTCATATTTTCGTATTTATCTCGATATCCATGCACCTAACAGCAAAAGTATGACAGAGCAATATTATTGAGTATAAAATTTGCTACAACCTTTGTTCTAAAAGTTTTTTTCTAACATGCTCCGAATCCCTAGAGTTACCATTAACTACTTAATACAACGAAATTCATCAAAATTTCATATTTTCGTATTTTTTCGATAACTATGCATCTGAGAGCAAAAGTGCAATAGAGCAATATTGTTAAGATTTAAATTTGCTACAACTTTTGTTCCAAAAATTTTTTTATAATGTACTCCTAATTCCTAGTTACCATTAACCACTAGTTAAACAACGAAATTCATAAAATTTTCAGATTTTTGTGTTTTTCTCGATAACTATGTATCTGAGAATAAAAGTACAATAGAGCAATATTGTTAAGAATTAAATTTGCAACAACTTTTGTTCTAAAAGTTTTGTTGTAACATGCTCTGAATACCAAGTGTTGCCATTAACAATTAGTAAAACAATAAAATTCATCAAATTTTCAGATTTTCGTATTTTTTCGATAACTATGCATCTGACGATGAGAGCAAAAGTGCAATAGAGCAATATTGTTAAAAATAAAATTTGCTACAACTTTTGTTCTAAAAGTTTTATTGTAATATGCTCCGAATCCCGAGTATTTACCTGCCATTATTAATAACTTATGAAACTACGAAATTTTAAATTTTCATATCTTTCTCAATATTTTCGCATCTGAGAGCAAAACTGAAAGAGAGCAATATTATTAAGAATAAAATTTACTATAACTTTTGTTCTAAAAATTTTATTGTAATATGGTCCGACTCCCTAGTGTTACCATTACTATCAAATAAAACTACAAATTCAACAAATTTTCATATTTTCGTATTTTTCTCGATATTTTCGCATCTGAGAGCAAAAGCAAAAGAGAGCAATATTGTTAAAAATAAAATTTGCAACAACTTTTGGTCTAAAAGATTTATTGTAATATGCTTTGAATCCCGAGTGTTACCTACCATTAACAACTTATGAAACAACGAAATTTTAAATTTTCATATTTTGGTATTTTTCTCAATATTTTCGCATCTGAGAGCAAAAGTGAATGAGAGCAAATTTGTTAAAAATAAAATTGCCAACAACTTTTGTTCTAAAAGATTTATTGTAATATACTCCGAATCCCGAGTGTTACCTACCATTAACAACTTATGAAACTACGAAATTAAAAATTTCGATATTCTCGTATTTTTCTCTGTATTTTCGCATCTGACAGCAAAAGCAAAAGAGATATTATTATATTACATATTGTTAAGTATAAAATTTGCTATAACTTTTGCTCTGAAAGATTTTTTTTAATTTGGTCTAAATCCCGAGCTTTTCAATGCACGCCTAAGCCCGATACTTTCTAGTTCTAGGTCTAGTGTTAGTTCTAGATTTAGTTCGATGAAACATATACAACAATTTAATGCTGAATAACAACTAAAACAACAGCTAACACTAGCTTCTCTTCTAGTTTCTAGTTCTAAGTTTAGTGTTATTTTCCCTTTTAGTTCAATAAAAATACACAAGTATCTAACGGTGAATCTTTGATTTATATAGTTTGTCTATGAACATGAAATAAAGCAGCATTTTGTTCGTTATATCGATGTTTTAGTGTAAATTTTAATTGTAAATTAATTACATATCTTAGGATTGTTTTTGATAGTATTATGTATAAGCGACGAAGTGAAATCCAACAAAGGTATACTGTCGCAATCTTTAATGCGATCGCGAAGCAAAACACGTCCATAATCAAGATTACATTCACCGGGGCTGGTATAAACCCCATATTCAAGCGAGGTGTGACGCGATTGTCAATAGGCCGGTGCAGGTTCGTCTGCTTACTGTCGATTGAAGTCGCAGGACGATCGGTGCGTGCGATATACGGCTTAATAAACATTAAGATTTGCCGTGTGTGGTCCGAGAGTCGACGCTCTTCACGATTGCCGAGTCTGTTCGAACCTGGTTCTGACCGGTGCGATTCTCGTAATTCGCCTGATTTGTGGCGCACCTTTATAGATGTCTATATTTTTGTTCTTTACGACAATCATCTGCGCGCAGGTTGCTTGGTGCGATTATTTCCACTCGTCTAAGAAAATTAAAATCGTTATTTTACGAACAAGTACTTGCGGGGGTCATAAATGTGGATATAACGTAGAGGAGAGATTAAAAGAAAATTCCTAGAAATAATCGATAGTTTTCTTTAGTACGGTATTTATTTTGATAATAGCCCACCTCTTTTTGAGCCTTCATCGAGCGATCATTCCGGTCTAATAAGTGTATAATTTGTGTTACCGGCCTCTACTTATACTCACCTCTGCTTTGCGGCTACTTGTATTTAAGTCCTCTTTCATCCGGCGCGTTTGACAATGAAATTGCGCTTAATAGCGCTTCGTCCGCGTGTCCTACAATTAGAGGTTCTTTCATGACGCGAGCGCGTTTTTTTACGCGTAAGCTTTTTAAGCCCGAAACGCACGCCATAATGGAGTAGACATTTAGTCGTTGAAAAGACGACTGTTAGGTATTTCATTCAGACTCTTCTGCCATTAGCATATCTTCAATGGCCCGGATTTTTCGGTAATTTGACATGGAAATTGCTGGGTTTCTAATGGAACGTGCGCTCCGGAATTTTCTACCTAGAACTTGATGGATTAAGCCGATTACGGAGTAATTTTGTTAGTGGCTACTTAAGGCTACTTATCTTGTTGTATCTTAGAAGAAATTCAAATCGAGTAGAACTCAACTAGTTTCTAATAATTGTTATTAAGCGTTGTAATTATTTAAAAGGTCATTGAAATTTGAAATATGGAAACGTATTTAATTTACAAGTTCTCGAACGTAATGGTAACAAACGCTATCGCCACACAGACCGATATTTATCGTTCCAGCGACATTTGATACCGTATGGTTGCACATAATTCTTCCACCCAAGCGCTATCGAACTATAACAATAAGCTAATTGCGCGTTGCGCCATACCGGTGCGGACGGTTAATTTCAACAATAACCCTAACTTATTGTGCCGACACGTTACGGCCGAAAGAGAATTGGAATATTTCGATCGGCGCGGCGAGAACAACGGTATATCTGCGTAAGTATTTATATCGTGCATGACACGGTAGCCATAATTTAGGGCCCGAGTTTCATTCTCGCCATTCAAATCGCGGCCCGTTTTACTGTTATTAAAAGCGCCGGCCGTAAATCAACACGTAAAAAGCCCAATCTGTGCGGATAATAACCTTCGATGCGGATAGGAATAATCTGTATTTTATTAAGTCGCCCGGCGCGCTCTCGACGGCCCGTTTTCAGATGGGTCATTTTTCAGATCGACCGAAGAGCCTGGCCCGTGTAATTATCACGCGGGAATTCCGCGCTAATAAGCCCCTATCCTTGATTGATAGTCCTCGAAATCTTCTCCCGGCCCCGATCAACATATTAAACGCCGCATTAAGGCCCATCGAGGTGATGGGAAGCACAAATATTTGATTTTGGGGCCGAACCCATGTTCGGCCTATAATGTTAAACCCAACGCCTGTCGACTACCATAGTAGCTTAAAACGCGTCAACTTATGTACCTCGATTATCACCGCCGGCAAATATTGAATCCTTTATGGCTGATAGGGCTATTATGTACGACGCGAAGTGTACATTTACGACACCTCGCTTAACACCATCTATAAACGTAATTATATACTTCTAAGCTTTATAGATTTTTTTTTAATTATTTTCGTTTTGATTTGTGTTGGGAATCTAGATAAATAATTATATTGGTCGGTTTTGTAATAAATTTTCTCGGTCAATTCATTATTAGCAAGGTAAACCGGCAATAAATGTTCGACTACTTGTTCGAGCGTGTAGTATACAAGGCGAGGATCGCACACGCTATGTAAATAAGGCAGCGACACTTTTGCATTTCCTGTTTCGAGAGCAATCTCGGCCCGTTCGACGAGCGCGAAAAGAAAAACCCTCGACAAACACACACATATCGCGTCGTTTCCTGTCCCGGCATTGTTGAAATGAACTTGACCACGAGCGCGGGGACAGCTACACGGGCAACACGCGAGCCCCGCTGCTAGATATACTTTGATAAGCCCCGGAGAGCAATGTTAAATGTAAATGCGGACGTTTTTCTATCGGGCCTGACACGCGGGTATAAATCACGCGTTGCATTTTAATTATACACATCCAGAAAATCACGAATCGCCGGCCGCCGCAGTACACCGAAGAGTAACAAGACAATGCTCCGCAACCCGCAATTAAAATTGCGCTCGCGGTGGGGCACGCCATCTACGAATAGGGGCGAGGAAGAAAACCACGCGGGCGGCTAACGATACGACATTAGATAGTAATAACACAGTATTTTTCGCTGAATAATTATTACTTACAACTCGACAGGATAAGTATTAAAATTTATAATAGTTAAGTTCCTAAGGCAATCTCATTAAATATTTTTGATTCACCCTGTACATTTTATTCTTTCAAACATATTTATTATACTACTTTTGATCATATGTATACGCAGACCTTTCAATTCATCTTATGATATTGCATATTTCTTAGGTTACTAGTAATTAAATTAGTATTTATGACACTCAGATAACCTGTTTCTTGTAGTACTTATTCATTCAGATTTTTAATTGGCAATGTTGTCCAAGTACTTTTTTGTGGAGTGCTCAATCTCACTACTTTTGGCGTCTAAACAAGAACTGTAGACGAATTTTTATGCATATAAAGCATAACGTGGACAAAATGCATCTTGATGAAGGATCTTATCATCCATTTAACATCCGTAAAGGAAAACACCACTAGTACAAATTCGGTTAGGTTCTACCTGTCATTACCACATAAGGTGTCAAATCCAGCTTGAATCATTCCGTTTTTATCGGACCCTGTATAATTAAAACAAGGCCTAAACTTTATTTATTTATAGATACAGAACGGGTCACCAAACCTCTATATTTAGGAACAAGATGTCAACTGTAAGGCGATCAACTGACCTTGCTCATTAATGGAAGGAACTGAAAGGTATTAACCATTGGGATAAAAAACAAAAAATCAAAACGCAAAAGTCTCGGTGACGCATGTAAACCAATCAAAAAGACCAACTCGGCGCAATCATATTTATTGTTGATTATCTTACAGAAAATACTCCTTCATTGTAAGAACGACGCTGACGGAAGGTCGGAAACCGCAAACTAGTATACATTGAGTTGCAATCTGCTAATAAAGATATATCAGTTTAGACTTAAAACACAGGTACCTTAAAAACTTCTTTTTGGTATTGTCTTAAGTCTGGTAATGTATTCGTGATAATTTGGATTCCAAACTACTGTAATTTGGAATACTATTCTCAATGTCTCATATGTATATGATCATGTCTCAATATTCTCATTGTCAATGTGCTCGCAAAATAAAAGTTTCGTGTCCAACGTAACACCCAAATCTTTTAGGGGAATATATATCAGGGCGGCAAATTAGGGAACTCGGAGCAGCAATTCTTAGGCGGCAGAATATGTACTCCGAGCGGCAAATTAGTGATTTGGAGCGGCTGTTCTTGAGCGGCAGAATATGTACTCCTAGAGGCAAATTAATGATTCGGAGCGACAATTCTTGCGCACCAGAACATATACTTGGACCGACAAATTAGACTCTATTTTATCTGAGTTTTATGAATTACTTTTAATACTCTTGGTGTAGGGTGTGCAAAACACTGGATTTGAAAAGTATGTACTTTATTTAAAAATAATAAAAGTAATAACATGACATAACATAAATTATTTAAGTATGTAATAAAAATAAAAAAAATATTATAATAGAAAACATAAATAATAAATAAATATTATAACAAATTATAAATCAAACATTTAGTTATAACCATGCATATATAACCATTCAAATCAAACATTTAGTTCTTTAAAACCAATATAAAACAAAAGCTAGTTCTGAAGAATAAGAGCTTTTTTGCTTTTGAAGGTCTTCCTCTTTTTCTTTTTTGTCCTAAACGAATATTTTTTGCTTCTTCAGGAACTGAAACCTTTTTTATTCGAATTTCTAATCCAAAGGCATGTTTGCATTTGTAATTTTTTAAATAGGCTAGACAAGAACATACAAATTTGTTGGGTTGGGTTGGGTTGAATTAATTAGCTGCTCTTTTACACTTTCTGTCGCTAGAATACATATATTGCTGCTTATTTACACTTTTTGCTGTGAAGCTACATATTTTGCCGGTCAATAACATAAATTGCCTTTGAAAATTGCAACGCCAAAAATTGCAACATTCGAAATAATTGTCGATCATTTCAAAAATTTATTTCTCAAAAAATAAAAGCGATTTTTCAAAACAGTTTGTTGCATTAAAAAGAGGATACTTTAATTAATAATTGGCTATATTTCCACAAGGATTCTTCAAGAAATGAATTTTATAGCGAATTTTGAAAGTTATCGATGAAAATTGCAACATCGAAAATTTTATCAAAACTTCAAATATTGTTTTCTCAAAAACTAAACGTTATTTTTCAAAACGGGTTAGTTCATTAGAAAGAGGACAGTTTTATTAACACTTCGGGAAATTTGCATAATCATATTCCAAGAACTGGATTTTATACGAATTTTTAAAATTTATTCGGCGAAAATTGCAAAATGCGAAAAAATTGTCGATCATTTCAAAAATTTATTTCTCAAAAACTGAAAGTGATTTTTCAAAACGGCTTGTTGCATTAAGAAGAGGATACTTTTATTAATAATCGAAAGTGATAACAGCGACAGTTCTGGTAGTAATGAATGTGATGATGAAGGTGACAAGCGAAGAGAAGGAGACTAGACGAAACTGCAACAAGAGATTGGGATTGTTACAATGAGGTTACTAAAGACAAACTGGATATAAATAAAGTGGTATTCAATGAAAAAAGTCCTATTTGGGTTGAAATTCATTATTATCTGCAGTGTCCAACACCTAAAAGAGACACTAATTCCTGTGAATGGTGGAGTACTAAGTAACAGGTTTTTAATATCCGGCCAAAGCCTGATAACTACCCTTTGGTAACTATCCGGTATCCGGCCGGATATATAATTGCCGGATATCCGTTTCACCACTACTGTACAGGATTTCTCCTAATCCGAAAGTCGAATATTCAAATTTCGAGTACGATTACTTTTCTAAACTCAAAAACTAGAAAACTACGTAAGATTTTCAAAAAATATTCATTTTTGACCATTTTTGACATTTTTGAACCGGATCTCAAATGGTAATGGGTAGGACATTAGGCTAGGATTCATGCAGAACGGTGGAGTCATAGGATCACTTCTGGAGGCCTAGGGAAACCAAAAGAAATGTAGGAAGACCACAAGCGAGATGGATCGACGACATCAGGACTGTAGCGGGGAAACAATGGATGAGGATAGCAAACGACAAAGAGATATGGAAACACTTGAAAGAGGCCTATATCCAACAATAAAACATGAAGACTAAGAAGAAGAAGATAAAAATGCAAAACAGATAACTTTAGATACATCGAAAAACGATCACGTACTTTCCTAGAGCAAGATGATACAAACTAAAAAAACAAAAAAAGTTTTTTTTTATCGAGATTGTTATAAAAATGAAGTTTTCAGATTGAAAAATCATCCGCAAATTCTTTCTATCAATGGATTTTCATTCTAGAGTGAATCTTTATAGAACAAACTGTACAACAAAGTTGTTTTAATTTGTAATTTATTCAATCAGCTCTCATTTGCAAGAATGTTAGGAGTTTCTTGACGTGTTAGATGTAATTTATGATAATTTATTACATAATTTATTAAGTTAAGAAATTTATTATTACTATTTTTACTTGGAATATTATTCAATAAGATTTCAATGTTTTCACAGAATATATTGAGTGCAGCATAGATACTTGTAGATATTTATAACATTTACGAAAAGATAATTTAAAAACAATAACTTAATAACGTGCCATTTACATTTACGGCTCGTATTATGAATAATTCATCGGTACTTCTTTCGAAACTATACTCGGTTTTTGTAGTCCGGACGGCTCTACCGCAGACATGTCGTTCGTATGTACATAAAATTCAATTGCTACGATTGACCCGATTTCTCGAATATGGATCGAATAATATACCATAAGTCGTTGTATATTAATTAAACTAAAAGTTATCCGTGTATAAATTACTTGGTGGCGTGTATATCTTTTCTTGTAGTGGTCCGCGGGATTAGATAATCCGGGTATAGGATTGAATAAGGTAGTCGGGTCGGGTATTGTTGTCATCGGGCACGCCAATCAGGTCAAGTGATTTCATTGTGCATGCGCATTATTACAAAACGATCGTTATTATACAAGAATTTATATCGATAGATACGTCGGCGAACAATGAAGCGGTGACATGGAAACAATGCGCCGATAACGAATCGGGGGAATAACTTAATAACGCAACGGTATTTTTCGTATTGAAACGTTTTGTCACGTCGTATCAGTACAACTAGTAAAATGTCGTAAATGCGAAAGGAAAAACTGTATTTACTTAACGACATTCTTTCCTCGTGTTTATATTTAATTATCGCCTTGGGCACAAGCTCAAGTTCATTTTGTATAGCTACGGGGTTATTAAGCGTATTAAAACTGACTACGAACCAGTCGTTTTACGCGCGTTAAATTACCCGCAAATGAATTTTCACGGTCCCAGGTGAAAGATGACACGAACAGGCGTTTGTGTTAAATCCCTCTACATCTTGTTAACGACCTCTTCGTGAGTTCTTAGACTATTTTACAATCTATACTCTCCAGGTTGTAAATCGGTGATAAAAATATCATTTCCCGTACGTTCAAAAATTGACCCGTAAATTTCGTTGACGAGAAGACCCCTATCATCATCCTTCGGTTGGCAGAATCAAATCGGTTGCCATTAATCTGCTGGGATATCGCGTTGTTATAGTGGAAACGACGTGCCGAAAACCAGCTCGTAACTCATGTTCGCTCGCGGGCCCCTTTTCGTATTGTTGTCCACATACGACGGCAGCGTCACGGCGGCGTTTTTTTCCACACGGATCAAGGACTTGGAAAAAATCGATTCCCTTTACGTGTGAAAATTGGAAGCTAATTTTCGATCCGGCTCCTTCGGAACGACCCGTAATAACTTAAACATGCCGGCGTTAAACGGGCGCCCTCAGCACGAGATAACCAAGAGGTTATTCTCCATCTTCCACTTTCTTATTCCCTTTTTATTAAGTTGAGAATACACAAAAAAATTTCAGATAAAATACGTCTTAATTTCCGTAATTCGTTTTATTAGAATTTGAGGTAAATAACGTTACAAAACATTAATAACAAATTAAATTAAATTTCTCCGCAATATTAAATTAATTAAATAAAATTTCTTATTTTTGGTGGATTCGAAACTTGAAAAATTAAGGGCAATCGGTCTCGTAAGATCCTGGGAAAGACGGGGAAGAAGGAGGGTATCGTTGAAAAAATTTGCATGACGGTAACGACGGGGCAACGCATCAAAATTGTGTATTACAACACGAAACTGCGACATTCATCAGTTTCAACGACTTTATAAATATTCAACGTGATATCGCGTTGTCGGATCGCACGTCTCCAATATAATTGAATATCGTCGAAATAATTTTTATAAGATTTTCATCATAAAATTCTATTTTAAATCTATTTAATTCAGTAGCTAAAAGTAATTTATTAATTGAAATCTTAATATTTTTTTTCTGTATTATGCATAGCACAATTTTATTGTAAAACATCTAGTAAATACATCAACCATACAATACATTATTATCAAGAAAAAATATATACCGATTGGTAACTTTAATTTTAGGAGATACACCCAACACGGACGTACGTATAAGTATACTTGTGTGTGTGCATATGCGCGCGGAGTATGTTTGTGGGAGGGGAATCGCAAGAGTAGTGGATCGGAGAGCAGTCAGTCGTTTGACATCGTTCAATGATAAGAAATATTATAAAAATAATAACTAATATAATAAATGAAATTCAAATAAGACAAAGCAAATTCTTTATTCTAAAAATAAAAACAATTCGTAAGTAACTGAAATAAACGTTGTAAAACAACAAATAAAACAAAAAACTATAAAAATAGAATATTTTTTATATTAGGTGTTCAAATAAACCACCATTCTGTGCTAAACAATAGCCCAATCTATCGTAAAAAGTTCGCCTTACATTCGCTAGTATATCGGGACTAATATCCTGTATACAATTGCGAATTTTTGTTTGTAAGTCATCCAGATTGGTTGTCCTTTCTTCATCAAAACCATAAATTTTCGATTTTAAATATCCCCATAGAAAAAAATCATTGGGGGCTAAATCTGGTGATCTAGGCGGCCAAGTTAACGTTCCGCAAATAGATATTACACGATTTGGAAATTGTGCGTTAAGATACTCTTTAACCGCCAGCTGTTGTGAGCCGGGCAACCATCTTGTTGGAACCAGATACTTCCAAATTGAACATTGTCTAATTGTTAAAGCGATGGGATTACGTCATTTTGCAAAATGTTTAAATACTTATGACCATTTAAATTTCCTTCTATGAAAAAAGGACCGATAATATGGTCACCTACTAAGCCAACCCAAACATTTAATTTTTGGGGATATTGTGTACGAGCCGCATAAACTTTGTGTTCATTGTCACGACTCCAATATCGAGCAACGCTGGGATTATGCCGACCATGCAAAGGAAATGTCCATTCATCGGTAAATAAAATGTTTTTTATAAAATCAACATTTCCGTTGGCCATTTCCATCATAGTAAAGCAAAATTCCGCCCTTGTAATATTATCGTTCTCGCAGAGTTCCTGACTTTTTTGTACCTTGTACGACCTGTACCCGTGTTTCTTTAATGTTTTTAGGACGGCAACATGGCTGATAGCAAACGTCTCCGCAACTTGTCTGCTTGACTGATTTTTATTGCGTTCAACATCAGCACATATCATCGTATCACGTAACTCATCTCTTTTACCCCTTCGTAATTTGTGTTTCTGTGGGGACACACATCCATGTCGCTCAAAGTTTTTAATAATATTTGAAATTGTTCCGCGACTAGGAATTGATCTGTTTTCATAGGCCACAGGAAACAAATTAATTATTTGGGCTACAGAATTGCCACCATAAAACCATTTTATAATCTGTACCTTTTCCGCTACAGTAAACAACATCTTAGTTTTTTTTTTGCTAGGGTTAACTGCAAAGCGATGCGACCAACTTCGCCTCTCAACAATCTATGAACGATTCAATTTGTTACCCCTACGCTTGTTTATCCCCCACTTAACGACACCAAATATACACACACACGTATACTTATACGTACGTCCGTGTTGGGTGTATCTCCTAAAATTAAAGTTACCAATCGGTATACATATTTATATCATTAAAAAGCAGAACTAAAACAAAATAAATGTATGGCAGAATAAAGATGCTGCGTTCAAATTGCCACAAAAGTGGTATTTGTTCTACCACCCAGCCCTATTACAAAAGAGAACAAAAAACAAACAATAAAAAAAAATATTTATACATATTTTATACATATTTTTATATATATACAGGTGTCCCGAAACTCTCCATCAAGCGGGCACCGGGTGAGAGACCAACTTATACCTGTTCTGGTAAAAATAAGAAAAAAATTCTGTCTCTTTGTTAAGTGGTAATAGACATATTTTTAAAAATGTTAAAAATCGTTTCCGCACATCATATCTTTAGGTATTTCGGTCAGAAATGTTCGCAATTTAATAGTGATTTTTTTAATAATGTATTCCTTATGAATCATGCTACTATAGCAATCACAAATCAAACAACAAAAATGTATTAGTTTGATTGAATTAAGGTTGAAAAAATTCTATGTCTATTTAGTTTAACACACGATTTGTAAACAAAGGAGTAGTACAACACCCTTAGCAAGTTATTTTAAAAGATGGCCTGTTTAGTCAAGATTCCAAAATGGTATAACACTTGCCATTTTTCTTTTCCTAAAAAATATTATTGCTTTTTATTCTGCAAAAAACGCGTTATTTAAAAAAATCATACTTTCGTATGTTATTTGTATTTCCTCCAAAATAATTTAACTAATTTGTTAGAAGATGTGCCACTCAATATCTACAGAGAAATGTGGTTTCAACAAGATGGTTGCCCAGCTAATTATGCTTGTCCTGTACGGTATTGTATACAGAATAGCCAGAAAAATGATTTGGGTCTAAATCCCTTTGATTTTCTTATTAGGATTGTATAAAATAAACAGTGTATTAAAAACCGATTGAAAATCTTGACGAACTGAGCCACAATATTTATACAGCAGTAGAAAAAATAAATGCAAAGAGATTTGCACAACTAGTGAAAAGATCTTTTCTGCGACCATGCAGAGCTAATCTGCTAATCTGGATCTAGTTGTATATTTTCGGCGACCAAAGAAGCAGAATTACACAATTTATCGAAATGATCATCGGTTCTAAAACTCTTAAGAACCTTTTCCAACGATTTTAATTTTTTATTTGAATCTACCAAGTTTATTTTAGTATTTTGAAGCATTTTACTTACAATATTAACATTTGAAAGAATATGTTGGACATATAAATTTGAAACATTCCATTTTATTCTCAAGAGACAATGCCATATGCTTTGTCTTTAAATCAAAGGACATTTCTCCATTTCCATTACTATCAACAATTTCCTGTAATCCACCAAGAATTTCTGTTAAATTAAACCGTAAGGGGTTTATTGCCTCAATTCGACTTCCTCAGTGTGTATCTGATAATG
Organism: Onthophagus taurus; assembly: GCF_036711975.1. Taxonomy (NCBI): domain Eukaryota; kingdom Metazoa; phylum Arthropoda; class Insecta; order Coleoptera; family Scarabaeidae; genus Onthophagus; species Onthophagus taurus. The sequence goes on along the minus strand of NC_091976.1, from coordinate 24,103,153 downwards.
GTTTAAGTGTTAATCCACTGATTTTATCGTTCATGACTTTCCATCGTTTCGTGCTGGAGGAAAAAGGAAATTGTTTGCATTGACATATTTGCAGCATCATTAACTACTAAATTTAAAGTATGCGTGGTACAGAGTACATAAAATGCTCTTGGATTTACATCTAATATTTTGTTCTAAAGTCCGAAGAAAGATGCAATTTCTGATGACACCGATGCTACTTTCAAGTCGCGATGGACGTCGGTGTTTCTTATATACCAGGGTGCATTCACGATGCACCTTAGTACTTTGTTCTGGAATCCTTGAATCAGACTTGCATTTGTCTTGCAGGTACAACCCCACAGTTGGATTCCGTATGTCCATTTTGGTTTTAATACTTGCTTGTATATTAGCAAGTTGTTTCTTAATGATAGCGTTGATTTTCTGCCACTAAGCCAATATAGGTGTCTAAATTTGATAACAAGTTTCTCACGTTTTTTTTTGACGTGAGCTATCCATTTGAATTTGGCATCCAGCGTCATACCAAGATATTTTGCGGTATCGGCGTAAGGACATAGTTATATGTACTGGGACATAGTTTACTTTCTTATAAGTAAATTTTAGTATGTCGATTTATTTGTATTTAGTTTTATTAGCCATCGTTTGGTTCAGTTTTTTATTGAATTTAAGACCAATTGTAACTTATTTCTGCAACTACTTCATTTTTTGCAACAGCCAAGATCGCTGTGTCATCTGCGAATGTAGCTGTTAATGTTTCTGGTGCCTGAGAAAGGTCGAATGTGTAGAGTAAGTACAGTGTTGTGCCAAGCACACTTCCTTGAGGAACTCCGGCTCGTATTTCATGTAGTGGTGAATTAACGTTTTCGTGTTTTACTCTAAAATGTCGATTAGAAAGATACGATTTTAATAGTTGACTATACGTTGATGGTAGTATTTGGTTTAGTTTGTAATTTAAACCATCTAACCAGACTTTGTTGAAAGCTCCAAAAATGCGGCGGAGCAGATTTTATTTTCTTCCATTGATATTTCGATAGTATTTGTTATTCTCTGCACTTGGTCTATTGTTGCATGTTTATTCCGAAACCCAAATTGATGCGTTGGTATTAGGGCTTTTTCTTCTATGACAGGTTTTAGTCTTTTTAATAGTAATTTTTCAAGCAGTTTTGATAGTAAGGGTAATAATGAGATTGGCCTATATGATGTAATATCTGTGGAGGGTTTACCAGGTTTTGGTATCATTATTATTTCAGCAACTTTCCATATGCTTGGGAAGTATTTCTGTTTAAAAGCAGCATTAATTAGGTATTTCATAATACAGTTCTTTCATTCTTACACATGGCATATTACTCTGCTGATCACTTTGAATTACGCTAGGGACACTATTTAGCATAGTTGTTGGACTGTCTGATGTAAAAGTTTCTTTCAGATGTTCAGCAAACAAATTAACTTTTTCTTGATTGTTCTTAGCCCAATTTCCATATTATTTCGAATTGGAGGTGTATGTATTTTTGGAACTTTAACCTTTCTTGTTGCCTTCCACAGAGAATAATCAGTACTGGCATCGTCAGGAAGGTCTTTTAAGTAATTTTGAATATTATTCTGTTAATGCTCTTAATTCGGCTGTTATTTTATTTAATTTAGTTTTATCACTAGGAATTCTATTGGTTTGCCATTTCTTCCTTGCTTTCCGTTTTTCTGCAATTTTGTCTCTAATGAATTTAGGATAAATATTAGATTTAGGTTTTGATGTTAAAATTGGCGTTGAAGCCCAGGCTGCGTTTTGTATGTCTTTTAAGAACTTTTCTACTTCATTGTCAATGTCTTCTATTTTAAATGTATTTAATTCAGTAGCTAAAAGTAATTTATTAATTGAAATCTTAATGAGGTGGTCATTTGGGCTCGTTTAGCGATCAATAAGGCACGATTCCGAGAACCTCGCAGCGTATTTTCGGTATCGCATTACATAAAATTCGGTAAATCGGGTCGTCCATCGAAGAGTCGCTTTCTCGACCAAGAGACCGTAGTGGAACCCTTATCGCAACCCATACTGTTCGTGAAGAGGCCAATTAATAAAAGGCCGGCGCCAGGAAAAGCGCCTGGAAATCGCGCGAGCAATGATAAAGTGAGAGCTCGACCAACGGGACGTTGTAGGTGTTAATGGCCGAGCATTTTTCAACTGTAATTATCGCGTACCGCCCCCCGCAGCCTTCACCATCTTCGAGGGGACTCTCGCTCGTATGCTAAACAAGTGTTATGTATGCCGGAGTAGCGAAGGTGGCCAGATAAAAGCGATGGAAACGATCTGGTATACACGAGCCTGCTCAAAGCCGGTAAATCTGCTTTTTCGGTACACGATTACGGCATAAAAAAGTTGCGAAAGTTCGTATAATTGACAGGAAAAAGGTGATCGGAATTTTATTTTATACACACCGGTTTTAACTACTCCTACAACTTTCAAATGATCTCATTTTCACCTTAAATAAAAAAAAAATAAAAGAATCTCCTTTCAAAACGAAGTTTACAAACTCATTACAAATTCCCTCGCTCGTAACTTTTACAAGCTTTTCCGCCCAACTTGTCACGAGTCGGCTTATAAGCTCCTCCCTTTAAAGTTCAAAGCGCGCCCTCGATTCGCGAGCGAAACCAATTTACGTCAAATTTGTTTTGAAATACGATTGTCGTCGTGGAAAATTCAACGGAAAATCTCTTTCTCTAGGAAATTCGGACCAGGCGATCATAAACCCCGAGAGCTTTTTAGGGAGCTTACCCGAGCTTTGGGGCTTCGCACGGAGTTTCCGGTGTCTCCCGGAATTCCGCCGAAGCTCCCCGTGCCGCCAATGCGGATCAGGAAAGCATAAAACGTTGAATGTTATTCGTGGAAAATCCGGAAAAGCTACAAAAACGATTTATGAGTCGGAAAGCGTCTACTTCCGGGATTTGTATTAGGAGGGTAGAAGTTAAGGGAGATTTATAAGCTTATATAAAAGAAAATTAAGGAAGAAAAATTTATTAATCTTTTTTTTAAATCATCCTCTTTTATCACATACCTAAATATTTTTAATATATTTAAAGATTATTAGATATTAAAATATAATAAAATTCATCTAATCGATAATGACACATTTCAATGCGCAAGCGCTTTATGAAACATTATTCTTTCCCTGAATACCTAAGTATTCTAGTTGATGGTTAACGTGTAAATAGGCGAAGTTTTGTGTTTGTAATGTAAATCCACAGTAAAAAAAATGAAGATGCGGTGTGTGTGTAAGAGAGAAGAGATAAGGGAACGTTGGGTACGTGTGGCTACCTGAAGAATGCTCTCTGGCGCGGTGAGAAAGAGGCGAGCACAAACATATCGACGTGTTGTATCGTCAACCGTCGCGACGTACACGCCGATTCCCACATTCTTTAAAGGTCCACTTGATTGGAGCACATACTCGAAAGCTAACAAGCAAGTGTATGTAAATAAGGGGACGCGCTGTTGTTTCCGAGACATCCACGGTAAATCCGAATATCGTTTGCCAGTGTTTCCTATCAGCACGTATTCGAAATTTTCATTTTTATTTCTATTCTATTTCTATTTGACGAGTATTTGCAGCTTTTTTTTCCGTTTTCAACTAGTCCTTTTCTCATCATCTCCACATTTGGGATACATTTTTTCACCATGTGAATTCCATCCATAAAAAAAACTTTTTTGTTTATGTATCGATTTTAATGATTAATAGCTCATTAGGAAGATCTCGTAGAGTAGAGCCTTACATAGTTTTGGCGGCGCAGATTTTGGACGGGAACACCTTAATTCCCCGAAAAACAGTAGAATATGTAAAAAAATTGTTTAACTTAGAGTCCCAAAAACTCTAAAGTCAGAGTTCTCAAAACTAGGGTAGTACCAGGTAAAACTAGGAAAAACTAGGGGTCTTACTCAGTAGAAATTCCTTGGATTGTACTAATAAAAATGAACACCAACAGTAAACATGCATAATCTCGCACTTTGCTCTGCTTTCACACTTAGCACTCAAACAACTAACTCAAAAGGTTTCGTTTTCTTGAGTCTTCTCGTCTGGTTTGTGTTGTTGAGGAGCTGGATGGCCTCAATATTCATGTGGTCTAAGAGCCGCTGTTCATGGCTCTTACCAAATTTGTTGATCGTCTGGCTGACAGTGTCTATCTCCAGGTCCCGGTGGATGTCACTACTTCGAAAGTACCAGGGCGCATCAACGATGTTCCTTAACACTTTATTCTGGGCTTTCTGGATGATTTGAATGTTGCTTTCGCTGACACATACCCATAGTTGAATCAAATATGTCCATATCAGTTACAGTATCTGTTTATATATAAGTAATTTATTATATGTTAATATGTAACCAATGCATTTTCTTATATCTGATTCCGAGCTCTTCCTGTTTGTTTTTGATATGAGATATTTCCCCAGATATTTTGTTGTGTTCGCATGTGGTATCTGTTTATCATCTACTCTGATCGGTGCATATTGCCCTCTTTTGTTTGTAAAATTAACATGTACCGATTTATTCTTATTTAAGGTAATTCTCCATTTTTTGGTCCAGTCATTAATTTTATTAATTGATGTCTGTAGTCTATTTGCTGTTTCTTCATGATTATTGCCTATGGCTAGGATGGCCGTGTCATCAACAAAAGTAGCCATAGTATCGTTTTCTAATTTAGGGATCACTAGTGTGCAAAAGATACAGGACTGGCCCAAGTACACCTCCTTATGACACGCCTGCATTAATTTCTTTTAAATCTGAATAAGCATCTTCTTGCTATATTCTACAGGCTCGTTCTGATATATACTAGTCTAGCAATTGTGCATACTGTTTGGGCGAGAGTTTTTGTTCAGTTTGTATTTCAGTCCCTCATGCCAAACTTTATTAAATGCCTGAGCTTAGTCCAAAAAGCCAGAAGAACAGACTTTCCTTCTCTCTATCAATTTTTTTATAACGTCAGTTATTATATTATATCTGGTCTATGGTGGAGTGTCCCTCTCTGAATCCAAACTGATGTGATGGTATCAAATTTCTTTCCTCGAGTATAGGATTTAGTCTTTTTAATAGTATCTTCTCAAATAATTTTGATATTACTGGTAATAGAGATATTGGTCTGTATGACGAAACTTCGTTTGGTGGTTTCCCCGATTTAGGATCATTATAACCAGGAGCTTCCTTCGGGTCGATATTTTCTTTGATTACAGTGGATATCTCCCTTGGAGTCGTATATTTCTATTCTATTCTATTTTATTTGGCCAGTATTTGCAGCTTTCTTATTGCCGCTTCTTGCTTCCCAACCGCCAGCGATCCTTATTATTCCAATCATCCTCACCCAGTCCTCTTCTCTTCATCTCGACATTGATATCCTGGATACATTTTTTTCTAGGCCAAATCTTAAGTGGGATTCTTTCTTTACTCATTCGGCGTAGATACGTCATTAATGGTTCTATAATGGCCTTACAAATTTTACTTTCTTTGTATCGTTTTTTCCTCTGCCAACATTCTTCATTACATCTCTATTGTCCTTTGCGTCTTCGTTTATAAAAATCCCAACGTATTCGTACTAGTCTACATGTTTTATTATGCCGGTCTCCAATTGTATGTTCTTTCCCGTTCTTTCAGTTACCATATATTGGGTCTTATCTTTGTTCATTTCCAAGCCCCATTTATCATATTCTTCTTCTAGTTTATTTGACATATTATATATCGTATTTTCTTTACCCTCCGCAGAAACTATTTGGTCTTCCGCGAACAGCATGGTGTATATGTGGTTGTCTCCTACCCATATTCCCATCGGGTTACATTTCCTTTTGCTATTTTTAGGGTTGGGTGAATATAGATCTTAAATATTGTGGGAGAGAGGCGGTAATCCTTGTTTGATACCTTTTGTAGGAGAGAAAGCATCAGTTGTGAGTTTTCCTACCTGAACCTCAGCCGCGTTATCCCTGTATAACGCTTTCACAGCATGGATGTAAGTTCCGTTGATGTCTGCATCTGTCACGGCAATCCATAATTTCTGAAACGGGACCATATCGAACGCTTTTCTTAGATCTATATATGCAATATACATTTCTCTTCCTTTTGACAGCTTCTTCTCAACTAAGTGTGTAAGCGTGAATGCACCTGAATGAACCACTTGTTCCTTTTCCTCCTTAATTTCCCTTTCTATCCTAGTTTTTAAGACTCTTCCATACAACCTCTCAAGTGATGACGTTATACTTAACTCTCTGTAATGCCCGCACTCCTTCCTATTTCCGTTCTTGTATATGAGGATTATTTGGGACTTGCTTCAATCTCTCATGTAACAATTGTAGCGCTGGCTTGACTTACTCCAGCGTTATATCCTCTATCTCGTTATGGTGCTCAAGGGGAGTTGGGTGGCATAGGACATGCTAAAAAAGTAGTAATGACGCTAATGAAAGGTTTTGAAAATAAAGGACATTCCTTGTATATGGACAATTTTTATAACAGCGTTTCTCTGTCTCATAAATTACTTGACAAGGGAACTTACGTGACTGGTTTCCTTCGAAAGGGGGAATCCGGAAGTAGTCGCCAGAGCTAAAATAAAGAAAGGAGAAGTAATTAAAAAATATGATGAGGGCATCGCAGTAAGCAAGTGAGGGATAAGAGAGAGATGCTGTTTTTGTCCACAGAATTCGAAGAAAACATGGGAAATGAAAAGAGGAGAGACTGTCAAAAAACCAAGAGCTATGGTATGTACAATGCAAATATGTCAGGTATCGATAGCCAAGACCAGATGTTTTCATATTATACTAGTGAGAGAAAAACTCTAAGATGCTATAAGAAGTTAGTCATAAATTTGCTATCAATGGTTCTACTCAAGAGTTACTTTCTTTTCAAAAAGGCTACGCAGCAAAAAATGAGCTTCTATGATTACCGATTAAAAGTTACTGAAGACAAATCGGAGACTGCCATACATTTTCTGAGTAAGCTTAGCAGAACGCAAAGGAAGAGATGTAGGGTATGCAGCAAAAAGCAGATTCGAAAGAGTTCCTGAAAGAGTTGTAAAATTAAATAAATCGTAATGAAATTCAACTTTTGGATAATTTCAGGTGTCGGCTTTTGAGGTAAGAGCAACAAATGGGCTGGTACTGTTAAAATATGGAAACAAAGAAAAATGTAAATAAATTTGAGAAGAAAAAAGAAGTGATGTAAATCTCTTTAACCAAACGTCTCTTGTATCTTACTTATAACGTAATTTTCATAAGCTACGAGGGTAGAACAAACGTATAGTCGTCCCTGTGTCGTAACTATACTTGCAAATCGCCGTAATACGGGCTCGATATCGTACGGGCCCCGTCCATTTAAATATTAATATCATTCGGTCTCGTATCAAGCCATGATTTACAGTGCATTATTTTGAATCGTACAAGCCGGTAATTACCGTCTCTTGGCGTTTGTTAACTATCTACGTACGCGACAGCGAGCTAATATACGACCAGACGCGTGGCAGCAAAGCGACACGAAAAAAAATTTGAATCTGATAATTTTAAATATTGTACCCACGCGAACGGCAACGCCCGAAATTATTTTCTATTAAGATAAAGAGAATGCGGAGTGTGTTTCGGAAGCGAATACAATAACAAATCTTGACAATAACAAAAAATGATAATAAGAAAACTGACAACGATGGAATTTAACAACGACGGCAAGGGTCTTTTGTTGAAGCCGATCGTTTGTTCTTCGCGGCTTTTAATTTACATAACAGAAGGACGACGATTAATTTCGAAGTTACGTCGTCGGCGGGTTCTGCCTCCTTCATCAATTAAACAATTAGACGTCCGACGCGGCTCGGCGCACGCGAGATCGTTATCTATCCAACTTGGAACGCGGTTAAAACAAAATTATATGGTACTTAAACGTGTATTGAAGCGTCAAATCTTCACCGTGGTAACGATATTTGATCGAAGATGGGAATATTTAAACGTTTTACAAACCCACAATGGAATATCTTCGTGTAGGCGCTATTCGTTTAGTCAGAAAATGTTTTTTTTTTGAATTAGAAAAACAACAAGAAAGAGTTCAATCAATTCTTTTGGAACAGGATAGAGTATGCAATCAGCTTCCATAATTATAAACCACAATTTTCGCAGTGAACAACAGTTACAGTAAATAGCAGGAGAACAAATAAGTAGTTTCAACAAGTAACATTCTTTTACTTTCATCTTTACTTTGTTCTTCTTTATTGTCTTCCCCAATTCTTGTTTGTATTGAGCGGAAGCATAGATAGCAGTTTTTCCTGTTTTATTAATTATGAAGACTGTTTTGGTTGTGTATTCAATGAATAAGATGTGCGTTTCTTAGTTTGGCAAAAAAAATTCCAATGTAGCAGCTGTAATATTTGTACATAATGAAGTGTACAAATAACAATAACTCTATTGGCTCAAGTGTGTGGCATAACTCTGAAATCGTCGGTGGTGTTCTAAAATTGGTTAGAAGATATTAGAGATTGTTTCAGAAATATTTGCTCTAAATTGTCTTCCTGGTTTTGCTTCAAAGTAAGTTTCACATTCATTGAAAACGTTTCCAATTCTGCCATGATCTTCTGTACATCATTTGTAGTTGTTATAGAGTCATTTGGCAAAAGTCACGACTCAATTCTAGACCACCTCGTTAGTGTTGTAGAGTTGATGGTTACTACAAGATTGACATCAGCAATATTTGAGTAAGAGTGTACGATCTTCTATATGTTTCTTAATTCTACCTAAAAAAACCTTTCGGGAAGAGTTATATTTGTATATGCTGAAATGTTATTTTGCACAAGTCTATAGCACAATTCTAGAATCATCGCTGTAGGTATGGAACTTTGAAAACATTGTTGAAGCATTTGCTAATTCTTTATAAGGAGCAGAGAAGTAGGTGGTCTGCTATATATTTCTTTGTTACGCCTAAAAAAATATGGCGTGTAATAACAGTCGTATTGGTATATGCTGCAATTTCATTAGATACTACAATCTGTCGCACAACTCTGGAATCGTCTGATCTTGTAGAACTTGTATTTGCTAATACATTGAACCCAGAAACATTTAAGTGATTAAAGTGAAACAAAAAAACTTTTGAGTGTAGCGACAGTTACATTTACACTTCCTGAGGTGTATTTGAGCAGAAATTCAAGACTAACTCTGAATTCGTTGCTGACATTGTAGAATTGTTAGGTTGGGTTCTGATTGTTGTTTGAAGTTAGACGATTGGCTTCGGAAATATATGCTCTAAATTGCCTGCTTGGTTTTGCTTCAGTAGAAATTGCACATTATTTGAAAACGTTACTGATGCGTTATCCAATCCTTAGTAAGATGTTGGTACATTTTTTGTACATTACTTAGTTCGCCCAAAAGCAATCTTTCGAGTACAGCTATAGTCATATTTGTACCTGTAATAGTGTTATTTGACACAACTCTATGACTAAATTCTGGAGTTCTGACTAGTGTTGTACAGCTGATGGTTACTACAAGATTGGTATCGACATTATTTGAATAGAACACTATGATCTTCTATATGTTTCTTAATTCGACCTAAAAACCGTTCGGATAGAGTCATATTTGTATATGCTGAAGTGTTATTTTTGCACAAGTCTATGGCACAATTATCAAATCATCGCTGGTGTTACGGAACATTGCCAATGTTTGCCAATTATCTACAAGGAACAGAAAATTATCTATATGCTATATATAATATATATAGTATATGCAGATACTGCAGTCTATGGCATAAGTTTGAAATTGTCTGATGTTGTAGAATTTGTGCTTGCTAGAAGATTGAATCCAGAAATATTTAAGTGATCGAAGGGAAAAAACAAACCTTTTGAGTGCAGCAACAGTTACATTTATACTTCCTGTAGTGTTTTTGGGCAGAAATTCAAGACTAACTCCAAATTCGTTGCTGATATTGTAGAACTGTTGGGTTGGGTTCGAATAGTTGTTTGATGCCGGACAGTTGGCTTCAAAAATATTTGCTCTAAATTGACTTCTTGGTACTTTCATCAAAAAAATTACTAATATTTTAATAATTTGAGCAATATGGTGACATTCAGAGCATAACGTTTGGATCGTATGGTCAGGTATCAAATTTCTGCACCTACTGACTGCTGTTAACCTTAAAGATGCCTGTAAGAAAGCTTTACCAATTACTGCGAAACAATGCTGTGATCGTCATAATGTATGCACAGACGGTAAACATAACCCAAAAAACTTAATAAAATAATTCGTTTGTCGTGATGTTAGCCTGAATTCCATGAACTTGTTAAACCATTCTAGAAACAACTCAACTGATTCATTCTTACAAATAGCATCACTTTTTCGAAAAAATTTAAAAAATATCATCTAAATAAAAAGATAGACGCACAAATCAAAAAAAAATTGGATTTTGTATTATTTAATGTTAATTAAAGTCTGTTGCATAAATATGAGATGTGGATGGTTGTTAAGAACTTAAAATTGATAATGATTACAATGTGAGAAAAACATTAAATGGGCTTAATAAGTATTAATTGTTAGTTATTAGAGAAAATGGTGTAAACTTAATACAAATACTTACTTAGTCAGTGTATTCTTATTAATATTTAATTCAAGGTAATGTAAGAGATTAAAAAAAATGGTTCCACCTAACGTGTTTTCTATAATTAACTGATGCCGAGGCAGAAAAACGCTCAATATTTATAATCCAGCCGTCGAGTATTAATCAGCCCTATTACACATATGATTAGGTCCTTTATTTCCTTTCCCCGCGCATCTCGCGACCGCCCATTCCGCTTAATTGGATTAAATTATAATGAACCGATATCTGCATGTAATTTAAATTTATTACGAAATTAATGCGTCCGCATTTATCAGGTGCCCCTTTTTAATAACCCCTCGGGAGAGTGCTGGACGTTCAAGTAATTAATTCAATTATTATTTAAATAGGCCCGGTACGTCGCGGAGGACGCTCCTCGACTACGACTGGCGCCTCTTTTGATGGCGAGCTGCGACGCAAATTAAATTTATTCATCTTCGAAGTTAGATTCGTGGAAATGGGGGACGAGCTGTCTTGAACGACGTCGTTGGTCGCCGGGTTGTTTTCGTAGAAATTCCGCGTGTTTAACGAGCGGATTAGATCGTAAAACGGACGCTTTATGTGATAAATCAATTAGGAAGTTGAACTGGCGTCTTAATTGGACGTGAAATATTTAAGAAATGGTTCTTTTACAGTTTGAGAACAAGATTCGCAGGACGATAATCGCTCGTAAAAACGCAACGATATCACCCCATAAATCCACTCGCAAAAATTCTCTCGGGGCACGCCCACGACGTTCGCAATTTTCGAATTTCGTCCACGGAACGGCAATTAAACGCGCCGAGTCTCAATACACGTCCTTACAATCTGAATTATGACGACGCCCGAGGCTTCTTACTAACACACATATCAACACCCCCCTTTAACATTTTTTTTTATTCTCAACGACGACGACGACCAACTTGGCCCCCCTCTGATACAACCGTTAATGCGCGCGTGCACAAAGAGCTCGCGATAATTACCCAGATAGCGCGGTCTCGAAATTAAAGAAAGGGCTAACGGCGAGATCGGCGTCTCCGTCAGATGTGGTATCTTAATTATAGCCGCCAAATTCGCTCGACGGGGGCCTCGCGGGTCCACCAGGAATGAGCCGTGAACGCGGTAATCGGCCCCGAAGAAGTGTCCGGATCGATCTCAACCGATAACGGCGAAATGCACGCGCAAAATCGAAGAATATTAATTCTTTAAAACGATAACATCAACTCGCGAAATTTTTTCACTACTACGTTGGTACTAAATTTATCGTATACCTTTATATTAAGATATCTTCGAAATATCTTTTAAAATTAAACTGGTATTTTACTTAATTTTAGGCACTTCATTTTATTCTCCATAAAGTTATTTCTTTTATTATTAACCCCGTTAAGTTAACCAAGAGATATAATAATAAAAAATTGGTCAATACATTGTAGCGCTTCGGTCAGAAATGACCTCGGCACAAATAAACAAATTATATCGACACAAAACAAAAGTTTAGGATAAAAAATCTAACGATTTTAGTTGAATAAGCCGAGGTCGCTTGCGGCTGAGGCATTGGATTTAATATCATCAACACAAAATTAATTAATACATTTTAGCGTTTCGGTTATAAGCGACCTTCACTTACCTTAAAACAAAAAAAATTTTGCAAAGATTAAAAATAGGTAGTAAAAATTGATTAATCGGAAAATTGTGTTATTTTGCGCAAGTTTATGGTACAATTCTAGAATCATGTCTGGTGTTACAGAACTTTGAAAACCTTCTACAAGGAGCAGAAAATTATCTTTAGTGGATGATCTGCTGATCTGTATGCACTGAAGAAGTCTACCTCTATATTTCTTAACTAGACCTAAAAAAAATATGGAGTACAGTATTAGTCATGTTAGTATATGCTGTAATGTTGTTAGATACTGCTGTCTATGGCACAACTATGCAATCGTCTGATGTTGTAGAACTTGTGCTTGCTAGAACATTGAATCGAGAAATGTTTAAATGATCGTAGAGAAAAAGTTAAAACTTTTAAGTGTAGCAACAGTTACATTTATCCTTCCTGTAGTGTTTTTAAGCAGAAATTCAAGACTAACTTCGAATTCGTTGCTGATATTGTAGAACTGTTGGGTTGGGTTCTGATAGTTGTTTGAAGGCTTCAAAAATATTTGATCTAAATTGACTTCTTAGTTCTGTTTCAGTTTAAGCGGCACTTTCATTGAAAACATTATAAAAATTTTGCAAAGATTAAAAATAGGTAGTAAAAATTGATTAATCGGAAAATTGTGTTATTTTGCGCAAGTTTATGGTACAATTCTAGAATCATGTCTGGTGTTACAGAACTTTGAAAACCTTCTACAAGGAGCAGAAAATTATCTTTAGTGGATGATCTGCTGATCTGTATGCACTGAAGAAGTCTACCTCTATATTTCTTAACTAGACCTAAAAAAAATATGGAGTACAGTATTAGTCATGTTAGTATATGCTGTAATGTTGTTAGATACTGCTGTCTATGGCACAACTATGCAATCGTCTGATGTTGTAGAACTTGTGCTTGCTAGAACATTGAATCGAGAAATGTTTAAATGATCGTAGAGAAAAAGTTAAAACTTTTAAGTGTAGCAACAGTTACATTTATACTTCCTGTAGTGTTTTTAAGCAGAAATTCAAGACTAACTTCGAATTCGTTGCTGATATTGTAGAACTGTTGGGTTGGGTTCTGATAGTTGTTTGAAGGCTTCAAAAATATTTGATCTAAATTGACTTCTTGGTTCTGTTTCAGTTTAAGCGGCACTTTCATTGAAAACATTATTAATATTACTAATATTTTAATAATTTGAACAATATGATGACATTCAGAACATAATGTTTGGATCGTATGGTCATGTTCAAAATTTCTGCAACTACGAACTGCTGTTAACCTTAAAGATGCCTGTAAGAAAGGTTTACCAATTACTACGAAACCTAGACTGTGATCGTCATAAAGTATACACAGGCGGTGAACTTAACCCAAAAAATTTAACAAAATAATTCGTTTGTCGTGATGTTACGCTGAATTCCCTGAACTTGTTAAACCATTCTAGAAACAATCCAACTGATTCAACCTTACAAATAGCATCACGTTTTCCAAAAAATTTTAAAAATATCATCTAAACAAAAAGATAAATGCACATATCAGAAAAAATTGAATTTTTTGATGGTTGTTTTGTATTTTTTATATTTTTTACATTTTACATTGTAGCGTCTCGGTTATAAGCGACCTTCACTTATCTTAAAACAGAAAAAAAAATGCAAAGTTTAAAAATAGGTAGTAAGAATTGATTAATCGGAAAATAGGAATTAGTAAACCAGCTAAATGTAGAATAAGTAGAAAAAGTGATGGGTTCAACACAAAATCTTCTGCCATCTCGAAAGGCAGCAGAGAAGGAGCGACAACCACAACAGATTCAACCAAAAAATATGAATTACATGATATTGTGAGTGTTGTATAGTGAGGGTTATATGGGTTTGTTATGGTGCATGTGTATTCGTGAAAAACGGTCCTTAGAAGCCAAAATCAGAAGCCTTGTGAATCTGGAACCCGAGTTTACGATATTTTTGTTTTATTAGGACCATTTGTACTACTTTCGATTTCGTTTGTACCTCAAGCGGTTTCAAAAGACAGCGATTTTTTGATTTTTGAGAATACCGCTCAAAGTATATACCTCCGCAGAATTCTAGCCTCATTCGATATAGTTAACTATACTCCAATGTTCCCTTAAAACCCACAATTGACATTGTAATGAAACTCTTTAAAGAGTAATTTGTGGATCCCTCAATGGTTGAACATCTCAATGCCATACTTGAACATATCGTCACTCAGAATTATTGCTCCTTTAATAATGAAATATACAGTTTAACTGATGGCCAACCTATGGGAATGCCACTGTCAGGTATTCTCTCAGATATTTTCCTGGACCACTTAGAAGATAAATATATTGTCAACACTAATAATCCTTTTAATGGATCTATAATAAAATGGTTACGATATGTTGACGATGTTTTCATAATTTGTCCATTAATCCATCTATCTATGGCTCTACAGCCCGTATCGAGCCTTGGCCTTCCTCATCCTCTGCCTCCATTCATCCCTGTCCCTGGGCTCTCTCCTCCAACTCCTACTCCAGCATCTCGGTCCACTTCTTCCTCTCTCTTACCGACTCTTGCTGACTGCACTCTCTCTTCTTCCATGCTGATCACGTGGCCAGTCAATCGTAGGAGTCGTTGGAGTCTGATGAACTGTGCCAGTGGCGGGTCTTGATAAATCTCATACAACTCGCGTTATATCTTGATCTCCATCCATCCTCCTCCTGAACTAGCCCAAATGTTCTCTTCAAGATCCTTCAAGACATTCGCGCATTCCGCCGACTTTTCCATCAGCGTCCATGCCTCATTCTCATAGCTTACAATCGGTCTATTGTTTGTTTTGTAAATACACAGTTTGCTTTCTCGGTGTATATCCCTAGATCTGAATATGGGGGTCAATGCAAAATACGTTCTATTGGCCAGGACTGATCTCCTTCTGACTTTTCCTGACTCTGTACCAAGCCCAGAGAATTCTACACCAAGGTATATAAGGTGAGATATATAATACGAGTCATGAAAGTAACTTAACAACCCAAGAACAAAAATCATATTATACATCATAATTACTTAAAAATCAAGATAAAGTGGGAGAGTAAATACATATTATGTGATTAAAATCGATAGTAAATTAATGTATATAGATATAATATATAATAGGGGAAAGGTAGAAAGACGATACGCGATGGTTATTATAAATTATATCGGGTACTGTTAGCGGATGCGCCGTCGACCGTGCAGAATCCATAGGCGAGGGCCGAGTGCGACCTTTACGCACGACTACGCGGTCTTCTTAATTAACAGTAGTAAATAAGGGGCCCCGTGCGATGTCCCCGCCCCCTGCGCCATCCCCTTCGCCGGTAAATCAGCTTTCAATGTAAATAACGGCGCGGGCCGCGTCATGCGAGGGTCAAAGGCGGCTCGTTCAGGTCGCTTCCGGGCCGCATAAGACATCCAACCGGATCGTGGGTTAATTAGCAACACCTGCAATACTTAGATATTCTTCCCATAAAATTTAAATAAATAAATAAAAGTAATTTTTTTTAATTGTAGTAAACATTTTAATTTTTAATAGATATAGATAGTATTCCTGATTTTATCAATGAATTTTTAATCAATTATGAATAGCTAACACTGTGGGTTCAGAATTAGTTCTAAATGATGGGTCAAACAGTTTCAACATATAAATACTTGCAGTTAGTTGGTAATTTAATGGTGGTGTTCCCTGTATGGTCCCCAAATCAAGACATTTATTTACAAACGTCTTTATGGAACTGGTTTGATATTATCGTTATTGTTTTATCAGTTTTATACAACGATTTCGTTTCGATTTGTGTCAGGATTACACTCCGATGGTGAACATTATACCCAAGAAGAATTATCACACATACTTTTATTTTCCACTTATATGGTTCACATAATTTTTGGTGCATCCGTTTTATACATCATTAATTTTTACGTTCCATTCAAGCTATTGAATATAATTGAAATTTTAAAAGACGTAGAAGATAATTTGCCACAATCGAATTGGTCACTAAAAAAACACACCTTTTTATTCATATATCTTCCAATATTCGGCTATTGTATTTTGGAATTATACGGATTAAACAGCAAAGATGAATTTATCTCAATTCAAAACGTGACTATTTCTGTTATGATGGTGCATTTAAATAATATGATTAACTCAAAATATACTCAACTTATAGATATTCTAGAAGATAAAAGTTTTAACAGAAATGATTTATCAAAAATTTTAAGAATTTATCATAATCTTTGGTTTGTAATTCAAGAATATACCAGGTTATTTTCGTTACATCTCATTGGATTGTTTGCCACAACCTCTTTTTATTTATTAAAATTTACCGGGGATATTATTATGTTAGTTTTGAATAGAAAAGGATGGTACACAATATTGTCGGCGTTTCTATGCCATTTGGTAAGCTTTAATTATAAATAATCTTGATGATCTAGTTCTATATTCCATATTTCATAAACACCGTTAATATTTAATGCTTAAGCTTTGTTATTAAGGCTTATTGTTAATGTAAAAATGGGTCAAAGTGTATCAAGTTATAAATACGTCCAATTTTTTGGAAACTTAATGTTAGTTTTACCGATATGGCCACCAAGTTCTCATCAACACATTTATAATCAATTACAAGAAATTTTTGTGGGAGCAAGTATAATTTTTGGGATGTATCATGCTTATGATATAACTGCTTACAACCTATACAACTTATCAACAATAGAAGATATTAGAATGGAATACTATGACGCAGATATTATAGCAAACACTATTTTACATACGACTTATTTTTTCGATTTGATTTTGAATGCAATCGTTTTATATGGAATTAATTTTCAACAAAGATTAAAATTGTTTAGAATGATTGAAAATTTACAAAATATCGAAAGTTGTCTTCCCAATATTAATCAAAGTTGTCATAAAAATATTACTTGGATCTTTTTTTACTTTCCAGTTTATTATTATGTTTGCATAAAACTTTATAGCTCGGAAATAGATGAAATCGTGTTGGAAATGCAAGCTATTACAATATCATTGATGATGTTGCACTTCAACAACATGATTAACTTACAATACAAAGTTTTAGGAAAAATTGTAAATCAAGATAATAATTTGTCTCAAGATTACAAGAAATTATTTTTTATTCATACAAAATTACGAGTTGTTGTTGATGATTACATAAAGTTATTCGGTCTTCACATGTTAACAATTTTATTAACATGTGCTTTCTATTTAACAAAGTTTACAAAAGATTTTTTGAAAGTAATCGAAACGAATCAAGGTTTTTTAACGTTATTGTACATTTTCTTATGCCACTTGGTAAAAATTAAATCATTTAATTATTTACTAATAATAAATTATTAATTTTAGGTTATTCCCTGTGTGACAGTCAAAGCTGGCGCAGCAACAGTAAGAGAAAGTAGAAGAGTCTTAATTTCATTCTTTAAAAAAGGAGACGGACGGAAAATGCGGTTTATAATGCGAAATTCGAGACGATATCAACCTAAAATATCAGCAATGGGAGTTTGTAATATTTCTTATAGTACATTATTTGCGTACACAACATTTACGATGTATTTAATAATTGTTAGTGCTCAGTATATGTATCCATTAATTAATAACACTATAAAATAACACTAATAGAATACTTAAAAGTCTTTAATAATTTATAGAGTTAAATTTCAAAAATCGTAGCTTCATGATTTGTAGGAATAAATAAATTAAATTTGGTGGGTTGAATCGGGGTTAAATTTACTTTAAAATGTTTTTTATTTCATCTTGATATCTCAATTACTTTTTGAGATATGATTTTTTCAAATTTAGTCTTAAAATATTAAGTTGTCATAATTAAATATACAAAGATGTGTTCTAAAAATCGTAACTTCGAAATTTGATTGAATAATAAAATAATTTTAAGTACATTAAATACTCATCAAGTTTGCTTTAAAATGCTTTTTATTTCACGGAGATATCTCAATTAGTCCCAGAGTTATGGTTGTTTAAAGTTACAATTTGATTAAAAAACCACAATAACTACACAGAGTTGAATTTCAATAATCGTAGTTTCGAGATTTATAAGAATAAATGAATTAAATTTGGTGGGTTGAATCTGGGTTAAATTTACTTTAAAATGTTTTTTATTTCATCTTGATATCTCAAATACATTTTGAGATATGACTTTTTCAAATTTAATCTTAAAATATTAAGTTATTATAATTAAATATACAAAGATGTGTTCTAAAAATCGTATCTTCGAAATTTGTGGGAATAATAAAATAATTTTAGGTACATTAAATACTCATCAAATTTCCTTTAAAATGCTTTTTATTTCACGGAGATATCTCAATTTGTCCCAGAGTTATGATTATTTAAAGTTACCATTTGATCAAAAATCCTTAATAACTACACAGAATTGAATTTAAAAAATCATAGCTCCGGTATTTATAGCAATATATAAATTAAATTTGGTGGGTTGAATCTGGCTTAAATTTACTTTAAAATGTTTTCTATTTCATCTTGATATCTCAATTACTTTTTGAGATTAAATATATCTTTGGAAAGTTTGTAAACGAAATAAACATCATCAAATCATTATTCAATGTTTGTCTTAATTACTTAAGCATTTATAGGTATAAATAATGTTTGATAGATTAAATCTAACTTAAATTTAGTAGGATATATTTACTGAACATTAAATTTATATAACTTGTAGAAATAGTATCATACATTATCACATATTAGATGTCATGTGGTAAACCTTAATTCCAAATAATCTTGTTGATCTATATTTCATTTTCCACATTTAATGAGCAACATTAATATTTAACAAACATTAATATCTAATGTTTATGCCTCAATCTTATCACTACATACAAACATTTAGTGTTACTATAAAAATGGGTCAAACCGTATCATCTTATAAATACCTCCAACTATTTGGAAATTTAATGTTAGTTTTACCTATATGGTCGCCGAATTCTCCTAAATTAATTTATAATCAATTACACGACGTCATTATTAGAATAGGAATAATTATCGGGATTTATCACACTTATACTGAAACCAAACATAACCTATTCAACGTATCAAACATACAAGATGATATGGGAAAATATGATGCAGATTTTATATCAACTACTATCCTAAATACAACTTATTTTTTCGACTTGGTTTTTAATACATTCGTTTTATGTGGAATCAACATGCAACAACGATTGAAATTGTTTAAAATGATCGAAAATTTGCAAAATATTGAAAATTGTCTTAATCATCCGAATATTAATCAAACTTTGTACAAAAACATATCTTGGATCTTCATTTTCTTTCCGGTTAATTATTACGTTTGTGCGAAACTTTATCAATCTGGAACTGAAGAAATGCTGTTAGAAATGCAAGCGATTACAATATCGTTGGTGATGATACACTTCAACAACATGATTAACTTAAAATATAAAATTTTGAGACAAGTTTTGAAGCAAACAAATTATTTATCTAAAGATTGTAACAAAATATTTTTTATTTATTCCAAGTTACGAATTGTTGTTGACGACTTCACAAAGTTATTCTCTCTTCATATGTTAGCAATTTTATCAACGAGTGCTTTCTACATATCAATAGATACAAAAGATATTTTAACATCAATCGAAAAACATAAATACTCAACAAAGTTATTACAGATTGCTTTATGTCATTTGGTATTAATTAAATTAATTAATTACGTGTGAATAACAAATTGTTAATTTTAGGTTATTCCATGTGTTACTGCTAAAACTGGCCAAGCAACAGTAAAAGAAGGTAGAAAAATTTTAATTTTATTGTTTAAAAAAGGAGAAGGAATAAAAATACGGACTATGATTCGAAATACAAGACGATATCAACCTAAAATAGCAGCTAAGGGAGTTTTGAATATTTCGTATAGTACATTGTTTACTTACACAACATTTACTATGTATTTAATAATTGCTTATGCTGAGTATATGTATCCATTACTTAATAATACCACAAAACAATAATAATTAAATATTTATGTTTTATTTCTTTGTCATCTGATAAATATTAATTATAAATAATCATCTTCGCATTTTTCATATTTCATCGACATTTATTATTTATATATCAATATTTAATGTTAATCCCTCAAACTTGTGCATGCATACAAACATTTAATGTCAATGTAAAAATGGGTCAAACCGTATCAAGTTATAAATACCTCCAATTACTTGGAAACTTAATGTTAGTTTTACCGATATGGTCAACGAATTCTCATAAACTAATTTATAATCAAATTCAAGACGTTTTTATTGGAATAGGTATAACTTTTAGAATTTATAGCAGTTATAATATCATCAAATCCCAGTTTGACGTGCAATCACAAATTGAAAATGAGGATAATGAAGAATCTGAAATAGATAGTGTATCAATTACTGTTTCAACAACATCGTATTTTTTCGAATTGATTTTTAATGCATTCGTATTATTTGGGCTAAATTTTTACCATCGATTGAAATTGTTTAAAATGATTGAAAATTTGCAGAATATCGAAAATTATCTTTCGAATATTAAACAAAGTTCTTGGAAAAATATTTCTTGGATCGGATTTTATTTTCCAATTTATTCCTGCACTTGTATAATGCTTTACGATTCCCCAATTGATGAAGTAATATTATCAACGCAAACAATTACCATATCATTGATGATGTTACACTTCAACAACATAATTAACTTAAAATATAAAGTCTTGGGACAAATCTTAAAACAAGAAAGTAATTTATTCAAAGATTGGAAGAAAATGTTTTACATTTACACAAAACTTCGATTTGTTGTTGATGATTTTTCAACGTTATTCGCCCTTAACATGTTAACAATCCTATCAACAAATGCTTTTTACTTAATACAATGCGCAAATTTGTTTCTTGAATATAATAAATACGCCGTGCCAGTAAACTTATTAATCGTTACTTTATGTCATTTGGTAATAATTAAATTGTTTAATTACTCATAATAAATTCAGTGATAAGTTGCAAATTTTAGGTAATTCCATGCGTAACAATTAAAACTGGTGCAGCAACATTAAGAGAAGGCAAAAAAGTTTTATTTTATTTCTTTACATATGGGGAAGGAAGAGAAATACGAAACGCAAAATTATATCAACCCAAAATATCAGCAATGGGAGTATTCAACATTTCTTATAACACATTATTTTTGTTTTTAACATTTACTATGTGTTTAATACTTGCTAATGCTCAGCATATATATCCTTTACTTTATAAGTCTAAAAATTAACATTTTTTGAACTTTAATCATTTTTAGATAAAATTATTTCAAGTCCTAAAAGAAAGTTTTTGGTATCTTTATTTATCTGGAAATATTGTATATTTAACATACAGATTATTATATATCATATTAAAATATACACTTTTAGCTTTCATTTGATATATAACTCATTACTTAATTCTCATAAATAAAGTCAGTGAGAGTATTTCAATTTTAATCAGTTTTGTATGAAACTATTTTAAATCCTCAAAGAGTGTTTTTGATATCTTTATTTATCTGGAAATATTATCTACTCAACATATAGATTATTATATATCATTTTAAAGTATACAGTTTTAGCTTTAATTTGATATATAAGTCATTACTTAATTCTCATAAATAAAGCGAGTGCGATTTTCTGAATTTTAATCAATTTTGGATGCAGTTATTTTAAGTCCTAAAAGAGAGTTTCCGATATCTTTATTTATCTGGAAATATTATATATTCAACATATAGATTATTATATATCATTTTAAAATATACACTTTTGGCTTTAATTTGATACATACATGATTACTCAATTCTCATAAATAAAGCCAGTGCGATTTTTTGAAATTTAGTCCATTTTATATGAAATTATTTCAAGTCCTAAAAGAGAGTTTTTGATATCTTTATTTATCTGGAAATATTATATATTCAACATACAAATTATTATATATCATATTAAAATATACATTTTTAGCTTTAATTTGATATATAAGTCATTACTTAATTCTCATTAATAAAGCGAGTACGATTTTTTGAATTTAATCAATTTTGGATGAAATTATTTTAAGTCCTAAAAGAAAGTTTTTGATATCTTTATTTATCTGTAAATATTATATATTTAACATACAGAGTATTATATATCATATTAAAATATACACTTTTAGCTTTAATTTGATATATAACATATTACTTAATTCATATAAATAAAGTCAGTGCGACTATTTGAATTTTAATCAGTTTTGTATGAAACTATTTTAAGTCATAAAAGAGAGTTTTTGATACCTTTATTTATCTGGAAATATTATATATTCAACATACAGATTATTATATATCATATTAAAATATGCACTTTTAGCTTTAATTTGATGTATAACTCATTACTTAATTCTCATAAATAAAGTCAGTGCGAGTATTTGAATTTTAATCAGTTTTGTATGAAACTATTTTATGTTCTAAAAGAGAGTTTTCGATATCTTTATTTATCTGGAAATATTGTATATTCAACATATAGTTTATTATATACCATTTTAAAATATACACTTTTAGCTTTAATTTGATATATTACACATTACTTAATTCACATAAATAAAGTAAGTGCAAGTATTTGAATTTAAATCAGTTTTGTATGAAACTATTTTAAATTCTAAAGGAGAATTTTTGATATCTTTATTTATCTGGAAATATTGTATATTCAACATTTAGTTTATTATATACCTTTTTAAAATATACACTTTTAGCTTTAATTTGATATATAAGTCATTACTTAAATCTCAAATAAAGCGAGTGCGATTTTTTGAATTTTAATCCATTTTGGATGAAATTATTGTAAGACCTAAAAGAGAGTTTTCGATGTCTTACTTAGGAAATATTATATAGTCAACATATATATTATTTTAAAATATACGCTTTTAGCTTTAATTTCATATATAAGTCATTCCTTAATTCTCATAAATAAAGCGAGTGCGATTTTTTAAATATTGGCCAGTTTTGCAATATTTAATATATCGCACTGGTTTTATTTATGAGAATTAAGTAATGACTCATATATCAAATTAATGCTGAAAATGTCTATTTTAAGATGATACGTAATAATCTATATGTTTGATGTATGATATTTTAAGATAAATTAAAATATGGAAAACTCTAAAATAAGGTTATAAGTTATTAACTAAAATTGATTGGCAAGCGTGAAAATTTATTCATAATATAAACTAAGGTATTACTAACGATAAAGATATACTAAATAATCAGATGAAAATAAATTAGATTTAACGTAAAGTAGATATTGAAAATAGTACATCTGTAGCGATCAATTCCCACTCATCAACCCACCTGAACAGATCATATCATGTTGTCACCACTGCCGATGATGACTTGTCGAGTTGTGAGGGAAAGTAGTCGCTTTAAATGTATTGGATTCAATGAATATCCTTAATGCTGTATTCCGTGATAAATTATGCATACGATCGTTAAATATTTAGGGTGCGTTGTTACATTTGATAGAAACGTAACATGCTTTTTGGAATAAATCTCACAGCGGGAAATCCAACTTATAAATTCAAAGAACTTAACTTGATAACTTAACTTATTCTTTTTAAATTTTTTGTATAAGAAAAATACATTTTACCCAAATGTGCTGGTTATAAATTTGTTGTTCGATTTACGAATGGATCTTAAATTGATATCGTTAAATGTTGCCATTTTGGTTCTTGAATTTATTTTTTGCGAATGCGGCCGGTTGAAGAAAAAAATTCTCACGCCACCGGTTACTTTACCAAAAAATATCCTCGGCTTATCGAAACTGCATTCGTCAATAATCGGTTGTGGTAATGACCACTTTTAAATGGCCATTTATGCCGAACGACGTCCCCGTAACTTAATATCGATTTTCTTTAATTACCCCTTGATCATTTCGTACGTTAACAAATAATATAAAAGAATGTTGTAGGAGTCAGCGAACCATTTAATTAAAACCCCGGCGAGGCACTCGCTCGAAACGAGTGGTTTTGAAATCACTAGGTAACCATAATCTTTCTTACTCCACGTTTGTTAAAATCCCCTGCGGAGACCGCGTATATACAACGCTAAGGATAAATGTAATTTTAATATTCATATATTCTACTATTCTGACCAGATAGAAATCAATGTCTGGATACATTGTCGACCCCAAGTGTAATGGCGTTAACACGTGACCAATATCGATTGGTACAACTGTTATAAGCTTTCACTAAGAAAAATTAATGTTCCATTATCAAGATTTTGAAATTGAAGAGATTTTTAGAATAAAATAATAAACTTAAGAAATTTCCTTTCCAAGAATTTGTTAAAATAAAAACAAAACAAGTTTATAAGAAGCCGAAACATACTTTTACATTGCTTTTTGTTGTCGCATCTAGATTAAAAGCAACCCGATTCTTCGTTAAAACTCGCCGAAATATCGCAACAGGTTGCGGACGTCTCACCGTTTGACTTTCGATCGAATAGATAAGAAAAAACGGTTCGAGTCACAAGAAACCCGCGCCGCTTTCTTTCAATAATTCATCCACCCGAATGCTCAGGAGTTTGTGAATTTTCGCCCCAATTCCGTAATTCTGCACACTCCAAAAAGCAATTATTTCAGAAAAAAAACAGTCGATTGCACGCAGACATTTCCGATATAATAAATAACATCAAGTCTTTTGTGCGGCACCTTTCGTTGGCGAAATCCGTCGCGTCGTCGACTTAATAACTTCATTTTGCACGTGTATCCGGGGGCCTTGTTGGGCTCGGGCGTGATTTTCACTTTTAATTAGTCGAAGGGTCTCGGTGATTGCCTCCGAAATGATGATGCGGCAACGGCGACGGTGATGATCGTTCTGAAAACCACCTGCCTTTGCAATTTTTCTTTCGCCCTCCGGAAGCGAATAATAAGACCGTGATTTATTACCCTTGGGTGACAGGGCGGCACCCTTTTTTCTTTGTAAATCTTGCTAAATTTACTTACGGGAGAATGATGAACCGAATACCTTAACACTACAAGATGTCACATCAAGTTTACTCGGTCGTTATATGGAACAACGGTCGTTTCTCCGTAGACGCTTTGATATTTATACCCCGAGAATTGGAATGTAGATTGAGCGGCAGAACCGCTCTGTTCTCTCTCTGCTTAGAATTATCGCCCTATATATTTACATTAGCCACACACAATACGATCGTAAAGAGCGCTTGTCGCGACCTCGAAGGCGCTTCTCGGACCTTAATTGGCTCGCATAAATTCCCTCATTAACACCCCTGTTGAGATTCTAATGATAAATTGACGTATTCCTACATTCTTATCTTTAATTTTAATTTGAAACGAGTCATTTTATTTAAATCAACTTCGGTTAAACGTAAAATAGAGTAATACATAAAACTATTTCAAGTCCTAAAAGAGAGTTTTTGATATCTTTATTTATCTGGAAATATTATAGATTCAACACATAGATTACACTGCACAACAATATGGCAACTTTTGTCTGATGATTGACTTTTATCACGTGATGTTCACTATTTTGACGTCACTGATTTCAAATATACCCTCAGTTTTTTTGTAACAGCTCTTGTTTAATTTGCTTGTAATTAAGAAAATAGTAAGTTTTCTTAATATAATTTGATATGACATCGTCAAGAAGAGTTTGTGTCAATGATCCAAATCATTTTTGTTTTATTTGCGGAGAGTATATATTTAAAGAATACCTTTGAATGTGACAGCGTTCGTGATTGAGGCTTACAAGAACTACTTTGGTCACACACTGGAAATGAAAGACAAGCCTTGGATCCCGCAAAAGGTATGCAAAACGTGCGTTGAGTTTCTACGTTTGTGGACAAATAAGAAAAGGAATAGCTTTAGATACGAAACCGCTATGATTTGGACTGAACCCTTGAACCACCACGACGACTGTTATTTTTATTTGGTGAACATAACTGGCATTAACCGAAAAAATCGAGCCAAATAGGAATATCCTTCCATATGGTCGGCACGTAGACGTGTTTTGAGTCCTAAAATATCACTTGAACCTCAAGCTGATGCTTCACAAGAACAGCCTATGCACTTTAACCAAGATGATTTAAACGACCTTGTCAGAGATCTGGGACTGCCAAAGGCTGCTTCAGAAATTTTGGCTTCTAGGCTAAAACAAAGAAACTTAGTAACAAAAGAAACGAAAATTTTTTATTACCGCACAAGAGAACAAAATCTCCTCAAATATTTTGCTGAACAAAATGATTTCGTATTTTGTAAAGATGTACCTGGTTTAATGACTGCAATGCGACTTCAAAATTACGTTTCTAGTGAGTGGCGTCTATTCATAGACTCATCAAAACGTAATCTAAAATGTGTTCTCTTACACAATGGGAATAAATTAGGGTCGTTTTTGATATCTTCATTTATCTGGAAATATTATATACTCAACACATAGATTATTATATATCATTTTAAAATATACACTTTTAGCTTTAATTTGATACATAACTTATTACTTAATTCACATAAATAAAGTCAGTGCGAGTATTTGAATTTTAATCAGTTTTGTATGAAACTATTTTAAGTTCTAAAAGAGAGTTTTTATATCTTCATTTATCTGGAAATATTATAGATTCAACACATAGATTATTACATATCATTTTAAAATATACTCTTTTAACTTTAATTTGATACATAACTTATTACTTAATTCACATATATAAAGTCAGTGCGAGTATTTGAATTTTAATCAGTTTTGTATGAAACTATTCTAAGTCATAAAAGAGAGTTTTTGATATCGTCATTTATCTGGAAATATTATATACTCAACATATAGATTATTATATATCATTTTAAAATATACTCTTTTAGCTTTAATTTGATACATAACTTATTACTTAATTCACATAAATAAAGTTAGTGCAAGTATTTGAATTTTAATGTTTTGTATGAAACTATTCTAAGTCGTAAAAGAGAGTTTTTGATATCTTTATTTATCTGGAAATATTATATATTCAACATATAGATTATTATATATCATTTTAAAATATACACTTTTAGCTTTAATTCGATATACAACTCATTAGTTAACTCTCATAAATAAAGTCAGTGCGAGTATTTAAATTTTAATCAGTTTTGTATGAAACTATTGTAAGTTCTAAAAGAGAGTTTTTGATATCTTCATTTATCTGGAAATATTATGGATTTAACATATAGATTATCATATATCATTTTAAAATATACACTTTTAGCTTTAATTTGATATATAACTCATTACGCAATTCACATAAATAAAAACAGTGCGAGTATTTGAATTTTAATCAGTTTTGTATGAAACTATTTTAAGTCCTAAAAGAGAATTTTTGATATCTTCATTTATCTGTAAATATTATGGATTTAACATATAGATTATCATATATTACTTTAAAATATACACTTTTAGCTTTAATTTGATATATAACTCATTACTTAATTCTCATAAATAACGTCAGTGCGAGTATTTGAATTTTAATCAGCTTTGTATGAAACTGTTTTAAGTCATAAAAGAGAGTTTTTGATATCTTTATTTATCTGGATATATTATATATTCAACATATAGATTATTATATCTCATTTTAAAATATACATCTTTAGCTTTAATTTGATATATAGCTCATTATTTAATTCTCATAAATAAAGGCAGTGCAAGTATTTTAATTTTAATCAGTTTTGTGTGAAACTATTTTAAGTCGCAAAAGAGAGTTTTTGATATCTTCATTTATCTGGAAATATTATATATTCAACATATAGATTATTATATATCATTTTAAAATATACACTTTTAGCTTTAATTCGATATACAACTCATTAGTTAACTCTCATAAATAAAGTCAGTGCGAGTATTTAAATTTTAATCAGTTTTGTATGAAACTATTGTAAGTTCTAAAAGAGAGTTTTTGATATCTTCATTTATCTGGAAATATTATGGATTTAACATATAGATTATCATATATCATTTTAAAATATACACTTTTAGCTTTAATTTGATATATAACTCATTACGCAATTCTCATAAATAAAGTCAGTGCGAGTATTTGAATTTTAATCAGTTTTGTATGAAACTATTTTAAGTCATAAAAGAGAGTTTTTGATATCTTTATTTATCTGGAAATATTATATATTCAACATATAGATTATTATATATTATTTTAAAATATACACTTTTAGCCTTCATTTGATATATAACTCATTACTTAATTCCCATAAATAAAGTCAGTGCGAGTATTTGAATTTTAATCAGTTTTGTATGAAACTATTTTAAGTCATAAAAGAGAGTTTTTGATATCTTTATTTATCTGGAAATATTATAGAGTCAACACATAGACTATTATACATTATTTTAAAATATACACTTTTAGCTTTAATTTGATATATAACTCATTACTTAATTCACATAAATAAAGACAGTGCGAGTATTTGAATTTTAATCAGTTTTGTATGAAACTATTTTAAGTCCTAAAAGAGAATTTTTGATATCTTTATTTATCTGTAAATATTATGGATTTAACATATAGATTATCATATATCATTTTAAAATATACACTTTTAGCTTTAATTTGATATATAACTCATTACGCAATTCTCATAAATAAAGTCAGTGCGAGTATTTGAATTTTAATCAGCTTTGTATGAAACTGTTTTAAGTCATAAAAAAGAGTTTTTGATATCTTTATTTATCTGGATATATTATATATTCAACATATAGATTATTATATCTCATTTTAAAATATACATCTTTAGCTTTAATTTGATATATAGCTCATTATTTAATTCTCATAAATAAAGGCAGTGCAAGTATTTTAATTTTAATCAGTTTTGTGTGAAACTATTTTAAGTCGCAAA
Organism: Onthophagus taurus; assembly: GCF_036711975.1. Lineage (NCBI taxonomy): Eukaryota > Metazoa > Arthropoda > Insecta > Coleoptera > Scarabaeidae > Onthophagus > Onthophagus taurus. Next base: position 24,074,082 of record NC_091976.1, on the reverse strand, counting down.
AGAGAGTTTTTGATATCTTTATTTATCTGGAAATATTATAGATTCAGCATATAGATTAGCATACATCATTTTAAAATATACACTTTTAGCTTTAATTTGATATACAACTCATTACTGAATTCTCATAAATAAAGTCAGTGCGAGTATTTGATTTTAATCAGTTTTGTATGAAACTATTTTAAGTCCTAAAAGAGAGTTTTGGATATCTTTATTTATCTGGAAATATTATATATTCAACATATAGATTATTATATATCATTTTAAAACATACAATTTTAGCTTTAATTTGATACATAAGTCATTACTTAATTCTCATAAATAAAGGGAGTGTAATTTTTTAATTTTGACCAATTTTTTTATTTATCTTTATGTTTGTTGAAATCCACTAATTTTAAACTCCATAAACTTGAAATAACAATAAATTTAAATGAAATATGAGTAAAATTCTTAGCATAAATGAAAAAAAAAAACAAAAATTTAAGTATGGATAATTAATTTTTTTTTAATTTTAAAAGATAAGTGGATGTTTTCAAGATAAAACTGAAAAAATCTACACGGTTTTCAATTTAGCGTCAAAATTATCGAAAAATTATACTGATTTTGGCACCTGTCTTCTTCACCAGTTAAACGGTGGATAATCACCTGCGACGTCAACATTTTATTAACCCGCGCCTATTTGGTGGGCCCGCGTACTCAATTGATATTTGCTTAAAACCAGCCATTATGTCCGATCCTGGCAGCTCGGAATTATGTAGATCGCGCCTCTACCCGCTTATTACGATAGGGTGAACTGCGATCTCGTAAACCCCAAATTGACACCTTTCGATTTAATTGCGATCGTCGTTTCAGATCTTGCAACGCACGAATATATTACCGTAATATATACGGTATATTTAAGATGATTTTTAAGGGGTTAGTTTTATTTTGTTTTTTTGTCATTTTAAATCCCAATGCCAATGCAAGGTACTAACAAGAAAGACCAACATTTACATCTTTCATTTCCCATTGTTGATTCAAGGACAATACCCGATTTGTTAAACCATTTCACACCTGCAGAGCGATACTATTCTTGTTAATTGCTTCATTCGACAGAAGCTTTTAATTTCATTTTTTATATTCTAGAAGGAATTAAAATAGAATACAATTCCCCGGTCGCGAGATAATTATTATAAATGTCCGGCTTCATTAGCCGAGTGAAAATTGATAAATCTCAGTCGCGTAATTATTGTTATTACTCACAATCCGCTGTATTTATCGCGCCAATTTGTGTTCACGAAACGCGGTCGCGTTTATCTAATTATTTAGTCCAACTAATGACCGGCTCTCCGGTCGTTAGCTGTGCGATTCCTGTTGAGTTGTCCTTCGAGGGATCGCAACCGCCGCCGCCGCCGCCGTTCCTCTCTCGCATTATAAAAGCGAAATCGAACTAATTGGCATATGAAATTTATGTTGGGTCGTCGGACCGCGATCGCATTATCCACAGCCAGAGGGTCTGGACTGCGCGCGCGGAGAGTGGCGCCTAAATTTTTTGGCAACGATCGCATTGTGAATCTTTTTGCCGGACAGACAGACGAGACCGAAATCGATCTCAAAAACGATGTCACGTTTAAAAAGAAGTAACTAATTTACTCTGTTCTTAATTAGGTTTTACATCGTACCATCACTCGTTATGGATGAGAATCAACTGAACTGCATGCAAAAAATTCCTGCATTCTTTTTAGTATAAGCATTTCAAGAAATATGTAATGTAGTTGTTCCAGTGTTCTGATGATTTCTGTATCCAGCTATTTGGTACAATATCCTCATATTCATGAATTCACCACAATTGAGAGGACGGTTTCAGTGACTAATAGATAATTCTGGTACTTGATATTGATGGGTTCAGTATAATAGAGTTTGGTTCCATTATCCAGAAGTTAGATACAGCAAATATTGTACGTGGATCCAGCATCTAATGGTTGATTCCAATATCTAATTGCTATGTGTCAGAGAGGAAGAAGTCAAATAGAAATTATACTAGGTGGGGCTAAAGTAATATCATAATGTGAATTGACGCCTGCTTTACAGCATTTTGTATTGGTGCTCGCAAAATATCTGGCTCCAAATTGGCGATTTCTTTTTCAATACTGGATTTCAAGATTTGCAAGGTTTTTTGCGGCAAATAAACTCAGTGTTGCCGCACCGAAGAAAATAAATGTACCAAAATTCGTACTGAAAATGAGCTGAATTTTTTTTTTTTAAGTCATAAGTTAAATAAAACTTGTAAAATGTATTACTTTATCACTTTTGAACGGTATTTACTACATTCCCTAACAATGTACTGATTTCAGTACAATTGTACCGATTAAGAATTTTGTACTGAATTGCAGACCTGGAGATCTGACCGGTTAATTCAAATCGCCTAACCGGGAGATCACACAACCCAGAAAGTAATGTTTGAAAATTTTAAGTGTTGCTCAAGCTTTGTGATCGATTGCTCCGTCCTGTTGGAACAAACAATTTTTGAGACGCAATTCATCAATTTGCGGCAATAAATCCTGATTTAATATCTTTTTGTAGCTTAACTCCATATTAAGCAGAAGAGTTAGAAAGGAAAGTAGATTATTGGGACAAATATAGAGATTTGTGCAGGCGGTGTCTGCTAATATATGGAGCCGAAATATGGGGGTGGAAGGAATACAAGATGATCCATTAAAGATCCAGGAGAAATATTGCAAGTAGGTTCTGTGGTTGAGCAGGAAGACTCCGGGATTTATAGTGAGAGAAGAGTTGAAGCTGAAGAAGATGAGGGTGGAAGTAGGGAAAAGCGCGATAAAGTACGAGGATGGGCTGGAGCAGAAGACTTTAAGATTTTGGGAGAGTGTTGTAGGGAGATTAAGGCTGGAGTGGGGGAGTATGGATAACAAGAAAGAAGGGAATACCAGAGGAACTCACAGAGAAAGTACAAAGAAGGAGGAAGGAAGGGTCAATACAGTGGAAGGAGTTGGAAAATAGGAATAAAGATGTGGAAAAGCACAAACAGCGTGCTCAAGTGGAAAAAGGGAGATACAATAATAAGTATAAGGGTATAATAACGGAGGAAATTCCGTGGTATTTGAGGGAAGAGGGAAGGAAAAAAGTATGATTGTGCGATTTAGTTGCGGGAATAAAAAAAGAGCGAATAAATATTGGATGGGGGATGAGGAGAGAATGTGTAGTTTGGCTTTGGCCGGATATTAAAAACCTATTACCTAGTACTCCACCATTCACAGAAATTAGTATCTCTTTTAGGTGTTAGACACTGCAGATAATAATCAAGTTCAACCCCAATAGGATTTTTTTCATTGAATACAACTTTATTTATCATTAGCAACCTCATTGTAACAATCCCAATACGATATATAAAATCTCTTGTTGCAGTTTCGTCTAGTTTTTTTCTCTTCGCTTGTAATTCATCAGCACATTCATTACTAACAGAACTGTCGTTGTTATCACTTTCGACTATTAATTAAAGTATCCTCTTTTTAATGCAAAAAGCCATTTTGAAAAATCACTTTCAGTTCTTGAGAAATAAATTTTTGAAATGATCGACAATTTTTTAATTTTCGCCGATTAAGTTTTAAAAATTCGTATAAAATCCAGTTCTAGGAATAGGAGTATGAAAATTTGCCAAAGTGTTAATAAAAGTGTCATCTTTCCAATGAACCAACCCATTTTGAAAAATAACTTTTAGTTTTTGAAAAAACAATATTTGAAGTTTTGATAAAATTTTCGATGTTGCAATTTTCATCGATAACTTGCAAAATTCGCTATAAAATTAATTTCTTGAAGGATCCTTGTGGAGATATCACCAATTATTAATTAAAGTATCCTTTTTTTAATGCAACAAGCCGTTTTGAAAAATCACTTTCAGTCCTTGAGAAAAAATTTTTTGAAATGATCGACAATTTTCTCGGATTTTGCAATATTCGCCGATTAAGTTTTAAAAATTCGTATAAAATCCAGTTCTTGGAATATGAGTATGAAAATTTCCCAAAGTGTTAATAAAAGTGTCCTCTTTCCAATGAACCAACCCGTTTTGAAAAATAACTTTTAGTTTTTGAGAAAACAATATTTAAAGTTTTGATAAAGTTTGGATGTTGCAATTTTCATCGATAACTTGCAAAATTCGCTATAAAATTCAGTAATTAGCTATTGTATTCACCAGTTACAGTTAAAGAGGTGCCGAATGAGGTTCCTTGGTTCAAAGTCATGGTCTTCTTATAGCAGGTTCAACAGAAAATGGAAGTCAGGAACTTTGTGCGGATACGTCTCAAGGTTTTTCATCAAAAGTCGTCTTCTCACCACAATCCGGCATAACCACGTTTGTTAATGCCGAATTGTGTGCATTATTTCCTCTATGTTTAGGCACTCTCTCGAGCAATATCAACTACAGTACCAATATTCTCGGCTAAACGATCATATTTTCAGACATCTCTAGTAAACCCAGTTTGCACGAATACATATACTAGATATTATTAGTACCAAATCAAGTACCAAATCAAATATAGGTACCTCGTTGATTCTAATTAAGTAAATATTAATGAAATTATTTATTATATAATATTAATAAAAAGCAAATATAAAGATATTATTTTGACATGGTCGATAAATGTGTTAAATAGAAATGCCGATGAAACCAAGATACATTTCGTCACATAAGATGTTTTAATAGCGTCTTACACTTATATTATTCGAAAAACAAGCAATTCACACATCGCATTCAATTAGACCGTGGTGGGCATTGAGAGATCTTCTTGGTGTGTTGCTCTATTTCGACATGATCTATAGGGCCAGAAATGCGTCTGTCGGCGCCTTTTGATGTTTACATCGTGACACGTAGACCACCCATTCACGTAAAAAGCGGCGACGGGCAATATTTTTGTGGGAGCAGAACCAGCTCGCTACTGGATCCGCCGTTGATTAATTGAGCCACTTCGGGTTAGTAATTAATTGTAATTTTATTTGGATCGGTTTTCTCGGCACCCCTTTTTTAGGTTTTTAATCAAATCATTTTCAAACAAATCATTTTTGTAACTTTGTGTGGTGGATGTTGTAAATTTAGCTTAAGATTTTGACTAATTAAAGAAAACACGGTTCTCAGCTAATTGCTACTGCGATCGCATGGATTATTTAAATTATTCATAGGGGAAATTTGAATAATTCAGGTTGGATAGCGGACGTGGCTGGACCAGTCCATCAGCGTTGTCAACGCAAAATGCCGCGCCATTATATCGTGCGGTGATAAATTATTTCGAAACTAGTTTCCCTTTTGAATGACCTCGCTATATTTTAATACATATAACCATCGCCATCCGTTCTTAACTACTTAACTCGCCCTGGTCGTATCAATATCTACGATTGGACAGATGAAAGACCCCCATTGGCAAATTGGCACTTTTTTATTAAAACCTTATAATCCATTTTAATTCATTGATTAAAAAAAAATTAAAATGTATCTAAAATTTCACCTTCATTCTGATACCGTTTTATTCCAATTACTTTTTTCTGAAGGACAAGTCGCAGTTCGCGGCCGCCGGCAACAATTTTTGTTAGTTCTTTTACGGCAATTTGCACGTCAACGGATCGTTAATGTTTTATAGGGAGCGTCGCCCTCATCGACATCGATTGATTGGCAGAGCGGCGTAAATAGAGGCTTCTGAGGCTGTCGTTGAGAAGCTATTTTAATTTTCCGGGACGGCCAATAAATATCAACTTACAACGACAAATTTCCTTCAAAAATTTCAAAATAATCAAAATAATAACAAAAATTGAGACATCGTGGGAAGAACCAAAAAAAAACGTTCTAATGAACTAAGACGAGGTGTTAATTAAACGTTCAAATGTGTTATTTCAACAATAGGTAATGATGATGGGTTTCACACAGATTTTCTTCTTCGCCTATTTGAACTTGGTAAAAATCATAAAAATGAAATGGAAATTATTTTCGTTTTTGTAGGATATCTCACAAAAATTCTTGTGTAGTTACGAAAGTGTCAAGTTATTTTAAGTGGTGTTTGCACAACATTGTTTACAGCGAGTGCAGGTCGAATAATAAGTTTATCGGGTTTATGACGCAGTAAAGATTGGTCCGAGGTGAGAGTGTCTTCATTATTTGGCGGGTACAATCGGGGGAATTCGTGAATTTCCTTTGCAATAACTGTTCCGTGATGCCAAATACGGGCGTCCGGGCGCGACAATAACTACCAATAAACCCGTTCCGTTTCGGGCCGAAACCCGAGGCGTTCAAGTATTCTGTGTGGTCTCGCCTTTTATTCTATACCAAAAAATGCTATTAACGGGATGCGATGTGCCATTAATTACTTTCCCGACGAATCCATTTTAAAAGAAGAATAGAAACGTAGCGTACCAACTCCTTACGTGATGATTTATCGTTCGGTCGAGATAACAAAGCACTTTCAGGTAATTAGGTGCTAGACAAATGTGGATTTACGGACCGCTTAATAAGCTGCGCGGACGAAATCTCTTTAGTGAAAAAAATTTTTTTTTTCAAACTTGCGCGCGGTTTCAGTACTATAAATTACGTTGTTTAGAGCGGCCCCGGGCACAATAGACAGCCCATAAATAACGTTACGAAATAACAGTCGACATTCAATTGTATAACGCGACCGCGAGCGTATATGAAGCTTTTAAATATCGGTTTCATTCAGAATTGTATTTATTCATTATGGGGGTCGTGTGGGACAACAATGCCGTTGCCCAACACTCAATCTCTATTGATCGTAATGAGATCCCCGTGCATTATACCAACAAAAGAAACGATATTAACTAATCGGATGATTTATGTTGTCATCTCGACGAGATGACGACTTGAAAAGCAAGATCAGACGTGATTTAATTATGCAATAAACCTTTGTGTAGGAATCACAAAAAAATCCAATTATCCTTTATGCTAAAAATCTGAAACAATAGCTTCATCACAAATTGCTTCGTTCATTTTTCTTTTCTTTTCAACTTTGTAATTTGTTATTTTGAGATGCTCATTAAAATTGACTTGTATTCTTTATTATTTTCTAGCATATACGAAGGATAAAAAAAATAAATGATATTTTAATTCAAAGGTTGAATATTTGACTTTGGGGTTACGTTAAAAAGAATTGTAAAGGCATTTAATCGCATGAGTGAAGTGGCCAATGAAGCGAACCATTTCGCGAACTTACACGGTTACCGAACTTCCTCTTCAATAGATCAATTGCTTGACCAGGTGTGTGGCATGTGGCACCATCGTATTGAAACTACACATCATTAATGTCAAGTCTTGAATTTTGGCCAAAAATAATTTTGCATTATAGCACGATAATAAACATCACCATGTTGAGATCATATGATCTACTCACACTTCCTGCATGAAATCTACATGGTCAGTTTTTGTGGCTGCCCGATAACGCATATTTTGCTTATTGACGAAGAGAAAGAATTTTTTTCATAAAAATGCTTCTTTTCTTCCTTTTTGATTTACTCTCCCCGTCCGAAGATGGTTCAGATCTTGTATTAGATATTCTAAAGGTCACTGTTTAAACACATCTTCTTCCTCTTACTTTAAGATATCATTTTTTTAAATTATGCATACCCTTTGATAGGAAGTTACATCCTAGCTTCGTATAGAAAATCTTCCGAAGATTGTTTCTGTCTGCTTTTCCGGGCTAATCTAACAATCCTAGAATCATGTTATGGATATCGCATATCTTTGTAGAACTTCTTTTATAGCTCCACAGAGTGTATTCTGCATAATGCGCATATAGAACTAGTAGCATTATTTTGCGGAACTTTTGCTGAAAGAAGTAGAAGCTGTTCTTGTTCATTTATCTTCAAAAACATGTCGATTGTAAGCTTTACGAGGATGTGCAAATTTTTACCGTTTCATTTTCTATGCCGTATATTAATTAGGTGTTGCTATTTTTTGTGTTAATTTTGACGCAATACTTGTGGTAAAAAATCATTGGGAACTTGACATTTATTGACACGGAATGTTCCTGTAATGATACATTTTTGTTTGAAAAGCATTTTTGACCAAAGGAATAGATGTAAAAAATTATCTGTAGTCCCTTTTCGCCAAGAACCAAAATATTGTCTAACCACATGCAAAAGAACATTTTAGCCTTGATTTGTCTCTCTGCGCCCATTTAGCATTCCAGTATATACTTGGCTATTTAGTATACAGGTTGATTTATTAGCTGACCATCAAACTTTGACATATGATAGCTGACCAAGGCAATTTCAACAATTTTTTCAGATTTTTTTTGAACAATACACTTTTTGATTTACTTGAAGATGTACCTCTTAATGTAATTAGAAGACTAGTTATCGAGTGGTTAAACCAATATTTTCCAAACAAGTGGATTGGTAATAATGGTCCATATGCTTGGATTTCTACTTATGGGGTCATATGAAACACATTGTGTATCAAGTGGAAATTAACACACGAGAACAGTTATTAATCAGAATACAATTTGCTGCTACTGAAATAAGAAATCAATCAGACATTCTAATTCGGCCGAACACTTCTTTAATTCGTCGTTGTAAAGCATGTATTCTAGCAGAAGGAGGCTATTTTGAACAATATTAGTAATATTTATGTGTTTTAAAAAAAAATGTAGCAGTTAATTATGATATAAAAATTAAAACTTTAAACTGTTATAATTCCGTAAATAATTGAAATAGGACATATTTCATTAACATTTTTTTTTTTTGTAATTGGATTAGGTATCATATGTCAAGGTTTGATGGTGAGCTAATAAATCACCCTCTATAGGCGGTGTCAGAATCTTCACAAACCCAAATTTTATCGTCCCAGTTTGCTTATCATGTACATTTCATATAGGAATTTGCCACGAAATGTTGTCATCATCAAACCTTGTTATGTCTGTAAATGTCTTTGAACCTATTTTTCGATAAAACTGCAGTAAAATGCCTTTTCTTTCCTGCAGTAATTAGCACTCCCATAAAAGCTTGTAGTTTCTCTAAGGGGTCTTGTACGGGTTCACTGTGTAATTTAATTAAAATTAAAATAAATACATCATGATCGTGTTCACTAATGCTTATTTAAGGCATACATGAACAATCATTCTTGTAGATACGATAATTAAGAAAATATTAGCAAGCATTTAATCGTGGGGTAATTCAATTACCCCGCATGTTCACGCGAGGGTTAATGACCTCCTCATCGCCGGTTCTTAAGATTCTTTTTGTGGTATCATTTTTTCTTATCTATGCGAACCTTGCTTTCTAAGAATATACATTTGTTTTGCCATATTTTGTCCTTCAGGTATCCTGATATCAAAGCACCTTTCGTTATTTGAACTGTAACTCCTTCTTGAGGATTCTTGCTGCTGGTAATATTGTCGCCAAAATATTTAAAGCTCATCACATTTTTATAGGCTTATTGTATAATGCCAATTTGTTATCAATTTGCTATTATTTTTGACTCCTCGATGTTTATGTTGAATATTGTTGCTGTATTTTCGAGATACTACAGCTTACTCTGAGGTCACGTCAATAATTTATTTTGTCTGTGATCAAGTTGAAGAATGTGGAGTTTAGACTGCTTCCCTATCTTATGTTCTTATGTTTTTATCTTCTATTCTTACTGTTTGTTCAGTTATTGGTGTTCAGCTCCACGACAATATTCAGCCTTACTCGATCAAGAACAAATAAAATCGACAAAACTTCCTTCCTTCCTCAGCCTGTATTCATCCACTGCTATAAGCAGTGCTATTTCTGTCTTTTGTTGTTCTTATCCATTCTTTATCCACCACATCCTTCACATCATCGATCCACCTCTTTTACGGTCTTCCTGCACCTCTTCTAGTTTTTCGAATTCTCCAAAAGGTTATTCTGTGCGTCCATTTTTTGTATTGTCTCTTGCCACATCCCCAACCCATTGCCACTTAAGCATCGATAACATAACATCTGTCACTTGTGATCTTTTGCGAATGTTTTGAATCTTGTCTCTCAGATTGACTAAAAACTTTTTTCATTCCATCGGTCTTATGAATAATATCGCTCTAAGTTATTTTGCAGTTTCCCTCTAGTCCATGGTTTCAAGTCCGAATGTAGCCTTTCGTTTTAGGCTTCTCGGTATTTCTTTGTTTTTCAGTATAAAACTGAAATTTCCAAATACTGCCTAGTATACTTGAATCCATCGCTTTATTTCGGCAACAAACCAAAAGTAATGGCAAAAAAGTTGTCAATGGCAACATCATTTTGCATGTTGCCCATTATTTTGGTTTTGTGCAGGTTCATTCATAGTCCTATATTCTTAGAGTGTTCGTTTAGATTTTGTAACATATTTTCCAGTTCCTCTATGTCTAAATTGATCAGTACCACATCGTCTGCGAATCTTAAGTGATTCAAAACACAACAATATGTACGCAATTTTATTTGGCCAATTTTTCCTGAAGCTTTGCTGCTTCTCACAGATACCGGAATTTGCCTCTGAATCAATTTCCAATACTCATTCCGAGAATATAAGTTGTTCTTTAATAAATTATGACAGATTTGGTTTTAAATTATTGGTTTTAACTTTTTTCTTAAAATAAAATTTAAATTAAAATTATTTAAGCTGTATGATTTGGATGGATTATGGAGAGATGTAATTTAACTTAAACCTTATTTAATACAAATAAAAATTGAAATTTGTTTGGAGGAGATTAACGATAACATTAACATTTATTTAAAATTAGACCTCACTGAACTTACAAAATCTTGTATATTGCAAGGATTCTTTCCCCACATATGAATCGGTTCCAAGTGACTTTTTTCGTTCCTCTTATACAATCCCTAAAATGCGCTCATAAATTTTTTATGAAAACCACTTTTTCCGTTGTTGCTGTGGTTGCAAATACTACCTGCACATACAATTTGTTGTCGACACGGTGTACTTCCAAAACGAGACACGAACAATAATTGGGCACGTGGGAAGTAAAAGAGTCAAACCCAATCAGAAAGTGGGCCACATTGACCGCGTGACAAGCGTACAAACACAACTTAACATGAGAAATATTCCTGGTACTACTCAATGTATTCTCGATTATTTCTTCCATTGGTGATCCTAAATTATAAGTGTAAAATAAAAGTGGGTTGAGTTAAAAATGTATGGCTTACTTAAAGTACAATTTCTAAGGGTTGGGGTGCCACAAGTTATTTTAAAATGTAACGCTGATATGGATGTTACCGGTTCTGGGTAAATTGATGAAGCCCATACTGGTAATTGTAAACCCCACTCTGTCTAAAATGGATTGTTAATTTTTTTGTTTAAATAAAATAAATAATTGATTACCTCTTGAGATAAATCACCATAAATTCGGAAAATATCATAACTTGTATCGATTTTTCTTCCGGAGTAATTTTCAATATGCTGAAATACATCCTTATAAACATCTGACAGATGTAAATCGTGGTGAAGTTGGTGATATGCAGGAAGAAACTCTTTATAAAAATCACTTGCATGAAAAAACTAAAATAAATCTTATTAATTTGAACAAAAAATACCAAAAACATTTTACAGTGTATGTTGGTTTTGGTTCGCACACAAATGGAATTGGTTGCCAAAATAGATTTGGATTCCATATTAATTCGCCTTTAGGAGGAAATAAACCAGCCAAAAATAATTGTAAACTAGCGTTTGTTCTATCGTTTACTGTTGATGTTGCTCGTAAGATCCCCGGATAATAATTATCACTTAAAAAATTTTTGTAATGTTTTCTAATATATTGTCCTAATCTATAAGACTGCCGTTTCCCTTCCTAAAAAGTTAAATTTTAAATTAAATCAATTTAAAAGTTGTATTAATACATTCGTTAATTGGCCCGGTCCATACGGTTCAAATTTTAAATGACTGTACGGATTTTTTGGATAAGACGGTGGTCTTCCGGGCGTAACTTGTCCGTGCCTAAAAAACTTGAGTAATTTAACTTATAATAATGTAACATAAATTTCATCTTACGATATGCAATAAAACCACAGTAGATTGGGAAAGAGACATTTAAGAAAACCATTTCGTACAAAAATTTTGGATGACCACAATCGAAAAGCACCCCCAAGGATTTTCTTTAACTTGAAAAACTTGAATTACATTTTGACGTTGACTTTTAGATTGTAATTATTCATTTATTTATTTTTTTTATTCTTTACTTTTAAGGATATCATTTAAAAGAATGAAATATTTTCTTAAGCAATTAAAATGGTAATTTTTTTAATCGACGTCTCATTTACAAACCTCATTTCATATTTTCAATTGGTCTGATGTCTCGGAACTGGTGCCACCCATGTAGTTTGAAAATGGAATACGAGAAGAGAAGCTCTCAGCGGTAGTCCGAAAAATGTATAAAGCTGTTATTAACCAGCACTCGTTCTAATAACGCTTAATGCTCGAAGCTTTTGACTTTAATTTGGACTCCCGCGTCGATAACTGGATCTCGAACAAATTAGTGAAACGGACGCAACCATTTTCAACCTCTGCTTGCTGTTGGCCAGTAGCCGTTTTACCGGCGACTTTCGACATTTATTATTGATAAATTTATACGCGATATTCCAGTTTAATGGTACGTAAGTCATGGAGGTTATTGCAATAATAAACGACTTTGAGATATCGCGCACTATCGTGTTGTATGTATTTTGAATAAGTTCTCGCCAATTTACCGTCGCTGTTAATTTCTAAAGGGGAAAACTTATTAAGCGATATTTTGAACATGAACGTCTAAATTATAACATTTCTATGCCGTTGTCGCACTTTGCATACGTTAGCGGTAAATTACATCGCCGCCACGATTATATCTAAAAAGGGAGCATTACTTACCAGGCTAATTAAAGACAATTTCTGTAATTTATCGTGGACGGCAAAAACCGATACGCGTATATTAACGGATGCTGTCCAGTTAATTTACTTAATCCACCGTTCGAGCAAATGACTTAATGAAAATCAAACTGAAATTATATACCCTACTTAACTGAGGATCAAGTAATTTAATATTTTAACCTACTTATTTAATTGAAACATATATTTAAATATTTTAATTTTAATACAATTTTGTTGTCTCAATATAATAATAAATACAGTACAATCTCGATATAAAAACTAGAGCTAACACTAACACTAAAACTAATACTGCACCTTGAATTAGAAATCTACTATTTTTCACTCGCTTATCAAAAAATCTGCTAGAGTTACGAGAGTTTCATCTACATTAATAGATCTGATAATAACCCTCCCTTGTGATAAACAATGATGTTGTTGACTGTAGTTTTAGTGATCACAACATGGTATACTTGATGTTACGTGAAATCTCCTTTGAGAGAGCCTGTTTTAAAAACATACCGTGCGTTGGCATGTATTGACATTCTTATTCTTTACTTAATCTGTATAACCTTCCCCTGAATTTTATTTTTCGTATGCCTAACATTGATGACAAGGTTTCTTTCTTTACACATTCCATTTTAAACTTGGTAAATGTACATGCTCCTTTAATTATCAGAAAATTTACTAAGCCCTACCTTCCTTGGATCACTGCAAATGTAAAGTTGTTAATGAGGCTTCGGGATAATGCAAAAACTAAATTTAGGCTTTATAAAGGAAATATAGATTGGCAAATTTACAAACGACTAAGAAATTTAACTACTAATACGATAAGATTCGAGACAAAAGCTTACTTTAGTAATTTGATGGTTGATATTGGTCATAGTAGCTCAAGGTAGTTGTGGAATGATCTAGGAAGGGTGGGTATTTATAGCCGGTCTACAACGGCACTCCCGCCGGGCTTGGATAATCCAGATCAACAGATGGTCCAGATTTAGATGCCTTTGAAATTAAAGATCAAATTGGATTTCGCTTTAGAAATGTGGAAATTAATGAAATAGGAATATTATTACAGTTTATTACTCATACAGTTAATGTTTGGCTAGAAGAGAGTGTTTTTCCTTCTCAATGAAAGACAGCAATCGTTATTCCGCTACCTAAAATAAGCAATCCCACTACTAATCGGAACCTTAGATCAATAAGCATATTACCGGTATTATCAAAGGTGTTGGAGAGGGTTATATACAAACAATTGAATTGATTTCATACCATGTTGTCAGTCGGGCTTTAGAGAGGGACATAGCTGCTGCACAGCTTTAATAAAGATGACCGATGACATACTGACTGTTACGAATAGGGGAAAAATTACTTGATTTCAAAGCCTTCGATACGGTTAGTCACGATACTTTGCTTAATATTCTATCCAGGATGGGGTTTAGTGCGTCTTTTTAGGCGGTACCTTTGTGACACATTTCAAATTATTAAGTTGAAGCAACGCTTTTCTGAACATCGTCCTGTTTTTGCAAGAGTACCACAAGGGTTGATTCTCGGGCCCCTGTTATTTTGTATATACACTTCGAAGTTATTGAAGGACGCATACACTGATGATACGCAGCTGTATGTGTCTTTTGCACCGAACGACTGGCAAACAGCTCTCCAGAACCTAAATACTGACTTAAATCAATTATATCAATTAACACTAAAGTATAATCTCCACTTAAATCCTTCTAAATCTCAAGCAATTTTATTCGGTAGTTCTTTAGTGATCAAATCGCTTACCCCACAGTTTACAATTAATATTAATAATGTTACTATTCCGATAAGTGAAAGTGTAAAAAACTTGGGTGTTATCATAAATAACTCATTCAGATACAAAGAGCAGATTTCGTTACTTATGCGTAGAGCATATACATATACCCTCATCGTCACTCTTTGCCGTTAACACTAAAAAAGCAGCTGTGTGCTTCATTGGTTCGATCTCATTATGCCCACTGCGCTTCGCTTTACCATACTTCAATTGATAGTATTGACACACTACGCATTCAACGAGTGCAGAATGCTTGTTTGAGGTTTGTATACGGTATTCGAAATTATGCTCGTATTTCGCATAAACTTCGTGACATTATTTGGTTAAATATGTGTACATATATGTGTTAAATATGTGTATATTGTTATGTTGTGTACAATTTGAATACGAGGTTCAGAGGTAGAATTTCTCCTCTTAAGTATAAGTTGTCACTATTTAGAAGATCATTCACGTACCAGATTTGTGTACTTTATAACAATTTGCCTGATGACCTAAAGATGTTATCTGTCAGAGCCTTTAAGTCTACCCTTGTCAACTTGCTAATGAGAGATCAATAGTTTTTTCTTTTATTTTATTTTATTTTTTTTACATTTATTTTTATTTGTATATGGTGTGCCATCTTTTACCTCAACTATTCTCGCTTGCCGTGACATTGCACGTTATCTTCCGTTTTGCTTTGAAATAAAATTTTCGTTAGTGGATTGGGTGTAAGCAGGCGCACATTTTTGATGTGCCATCTGGACCCCGCCTTACATATTTTATTTATACATTGTAATTAAGTTTATTTAATTCAATAAAAAGCATTATTATTATAATTATCATTATTATTATTAAATAATAGCCGTGCGCCTCTTAAGACGGCCATTTCCACTATTAGTTCTAGAAAACTAGAACTACTGTCCTTGCATTACTACTACGCCATCTATTAGTAAGTAGATTATTGATTCGTTTCAATAGCTGTGAGATGTCAAATTTCATATTTTCACATTTTCTTCAATATCTATGCGTCTGAGAGCAAAACTGAAAAAGAGCAATATTGTTAAGAATAAAATTTGCTACATCTTTTATTAAAACAGCGTTTTCGTAATATACACCGAATCCCCAGTGTTACCATTAACAACGTTAAACGGTTCTTTTTACGTTTCTGTTCCGAGTCATTGGATTTCCTCTTGATTCCGATTGATTCAAACGTTACTTGGGTTATCAATGTTATCATCGTGAGATGAAATTCACTTTTAGTTTAGAAGGTCACTGCTTAACTTTCCTGCTGTACAAATACTACGTACAAATGACTGGAGGTTTTTTTTTTAGATAAAGACCTTATTTAGTATCTGCCCTCTCCGATATCTTCTGCGTATCGTAGGATCATGATTCACAGCCTCTCTGACAAGTGAGATGAAACCTTGCTCGAGACGAATTCGACAACCATGCGAAGGACTCGTTTTTGGAGTTCAGAGAAGAAGATACTGTTCGGGATTAATTTGAAAATTCTCTTTCGTAAGAACGACAAAATCAAATCAGTCGAAATAAAATACAGATTTCTTATCCATATCTTAATTCATAGCTTGTTTTGGTGCTTAGGTGGATTTCGTCTTCTTTCTAGTGTCAGTTGTACACTTTTTTTAATACGTCGAGGAATTCAAACAGAAGCCCGGATTGCACTAATTCATTCCAGGAATATGTCTGGCTTTCATTGAATTGAGTTTAAACGCAAAAAGAATTTTGGAATAACTCTATAACGGTCATAGATTTTAGGGTACAATAAGAAGTATATAATTATAATGGATAAAGTTAATAAATAGTAATAAATAAGAAGTATTTATATAGAATAATAATTTTAGTAGTAGATATATAGAGATGGAAATGAAGTAGTCGAGTATTCCTGATCAAACTCGTGTCACACCGTTCATAGGATAGGGAACAAAGAACGTTATAGCTTCCGTATCCCGTACCGGAATGGTATTATCATAAATTTTCAACCCCAGAGGAGTAAAGGTTACGGGATCAAAAACGTTAACAGTCGACACAAGGGTTCCGGGAGTTATTGTTATGCCCTCTGCTGGGCGACGTGTACACGGTGAAATGAAATCATCATAAACGTGATTTGTTATTGTATAGGCCGAGATCACGAACCGGCCAACAACAACTTCTTATATACAATCAATAGGTCTTAAAGTGTAAACATATAAAAGATGACGAAAATTAAAAATATTTAATCCTCTTTGCTTAATCGAAAAACTTTTCTATTTTGTTTGTTGGGTGGTAGTCGGATCAGATTATAATTGCAACGTCTCTGATGATTATTATCAAGTCTTATGTCGTCTAAAGATTACGGAGTACGTTGACAAGGCTTCGTGTTTTTAGCAGAAATCGAATCTTCTTTAAAAATTTAAACCTCTTCTTTTGTTGCATTAATTCCCCAACGTTATTAAGTTAATATGTGACTAATTAATTTTTTTTTACATTTTTCTTTGCTTGTCAATAAAATTTTATGTCTTTAATATTCTTAAATTATCGAGATTATTTAATAACCTTAATGAATATTACTTGAACGTTCGATAGATATTTGTTGGATATATTGGTTGGATGTTGGTAGAATATCTACGGGTTAGAAATTTCCTTCCTAATGAAGTTCCCTGTTAATAATTACAGAACCCGGAAGGCGTGTCATTCGTAGGGTTCACGGAGTTCACCTTTGATCCGAAAGGACGCGGGTTGGGAACGTGAGGGGCGAAAAATAATCGTTACTCTCCATCTAATTAAGCCGGAGGGGAGCGCCGCCGTACCGTTCGTTGTTTACTTCCAACGTTTTCTTTAACTTTTTCTTTTCTTCTCAACCGTTCCATATAGCGGTACCGGTTATAATTATCGGCAAATGAGCGCACGTATCGAGTGACGTTTAATATCTTCTTGGGTTGGGAGGAGAACCTTTTGGTGTAAATTAACTCTTACAGTAAAACCTCGATATAACAGATCTCAATAGTAACTATTTAATACATCAGTATTATATTTAAATAGAAATGTTAGCGCTCATAGATAGAATCCAACTCGGGTTATTCCTCGAGTTGTCTACATATATGATGTATAAATCAAGGACATTAGTTCCTGCTTGTATATTTGCTAGTTACTAGTTGTATATTTTTCATTAGAATAAAATTAGAAGTAACACGAGACCTAGAACTAGAAACATTCGGGTTTAGATGAGTTATAAAAAAACTTTTATAACAAAAGTTGTAGCAAATTTTATTCTTAACAATATTGCTCTTTTTCACTTTTGCTTGTAGACGCATAGATATTGAGAAAAATATGAAAATATCAAAATTTGATGAATTTCGTAGATAAAAGAAAGTCGTACCTATATCGGTAGACTATTGTCTATGTCGTCGGCAATGGTTGTTTCAGGTAAATAGCTTTTTCCTAGTCAGATACTATCTGCCTAGGCAAATAGTTTTATTCCATTTATTTCAGTCTAAATTCTACTTTCCTACGCAAATAGCATATGGCAAAAATATTTTCAGGCAAATTGCTCTTTAAGCATTAACCCTACTGTACTGTTTGGGTGTTTTTGGCCCGAAAGAAAATGTAATCCTAAATTATGGTTTTGTTTAATTGTTTTTCTGTTTGGACACTGGTGACTTTATTTGTCAATATTAGGGGTTTGTTATTTCATATTACATTTTTGAATGTTATGTATTTTTGTTAATATACTTTCAAATGTTACACATATACCGAACTTTATTTTATTACATTTTCAACTAAAATATATTGTTTGAAGCAAAAATATAGTAAAAACTTTAGATATACAGTACAGTAACAAGTCTGTACTTGTATCTGTGACCATAGATTCTTATAGTCTATATCCATATGAATACTTTCATAAGCGTTCACTACACGCGTGCGTTGAGAAGTCTGTGCTTGCTAACGATGTTGAGAGTATAAAACAAGGCATCGATGCAGTTATGATTCAGTATTCGCTTTTACATTCAACATGGCACGTCGCAGACCTTTGACTGACAAAGAGTTACAAGCGTATATTGAAGCATCTGACAATAATGAAGATATTTTCGAATATGAAGATCATACAAGGGAAGCATCTGAAAGTGACAGCTCTAATGGTGAAGTCGATACTATGCATCTAAGTACAAATGAGCAAATTTGTTCTTCAAAGGATGGAAGAATAAAATGGAAGTCGAAACAACCGCGACTTACAAGAGCCAATGCCAGTAGCTGCATTGGTGACATCAAGTCGTCATTTCAAGTTACATTTCATAATGCTGTAGAAAATACAATAATTGAAATGACAAATCTCGAAGGATTTCACAAAATAGTAGCTCAGGTTCGCGAAAGCCGCAACCTTCTATCTTTCATAATAACTGAGATACCCTGCAAATCCATCGAAATTTGGACACCCTGTACATGCTTCTGTCTAAATTGTAAAACATAAAAATAGCTTTTTATAACAATATTTCATTATCATTTCCTTTTTTATGTTTCGGGTCATATTGACCCGAACGATACAAGTGTATAGGAGGTGTGAACAGACCAGCAGGGTTAATTCGTTATTTACTGTTGTCAAAACAAGTAAATTTTTGTATTTAGTATTAAAGTCTTCAAGAAATAAACCGTTTATTTGTATTTTTATTAAACTTAATAAAAGTATATGAAACTGATATGAATGTTTTTTGAAAATGATACGACTCGTTTGACACTGATTAGTGACTTTAATTTAAGAAAAGTAGGTTGATAACGATAGGAACTACTTTATTTTATTGTGAACAGGTATCTACTCTATATTGCATTGCTGTATCGAAAAAATGGTATTTGCCTAAAACAAACTTAGATAAAACTGTAACGAACTACTCTTTGCCTAGGCAGACAGTATCTGACCAAGAAAAAGATATCTACCTGAAATAACCATTTGCCTGAGACATGTATATCGGTAAGTCTACTGATAAATCGGTAGGGTAGAAGTAAATACACTAATTCGCGTTTAGCATTATGTATCTCAATCGAATTGCAAACTGAATAAATTTCTAAATGAATATCTAAAAAAATGTGAAAGTGATTGAATATTGCTACTTCCGAAATTTTTTTAAAATCCCTTCGTACAATTGAATTCTAAAATTATTATAAATGAGACTATATCTTTGAACACGTAAAAGTATTAAAATAAAAGTTCAGTTATAGCCCAATAGATGACAGCTATTGTAATGAATCAATAATCTACTTACTGATAGATGGCGTAGTAATAGTTTTTCACATTGTATTATGCATTAAATAAAACGGAGTCTTCTTTTTGTAAATATTTTCTGTTTTTTGAGGTACATCAAAAGTAATATGAAAAGCAAATAAAATTTATATAAGAAATTATAAAATGTTATGATATAAGACATCATCAACAAAATGGTAGAAAAGTTATTCTTAGAAATTCTCGATGAAAATGTCTCATAAAAGGTCGTTATGTCTTCGAAGACGAATGGGGTCATTAGGGCGGACGTAAACGCGAACAATCTGAAATCACTGTCGCCATCGTCGCGAAAACGACCGCAATGCATCAAACACTAACCGGGCTCATTAACGTTGGCCGGAGTACGACGATCCACAATAAAGTGAAATATTCGCAACGTCCATAAGCGTAATTTGCCGTGTCCGCTATTGAGATGGATTTTTCTTAAAAAGGGGGGGACACAAGAGGGAATCCGAGGCGTTTATGGGGCGACAATCCTAGGCTAACGGTCGGGACGGCGCGTTCCGAACAAGTTGTCACGGCTTTACCGGTGGGCGGCATTCGCATTCCGTGATTATCGCATGGGGCACCTGCGCCTCGGGCCGCGACATCGGCGTCGTTTGTCGCCATTGTCGCCGTTGCAAACACCCGGTAAAGTGCCCGGTTTACGACGTCCGAAACTAGAGAACGTGTAATGCACGCGGAGATACAATTTGCATTTGCGAAATTACGGCGATTGTTGTTCTTATTGCGGTGCTACGAAAGTGGTGCGTGCGATACTCCACGTCGTTTACATGTAAATCCGATGGTCGCGAATTAATTTGCCGCGGAAAGTAAGATTGCACCTGAAGCTATTACTTTTAGATACGAATATTAGAATTGAAAGGAAACGGATTTGATTGATACAATTATATATATTCATGGTTTAACAAATTTTTGTTAATAAATATACTATATATATACTGACAAAAGACGAAATATGGGTTGGGTTGGATTGAGTTAGATTGGGAAACCTAAATTCTGCTGGGAGAAGACGAAATACTGCTGGCAGAAGACTAAATACTGCCGACAGAGGACGAAATACAGCTGCCAGAACATGAAATATTGTTAGCAGAAGACTAGATACTACTGGCAAACTGCTGACAGGAGACTATGACAACGCACTGAAGATGCCAGGTGAGATCTTGGCGAAACATCTGCTTCTTTCCAAAGGGAATCAACAGGAAGAGCGGATGAAATCTTGGATCGACATACAATATTTACTGTTTCGACATTTTTTTCCAAACCATTCCCTATTCGACCAAAATCGCAAAACCCATTGGTCACCCACGCAAAACCCTAATTGAAACAATAAAAGAAATGCAAACATTCTACAACGAGGTACTTGCCTGGCTATTCAAATGGAGACTACAACCCAACCCTTCCAAATTCCAGCTCTTACTACCTTACCACAACATCAAAGAGGACTCTCCGTACATCCAAACAGAACATGGTAAATTAAGACCTTAGAAAACATCAAATATCTAGGTATCAAGAAACTACGTCTTAAAAAACACTACAATGAAAAATAACTTGAAACAATAAGAAGAGCAAAACGCCTCTCATTAAATGTTCGACACGTCTTATCCAAAAATTTATTACATTCGCCATGAATATAAAAACAAATTTAAAATATCGGCGTTGATTAATTTCCCAATATCAGGGAAACTACAATAAATAGGTATAAGAATGATTATAGATAATTTGTAGAGAATTAAATTCCCTTTCTGATATGGTAAAAAAATACAGGGCATTCCATTTAAAATTTTCGATTTTCTAGCCATTGAATATGGAGATACGGTAATTCAATATTTGACCACCCAGAATAAGATACTCTGATACAAGAAATGACAATCTATTTGACAATATCTGAAGAGTAATCGTACCAATTTATAGGTTTTTTAATGAACGTTATTTGAGATATGGGCTTTTAAAGAGCATGGTGAAATTTGCCAAAAAAGCCTTAAAATCAAAATAACTCGAAAACAAACAACGCTAGGTAAAAGTGTAATAAGGAAGAAGAAAGGTGTAATAAAAACTATAGCATTCCATTTAAAATAACGAAGTTGTGGTCTACTTCCGGTAGACCGGAAGTGGTGGAAAATATTTTAGATGGAAAGTTTAGAATGAACAACCCATGCTACCAAAATTTCAAACCTCTATGAATAGTGGAACCTAAAAAAGTTCTAACGAACCAGTTACGTGAGACACCCTATATAAATATATATAAATATACAGGGTGATTTATAACATACAGAGCAGACTAAAAAGGTAGGTACTAGAGGCCAAATTGAAGATATTTTCTTAATAATGTTTTGACCACAACTTAATAATCACAAAGATATAGAACGAATTAATGGCCTAGCATTACTTACAATATACGATATTACATTACGTTTAAATACAAGCTGCGAATATTTCGGGGTTAGTTAAACAATGCATAATTAACAAAAATAATAAAATCTTTGTAATATAGCAGTTACGGCTATTTAAAAATTTGTTAAAACGCTCAAAAACTGGTGTTTTTTTGTTGGGAACCGCTGATACCATCTTTTTATTGCTGCCAATCCAGTTGACTCGGTTAGTTTGCAGCGGACATGTTATTTAACAGTTAATAAACAATGTAATTTAACGTCAAAATTAGAACTATTACAAATCATAAAGTACAATGGCACATTACAGTAACGAGGAATACATAGATGTGCTTATTGTTTATGGAGCTACTAGAGAAAACGCTGCACATGCAAGAGATCTGTATTTGAAACGATTTCCAAATCGACAGAAAACACTTTTCTTCTGTTAGTCCAGCGGGGAAGACAGGCAACTTAAGAAAGGTCTTGGTGGCAGTAGACCAAACAGATATGGAGTGAATGTAGAAGAAGAAGTTCTAGAAATTGTTGATGCAGATGCAAATACCCTGTCAAAATTCATCAAATCTTCTCACTAACTCGAAGTTTCCCAGAACTTTGTTGAAAAGTAATGGTTTATACCCCAAAAGGTGCAAGGACTGACTCGCGCTGATTATCCTTTGCGGCTGCAATTTTAGAGTAGCTAAATAGTTGTTTTAGAGATTTTGTAATTTTGCATTTAAAACATTATTATTAGACGTTTTATAAATTAACATCTATTATTTCTTTTAACAAATTACGTATTATCTAAAATAACAAAACTACTGAAATAATAAATTGTCTAGTTTTACAGCTCCTTCAAAAATGACGATGGCGTTGACAAGTATTTTAATTGTTCTTTACTGAATATCAGCGTTTCTCAAAAATGGCATTAAATTATTTAAAAAATTAACATGCGATATCTATGTAACTATTAAGTTTTTAACAAAACATTATTAAGAAAATCTCTTCAGTTTTACCTTTAGTCTGCTCCGTATGTTATAAATCAGCCTGTATATAAATATATAATATAAATATATATAATATACTATACAATATTAAATATAGTAATTAATTTGAATGGGTATTTCGTGGTGGTAATGACTAAGCGAAAATCTTTAATAATAGTCAGGCAAACGGTGAATAGGAAATAATAGCGACCTACCTCTGAGAACAATAAATATTAATAGGGTTACCCAGAGCTTAAGCACGCTTTTAGTACTTTTTCTTTTTCCAAACAACTCCCCCGTTAGTTGTATTTCCTTGCGGCGAATTCTTTTGTAAACTAATCAACCTTAAAGACCAATTTGAGTGGACCAATTTAATTATTGTTGGAATGGAAATAATGAAGAAAATAAGTTTCTTCTGTATGAGTGAGTGGTAATGCATGTAGACAAATTATACGCATTAGACGGCAAAACCGATCTCAAGTTTCAATCTTTCAGTCGCTATAAATCACTTTGAAATTATTGAGGACGTGGATCCACAATCAATAACGTATTGTCGGATAAAACGCCCGACTGCATTAACTATATAATTATGTGCGTTCTAATAAACTAGATAAATGGCGGGTTGAGGGCTTCCGTTCGCGGCCTCACCTAAAATATCAATAATTCATGTTTACCACAGATGGTATTTCTTATTTTAAGGTGAGTAGATACTATTAACATCAAAATATTCATTAAATTTAATAGAAATTATTATAAAACCAAGAAAGTTTTTGGTACACGTTCAATAAAATTATTAAGTTAGATAACAACGTTAATTTAACGTTAAATTTATATCTAATTATTCAAGTTTTAATTTAATTTCTAATTTCTATGTATCTCCGACTTAATATTAACTTCACCGACAATGGATAGCTTCTAGAAACTTAGTACATCCTGTTTCGTAGTATAAGAAATAGTGTCTCATAGTACTAATAGTAAGGTAGTTTTCAAGACACGACAAAACCGACAATAAATCGCGTATTTATGACGTTACCGATTGCAATAAGCGTTTGCTCTCTCTAAGGATAAGAAATGAAAAGGGAGGAAAAAATATCTCAAAAGGTCTCGTTACCAAAGGGATTAATGAACGTCTTTTTGGGCGAAGAGATGCTATCGATCAAAGCGGAGGAAGAGCAATCGGACGTTAACCAGTAGCCGGGCAGCCGAACCGCAATCTCATCCTATCATCTTACCATTAGTGACTTTTCCACCGGTTGATTTATATCTCATTTCTCTTATCTGCGATCAGGGCCGATGAAGTTTGGGCGTTGGTACCCCCTTCTACTTCTTTTTCGTTTCGAGGGGGACGATTATATATACGGATATTTACAAAACAAGTGTCAAAAGTAAAATTAATTTTCGAAAATCGAATTTTTTGCATTGCTCTCGTTGTCTCGAAACCAATTATCCAGCATGATGCACAAAACGTAAATATAGGAACAAGTTTCCCGTTACAAGCAAGGTCCATCAATACAGAACTATGAGTACCAGTTAAATTGGGAACATAAAATACTATCATTTATTTATTTATTTTTATTCAAAGCTTGTGGAATCGACAACAGTCAGATAGATAGATATTGGGCACAATTGCCATCGAAACGTCTCTCGGTCCTCCGAGGTTCGGGTTTTTGGAGAGGTCGCGGCGACGCCGGTTTTACATTGAATGGCGAGCAGTTTCAAAAAATCTGAATAAAACCGCGGCGGCCGTTTTAAAAAAGAAATTTCCCAATAAACAACGGTCGAAATTTATCGGCCTTGTTAGTTATTTTAAAAGACGCTGCCGCCGCTGACACCGTAACCGTGTGTATTTGTATGCACGCGTCGCAGATCGTCCTTACAGGACCGTATTTAACAACAATAATAAATTATTTTTAAAAGTTTTACAGAAGTTTGTAATATTTATCATTCTTTCCAATATGACGTTAATCATGATGTATAGTGTAACTTAGTAAGTACACTTACCTAGTTAATAAGGATTAGGCATCTGCAACCAGATATTACACCGATTTTTTCAGTATATCTGCGTTTTTGAAATAATATGGAGAATTCGTTGCTAAACGCAGAATTTAGTTTCAAAACGAATCCACAGGCAAATGACGAAATATTGCTAGCTGGGTGCGGTTGATTTGGGTTGGGGCCATGGAGCAACATTATTGATGCTATGAGAAGAAAATAAGTACCGAATTATCTGTTCTATACGATACAGGACTACCTGAATGCGAGATATGTGGTCTATGAACACAGGAAGTTCCAAATCACGAGGGGAGTTCCATAGGGATCCATATTGGAATCTTTGCTCTGGAATATAGCGTTTGACGAAATGTTGGAGGAACTACTAGTGGAAGAGATGTAACTGGTGGCCTATGCTGACGATTTGGCTTTAATGGTGGTTGGGTTGGGTTGGGTTACGGATGCGGTAGGAGCTTTGGCTGGGTGCCCTCTATATGATCTACTAGTATGGGAGAGAGCCCGCAACTGGGAGTCCAAAACAAAGAAGCAACAAAACAGGGAGGAGATGTACCGGCGATGGCAAGAGAGGTGGACGAGATATGGAGGATGGGCAAGCCACTTCATAAAAAACGTGGAGAAATGGCAGAATCAAGGACCAAGCAGCAATTACTACGCAACCCAGGCAATATTGGGGCATGAAATCTTCGGGAAATACCTGAATAAAATTAAAAAAATAAGAACAAGTCGATGCTGGTACGGATGTGGCGTAGAGGATACCCCTGAGCACACGGTGTTCGAATGTGCAAGATTTATTTGAGATAATACGAAAAAGTGCGGAGTTTAAGATTGGAGGCAGTATTACAATCGAAACGATAGGCGATATATTGGTGGAGACAAAAGAAAGGGGGGAAGAAATAATGTATCTCCTAACTAATATAATGAGGGAGAAGGAAGTAGAAGAGAAGAGAAGAGTTGGAGAGGAGGAAGGTTGGTGAGAGTATAAGGATAAAGGCAAGAGAAATCATGAGGGGAATCACTAGCCCAGAAACAGAGACGGAAGGGATAAAGAACAAGAGAGGGGCCGTCTGCCCGATCAGCCAGGCAACAAAAGGGAAGGCGATGCCTGGACGAAGAACAAATGAGGGAGCTTATGCCCTCTCATCCAGGTATGAGGTAGGAAATAATAATTTCAGAAAAGTAAAAGGATTCCTATGTTTCATGTAACCATAGGGGCTCAAGTGAAGAAACGAAGATGAACGAGATGAAAGTCAGGACACCCCTCTCCTGACTTTCGTACAGCCCTCTCGTACAGAGGATAAATGGGAAGATGACGACTGGATGAAGAATAAATGAGGGGGCCTATGCCCTCTCATCGAGGTATGAGGTAAGAAATAAATGTTTCAGAAAAGTAATGGATTCCTATGTTTTCACGCAATCATGGATCTTGAGCTGGAGGACGAGGCAGGAATCACTTAGCCTGAGGCGGTAGAGTCCGATCAAGGAAAAGAGTTTTTTGACAAGAGAAGAGTAAATAGAGAAGAAAGAAAGAAGAATTTTTGAACACCTATATTCGCCGACACACCGAAGTTATGCGCGAGCGATACCAGACTGCCAAGAACGAAGAAGTGCGAAGAAGAGGGGGAGTTTTTGAGGAGTATGAATGACGTTGTTCCATCATAGTTAGTCATGTATCTATAGGGAACATGTCCAAAGTATTATTATATTACTAAAGCATTACCCTGTTTACCGTTTCCAATTACATTTTATTGTGTTTAAGCACATCGTGTTGGTAAAAGTTGACAAATCGCCTGCAGTAATTGGCACTCTATAGCCATTTCATGGAATAGTAGGAAAGGTTTCTGAGTCGCTTTTAACCCCTTTGTGATCTTGGTATCCCTACCCAACCCAACTTTTTCTGCTACCACATCTAAGTTATAAGACGATCCAGGTTTCAACCCGATTTTTTACCTTTCAAGTTTTGTTTAACATTGCATTCGGAGAAGTTGTCTCAGAGTACCATTATTCGTGCTCATCGTTACAACTCTGAAGGCAAAGCTTTTCCAGAGTTTGAGAATTACAAAAAATGTTTTAATGTGTTTGTATATTAAGTTATTTAGGAGAAAGTTCTTAAAAAGACTTGTATCACCTAATCTGAAGAACACATTTAATTATCTCCTTCCAGTTTTAGACGTGGGTAATGGTTTTGATGAACTCAATATAAGTTTACAATTTGGACGAGTAGGATCCTCATAAAGAAGCCTTCTTGACAACTGTATTAGTGTGTCAATGATGTTCTAAGTTTGTTATAACCACATGAGTAGAACCATTTAGGATTGATAGAGAGGAGACAATCAAAAAGACCACGTTATGAAACAGATAGTTGAAAAGTAACGATATTAGAGTTAATATAGATTCAGGGATAGAACTAAGGAAGAAATTGTAACAAAATCAAGTTTGTTAAAAACTTTTGAATGGTATTAAAAATGATAAAAGACGGTCCTGTATACACCAATATCAGGATCAGAAGTGTTCGGGAGTTAAATTCATGCGGCGGCGTTCTTATCCGGTGTAGATATCTACACGAAAAAGTGTGTTCTCTATAAAGAGACATTTGTAGTCGCACTTGTGATGTGTGAAAAGTGGAAAAAATGCGTTCGGCTCCCTTGCGGCTCGGCCGATCGAAGTGCAAAGGAGCGATCGAGGCGCGCCCCGTCGACTGTTTACATACACAACGATGTCGGAATTGGGAAAAAATATGTCCGACAAGAAAAAATTTACAAGTAGAACAAAGGCGGTCTCCGGATCCGCTGGGATACGACCGATTGAAATTGAAATCGGACACGAATCGAAATGCCAATTAGACGGCATAAATAAATCGCGAATTTCATCAGATTCGTATCCGGACTCGGACTCATAGGGTCCCGAACTATACGTGACCAGAGGCGCAAATTGCCTATTAAAAATAATTACAACCGCGCGCGCGGTTCCGCGCCTCATTTACATATCGGACGGTTGCATCTAAGAAGAACACATCGTATTAACACACTTTACACGGTGTCAACGGGTCCGATTGTTTTAGAACGTGTCTCCCATTCTCCGTCAGCGTTATTTTATTTTATTCTCAAACAATGACTGGCCGCCGAACGTGATGGTTTTCGTAAACCATACACGCAATTAACCGTGTTTATGCCGTAAATCACGGATATTCGAGCGAAAAGCGCCGACCGTCGCATTTACAGCGAATTTATCTGCGTCATAAATTTGACTGCTTGTCAGCGTAACCTAATTCATGACATTTGATTAACTGCGCGTAATTATTGTTTTATTACCAGACGCATTTCATCTCAACATGCTCGTTTCATAAAATTATGTAGAATTTAAAGAGAAAATATACATTTAAAAGCAAAGGGGGGTTATCCAATCGTCCAAGACGAAGAAATTAGACGCGTGATTTATCAAATTGCATACACAAAAACAATCAGTAAAGACAAATGAAAGTCCGGTTTGTGCGTGTGTTATGCTCGGATTCCGATGAAAATCGTCAAAACCCATTATAAGGGGCACGCCAAGATGTTGATAACGCAATTATTCTAAGTCGTACCCGAGTCGAGAGAGAAAAATTAAAGTCCTAGATTACAAACGTACGGTACGGTTTTAGTTTTGACCGGGTGATTTATCGTTCTGTAAATGGGTTCAGTAATGTTCAATCTTTATACATACGGGATATTTTCCAATTGGTGCGGCAATGAACGATGTGGTCGGTTCGAAAAGAGAATCTCTTTGGTAGTTTAAAAGTGGTAGAATCAAAAGGAAAGACGTGTTCTTGCGGTCGTAACTATAAGTCGGCCGCGCGTCAAGTGCTAAATATAGTTTGTAGTGAAACACCTGCTTTAACATGGAACAGGGAACAATGGTCGTTATCAATCACTGTCCGTTGGACGGCGTTCTCCGCAAAAACCGATCGGTTAATTTATTCCAATCAATTGTAAACCACTTTGGAATTTAATAATTGATCGCTTATTAGCGTCAGTGTAGCGATTACAAATGCGTTACAGGGAAAGTTATATTTTGTAACGACTTTTTTGAATAGACCATTCAAAATTACGGCGCGTATCACGGTTGGTTAAGTTATCAACGTCGGGAGTAATCAATTAAAATATTTTTTTTTTAATATGGCAGCAATAACTAATAATACTCTGATTTATGGCGGCGGGCGCCATCGTAATTGCCATAGAAGGAAAATATATTTAATAGCTTAATTATTATAAATGCCATTGTAGCGTTTTATACGAGCGGGTAGTGACACAACAATACTTGACCCCGATTTAGTAGGTTTACCGTATCTTCGAGGCCGATTCATTTACATAACTGTAACCTTTTAACGTACTTAAAGCGAATTTAATTTTAACAAGCGCCCGCGTAAATCATCCACCATATAAATCGCCAACTCCTCTGATTTATCGTCTACGCGTCGGGTTCGTTTTAATTAAGTGCCAAACTCATAAATATTTTCCTATATTACGGGCTGACCATTATTTAACTCTCTAGGGCTAATGAGGAACGCTTAAGGTTTTCTTTCTTGCGGATTAGCACGAAATGATTAAGTTGTCGAACGATCCAATATATTTTCTGGGTACAACCCGCTATACATTTTTGATTACAAATTAAAGATGACCAACTAACCCCGCGTTACTTGAGAGCTTTAATCTTGCCTTTTCTTTTATTAACTATTAATATCATCGTCTCAGCATATTCTTACATCTAGTAATAAAATTGCGTGAGTTGACCAACTTGAAAAGAAATTGATTTATATTCATCTTTTTTGTTTATTTTTTTTTTCAAAAACGTTAATGACACAGAGAATCCTCATGTAAAATTATCTCTCAATTAAAGTCAAACATTGACAACGGAATATTCGTTTCGGGTACAATTAGTGCAAAAAGTGTTACAGTTCGTTCGGTGTCGGGCTATTCCTGTAATTTAGGTGTAATTTTATTGTCAGAAAAGGCCGCGGCCGCCGATGATAATTCGGCCCGGCTGTCGATTGTCTGTCAATTGAACTGAAAAAGGTGTGGCCGGGCATCGGGCAATTTTATGTCTTCATATGCGCTCATTACTCAGGAAGATTTATCGCGCCAACGCCCCTCACCAAGTTTTCTTCTCTCATACTGTGCATAGTTTACGCGAACCTCGACGGCCCGTTATAAGCACCGGGGATCTCTGCGAAATTCTCGATTACCCCGCTTCTCGTATTGCGCGAATTCGCCGGAGATTTTATCGAAAAAAGAAAACATTCACCAACAACAGATGAGATCTGTACCAACATTTTTACATCTCAAATTTCCAGAAGAATGCGGAAGTCTTGTATATGACAAAATCTTATCTTATAACTTTTACAATAACATACTTACATATCTTTTTTTTTATTTTTTCATAAATAATCATAAATTTTGTTAACCAATATAAGTTGTGTCATAATAATAACATAAAAAAAGAAAGTATCAATTAATTAAATCATTAGGATTTTGAACTGACTGATTTCTCATCCAACATGAGGTGTAGATTACAAAGGGGTGCTCCCTGATCACTTCTATTATCTTCCTCACCTCAACCCAAAATCCTTTCCCACTATTAGTAAATAGAAGGATGTTGTAAAATTTTTGGATTTTTAAAGAGCAAATCGTGTTCTAACAGCGTACCACCTTTATTTTACCTACATAACAAAATAAAGGCGCGACGTCCAGTCTAGAACGTACACCAGCACCATCATTTCCGTTTGGGCGGAACCCCTCTAACCCGCACGGTTAATTTCTGTTACTTTTTAATGTATAATTCGTTAGAGCCCAGCGATTTTCAACATAACCGCATCAATAACTACAAGATATTTTCAAAATCCGCTTCTTTCATTGGAAACCTTATGATTTGTTCAACAAGTGCTGATATTTACATAAGAATTCATTAAACCTACAATTTATTACGATCTTTTGAAAATAATTATTTATCAAGAAAAGTGAGATCATGTTAAAAATTAATATCTCAAGAAATAGACAATATTTTGAAAATCCGTCTCTTTTATTAGAAAGCTTATAAATTGTACAACAAGTGCTGATAATTTCATAAGAATTCATTAAACCTACAATTTATTACGATTTTTTGAAAATAATAGTCAATAATTGTTTATCCAGCAAAGTGAGATCATATTTAAACATTAATACCTCAAAAACTAGACACTATTTTGAAAATCCGTTTCTTTCATTGGAAAGCTTATGATTTGTTCAACAAGTGCTGATACTTACATAAGAATTCATTAAACCTACAATTTATTACGATCTTTTGAAAATAATTATTTATCTAGAAAAGTGAGATCATGTTAAAAATTAATATCTCAAGAAATAGACAATATTTTGAAAATCCGTCTCTTTTATTAGAAAGCTTATAAATTGCTGTACAACAAGTGCTGATAATTTCATAAGAATTCATTAAACCTACAATTTATTACGATTTCTTGAAAATAATAGACAATAATTGTTTATCCAGCAAAGTGAGATCATATTTAAACATTAATATCTCAAAAACTAGACAATATTTTGAAAATCCGTTTCTTTCATTGGAAAGCTTATGATTTGTTCAACAAGTTCTGATATTTACATAAGAATTCATTAAACCAACAATTTATTACGATCTTTTGAAAATAATTATTTATCTAGAGAAATAAGATCATGTTACAAATTAATATCTCAAGAAATAGACAATATTTTGAAAATCCGTCTCTTTTATTAGAAAGCTTATAATTTGTACAACAAGTGCTGATAATTTCATAAGAATTCATTAAACCTACAATAATTTATTACGATTTCTTGAAAATAATAGACAATAATTGTTTATCCAGAAAAGTGAGATCATATTTAAACATTAATATCTCAAAAACTAGACAATATTTTGAAAATTCGTTTCTTTCATTGGAAAGCTTATGATTTGTTCAACAAGTGCTGATATTTACATAAGAATTCATTAAACCTACAATTTATTACGATCTTTTGAAAATAATTATTTATCCAGAAAAGTGAGATCATGTTAAAACTTAATATCTCAAGAAATAGACAATATTTTGAAAATCCGTCTCTTTTATTAGAAACCTTATGATTTGTTCAACAAGTGCTGATATTTACATAAGAATTCATTAAACCTACAATTTATTACGATCTTTTGAAAATAATTATTTATCTAGAGAAATGAGATCATGTTACAAATTAATATCTCAAGAAATAGACAATATTTTGAAAATCCGTCTCTTTTATTAGAAAGCTTATAAATTGTACAACAAGTGCTGATAATTTCATAAGAATTCATTAAACCTACAATTTATTACGATTTCTTGAAAATAATAGACAATAATTGTTTATCCAGCAAAGTGAGATCATATTTAAACATTAATATCTCAAAAACTAGACAATATTTTGAAAATCCGTTTCTTTCATTGGAAAGCTTATGATTTGTTCAACAAATGCTGATATTTACATAAGAATTCATTAAACCTACAATTTATTACGACCTTTTGAAAATAATTATTTATCTAGAGAAATGAGATCATGTTACAAATTAATATCTCAAGAAATAGACAATATTTTGAAAATCCGTCTCTTTTATTAGAAACCTTATGATTTGTTCAACAAGTGCTGATAATTTCATAAGAATTCATTAAACCTACAATTTATTACGATTTCTTGAAAATAATAGACAATAATTGTTTATCCAGAAAAGTGAGATCATATTTAAACATTAATATCTCAAAAACTAGACAATATTTTGAAAATCCGTTTCTTTCATTGGAAAGCTTATGATTTGTTCAACAAATGCTGATATTTACATAAGAATTCATTAAACCTACAATTTATTACGATCTTTTGAAAATAATTATTTATCCAGAAAAGTGAGATCATGTTAAAACTTAATATCTCAAGAAATAGACAATATTTTGAAAATCCGTCTCTTTTATTAGAAACCTTATGATTTGTTCAACAAGTGCTGATATTTACATAAGAATTCATTAAACCTACAATTTATTACGATCTTTTGAAAATAATTATTTATCTAGAGAAATGAGATCATGTTACAAATTAATATCTCAAGAAATAGACAATATTTTGAAAATCCGTCTCTTTTATTAGAAAGCTTATAATTTGTACAACAAGTGCTGATAATTTCATAAGAATTCATTAAACCTACAATTTATTACGATTTTTTGAAAATAGTAGACAATAATTGTTTATCCAGAAAAGTGAGATCATATTTAAACATTAATATCTCAAAAACTAGACAATATTTTGAAAATCCGTTTCTTTTATTGGAAAGGTTATGATTTGTTCAACAAGTGCTTTTAATTTCATAAATCATTAAATCATAATAATTAAACAATTTATTACAATATTTTGAAAATGATAGACAATAGTTGTTTATTCAGAAAAGTGAGATCATGTTTAATCATTAGTATCTCAAAAACTAGACGATATTTTGAAAAACCGTCTCTTTAACACTTCTTTTCCTGATCACATCTATTATTTCCCCATCAGCAAAACTTCCATACATTCTTTCCCACTATTAGTAATAGAAGGATGTTGTAAAATTTCTTGATTTTTACAGAGCAAATAGTCTTCTAATAGCGTATCACCTTTATTTTACCCACAAAAAAAATAAAGGCGCGACGTCCAGTCTAGAACATACACCAGCACAATCATTTCTGATTGGACGGAACCCCTCTCACGCCGCACGGCTAGTTTCTGTTTTTTTTTAATGTATAATTCGTTTAAATCTAAACAAATTAGAGCCCAACCGTTTTCAACCTACGAATTCGCAATTATCTGCAAAACTATATGGAATATCGAAAAAATAAAATATACCCCTCATTAAGAACATATCAGGCTACAACCTGTTCAAAATTGAAAGTTTGTCGTCAAATAGTTTTTGAGAAAAAAAATCGCAAAGGGGATTAAGTTCGCACCCTCACAAATCTGGTACGATTTTCATTTAACTCGCGATAAAAAGAATACCGCGAAGCCGAAAACTTTCAAGTTGACATATGTTACGTAGAAAAGTTCAGTGATTACAGCAAACTTTACCACAATTTTTTTCAACGAGTGGTTGCGCAGATATCGATCTGTAAAGTGAGGCTTAAATGCAGAAATAAAATTCTTTATCTAGCATGGAGCTGCTAAATCAATCCAACCTAACCCATTGAGAATCAATTCTTGATGTTATACTCTTTAGAATGCATTGGCAACCTCGAGGAATGCAGACTTGATCTAATTGTTCCGGTTGCTTTAATGCAAGAAGTGTCTAAAATTAAACTAAAAAAAGACTAAAAAACTAAAAAAAGACTATTAAACATTTTTCACGACTTTCTCGGTCGAACGCGAATTCGTTTTCCGATAAGTTCCGATAATTCTCATCTAATATCATCTAACAGGTGTAGATTATAAAGAGAGTAGTCTTAGATCACATCTATTATCTTCCTATCAAGAGATCTTCCTCACATCAACCTAAAATCCTTTCCCATTATTAGTAAATAGAAAAATGTTGTAAAATTTCTTAATTTTTAGAGAGCAAATCGTCTTCTAACAGCGTATTTTACCCACATAAAAAAAATAAAGGCGCGACGTCCAGTCTGGAACACACACCATATCTGGTACATTTTTCATTTAACTAGCGGTAAAAATAATACCGTGAAGCCGAATGTTTTCAAATTCACATATGTTACGTAGAAATGTTCAGTGATTACATCAAATTATATCGCAATTTTTTTCATCGAACGGTTAGGCAGATATTGATCTCTAAAGTGAGACTAAAGACGCAGGAATAAGCTTTTTTACATTCGGATTCCCACAAACGATGATATCTAGCATGGAGCTGCTAAATCAACCCAACCTAACCCATTGAGAATAAATTCTCCGAATTCGTTTTTAAATATTTATAAATCTGACTTAATTATACCAATGAATGAAGTTTGGCGGAAGTTTCGTGGAAATAATTAAATGTCACCTTTCGTCGAGGAGTTCACACGGTCGAAATAATAAACGTCACATAAATCGAGAGTTAATTTGCAAGAAAAAGAAGTGTTCCGATTAAAATTTCAGCATCATCGGCCAAAATGTTTGGCTCTTTCGTTTTTTAAAAGCCGGTACCGTTTTATTTCGTTTAATTTGTACGCCATTAGTCCGTATCTGTGCGAGGGAAGAAACGAATGAAAGCTGTAAAATCAAAATTCCTTTCGGGTTTTATGGAGAGTTTAAAATCCCGAAAGTAAGTCGGTCGTGAAAAATGAAAATAAAAATGAATAAATATAAAGTTTTAGGTCGTAGATATCTCATTGGAATAATAAATTCATGGTTATGAAACATGGTACGCCTTATTAAGCAGGATACAGACCCGTTTCATTCGCGAGACTAAGATTATGTTGTTCGATTCAGTAAATGCGCGTTTATCCGACCGTGAGTTATCGTAGCTTTTACGGAAAATTCTAATGTCTGCAATCAGATCTGTAAACGGGATAACGTTTGGTTTTCTGAAAGTTGATCGATGAGTCCTTTTGCGACGAATAAACAACGCATTAATAACGACTATCTTGCGAGTAACGGCCGTAATGTTAATGCGACGTTTTCCCAATTGGGTATGTCTTCGAACTATCATTACAAGAAATGATCCTTAAATGGGATCTATATACGATTTCCTAGTATACAAAAAAATAGTACACTTAAAAATTATATAAAGAGATGTAATGGTACAAAACCAACACTTAAAGACTTGTGTTTATTTACTTTATGCAAATGGCGTTGGGCAATTTGTTATTGTAGCGAACGGCGGTGAGGCGGTGTCATTTATTTGGATTGGTTTGCGATGGAATCTTTATCGCCGCGGGCGCGAAGAGACGCAAATGGATCCCTCCGAGTAATGATGTAAACACGTCGCACGCCACTGCGCTAATCGCCGTTGATAATTGTGAAAAATGAACCCCCGTTTAATGTTTAAAACGTTTCAAATAGAACTTTGTAATCGTTTTACATAAAGTGTCGACGTTTTCAAGTGTTCTGCTGAACAACAATGTTTCTTTCTTTATTGGTTTATTCAACTCCGAACGATACTAATTTTAAAAAACACTTTAAAAGTAGAAGTGGTCGGAGAAAATTATAAAGTGGATGTTGATTATTTGATATTCACTTGAAATTGAAACCGGACGTTTCTTAATAAATATTTAATTAGATATTTTATAATGAAGTGTGTGTGGTATAAGTATTTCCAAACAGAAGCAAACAAGCACTTTACGTCACCATATATCAACGGGGCACAATAAAGACGCCGTGACGTCGGTTTTAAAAAAGTTAGAAAGCGACCCGAACCCGCGACGAAGCGCTTTGTGCGGCCCCAGTGGCGTACCGCCGTTTTCCAAGAACGCTGTCGATAAATTTTAATGTTTATGGACGGGACACGTACGGAATTCGATAAACATTGTGTTCGCCCACCAAAGCTACCGTAAACCACGTAAAATATTATTGTTTTTTTCTTTAAACTTTCTTCAATTAAACCATCATAGCAAACTAAACCATCAATAATCACACACAACTTACTTCTAGATAAGTTTAACAATTCATCACTTAAACATTTGTAAAAGTAATATTTCAAGAATAGATTAATGGCGCTTTAGGTTTTCTTCTTCTCGGCTTACCGGAAGAAAAAAATTCGAAAACCAATTTCATGGGCTTCTAAACATTAATATCGAGGTGCGAATAACAGTATTGTCAACAACCCCAGGCTATTAATTTATCACGAGTCTGTTGAGCGGCGTGGTACGTTGGTTTGGCCGCCATTCGCGAAATACCGCAGAGCCAAAGGCTACCAATTTCGCTTCCACCTTTGAAGAGTGCGCTTTGCGCGAGATAAATGCTCTGTTTATAGAGGGAGAACGTGGCTTTGTCCTCGGGCCCACTTCGGACACGGACTTAAGGGAAAAACCTGAACGTTCTGTTTTCTAAATTGACTCCGGTTTCGAAGTTGGTAAATGCCCTGCCATCCAACTTTGATGTTGATTTAGGAGTTGAGATATTCTTTCAAGTTTGTTCAATATTTATTTTCTTTGCAATGCAGTTTATAATCAAAGTATACTAAAGATACTAAAAGAAATAAATGAATAAAATATTAAAATTTGTTGTGGAGGGATATTCAAAGACGTCCAAGAAACGAAGAACAAAATACGAGGGGACGATAACGGGTTGTGTGTGAAATGGAATCCTCTTTAATTCGGCTTCATACAGAAAGATCTCTCGCTATCTCTCAATGGAAGGATTTAGAGCTTTTATGAATTCTGTACAAAATAAAACTGTAAAGACCTGGAGGGTTGAGTAAGGTTGGTAGTAGTGGTGGAACGTAGATATATCCGGCAACTATATTAAAAATCTACCCATCCCAACCCAACCCCAATAGAACTTGACAAAATTTATTGAAGGATACTGTATCAGAGATAAGGAAGCCTTAACTGTAGCTAAATCATTTGTTAACAACTTCATTTTAAAACATGATATTCCAAACGAAATAATTATGGATCAAGGCATTGAATTTTTAGCACAAATCTTTCAAGATGTAGGAAAAATTTTAAATATTAAACGTTTAAACTCTACCGCTTATCATCATGAAACGGTTGGTGCATTACAGAATACTCATAAAAATTGAGGCGCGTACTTAAGAATACAAATATCAAATATTTCCAGATACTTGGAGCAGTTGGGTACCTTTTTGGTGTTTTTCCTTTAATAACACGGTGCACACAGACTAAATACACTTCATATGAACTTGTTTTTGGTAAACGTTGCAATTTACCTTCAAAATTAACAACTAAAATAGACCCAGTATATAATTTTGAAAATTATGCAAGCAAATTAAAGTTCAGATTACAACATGCATGGCAAGACGGAAAAAATACTTTAATTGAATCTGAAAATAAACGGAAAAATCAATTAGATCGAACTAGTAACAACATTAAATATAAATTTAACGATAAAGTTTTAATAAAAAGTGAAAATAATAATAAACTTGACCCAATATATAAAGGTCCTTATAAAGTAAAATGTGAAAAAAAAATTAATAATAAAGAGATATTTAGTATAAAATAATATATAATATGTTGTAGGATAGGAAGATTAATAATGATTAATTAAAAATTAAATAATAATAGTAATTAAACTAAAATTAGAACTAAAACTAGAACTAACACTAGAAACTTTCGGGTTTTGCCGTGCGTCTTTTAAGAAAAGGTTTGACGTTTCGGATGCCATGTTGCAACCTTCTTCAGAAACTGGTTCGAAGTCAGTTCGAAGGTGTAATGGACAACGCGTAAATTGATTACAGACAAAAGGTTAGTGAACGCGAGTGAAATTGGGACATATGCAAAAATGCAATGATTAAGCATTATAGGTAATAAGTTAGAATAGAATTAATAAGTAGCAGTTAAGTATTGAGTATTGTAATGTTAATACATAAATAAAAAAAGTAATAAAACTGTCGACACAATATTATGTATTTTTTCCTTAAATAAATACAACAACTAAGAACCTTTTACAAATTATATCAGGTTTGTCATTAGCAACCTCATTGTAACAATCCCAATACGATATATAAAATCTCTTGTTGTAGTTTCACAACCATTACTAACAGAACTATCGCTGTTATTACTTTCGATGATATTAATTGTTTTGATCTGAAAAATCACTTTCAGTTCTTGAGAAATAGATTTTTGAAATGAAAGAGAAGTTTTTCGAATTTTGCAATTTTCGCCCTACAAAGTTTAATAATTCGTATAAAATCGATTTCTTGGAATATGAGTTTGAAAGTTTCACAAAGTGTTAATAGAAGTGTCCTCTTTCCAATGAACCTACCCGTTTTGAAAAATAACTTTTAGTTTTTGAGAAAACAATATTTGAAGTTTTGATAAAATTTTCGATGTTGCAATTTTCATCGATAACTTGTAAAATTCGCTATAAAATTCACGTCTTGAAGGATCCTTGTGGAAATATCGCCAATTATTAATTAAAGTATACTCTTTTTAATGCAAAAAGGCGTTTTGAAAAATCACTTTCAGTTCTTGAGAAATAAATTTTTGAAATGAAAGAGAAGTTTTTCGAATTTTGCAATTTTCGCCCAATAAAGTTTAATAATTCGTATAAAATCGATTTCTTGGAGTATGAGTTTGAAAAGAGTTCACAAAGTGTTAATAGAAGTGTCCTCTTTCCAATGAACCTACCCGTTTTGAAAAATAACTTTTAGTTTTTGAGAAAACAATATTTGAAGTTTTGATAAAATTTTCGATGTTGCAATTTTCATCGATAACTTGTAAAATTCGCTATAAAATTCATTTCTTGAAGGATCCTTGTGAAAATATCGCCAATTATTAATTAAAGTATCCTCTTTTTATTGCAAAAAGGCGTTTTGAAAAATCACTTTCAGTTCTTGAGAAATAAATTTTTGAAATGATCGACAATTTTTTCGAATTTTGCAATTTTCGCTGATTAAGTTTTTAAAATTCGTATAAAATCCAATTCTTGGAATATGAGTATGAAAATTTCCCAAAGTGTTAATAAGAGTGTCCTCTTTCCAATGAACCTACCCGTTTTGAAAAATAACTTTTAGTTTTTGACAAAACAATATTTGAAGTTTTGATAACATTTTCGATGTTGCAATTTTCATCGATAACTTGTAAAATTCGCTATAAAATTCATTTCTTGAAGGATCCTTGTAAAAATATCGCCAATTATTAAATAAAGTATCCTCTTTTTAGAGTTACTTCGTTAGTTAAATCAGCATCAAAAAAGTTCATTTTGTACCTTGGATCTAAACAAGTTGACATATCTTATCACCTTTCTTCTTAATTTCATTTTTATTCAAATATCGCAATAATGTGGTAATGTAGGGTATCACTTATTAAATGCACCAGATATTATAACCATAATGGGTGGATAGATATACCGGATAAGTGGATATTCGGCCGAAGGGGATGCCGAATATCCGGTATCCGGCTTTTCGCAAAATCACCATCCGTTCCAACACTAGTTGGTAGTATATGACGATTTAGGTAACAAATTAAGAACCGCCAATGAATTAGAGGTTAAAAAAGCATGCATTAAGAGAACGGATCACAAACCCTAGATGATCTTGTGCTTGGATAGATAAAAATTTGCTTGGGGAGGCGGCAATCTAGAAAATTCAAGCACTTTTACTTAAATTCGAAAAATGTAAGACTACTTTTAGAGTCATAATAGTAACATTTTGTGTAATTTTAGTTCCACCACCCTTCTGACAGTCCTATCTAGTCTACTGTAAGCAGTTGTAGTCTTCTGGAAGCAGTAGGCAGTTTTCTGCAAGCAATAGGCAGTCTCCTGCAAGCAGTATCTAGTCTTATTTGCAATGTATAGACTTCCATTACCATTATTTTAACTTCTGCCAACAGTATGTATGTATGTATGTATTATAGTTTTTTTATCGTATTAGTTTGTTTATTTAGTTAAGCGTTGGAATGCGTTTGTGTGTTTATATTTAAGTATTTGGGTAAGGGTTGTGGTTATATTTCTGATAAAAAATCAGCCTGCAAGAAATAGTGCCTTCGTTTCACGCGGAGCAGGCTCTCATAACCAATTACAAATTATACATATTAAGTTTAAGTTTGCTAATAAAGTTTATTGAAACTTAGAAGCAAGATTTTGTTGTTAACCAGTGCCTACCAGTTAAGAAAAATAAACATCTTCTATTAACAATATTTAGTGTGCTACCAACAATTCCAGTCTTCTCCCTATAGTATCTAGTCTTCTGTAAGTAGTTGTAGTCTTCTGAAAGCAGTAGGTAATCTCCTGCAAGCAGTATCTAACCTTAATTGTAATCTAAAGTTCTATTACTATAATCTTGCCTTCTGCCAGCAGTAATTTTAGTTCCTACTCTTCTAATAGCAACATTTAGTATACTACCAACAATTCCAATCTATTCCCTGTAGTATCTCGGCTTCTGTAAGCAGTTGTAGTCTTCTGTAAGCAGTAGGCAGTTTCTAGCAAGCAGTATCTAGTCTTATTTGCAATGTCTAAATTACCACTATCTTGCCTTCTGCCAGCAGTATCTAATCTCACGCCAGCAGCACATAGCCCCTCACAAGCAATATTTAGCCTTCTAGCAATAGTATCATTAATCTTCTCAGCTTTGCCTCCACCCTCTTCCAAGTCTATCCTTCTTCCATTCATTTTCTGAAGTATCTTGAAAATTCATTACTAGTATTACTTCACAGAATAAGGTTGCAATAATGCAAAAAGCCTTCTAAGGATTGTATCATCATTTGGTAAAGAAAACGTAAATAGAATTTGAAGAAGAGATTATGTGAGTAATTTTACTTTGGTTGTATAGTAACGATACCAATAAATCACGGTTGAGCTAAACGTGAAGACAAGCAGTGGTGAAGTTAATTGGGGGGAAAAACAATCTGTGCAATATTAGAGAGAAAGAGTACCTATACACAGAATCGTGACCGTCATCTCTTTGGTAAGATTGGTCTTCGGATAACGCCATGGTGTATCTATCCATTAGACGGGGGTCTCTTTTAATTTATATACGCGCCGGTTCGCGCGGGGTCATGACGGGGAAGATTTAAAAAGCGCGAACCGGGTTTTTTGTGAGTGCGACGCGGTTCGAGCATTATTAGCGCAAAATTTATGGGCATCGCGCAGCGTCGGGGTTATTTTAAAGGGATTAAAGATTCGTTAACCATCGCGGTCGGGCCGTATTAACGCCGTAATGAACGCTCGGGCACCTGAAAAATATCGCAAACGAACCTCGGAACGCGGCCGAAAAAAACGAACGCCAAGTCGGAGGTATTTAACGCGCGATAAGAAAGAGGGGAAAAGATCAACTCAAAAGATTTCCGATCGCAAAGGCTAATGTACGCGATCCCGATTTAAAATCAATAATTAGTGCCCGTTAATTAGTAATTTTGTCGACGGCGCCGTTTGAAACCAGCCGTTAAATTAGGCGATCCACTTCAAAACCACCTAATTAGAGCGTAGATCTACCTCAACGATAACAATTACCTTCATTCATTCATGTTGATTTTGATCCTACTTTTGATTGGTAAATTTCATCTTACATTTTATTATGTATAAGTCGAAGGAAAAGTACGATAATTTTCTACGTTTATAAAATTTTAATTCAAAAACGAAAACAATTCCCTATTGTTTCCGTTTTTTTCTTTACCGGTAACATAACAGAAAACACGTTACCCACCCGTGGGTAGAATTTATTGACTAAATTAAGGCCCCGGTGTTTGTATAAATTCACACGAACACGTGTTTTTCGAACAGGGGGAATGGGGAAGCTTAAGCTACATCGTGTAATGCATTCGCGATCTAAAAAGGGCTCCGTGTGCACGATCGGCTCTCCTCTTATTCTCTCTCTATTCTAAAACGTCTTCAAACCCCACAACCCAACAAACCAACAAACGGGACGTTATTGTTTAGCGGGATTCAAAAACCGATTTGCTAATTCGTGAACTTTGACCCTCTTGTTCTGAATACTCACGGTTTCTTCTCTTTATTCAACTCACTCGGACAATCGTTTCTATAACAATACATATTGTTATTACAATATGACTCATTTTTTTTATTATTTGTCTTTAAACGGACACTTATATCTATAGAATCTATATGAATTTTTATTTATCTAATCAATTAAAAAGTCAAGACATTAAAAAATATTTTGTCTAATAGCAGTAGTAAGGAGTTGTAATCTTCTGCAATCAATAGACACTTTTCTGCACCCGGAGTGGCGCCCCCCCTCCC
The DNA here is from genome assembly GCF_036711975.1 of Onthophagus taurus. NCBI lineage: Eukaryota > Metazoa > Arthropoda > Insecta > Coleoptera > Scarabaeidae > Onthophagus > Onthophagus taurus. Next base: position 24,030,999 of record NC_091976.1, on the reverse strand, counting down.
AAGCATTTTGGGCGGAATGCGGGGGGGAAACGCTCAAAATGCGGGGGAACAATTCAAAATTCATTTTAATTTAAAAAAATTAAAAAATGCATTTTAATTAAAGAAAATAAAATGATCAAAGAAATATAAAAAAAGACTGGAATAATCATAATCCGTACTTCAGCAAAAATTTAAGAATTATACTGATGAAAAACCAAACTTAAGGGAATAATCGGGAATACTCTGGTCAGAAGGTTAATTTGCAAGAAAAAGTCTGAAATTGCAATAGTTATAAACTAGACTTCAGCAAAAAACAGGAATTACATTGTTCAAAATCCACATGAGTCTGAAATTACTGTTCAGAGAAAACAGAAAATTGATTATAAACCAAACATGATTTTTCATGACAATACTTATGTGTTCAATAAAAGAATGCGAAGAATATGAACAAGAAACCAATGGACTTGTCTTGTTATTGCACAGGACAGGAAATCACCAATACGGAAACTTTACCAATGCAGGATAAGCACAAAAGCAAAGTAACAGCTGCAGAAATGAGGTACCTGGTGGTACAAGATCCGTATAGATAACAAGAGGCTCCCAAAAAGATCTAATGCTTCCAAAAAACTAAATACTGCTTTCTGAAGACTAGATACTGCCGACAGGTCTAAATACAGCATCTGGAACACTAAATACTGCTTTCTAAAGACTAAAATTGCTTTGTGGAGACTAAATACTGCTTTCTGAAGACTAGATACTGCTGACAGGTCTAAGTACTGCAAAAGAAAGATAAGATATTGTTGCAGAAAACATACATAACGTTGGCAGAAGACTAGATACTGCTTCTAGAAGACTAAATATTCCTTTCTGAAGACTAGATACTTCCGACAGGTCTAAATACAGCGTCTGGAACACTAAATACTGCCTTCTAAAAACTAAAATTACTTTGTGGAGACTAAAAGTTCGGCGGGGCCCTTTTAGGCGGCGCCCGGGTGCAGTACACCCCTTGCACCCCCCGGTAGCGCCGCCTCTGAATCCCGGAATGACCTGGAGTAGCGAATTTACTATTTATTCTCGGATCAATTTAGACTTCGCAAACACCACCTTCACATACGACATGCACAGATAAAAGAGGAAGAAGGAAATCAACTCACGAATCTAAAAATTACCTAAACACTGCGGCAACAACAACGCCTCTTGCCGATGAATTAGTATGAAAATATACCTACAAAATTAGTGAAAGAAGAAAGACCAAAAGCGACTGACTTTAATCTTCTTAGTCTTCTGTAAGCAGTATTTAGACTTATCTGGACGGAAAAGACATGCAATGTTAACCCCAACTAGTTTAACTCCTAACTCCTTTAACGAATTCTTCACAAATATTCCTAAAGACCTTATAACCACTCTGCCATTTACCCAAACTCAACCTATCCATGTAAAATTCCGAAAAAACATCTCTCATTCTTCTATTTCCCTACAAATCAAGATGAAATAGCAGCCATAATAAAATCATTCCAAGGCAAATGCACAGAGGATGTGTACGTTTCAGTATCCATCTTTTGAAAGAAACTGTAAACATCATAAAAGATCCAGTTTCTGATATTATAAACTGCTCAATTAGAGAAGGTGTGTTTCCCGACAGATTAAAACTTGCCAAAATTATACCAATACTTAAAAAGGGTGGTCCCGAGAATATAAATAACTACAGACCTATTGCTATTCTACCAGCCTTTTATAATAAACTTTTTTGATAAGAATAAATATTTCACTGAGGAGCAATATAGGTTTAGAAAAGCTAAATCAACCGTAAACTCCCTTCAGAGAGTGATTGAATGGGTTTACGATTGTTTCGAATATGAGTAAAACTGTCTAGCACACTTCCATGATCTTTCAAATGCGTTTGTCTGTATGGACCATGAGATTTTTCTGAGCAAGATGACATATTATCGTTTCCATGGAGTATATTTCTCCCAAATAGTGGAATGGAATTAAGTGAAGAGCGATATAAAATGTATTAAAATTGAAGTGCCTCAGGGTACCATCTTAGCGGGCCGAGGGAAAGAAGATCTTAGAACTTGCACATCTACATCTAACTGGTTTACTACCAATAAACTTGTTACAAATCGTGAAAACTCCAACAACATCTACTTGACAACTAGTCGAATTCATCACGAGTTCCAAGAAGGAGAGTTGCAATATTTGGGTGTTGTTCTGGACAGTCTTCTTACTTGATACAACAATGTAGAATTACTTTGTAACAAATACAGTGGTCAAATATATGGCAGCGAGGAAACCAAGACAGTTTACTTTGCCTTATTTCATGCTTCTATGCTGGATGGAATTGCGGTATGGGGTAACTCTTCCCATGCCCAAAGTTTTTCGTCTGCAAAAGAATGCCATTCGGACAACTGATGGAGTTCCTCAAACATCAACATGCAAGCCCCTATTTATCAAATACGATATAATGACGTTACGCGTTAGGCCTGACTAGATAAGATTGAAGATTTACATATGTATAACACCAGATACTACCAGTGACTGCGTATTCCAAAAAGTAGACTTAACTCTAACTCACTAATACTAGGTTTGCACCTCTACAATAAGTACCCAGTACCAATACGAAGCTTTCCGTATTCATTATTTTACAAAGAAAAATCTTCTTAAGAAGTACACCTTCTACAGTATCCCAGAATATTTGGAGTCGTCAATTCTGGATGAATAAAAATTTTTAGTGTATTTATCTATTATTATTATGTGACTTTTTCCTTTGACGTATTTAAGAAATTAATTAATTCTGTAGTTAATTTCTTTGAATAAATAAATTTACTTTACTTTGCAATGTCTAGACCTCTATCTCTATCACTATCTTGACTTCTGCCAGCAGCAGTTTCAGTTCCTAATCTTCCATTAATAATATTTAGTGTGCTGCCAACAGTACCAATTCTTCTTCAAGTCTTCTGTACGTAGTTAGAGTCTTCAGCAAGTAGTAGGCAGCTTTCTGCACGCAGTAGGCAGTCTCCAGCAAGCAGTATCTTGTCTTATTTGCAATGTCTAGAATTCCATTTCCATCTACAAGCAGAAGTTTTAGTTTCTAATCTTCCATTAACAATATTTAGTGTGCTGCCAACACACTAATGTAACTAGTCTTCTATACGCAGTTGTGTAGGCTTCTGCAAGCAGTATCTAGTCTCATTTGCAATGTCTATTCACAGTTTCTTCTCTTTATTCAACTCATTTGGACAATCATTTCTATTACAACACATGTTGTAATATAAGTTATTTTATTTTTTTTATTATTATTATATATGTATATTATTTATCTTTAAACGGAAACTTGATAGAATCTTAATTAGTTATAAATAACAACTTAAATAACTCGTTGAGATTTGATCTATATGAATTTTTATTTATCTAATCACAAAATCAAGTTCTTTCTTCCGCAAATCATCTTATTTTTCTCCTTATATATAACAAAGTACATCACAGAATCATTCATTACTATCAAAATGTTGGTTAAATTACTTTTAATTTTCCTTTTAAGCGTTACATTTTGTAACGAAATTGGTGCTGAAGAATCATGTGCAGGTAATTTTATTAAATTAATTTTAAACAAATTAATTTGATTCTAAACAATTTTTTTAGCCGAGTTAGGACCGGCTCGAGATTTTGTTTCGTCCGTTGACAATAATTTATATCTTTCTTGGATGCCTCCACTTGGATTTGAAAATTGCGCTGTTGATTATAACCTTCATATCCAAAATGCGAATACGTCGCAGTATTTAACGCCTGTTCAAAACTTGACGAACCTCAACTTCGTTTTTGATTATGATAAGAACGATCAAATTTGCATCGACGTCAAATCCACTTTATATGCTAATCACGATACCGAAACATCTGTTACTTATTCTTATAATTTTTTGGGTAAAAATAACGATACAATAAATACGATACGATAAATATAATTTTTTGTTTAGATCCTGTGGCTGCATTGGGAGCTCCTGCTTCTTTTGTTGTTAATAATACAGATGAAGCTTTGATATTAACTTGGACCCCACCGATTGGTTATGAAAAGTGTTATTATTTTTTTATGTACTCAGTTAGTATCGCTTCGAAAGAAACTGGGGAGTATATTTTTGCTTGGAATATGGGATTTTATTCTTTTACGTTTCCTTATCCGGAGTATCTTCCAAGTTTCTGCCAAGATGCCGTCGTTAATATTATGGCTTATTATAGAGGGAGACCTGGAGGGTCAATTTCGACAAATATAGTTTTTGGTTAGTAAAGTTAATTTTTAATTAATGAATTAATTGACTTGATTTCTTTTTTAGGTCCACCAAAACTTTGTGGCCGAAATAAATGAAATGTTTAATTTATATTAAAAAGATTTCTATTGCAATAAAAATTTAATCAATTTATTATTTTTTTTATTTTTAAGTCTTATAGATATAAATCCATTTTTAATTTTGTTTAAGTGCTGATAGTTGTCGATATATAAGTGCATGTTAACAGAAAAGTAAGTTATTTTCCAAAATGTTGGTCAACATCCTTCGCTTTTTACTCCTTTCTGTATATATTTTAGGAACTTGTAAGTATTGAGTCAGAAAAAGAAATGATAATAATAATGTTTTCTTTAGATTCAGAAAGTTCTAAAAGTTGTTTAGAATACCCATTGGGTCCTCCTTTAAACTTTAAAGCTTCCCCAGACGCCACTCAAGTTGTAACTCTATCATGGGAACCACCGGAATATTATGAATCTTGTGATGTGCAATATTTAATACATCTTAGAAATGCAAACTCTTCCGAATACCTAACTGATATTCAAAAAACAAATAATTTAGTCTTCAAATTTCCTTATGAAAAATTTTTATGCTATCCATTTAACGCAACTATTTACGCTACTTATGAAGGCTTAACATCAACGCCGGCTTCTGCTATCATTATACCATTGGGTATAATCTATCACTTATTTGATTTTATAATGATTTTATACTGATTATGTAATTCTTAGATCCACTTACTGAATTAGGAGCACCTGTTCAACTTTTATTGGAAAACTCCCAAGAAACATTGAAACTCGAATGGTTGCCACCTGCAGGATATGAACAGTGTGCAGCCTTACACTATTTCAATTTTGGAATTGAATTCTATGATATCGACCGAAATATTACGTTTTCTTCATTGAACTATATAAAACAGCTTGAGTCTACCCACGTCTATGGTCCTTATGACTTTGAATATTACTGCGATGTAGTTGCTATTAAAGTTTTTGGATACTTCCTTGGCCGGAAATCGCACACGATTGCTAAAACTGTTACTTATGGTAAGTTATTTGCAATGTTAAAGATAGCATTATAATGATGACTTTTTATAATTAGGTCCGAAAGGTTACTGTACAAAAAATCATTCGAATTAAATCAAAAAAAAAGTTAACAGTTTTTTTTTCTCATTATGATGTGTAAATAAAATGTTTCAAAATACTTCAAATGTATTTACTTTAAAACTTAAGTTCTAATCAAACACTAAAATAAATAAATAAACCTCTCCTAAAGTTATCTCATATTAAGAGGAAGGTATTTTAATTGAATATCAAGTATTTATTCCATTAAACCCCAACTATTTTTTCTTTTTTGATTATGTTAAACACAACTCAATGTCTTCAATCGATTTTATATTTTAATTGGTTACCACCAGAATCATACGAAGATATTTTAATCCTGTAATTAACAATTCTGAACAAAAAAAAAACTTTATAATTATGGAACAGATAACCATAGAGATAACGGATCCACTACGTTAAGTTATGAGGAGATGTGGTGATTAACTCATAAAGATGAATTAAGTGTTCTCTGGGAATCTATTATGAATTTCCACATCTTTCTTTTTCTGAGATCCCTTGAAATTGGTCATTAACAAAACTAACCATCGATTAATACACATTAACAGCAAAGGTTTTAGATACTAATGCGAGAAGTCACTATGCCCTGTGCTCTGGTTTTACGCAATCACTAAGGACAAAAAGAAAATGGATGTCCTAGAGATGTTTTGCTGGCGCAGAATGAAAATAGAAAATCCCCTACAGGGTATATGGGCTTTTTCGTAATCATCACGGGACGAAATCTGGGGCGTAGATTCAAGATGGCTGAGAACAGGGATGATCAAAGCACGTTTCTCGAATACGAGATTTCAACAAGGAAGAAGAAGAAAACCAATTAGAAGAGTTCTTTTTCTCTAAAGCCGAATTCTTGCATTATTTCTTCACGTGTTCCTTCCATTTGAGCTTTGTGTCCAACGTCTGTACAACACCATCTATGTACACTAGAAGAGTTTGATTTTCTATCTTTGTGTCCACAGTTGCACTATATCACTACCTTTCAATAGCTTACTAGTTGCTTCTTGTATTTCAAATCCAGTAGCAAATTTTGCCGCATTATCAGCGAATGATGGCTGCGTCGTTGTGATTGGGTAAGTCGCTTATGCAATGCAGTTACAAGAATGGTCCCAAAACGGAACCATGTGGAACATGTACACTGATCTCTTTGAATATTCTGCTTCCTATGGTGCTCTACAAACCATCAAAATGGCTTCTTTGAGCTGCATCAAGGAATCTCATTGGTCAATATAGCTTCCTTTCTAGTATTCTTCTATTGAGGGTCTTCTCAATTTGATCTGAAAACTTGTGAACCTAAGCAATGGTGGAATATTGACTACAAAATGTTGTTATTACCATAAGCTTTGTAAGTATTTTCTCCAACTTTCATGCAGAAGTTCTGTTGGCTGCTTTGAAAACTGCCTATTTAAAAAAAAAGACTGCATCAATGTCGGATATCTTATTCAGATAAGCTATGAAACTTTATTTTCAAGGTGCAATATACGTCATTCAGTTGGAAATGACCAAAAACTGTCTAAAAGCATCAACAATGTTAGTATCCTCAAAACGACAATTATCAAGATATTCTTTAACTACAAGAAGCGTAAAATTTTAATAATTTAAGAAATATATTTTGATCTCCGCTTAATTAAACTGCATATCAACATCCTCCAAAACTACCTACTATCCAATCACTTCCTATTATACAATTCCTATCCCATCAGAAGAGTTCTGTCCAATCCGGCTGATGTGTGTTTTAGACAGGACGTCGCGCTCTTATTGTACGTAGATAATGAAATAAAAAATTCAAATTTTCGAATGCCAAATATATACCTCATACAAGCATTGTGAACCCCCTGAACCCTACGCACACACACACCGAATCCAAACAAGGACCATAGATAGACGAGCAATAATTGAACAAAGACAACACCATACTTTCACACAGCACAGTTTTAAGCTTCACACTGAAAATGGAAGCATAAGGGTAAAGTAACTTCAGATTACAAAAAACAGTTCCAATTACGCATCACTAATGTTGGTAAATTACTCAGCTCTTTATAGTACTTCCAGTGACCTTCCTTTTTAGATCTTCTATAGTTTAATTTAGCTGTATCCCTAAGCCTCTGCAAAAGTTTGATATTGTCAGTAAGCCAAGGTGTTCTTGGTTTGGTAATTTGTACGGTTCTGATTGGCGCAAACCCATTGAACAACTGCAAAAGCGCCTCATTGAAAAATTCAACTTTAGCATCTATGTCTAAAGAATAAATAATGTCAAACGGAATTGCAGACAAGTGACTAGCAAACTGACGATATTCAAAATTAGAGAAATCTCTAAAGGAATAGTAAAAGGGTTTACGACAGAAGTTACTACACTTACAAAAAACAAGATCATGATCAGAAATTTCCCAACACAACACACCACTTCCAGCAACAACTGAAACATCAGATACAACATCCAATAACGTCGCGGTAGGCTCAGTGACATGAGTCGGCTCAGCAATTACTTGAGTCATTTGTAAAGAATCAAATAAAGTAAGCAAACTAATTGTATCATTATGGCTAGTTTTCAACAAATTAATATTTAGATCACCAAGGTACAAAATCATTATCATATTGTAACTTAAATTCAGTTAATTGTATTTCCAGCTGTTCAACAAAGATTACATTATTTAAAGACGGTGGTTTATACAAACAACCAATAACATGACTCCGAGATCCCAACCTAATTAAAACCCATATCCGCTCATAAGCCATCTCATTAATACAATTAATCAAACAGCAATTCAAAGTGTTACGCACAAATACGCCCACACCCCCGCTATGCCCGATCCTATCCTTACGAAAGAAGGTTAATGAGATAAGGTTTCAGAGATGCAAAAAGTATCAATCACATGATACTCGGCAGCTGTGGATAATAGTTTTGAATAGGAGTAGTGTCGATGTAGCGCCTCGGCCGCAATCGACCTTGGCTTATTCAACTCAAATATCTTCGAAATCTACCCAGTTTTGAGAAAAGCTTATATTGATGTACCGCGACAGCCACAAGCGACTTCGGCTTAATTAAACGGCACTTCCTTAAAAATTATTTAGTTTAACAAAATAACAACCTTGGCTTACTCAAATGTAACATCATCGAAAACTACCTAGTTTTGAATAAGCATAATGTCGATGTAGCGCCTCGGCCGCAAGCGACCTCATCTTACTCACCTCAAATATCTTCGAAAACGATCCAGTTTTGAGAAAAGCTTTCGTTGATGTAGCTTCTCTCTTTGAAAGCACGTTACTGCGCAAGTTTTTAAAATACTGAAGACTGATTTCTAACAGAGAAAATAATCCAACTTTAGAATACAAATCAAAACATTGTAAATTTTCGTTATCTTTAAATCATCATTTCCTTTTTAAAATAAGATACGGATCGTTTTATACGAATCGTACATCAATAATTATTAATGTGAAGGGTAAAGTGATCTGGGTAAAAGAGGACGTGAAGAAATCGATGATGATGAAGAAAAGGATGGTCGTAGGAACTGGAATGCCCGCGGAGTCGTCCTATCTGATGATCTTTATGATGTTATGCGAACGAGCTCGACAAAAAGTGACATTTTTCAGGAAGACGATTCGCGCTCACCGTTACGCTCTTCATTAATTGCCATTCGGTCGACGCATTAATGCTCGCATCGGGTTCAATCGATTCGCAGATGTCGCTGACAAATGACCCTGGTGGTCGCTATAGACGATCATCGACGATTTACGATGGAAGAAGAAATCAAGAAGGAAATGAAAGGGATTCGTATAAAATTATTTAGCACGCGAAGAGAAAATTCAACGAATTAAGTTATAATTTATAACACATTTTTTTTAATTTTTGATTATTAGTATCATATTTTTTTTAATTTTAATTTGAAAGTAACAATGAGGAGTTATTGGAATAGATTTCGTTTCTTCATTACGTTATTCAATAGAGTTGAAGATGTGAAGTTGCGATAAAAATAGATTCCAATCCGAGACGTCAAAACTATTCCTAACAATCTCTTCTGATCTATTTATTTAGATGATGACGTTGCCCGATAATGTTATACAGATAAATCCGGCTTCTCATTATAGAATCGATTATTAGAAACTTATTGTCATAATATTTATTTAAAAAAAATCATTATGTTAATTACAAGATAAAATATTCAAAGAGAAACACCTCAATATCACAAAACGAAACGAAAATGATATCTTGAACATCTTTGAAAAGAATTAATCGTAATTTTCTTGTGCTATTCCTAATGCGTTTCGAACATTTAGATACAAATAATGTCTATTCTATTCCATGTTGGTAATTGAAGGTGGAGAAGAAAACGAACGTTGTCTGTTTGAAGATTTTACGGTCGATTAGGCCGCATAAAAAAATCAACTTCAATGGTCCGTAGTTGAGCGCGCCGTGAAATTATGCGAGTCGCTCCATTGGAGAGACAATTTCATTATTAACTTTCTATTGGTCGGTTCTCTTACGCCTACCTAAAATAGAAATCTATTTACAACTAGCAACACCTCAAATAAAACGTTCCGAAGAAACTTGGATTTTAATTGATAAATTAATCCCAAAAATAACAACCATCAAAGAAAACACATAATAAATGAAGGATAATTGTACCTAATTAAAATTTTCGATGAAAGATACTCCTTAATTGGGATTTCCGAAAAATCCAAACATTTTTTTAACCTTTTTTCCGCGTGCCTCTTCTGTTTCGAGACCCCCTAGAGCCATTTCTTCGTTCGAAACTAAACCAGGTAATTATCCAGCCGTTATTTATTCGATGGCTTGTGGAAATTGGTTCAATAAAAACGACCACGACATTATTATAACAGTGATAATAGCAGTTTCAAATTAAACGTTTCAATAAATTTTGCAAATAATTACAACACTATAAAAAAACCAATTCATAAACACTTTTTAGTGATTATAAAGAATGTTTGGAGTGGTTTTGGAAGGATCGATACGGGGAACGCAGTGTCCGTTATAATAAAAATATACAATAATCTAGCGCTGAATAACAAATAAAAGTAGACTAACACTAGAACTAATACTAGAACTAGAAACATTCCGTTTAGTCGTGCATCTCTTAAAACGGCTAAACCTAGATGTTTCTAGTTTTAGATCTAATGTTAGTTCTAGTGACAGTGGTAGGTAATGGTAGTTAGCATAAGATATCATATGTTGCATATTGTTATTGCACTAAAAGTAGAACTAACACTAGACCTAGAACTAGAAATATTCTGCCTTAGAAACATTCCATCTTCAGACGCACGGCTAAACCCGAAACTTTCTAGTTCTAGGTCTAGAGTTATTTCTAGTTTTAATTGATATGCAGCGCTAGACCAAGAACTAGAATCATTCGAGTTTAGCCGTCTTCAGAGACGTGCTGCTAAACCCGAATGTTTCCAGTTCCAATTCTAGTGTTAGTTCTACTTTTAATTGTTATTCAGCACTAGATTGTTATACCGGGTGTTTAATTTAAAATGACATATGCTTATATCTCTAAACAAAAACTCGAATTGAAAAAAGTTTCAAGTAAACATTTTTTGTTGAGAAGCGAGACACATTGTACAGGGTGGGCAAATTTGGGTGTTATTATAGGCTATCTCAGAAACTATAAGAGATACGAAAAAAGTAGGTGCCATGTCCCGGTCTCTTTTTTCGAGACTGATTCAATCCCGTAAACATCAAACCTCTATCTTCTTTTGTTTTTAAGTTATAGCCAAAAAATCAAATTTTCGTGATTTCAAAAAATGCTCATATTTCGTTTATTTTTCAAATTATAGGAATGGGGTTGATACGTTCTTAAGACAATTTTTTTAAGTGGAATATACTGCCGTTGAAAAGTTTTAAATATACTTGATGATTTTTGAGATACAACACAAAGTTGTGTTTTTTTAAATACAAACTATACTTGATTATGATGTTAAAGAAAAGAGCATATTTTTAGCTTTCCAATAATGTATCGCATGTATGGTGTATTTGCAGAAAATAAGCGTTAATTTTCAATTCGAAAATAGTAAGCGCTAATGTGTAAAATTTTGATTATAGTAGGCGGGTCCGGACAGTAAATACTACTAACCACTATAGTGGCTATAAAATGTGGTTTTGCACGAATATGACAGAATAAAGTTGGTTTTGTACCATTATTCAGGATAAGTTGGTTTTGTACCAACGAATAAAAACTTTGAATAGTTAATTTAAATTTCTCAGCATCTTATCACTGACTTTGTTCACCAATAAAAAATGATTAGCAAGTAAAGTTTGTTTATTAAAAATACAAGAAATGTATTAATTAATGAATAATTAAATATGGACAAGTTCAGGATCTAAACAGTCATAACTGTCATCTTCTTCTACTCAACTTACTGGTTGTAAGATTAGAACAGTTCGGTATCAATGAATGAAATCTTCGGTAGTACTTTTCCAGTTTTCCCCAAACATAAGATGTAGAAGCTTTTTGATATCAGCAATCTTTTCTTTTGAAATTGGGTGAGATAGAGGAAAATTAGGGATCATAAACTGGTAGCGAACTTTCCATTGAAACACCGTTTGAATGGGGATATGAAGACTTATGTATCATCTTCAAAGCGGACTCCAATATATTCTATATTTAATTTTATCGTTTTATTTAAAGATAATGCGGAACTTCTTAAACGGGAAACGTTGCTATAGTAACTAAGTAGTATTTAGCGTTTTCCTCGCCTACTATAATTAAAAATTTGAATTTTAATCTTTAATGTTTTAAAAATTGAAAAATAACGCTTATTTTCCGCAGAAACATCATGCGTGCGATACATCATTGGAAAGCTAAAAATATGCTCTTTTCAGTAACATCATAATAAAGTATAGTTTGTATTTAAAAAAATACAACTTTATGTTATATCTCAAAAATTATCAGCTACATTAAAAAATTTTCAAGGGCGGTATATTCTACTCAAAAAAGTGTCTTAAGAATGTATTAACCCCATTTCTCTAATTTCAAAAATAAACGAAATATGAGCATTTTTTGAAATCACTAAAATTTAACTTTTTGGCTATAACTTAAAAACAAAAGAAGATAGAGATTTGATCCTTACGAGATTGGATTAGTCTCGGAAAAAGAGACCGGGACATGGCACCTACTTTTTTTGTATCTCTTATAGTTTCCGAGATAGCCTGAATATTTATTTTTTCAAATGGCACATATACTTTTTTCTTTCAAAGTCTTAAACAACTTGACAAACTGATTACTTTTTGCTTAAAATTTTTTTTCATAAACTCTCCGTTGTGAAGATATCAACAAAAACAAAAATAAAATAACATGTTACAAAATGTAATTAAAAAAAATTAATAAATAAAAAAAACGATTTAATTAATCGTAAAATAATATTAAAATTCTTCTTAACTTTTGAAATCGTCTTAGAAACTTGATTAAAAATTTTTTTTAATGATTATAAATCGAGTAAATCCTGTTCTAAACCTTGTTTGGATGTGCGCTAACTTGCACGTGCGATAAAAATTTCAAGCGAAAAAATCATTGTGATCAAAGCAAAAATGGAGCACTTCTCTACTCCACAGAAAATTCAGATGGTGTTAGCTTACGGTGAAAGTCGTGAAAATTTCGCTGAGGCCTATCGCATATATGTTCGAAAATTTCCTGGAGAAAGAGCGCCTTGTCCTAAAACTTTACATCGAATAGTTACAACATTTCTGGAATGTGGTAACGTAGAGGAAAAAAACGAACACGTGCAAAATGGGTTACGAATGAGCCGAATCAAATAGCTGTTTTAGCAGCTGTAGATGTTAATCCTCATGTAAGTTGCCGTCAATTGTCAAAAGATCAGGCATTTCGTGTCTCTCTACACCAACAATTACATGGCGATGATTTCGAAAATCGTGTGCAATTTTGTACTTGGGCTATGGAAAAATTAAGATTGAATGAAAATTTTTTCTTCAATGTACTATTTTCCGACGAATTCACTTTCACCAATCACGGCCAAGTAAATCGTCTAACATTCACTACTGGTCACATGAAAATCCTCGTTGGCTAAGACAAGTTGATCATCAAAAACCTTGGTCAGTTAATGTCTGGTGCGGCATTGTTGGCAATAAAATAATTGGACCTTTTTTCATTGATGGCAATTTGAATGGCAGAAAGTATAGGAATTTTTTGTTGAACAATTTACCAGTTTTGTTGAAAGACCTTATTCTGGAGCGAAGACTTGCGCTATGATATCAGCATGATGGAGGTCCATCTCATTATGCTCTAGCCGCAAGAGACGTTTCAGACGAAATGTTTCCTGAAAAATGGATAGGACGTAATGGACCGGTGAATTGGTCAGCTAGATCACCCGACTTAATTTCTCCCGATTTCTTTCTTTGGAGTTACCTCAAAGAGAAAGTTTACAACCAGGTTCCAACAACACCAAACAATATGAAAATTGCAAATCAATAACTAAAGAAATGCTTGGCAATATGCAGAGAACGTTTTCAATGAGAATTCAGAAATGTTTAGAAGTGATTGGTCATCATTTTGAGCATTTAATCGATGTATAGTACTTTATAAATTTTAATCGATGTTCTAAGGTGATTTCAAAAATGTATAATAAATATTTTTAATTATATTTTGAAAAATGTTGTTTTATTTTTCTTTTTGTAAATATCTTCATAGCCCAGAATTTAAGAAAACAATTTTTTCAGCAAAAGATACTTAGTTTGTCAAGTTGTGCAAGGCGTTGAAAGAAAAAAGTATATGTGCGATATGAAAAAATGAAAATGAGGTCAGAAAGGCCTGTAGGCAACCCTGAAAAAAATGTTTGGGTGTTTGCTGACAGAATGGTCTAACTCTAACTTTTCAGTCAACTGACATTATAAGGCAAGTCCTTCTTAACGCTCAAGGCCGCAGAAGCTAGACTTTTCAGTCACGACAAACACTTCCTTCTGGACACTGAGGTTCAGGATTAGATTAAGCTTTACTGACTTTTACAGTCATACTCAGTAGTCGCTAATGGTTGTCCTTACGGGCATACCTTTGTGTTTCGTTGACATCACAGTCAACTCATCAGACCGACAGAAAAGTTTGGGTGTTTGCTGACAGAATGGTTCAGTGCCTGAATAAGGCATCCGTCTGAAATATTGACGAGGAACTCTAACTTGTCAGTCAACTGTCATTATAAGGCAAGTCCTTCTTAACGCTCAAGGCCGCAGAAGTTAGACTTTTCAGTCACGACAAACACTTCGTTCTGGACACTGAGGTTCAGGATTAGATTAAGCTTTACTGACTTTTACAGTCATACTCAGTAGTCGCTAATGGTTGTCCTTACGGGCATACCTTTGTGTTTCGTTGACATCACAGTCAACTCATCAGGCCGACAGAAAAGTTTGGGTGTTTGCTGACAGAATGGTTCAGTGCCTGAATAAGGCATCCGTCTGAAATATTGACGAGGAACTCTAACTTTTCAGTCAACTGTCATTATAAGGCAAGTCCTTCTTAACGCTCAAGGCCGCAGAAGCTAGACTTTTCAGTCACGACAAACACTTCGTTCTGGACACTGAGGTTCAGGATTAGATTAAGCTTTACTGACTTTTACAGTCATACTCAGTAGTCGCTAATGGTTGTCCTTACGGGCATACCTTTGTGGTTCGTTGACATCACAGTCAACTCATCAGGCCGACAGAAAAGTTTGGGTGTTTGCTGACAGAATGGTTCAGTGCCTGAATAAGACATCTGTCTGAATTATTAACGAGGAACTATAACTTTTCAGTCAACTGTCATTATAACGAAAGTCCTCCTTAACGCTCAATTCCGCAGAAGCTAGAGTTTTCAGTCACGACAAACAATTCGTTCTGGACAATGAGGTTTAGGATTAGATTAAGCTTTACTGACTTTTACTGTCAAACCCAGTAGTCGCTAATGGTTGTCCTTACGGGCATACCCTTGTGTTTCATTAACATCACAGTAAACTCATCAGGGCCGACACAAAAGACAAAATGGATCAGTTCCTGAATAAGGCATCCGTCTGAAATATCGACTAGGAACTCTGACTTCTCAGTCAACTGTCATTATAGAGAAAGTTCTCCTAGTTTTAGTGGTTATACAATAACGTTGATATTGTCGTATATTTTTCATTAAACTAAAACTTGAACTAATACTAGACCTAGAAGAAGAAAATTTCGGCTAAATCCGAATGATTCTAGTTAGTTCTAGGGACAGTGCTAGGTAATACTAGATATCACTATGTTGCATATTTTTGTTGATCTAAAACTAGAACTAACACTAGACCTAGAACTAGGAACATTCGGGTGTAGTGTTAATCTAGTACTACTGTCAGCTCTAGTTTTAATTATTATTCACCACTAGATTGTTGTATTTTTTTATTGAAATAAAACTAGAACTAACTAACAATAAGACAGAACACAACGGTGTGAACAGCTGTCCATAAAAAAATAATAAATTATCAAAAATATTTATTATGATGACTTTATTATCGTGACTTTTTCATGATATGAAAAAAAATTTTAGTTGTCATTGCTATCAGAGTTTATAGTAACGATCTGTCTTAGTTTGGTATGCGATTCGTTATTAATAACTGGTCCGAGAGACCTTAATAATTGATTAGAGGAGAGCTGAGATATCAGCGTGGCCACAACAACTACAATAATTAATTAGTCTTATGGGGCCGTTGCCGCCGTCTGATGGCACAGCACGACGCCATCGACCACAGAAGAACCAAACTACCGAATTGAATCTACCAGAGTAATTGCCTATTCACGATTAATTAGCGGAATTAAGGGGGAATTGTTCATTGTTGTAGATTTTTATTTTTAAAAGAAACAATTAATAAGGTAATTTTTGTTTACAATCGGGCCCAAAAATTATAGTTTTTGAAATTGCATGTCCTGGCATTCCTCTATAATAACCAACGACTTCAACGGCGGCTTCTTGACAATCATTTAAGTCGTTTTCTTGGTAAATATAAGAATATGCATATCCAGCAACATTTGTCATTAAAACGGTTTCTTCCGCGTTAATTAATATTATTTTAATGAAAAACATAAAATAAGCTCGACATTTTTCGTAACCCTCCGGTGTTGTCCAGTTTAATTTTAATGAAGATGATGAGTTTTCGATTGTTAAACTTGACGGTGGTCCTAATTCAATCGTAGGATCTACAAATAAAATTTTTAATCGAATATTATTAATTAATTAATTAAATAATTTTTGAAATTTACCCAAAAAATTTGTTGTGTAAACCGGATCTGATTCCCCATCAAAAATAGCATAAACTTTCGATCTTACATGAATACAAATATGCCCATCCTTCTCATAATCATAAACATATTCTCGATCAAAAGTGTTTATTACAGGAGTAAGATATTCCGAAGTGTTTAAATTATTAATATGAAGTTCGTATTCGACTTCACATGTTTCGTACGATTCTGGTGGGGACCAATTAAAGTATAAAAATTGATCTACGTTTGATTGAAAATTTTGAGGTGAACTTAACTCATTATCTAAAAAGAATAATTTTATTTAATTAAATAAGTAATTGTTATTAAATACCTCCGCAATTCAAAGTTTCACTTTTCATGGAAGGAATTAAAACGAAAAGTACGAATTGAATTATTTTTGGTAACATTTTGTAAAAGATGTGTTCAATACTGAAAGGATTTTCAAGTTATGAAGAGAGATAAGAATTTAAGAAGTTTATTTGTTTGTTTTAGGAGTTGATTAGAACTCAAGTTTTAAAGCAAATAACTTAATAATGTGACATAACTTTATTTTAGATAGATCGCTTAATTTAAAGTAATTTTTATTGTAATATTATATTTATTTAATATTTAAAATAAGTTACCAAAAATTGTAGTTTTAGAAATCGTTTTAGACACTCGAAATAAAGTATCTGATTACTTTAACAACAACTTTGAAGGTTAACAAATGATAATGTGATTTTACGAAAAGCCGAATACCGGATATTCGGCATCCCCTTCGGTCGAATATCCGGTTATCCGGAATATCTATCCGGCCATTATGGTTATAATTTCTGATACATTTCTAAAGTGATCATTTCAAAAATTTATTTCTCAAGAACTGAAAGTGATTTTTCAAAACGACTTTTTGCATTAAAAAGAGGTTACTTTAATTAATAATTGGTGATATTTCCACAAGGATCCTTAAAGAAATAAATTTTATAGCGAATTTTGAAAGTTATCGATGAAAATTGCAATATCGAAAATTTTATTAAAACTTTAAATATTGTTTTCTCAAAAACTAAAAGTAATTTTTCAAAACGAGTTGGTTCATTGCAAAGAGGACACTTTTATTAACTTTTTTTTTGCATACTCATAATCCAAGAAATGGATTTTATACGAATTTTTAAAACTTAATCGGCGAAAATTGCAAAATCGAAAAAATTTTCGTTCATTTCAAAAATTTATTTCTCAAGAACTGAAAGTGATTTTTCAAAACGGCTTTTTGCATTAAAAACAGGATACTTTAATTAATAGTTGATGATATTTTCAATAGGATCCTTCAAGAAATTAATTTTATAGCGAATTTTGAAAGTTATCGATGAAAATTGCAACATCGAAAATTTTATCAAAACTTTAAATATTGTTTTCTCAAAAACTAAAAGTTATTTTTCAATACGGGTTGGTTCATTGGAAAGAGGACACTCTTATTACCATTTTGGGAAATTTTCATACTCATATTTCAAGAAATCGATTTTATACGAATTTTTAAAACTTAATCGGCGAAAATTGCAAAATTCGAAAAAATTGTCGATCACTTCAAAACTTTATTTCCCAACAACTGACAGTGATTTTTCAAAACGGCTTGTTGCATTAAAAAGAGGACACTTTAATTAATAATTGATGATATTTTCACTAGGATCCTTCAAGAAATAAATTTTATAGCGAATTTTGAAAGTTATCGATGAAAATTGCAACATCGAAAATTTTAGCAAAACTTTAAATA
The DNA here is from genome assembly GCF_036711975.1 of Onthophagus taurus. Lineage (NCBI taxonomy): Eukaryota > Metazoa > Arthropoda > Insecta > Coleoptera > Scarabaeidae > Onthophagus > Onthophagus taurus. The sequence goes on along the minus strand of NC_091976.1, from coordinate 24,012,666 downwards.
TTGTTTTCTCAAAAACTAAAAGTTAGTTTTCAAAACGTGTTGGTTCATTGGAAAGAGGACACTCTTATTAACACTTTGGGAAATTTTCATACTCATATTCCAAGAATTGGATTTTAAACGAATTTTTAAAACTTAATCGGCGAAAATTGCAAAATTCGAAAAAAATTGTCGATCATTCCAAAAATTTATTTCTCAAAATAAAAAAGTGATTTTTCAAAACGGCTTTTTGCATTAAAAAGAGGATACTTTAATTAATAATTGGTGATATTTCCACAAGGGTCCTTCAAGAAATTAAGTTTATAGCGAATTTTGTAAATTATCGATGAAAATCGCAACATCGAAAATTTTATTAAAACTTCAAATATTGTTTTCTCAAAACCTAAAAGTTATTTTTCAATACGGGTTGGTTCATTGGAAAGAGGACACTCTTATTACCATTTTGGGAAATTTTCATACTCATATTCCTAGCAATCGATTTTATACGAATTTTTAAAACTTAATCGGCGAAAATTGTAAAATTCGAAAAAATTGTCGTTCATTTCAAAAATTTATTTCTCAAGAACTGAAACTGATTTTTCAAAACGGGTTTTTGCATTAAAAACAGGATACTTTAATTAATAATCAAAAGTTATAACAGCGACAGTTCTGTTAGTAATGAATGTGATGATGAATTACAAGCGAAGAGAAGAAAACTAGGCGAAACTGCAACAAGAGATTTTATATATCGTATTGGGATTGTTACAATGAGGTTGTTAATGACAAACCTGATATAAATAAAGTTGTATTCAATGAAAAAGGTCGTATTTGGTTTGAACTTGATTATTAGATACCTGCAGTGTCCAACGCCTAAAAGAGATACTAATTCCTGTGAATGGTGGAGTACTAAGTAATAGGTTTTTAATATCCGGCCAAAACCCACCACTAATAATGTGCATGGTGAACATATCTTTCTGGTGGAGTCCATCAGAGTCTATTCTTAATGGTTTCTCTGAATTTCTCAAAAGCGTTCAGCAGATACTACCAGTTACTTTAAGAAAAGAGAAAAATCCATCACCCCAGACATGGTCAGATGAGTGCGGCAGAGATAACGAGAATGAAATGAACATGTAGCACGAATAGATCAGTCATGCCTGGCAAAATGTACAAGAAATGGTAAAACATACAAAAAAAAGCCGATAGGAAGATCTTCAAAGCGATGCAATAACAGTTGGACCTCAGTATCACAGGAGAAGCAGAACCAGGAATTACGAAGCTTCATAACAAGTCATAAGGCTTTTGATAAGAAGAAGAAGCTTCAATTGCTTCCTACTCTTTATTTCTTTAAATGCTTTATTTAGAGATTTTTGTATACAGTTAGATAAATATAGTAAGCAAGGATGCCTAAATATGATGTGATCACAAAGTCTGAGTCTAACACATGATGACCAATTGTAAGTTAATTAGTCCAAAGATGTACAACTTCACCTGGTAATGCTGAGGTGCATTTAGGTTGATATAATTTTAATCGCAAGCTAGGTTTTGTTACAAACTTGATTTAGTCCATAACTAGACGATAACCCCATCTAGCATTGGTATTGTTAAGCTAGATTATGTTTTAATTTATTATTTTGCAATCGCATTATAAATAAATAAATTTTTGTCGTTAAGAACAACTAAAAGCATAAGAAGTGAACTTTGTAATGCAATTTGTAAACTTGTATGATAATATTGTCTTAATAACGAGAGTGTTATTAATAAATACATCTTGAAATGCAAACATCGCAATTAGTTTTAATAAACCAGTTCGCAAATTGTTATATTCGTGCATTGTGCAAGTTGTACCCTATATATCAACGCAGCGGGTCGCGAAATGTGCAAGGAATAATAAAAGGGGAGACCTCTCGGTTCGAGAAAAGGATATATATCATGAAGCTCGAAGAAAGCGAATTGTTATCGTGTTCTTTTACACCCAATGCGATTGAATTTAAAATGAAAAAAGGTTATATTAAAAATTACTTACCATCGATTTATATAAAAATGATGCCATAAAATTGAAATAAAAAAGAAAGTCGAGGATAAAAAAATATTGTTTATTTCAACTTAATTATTAAAAAAAGGGGTAATTTACACAAGTAAAAAGCGTAAAAAATGTGTAGAAATGTACAAAAAGATTAAAATCTAGCTTACAAATTACTTATTTACATATTTATCACATAAAACTGATTTTATTAAAATAAAAACTTAATAAAAAAAACAACTGGCACTGGAAAATCATTCACGAGAATATTAATAAAAAAAATAATAGTAAAAAAGAAAATATAATTAAAAAAAAAATAATAAATAGGTTTTTCGTGTAAAAATATTTTTTTCTTAGCAAAAATATCTTACCCCAAATTAAAAAATAAATAGATTTCTTTTCCAAAAAACTTAAAATTTATTTATACAAATTGTAGGACGGATAAATTGGCACTTTGATTATCTTAAAAAAAAACGAGTGTCTTAAACTAACTGAAATCGCCTAAAAACGGATCGAAATTTATGTGATCGCCGAAATCGGGCGAAACCGGGTCGAAATCGGCTGTTGTTAAAGAATCGTCCGGGAAATCGACCGAAAAATCGGCCGGGGTCAACGAATGATCAGAAAAATCCGAGTGTAAAGGTAAAGATTCACCATCTGATTCCAATAAGAAACAATCCAACTCGGAACAATCCGAAAACAAGTCTTGGGTCGTCTCCGCACCACTTAACACTGCACTCAACGAAGAAATATATTTCATCGCCAATCTTAAAGTTGTTATCTTCGTTAATTTTTCATTCGCCCCGTTTTGAGATGAACAAATATGCGGAACTGCCCTTCTCAACGTTTCAAAAGCTTGATTAATTTCTCTCATTCGACTTCTTTCTCTTGCATTTGCCGTTTTACGCCTGTACTTACTCAAAGGTGCCGGTTTTTGCTTCGGTTTTGTTTGTTTCACCTTCACGTTATTATTTTTACCAACAATTTGAACAGATTTTAATGTGTCTTCGTCAAAATTGGTCGAAATCGTATTTCTTCGTTTCGATGATCTTGGTCTTAACGAATATTTATCACCTCTCGAAGATTTATCGGAATCGCTGTTATTATTTGAATCAGTTGTGTATGTTGGACTGTCCAAAGGTAAAGACAGTCTGTGGGTGAGATCGTCGTTGAACAACATCGCGTAAGAAACTTCAACTAATACAAGAAGGAAGAAGAAGTAGAGTGTGTTGGAGTAGGAGGTGGAAAAGGTTTAAAACGCGGAGGATCGAGAAAACGATCCTCACCAACCGAGATGCGGATGTCGATTGCCTTAGCGGCTGGACCCGCAACTGAACAGGTACACCCGGAGGTGTCTCCCACTATAAAACTCTTTGGACTACTCCCGCACTCTCGATGACCCCCACAAAACGTACCAATATAAGATTAATATACAAAATATAATTAAACCTTTTTTTTACTTTCAATTCTAATTGCGTAAAAACACACAAACACATAAATTCGAATTGAAATTAATATTTATAAGAAATTTTGCAATGTGTTACTTTCATTTTAGGTTCGAATCCATAAACAAAATCTGTTCAAAATCTAAATTAAGACTAATTACCTTTAAATCAAGTTAAATTTGTTTTTATTAAAAATAACTTATTTACAATCGCTTCTTTTTACAATTTTTCAACGACGTGTATATAAAAGTTTGGAGTTTCGATTTCTTCTAATTTCTTAAAATCTCCGAATAAATTATGAATACATTTCTTGTTAAAAGCCTCCAATAGCATCGCTTTAAACACTTCCAATCGATGGGGATAATAAGATAAACGAAATTCACTACAAAAAAAAAAGTTCTTTAAAATACAAAAAAAACCTCGATATAACGAATCTCGATGTAACGGATATAACGTGGGCCTTCCTATAGCAGTCTTAAGAAACGTACGGTTTCTAGTTCTAAAGTGTTCTGAGAAAAATACGAAAATGTGACAATTTTAAAAATGTTGTTAATGGTAACTCGGGATTCGCAGCATATTATAACAAAAGTTGTAGCAAATTTTATCCTTAACAATATTGCTCTCTTTCACTTTTGTTCTCAGATGCGACAATATCGAGAAAAATAGGAACATATGAAAATTGGATGAATTTGTTGCTTTTTCAAGTTGTTAATGGTAACATTCGGGAAACGGAGCATATTACCAATTTTCTTTTGAAACGAAAGTTGTAGCTAATTTTATTCTTAGCAATATTGCTCTCTTCCACTTTTGCTCTCAGATGCGAAAATATCAAGAAAAATACGAAAATATGAAAATTTGCTGAATACGTAGTTTTATATGTTGGTAATGGTGGGGATTCGGATCACATTTCAAAAAAACTTTTAGAACAAAAGTTGTAGCAAATTTTATTCTTAACAATATCGCTCTCTTTTGCTTTTGCTCTCAGATGCGAAAATATCAAGAAAAATACAAAAATATGAAATTTTGCTGAATTCGTAGTTTTATATGTTGGTAATGGTAGCACTGGGGACTCGGAGCATATTATAATAAAACTTTTAGAACAAAAGTTACAGCAAATTTTAACCTTAACAATATTGCTCTCTTTCATTTTTGCTCTCAGATGCGCCAATATCGAGAAAAATAGGAAAATATGAAAATTGGATGAATTTGTTGCTTTTTCAAGTAGTTAATGGTAGTATTCGGGAAACGGAGCATATTACAAATTTTCTTTTGAAACGAAAGTTGTAGCTAATTTTATTCTTAGCAATATTGCTCTCTTCCACTTTTGCTCTCAGATGCGAAAATATCAAGAAAAATACGAAAATATGAAAATTTGCTGAATTCGTAGTTTTATATGTTGGTAATGGTAGCACTGGGGATTCGGATCATATTTAAAAAAAACTTTTAGAACAAAAGTTGTAGCAAATTTTATTCTTAACAATATTGCTCTCTTTTACTTTTGCTCTCAGATGCAAAAATATCGAGAAAAATGCGAAAATATGAAAAATTGACGAATTCGTAGTTTTATATGTTGCTAATGGTAGCACTGGAGATTCGGATCGTAATACAATAAAACTTTTAAAACAAAAGTTGTAGCAAATTTTATATTTATCAATATTGATCTCTTTCCCTTTTGGTCTCAGATGCAAAAATATCGAGAAAAATACGAAAATATGAGAATTTGATGAATTTCGCAGTTTTACAAGTTAATGGTGACACTTCGGATTTTGAGCATGTTACAAAAAAACTTTCAACACAAAAGTGGTAGCAAACATTATTCTTAACAATATTGCTCTCTTTCACTTTTGCTCTCAGATGCGAAAATAGCGAGAAAAATACGAAAATATGAAATTTTGCTGAATTCGTAGTTTTTATGTTGGTAATGACAGCACTGGGGATTCGGATCATATTTCAAAAAAACTTTTAGAACAAAAGTTGTAGCAAATTTTATTCTTAACAATATTGCTCTCTTTTGCTTTTGCTCTCAGATGCGAAAATATCGAGAAAAATACGAAAATATGAAAAATTGACGAATTCGTAGTTTTATATGTTGGTAATGGTAGCACTGGGGACTCGGAGCATATTATAATAAAACTTTTAGAACAAAAGTTGTAGCAAATTTTATCCTTAACAATATTGCTCTATTTCACTTTTGCTCTCATATGCGTCAATATCGAGAAAAATAGGAAAATTGTATGAATTTGTCGCTTTTTCAAGTTGTTAATGGTAGCATTCGGGAAACGGAGCATATTACAAATTTTCTTTTGAAACGAAAGTTGTAGCTATTTTTACTCTTAGCAATATTGCTCTCTTCCACTTTTACTGTCAGATGCGAAAATATCAACAAAAATACGAAAATACGAAAATTTGCTGAATTCGTAGTTTTATATGTTGGTAATACTAACATTCGCGATTCGGAGCATATTACAAAAATACTTTTAGAACAAAAGTTGTAGCAAATTTTAACCTTAACAATATTATTCTCTTTCACTTTTGCTCCCAGATGCGAAAATATCGAGAAAAATACGAAAATATGAAGAATTCATAGATTCTATATTACAATATAGTTCGATATTGGACAGTCACTTTCCCGTATTAATCTGTTATATCGAGGTTTTACTTTATAAATAAAACAAATTCTTTTTATATACCTTATATCATCTTCATTAATCGGCTTATTTTTTTCTTGTTCAGAAACGTTGATTAAATAATCCATCATAACCATAGCGGGACGACCGGCTTCAAATAAAACTGAAGTTTTAATATCAGTCATATGTGCGCTCTAAAAATAAATGATTTAAAACCAGCATTGCAAAAGTATTTTTAATTACGTTGTAATATAAACATTTAGCTGGTGTTTTTCCCGTATTAATGATATAATCGTAATTTCTATGGTCGATTAATAAAAGGCCACCGGGTTTAACGCATTTTTCGAAATTCTTTAACGCTTGCCTAAAAGAAAATTAAAGAAACATTATTAATTAATATTATCTTATCGGTTTATTACATCATTTCAATATCAGTAATGTGTTTACTTCTTGGTTTTATCCACGTCACTAAATTAATCGAGATTAAAATTGTTTTTCTTACTTTTGTTCGCGTTGATCACCATAAGAATCCATCATGTGGGCGAAAGAATTTCCTAAACAAATCACGGCATCAAATCCACCCCCAATATGCTCGCGAATGTCATCATAAAGTGTTAACCAATTTGCTTCCTCAATAACTAAAAAAAAAATATTAAAAAAAAATCAAACTTAATTAAATAAAATTTACTCCATTTGTCAAAAGCCGCTTCCTTTCTTCGTGCCCAACGAGTTTGTAAAGCATATTTTAACATTTTATCAGAAGCGTCCACGGAAATCACTTCAAATCCTTCTTCAAGTAACCAAACCGAATCAATTCTACTCAAAATGTAATTATTTAAATGAAAATATGAATATATATTTATTTACCCTGTTCCACACGCAACATCTAAAATTCTTTTACATCCTTTCTTCTTTAACAAATTTAATAAGAAATTCTTGTAATTTTGTGTACGAGATTTTTGATCTCCAATAAAAACTTGCCAAACTCTCGCGGCTTTTCCATCGGCGTATTGATCGCGAACTCCTTCAGCGGGGGTTCCTAAAGATCTCGCGCGAAATACCGTATCAGCCATCGTCTTACTTAACGAATTACAAGATGAAATGAAACCTGCATAAACGGGGTTTTTCTTTTTATAAGCAATGTATTTATATCAGCACGTCGGTTATTATGTATGAAATGTAGATAAAGATATAGAAAGGCCGGTGTTAGGAAAGAGGTGTCTGATAAGAATGATTTTTAACTTTTTGGTGTGGCAACAGGTTGTTTTTTTTCTTTTTCGATTTAGCAAATTTATCAGATTTAGTGCAAAAAAATAAATGGAACAAATTTGAATAACAAAAAATGTATAATCTATTTATTTTATCAACTAAATTATCATCCAAACATTTTGTAAAACTCATTTCTTCAAACATTTTGTTTCAATCAGTTTTAATTTTTGGATTTAATGAAACTTTTTAAAGTTATAAAGTAATAATCAGTCTAAATAGGTTCCAATTTATTCCAAAAAAATCTTTATTCCATTAAACATACTAATAATTTATTAATCATCTAAAATATCATCCAACCACTTCTCCAAATCATCTTTTTCTTTCGGTTCTTTTAATCCCTTCAATTCCTTAGTAGAAAAATTTGTAATTGAACATTCTTTATTATCACCATCATTTTTAATTAAATCATTCAAATCATCACCCATTAAACCAATTAAAATCTTATTTGTTGATTTAGTTTCATCTTCTTTAATTTGAACATTTTTCTCATCATTCTCTTTTAAATGTTTCAAATAATTTATTTTTGCACTCTCAGCATCTGCCAAAATTTCGTTTAAACTGCTTTCCTAAAAATAAAATTAAGAATATAAATAAAATGAATAAAAAGCAAATAAATGTGAAATACACTAAAACATTTTTCATCAATACCACATCGAATATGAAAGGGAATGCTCAATAAACCCAAACTCAATGTGTTCATATCGATTTTGAACATTTCGCATTTTATTTCTTCATCTTTTAGGTTATCCAGACTTTTGTCTGCTTTAAATTTGAAATAATTTCCTTGGGAAATAGGAGCTGAAACGATTGCTGAAAAATCTTTAGCTACATCAATAATTTCTTCTGATTCTGGTACATCTATAACTTCATATCTATGCCAGTTACTTTCTAAACCTCGTCTTCTGTAAGGGTAATCATTATCTATCACGATTTTATCTTCGTCGTCGACGGAATCTGATTGTTTCTCTTTAGGGACCACTTTTGACTTATTTTTGTATTTTTGATTATTTTTATACTTGGAAGCTCTAAAATGATATATGAAATTAAGTTATATAAGTTACTTATATGGATGATTACCCCATTTTTTTTGATTCACTCATTTTTCTTGCTTTAAATAACGGAAATGATTTTGAGGTTATGTTTTTAGATTTTGAGGATTTTGAGGTTACGTTTCAAATATTAATTAATTATTCATAAATTTACATTGAATTGATTTCAAAATAATGAAAATTTCTTCTTTAATTGTTGATTTATTCATAATTTCAATAAATTTTTGATTTATTAACCTTTATTAAACATAATTCAATGACTTAAAATTACAGATTTCTGTAATAATAATAACCTAATTAAACCTGCCACATTTGTCTCAATATTTTTTTTTTCAGATGTTAACTGAATTACTTAAAAATTAAGATAACAAAATTGGGTTTATTTGAAACCATTTTTCCCGGACGAGGTTAGTTTGGCCCCCAAAATGCTTGCATATGGGATCAAGGATAACTTAACCTCAAAAAATTTATTTATTTTTAGTTGTAAAAATTGATTCTTTTTTGGATAATCCCCTTGTCTGATGTACAATAAGGTAAAGTTTCGAGATGATGTTGTAATCTTAATAATTTCGATTTTGCCGTTAGGGAAATGATGTGTATTTAAGTAAAACTTTAACATGGATTTTGAGACACGGTGCCCATAAAGAAGGGTTTACGATATCTTCGGATGGTTATGTTCCAGTTTCTCAGATTTTGGCGTATAAACAATTAAAAGGAAAGTTTAACGTAAATGATATTATAAAAGTTGTGGAAAATAATAATAAACAAAGGTTTACATTAATAAAAAGTGATAGTGGAGAGTTAAAAATCAAAGCTAATCAGGGGCACTCAATTGGAGTTGTTAAAGAATTAGACTTAACACCGATAACAGATTGTTGTGGAGTTGAAAATGTAATACATGGAACGTATTTGAGAAATTGGGATAAAATTAAACGCGAGGGTTTAAGCCGAATGACTAGAGAACATATTCATTTTACAGAAAGTATTGATAAAAATAAATGTATTAGTGGTGTTCGAGGTAATGTTGAAATTTTGATTTATATTGACCTGAAAAAAGCTTTGGATTCTGGATTCAAGTTTTATTTATCACCAAATAAAGTTATATTAAGCCCTGGAGATATAAATGGATTAATATCAAGCGAATTTTTTTTTAAAGTTGTTAACATAATAGAAAGTAAGATTATACATAGCTAAAAATTATTTACTTTTAATTAATAATTAACTTTTAGATATTAATTTATCTTATTAATTAATAAATATAATGGGAGATAATAATTTTTGTGTATTGTGCAATGTAAGCCTTCCAGACAAATCAGCTAGAGAGTCGCATTTCATTGGAAGAAAACATCAATTAGCAGTTCACAATGAACACATTTTAAACAAAAAGGAAAAATGTGGCGTTTTTGTGACTGGTTTGCCCAATTTGGTTGCTAAAGAACAAATTGTGAAGTTTTTCAGTGATTTTGGACCAACAAAAGATGTTTTTATCGGCGAAGGAAATCGATTTGCTTTGGTGGAATTCTCTGATGAGGCAACCGCTCAAAGTTTACTCAAAAAACAAAAAGTTTTTTTTATGGGTAAAACATTGTATATAAAACCAAGAAAAAGAAAAGAACAAGCAAGTAAGAATATCTTCCTTTTTAAGTTACTTCTTCTCCTAATCCTATTCCTCCATCCATTTCTTCCACTCCCTCTGGTTCCTGGCTAATTCCTTTATATCTGCAAGAGTCTTCCCTCTCTTCTTCCCATTTCTTCCTTTTTTATTATTGTGTTATGTTCCAGTTTAGGTGCTTTTTCACTATTTTGCTGATTATCTCCTCTTGATCTACTCCCAGTCTTATTTCCTCATTCCTTATCCTATCCCACTTTGTGTTCCCCACTATTTTTTGTAAAAATTTCATTTCCATTGCTGTAATCTTTCCTTCTTGTCTATCTTGTAGTGTCCATGATTCACTGGCATATGGTAATATTGCCAGTGTATACTTCTTCCCAAAAATTGTTCTGTTTAGAGTATGATATACGTTGTTTGTTTTCCTTATTCTTAAATTTATGTCTAAATCTATCCTTCCATCTTGTGATATTATACTGCCCAAGTACTCATGTGATGATACTTCTTCTATCTTTTGTTCTTTAATAAATATTTCTTTTGGGTTATTTCTTATTTCCTTTTTATTTATTATCACAATTCTAGGCCATCTTTTCAATTTCTTCTGTCCATATTTTAACCAACTTCCTTGCCTTTTTATGGTTCTCTGCTATCAGCACTATGTCGTCAGCATATAAATAAGTTATCAATTTTTACTGATTCCAAACTTTTATAACCTATCACTGTTAATATTATAAATAACAATGGGCTTAGGCTATCGCCTTGTTTTATGCCCTTGCATATTTAAAAAGTTTTTGATGTTTCCCTTCATTTGTACTATGCTCTTGACTTTCTTATACAAGCTTTCAATTATTTTTGTTAGTTTTTGTGGTACCATTAGTTGTTCTAGACACTACCATGTAATACTACGATTAATTGTGTCAAAATCTGGTTTTACACTATCACTAGAACTACCACAAGACCTAGAACTAGAATCATTTGGCTTTAGCCGTCTTGAGAGACGTGCGGCAAAATCCGAATATTTCTAATTCTAGGTCTAGTGTTAGTTTTAGTTTTACACTAGCACTATTACCAGAACTAACACAACACCTAGAACTAGAATCATTCGTGTTTAACCGTCTTGAGAAACGTACTGCAAAATCCGAATGTTTCTAGTTCTAGGTTTACACTATCACTAGAACTATCAGAAGACCTAGAACTAGAACTATTCGGGTTGAGACGTGCGGCTAAACCCGAATGTTTCTAGTTCTAGGTCTAATGTTAGTAGGTAGCACTAATTAGCATAAGATATCACTATGTTGCATATTTTTAGTGCACTAAAACTAGAACTAACACAAGACGTAGAACTAGAATCATTCGGATTTAGCCGTCTTGAGAGACGTGCGGCTAAACCCGAATGTTTCTAGTTCTCGGTCTAGTGTTAGTTCTAATATTGCACTAGCACTATCACTAGAACTAGAATCATTCGGGTTTAGCCATTCGGTTCTAGTGACAGTGTTAGGTAACGCTAGTTAATAAAAGATATCACTATGTTGTATATTTTTATTGGACTAAAACTAGAACTAACAGGAGACCTAGAACTAGAATCATTCGGGTTTAGCCGTCTTGAGAGACTAAACCCGAATGTTTCTAGTTGTCGGTCTAGTGTTAGTTCTAGTTTTGCACTAGAACTAACCTAATGGGCAATGAACTATAACCTAATATTCTTGGACCTAAAAGCAGATTTTGACACATGTAATCGTAGTATTATATGATAGTGTCTAGAACAACTAATGATACCACAAAAACTAACAAAAATAATTGAAAGCAGATTCTAGTTCTAGGTCTTGTGTTAATTGTAGTGATAGTGGTAGTGTAAAACTAGAACTAACATTAGACCTAGAACTAGAAACATTCGGGTTTAGCCTCACGTCTCTCAAGACAGCTAAACCCGAATGATTCTAGTTCTAGGTCTTGTGTTAACCGTGTCAAAAGCTGCTTTTAGGTCCAAGAATATTAGGTATAGTTCATTGGCCGTCTATATTTTCCTTTTAATGATATTTCGGATTACATCAATTGTTATCGTTCGTTTGTTTGCTTGCTCTGTATGCTGCTTGTTCATCTTCTAGTTTATTCTCCACTACTCTTCTTAACCTTTTCTCTATTATCCTTATGTATAATTTGTAACTTGTAGATGATAGGCATATGGCTCTGTAATTTTCACAGTTCGAGTAGCTTCCTTTTATATAAAATAAGATGTAGGTAAAAGTAAAAACTTTTTGAGAAATACTAAAATGTTTAATTCAATTCAAGCAGACATGTTTTGAAACTAATGTTTCATCTTCAGTACCTAAATTTAAGAAACAAATTAACAAATATTAACCGGAACGTATTAATAACGGTAAGGAGAAATCGGAATTTGAAAAGGTGAACTTACTTAGAATATTATACAATATAATGGAAAAATATTTTGTTAGTAGGTGGGGTTTAGGAATGGATCTAAATTTCTTTCAAACTAATTTACAAACAAAAAATTAATTTAACAAAATCAAAAAATTCAATAATATAGTTAAAATCTTGGAAAAAAATGTTTTTACATCAGTACACGTACGGAATACAAAATAAAGAAAAATTTTTGAAGTAAAATAAAACCTTAGTTTAGGACACAAACTTACCAGCTTAACATATTCTTACCTACATTTCTGTTCGTTCTATAGTTTGTCCTATCCTCTTCGAATTCGTTCTTATATATTTCTTCCATGACTCTTTCTTCTTCTTTATTGCCTGTCGGACTTGTCTGATTATTATATTTTCTCATTCCACAAACTTCCATAGCTTTATTTCGCATTATCTCTTCAAAAATTCTTCACCTTCCCTCCAGCGTTAAATTCTCTGTTTCTTCTAGTTTTTAAATTTTCGTTGTTTGTTTTTTCTTGATATTTTAGTTTTTCTTCCTCCTGCCTTGTTATTTTCATGTAGGTTGTCATCTCTTCTCTTTCGATTTCTATATTATTAATAGTTGCCATGACTAGTTTGTGGTTAGTTTCCATTTCTGCTTCTGCTTCAGTCTTTACCTCTTCGACTCTGTTTTGGAGATTCTGGGTGTATGTCATGTAATCAATAATACTCTTAGCATTCCTTTCTTCCGCCACAAACGTATATTTATCTTGCCTCCTTTGACTCCACATTGTGTTTCTAATCAATAAGTCGTTTATTTGACAAAATTCCAGCATTCTTTGCCTATTTCTATTCATCACTGCCGCTCCCTTATCCTCATATTCTCCTATACTACCTCCCCCCTTGTGTATATCATTACCTATTCTCGCATTCCAGTCTCCCATTATAATTATAATACTTCCTCTCTTTGTTCTCTGGATTTATCGAAGGTTTTCTGCAGACTTGAATAAAAATCTTGCTCAATGTATTTTCTTGGACTCCCGAAAAGTATAGACTATAATAGTTTGAAAATTTTATACTTAATATAATTCCCATTATTTCTATCCCTAAACCTTTCCATCTCATCCATTATTTCCTTTTCCTTTCTTGTTAAAGTTGTAATATTCCACGACCCCATCTTTATAACTCTCCTATTTTCTCCTTGCTTTTATCCATATTCCTGCCATTTTAATCCTTACTGAATTTAACTTTCTAAGTTACATAAACATTAAATAAATCCTTTTAGATGAACCAAATATAGAACAACCCCATTTAGATCACGATTTAATAAACACATCATTAAAAAATCTACAATTCGAGGAGCAAATAAATAAATTAATGGAACATTTACAACCGAATCAAAAACAACAAATCGAATCGTACAAAATACTTTGCGAGGACCTTCAATTGACGTTACAACAAATTTTTAAAGAGGGTTGCCGCATTTTTCCGTTTGGATCGACAGTAACTGGTTTAAATTTTAAATACAGCGATGTGGATGTTTTCGTTGAAGTTGCGAATATGTTAGATTCCGATCCGACAACGCAAACGTTTATTAAAAAGGCACGAAATGCGTTACCTAAATCGAAAAGTTTCGCTCAAGTCTTAGCGATACCGAAAGCGAAAACGCCGATTGTAAAATGCGTTCACGTTCCGACTCAATTAAGTTGTGATTTTAATTTCAAGAATATGTTGGGTGTTTGTAATACTTATTTGATTAAATATTATATGTCGTTAGCTCCACAATTGCGCACGGTTACGATGATTATAAAATATTGGGCGAGTTCGCACGAATTGCATGGGAATAGTAGTAAATTTAGTAATTACGCGTTAACGATTATGTTTATTTTTTATTTACAACAAGAACCGTTTCGTTGCGAATCTGTTATTGAGATGCAAAAATCGCCGGGGATTGAAAATATTCAACATGGTTGGAACGGAGGTTTTTTACCTGCGAATTTAACGAATGAAAATCTTTCGAATAAATCAATATTTGAACTTTTGGAAGGATTTTTTAAATATTATAGTCAATTCGATTATAGTTTATACGTTGTTTGTCCGTATTTAGGTAAAATTGTGCCGAAAACCGATTTTCTTCGACCTGATATTTTATCGGATGATTTTTTAACTTATAAAATAAATTTGGTGAATATGTTCCCTCTTTTAGTTGACACGCCGATTTGCGTTCAAGATCCATTCGAACACAATCATAATTTAACTAAAGCTGTGAGTTCTCGTGTTGCGGATGATTTCAAACTTTTTTGTAAACACGCGTTAAATACACTCCAAGAAAAAAATAAAAAAGAAAACGACAAAGAAGGACCCCTTTATAAATTTTTCACATCGGAACCTCTCGACGAAAGATTTACATTAACTGAGAATGTATGTAAATTTAAATTAATAATGGGGCAATCTTTAAAGTATTTAGAGAAAAAGATTCCAGAAAATTGCGAAAATCGTCCGAACGAAATCAAATTTGTTTGGTACTCCATGGTAAACGAATTTATAATAAACGTTTTAGCAAAAGCATTAAAATGTGACATTAGTGTAACCACCGATAAACAAATTCAACGAGAAGAAGGTGTTTTAGATTCGGTTAGTTTACGATGCAAAGCAATGCAAAATTTATGGGAATCAAGAAGGGCAATTCGACGCGATATCGAATTAAATAATAACGCCACGAATTTAGAAAAGGAAATTCAAGTAACCAACTATATTTGTGAGGTACTTTGTAAAAACATCACATTATTACAACCCATCGTTGATTTTACAATAACAATAAACGCTCGGGATAATCCGATCGAAATGGACATAATAATAACAAAGCATAATTCTATGAAAGGGTGCTTTCGGAGCATTTGTACATTTCTTGCCATCCGACTACCTCATTGGCTTAATGCACACGAACGTGAAATGAATGAAAATGTTAATAAAACCGCCAGTTAATTTCAAGTAACAAATAATTAATTTTTAAATAGAGTTTGTTTGTAATATTTTAGTTATAAATAAAAAATGTATTTTTTACAAAACATAGTGAAATAGTTAAATAAATTCCCGTCTCCTTATATAAATTAATTAGAATAGCTTCTATTTTATCACCTTTTTTCTGCTACTATCCGTGCTAAAAGTCAAGCCCCTCAATTTAGAGATCGATATCTTTGCAACCGTTCGATAAAAAAAAATAACGGTAAAATTTTTTTGTAATCATTGAACATTTCTACGTAACATGTAAACAAAATATGTCAAATAATTGCGCCTCTAATTTTTTTAGAGCGATTTACTCGAATTATAAATTAAAAAGAAACGGAAATAAACCATGCTGGTGTTTGTTAATATAGACGACGTCTCGTCTTTATTTTTTGTGTAAGTAAAATTATAATATATACAGTTCGCGTGAAAAGTAACCTTCATCTAAAAAGTACATATCACGGGAACATGCTCTACAAGTCTGATTAATTAAGCCGAGATCGCTTGCGGCCCAGTCTAACAAGGGAAGTGTCACAACTGTGTCTCACCGATTTCGATGCAATTTGGTACAGTCATAGAATGGGCCAAAATAAGGTTCGTACATTTTTTTATACGTGCGGTAAAAGCCCCTGGGGCGAGTTATAGGGGTTGAAAGTTTGGAGAAAAAGTACGTTTTCACTTATATTTTAAAAATGAAAAGTGCTATCAAAATTTGGTAAATTGTAACTGATATTCATTTTAAAAGAGCTTTCTTTTGATGTATCACACATATACCAGAGGGTTAAGAAGGGCGAACTACCCCTATTTTTTTGGAATTATTTAAAAACCACCCTATCGATTTTGGCGGCATTAAGTATACTTCCAGCACGTTCAAAAATATTAGTTAAGGGTTTTTTCCCATTCGCTCTAGATCATCCCCAGCGAAGTTACGGGGGTTAACATGTAACCACTTTTCGTAAGAATGATGTGATAAAATTGTCAGGTATTTTGAAAATACTTTAACAAAACCGTAAATTAGTCGCACAATAAAATGTTTAATGTAAAATAAGGCATAATACACCATTTAGGGGTGGTTGGGGTTAACCACCCCCTTAAAAATTAATTCTATCCCGGGCATTACTTGTTGATTACGGCGAAATTTGGTACTGTGTTTGTTTTATATTTGAAGTAAAAATTTTTGAAAATGGTTATAAGGGTTACAAATTAGGGGTAGTTTTTTGTTTATACCTCGAAGATGAAAACTGCCATCGTAACTGTGGTATTGTTTTTTAAAAATCTATCTATCGATGTTCCACGAGGTAAACTACCCTCATTTTCTTTAAATAATAAATATAAAACTACTAGATAAATAAGATATTTTATTTATTTATGAGTTAAAAAGCAACTGACAAAAAAAAATAGTTCAATATACCAAAGAAGTTTATTCTACATTACTAATTGACGTTTTTTATGTTCAATGTTAAATTTATTCTTTCATTAATTTAACACTTTTTTCCTATCTTCTATAAAATTCCTTTATTAATAAAGGAAAATTAATGAAAGAATAAATAGAAATTCTCTATCACATCATTAACATTGTTAAGTTTATTTTTATTCTACATAATGTTGCCAAAAATACACCTACCAAAAAAATTTTGGCACAATATTTGTTTTTTTAGTGCCGCTTGCTAAAGGTCATTTCTCAAAATAGTTTTTTCTAGTATAAAAGAACGTGTGCCCAGTGGGTAGATTTTAGTTTCAGAGCAACTGACAGAAGCAATGGTTACAATAAACCCAATAAACGTTTTAAATTTGCTAATGACAGTTTTTACTGTTATGAATATTCCCCAGACTCCTGTAAATGAAGCAGAAGTTAGTTTAAAAGAAAATATACAGCGTATTTTAATGGAAAGTATGGAAGACTACAATATGCAAATTGAAGACGAAACTGTATTAATTTTCGATTCATCCAATGGCATCAATGACGGTCAGCAAATTATTGAAGACCAGGATACAACTGACAGGTTTGTAGAAGATACTGATGCTCATTGTCCATTGAAGGATGACATCGACTACGAGTACAAATTAGAGGCGGTAAATTACTGGACAAGTGGGAAGAAAGGTTATTTGAAACTAGAAACCGTAAAAAACAAATACCGAAAAGTAACGTCAAAGACCCAATTGCACAGATGGTCTAAATATATTGAAGAAAGAGGGACATACAAAGAAAAATTAGCAGAAATTACCGAATTTGTAATTAATCAAGCGAGAGCCGCCGTAGATAATAAATTGCCACTACATGATATTGATATACGCAGATGGGCTATACAAGCTAGAAATGAAAAGAATTTATCTCCTCAACTGTTCAAAGCATCTCATAGCTGGGTGCAACGTTTTAAGAAAGCAAATCGGTTAGTAAGCCGAGTAAGGCTGTATTTGACCTGTTGTCCCTGCAGGTATAGATAAATGTTTAAAATTAGTACCTGATGGAGTTATTTCACTAATAACTTCAGGACAATGGCCACTCCAAGAATCTAATAATAATAATGATTTAGAACCAGTATTTGGAAAATATACATTTTGGAGCCAATTTTTCATGTGTTCTGAAGTTAACTTTCCAGATTTTGATGCCAAAACGTATATATTGTCTGCTTTAAACATTGTATTTGCTACCCTCGGTCCAAAGCTGCCAGAGGGTTCTTTTAAAACAATAAAAAGTGGAGAAAGAAGTTTCCCATCAGCAGATATTACGGGTTGAATTGTGTAACTGTGCGTTGTAGATGACACCGACTGGACCACACTTTCTACGGTTTTAACTCCTAAATCGCTTAATGTTCTTCCCGAATGGAATTCCAAGTTAAAACCGCTCTGATCCGAATTGTAGGTGTTTTCAGGTCCATATATTTGGATTTGTAGCTTTGCCTCTTTAACGAAATCTTTTGCTAAAGTTTTTACTCGATCAACATTTCCAATTTGTTTTTGGGATAGAAATTTTGTTATTTTTCGGCTTACTAACCGATTTGCTTTCTTAAAACGTTGCACCCAGCTATGAGATGCTTTGAACAGTTGAGGAGATAAATTCTTTTCATTTCTAGCTTGTATAGCCCATCTGCGTATATCAATATCATGTAGTGGCAATTTATTATCTACGGCGGCTCTCGCTTGATTAATTACAAATTCGGTAATTTCTGCTAATTTTTCTTTGTATGTCCCTCTTTCTTCAATATATTTAGACCATCTGTGCAATTGGGTCTTTGACGTTACTTTTCGGTATTTGTTTTTTACGGTTTCTAGTTTCAAATAACCTTTCTTCCCACTTGTCCAGTAATTTACCGCCTCTAATTTGTACTCGTAGTCGATGTCATCCTTCAATGGACAATGAGCATCAGTATCTTCTACAAACCTGTCAGTTGTATCCTGGTCTTCAATAATTTGCTGACCGTCATTGATGCCATTGGATGAATCGAAAATTAATACAGTTTCGTCTTCAATTTGCATATTGTAGTCTTCCATACTTTCCATTAAAATACGCTGTATATTTTCTTTTAAACTAACTTCTGCTTCATTTACAGGAGTCTGGGGAATATTCATAACAGTAAAAACTGTCATTAGCAAATTTAAAACGTTTATTGGGTTTATTGTAACCATTGCTTCTGTCAGTTGCTCTGAAACTAAAATCTACCCACTGGGCACACGTTCTTTTATACTAGAAAAAACTATTTTGAGAAATGACCTTTAGCAAGCGGCACTAAAAAAACAAATATTGTGCCAAAATTTTTTTGGTAGGTGTATTTTTGGCAACATTATGTAGAATAAAAATAAACTTAACAATGTTAATGATGTGATAGAGAATTTCTATTTATTCTTTCATTAATTTTCCTTTATTAATAAAGGAATTTTATAGAAGATAGGAAAAAAGTGTTAAATTAATGAAAGAATAAATTTAACATTGAACATAAAAAACGTCAATTAGTAATGTAGAATAAACTTCTTTGGTATATTGAACTATTTTTTTTTGTCAGTTGCTTTTTAACTCATAAATAAATAAAATATCTTATTTATCTAGTAGTTTTATATTTATTATTTAAAGAAAATGAGGGTAGTTTACCTCGTGGAACATCGATAGATAGATTTTTAAAAAACAATACCACAGTTACGATGGCAGTTTTCATCTTCGAGGTATAAACAAAAAACTACCCCTAATTTGTAACCCTTATAACCATTTTCAAAAATTTTTACTTCAAATATAAAACAAACACAGTACCAAATTTCGCCGTAATCAACAAGTAATGCCCGGGATAGAATTAATTTTTAAGGGGGTGGTTAACCCCAACCACCCCTAAATGGTGTATTATGCCTTATTTTACATTAAACATTTTATTGTGCGACTAATTTACGGTTTTGTTAAAGTATTTTCAAAATACCTGACAATTTTATCACATCATTCTTACGAAAAGTGGTTACATGTTAACCCCCGTAACTTCGCTGGGGATGATCTAGAGCGAATGGGAAAAAACCCTTAACTAATATTTTTGAACGTGCTGGAAGTATACTTAATGCCGCCAAAATCGATAGGGTGGTTTTTAAATAATTCCAAAAAAATAGGGGTAGTTCGCCCTTCTTAACCCTCTGGTATATGTGTGATACATCAAAAGAAAGCTCTTTTAAAATGAATATCAGTTACAATTTACCAAATTTTGATAGCACTTTTCATTTTTAAAATATAAGTGAAAACGTACTTTTTCTCCAAACTTTCAACCCCTATAACTCGCCCCAGGGGCTTTTACCGCACGTATAAAAAAATGTACGAACCTTATTTTGGCCCATTCTATGACTGTACCAAATTGCATCGAAATCGGTGAGACACAGTTGTGACACTTCCCTTGTAAGTGATATATTAACAGGTTATCATATCGTAGTACCTCGGTTGCAAGTGATCTTTTGACTAATTAAGCCAGTTGCTACCGATGCTCACTGATTAATATCATATCTATGTGAACCTAGTTATCATATTGCAGTACCTGGACCGCAAGCGACCTTGCCTTAATTAACAAAAAGAAAGTATAAATTTTAATAATAATAAGTTTATTGAATATGCATCAAAACGTACAATATTCTCGTCAAATAAAAGTCGTAATAATAATGGCAAAGAAAACAGGTATTCATTAGCTTATCTTCATTGCTGCAAAATATTCATCTATGGAGTAGAATTCATTCTTCATATTCAATATTTTGAAATGGGGTGATAATTCACTGTATAACTTTATAGATATACAGGTATCCCGTATCTTCGGCATCAGAGCATTATACGGTTGAAGGATGCATTATTCTGAAGAAATTTTTCTAATAAATTTTTTTCGTTTTAAATTCTCCGCTTTTGTCGAATAACAGACGATTTTGATTCGCGAAAAAAGTTTATTTCTCTTTGCGTGTCGAATCTATTGGTAAGTACGCGTGAGAAACGTTTTTTGAGCTTTTAAATTACCTCTATAACTCTGATTTTGTTTCAGACCTACTAGCGTTCTTATCGCTTTCTTTTGGAGTTTAAAAACTTCTTTTAGGTCACTGAAAGCACCCCATATTGTTATGCCATACACCGCCATGCTGTGGAAGTATGCGAAATACACATTTCGTGGTGCAACTCATGGTTTCCGTAAACACCACGCCAAGGAATTTGGTGTTTAATAATTGAGCTGCGGAGCCGATTGCGGCACAAAACCTTACCTAATATTCCTTCACTTTATAATTAACATTACAAAAAAGAACTAGCCTTACGCACTGTGTTTTAATTAATTTTCTAGGGGTCTTTACCTTCTAATAAGATTTGCTAGACTCAACAAGCCCAGATAGCTTGCGGCCGAGGCTCAGTAATCCATTTCAATGAAGAAGTGTCAGCTAATTTATTAGTGTTATAAAGACAGAAGCCCGAGGACGCTTGCGGCCGAGGTTTTACAATTTACTGTGTTAAAAAGATATTTTAGTTGATTTACTACAATGTCAAAGAGGTAGAAGCCAAGGTCGCTTGCAGCCGAGGATCTACAATTTACTACGTCAAGGAGATATATTAGCTGATTTACTACAATGTCAAAGAGGTAGAAGCCGAGGTCGCTTGCGGCCGAGGCTCTGTAATCTACCTAATAACGAAGTATCAGTTAATTTATTACAGTGTTATAAAGACAGAAGCCGAGGTCGCTTGCGGCCGAGGCTCTACAATTTACTCCGTTAAAGATATACAGGGTGTTAAAAAAAGAATCCAAAACACATAAAGAGGTAATAGTATAGACTAAAATAAGCAAAAACTTTTTAATAAACATGCGTGGATTTTCTACAACCTTATAGAGGTAGAAGCCGAAGTCGCTTGCGGCCGAGGCTGTACAATTTACTCCATTAAAGAGATATATTAATTTATTTGCTATAATGTCAAAGAGGCTTTGTATTCTACCTAATAAAGTAGTATCAGTTACTTTATTACAGTGTTATAAAGACAGAAGCCGAGGTCGCTTGCGGCCGAGGCTCTACAATTTACTTCGTTAAAGATATACATATATTAATAGACAACCTAAGCCTTGACGTCACAGGGGAGGAGCTTATACTGACTCCAAACATTTTCGTTGCTAACGGTAAATCACCATATGCAATTTTCCATTAGTGTTAAAATAAACTAAGTGATGACATTTCAAATGACATTTTTTGGCGATTTATCTTAGCAACTGTGGTTAGCAACGAAATTGCTTGGAGTCAGTATAAGCTCTGCCCACCTCTGTGACGTCAGACTTAGGTAATCTCTTGATTTACTACAATGTTAACGAGGTAGCGCCGAGGTCGCTGGCGGCCGGAGACTTAATAACGAAGTGTCAGCAAAGTTATTACAGTGCTATAAAAACAGTAGTCAAGGTCGTTTGCTTCCGAGGCTCTACAATTTACTGCGTTAGAGATATATACATATATTAATTGATACTACAATGTCAACGAGGTAGCGCCAAGGTCGCTTGCGGCTGCGTTATCTACTTAATAACGAAGTATCAGCTAATTTATTAATGCTATAAAGACAGAAGCCGAGGTCGCTTGCGGCTGTGGCTTTATAATTTACTGTGTTAAAGAGATATCTTTGTTGATTTACTACAACCTCATATAGGTAGAAGCCAAGGTCGTTTGTGACCGAGGCACTACAATTTACTCCGTCAAAGAGATATATTAGTTGATTTACTACAACGTCAAAGAAGTAGAAACCGAGGTTGCTTGCGGCCGAGCCTCTGCAATTTACTTCATTAAAGACATACAGGGTGTGTCAAATGTTTGGAATATAGCCAATAACTTCGCCATTTGTGGTTTTAAAGAAAAATGTTTCAAATAAAAAAATTTTTATTAATTGTGGCGCATTTTTTCGCGATACTTGCTTGTTTACATTGTTCTTTGTTTCGTTGCTATGGCAACCAACATTGTTATTTTAAATAGGATGCATATGTTTTTTTGCACATTTTAATAGAGGATAAATCCCTCTACGCGATGAACATATCAAATCATATGTATTAGAAAAAAATCGAGAAAAAATGTGTTCTCTGAAAATATTAAATCAGCAAATTACAATCAAAGTGGGTTACACAAATGGCGAAGTTATTGACAATATTCCAGACATTTGGCACACCCTGTATATTAATTGATTTACAATTACAGTAAAACCGCGATATAACCGACCGCGTTCGAACGGACTTCGGATATAATGGATAAATATTTTTAAGACACTATTGAATGTTATCTATTTAATACATCAGTAGTTTATAAATAGTATAGTTAAATATAAATGTTAGCGCTCATAGATAGAGTTACGGGTTATTCCCCAAGTTGCTCTATTGGAAAATCTTGTAAACCTCGAATTTTAAAAGACACAATGAATAGTCTTCCAGTTTCATGTTATAATTTCCAAAAGGCATGGTTTACAACAAATACAATTTTCAAAAATTGTTCTTTTACAGAATTTATACCTGCAGTCAAGAAATTTCAAGAGAAGATGCTTGATACCACCAGATGATATGAAACGTTTATTGCTTTTAGACAACTTTCCAGATCTATAAACATTTTCCGTTCAGAAGATGGCAAACTTGAATGTTTTTCAGCTACTAAACGAATGTAACGAATTTTTAGACGAAGTAATGGTGGTATTGGAGGATGAAGAAGGAAAATTTAAAAAAATTACAATTTAAAATCGACGAGTTTTAATTTTGTGGCTGCATGGAAAGAAGTTATAAAATACGTGGCGAATTTATTTGATGAAGATATTAATATTGATTTTGAAGGATTATAAGCTCCTTATTTTTGCACTGCTCTACAAAACAACATTGGCGAAAAAGATGCTGAGGAGGATATATTATGAAGGTATTATATTCTGAATCTCAACTGTGTTTAATGACTTTGATGAGATTGACTTATAAATTAATGTTAATAAATTTGATAATTATTAGTGATTTTAAGGTTGTCATCAACACTCGAAACAATTTTGAAATGTAAAAAGTAAAGTGATGTCACAAACTCAGCTGGTTATCAATTATACATCTTTCAAATTATAAATATAATAACTTTGATTATTGATTTTGATTAGTAATAAAAATGTTGGCACTCAATTCTTATCAAAGTGGTAGTTTCATATAATATTTAAGGAGTAATAGTTATTTATACCTTAAAAAAAACTTCAACACTTTATAGTTATTATTAGGACCCAAACCCAAATTTATACTAAATTTATTCTCAATTAATGCCGTAGTGATATCTTCACAAATCGTTTCGTACAAATCTGAACTCATATTAACTCAAAAAAGTTCAACTTTCTAGTTCAAGTAGTGCATAAAAAAGCAAAAAGCTTTATTTAAAAAATAATTAATTCCAATGTTTTTTTATTAATTTGTTAAACCTCTTGAGTTATAAATTAATGTTAATAAATTTTCGATTTGTTAATTATAAGTGATTTCAAGGTTGTCATCAGTACTTGAAACAATTTTGAAATGTAAAAAATAAAGTGATGTCACAAACTCAGTTCGTTATCAGGGAAACAATTAAACATCTTTCAAATTATAAATAACTTTGATTATTAATTTTGATTAGTAATGAAAATGATGGCACTCAACTCTTATCAAAGTGATTGTTCAAGTCACTGTATCAACATGGAGGTCAAGGTATATCTAACATTCCATTTAGGTGTAAGAAAACAAAATGATTTGGATTATAATCAATCAAATTGTTTTCTTTATTTATCCCAAGATATAAAATTACTCATAAAACTTACTTAACAAAGTCCGTTTTTGTTCGCATAACTGAATTGGGTACAATTTAAGATATTATTTTTTTCTAGTCCTAATTTAATTTAAAAAGTGTATACGCAGTTCGATTATCATTAGAAGTACTTTTTGGTTTGTAATCTGATGCACAAATCAAAACCACTCAATGTTTATCTTTTTCGGACCACTAACGATCCTATAATCTCGATTAACATCGTCGAAACAATCCCCTTTTTGTTCAGTTTTACAGCGAGAACCATCCAAAATGGTTCGGTTTTTAATTCTCGTTTTTTTGGTGCCATTAATCGGTGCTCAAGACATTTTCAATTCTCAAAATGTTAAAATCAATTCGGAACGAGAGGTGGATATCAGCTCGGAATGTAAAAAGCAATTAGATATTTATTACATTGCGCTTACGAAGATGGAAGCGTGGGCTTGGAATTGTAAGAAAAGAATCTTTATTTTAATTTAATTTAATACATTTTTATCACTAATTTAAAACAAATTGAAACAGGGATTTACAATCCGTTTTAAGTACACTTTTAATTGTTTCTATTGAATGTTATCACAAAACCTTTAACAATGATAATTTAACGAATATTATTTTGAAATAATCATTAATTTATTTAGTATTTGATGCCTCTGCTAAATTTCCCGTGGGTGTTTTCGATGGAAACAGAAATCTTTTGGGAAATTTCCCGCAATGTATGCGGGTTGAGTATAAAAAAGATGGAGTTGAAATTTATGGTAAACATTGTTTGGCAGGATTAGTTTCAGCAGTACCAGATATTACGGTACAAAATGAAAAGTCATCTTCAATCAAAACCGTTGGGGTAGATAAAAATCATTAAAATAATAAATACGTATTTAACAAATTTTTTTTTTAGAACTCTCTTGGACCTAGAAGTGTCTTTCAAAATTATATTAATATTAACAAAACCAAGATTAACTCAAGATCTGGGTATCCCATTGAAGACACAAAAGGAGGATATGTTACTTTTTCGATTTGTATCCCGGATGCTTGTACACCAAGTGAAGTTCATGGTTATTTTTCTTTACAATTACCCTTAGATGTACAAAATATTTTTAATCAATTAGTTGCTCCTAACGATGACGCTTTGTGTCAAAGTGAACCTACTATGGAAGGATTTAGCAATGTTGATTTAGCTTTTTGGTAATTAAGTATTCAAAATTTACAGATGTAAATGTTTATTTTATTTATTTTTAGTATCTTCATTGGTGTTATCATCTTATTAAACGTATGTGGCACCTTATACGATGTCCAAATGACAAGGAAAGGAAAAGAACCATCTCAATGGTTTTTAGCCTTCTCATTCGTACGAAATTTCAAAGAACTTCACAATGTTTCAACTAGCGCAAACAGAATTTCCTGTCTCGATGGTTTGAGAGTTTTTAGTATTTTCTGGGTTATTTTGGGCCATAGATTTTCAATCGCCCAAGTTTTACCGTATGTAAACGCCGATTACGTTTGGGTTTGGGCACATAGGATGTACTCTCAATATGCTCAAGGAGCAGGTTCCGCAGTCGACTCTTTCTTATTCCTCAGCGGATTATTATCAGCAATGTTATTCATCAAATCGCAAAGTAGACCAAATGCTAAGTTTAATATTATTATGTTTTGGGTTCATCGATATTTGAGGTAAAAAAGAGAATTGATTTAATATGTGTATAACTTTTTATTTTTAGACTTACTCCTGCTTTAGCTATTGTTTATTTCCTTCACGTTTCTGTTTATGTTCATTTCGGATCTGGACCAGTATGGCCAATGTTTGTACATAATTTAAGGGATAAATGTTTGGAACGATGGGCATCATTTTTCTTTTATTATCAAAATTATTTAGATTCAAATGGAATGGTGAGTTTTTTATAGCTTTAAGTACAAACTTTCCTTAATAACTGGATAAAGCTTCTAAAAGTTTTTTCTTTGACCACACTTTCAATAAACGTCAAATTCAAATTCACAACTTTTGAAAATTCTTAATCAAAAAATTATTGATCCTAGATACACAAAATTTGGTACAACCTAAGCTTAAAGTTTACTTAATAACTGGGTAAAGTTTCATTTCTTAATTCCAAACCGTTTTGGAGAAAACAATTTTTTCTCTAATCTCACTTTCAATAAACATCAAATTCAAATTTACAGCATTTGAAAATTTGTAATAAAAAAATTGTTGATCCTAGAAACACAAAATTTGGTATAACCAAAGCTTAAAGTTTCCTTAATAACTGTCTAAAGTTTCATTTCTTAATTCTAAACCGTTTTGGAGAATACAATTTTTTCTTTAACCTCACTTTCGATAAACGTCAAATTCAAATTCACAACTTTTGAAAATTCTTAATAACAAAATCATTCATCGTAGGAACACAAAATTTGATACAACCTAAGATTAAAGTTTCCTTAATAACTGGATAAAGTTTCATTTCTTAATTCCAAACCGTTTTGGTGAAAACAATTTTTTCTTTAACCTCACTTTCAATAAACGTCAAATTCAAATTCACAACTTTTGTAGATTTGTAATACAAAAATTGTTCATCCTAGAAACACAAAATTTGGCACAACCTAAGCTTGAACTTTCCTTAATAACTGGATAAAGTTTCATTTCTTATTTCCAAACTGTTTTGGGAAAACAACTTTTTGTTTAACCTCGCTTTCAATAAATGTCAAATTCAAATTCACAACATTTGAAAATTTGTAATAAAAAATAACCGTTTTGGAGAATACAATTTTTTCTTTAACCTCTCATTCAATAAACTTCAAATTCACAACTTTTGTTGATTTGTAATAAAAAAATTGTTGATCCTTGAATCACATAATAAAGTTTCTTTAATGACTGGATAAAGTTTCATTTCTTAATTCCAAACCGTTTTGGAGAAAACAATTTTTTCTTTAACCTCACTTTCAATAAACGTCAAATTCAAATTCACAACTTTTGTAGATTTGTAATACAAAAATTGTTCATCCTAGAAACACAAAATTTGGCACAACCTAAGCTTGAACTTTCCTTAATAACTGGATAAAGTTTCATTTCTTATTTCCAAACTGTTTTGGGAAAACAACTTTTTGTTTAACCTCGCTTTCAATAAATGTCAAATTCAAATTCACAACATTTGAAAATTTGTAATAAAAAATAACCGTTTTGGAGAATACAATTTTTTCTTTAACCTCTCATTCAATAAACTTCAAATTCACAACTTTTGTTGATTTGTAATAAAAAAATTGTTGATCCTTGAATCTTTAACTTTTGAAAATTTGTAATAAAAAAGCTGTTCATCCTAGAAACACAAAATTTGGCACAACTTAAGCTTAAACTTTAATTAATAACTGGATAAAGTTTCATTATTAAATTCCGAACTGTTTTGGAGAAAACAATTTTTTCTTTAACCTCACTTTCAATAGCGTCAAATTCAAATCCACAACTTTTGAAGATTTTTAATTAAAAAATTATTCATCGTAGAAATACAAAATTTGATACAACCTAAGCTTAAAGCTTCCTTAATAACTGGATGAAGTTTCATTTCTTAATTCCAAACCGTTTTGGAGAATACAATTCTTTCTTTAACCTTACTTTCAATAAACGTCAAATTCAAATTCACAACTTTTGTAGATTTGTAATACAAAAATTGTTCATCCTAGAAACACAAAATTTGGCACAACCTAAGCTTGAACTTTCCTTAATAACTGGATAAAGTTTCATTTCTTATTTCCAAACTGTTTTAGAGAAAACAACTTTTTGTTTAACCTCATTTTCAATAAACGTCAAATTCAAATTCTCAACTTTTGAAAATTTGTAATAAAAAAGCTGTTCATCCTAGAAACACAAAATTTGGCACAACCTAAGCTTGAGCTTTTCTTAATAACTGGATAAAGTTTCATTTCTTAATTCCAAACCGTTTTGGAGAAAACAATTTTTTCTTTAACCTCACTTTCAATAAACGTCAAATTCAAATTCTGAACTTTTGAAAATTTGTAATAAAAAAGCTGTTCATCCTAGAAACACAAAATTTGGCACAACCTAAGCTTAAACTTTCCTTAATAACTGGATAAAGTTTCATTTCTTAATTCCAAACCGTTTTGGAGAAAACAATTTTTTTTTAACCTCACTTTCAATAAACGTCAAATTCAAATTCTCAACTTTTGAAGATTCTTAATTAAAAAATTCCTAGAAACACATAATTGGGCACAATCCAACCTTAAACTTTCCTTAATAACTGGATAAAGTTTCATTTCTTAATTCCAAACCGTTTTTGTAGAAAACAACTTTAATAATGAACCTCACTTCTAACAAACGTCATATTTTACTAATAATATGATATAACCGTATTTTTAATTGATTTTTTTTCTTTTAGTGTCTTTTGCATACTTGGTACTTATCTATGGACATGCAAATATTCATTCTTTCACCTATTGTTTTAATACCATTAGTTAAATATCGAAAAATCATGTTAAAAATTATTCTTCCAATTCTTTTAGCAGCTAGTATGATTGTTGCTTGGGTGATTCCTTACGTTTACGACACTCCAATGTAAGTTATTAATTTTGATGTACGATTTATCAATAACAATTTATTTTTATTATTTTAATAGAGGATAAATCCCTCTACGCGATGAACATATCAAATCATATGTATTAGAAAAAAATCGAGAAAAAATTTATTCTCTGAAAATATTAAATCAGCAAATTACAATCAAAGTAGGTTACACAAATGGCGAAGTTATTGACAATATTCCAGACATTTGGCACACCTGTATATTAATTGATTTACAATTACAATAAAACCGCGATATAATCGACCGCGTTCGAACGGACTTCGGATATAATGGATAAATATTTTTAAGACACTATTGAATGTTATCTATTTAATACATCAGTAGTTTATAAATAGTATAGTTAAATATAAATGTTAGCGCTCATAGATAGAGGTACGGGTTATTCCCCAAGTTGCTCTATTGGGAAATCTTGTAAACCTCGAATTTTAAAAGACACAATGAATAGTCTTCCAGTTTCATGTTATAATTTCCAAAAGGCATGGTTTACAACAAATACAATTTTCAAAAATTGTTCTTTTACAGAATTTATACCTGCAGTCAAGAAATTTCAAGAGAATCAGCTTGATACCACCAGATGATGTGAAATGTTTATTGCTTTTAGACAACTTTTTTGATCACCCATCTATAAACATTTTTCGTTCAGAAGATGGCAAACTTGAATGTTTTTCAGCTACTAAACGAATGTAACGAATTTTTAGACGAACTTAATGGTGGTATTGAAGGATGAAGAAGGAAAATTTAAAAAATTTACAATTTAAAATCGACGAGTTTTAATTTTGTGGCTGCATGGAAAGAAGTTATAAAATATCTAGGCGAATTTATTTGATGAAGATATTAATATTGATTTTTAAGGATTATAAGCTCCTTATTTTTGCACTGCTCTACAAAACAACATTGGCGAAAAAGATGCTGAGGAGGATATATTATGAAGGTATTATATTCTGAATCTCAACTGTGTTCAATGACTTTGATGAGATTGACTTATAAATTAATATTAATAAATTTGATAATTATTAGTGATTTTAAGGTTGTCATCAGTACTCGAAACAATTTTGAAATGTAAAAAGTAATGTGATGTCACAAACTCAGCTGGTTATCAATTATACATCTTTCAAATTATAAATATAATAACTTTGATTATTGATTTTGATTAGTAATAAAAATGTTGGCATTCAATTCTTATCAAAGTGGTAGTGTCATATAATATTTAAGGGGTAATAGTTATTTATACCTTAAAAAAAACAAAAACTTCAACACTTTATACTTATTATTGGGACCTAAACCCAAATTTATACTAAATTTATTCTAAATTAATGCCGTAGTGATATTTTCACAAATCTGAACTCATATTAACTCAAAAAAGCTCAACTTTCTAATTCAAGTCGTGCATAAAAAAGCAAAAAGCTTTATTTCACAAATAATTAATTCCAATGTTTTTTTTTTTAATTTGTTAAACCTCTTGAGTTATAAATTAATGTTAATAAATTTTCGATTTGTTAATTATAAGTGATTTCAAGGTTGTCATCAGTACTTGAAACAATTTTGAAATGTAAAAAATAAAGTGATGTCACAAACTCAGTTCGTTATCAGGGAAACAATTAAACATCTTTCAAATTATAAATAACTTTGATTATTAATTTTGATTAGTAATGAAAATGATGGCACTCAACTCTTATCAAAGTGATTGTTCAAGTCACTGTATCAACATGGAGGTCAAGGTATATCTAACATTCCATTTAGGTGTAAGAAAACAAAATGATTTGGATTATAATCAATCAAATTGTTTTCTTTATTTATCCCAAGATATAAAATTACTCATAAAACTTACTTAACAAAGTCCGTTTTTGTTCGCATAACTGAATTGGGTACAATTTAAGATATTATTTTTTTCTAGTCCTAATTTAATTTAAAAAGTGTATACGCAGTTCGATTATCATTAGAAGTACTTTTTGGTTTGTAATCTGATGCACAAATCAAAACCACTCAATGTTTATCTTTTTCGGACCACTAACGATCCTATAATCTCGATTAACATCGTCGAAACAATCCCCTTTTTGTTCAGTTTTACAGCGAGAACCATCCAAAATGGTTCGGTTTTTAATTCTCGTTTTTTTGGTGCCATTAATCGGTGCTCAAGACATTTTCAATTCTCAAAATGTTAAAATCAATTCGGAACGAGAGGTGGATATCAGCTCGGAATGTAAAAAGCAATTAGATATTTATTACATTGCGCTTACGAAGATGGAAGCGTGGGCTTGGAATTGTAAGAAAAGAATCTTTATTTTAATTTAATTTAATACATTTTTATCACTAATTTAAAACAAATTGAAACAGGGATTTACAATCCGTTTTAAGTACACTTTTAATTGTTTCTATTGAATGTTATCACAAAACCTTTAACAATGATAATTTAACGAATATTATTTTGAAATAATCATTAATTTATTTAGTATTTGATGCCTCTGCTAAATTTCCCGTGGGTGTTTTCGATGGAAACAGAAATCTTTTGGGAAATTTCCCGCAATGTATGCGGGTTGAGTATAAAAAAGATGGAGTTGAAATTTATGGTAAACATTGTTTGGCAGGATTAGTTTCAGCAGTACCAGATATTACGGTACAAAATGAAAAGTCATCTTCAATCAAAACCGTTGGGGTAGATAAAAATCATTAAAATAATAAATACGTATTTAACAAATTTTTTTTTTAGAACTCTCTTGGACCTAGAAGTGTCTTTCAAAATTATATTAATATTAACAAAACCAAGATTAACTCAAGATCTGGGTATCCCATTGAAGACACAAAAGGAGGATATGTTACTTTTTCGATTTGTATCCCGGATGCTTGTACACCAAGTGAAGTTCATGGTTATTTTTCTTTACAATTACCCTTAGATGTACAAAATATTTTTAATCAATTAGTTGCTCCTAACGATGACGCTTTGTGTCAAAGTGAACCTACTATGGAAGGATTTAGCAATGTTGATTTAGCTTTTTGGTAATTAAGTATTCAAAATTTACAGATGTAAATGTTTATTTTATTTATTTTTAGTATCTTCATTGGTGTTATCATCTTATTAAACGTATGTGGCACCTTATACGATGTCCAAATGACAAGGAAAGGAAAAGAACCATCTCAATGGTTTTTAGCCTTCTCATTCGTACGAAATTTCAAAGAACTTCACAATGTTTCAACTAGCGCAAACAGAATTTCCTGTCTCGATGGTTTGAGAGTTTTTAGTATTTTCTGGGTTATTTTGGGCCATAGATTTTCAATCGCCCAAGTTTTACCGTATGTAAACGCCGATTACGTTTGGGTTTGGGCACATAGGATGTACTCTCAATATGCTCAAGGAGCAGGTTCCGCAGTCGACTCTTTCTTATTCCTCAGCGGATTATTATCAGCAATGTTATTCATCAAATCGCAAAGTAGACCAAATGCTAAGTTTAATATTATTATGTTTTGGGTTCATCGATATTTGAGGTAAAAAAGAGAATTGATTTAATATGTGTATAACTTTTTATTTTTAGACTTACTCCTGCTTTAGCTATTGTTTATTTCCTTCACGTTTCTGTTTATGTTCATTTCGGATCTGGACCAGTATGGCCAATGTTTGTACATAATTTAAGGGATAAATGTTTGGAACGATGGGCATCATTTTTCTTTTATTATCAAAATTATTTAGATTCAAATGGAATGGTGAGTTTTTTATAGCTTTAAGTACAAACTTTCCTTAATAACTGGA
Organism: Onthophagus taurus; assembly: GCF_036711975.1. Lineage (NCBI taxonomy): Eukaryota > Metazoa > Arthropoda > Insecta > Coleoptera > Scarabaeidae > Onthophagus > Onthophagus taurus. The sequence continues at coordinate 23,979,733 of NC_091976.1, read as the reverse complement.
TAAAGCTTCTAAAAGTTTTTTCTTTGACCACACTTTCAATAAACGTCAAATTCAAATTCACAACTTTTGAAAATTCTTAATCAAAAAATTATTGATCCTAGATACACAAAATTTGGTACAACCTAAGCTTAAAGTTTACTTAATAACTGGGTAAAGTTTCATTTCTTAATTCCAAACCGTTTTGGAGAAAACAATTTTTTCTCTAATCTCACTTTCAATAAACATCAAATTCAAATTTACAGCATTTGAAAATTTGTAATAAAAAAATTGTTGATCCTAGAAACACAAAATTTGGTATAACCAAAGCTTAAAGTTTCCTTAATAACTGTCTAAAGTTTCATTTCTTAATTCTAAACCGTTTTGGAGAATACAATTTTTTCTTTAACCTCACTTTCGATAAACGTCAAATTCAAATTCACAACTTTTGAAAATTCTTAATAACAAAATCATTCATCGTAGGAACACAAAATTTGATACAACCTAAGATTAAAGTTTCCTTAATAACTGGATAAAGTTTCATTTCTTAATTCCAAACCGTTTTGGTGAAAACAATTTTTTCTTTAACCTCACTTTCAATAAACGTCAAATTCAAATTCACAACTTTTGTAGATTTGTAATACAAAAATTGTTCATCCTAGAAACACAAAATTTGGCACAACCTAAGCTTGAACTTTCCTTAATAACTGGATAAAGTTTCATTTCTTATTTCCAAACTGTTTTGGGAAAACAACTTTTTGTTTAACCTCGCTTTCAATAAATGTCAAATTCAAATTCACAACATTTGAAAATTTGTAATAAAAAATAACCGTTTTGGAGAATACAATTTTTTCTTTAACCTCTCATTCAATAAACTTCAAATTCACAACTTTTGTTGATTTGTAATAAAAAAATTGTTGATCCTTGAATCACATAATAAAGTTTCTTTAATGACTGGATAAAGTTTCATTTCTTAATTCCAAACCGTTTTGGAGAAAACAATTTTTTCTTTAACCTCACTTTCAATAAACGTCAAATTCAAATTCACAACTTTTGTAGATTTGTAATACAAAAATTGTTCATCCTAGAAACACAAAATTTGGCACAACCTAAGCTTGAACTTTCCTTAATAACTGGATAAAGTTTCATTTCTTATTTCCAAACTGTTTTGGGAAAACAACTTTTTGTTTAACCTCGCTTTCAATAAATGTCAAATTCAAATTCACAACATTTGAAAATTTGTAATAAAAAATAACCGTTTTGGAGAATACAATTTTTTCTTTAACCTCTCATTCAATAAACTTCAAATTCACAACTTTTGTTGATTTGTAATAAAAAAATTGTTGATCCTTGAATCTTTAACTTTTGAAAATTTGTAATAAAAAAGCTGTTCATCCTAGAAACACAAAATTTGGCACAACTTAAGCTTAAACTTTAATTAATAACTGGATAAAGTTTCATTATTAAATTCCGAACTGTTTTGGAGAAAACAATTTTTTCTTTAACCTCACTTTCAATAGCGTCAAATTCAAATCCACAACTTTTGAAGATTTTTAATTAAAAAATTATTCATCGTAGAAATACAAAATTTGATACAACCTAAGCTTAAAGCTTCCTTAATAACTGGATGAAGTTTCATTTCTTAATTCCAAACCGTTTTGGAGAATACAATTCTTTCTTTAACCTCACTTTCAATAAACGTCAAATTCAAATTCACAACTTTTGTAGATTTGTAATACAAAAATTGTTCATCCTAGAAACACAAAATTTGGCACAACCTAAGCTTGAACTTTCCTTAATAACTGGATAAAGTTTCATTTCTTATTTCCAAACTGTTTTAGAGAAAACAACTTTTTGTTTAACCTCATTTTCAATAAACGTCAAATTCAAATTCTCAACTTTTGAAAATTTGTAATAAAAAAGCTGTTCATCCTAGAAACACAAAATTTGGCACAACCTAAGCTTGAGCTTTTCTTAATAACTGGATAAAGTTTCATTTCTTAATTCCAAACCGTTTTGGAGAAAACAATTTTTTCTTTAACCTCACTTTCAATAAACGTCAAATTCAAATTCTGAACTTTTGAAAATTTGTAATAAAAAAGCTGTTCATCCTAGAAACACAAAATTTGGCACAACCTAAGCTTAAACTTTCCTTAATAACTGGATAAAGTTTCATTTCTTAATTCCAAACCGTTTTGGAGAAAACAATTTTTTTTTAACCTCACTTTCAATAAACGTCAAATTCAAATTCTCAACTTTTGAAGATTCTTAATTAAAAAATTCCTAGAAACACATAATTGGGCACAATCCAACCTTAAACTTTCCTTAATAACTGGATAAAGTTTCATTTCTTAATTCCAAACCGTTTTTGTAGAAAACAACTTTAATAATGAACCTCACTTCTAACAAACGTCATATTTTACTAATAATATGATATAACCGTATTTTTAATTGATTTTTTTTCTTTTAGTGTCTTTTGCATACTTGGTACTTATCTATGGACATGCAAATATTCATTCTTTCACCTATTGTTTTAATACCATTAGTTAAATATCGAAAAATCATGTTAAAAATTATTCTTCCAATTCTTTTAGCAGCTAGTATGATTGTTGCTTGGGTGATTCCTTACGTTTACGACACTCCAATGTAAGTTATTAATTTTGATGTACGATTTATCAATAACAATTTATTTTTTAGATTCTCACAACCTTACTACGATTATTCTTATTACCCAATGCACACAAGACTTTCAGCTTGGTTAGTTGGAATAATAGCCGGCACTTTACTTCACGAATTTAGAGATGCTAAATTAACAATTCCTTGGTGGTTAAATTTATTTATTTGGGCTTGTGTCGTCGTTGGAATGATAGCTTGCGTATTTCCAGGAAATACCGAAACTTACGATTATAACCGAGTAACGAGCGCTTTTTATTTAGCTTTTCATCGCCCAGCTTGGGCGATTGGGTTAACTTGGGTTGTTTTCGCTTGTATGAAAGGTCGCGGGGGTATTTTCAATTGGGTTTTATCAATCGGTATCTTCCAAACACTTTCAAAGCTGACTTATTCGATGTATTTGGTGCATATAAGCTCGTTGTTATTAAGCGTTGCTAAGATGCAATATGAAGGACAATTTGGTGATTTTGAATTGATCCATATGTTTTTGGGTGATTTATTACAAGTTGTTACGATCGCTTTGATTTGGTACGTTTTGTTTGAATCACCGATGACTGTTATTGAGAAAATTATCTTTGGTGGTGGTGCTAAAAGAAGACGTAAGTGTAACATTTTTTTTGATTTAATAATTATTTAATTAATTTTGATTTATTTTAGCCCGCCCAGCGGCAACTAATGGAGCATCAGCGCCAAAAGTAGAAGCTTAAAAAGATTTTTTTTTCCTTTTTGTTGATATTAAATATTTATTTTTTCAAATCTTATAAATTAATCGAACCGTACAAAAAAATAATAAATATGTACTTAATTTTTTAAAACTTTTTTATCCTTTTTAAAGACTTGTTTCATCTTGATGTTTCATATATCGCCCGATTTTTACTTCTAAAAATAACGTGTCATCTCTGATATGATTGTATTTGGTTAATGTGGTGTGGGGGATAAAAATGTATTGAGTTGAAGACTCTTGGGGGTCATCGTTGACTTCATCGCCATGTTCTCGTTTGGCACTAATAAATTTCGTGGTGTGTCTCGGCTAAAATCAAAAATTTTAGTTAATTGATCCATCAAATTTTTGTACTTACATCTGAATAATCATAAAGATCCCTTATAGTAACATTTCCTTCGATTAAACAAGGCCAAGGTAGCATTAAATCATATTCGCCTTTTAAAACGTGTATACAAGCTATCATGTGCCTCCCTTTCCATTTTTTAATTCCATTTAAATAAACAATTAACTTTAATAAACCCAAAAAAAAATAAATTAATTAAAATTGACTAATTTAATAAATACAACTAAATTTACCCGAATTTTATATCCATATTCGTGAGTATAAAAAATAGGGCTTCTTAAAACTAAATCCGTACTTTTAGCACTTTCCATTTTCATTTTAAACTCGTTCATTTTCCAAATTAAATGTCCGGGTTTCGTGAAAAATCTAGAAATTTGCGTATCCTCCAAAATTTCCATGTCGAGTTTTAATTGTGTTAAATTTTTTCGAATTGAAATTAATTCTTTCTCCTGGATTTCTACTTTTTCTGCATTTTCGGTCGCAATTTGTGTGATTGCTCGCAAATCAAAAACGACGGTGCTATATTTCAATTTTTGCTCTTCAATATTTTTTGAACACCCAACAACATCCCCTTTGATTTCTTCCAATCGTTTTCGTTGATCGTCCCATAACCCGCCGATGGCCGCATTTTCATGAGCATGAAAATCTTCGAGCTTTTCCAATTTCGATTTAACCTCCCTTATTACTTCATTTGAAATAATTTGTTCTTTCATAACATTTTCTTTAAAACTATTTATTTCGGGCATTAAACTGTTAAATAGAGATAATTTATCTTCTAACATTTTTATTTTTTTGTTTAAATCCAATTTTAAACGATCCGATTGGACTAAATCATATTTTAAATTGTTTACATCTGAATCCATGGTTTTTCTCCATTCAACGAAATTATGATTTTGATAACTTAAATTTTCTAATTGACTTGAAATTTGTGGATTTATTGTTGTTTGCATTGCTGATAATTTATCTTGCCTTAATTTTAAAGCTTCCAAATTTTTTTGCGTTTGAATTAATTGTCCCTCAATCGAACCAAGTTTTGTTTGTAATTTTAAAACATCAATACTAATCGTTTTTTGAGGTGTTGAATCAATTCGTGATGTTGTTGGATAATAATTTTGTGGTGAAATATTCTGAACCGGGAAATTTTGTATTGGAACATTTTGAATTGGATTTTTTTGAAACGCACTTTGATATTGAACATTTTGTATTGGAACATGTTCAAATTGCATATTTTTGTGTTGTTTAGTAATTCTCGGTAAAGTTTGCGTTTGTGGTCGATTTGTGCACTCTTTTAAATGTTTATCTCTCATTTTTCTTTGGCAATAAGCCCCGCATTTGAATTCGCACGGCTCTAAAACTGATCCACAAGTTGTTAAGTGACCCTAAAATAAAAATAAAAATTTGTATTTGTCGGAATAATGATATCGATGATGTCATAATTAATTTGTAAACTTACCTCCTCCGTTTCATTTTCTAGCACTTTATTACAAAAATAGCACGTAGGTTTTTGCAAACGAGTTCCATTCATGATTTTTTGTGGTGTTTTTATTTAAAAATACAACAAAGTTCGCTTATTCAAGTTTAAAACGGGCCAAAACACAGAAACAGGTATCACGTAATGACTAAAACTAAACATTGGGTAGGTGTGTTATCAATGTTTCTTTTTTGATTAGATAGCGTCAGCAGTTACCTACTTTTACGGTATTTTAATTTTGTTTGGTGTTTTTTTTTGTTCATACATGGAATAAACAAAACATTTTATTTTCTATCATATTATAATTTCTATTTCTCACTGCCTCCAAATTCTTCAAATGTATCTCATAATTTATCTTCTCTATTCTTTTCCTAGTTTTATTTACACATTTGTTTTCTTCCTTCATCTGTATTTTTTGTTAAAATCACTTTTTAATTCGTCGAGCAAAGATTTCAATATAAATATTCTTATCTAGTTTTAAGTAATCTAATGCTCCAATTTTACTCCAATATTTCTTTAGCAATTCTAAAAAAGGTTTGTCAATATTGAGCAATATGTTGTGTTTATTTTTCCCTTAACTTTCCACATCGGCTTCACCTATACCATAATGCTCAATCCAAGCATCGACATAAAAAGCTTTTGCGTTTGGCTATGTTGTTAGGGTATTCATTAAAATATCTACAGCCAGTGAGGAATGGCTGGGGTAATAATTTTCCTTCTCCGCTGTCTTTACATTCTTTTGCTTGTAATCCTATGTGTTCTGCCATATTTCGATATATTACCTTTATTCTCCCTTGCCTCTACTGTACTGGTTGTATCACATAAATTCCACATCCAGTCCAGGTCCATTAAGGCAATAGGAAATACACTGTCCATTATGAATACGTCATGACCAGACATTACCATAATTTCCGTTTAGATGCTAACAGCATTTAATCAATCGAGTCGAATACTTTTCTTTGCAGCCAGTGCCATCTACTCAGCTGATCGACCATGTTAGAATATCTCATTACTCTGCTAATTTTAATTTTTATTGGTAAGTCAAGTAGATCTCTATCCAGGATAATGGCGAAAAGATTCTACCAGGTATATCCTCGATATCGAAAAATATGATCCAGCTATGTAACCCAGCGCAATATGAAATATTATCTTTGTCGACCTTTACCTTCGTTGTAGGTGAAAATTGTAACCTCAGTTAAGCATTAATGAAGTTATTTCTTGAAAAGGATGTTGTCTCATCATGCTTATTAAAGATGCTTCTAATGTTAAGTGTCAAAAGAGCAGAGTTTACACACTAGGTGATTGCAATGTATGTAAATATACCATCACTTCTACCATCACTCCTAGCCACATCAACCAGCCCAGGGATGTCACTTAGAAATGTGGGTCTGATATCAGCTGTGTTTATAAAAATGAGCTTTACTGTCTCGTTGTCTTATTTGTAGGCTTGATAAGGAGTGGAATTAGACACTTCATGTTATAAAGAAGCATATTTATCATACAGTGCCCTGTTAAGAGACTTGTAAGTATACAAAAATGCGTATTTACTAGTGGTGGATCGGATATCCGGCAACTAAAAATTCGTATAAAATCCAGTTCTCGGAATATGAGTATAAAAATTTCCCAAAGTGTTAATAAAAGTGTCTTCTTTCCAATGGACCAACCCGTTTTGAAAAATAGCGTTTAGTTTTTGAGAAAATAATATTTGAAGTTTTGATACAATTTTCATCGATAAGTTTCAAAATTCGGTATAAAATTCATTTCTTGAAGGATCTTTGTGGAAATATCACCAATTATTAATTAAAATATTCTTTTTTTGATGCAACAAGCCGTTTTGAAAAATCGCTTTTAGTTCTTGAGAAATAAATTTTCGAAATGATCGACAATTTATTCGAATTTTGCATTTTTCGCCGATTAAGTTTTAAAAATTCATATAAAATCCAGTTCTTGGAATATGAGTATGAAAATTTCCAAAAGTGTTAATAAAAGTGTCCTCTTTCCAATGAACCAACCCGTTTTGACAAATAACTTTTAGTTTTTGAGAAAACAATATTTGAAGTTTTAATAACATTTTCGATGTTGCAATTTTCATCGATAACTTTCAAAATTCGTTATAAAATTCATTTCTTGAAGAATCCTTGTGGAAATATCACCAATTATTAATGCAACAAGCCGTTTTGAAAAATCGCTTTTAGTTCTTGAGAAATAAATTTTTGAAATGATCGACAATTTTTTCGAATTTTGCAATTTTCGCCGATTAAGCTTTAAAAATTCGTATAAAATCCAGTTCTTAGAATATGAGTATGAAAATTTCCCAAAGTGTCAATAAAAGTGTCTTCTTTCCAATGAACCAACCCGTTTTAAAAAATAGCTTTTAGTTTTTGATAAAACAATATTTGAAATGTTGATAAAATTTTCGATGTTGCAATTTTCATCGATAAGTTTCAAAATTCGGTATAAAATTCATTTCTTGAAGGATCCTTGTGGAAATATTGCCAATTATTAATTAAAGTATCCTCTTTTTAATGCAACAAGCCGTTTTAAAAAATCACTTTTAGTTCTTGAGAAATAAATTTTTGAAATGATCAACAATTTTGTCGCAATCTGCAATTTTCGCCGATTTAGTTTTAAAAATTCGTATAAAATTCAGTTCTTGGAATATGAGTATGAAAGTTTCCCAAAGTGTTAATAAAAGTGTCTTCTTTCCAATGAACCAATCCGTTTTGAAAAATAGCTTTTAGTTTTTGAGAAATAAATTTTTGAAATGATCGAAAATTTTTTCGAATTTTGCAATTTTTGCCGATTAAGTTTTAAAAATTCATATAAAATCCAGTTCTTGGAATATTAGTATAAAAATTTCCAAAAGTGTTAATAAAAGTGTCTTCTTTCCAATGAACCAACCCGTTTTTCAAAATAGCTTTTGGTTTTTGAGAAAACAATATTTGAAATTTTGATAAAATTTTCGATGTTGCAATTTTCATCGATAACTTTCAAACTTCGCTATAAAATTTATTTCTTGAAGGATCCTTGTGGAAATATTAACTATTATTAATTAAAATATTCTCTTTTTAATGCAACAAGCCGTTTTGAAAAAGTTTTTGAAAAATAAATATTTGAAATGATCGACAATTTTTTCAAATTTTGAAATTTTAGCCGATTAAGTTTTAAAAATTCGTATAAAATCCAGTTCTCGAAATATGAGTATAAAAATTTCAAGTGCTTCAGAAACGAAATTAATCGCTGAGTGAAGAGATGATTTCAATAATGAAGAGGAGTGACTTTTCAGCAAGACATGAAACACCAAAAAAGATTCTTTTCAGGTACGTTATTCGTATTAGAACAAGGTTGTATTAATAGTTATTCAGTCGTAGTAAATACGTGGTTGGCGACTTTCTTTTTTCTTGTTTACAAACATCAATTTTTGTCCAATTCCCTTAGGATAGCATTGAGTGTGCCCAAAAAGACATCCGGGTTACATTAACTAAGCCTTAAGAGGATCAACGGTTTTGCAGACATGTGCAAAACATCCTCATCATAGTATAGAAAAAAAGACACAACCTAACGCAAAGTTCTTCTCCATTCAGACGAGAGAACGAATATCAATGTTAGGATTAAGGAACCTTTGTTTTATTATATTGCTTGCAAAAGACTACTTGATTGATAATAAACCATTAGATTTTGTTGCCAGAAAACTATATATTACTTACAGAAGACTAGATACTGCTAGCAGAAGACTGGCTACTGCATGGAAACCATTAAATATTGCTGCCAGAAAGCTAGACAGAAGTTACAGAAGACTTGATACTGAGACAACTATATCCTGCTAATAGAATGAGGGATTGATAAAGTCCAAACTTGTAGGGTGAATAGATGAACTAATTATCTACTTGTTATTAAGCATGTGATGTGGCGCAACTTACTTACTTACTGGGATTCTTACTGAATGCGTTGTTTTATATCGTCACCTGAAAATGATTTTGAACCAAGTCCCTTACGTCAAAGCAGTAATTTGGATTTTAAAGTTAGCAGATCGTTTCTTTTTTCGTGATTTTGATTACAAGTCTTATGTTACGTGGTTGCATGCTCTGTTATCATTGGTACAATATTTGGTGGTACAATACAATTTCAGATAGTAAATAATCCGTATCACCAAAACTCCATCAATATCATCACCTAACTGTATAGTAAAGTCATGTTTTGATAATCATAAGTTATTTCAAACAAAACATGAAACATTTTACGTTCTAATTCAAACAAGTCAGTAGTTTTAATAATTTTGTAAAATTTTTTCCAAGTCGATCTGCCTGATATTGATCCCAATACTTGCTAACAATAAAATGAACAGGACTTGCTAATTCGTGATGGTTTGTTAATTTGATGTTTCTTTATATCCGCTTTGCGCCTCTTTAAAAATAAATTTCCTAACATTTCTGCACTTATCTAATAATAATTAAAATCCTTTTGCAACATGATGATTTCAGTTATACAAAGTTCTCGTCAACTTCTTTCCTAATAAAAAAGAATTGTTATTTTATCTTTTGTTTGATCCACTATTTTTGAAACACCTTATACATAAGACAAATGTACTTAAAGGAACCTAACAGCGTAGATTTGCCATTAAGAAAAATTCTCTCTATATGTACTTAAAACCGTTACGAAATATTTACCGTTTGATAACACTAAGATATGTTATGCGATTCGATTAGAGATGAATTTAAAATATAAAATTTTTTGGAGATAAACTATCATTATTTTTAATTCCTCCTATATGAGACATTTCCTGGTGTAATCACCATTTCTGATAAAGTGCATCTTATTCCCTCTTAAAAAAAAATTTGTAATTATATATATAGTTAGTGCATTCAAATCTTTTAAAGAATGTTTAAAAAACGTGTAAATACACGTCTCGTCCTGCCTATATTAACCTGTTTGTACTACTACCTTAATAGATATCGAATATTGAAAAATGTGATAAGCGCAGAGATAAGAAACAGAGATTCTTATAATTTCAGTCTGTGAGGCGACACATTAAATGATACAACAGTTTTGATTTTTTTTTCACATTTGAAAAACGTGAATTAAACCGGTAAGTTAAAAAAATAATAATTTGTTTAAACGGAATAAACTTTTTAAAATAAAAGTAATCACAACAAAGATAAAATCGTTTTTTTTATGAAAAATATGTAAGGAATTTTTACGACATCCTTTATTAAATCGTGTTTCACCACAAAAATTTGTTTTAATCACATGTTCTTTTTAACATTATTTTTAATTTCAATGTAAGCGTCCACTTGAATATATCTATAAGAATGTATCTTATTTATGTCGAACTCGAGTGTTTTGAAATCGGCTTAGTTAAAAAAGACAGATCATCGACATCAATGTTTATTCATTATTTCGATAAAAAACTTAATAAATTTTTGTGTCGTTGTCATATTTCGAGATTTTTTTAGGATTAATTCGTATTTAAACAAATCAATTTGTATTTACAATATTGTTTGAGTAATTTTATCTAAACAAGTTAGATTAATCGGTGCAATATTACGTAGATAATACGTAACATTTGTTTAGAAAATAAACACTTTCTCTTTTTATAAAAAACTAATCTAATTAAAAAGATATTAAGTTCAAAAATTAACTAATCGAGCAACTTTCACCGCTAAAACAATTTTTATTTAGTATTAAGTTATATTTCGTTAAGTTCTACGACTAATTTAGTTTCATATTATTTTTTTAGTTATGGGGCGAATAAAACTTTACCACATCCTCCTTCTCACCTTTTTGAGTCCAATAATAGCTCAAAGATGCAAATTAACATCGCGCGAAATAAATTGTTCGGGAAACGATTTAAACAAAATCCCAATGTTTCAAAACACCGGAAATATAGAAATTCTCGATTTTTGCGACAACGAAATTGAAGAGTTATATAAAGCGAATTTTTATAACTTCACAAATTTAAAACAACTACGTTTAAACTTCAACAACATCGTTTACGTCGAAGATAACACATTCGAAAATTTAATTCAACTAGAATCGTTGGATTTATCCAAAAACATTTTAGAAGAAGTCCCCGATGAGCTAATTTCAACAAACAAAAAAATAATAACACTAAATTTATCCAACAATTTATTCAGCTCAAGAACACCCTCTTTGTATTCATCGAGTTTGGAGAATTTAGATTTATCTTGGACCAAAATTTCTTATTTCACCGAAGAGAACATTGTGGGATTACCAAATTTAAAAACGTTAAGTTTAAACGCGAACAATTTGATTCATGTAAATCCGGAGATTTTTAAATTGCCGAAATCGTTTTCTTCCGTTAATTTAAACTTTAACAGCTGGGCTTGTAATTGCGAAACGATTAAGATGTTTAAAAAATTAACCGAAGAAAATCTATTTAAAATTGATAACGATATTAATTGTTATCGCGAAAATCGAATCGAAGCGATTTATGGTAAAAATGGCCCAATTTCGAAACGATTAAACTGCGAAAAACACAACAACGACTCTTTAATAAATGGGATTAAATCGTTGGAGGAAATTTTAAAAATGGAAAAAATTTATTATCAAGAATTAAGGAAAGAAAAGGATGTTTTAGTTTCAGTTACATCTTTAACGATGAAAATTTTAATCGTTGTTATTTTTTTCGTTGGAATTTCACTGGGTATCTTAATATCAACGATCATGGATAAAAGGATAAGACAAATTCGAAGAAGAGGAATTTATCGATCCGATTCTTTGTCATAGTTTACATTTAAAAAAATAAGACTTTAAATAAAACATTTTTGGTGAAAGTGTAAAAACTTGAAGACGTTTTATATTTAGTGCGTTATGGTGCTCGAAAAAATGCTTAAAAATAAAAATAATAATTCACTCGTGCTTCTGCCCTTGCGGATTTATCTTGTTGATGCTAAGATATATTACTATAAATATTTTATCTATATCGTGACGATTTACACGTGGAATACGCGTTTCTATTGTACAAATAGATTTTAATTTGTAATACGTAATAATAATAATAATTTTTATTCAATTTGTTGTTTTTCAATCAAATCAGGAATTTTTAAATTAGTATCTTTTTTGACACTTTTAGGTTATACGAAAATGTAAGTTTTGTTTCAACATTTTTTTCTCAATATTTTTCCAATCCAACTCAACTATTATTATACATCATTTTAAAGAGAAAGCTTTGAGCTTTAATTTAGAACAAGTCTCATTCTTTAATTTCAATAAATACGGCTTCCAGGAATTTTTAAATTAGTATCTTTTTTGACACTTTTAGATTATACGAAAATGTAAGTTTTCTTTCAACACTTTTTTTCCCAATATTTTTCTAATCCAACTCAACTATTATTATACATCATTTTAAAGAGAAAGCTTTGAGCTTTAATTTAGAACAAGTCTCATTCTTTAATTTCAATAAATACGGCTTCCAGGAATTTTTAAATTAGTATTTTTTTTGACACTTTTAGGTTATACGAAAATGTAAGTTTTCTTTCAACACTTTTTTTCCCAATATTTTTCTAATCCAACCCAACAATTATTATACATCACTTTAAAGAGAAAGCTTTGAGCTTTAATTTAGAACAAGTCTCATTCCTTAATTTCAATAAATGTGGCTTCCAGAAATTTTTAAATTAGCATCTTTTTTGACACTTTTAGATTATACGAAAATGTAAGTTTTCTTTCAACACTTTTTTTCTCAATATTTTTCTAATCCAGCCCAACAATTATTATACATCATCTTAAAGAGAAAGCTTTGAGCTTTAATTTAAATCAAGTCTCATTCCTTAATTTCAATAAATGCGGCTTCCAGGAATTTTTAAATTAGCATCTTTTTTGACACTTTTAGGTTATACGAAAATGTAAGTTTTGTTTCAACATTTTTTTTCTCAATATCTTTCCAATCTAACTCAACAATTATTATACATTATTTTAAAGAGAAAGCTTTGAGCTTTAATTTAGAACAAGTGTCATTCCTTAATTTCAAGAAATACGGCTTCCAGGAATTTTTAAATTAGCATCTTTTTTGACACTTTTAGGTTATACGAAAATGTACGTTTTATTTCAACTTTTTTTTTTCTCAATATTTTTCCAATCCAACCCAACAATTATTATACATCATTTTAAAGAGAAAGCTTTGAGCTTTTGTTTAAAATCGGTTTTATTCCTTAATTTCAATAAATATGGCATCCAGGAATTTTTAAATTAGTATCTTTTTTGACACTTTTAGGTTATACGAAAATGTAAGTTTTGTTTCAACATTTTTTTTCTCAATATTTTTCCAATCCAACCCAACAATTATAATACATGATTTTAAAGAGAAAGCTTTGAGCTTTAATTTAGAATAAGTCTCATTCCTTAATTTCAATAAATACGGCTTCCAGGAATTTTTAAATTAGCATCTTTTTTGACACTTTTAGGTTATACGAAAATGTAAGTTTTGTTTCAACATTTTTTTTCTCAATATTTTTCCAATCCAACCCAACAATTATTATACATCATTTTAAAGAGAAAGCTTTGAGCTTTAACTTAGAATAAGTCTCATTCCTTAATTTCAATAAATACGGCATCCAGGAATTTTTAAATTAGCATCTTTTTTGACACTTTTAGGTTATACGAAAATGTAAGTTTTCTTTCAACACTTTTTTTCTCAATATTTTTCTAATCCAGCCCAACAATTATTATACATCATCTTAAAGAGAAAGCTTTGAGCTTTAATTTAAATCAAGTCTCATTCCTTAATTTCAATAAATGCGGCTTCCAGGAATTTTTAAATTAGCATCTTTTTTGACACTTTTAGGTTATACGAAAATGTAAGTTTTGTTTCAACATTTTTTTTCTCAATATCTTTCCAATCCAACCCAACAATTATAATACATGATTTTAAAGAGAAAGCTTTGAGCTTTAATTTAAATCAAGTCTCATTCCTTAATTTCAATAAATGCGGCTTCCAGGAATTTTTAAATTAGCATCTTTTTTGACACTTTTAGGTTATACGAAAATGTAAGTTTTCTTTCAACACTTTTTTTCTCAATATTTTTCTAATCCAGCCCAACAATTATTATACATCATCTTAAAGAGAAAGCTTTGAGCTTTAATTTAAATCAAGTCTCATTCCTTAATTTCAATAAATACGGCTTCCAGGAATTTTTAAATTAGCATCTTTTTTGACACTTTTAGGTTATACGAAAATGTAAGTTTCATTTCAAAATTTTTTTCTCAATATTTTTCCAATCCAACCCAACAATTATTATACATCATTTTAAAGAGAAAGCTTTGAGCTTTAATTTAGAACAAGTCTCATTCCTTAATTTCAATAAATACGGCTTCCAGGAATTTTTAAATTAGCATCTTTTTTGACACTTTTAGGTTATACGAAAATGTAAGTTTTATTTCAAAATATTTTTTCTCAATATTTTTCCAATCCAACCCAACAATTATTATACATCATTTTAAAGAGAAAGCTTTGAGCTTTAACTTAGAACAAGTCTCATTCCTTAATTTCAATAAATACGGTTTCCAGGAATTTTTAAATTAGTTTTCTTGGGACACAAAGGGTTAAAATAAAAGTCAAATCGTACAAATGCCAGATTTAAAAAGAGTTTGGTTTCCAACTCGGTTATCGAAAGTACCTCTTTACAATATTAAAAAGAAATTGTTTATTCAATCGATTGTTGGGAGTCAAATCGAAGAGGTAAATTTAATGCAATCTTAAATTTAACACTTTTTTAACTTATTTTAGGAAATAAATCTTGCTGTGTTAACTTATAGGGAATATTTTACGATTTCGTTATGTTACCAAACGAATATGTACTACACAATTCAATTAATGGAGATATTAAAACTTCTACCTGGAAGTAACAACTCAATTTTATAAAAAATTAAGACATATTTGTAATTATGTTTGTTTCAGTGACAGTTTTTATATCAGTTTTTTTCTTACAACTGGTTATTGGAGTTCCTTTACTAATTTTATTGGTTTTTATGAGTAGTTACTCCGGGAAAGGATTTTTAAAGTTTTGGGATTGTATTCCTATTTTTAGAGGTAATTTTAATTCTTCTCCTCCCAATCAATACTCTCTTACATTTACACTTTGATTTTACAACATACCAATTAATCTTATCAATTTTTTGAATTATATTTTTCTCTATTTTTAATACTAACATCAAAATGTAAATAAAATTCCATGAATTTAATGGTAGTGTTGCTTTATCCTTATTTTATTTACTCTTTTACGTTTCATTTATTAAAATACATTAATTTAATTATTATTTTTTTCTAGGAATTGGATACGCAATCTTATTAGCAAGATTCCTCTACTGTCTTCATTTAATTCTTTTCAGTGCTGTTGCTACAGAATGCGCACTAGACATCCTTATGCACCCCGATATTACAAAATCGATTCAAAGTTGTGCTTTCGCCGATAAAAGCACGTGTTTACCGATGTTCCCCAAAGTCAATAACACGTTACACTGCAAACAATTCTCGGAGAGTGGTCAATTTGATTTATTAACAGCTTTTAGAAGCACAAATTTAACTGCTAAAAAAGTTTTTTTTTCGACTCAACACCATTTCAGGTTTTTATTTCAACTTATGCACGTAACTATTGCAGGAAATTGAGTTTATTATTAACCCGGCTCCTCCACCAAAAATTTCATGCAATACTTAAACTCATATATGAATTAATTGGTTAAAATAAAATTAAAAATGCCTCGTTTTAGATATCACATACTACAATACGACCCTTTGCATGATAACGAAATATCCGTTAATTACAGCTTAGTTTTGACGGCGTTTTTTACTTGGTTAGCAACTTTTTTTATCTGTATCCTCGGTGCAAGAAGAATAAAAACGACGTTACAGAAAATTCAGTTCTTTTGCGATTTTGCTATGCTTTTTATCATTGTTATTGCGATGTTTAGTAATTTTGAGATTACAAATGATTATAGTATGGTGACATCAACATCAACAATGAACGTAAGATTAAAATAGTGTTATAGTAAAACCTTGATATAACGGACCTCGTTAGGAAGGATTTCCTATATACTCATACTATTAGTATTATCTATTCCGGGATTCAGGAAATATTACAAAAAACTTTCAGCACAAAAGTAGTAGCAAATTTTGTTCTTAACAATATTGCTCTCTTTCATATTTGCTCTCAGATTTGAAAATATCGAGAAAAATACGAAAATATGAAAATTTGATGAATTTATAGCTTTATAAGTTGCTAATGGTAACATTTGGAATTCGGAGCATATTAGAAAAGAACTTTCAGTACAAAAGTTGTAGCAAACTTTATTCTTAACAATATTGCTCTCTTTCACTTTTGCTCTCAGATGTCAAAATATCAAGAAAAATACGAATATGTGAAAATTTGATAAATTCGTAGTTTTACAAGTTAATGGTAACATTTGGAATTCGGAGCATATTACAAAAGAACTTTTAGAACAAAAGTTGTAGCAAATTTTATTCTTAACAATATTGCTCTCTTTCATATTTGCTCTCAGATTTGAAAATATCGCGAAAAATACGAAAATATGAAATTTTGATGAATTTATAGCTTTATAAGTTGCTAATGGTAACATTTGGAATTCGGAGCATATTAGAAAAGAACTTTCAGTACAATAGTTGTAGCAAATTTTATTCTTAACAATATTGCTCTCTTTCATATTTGCTCTCAGATTTGAAAATATCGAGAAAAATACGAAAATATGAAAATTTGATGAATTTATAGCTTTATAAGTTGCTAATGGTAACATTTGGAATTCGGAGCATATTAGAAAAGAACTTTCAGTACAAAAGTTGTAGCAAACTTTATTCTTAACAATATTGCTCTCTTTCACTTTTGCTCTCAGGTGTCAAAATATCAAGAAAAATACGAATATGTGAAAATTTGATAAATTCGTAGTTTTACAAGTTAATGGTAACATTTGGAATTCGGGGCATATTACAAAAGAACTATTAGATCAAAAGTTGTAGCAAATTTTATTCTTAATAATATTGCTCTCTTTCACTTTTGCTCTCAGATGCGAAAATATCGAGAAAAATACGTATATGTGAAAATTTGATAAATTCGTAGTTTTACAAGTTAATGGTAACATTTGGAATTCGGAGCATATTACAAAAAAACTTTTAAAACAAAAGTTGTAGCAAATGTTATCCTTAAGAATATTGCTCTCTTTCACTTTTGGTCCCACATGCCAAAATATCGAGAAAAGTACGAAAATATGAGAATTTGATGAATTTCGCAGTTTTACAAATTAATGGTAACATTTCGAATTTTAACCAAGTTACAAAAAAGCTTTCAGAACAAAACTTATAGCAAATTTTATTCTTAGCAATATTGCTCTCTTCCACTTTTGCTCTCAGATGCGAGAATATCGAGAAAAATACGAATATGTGAAAATTTGATAAATTCATAGTTTTTACAAGTTAATGGTAATACTTGGGATTCGAAGAATATTACAAAAAAACTTTCAGTACAAAAGTTGTAGCAAACTTTGTTCTTAACAATATTGCTCTCTTTCACTTTTGCTCTCAGATGCGAGAATATCGAGAAAAATACGAATATGTGAAAATTTGATAAATTCATCGTTTTTACAAGTTAATGGTAATACTTGGGATTCGAAGAATATTACAAAAAAACTTTCAGTACAAAAGTTGTAGCAAACTTTATTCTTAACAATATTGCCCTCTTTCCCTTTTGCTCTCAGATGCGAGAATATCGAGAAAAATACGAATATGTGAAAATTTGATAAATTCATAGTTTTTACAAGTTAATGGTAATACTTGGGATTCGAAGAATATTACAAAAAAACTTTCAGTACAAAAGTTGTAGCAAACTTTATTCTTAACAATATTGCTCTCTTTCACTTTTGCTCTCAGATGCGAAAATACCGGGAAAAATACGAATATGTGAAAATTCGATAAATTCGTAGTTTTACAAGTTAATGGTAACACTCGAGATTCGGAGCACATTACAGAAAAACTTTTAAAACAAAAGTTATAGCAAATTTTATTCTTACCAATATTGCTCTCTTTCATTTTTGCTCTCAGATGCGAAAATATCGAGAAAAATACGAATATGTGAAAATTTGTAAAATTCGTACTTTCACAAGTTAATGGTAACACTTGGGATTCGAAGCATGCTCCAAAAAAACTTTCAGAACAAAAGTTGTGGCAAATTTTATTCTTAACAATATTGCTCTCTTTGACTTTTGCTCTCAGACGCATAGCAAACAGTTTAAAGGCTAAATTCCCCATATTACTTCAGTCCGTTATATCCAGGTTTTACGTTATATTACTTTTATTATTAAATTTATTATCTTTTTAGTTCAATAATTGGGTTTATATCTATTTACACGCAACCGATATTTTTATAATCTCCGATGTTATTTGGGCTGGAAAGATGAAACCGAAATCTCTTTCAGTAAATATTGCCGGTTGTGTTTTGGGATCATTAAAAACCTCGGTGTTTTTATTAGTAATATTCCTCAGTAGGAGATGTTCCCAATTAGTTTTTGACCACTATAAATACACAGATAAAGAGTGCCTTTTAGTGACGGGTTATGATATTGTTTTTGCTTTTCTTCCGGACGTTTTGTATCGAACAGAATTTGGTGTTTATTTAAACCTTTTCTGGTACTTTTCTTTAAGTTATACCGCCTTCCACGTCGTAATTTACACCCTTATTAGTATTGTAAATGCTTTACTTGAATACTTTGGACGTTTACGAAATTGTCGAATAATTCTTTACGCTATTCTGTGTTTTATAGCGTTCTGTTTCAATTTTTTCTTTTGTACCAATTTTGCGATGTTTATTTTTTATCATTTTCATTATTTCACCGAAGCATTTTTAATTATCATATCTACTTTGTCTGTTGTTATTGGTTTAATTTTTATATACACGATTCAAAAAGTTGTTGAGGATTTCAAGTTTTGCAATTATTACCCAAGCCCCTATTTTATATCAGCTTTAAAATTTGCGGCTGGTTCTGCTTTAGTAAGTTTTAAACAAATTTAAATAAAATAATTTAACTTAATCAATTTATTTTAGTGCATCTTCCTTTATATGTTACTCTATTTTAAATCGTACACAATTCAAAACTTAACACCACGATTAGCATATTTAGCGCTTCTTAAAAATATAGCTTTCATTCTCCCAATGATATTAATACTGATGTATCAATGTTACACCTCGTCAAAACCAAAGAAAAAACAGTCAGTAAGTAAACAATGTTTGAAATAAACAGATTAAATAACAATTATTTTTAGTGTTTAGCAAAAATGACTGAAGCCGTTTCCCCTTCAAAAGCTTGGGGGCCTTTGGATGTCTTGGCAAAAAAAGCTCGGAAAAAATATTACTCTAAAAGGGATGAAATTTACCACCAAACCAAACTTACTAAATGCGCCCATAATTGTTTATTACACGAGAACAGTTTAGAAGAAATAAATCATTACGGAACCATCAATTTGGAAAAGTTACAAACCAAAATTGAATCGCAAAAAGCTACAGAAGAAACAGAGATGATTTTAAGGGAAATTCAACAATTTACTAAAGCTAAACATGTAGAGAAATGAAATCATAAAAAAGTTGCCGAATTAATTAAAAGTTTTTAAAAATTTTTTTGACTTAATTTAAATTAAATATTTAATTCACAGATGGCGCTATCACCAATAAAATTGACAGTTAATTCCGACATTAAAATTTTAGGTTATATTAAATGTGACGTTTACCGATGTTTATCAAAAAATTAATCATAAATAAAAGACTTTAGTGATTTATTAAAAACTATTTATTAATTTAAATCGTATTTCGTGCAAAATGGGTCAAAACACATCAAATCACGTTCACGATTTTGTATCGTCGTCTTTTGCTAAAGTTTTGGTTGATGAATCGCCCCCGATTGTTATCGACGAAATAATTACGATTTCTTATGAGGAGTTTACCGCAAAACTCGGAGAACTAAATACATTGTAAACTAAAAAAATCTTATTCGTTCGAAATAATAATTAATTAAAATTGTAGATCGCGTAAGTATTTAGATTCGGAAGGAAAACAACTTTTATTTGCTGTAAAAAGCAACACCGATTCAACGATACTCTGGAAGGCGTTTGTACAAATTGCTTGTATTAAAATCGACCCTTCAACGAATCAAGTTAATACGTACAGACTTTTAAGCCTCAAAGAATTTTTACAAGTTTTTCAAACTTTAAAGTGTCAATTTGCAGCCGTTGAGGATTGTAAAACGTAATGAAATCGATTAAATCGTCTCGTTCGTTTTCTTAGAGTTTGTTTTTATAGATCTAGTTTAAATGCATCAACCGTTTTTAATTTTGTAAATAACGAAATTGAAGAAAACAGTTTTGACAGCAGAAATTTGTGTTGTATCTGTTTTGATAAAGAAATTGATGTATTGTTACCTTGCACACACAGTTATTGTTCAAATTGCATTGAAGAATGGTGAGAATTTGAAATTTATAGTGATTAAATGAATTAAATTGGTTATGTTTATTTTTTGTAGGAATGAAAAAAACGATACTTGTCCAATTTGTAGAGAAAATTTAGAAAGTACTGATGACACTTGGGTACTTTCTGAAGTACCAAAGGCTGAGGAGATCAGTGAAGAAATTAAAAAGACTTTGATGAATCTTGTTTCAAAGTAATAATTTTAATATAATAAAGTTAAGTAACTTGAAATAAATTCTACTAAATATTTTATTTTTATAAGTGTATAGATTTATTATGTTTTTAAATTTATCTTTCTATAAACTTTATCCCTGTGATATTTGTAATTGTTATTGATGTTGTATTAGTTTTAGGGACTTGTATTAAAATAAGAACAATAATAAATACTTTTTTGCACTAGCCACTTTTATTTTATTAATTCCTTTAATAAGAGATGCACAGCTAATCCAGAATGTTTCTAGTTCTAGGCCTAGTGTTAGTTCTAGTGCTAGTGTGTTGTATGTGTTTATTGAATTAGAACTATACCTTTTCAAGTTCGAATTGGCACTAATCAAATTCAAAATAGCATTAAATAAAACCAATTTGGTAACTGTCATAATCAAATTAGCATTAATCAACATCAAAACATATTTGTTTTAATGTAAACATGAGGCCATCAAGGTGTTGTCAAATACACTCCTTGGTTCTTGCAACTGCTTAAGTGTGATTTTAGGATTTTCCTCAATTTTATGTTCAAAGAAACGGCGATGTTCATCTGTAATTTGTATTTTACGTTTCCCCCCTCTTGGTTTTCCTTCTTGATTTTTTACCCATCCAAACGCTGTTCTTTTTGCAACACCGAGAATTTTAGCTAAATTGCGCCAATCGCCATTCGTTTAGTATTTTCCTTGCAGAAGCAAATAATTATTGCGGATCAATGTTACAAAGTGTTGAATCCTCGGCAGAAGCTATGCAATCGATGTGTACTAGATGTATTCATGATGAATGTTTCTATTCCGATCCCGACTCTAATGTTTTCCTCGCAAATAGCAAGGCTGAACTTGTCATGCAAATAATTATTATAAATTGAGGTCACGAAGTGTTTTTCTGGTAGTCTAGGGAAATAGTTACAGCAAAAGCATAAATATCATAAAGCTTAGCTACTTTTGATGTTTTTCAAATGGCTTTTTCTTAAGTTTTTTAAACGGAACATCCTGTGTATTGTGTGCTAGTTGAATTGCTCATCAAGTTGCCTTTAATTAATGATAAGTATGTCATATATTATGTCTAACTTTAATAGTTTTCGTTAGAATTTTTTAATGGAAACCATAGTTAGCCATGACTTTATAAAAAAAAAGCCTCTCAACGATTCTAATGATATACCACTTGACATGGATATTTTTATTAATAAACAATATAAAATAAATAAAAATAAACTTTTTTTTAGTGTAGTCAAACAAATTAAATTTACAGTTTTCTGTAAATTATAACTAAAAATTAAAAAAACATATTTCTAATATTTGAAACAAATACATTTGTAAAACTATTTAATTTATATTTGTTTTACACAAAAGTTGGAATAGATTGCATTATTTCACATTTTTTATTAATATTTAATATTATTATTAAATGACTTAATAAATTATTGTATGTTATCAATAATTGTATCCTATCAATGTATGTTCCATATGTATATATACATATTTTTTAATTCAAATAAACATAGCAACATTTGTTTGTATTCAAAAATTTTCTGAAGTGTCAAATTAAAAATCCTGTTTTTTAAGATGGATTACGAAAATTACGAAAACTTTAACATGTTAGAATGTTACATATTAGAAAATAAAGTAAATTTTATATACATTTTTAGTTATAGTATTGTAATTTACAGGACACTGTAAATTTAATTTCTTTGACAACACTAAAAAAAAGCTTATTTTTAGCTTTATTCTAAAACAATAAGAAATAGACCTATCTAACCCCATATTTTTGTAATCAGAAGAAAATAACGAATAATCAGTGGTTGTTTCCATTTAAAACAAACGAAAATTGTCATATCTCAAAATATAAAACCGAAAAATTTTTTTTGACTACGTCATCAAATTCTTTGTAAAAAAAGTGTCCATATAATGTCTTAGTTATAATACTCCACCTATAATAATAACCAAGATAATTGCACTTGTTGGTTTTACGATATTTTTAATTTTGGCCTCTAGGGGAAAAATAAAAGACGATAGCGGTTTGAGGTTTTTGGCATTAGCAGTTTGTCGAAAAACGAGATCATGACATGTAAGCTACTTTTTTTTTAACTCTTATAGTTTCCAAGATAGCCTATTCGGACATCGAATTTAAACCAGCCTGTACACAACTTCCATAGCCAGCTATAAAGAAAAATTTTTTTTTTAATAATAGCGTTTTACAGTACAATATAACATATTTTATTTTTTTACGTTAAAACTATTATCTTTAAGGAAAAAGCTAAAGAGACAAAAAAGTACCAATAATGAATAAGCTTTACAACCCATGTTTTTACATACAAAATTTAATTCTTAAAATTTTAATTCTGCGGTTTACATATACCCGAAATAAAAGATAAAATGTAAATTTTTGGCTCAACTTTGATAGCTCATAGCTAGAAAACAAAAGTGTTGCGACCCTATTATACTATTTATACAGTGTGACCCATGTGAAAGCGGAACACCCTCGTAAAATTTGTATTTATTATCCGATTTCGATAATTTTTTTTTGAATTGTAGAGAGTAAAAAACTGTACGTTAGGACAAAGAGTCATGTTTTTCTTAAAAAAATCAAGGCCTACTATTTCACTTTTTAGGTGCTAAAAATTAAGAAATCATATTAGGAAATTTTTTACAAAAAATCTGAGTACACCACTGCATTAAGCGCCGTTTGAAATGGGCATATACCAAATTTCATCAAAAATGGTTACAACTTAACACCGTTACAGATAATGAAAAATATAATATTTGATCAATTAATTTCATCTGTAGCAAATGTAAATAGTTTTTGTATTATTGTCTGTATTTTATTGCCTTTTTTGTCATGGTTTACTAGGATCGGATCAAATAAATTCATAAAAAATGATATTTTTCAATTATCTGTAACGATTTTAATTTCTAACCATTTTTGATGAAATTAGATATTCCCATTTCAAAGGGCGCTTAATGGAGTGGTGTACTCAGACATTTTGTAAAAAATTTCCTAATATGATTTCTTCATTTTTGCACCTAAAAAGTGAAATATTATAGTAGTAGTGTCCTAGTAAAGTTTCCCCAAGAACTGAACCAGCCTGTATAATTTATGTAATGGTTATTCAGCGCTACATTGTTGTATATTTTTATTGAACTAGAAATATTCGAGTTTAGCCATCTTAAGAAAGGCACAGCTAAACTCGATTAAGTTCTTGATTTTATAGTAAGACTTGGTAAATTCGGAATTTCAATTAATAACTTTTCTTTTTCAATTCACTCTTTATCATAAATTTTTTGAAGCAATTTTTCAATGCGTTTATTAATATCTTTGGCTATAGGATTCTTTTTGATTAAATTTAATATGGATTTGAAGAATGCAACCAAAATTTTGCACTAGCCAATTTTATTTTATTAATTCCTTCAATAAGTTTTTAATAAAAATACCATACTTGTTATACAATGGTGAATTTATATAATATATATACAAAAAGAAAAGAAATATTTAATTAATATAAGTTATTAAATTGTGTGTTGTTTTCATTTCGTTTAAACTTTTCCAGTAATATGGAAAACACAATAAAAATAATATACAGAGTGAAAAAAAGGTTATTTGTTACACCTGTATATAAAAATGTATACATAAAAAGTGTTTAAACGTTCTAAACTTAACAAATACTCCGGTATCACATTTAAATCTTATCCCAGAACAAAGAAAAACAAAATCTTGAAAATACTCTGTAAAAATTTAAAAAAAAAATTTTACGAAAACGTAAATCTAAACTCTTCTTAATTTCTTCATCCTTTGAGCTTTCAATTTCTTTTCTTCTTCTTCACGTTGCATATCTTCTAAATCTTCTTTTATACCTAATAATTTAATAAAAATTTATTAATATCTATATATTAATATTATTTATATTAATTATTATTTATAAATTATTAATATTTATTTATTTTTAGCATTAATCTCACCGATTTTAGTACTTATACATTCTTCTCGCATTTGCTGAGCAAAAGTACTTTCCATATTATCAGTATCATCATCATCATCATATTGTTTATATCTCCGTTTATCATAACCAAAAATCTGTCCAATTATACTCGAGTAATCTTGCTCTTCATCTGGACCATCATCAATAAAATCATCCATTTCTGAATCGTAATCATCATCATCATCCAAAATCCGACCTAAAAAAAAATTTTTGTATTTATTTTTTTAATTTTTATTAATAACCAGGGTTATACACATAGAATGTCGTGAGCCATGTCATAAAAAATCGTGAGATGTTGAAATTTGTTTAGAAATCAGTTTAAAGTGATATAATTAAAAGGAAATAAAATATTACAGTTTAAGTGCTTTCTTTGCGCCATCTAGCGGCGAATACATGTAACTAATAGAGAAATTTACAGTAACCTACAATTCGAGTTGAAAATGCTATGATTTTACTTTGATTTTATTAACACTAATTATTATATTATTTTTGTAATAAAATCGTGAGAAGTACATGTCAAATCGTGAGATTAAAGGTAATATCATGAGATCTCACAATAAATCGTGAGACTTGGCAACCTTGTTAATAACTCACCTTTATTAACAACCAATGGTTTTCTTTTAACATCTTTCGATGGAAATTGTTTCTTTTTAACGTCCGGTGGTGGGAATTGTTTCGGTTTTAAATCCGAAGGGTGAAATTGTTTAGGTTTTAAATCTTTAGGAGGAAATTCTTTTGGTTTAATATCTTGCATTTTTTGAGGTCGAACATCCAATGGGCGTTTTTGTAAATCTTTAGAATTTAATTCTTTTCGTTTTCCATTTGTTAAACTTTGAATTGGTTTTTTTTCGCCGTTTCTATTAAGACTTGGTAAATTCGGATTTTTCATTAATAACTTTTCTCTTTCAATTCGTTCTTTATCATTAATTTTTTGAGGCAACTTTTCAACGCGTTTATTAATATCTTTGGCTATAGGATTCTTTTCTGATTGGATTTTAGGTGGATTTGAAGAAGGCAACGATGGTTTTGCAATAGGCACTTTGAATTCTGGTTTTTTTATGTTTTTGATATCGTTTGTTGGAGCCCCATTGACCGCTTGAGGCGGTTTTAAGATAGTATTTCGATTTTCAGGTTGAGGTTTTCCCCGAGATTCTTTTCTATCTCTCCATTCTTTTTCTTTTTCCATCTCTTTTTTCTGCTTTTTGGTTAAGAGGCGTTCTTCTTCTACTTTTTTGGGTTCTATTATTATTGGTTCATGTTGTTTTTTGGCAGCCAATTTCAATAAATCTTAAACAACATTAATTTAATAAAATAAAAAAATTATTAAAAAAAGGAAATTAAAATTACCATCAAAATTAACAGGAGGTGCAGCTTTAAACTTAGTTTTTTCTTTCTTCTTTTCATTTTCGTATTTAGGAGAAACTTCACTTCTTTCAGGTTCCAAGGATTCACTTGATTGATGTTTTCTTTTCCGCCTATGTGGTAAACTAGCTTCTAAACGCTCCCTTTCCAATGCAGCCATTACTTTTTCTTTAGTATTGCTTAAATTTGTGCTAACTTTTCGTTTTCCCATCGCAAATTTATCCTCCTCCGGCATTTTATTATATTTTTCCATCATTTTATTATACAAAGCTTCAGATTCTTTTGAAACATACCCGTAATCGTCTTCATCAGGCTGACTGGGCCCCACTAAAGTCACCGCGGTGTTATCCGCATCTTTAGCATCCTCAATAACCGCTTTATTAGCAGATTTTGTTCTTTTAAGCATTACACTAACGCGTCTTGTTGCTTTTTTATCATGCGAACGTAACTCCAATAATTTTTCTTTCCGTCGACGAGCTTCTTCCATTTTTTGCTTTTCTTCCGCCTCTTTTCTAGCTAAAAATTTTTGCACATTCACCGACACCGTCTTGTTGCGTTGTTCCTTTTTCGGCGGGGCGAATTTCGTCGAGTAATATTGAATCTAAAATAAATTCGGTAATTATGAAATTTCTAGAAGCCAATCTGGTAGTGATAAGGGTACAATTAATGACAATACCTGCTGTTTTGAGGACCCATTTTGTTTCGCTGTTTGTAGGACTTCGCCAAAGTCCATGATTGAGGTCAAAGTAAGGTTTTAAAGAATAAAATTTAACGTAAAATTGGATTTATGTGATGGAGTAGGATCCTTCTACGTCGTACATGTCAACTTGGTGAGGAAGGACTGAAATAATATGAAGTTGGGTAAATGTCATAAAATGTCAAAGGTGAAAATCCCTAGATTTTTTAATTATTAAAATTTATTTAAAATTTTTATAAATTATTAAAAATATTATTTAATATAAACAAATTGCTTTGAAATTTTGATTTAACATTCACAAAACATAAAATTGTAATAATAATATTAATGTGTATACTTGGTTGCATATACATCACAATAAAAAAATATTTTTGAGTTATTCATAACCACCCCCAAGGTTCCCATTCTGTTAAAGATCCTTTCTCTCCCATATCTAAGCCATTTAACACAATAACATCTTTTTCTTCTAAAGAGAAATCGAAAATATCAAGGTTTTCTTGCAAACGATTTTCATTTGAGCTTTTTGGAATTGCTCCAATTCCTTTATCAATGGCATGTCTTAATAAAATCTGAGCTGGAGACTTCTTGTACTTCAAAGCCATTTCTTTAACAGCTTCATTTTCGAACAAATTTGGAATTTCGATCCTAAAAAAATCAACAATATGAAACTGGGTGAACAATAAATAATTTTTTTACTTCTTGTTATTTTCTTCATAATAAGTTTTTAATCCCGGTGATCCTAATGGGCAATAAGCAACAACAACTATGTTATTTCTTTTGCAAAATTCGACCAATTCTTTTTGTTGTTGGTACAAATGAAGTTCTAATTGTAAACAAGACGGTTGTATTTTACAATTTTTTAATATGTTAATTATTTGTTCTTTATTAAAATTGGATACTCCAATCGATTTTGATAAACCTTTCTCGTAAATTTTTTCCATTTCCTTTAAATAAACTAAATAAGTAATCGACAGTTTTTATCAAAAACATTTTCACCTTCCATATTTCTAAATGATTAACATTTGGATCCATGACAACATCTTCCTTATTTTGCGGTACATTTTTTATCCCCAATGGGGAATGTAATAAATAAAGATCAACGTATGATAAATTCAAATTTGTTAAAGATTTTTGAAAATAATTAAACACTTTTTCTTTGTACATAGCTATAGGTGGCAATTTTGTTGTCACAAATAAATCATTACGATTTATTTTATCACTTGATAACCATTCGTTTAAAACTTTTCCTATTATTTTCTCATTATCATATAATAAAGCAGTGTCTAAATGGCGATATCCAATGTTTAATGCTAAATTTAACGCTTTTTCTAATACATCTTCAGTTGCCTACAAATAAATTATTAATGAATTAACATTTAAAATTACTAAAAAATTACCTGCCATGTTCCTAATCCCAAAGCAGGCATTGTTTTGCCGCAATAAAGACTTAAATATTTCATATTTTACTTAAAAAAAAACTTCTTTTTTACACTATGTCTTACAAATCACAAAATTACATCAGATAGTTATCCAATTCAGTTCATTACATACAAAGTTCAGCACTTTATCTTTCAGGGTCAACAAATAAAACCATTTTAATGATAAAAAATTTAATCTAAACAGTCTTTATTTATTTATACAATCATTTAATTTTAATTTTTAAGCGTTTTTTCTAAACATCACCTGTTTGTTAAAAACCCTGTATTTAAATCAACGTCTTTCACACCTAACACATCATTTAAATACTCTAATCTTTCCTCTCCATAAATCAATGCCTTCCATTCGTTGAGATTCACAATTGCGACTTTATAGCCTAACATTTCTAAGTGACGAATCTTCATTTGTGCGCTTCCTCGGAATTGAACAACGCCTTTGGTATAAGCGCGAGGTTGTAAAATAAAAATTGCAACTCTAAAAAACAATTTTTTTTAACTTAACTTAATTTTAAATTAACTTTATACCTTGTAGTTGAGTTTTCAACGTTTGTTAATTGCCTTTTATTATCTAAATACACCACAAAATCAGCTCTATACCCATATGGAAGTGTAACATTACTGCTTATGATGTCTTTGTAATTCGCTAATTGAAAAAGGCTGTCCATTACGGTTTTATGATAAACACGATCATTATCACCTATAAAATTAATTCATTAAATCATGCGTTTGTAATAAACTTAATTTTTTACGTTTCTCATTTCTTAATTGGACGTATTTTTGATGAAACCACGGGACGTTTGCTTCGGGATAATCAAGGCAAACAGATCGATTTAATCGCATCATACACTGTCGAACTCTCAATGGGTATGTATCCTTAAAATTTGACTAAGAACTAGAACATTATTATAACTGTTAATAAAAAGGGTTAATCTCACCTTAAAATAACAAGTTTCTAATTCGATATCGATTTTCTCTAAAAATTGTTCGTTAAAAATTTGTTTGATAAATGATTGAGGTAAAGCATTAAAAAAGGCTAAAGCTAAACATGCTTGTAAATAGGAGAGTCCGCCCAATCTTTCTTGGTCTCTAAAAATTATAAAATTTAATAAAACAAAATTAAATTCATATTAATTCGGGTTGTGGGATTTTTATAAGCAGTTTTTTTTAGTTTTAAAAACGTATTTTATTTATTAACAGTAATTAAAATTACACCCGCTAGATGTCGGCAATGTTAAGCTTGCAATAAAGTCCCTAGATTTACAAAGCACCGCGGTTTGCCGCCATTTTGGCTTGAAAGTCAAGCGGGAAATTTAAAACTATGTCGTTCTATTGATAACATTACGCCAAACCTCCTTTCTTTTTTCTCGTGGTACTCTTAAGAGCCCTTGTTACTGCTATTTTTGCAATTCCAAAGGCAACAAGACGGCAATATTTTTGTAAATACGTGGTGAGATGCAGTGACAAGTTGTCAACCGCCATTTTGGCTCGAAAACAAGCGTCATGAACCGACTTTAGCTTGCAAATCGTGTGATGGGTCAATTGGTGTGCAGAATTTCTCCTAAACTGGAAGTCGAATAATCAAATTTCGAGAACAATTACTTTCTAAACTCAAAAACTAGGGAACTAGAATTTTCAAAAAATGTTCATTTTTGGCAAAATGGTGCCGATTTTACCTGAAATGTCATATTTATTGATAAAAACTTATTGTAAAAATGGTTGTAAGAGAGACAAGTTTAAGTATATGGAAAAAAGGCTACGTACTTCCCTAGAGTAAGATACAAATTCATAAAAAAAAAATTTTTGTGGGAGTTGTGCGCACAAATTGGAACAATGTAATTTTTAGAAAGAGACGTTTTAATCAGCGATTCCTGCACATTTGTCCTTTCTGATGGTTATTCTCTTCTTCTCATTGGTCATGGAGTAAAAAAGATCCTGTTTTTAATGCTTTGATTGTAACTTTGATTGTTACAATGAGGTTGCTAAAGACAAACCTGATATAAATAAAGTTGTATTCAATAAAAAAAGTGCTATTGGAGTTGAACTTGATTATTATCTGCAGTGTCCAACACCTAAAAGAGATACTAAATTCCTGTGAATGGTGGAGTACTAAGTAATAGTAATATCAATGTTTTTAACCCATTGACTGCCATTTTTTTTTAAATTGTAGTTTATCAAGTGGTTACGTTAAAATTTAAAATCCCCAAATGCGGATCGTGGCAGTTAATGGGATAATATCCGGTCAAAGCCGGATATTTGGTAACCATACGCTATCCGACCGGATTTTAAAAAAATGGCCGGATAGTTACCGGATATCCGTTCCACCACTATTTTTTATCATCTATACTTGCAAATATATTTTATGCACTTCGTAAACACTACTCGTTTTTAACTTTCGCGGTTAAAATGTACGAAAAGCAAACTAAATGTCTAACTAATGTCAAACTGATGTCAAACTAATGTCAAAATACCTATATGTATATATACAGGTGTTTCTGTAAGTCGTGGCATAATTTTAATAAAATGATGATTCGTGTAAACATTTTTGGTCTAAACCCATAAATGCTTAAGATTCTCTTAAATATTTTCAACATTGTTTGTCTTAAAAATAAAATTTGGCAAATAATGCAATGTTATGATGAGAAATCCTTTAAAATGACTTTTGAAAGTAGGCAACCACGGGATCAATGCTATACAGGTGTCCACAATAAAACTTTTTTATTATGTCATAAAAAACCTTTAAATTTTATAACTGATTTCATTTTAAATACATTTTTCATTGCAATTATTTTCTGTCAATGGATTCTCATTATACACAGTCTAAAATACATTTTAAACAAAAAGAAACAACATTTTTTTTTTAATTTATAGGTGGCATAGCCCTTAATATTAAAATTTCTTAAATTTGAAAAAAAATTACCTTATTAAAACGTTGGTGGTTGCCTCAAAAAACTTTTCTGAATTCTTGGGAATATATCCTAAAAAATAACATAAAAACAAAATTCTTTCGACGTTGAATCCAAGAAGATTCATTCCATTTTTAACAACATAATCCGTCATTATATCCATAATATTCGGTAATAAAGTACCTGTTGTGTATAAGCAATAACATAGTCCTAAAATAGTTTGTGAAGATACATTTTCATCGAATTTTTTCCATAAATCAGTATAATTTTGGATATTTTCTCGAGCCATAGCTGCTTTTAACAGTAAAATAGATTCCGAACTATTAGCGTTTTCCTTGAAATTATTTGTAACGTGATCCAAAACGTTATTAATCCTTTCCACTAAATGTTTCGTTAACAATACATTTTCTTCTTTAGCGTATTCTAAGCTTTGTGAAATATTTATACAGTCGATTGGGTTAAATTGATCTTTAAATTCTTCCATGCGATCGATAACTTTATTGATCATTTCAATGTCACGACAGTAAATTAAATGAAACGAAGCGATACTTGAAAAATAACAAGGTGTATGTCCGATTAATCCTTCGTTAAATTCCGTTTTTAAAAGACTTAAAAGTTTTCTTTCGCATTCAACGTGTCGAAAATTATCGGTTATTTCTTCAAAATTAAGATAACTGTGACAAACTCTTAATAAATTCGATTTGACAAAATTTTCGTCATCTAAACAGATTAAAATTTTATTCCAAACTGTTTTACATAAATTAAGATCGTTCGATTTGGCGATTAACATGATTTTTTGTAACTCCAACATTGTGCATCCATCTAAATCATAATCTAGGTATTTTCGGATGGTTTTGCGAATGTTTAATCGTTGAGATGGGGATGTAAAATACATAACGCAGGCTAATAATCTTAATCTTATATCTAAGAGTGGGGATAAATCTTCTTCTAGTTGTAGTAAATATTTACTCGCTGTTCTTTGTAGTTCATTTAATATATCACCGGGTTCATGTAATTTATTAAAAACATCATAAACCATTAATAATTCTTGGACGTTTAATAAATGCACGTGGCCTTTTAACAATTTTAAACAATCTACTAATAATTGAAGATTTTCATGTTTCCAGAAAGGAAAGTTTAAAAATGTTGCAGTTCTAATGATACATTTATAATTATTATGATTTAAATGTCCTTTAATGATAAGTTCATACACTTTTTTCTTGTATTTTAAAAGAATTTCATTTGGTACAAGAACTGCTATTGTAGCTAAACATTTATTTATATTTACTAAGTCATCAACAGTAACAATGTTATCAATTTCTTTATAAATAATAGGAATATATTGTTGAGTAGCATAATAAAAAGATAAATCATCCTTTTTATATAATCCAGACATAAATCTTGATAAATTGTCCATAGAAAAGTTTTCGGTAAAAAACTTCTTATTAAACTCAATAATTAAATTCTGAAACATTTCGCTTTTAATGCAGAAACCGATTTTATTCAAAAAATAAACTAAATAACTCAACTGCTCCACGTTAAACTTACTCCTATTATCATTAATCAACATCACAAATTCTTTAAAAACATCATTTTCAAACAACAAATTCGTATAATCATTATTCATTTGTAAAAAAATCGTTTCATCCACATACGCATTATTTCTTGAGATATTAACATGATGATACATTCGTTGTAAATCCCAAAACGTTACAACCAACTGAGTTAAATGACTCACCATAAGTTGATCTTTATCATTTTTTACAATACTTAAAGCAGCCCCAATCGACGCACATTCATTAATCTGTTTCATTAACTCATCCTTTAAATCGGGATACAAAATTTGCCTCTCATAATCGGGTTGTTGATATATTTCTTCATAAACTTCGTTTGATATTTTTAATTCCGTTTCGAAATCAAACTCGTAATCATCATGAGTGTATCGTTTATTACTAATTGTATTATTATTATTGATTGAAGATAGTTTATTAGTTACAAAACTACTCTTTGTGACAAGACCATCGATGAAAACGTGCCTTTTTTGGATTAATTGTAACTTCGGAACTTCTAAAGAGGTAAAATGTTGATACAAACACTTCGTTCGACGCGAATAATTAAATATATTCGATAATTTCATTTTGAAACTATTTTCATCTTTGCACTTTGATAAATTAAGGTTAGAATTTTTTCGTTGAGGTTAGTTTATTTTGACATCTGTCACATGTTAATTTCTAGGTTAACTTTTTGCGCGGGAATTAATTAAAATGTTAAGAAACGTGGAAATTAAAGCGAAATTACGCGATTTAAAAGGTTTAAAAGAAAAAATTAAAAAGTTAACCGATTCAGATGGTGTTTTAATACATCAACATGATACGTTTTTTAAAGTTTCCCAAGGAAGATTAAAATTGCGACAATTTCAGGTTAAAATAAACAAATTTTTGGTGAATTTTTATTTTAAAATTACATTTTAGAATGGTGATGCTGAGATAATTTCTTACAATCGCCCCGATGATGAAGGTCCAAAATTATCTTCGTTTGAAAAGTGTGATATTAAAGCTGAAAATGTGGATGGTTTAAAAATCGTTTTATCTCATGCTTTGGGTGTTTTTGGAGTGGTTAAGAAAACTCGAGAATTGTATTTAGTGGGACAAACTAGAATTCATTTAGATAGTGTTGATGAATTGGGGAATTTCGTTGAATTAGAGGTGGTTTTGAAACCGGAACAATCCCTTGAAGAGGGAAATTTAATTTGTAACGATTTGATGGGGAAATTGGGGATTGAAGATGGTGATTTGCTCAAAGGGGCTTATAGAGATTTATTAGAAAATAAGTAAGTTTTGAAATGATTTATATTTATTAATTATACTCCATTATAACTTTTAATGGTTGTATAAATAAATTATTTACTAGCCCGGAAGTTTTCTAACAAATATTCCCAATCCTTGAGACATAAACTGAGAATGACACATCTTATAACACACCAATAGGAATCTTTATGTCAGGTTCTAAAGAGGTAAAATGTTGATACAAATTCTTCGTTCGACGCGAATAATTAAATATATTCGATAATTTCATTTTGAAACTATTTTCGTCTTTGCACTTTGATAAATTAAGGTTAGAATTTTTTCGTTGAGGTTAATTTATTTTGACATCTGTCACATGTTAATTTTTAGGTTAACTTTTTACGCGGGAATTAATTAAAATGTTAAGAAACGTGGAAATTAAAGCGAAATTACGCGATTTAAAAGGTTTAAAAGAAAAAATTAAAAAACTAACCGATTCAGATGGTGTTTTAATACATCAACATGATACGTTTTTTAAAGTTTCCCAATGAAGATTAAAATTAGAAATTTGTGTTTGATGTTCTGTTTAAAAAATTCATAGGTTTTGGAGATATAAGCCTCTTTAGGGATAATAACCAAACCTGCAATCAAATCTTTATTATTAACTTTTTGTTTTAAAATTTTAACATCCTTCAAAGTGACTGAAGTTCTATTTTTGGAAATTTTATTAGCTATTGGAATGATATTAGTGAAGTCTCTATGAATATCATTAACAAGAGGTAAATCTCTGTGAATCTGTGACTCTAAAGTGATTGCCAGCTCACATTATTAATCTTCCTAGGGAAAGCAAATTTGTGGCGTAAGTTAAAAATGTTGATCTCTTTATCTGTGAATAGGTACATTGAAATTAATAACATCGATCTTTTTAACATGGAAAAACTTCTTAGGAGATCTCTTTGAAGAGTTGTCACTTATATTATAATCAGAAATGAGTATAGAATTTGCGCATGACTCTTATTGTAGGAAAGATATCGATATTTTTAATGTTTCTTTGGCTACTTCGTTAATGTTTTGTATTGTTGTTTAAATAAGTAACAATAATTTTTATATGCTTTTTATTTGTATTTTTTTGTTGGAGAGTTGGTTTTAATTTTAATTTTGTTTTCTCTTTAATCCACACTACTATTTTTTTGTTGTACTCTTAAGAGATTTATTAGAAAATAAGTAAGTTTTGAAATGATTTATATTTATTAATTATACTCCGTTATAACTTTTAATGGTAGTATAA
Organism: Onthophagus taurus; assembly: GCF_036711975.1. Classification (NCBI taxonomy): domain Eukaryota; kingdom Metazoa; phylum Arthropoda; class Insecta; order Coleoptera; family Scarabaeidae; genus Onthophagus; species Onthophagus taurus. Next base: position 23,944,424 of record NC_091976.1, on the reverse strand, counting down.
ATAAATTCTTTACTAGCTGGGAAGTATTCTAACAAATATTCCCAATCGTTGAGACATAAACTGAGAATGACACATCTTATAACACACCGATAAGAATATTTATGTCGTGTTCCTCTTAATAACCCAGCTTCAATTCCAAAAGATGCTCCTTTTTTCAACCAAATTATATTGGCATCTTTTCCAATTTTGTTATCATCCAAAACGGTTACTTGCCCATGATACAAAAAATACATACAAGAATCAATAGCTCCAGCGTATTGTATAAATTGTCCGCCTAAATAAACGCGACTATCCAATTTTTGAACAACTTGTCGAAGGAAATCTTCATGGCATGAACCAAATACATCCGATTTATAAAGAAGAAAGGCGTAAGCGTGGTTATAAAGAGCGTCTTTTAAATACGGCGTTGCATTTTTTACTAAATTTGGGAAGTATTCTCCTTGATGTATAAACCAAAACGTTTTTACATAATTTAAAGCTTGATCTTTTATTGCAACGGATGCATTTTCGTAGTTTAAGAATTTGTGTAGGTGATCATACAGGTGGAAATACCTACATTTAATAACAAACCATTCGTAAAATGTTGAGAAAGTTCGTGCGGATAAAACGCAAAATAAATAGTTCATCACCAACATCATTATCGTGAACATTACATAAGTATTAGCGCAAATTGGGTAATATAAATATTGTAGCATTTGCGCGTAAGTTTTTACTAATATAAACATGTAGCGTATATAAAGAGAAAATTTTTTGTTTGGGGGTAAATCGAAGATTTCTCGACAACTCGGTACATGCACGTTGATGTTTACCTCCATATAGCACATAAAACTCATCATAAAAACGCAACATTGAAGAAACGTAATTAACCAACCAAAAATATGAACCATCCGGTACCAAAATAAATTTGGGAGGAATCCCGTTCGTATTTTTAATAAATAATCGTTGAATAAAAAGATTCTTAACAATTTTGGAAACCTCAAAATAAGGAAAATTATCATTGTTGGATATCTAGCTGTGGGTATGTGAAAAACAATTAGATCAAAAGGCCATACAGTAAATAATCGAATCCAATTCGAAAATGTATTCTTTCTATTTTTCTTCCTAATGGCCGTTAAATCGCGTATTTTAAATCCGTATTTATTTAATACCGATGTACGATCCAACATTATTATTTCAACGGCGAAAGCGACATCACAAAAACATTGAATCGAATAAACCCAAGTTGAAAAATCCATGACTGTTAATTGATACATATCTGTTAAAACTCCGATATAACAAGGAAAAAATAAATAAGTTTTTGCGATTATATTCGATAAACGCGTATTTATCGACGTTGTCCCCATCATAAGTGGTACAGTAGCACTACTAATTTCTTTCATCCTCTTTAATTTCTTTAAAAACGCTTCCTCAGGATTCATTTTAATATAAAACAAACATCTATTGCGATATTTTTTGTATTCCTTTTCTAAATCGGGATAAAACATAATCTTTTGATTCCAAATTTTCGTTTTTACCTTCAAAATTTGTACGTTAGTCACTGCGATTACGCTAACTTTTAACCTGGTGAAATCTTCATCGGTTAAATTTCCATATAAACTCGAATTACCAAGCGAAGCCAACTTAGTCCCATCAGCGGCGATAACCTCCCCCATCCCATCAAGAAGAATATACAACTCATCATCAATATCGTTTATAGTTTGAAGAAATCCTTTTTTAATCACAACATCGATCGAAACGTGTTTCAACATACTTCGATAAAACTTCTTAAAATCTTTACCAAAAAGACTTTTTTCATTATAAAAAAATTTCGAAAAATATTCCTCCAAAACGTCGGCTTTTAAAACGGGGTTAAACGGCGCGACGAATTTCGACATTCTCATGTGATTTCTTCGTTCCCAGCGTAACTTTTGCGTATCAATCATCGTTTTCGTTAGTTTCGGGCTGCGTACGGTTTGATTTAACCAACGTTTCAAATGTTGCATTGAAATTTGGGTTTCGATTAAATCGGTATCGCGAAACGAAAAGTAAGTAAAAATCCTACAAAAAATCATTACGTTTATGTAAAGCGAAAACACCTTCACCAAAGCTAGAACCATAAAAGAATGAGTCGATTTTATCGAGTACCCAATAAAGTGTCGATCGGTCATTAAAGAAGTTAAAACCCAAAGTAGGTACCAATGGGCGTCGAATAAGGTTATTTTATTTTTGTAGTGTGATGAGGCCAATAAAGAATGATCGTTACATTTAAATCCAATTAATGTTAAGTTGTTTGTGAGATAATTATTTTCATTTTCAGTTATGTTACATTCTAACAAAAATAACGTGCAAGCTAGGATGTTGGTTAAAATCAAAATTAATGGGATGTACAAGATCGTTGTTTTTCGATTCGTGGGTTTTAATATATCATTTTTGCAATAATTCAAAAATTGGATGTAACGGTGTAATTGAAGCAATCGCGATGAATTAAAAAAAACTTCCGTAATAACGGAATATTTATAAAAATATCTAACTGGTAGTATTCCTAATAAATCGATTAATAATCCGTGAGTTATATAATGAACCGATGTTTTTAATGGGTGCGTTACTAAAACACCATTTTCTTGATAATAACCAACGTGCAAGCGGACATAAACATCAATTAATGCGGTTACATCGAGGAAAATAAGATAAAATTTTGACTTCGATTTTAGTATGGGGACACAAAATGATCCCAAACATGATAAGACAGCGAAAAAAATCCTTTGTGATTCCCAAAAATACAAAAATTTACCTTCCGGGTGAAAAGTTACTTTCATTAAAAAAAATCGTATAAAACTAAACATTAATAACGAATCGAACGGATGATAATAATCATATTCTTCAAAGCTCCCAATCACATTGACATTTCTAAATACTTTAAAACTCCAAGGTTTAGTAATATTAATGAGCATTGATTTAATTCTTATTTCTTGATGATTAAACTCGCCGAGATTATATAAACCTGATTTAATATCGTTGGAATTATTAATAATCTCGTTAATTTCTAACCATTTATCCCATTTTCGCTTTAAAATCGAAAGAAAATCACTCTTCAATATTATAATAACCACACAATTCGCTCTACATATAACGGTGTGTATTGAAGGCGTCTTAAAAATATTTTCTATTAAATTTAGCTCCGATGGGACATCAATATATTTCATAAAATCCCCATCACGGTGGAACACATCGCAACTTCCCTCTTTAAGGATATAAATCGCGTCGGCGACATCTCCAGCTTGAATTATAATTTCATCGGAAGGATAAAGTCTTATATGTGCGTTTCTTGAAATTTCCAACAAAACATCTTCATCGAAAATCGACAAACACGTCGCTTTTTCGATATTATCTAAAACTAAACTGCAAATAACATCACCTTTGAAGTGTTTTGAGTAATAGATATTAAATTTCGAATCGTAGAAATGAAGAGTTGCGTTATCTAAAAATTGGGCTGTTAAATAATTTTGCAATCTATCGTAGGTTAAATTAAGTTTGTGTTCGCTAACAAGTTGCATCAATTGGAAACTAATCTCTTGCACATCCAAGATGTTTTTCTCATACAAAATTATTGATGCGCAAATTCCTGAAGTTATCCAAACCCACAATCCTACAATAACATATTTCGATATAATAAAAATCCAATGATCTGGCGATGTTATCCCGGGCACACTACTTGCATAAAAGAAAGCATTAACAAAAATTTCTATTGGATTCACCTTCAAAGTATCATCACAATAATAACTCATTATAAAATAAAGCAGGTAAATCCAATAAAATCGAGTTAAAGTTAAAATTAATAACCACGATAGTAATAAATTAGATTTATAATTTTTTTGTTGATCAGTAACGTATCTAACTAATCTTATTATTTTCAGCAGCCGATTAACGTGCATCAAAACGATACTTTTATTATTTAACTTAAATAAAAAAATTGGTGTAAAAATCTCCATTGGGAACGAAGCTATCACCGCTAACCAAAAAGAAACAGTTTGAAACCGAGCAATAACATTATCTTTATAATTATAACAATACCCACTTCGATTTTTAATGCTCGTACTCAAAATAACAAGAATATCGAACCAAAAAATTGCTGTCGCAATATTTTTTAACGGCATATACCAAGATGACATCTTTTCTAACACAAAAGCCGTATAAGGCATTGCAATTAATAATAAAATCGTAAATGTCATTACGACTCCTTCCCAAATATAAGCCCCAATAGAATTTGGTTGAATTAACATTGGAAAGGTACGTTTTATAAACAACCTTTCTTTATGTGTCGACAACCTATCATCAATCGCTAAAGTATCGAGATACAAAGCCGTAAATATTTTCATATCAAAATATTTCAATTTAAATTCATTAACTAAATGAATATTTTGAAATTCGTGTTGTAAAACCGAATTTTTATTGGAAGACATCAATCGGTGGAGAGTGTTTTTTAACCAACTCGTTGAAACGTATCTACTTTGCCTATCCTTGCTATTTCCATCGTGGTTTTCCCACAAAGATTTCAATTCCATTGCGTTTCTGTATCGTTTTCGCACCAATTTTCTCATAAACGTTTGTTCTTGTGTAAATTTAGATAATTCCCTTTGAAAATGTTTCATTTTTAACACGTAAAATTCGCAATAAGTTTTACATTGGACAACGGTCGTCGATTTATAACTGGTAAACAACGTGCTATCACCGATGCATGTACCGGAAGTAAATTGAAAAAGTGGCGTGATACCATCCACGTCCGATAAGACTTGGATTACACCTCGAACTAAATACATCATTTTATTTTTGTGTTGATTTAATCTATAAACATATTCCCCCGGAAAATAATATCTCACTTCAATCGCTTGGGAGATATGTCTCAAAAAAACGTAATTCATCCTCCTAAACATCCTTGAATGTATAAAAGCGGGGTAAGCTATATTGCACTGAATAAAGCTCCCTATAGTTGGGGGTAAAATTTTTAAACAATCCGTAGTACTTTCATACCCACCCCTTTGCTTCCAAAATTCCTCAAAGATATCATTTGTGTTATTCACCAACCAACTCATATTTCCATAACTTAAAAATCTTTGCATAGCCGTTGAATAACGCTGCCTAAACTCAACCCTTTGAGTATAACCATTAACGGCTCCCACCACAAAAGCAGCCATGCGCGCATTAGCAAAATACAACGAAACAATAACTCCTATCAACATAAATAATTCCCAAGTAACATCTCCAGGAACATCACTTTTTCCTCCACTTATTAAATTTAACGTTATATTTTCAAAAAGAACCGAAGCATCATACGGGCCAATTTTGATCTCATAAATAAGCAATCTGCAGTTGTAATATAACGCTTGAGTTAACGTTGTAACAAAAAAAGCTGTAAAAAGCAATTGTATCGCAACAACTAATCCAGGTTTTGTTAAATATTTCCCCGTTGATGAGATAAAACTAAACACACGAACGACTTTTAACGACCTGGTAACCCGAAAAACGCAATAAACGTTTCGTTCTCGTTGAGTTTCAGTTGGGATAATAAGATGCACCGGTAGTAACGATATGATTTCGAAAATTACCGTTAATTTTGATCGGAACCCCAAATTCACCTCGGGAATATTCAATTTTGGAACGCATAAGCACGAAAGGTACAAAACAATATCAATGCCGAATATTACGTCAATTACGATGAATAAAGCTAAAACAATACAAAGTAATTATTATTGGAGTTATGAGAAGATATAATTGAGTACTTACGAACGTCTCTTTCATAACAAGCACTACGTATTGATCGATAAAGACTTTCTAAGACGCTAAAAACACTTCCCGCTATTATAATTGTACACCAAACTGATTCACAAGAGATCATTAACGCTCTTTTCCATATTGAAGCTGCTTCTTTTACATATTGAGGTTGAAAATCATATGATCCTTTTATATTTCTTGAATATTCAGATTCACTCATTTTTTTTTTATGGTAATTTGAAGTGACAAATATTTATTGAAAAAAAATTAAGTTGCTATGGTTGTAATGTTTAGTTAATATGTTGAGTGCTACATTTACAACCAATCATCAACCAATACAAGACTAACACGACAATATATAGCTTTAAAGAACTAAAAGTACTATTTTTAAAAGGCTAAAAACAGCTTTTCAAAGACTATATACAGTTTGTAGAAGGTTACTGGCTGTTTGTAAAAGCTGCTACTGCTCGCAAATGATTAGACACTGCTAATGGAAGACTTGATGATGCTTGTTGAAGACGTAGAAGAGTAGGTACAGTTTGTAGATAATTATGTAGAGACAGTTGGATCCGGAGTAGGTATGGGCATCAGTGGACCAAATAGCCGCATTAAATGGCTCCTCAGCTCGGACATAACCATTTTTCAATCAGAAATTCTTTCTACAAACTTCTGCATCGTTTTGAACCTAGAAAAAGGGACAGAAAGGTGCATCGATAAACATTTTCACGGACAGTCGGGCCGTCCTAACGGCAATTCAGTCTTACACAATACTAAGGTTCATCAAGGACCTATATTTACCCTAACCCTTCGAAGGGCTTAAGTTAATAATAATAATGACTAGTTTTGTTCAACTCTATTGGTTTCAAACTTGATAGTTATTTCTGACTGATAAACGGTGATATATTCAATGTATATTGTTCGGTTAAAATACTTTAAGTAGATGTTTAATAAATAATTAAAAAGTAATTGGGTTGTTGAAAATTTCAATCTGAAAATTTATTGACAATTCCTCTCTGGCGCCATCTCTTGGTACTTACTAAAAACTTCATACAATTATTAATTAAAGCAACTTAATTATTGATTTACTTTTAAAAATATCAAAAATTTACAAGAATCATTTAACAACTATCAAACACTATACTGATGAACAAAATAAAGAATTAGATGCAAAATTTCAATTCATTAATTGTGGATAGCGCCATCTAGTGACTACAAATAGTTTGTGCCGTACTCACGTTACATGTCAACATGGCTCCTAAGTACAAATTTAATATTTTTAAGTTTTAATCTAATTCTAATACTTTAAAAGTGTAGTTTGGTTAAGTTTCAATGTGAATAAGTTAGATTTGGAAAGTCAGGTGTTTTATTAGGTTGGATCTGATTTGGGTATGGAAAAAATTTAAATAACTGGATTTCAGTGATTAATTAATTAATTTGATTTTCAGTGATTCCTGCGTTTCCGAAGATTAAAGTAGCATGTTCGTCGGTTACGGTGAGTGGAGTTATACAATTAACTTTGTTATATTTTAATAATTATTATTTTTAACTCATCTAACAAATTAATGTTAGCAACGCCATCTTTTAATTGACACTAGAATTAGAAAAAACGTTTGTTGGTAGATGGCGCTAATCAACAAAAATAAATTTAAATTCAAATTAAATCAAATATTTTATATTGCGCTATTTTAAATACTTTACATGTAATGTTTACATTTAAATTTACTATAAACAAACGCCATTTCGTAGAAATTTAACAAATAAAAATTAAAAAAAAAAAAGATTAAAAGAATATTAACCTTAAAAAGTTACTTTTTAATAACCGAAATGATTCAAAAAGATTTTGAATATCTTAAAAACTAAAGATTATTTTCAAAAATTTGAGTTAATTTTTTAGTGCTGACTCTTTTTCACAAATTATTAATACAAATTCTTTGAACCACATCTTATCATCTTTAACAAAAACCGCAAAATGTACGGAAACGTAATAATACTAATAATATAAACATTTATGTCGACGTAAATAAGAAGTGAATAAACTGTATTGTTCTAACGGCGGTGACTATCCTTAAATTTTATGTTGTATGCGTTTATTATCCCAAAATAAATTCTTATTAAATGTACTATAGAAAAAATAAAGTAAAACGGTGATAAGTCGCTTTGAAAATCTAAATATTTGATTTTCAGTATAATATTTGCGTAAGGCAACTTCCGATATTCGCGGTGTGTCATTTAGGTTTTACCACACGGTTTGAAATGTTGCCCAGTTTTTTTAGAGAAGAATTTTCTCCGGTAAGAAAATTAAATAATTAAAATGGAATATAATAATAGTAATAATAATTTGTGCTAGGTGTATCAATGTGATGATTTTTACAATGATCCCTTCGCTGAAGTATACACATTCACTCGAAGTGAAGACGAAGATTATAATATTTCATGTTATGATTTTGTAGAGAAATCAACGGGTTCTGAATCGGAAGTTGAGATTCCGATTAAAAAAGAAAAGAAAATTCTTCATAAAGGTAGACATTTTTATTAATGTATACTTTATTATTATATTTGTTTATTATTAGCTCATAACCCAGCAATTGTAAATTTTATCGTTGACCTTTTACACAATCCCAAAACAAATCCAAAATTGATTCGTTGGGAAGATATAGATCGGGGATTATTTAAGTTTATAAAACCGGAGGAAGTAAGTAAATTGTGGGGTAAAAGAACTCCGAAAACATATAGAGAAAAAGAAATGGATTTTGGGAAATTTTCTCGAGCAATTAGATATCATTATAGTCAAGGAAATTTCGAAGCTGTCCCTGAAAAGAAATTAGTTTACAAATTTGGGCCGAATGCGAAAGGTTGGAAAGATGGAATGTTAAAAATTTAGTCAATATTTATTGTTTATTTTACAATAAGCAATCATTTTAATTTATTATACTATTATAATCTTTTATATATTAAATTATTTTTATATTTTCTCTACAACAGTTTTTCTTTCATTAAAAAAAAAAGATAAACTTACGTCATCATTGAAAAAAGGATTAGATAAGATACTTTTTAGTATTTACTAAACATATATTTATTTTATTTTCTGTTGAAATGCCTTGATATGTTACATGTAAGTAAATAAAATAATTCATGGTTAAACGCATTTTTCAAATAAATAAATCGATTAAACTAATTAATTTAAGAATATCACCAAACAACATTTTTAAACCTTCCTATTTATTTCCAAATTGACATCGATTCATCAAAAATATGAACGTTCTTGAATTATACTTATTTTTTTAGATGATTTTGATGAATATAAATCACGAACACTCATTATACAGGGTGGGACAAAATGCAATATCGTTCTCTGTATTCACCATACAGATACTGGGCATCTGATAACCCTGTAATGCATCAAAGAACTTTACAGCCTCAAAGCAACAGTTTGGTGCGATGTGTCATCTATAGCCATTATTTGGCCCTAAGGATTAGCTGTTACAGTGAATTCGGCTTGTTATTTTGACATGTTGGAGAGCTTTTTGAGCCTCAAAATGGAGCACGACACAAAAGCCTTCTGGGTTTAACAAGATGTGTTACTGGGATGTTTCATGGATGTTTCACTTCCCAAGATTTGAATCTGTGTAACTTTTCTGTGGAGATACGTCAAAGCTGAGGTATACAAAGTTCGACCTTGAAGCTTTGATGATGTTTTTGCTGGAATTTCGCAAGATATACTGAGAAGAGTGGCTGAAAACTTTTTTGAAAGACTTAATACTACGATTTTATTTCAAATCATAGACTGCATTCTGCCTCACCCTGTACAACAAACAAAAGAAATTAGAAACACTATTTACAAAAAATGTTTATAAATTTGTATCTACATAACATTACAAGCATTCGTATGGAATTTATGTCTATTTCCACCTCCGAATGAACAACACTGATCCTGAACTTGACTATTATTGCTATTTGTATCAAAAGGTTGACTTTGACTGTTTGGTAATGCAGAGTTTATCATACAGACCGCGATGTTCCCTTCGCTAAGCGAATTTTTCGATTTAGTCGAACTTTTCAAACCAAAATTTGGCGATTTTTTCACCACACTTTTCTCTTTTTCTTCTTTTAAAACCGATTTTGTTTCAAATTTGGGTTTCTCAATCGATTTTCCATTTGCTTTCTCATCTTTTTTGTAATATAAACAAGTCTCTTTATGAATTTTATTTTTTTTTACAAATTTTGCAACATTTTCCCAACTTTCTTCTTTCTTTTCGTTCTTTTTTGATTCATTCTTTATTGATTCATTTTTTATTGTTTCATTTCTTATTGATTCATTTAATTTACTTTCAACATGATTTCCTAAAGTTGTTAAAGCTACATTGATAACCGAACCAAAAATATCACCAGGATCATTACCGGTCATAACAGTTCCTTCAGAATTCGATCTAGATTCTCTTGAACTTATCGTTTTTACCGGAGAACTCACAATGCTCCTCCTAGCAACATCCTGAAAAGTTATCGGTGAATATGCAACACTTTTTCCATCTTTTGGTCTAGTTGCGATATCAATTTGTGATGTTTTAAAGTCGTTCTTTGGTATTGGTGATGATATGAGGGGGGAATTTCTCGATGACCTTCCTTCTAACCAAAAAGTTTTCATCTCTCCTTTACCCTTCACTTGGATTTCACCTCTTTCCTGAACTTTATAAGAATCCGATAATAAATCTTTCGTTGATTCTGATATATGTACTTTCATCGCTTCGCTCGTCGATTCCATTCTTGAAGCTGTGTTAACACTATCACCGAAAAGACAATATCTTGGCATTTTCAATCCTACGATTCCTGCAACTACAGCGCCTGAATGTACTCCAACTCTTATGCGTAGATGTTGACCTAAAATTAAATAATTAACATTAAAACTAAAGTTATTTAGTATTTGAGATATTTTATTATACCCGTTGATGGATCTTTTAAGTCTGTGATTGCATTCACCATATCTAAAGCCATATTACAAACTTTCTCAGCGTGATTTACTTCTTTTTCGGGTGCCCCAGAAACGACCATGTAAGCATCTCCGATTGTTTCAACCTAAGCGTGGAAATGGTTTACTCCTTCCGGTTTTAATGAGTGATTATGGTTTTTATGTTTGGTGTAATGAAGTGCCGCTATTAAAGATTAAAAAACAAAACAAAAAAGAAAGAAAAACAAATTAAATAAAATGTTAATTAACAAAACAGAAATACATTTTAGATTAATATTTTTGGTGAAGGAGCCAGTTAAATACAACATATTTATTTGTAAAAATAAATTATTTTTTTAGCTGTCGAGGTCAACATTAATTTGGAAATATACTTTTAATTAATCAAAATGTTGTTTGAAATCTCGACTTGCTAATTGACCAACAACTGTTGTAATAAAACAATCTTTTTGAATATCAAAACTCAGTTTGCTTTGAGATAGTTCACCGCTTTGAAACGAAGAGCAACTTCGTGGTGAATACATTACATTCAAAATGCTGGACTGAAGTGTGGAACATTCGATCCAACGCTTCACCGACGGGAAAGTACGATAAATTTATGGAGAAACTGATCCGCTGGTTGAGTATAAATGGCTAAATCACGCCACAAACGGATGTAAATCATTATTTTCATACAATTCTAAGACTACTGCTTGCTGGAATTTTCTACGATTGAATTTGCAATGATACGGGATCGCTAAAAATGCGTTTAAGTCTATGTTATGTTTGAAAATATATATTGAAGACCCAAGATGCTAAAAAGATTGAATTTCACGTACGATGAATTGTGGCAAATTTATTCCTTTATGTGCAAAGTTCGAATTATTTGAAACTTTACCCATATCAAATTATCGTCGAATGCATTTCTCGATTCGTAATGTCGTTGCGAATCACCTCGGAGTAAGCTTTTCAAGGAACACAATGCTGCGATTAGAAGTAGCACTATTTGGATATTCAACCTACTTCGTTTAAGAACTGTGACAATATTTGATAAATACATCATATCGCAAATACAATGAGTTCGCAAAGTAAATAAATAAAGTCACTTTATCTTCAAAGATTTGGTTATCTGGATACGCCTGAGCTGTGCATTTCTGAAAACACCGCACTCCGTAGTTGTACGAGGCGACAAGATGATATGTATGGATCGTTCCGCACAGATATAGATACTTACCCACGAAGAACAATACCTGGAAGGTCAACAGGTACTTAAATCTACGAAGGAGGATGGCTGCTTAAACTACAATCCCATAACAACATGAGCAGGAAGACGTAGAAAATTTCCAAATTGTTTTCAAGTCGGATCTGAATTCATCATGCAGGATCAAACACTATTGAGATAGATGGACTTGGGAAAAAATCACGTGAAGAAGGCTCCAGATCAATCTTTCAAAGAAAGTCGCTATAAGGCGAGAATACCAAATGGCTCGGATAGATGAAAGAATTCATTTGTGCCATTCCATGTCATTAGGCGAAAAGGAGTTCTTTTCCAATGACAATACATCTGCTGCCAAGGATTAGCTGACTTACAGTAAGACTTTAGTCTCTGTAAGATTACAGCGGTTGTTTGGTTAGGATATAACCATAGCCATAACTTTATCCTTAAGTCTGCTCTAATTTGGGATATTTCGCAGCACACGAAATCTTTTATGTGTTCAGAAAACTAAGGAATGCTCTGTAGCTCAATATGAAAGAAATTATTTGTGGAAATGAGCATAATAAGATTAATGATAACAATCTTTGTTTTAGTCTCTGTCTTCCCAAGGATAATACTCAAGAGGATTTAAATCTAAGGTGATTCAATGTAAGGTTGAACGAGATAAATGTGATATTGAGGCATATTGAGTCTCGAGCAGTATTTCACATACAATAACATGATTTTTATTGAAGTAGTTATAAAAGCCACTAAAACACCATGGGAAGAACTATACCCAAATATAATTAAATCAGTAGATGAAGCATTAGGAAGAAGAGTGACATCAGGAAGTGCAAGACCCAATACAAAGTCTTAGTTCATACAAGAAGTGAAGGATCTAGTTACGAAAAAACGAAGACCCTATTTACAGAATAGATCGGTCGCAATAACATACGAAAAATATGAAGTAGAAACTGAAAAACTCAAACACATGTAATAATGGAAGAAGGATATAAGGATCAATACTATGTAGACGATGTAGTTTTCATCTATGGAAATTTCGAAGAAGCAAGAAAGTGTTGTTAACCAGTTGAAATATCTCGGAGTAAATATCACTAGCAGTAGAAACTTGAAAGAAGAAGTCAGAACACACAGACTACAAATGCAGTGGTAGTATTGCGGTATCCCTGGGATGTAATGTATAGGAACAAATACTTACAAACAAAAAGTAAAGTAAGGATCTATGAGACGATTGTAAGACCGGTGATGACATACGTCATTGAACTAAGTATGAAAGACACCATAAGCAAACGACATCTCTGGACTACAGAGTTAACTACTGTTCGAGCAATTTCTGGTTACCCTTTACTAGGCCAAATAAGAAGCGAACACATAAATACTAAGACTGTACTTAAGGGATATTTTTGCTAATTGGTTATGACGGGTAATGACGCAACCACCCAATAGAGTAGTTGTGGACTCTGATATTAAAACGTAGATATACAAGATGCTCGATAAGAAGAGATACTTGGTAAATTTAAAATATTTAAACTGATTACATTCCTCTATAGACAAACACGGCCAAGTTATTCTATTTACACTAATTTCACAAAAACTTTTGTTCGGGTTGAGTCATCTTGAATCATCTGTTGTGTAATCTTCTGCTTCGAGATTTTAGAACATGCCGTAATTGTTGTCAAAGATTGAAAGTATGGCAACCTGGATATAGTTGTGTGCTTGAAGATGTTAAGTTAATCTTTGATAGGAAACATGAAGAACTTAAACCTTAATTAGGTGCCATGTAATGTAGGTTTTGGTGAAAGTGACGTTGTTGAAATAAGATGGAATATCCATGTGATTGTTTAAAACTTTAATTGCCAATTTTTGCAATTGAAATAATTTACCACCACAGAAAACAAGGAGACAGTCTACCATACAAAAAATTCAGGTCATAATGGACCTGATATTGTCAACAAGTTATTGGTTGTACGCAAAATGTTTCTGCTTAGAGAGAAATTGAACCATCAATTATGTTATAGGATCTCATTGCGTTTAACCGAGTCTTACGTAAAAGTGATTCTTTTCTTGGAATTGTATCTTATTGAAATCCATTTGTTGAATAGATAACCTAGTTTGGTGAAGGAACAGATTCTTAAAAAATTAAATGAGTAAATGGAGTAATAAATTAACAAACAAAAATTAAAGTGCAATTAATGATTCAGATTTATTTTAATTACCTTATAAACTTTATTTCTTTCCGTTAATGTGTCAAATAACGAATACATTCCGTTTAACATTGAAACAACTTCCATTGGACTTATCCTACTACAGATTTCAGTAAATGTTACTACATCTGAAAATAGTATTGATACGCTGTTAAACATCTAAAAAATAAAAATCGTTAAATCAAACAAAAAGGATAAAATTAAAAATTTACTTCACAAGTATCAATGGGATTCTCGCCCGTTCTTAATCTATCAGCAACTTGTTTAGGAATCATCTGATATAATAACTCATCAGTTCTCCGCATTTCCTCGTCCAATTTTCTCATTGACTCTTCTAATTTTTTACTTTTTTGCTGTTCTTGATCTAAAGCAAGTTTTAATTCAACCGATTGTTGCGTCCCAGCTAACATTAAATCTCTATTCAATAAAAATTGTTTTAATAAAATGTTATTAAAATAATTAATTAATAAACCTGCTAAAATCGTGCATAGATAAATCATTAATATACAGCCCAGAATTAATTAACGAATTTAGATCCGGCATAACTGGAGTTCCTAAATACATCATCATCTTCCAATTATCCATATAAATCATTTGCCCTTTTAAACGAAGATTTTTATCTTCAGCTACGTCCAACTCATCGCTTAAAATGACCTCTTTACGCTCTTTATTATCGACTCTATCATTTAACACAGGCTCGACCGAAACGAGTTCAAAAATGTTATTTGTACGATTTAAAATCGTTTGAAATTTAAACGCAATTAACGGCCGAACCAAATCGAACCAATTCGTTAACTTTTTTCCTACAACATCTGGCAATATAACCATTAAAGAATTTCCAATACTTCTAACAACCATATCTGAACTATAAACAATAATTAATTAAATAAAATTTAAAATAAATCGCAATTACGAACCCAAAAACTATACAAAATGGAAAAATCTCAAATAAAACCGATGCGCTTATTGGTAAATGTTTCTCCTCACGTGTCATCGCCAAGCTAGCTAATGTAAAAGCTCTGTTATCGAAAGTAAGTTGAAACGTGACGTGAACCATGTCGAAGAGTAATTCCTCCCTGACCAACTCAATTTGCATTTCCTTATGGTAAAAATGGCGCGCCACCTAAATCGGGAACGAAATTTATAAAAAAAAATCACGCTTATTAAATTTCTTCGTAGGGATTTCCGATTGAAGTTCGAGAGCTTTTAGTCCATAACCGAAGGGGGGGAAAACGTGATAGTATTCGTTTCGGTAGACCCGCACGGAATCAACTTAATGGAACTCGACTATTCGACTGCGAAATCGTCGGCTTTGTTTTGCGATTTAAGAGCCTAAAAATACTCTTTCCTTCTTGGCGTGGTGTCGTAAAAAAGAAATGAAGAGAAACACCCGGTTGAGTATTAACTGAATGTAGAAAGCACGCGGCGTTGAGAAACGGTTGTAAAAAGTTTCTTGCTTAATAAAGTTTTATTAACTCTTTGCAGACATAGTTTTTAGGGAATTTTATTAAATTTTAAATAATTTAAAAATGTTAAAAACGTACCTCTCTTATTTGTCCCATTGTGTAATAAACAAACCCACGTCTTTTACTTCTATAGTGTAACGTGAGTCCTTGTCTTGTCTCATTTTCGCAAATAAAACTTGGCGCGCGCATTCTTGGGTAAGAAAATTTTAGATATTCGTGAAGATTGTCCAAGCCGTTTAGGAAATCTCTCATGTGACGCCCAAGGACTGAAAGAACGCGATCGTAACCGTATTGACTAACGAAACTGATGAAAAATACTCCCATTTGATCGAAAAATTCCCGTTCAGTTGTCTCTAAAATCTAAAAACAATCAATTTTAGTTTATATTAAATCAAATTTATGGGGGAAATAAATCGAATAAAAATAAATCAATTGTAAAAACTTGTATCAGAATGAATTTTGCAGATAAATTTGTTGGGTCTTATAACTCAACGAAGCTGTCGAACCAATTTATTATACTTGTATAGGTTCAAATTGAGCGGAAAGATAAAAAAAAAAGGTTGAATGAACTTTCTAAGTTTTATTTAAAAAGAAAAATTCGTAAAATTAATTTATTTAAGTAGAAATAAGTATTAATTTTCGGAGTATGACATCGAATATAATATATATCCTTCCCTTCCTAATAACGTGTCAAAAACACACGAAATTGATCCGTTAAAAATAAATGGGCGAACGTAAATTTATGACACGTGTTAAGTATTAAAAAGGATTAAATTAAAAGTCGAAAACTAATTTCAAACTTTTCCTATCTCCAAACACGGTTGATTAAATTAAAAGCGTTTCAAGAATTTTTTCAAGTCGAAAATGATAAAGTTAAAATTAAATTAATAAAGATTTGTATTATATTATTATATCAGTACAGAAATAGAGTTACAACTCAGTTTTAATTTAACTACATAAAATATAAGTTTTGCTATCACAAAATTTAAGTGAAAATCGCGGTGTGGAATTTGGCGATGAAACTGAAGCCGAGTTGAACAAAGTTTAAGGTTAATGTAATAAAAGTTGTGAAAGATACGACAAAGTTAACTAGAATGGATACATTTAAAGTTTTTTTTACGTTAGCTGGAATAATGAAGTTGTATTTGTCTATTGCTGATTGTGATGTTGTATTCGCGTTGTAATTTGCGGTTTGTAATTACAAGGCGTGGAGTGTAAACATTTAATAGTGGGATGTTCAATGAAAATTGATTATATACATACAATATAATAAATTTAAAATAGACTGAAAAGATTAATTTAATCAATAGTTGCATTGATATCTGTGAAACTCCTATACATTTATTATGATTCTAATCTTTCAAACACTTTGATTATTGGGAATGTAGCAAATACAGTGTATTAATTAATTATCGTAGCCCACGTCATAATTGCAACTATGCAACCAATATCGCGATTTGCGTATTGCAATACCAATACTGTGATATTGGTTGCATACTTGCAACGATGACGTCGGGTACGATAATTAATTAACACACTGTATGTATCCTATAGAAACTTGCAATTCAGAACTCAAGGAAGTAATTCAAATCTAGTTAAAATTGTTCTTCACTAACAATAAGTCAGTTATATAGAGGAATTTTCAACTTTTAGTTTTTGCCTCTTCTATAAAATTATGTGTCAGATATGCTACTAAGTGCCTCATTAACTTTTCATTAACTTAGTATGCAACTTAAAGCGTGTCCTTAATTCCAGTTGTTCTGAGCTACTCAATAAACTCCAAGTCTCATGTTGTAGTAATACTGCTCTAATTCTGGTGAGAATCCTGTTATTATGGTTAAAGGACTCAAAGTCCTACGAATTATATAGGTACGAATTGCTTTAAAATTGATATTTACCTAATTCCTTGTAGGTGTTATTTCCAAAGATACATATTTTGTGGTATTTGGCTAAAACATCCAGTATACAACTATAGTTTACGTCAATCACTATGTTACGCATTAGTGTAAAAAGAATCATCTCCTAGTACTTAATAGCTTTGGCAACAATGAGTTGTTTTATAAAACTGTTTCATAATGACCCGGTTACCTTCCACCTTGTATACATTCCCTGGTGATTATCCTTTTCAGAGCGACATTCTTAACTTTGAATTTAAAGATTCTTTGTTTAAGATTATTACACAATTATGCATAGTGATAATCCATTATCAGACTAATAGATACTTTGTGCTAAAATAGATTGGCTGGTGCACGTGATATTGCTACAAATCTTAGCTTCCTTATTAGGATTGAAAATAACATCTGTGACAAATTTAATAGCGACTCATTTCGCTTGTTTCACAGAAGACGACATTCTAGTATATGGCCAAGACATCCACTGTACAGCTACATATTACGCATACCACTTATTTGTGTGAAAAAATCTCTGTGTTTTTAGAATATTATTGATTATTAGCACAGTGTACCTCTAACCACGGTTGTCAGCTTAAAAATAATCAGGTTGACTCCCCTCATCCTCCCTGCTAATAACAACTTTTAAGCCACATTATTTGCTTTCAGTTCAAAATTCTTCGTTTAAGAGTAGGTACTTTGCTGCACAGCGCAGAGGTTCGCAAGAATCATATTAAAGCCTCGATTATTTAGTAGGCCTAAGTATTTGACAGCTCTGTCTTTAGGATTCCAATGAAGTTCTATATTATTGATTACAATGCGTGTTGGATTTCGGTAACGCCGTAACGTAAAGATCTTTGATTCACATTTGTCTTCATTCAGGTGTAAGGACCATTTAGTAAGCCATTTCTGCACGTCGTTAATAGCATCTTGTAGCTGTTGTATAGCTTCTTCCAAATCACTGCCTTAGGTCATAATCAACATATCGTCAGCAAACAGAGCTTTTTCATTGCATCTTTGGCACGGTATATCATGTATAAATATATTAAATAAGGTTGGTGACAATATACCTCCTTGAGGAACTCCTGCTCTAATACATCTTGTATCTAAATAGGTCCCATTAGTTCCCACACAAAAAGTTCGTTCGTGAAGATACGACATAAGTATTGCGGTAATATAGTCATCTAGACCTAGATACAATAGTTTGAATTTTAATCCCTCCGTCCAAACTGTATCAAAGGCTTTAGTTGTATCTAAAAAGGCGATAGTGGTGTATTGCTTATTTTCAAAACCTTTCTCAATGAATTCTGTAACACACACCAACTGGTGGATCGCCGAATTTCTTTCCAGCAGCTGATCCTGAAATCTTCGTATTATAACTTATTCAAACAATTTTGAGAGAGTCGGTAAAAGGCTTATAGGACGGTAATTAGATATAAGACTGCTCTGTTTTTCTGGCTTGGGAAACATTAGTATCTCAGCTTTTTTCCAAGTCACTGCAAAGTAACCAATTTTTAAGCATGAATTAAAGATATCAGTTAAGTGGCTAGTAATATTCGAAGGGAGGTGTTTTAAAATTAGATTTGGTATAAGCTCATGCCCTGGAAACTTTCTATTGGGTAGATTGTTAATTAAATTTGTTCAAGATAATCAGCAAAAGCTTCAGTTTTTCCTTCATCAGTAGAGAATTGATTTCCGTCATGGGTAATTATAGAAATTTTTTCGTGCCTTCTCAGTATTTTTATTATTGTTGTCCACATTGCCGGATCTTTATTACCCACATTGTTTAGAAGATTCTGATAATTAGCAATCCGATGGGATTCTAAAGCTTTAGTAATGGTATGAATCAGTTTATTCAATTTCTGCTTTAAGTCAGGATTACGTGTTTTTTGCCAATTACGTCTGACCCCTCTTTTTTCTTTGATTAGGTCGAGGATATATTTTTATATGTGCTTTTAATTAGTATCACTACACCGCCTGAAGCTGTTTGAGAGGTGCGGTCAAATCTATAGATATTAAAGCCAGGTATTCGGAACTCTTTTCCCAGAACTAGATGAGTTTCGGTGATACATGCTAAATCAATATTATAACGAGAAAAAAAAAGACGATACTAAATTTTATTGCTTCTTCAGACCATTCGCATTAAAGTTTAAAATAGTGATGTTTTTGATTTCGTTTATGGGGAGATTAGGCCCCCATAATTTATTCATTCAATAAGTTATTTGTAATTTGCGAAATTAGTGGTGTAATGATTTGTTTTAGGAGGTTCATGATTGATGTAACAATGGTAGACATTTCGGACTTATTTGATGTTTTAGGAGGTGGATTTGGAATACTGGTGTTTTGGGATGGTAAATTTTTTTGGGTTATGTTGGCAAATGACACATTATTATCTGATGTTCGGAAAGTGGATCTATGAATTGAGTTAGTGGTAGTTCTTCTCATCTGACGTGGGTGTAGTTGTAATTCACTTTATTTAATAGTCTTGTAACACTAATTATAGGTAATGAATAAGTAGTCAATTCATCTTTTATTTCAGTGTCTGTTAGAGATATAGGAACATTATGCAACTCTACGGCTAAAGTTCTTTTCGTTGGATCTTGGAATGTGTGAAATTCAAGTTTTTTCTCTGTATAATACTTAGTTAAAGTTCTATTATCGTTTATAGACGTAAGGTTGATTTTTAGTAAATTATTTTTGATAATACTTGTAAATTTTTCAGTGGTTAGCGCTTTGATATCATTGATAATTTCTTTATGGTTTGATTTGTTATGTAGAAAGATAGGAGGAGGTACTTTAGGACTTTTTTGGAAATTATTTTCCAAAGAGTTGTCATTAATATCATCACTGTTGTCTTCACTAGCAAGAACATGGAACCTATTTTGCGTTAAGAGATCTGGATTAAAAGAATATCGTTTATGAATATCATCTTCTAGAGGTGATAACTGATTGGATCCTCGTTTTTCTCCCATACATACTTGATTCGGTCTATATATTCTATATATATTCGATATATTTTCTATCGATGATTTATTATTTTTGTTAAATTAATATATAAAATTGTAAACACGGTTGATTTCGTGAAACGAAACTGGTTATGAGACTCGCAATACTTGTTTAGAACACGTGCACTGACATTGACCGTCCGCATTCGACTCAACTCTGATTCTAATAAGGCTGATATGGTCCCAACTATAAAGTAATTCCCATCTTTTCCAATCAACACTGTAAATTAGAAACTAATGAAGTTGGCAATCATTAATTCATTTTGATATGATATGCCTGTTCTATGCAACAAAATTTGACATAAAAGAGCACATTCAATTCAAGAACCTACATGGAACGATACAATTAGTTATGTTTAAGCCACCGCAATTACAAAAGTGTCACAACCTAACGTCGCCAACATGTGATCGAAATGCATTCTTTCCAAAAAATGTTGGTATCACGTCAGCACACAATACATCCCAGCAAATGTTTACAATACCCTAAAAAACACTCAAACTATATTGTAAACTGCTCTATCCTGACTAAAGAAATCAAAAGAATGGTTTAAAAATAATAAATTAAAAAAGTGAAAATAGAAAGACCATTTATGTCTAATAGCATACCCCGATTTAAATTTTGCGCTATTTTTATTCGGTGCAAGTGGTAGCTCTGAAATTTGACAGCTATCAATTACTGAAATTCCGTGAAATAATTCATTTATTGGAGGAACGATTTCCGGATAAAATTCCGATGTCAACTGGCCACCGAGATCGTGCGATTTGACCCCGTGCAATTTCTTCTTTTAGGTTTGGTGAAATCTCACCTTTATGTCAATATGCCACGAATTATTTCCGACCTCAACGATGAGATCCAACACTTCATTGGTGATTTGGACTCTGCAGAATCGTCATCGAAAATTTCATGAAAATAGTTACAATCTGTATTCAGAACCGGTTATTTTATTCCACTTAATCGGAATATGTCTACTTTTAAATGTTTGATCTACAAAAGCCGTAGATTTGAAAAATGTCAGCAGAGAGCAAGAAAAAAGACATTTAATGAGTTATGCGGTTGACAGCAAAATCGAAAATTGTTGAAAAAATATACTTTACAACAAATTGGCAATAAACTCAACTTCGCCATTTCAACGCCAATAATGCAATTACGAATGTAACTGTCTTACTGACTCTCTTAGGCGTATAATATTTGGTGATGCCAAAAAGAAAATAAATAATCAGAAAGATAAGATCAGATCTGAGATGGATTTATTAGTTAATTTCATTAATACAAGAATTTCTGTCAAGTTTAATCTATATCAAGATGATGTTGATAATGATTACATACAATGAAATGAATTAATACCACGATGAACAACAAAAACAATTAATGATAAAAACCCAAACAAATTTTAAATAAACTTTGAATGAAATTTTTTTTACTTTTCCTTGTTAAAGTTGACAAAGTTAATTAACTAGCTTTAACAAAGTTCCAAGCAAAAATGTTTTTGTGGCATTACAAATTTGTTTTCCCTTCTATATTTCCACAAACGCAACGCGAAAAAGGTCGAATTTTGGTCGGATAAATGGATTGTTTTAAATTGTCTCCCAAAAGTTCTTTTTATTTTTTTCCTTTTCTTTGGGTATCGAGGGCATGTGTTTCCAAACTCTTCCTGATCAATACACGCGCATAAAGAGATAAAAGGTATAAAAACTGTCCTAAAAATGCGTGGGAGAATAAAAAGTGTATCCTTTGGGAATGTTCCAAAAGAAAATAATTTATGATATTTAAAAGATTTATTTAACATATAAAATTTCGTTTTTGATTGTTCAATCGGAATTAATTAATTTAATTAATCTCACCTGAATGGCTTTCTTTGCAAGTTTTGGGATTAAATTTTCGGGATAAACTTGATGAGTACTAAACGTGGGTTGTTCCACATTTGCGGCTCTTCTTATTTCTTCCCATTTTTCCTCTCCATACGTCTGTTTGATGTATTCGGACATATTCTCCAATATTAACCCGTACATTTTAGCTCTTAACTGTCGCCCCTTTTTTTCTGAAAGAAAGACGATCGAAAACATCCATAAAAAAGCTTTAGCTTTTATAAAGATTTTCTCGGGAGAGATTTTTTACAACGTAAACTGATACTATTCCTCGTTTTAAGTATGATGATAGGGATATCAAATAAAAAAAAAAAAAAGAAAATGGAAATTTAGAAACTCATTCGTTTGGATGAGAAAAGAATACAAAGGATTTTAAATTAGGTTTGAGCTTATTTGACTAAAGTGGATGAAGTCATTTCTGGGTTTTGGTGTAAATGCAAATTTACGGTGAACAATATCTTCTCAATGTCACGATACTTTTATAGGGAATGAACGGCGACGAAGATTTTCTCTGTCCCGAGAAAATTTCATTTGTCAAGAAAATCTTTGCAATCCTTCAGGTAAATTCAGATAAATTCTTCTAATTTTAAAAGTAAGTGTATAAAAATAATTATGGTAATGCAACAAAAATATAATTAAAATGAGGATATAATTAAACAGTAAGAAGCATTTGACGTAAAACATTGGTGTGAGGTGTGTATCAACAACGACGTTGGAATATAAAAGACTTTAAATGAGGAATTTTTCGTATACTCTATGTGTGGTTAATTGAACACCTTGCGTCATACTTTACGTCTTCTTTATCACGTACTCGCAATTTAAAATCATTTTTGGATTCATTCTAAAAATAAATTGGATTCTTCCTTTTGCGAATGAATACGCTTATAAATCAACCACTAATAATAATCGGTTTATAATCGGCACAATTACGAGCGTTTCCGAGTACCATAGATAGAGTACCAAGTGGTTTTATTATCAAAAAATGTTGTCAGTAAAATCGATGTCAGAGCAACAAGTACTCAAGCAGATTACGTTTCAGTTTGAATCTGCCACAATGATAATGAACTCTGGAAGGGAGAAACTCCAACCGATTCTTTACCCTCCAGACTTTACTAATTACTATAGAATCCTTAAAACATTTACCAAAGCGAAAATGAACAGCTGAATCGAAATTGATGAACTTCCTCAAACTAAACTACTCTATAATGCATTACACAAGAGAAGCTTAAACACTTACCTTATTAACTTGACGATTTTTGACACAAAAACTTGTTAACTAAGTCGAATTTGAAAACTCGTTAAAATGTGCATTTTTGATGTATCTTTAATTTACCGCAAAACTTTTTTTGATTATTTTTAATTAATGAAGCTGTTGGCATCGCGAACTTTACGACTGAACGCAAAATTAGACGGCGATCACACCAAGAGCTTTCGCAATACTGGATCATCCTGAAAGGAGTACTTCAGGAGGACGCAGGATAAACGAACCTGCGCTTGCGCTTAATCTTTTTTTCGTACATCCAACAGCTACAGGTTAACGAGGTTACGATGTTGAAAAGGGAACCCCCTCGGTGTTGTTTAAAATTTTTAGTATTAATACGTGGAATGTAGAGTTATTTTATTACGAAGTGAAATGCATCGAATTCAAATATAAAAAAAAATAATAGAAAAATATAAAAGAACGAAAACTTAAACTTGATTTACTGCTAATGCAAAATAATATTGAAGCCTTGTAGTATCATAACTTATAAGTTTATAAAGGTGATTAGAATTCTGTTGGGAGACTCCCTGTTTTAGATTTAATACGCTTGGTAGTGACAGGTTGCGAGAATTCACTTAGAACCCATCCTCGTTCCTATCTCCGCATAAACCAGAGGTTTCCAACCGTCTTTAGACCTCCCCTTTTGCAAGAAATTATATCTCCAACTTTCCCACGTATAATAACACTTAAAACTATGTTAAACTTAACACTTATTGTTAATTAAAATTTTATTAATTTTAAGTAAAACAAATGTCAACTGTTCTTTCTGCCTGGATTCCATTTGAAGAGAAGTTTGCCAGAAAAGTAGCAAAAGATGTTTTGGTTTTAGCTTCACTCCAACACCAAATTCATTTCATCAAATAGTTTGTACATATCTAAGAAGTCAACGATATCATGTTTGGACGTGTACAAATTTTGAAGTATGCAAACAATTTAACTTAATAATTTGCTTCTATTCTTGGGTAAGAATATTTCTTCAAGATAACCTGCACTTGAGCTTTCTTACAACTCTCTTTTGCCTAACTTCTGTCTTCCACATAAGTAGGGAAATGTGTTGCATGAAATAACTTTTTGTAATGATTGTGTGAAAAGTCCAAAATTACCAAAAGCCAAGAAGTTGCAAACAATAACTTGCACTTCTTGTTTAATTAATTATACAGAGAGGAAACACAACAAAGTGTTGATGAAAAGCTATCAATTGGAGCATCCAAAGATTTATTAACATCTTAGGAAAACATAGTACGAACACGCGAATATAGTTGGAGAGGAGGTTTTTGTTGAGGACGATTATAAAGTTGAAAAATTTTCGTGAATGCCGATTTTGAATGATTTTTTTGCAAAGAAAATTTGTCAATATAACATTAGTTTTAAT
This sequence comes from Onthophagus taurus, assembly GCF_036711975.1. NCBI lineage: Eukaryota > Metazoa > Arthropoda > Insecta > Coleoptera > Scarabaeidae > Onthophagus > Onthophagus taurus. Next base: position 23,919,458 of record NC_091976.1, on the reverse strand, counting down.
AGAGTTAAAATTAATAACAGTGTTTGCATGAGCACGAATGATATTTTTCCAAGAACTCGGATAACTAAGCTGAAATTGCCCGAGATTCTGTTGATTTAACAAAAAGATTTAATAAGTTTTACAAATATTAGTTAGCAAATTTACTACTCATACAGAAAAATGTAAAGATTATGTATTAAAAATATCCTTGAACCAAAAATCATAATAATAGTAAATAAATGATGTTAAATTAACGACAAAAAAGTTTTGGATATGGTATTCACTCCAACCCAAGATATTGAAAGTGGCCCAAGGTTCCTCAGATTTCACCCTTATTATTAATCCAATATAGACCCATCCGCCACAAAATCATCAAAGAAAAGCTTTTTACCTCCTTTTTCCTAATTTGGTCTCACTTTGTGGTGTGGAAAACCTACCCCAAATACTGCAGATGCTCCTTTTCTGAAATCAAAACAACGAGAATATCATAGTCGAAATCCAATCCTCGCATAGATTTACAAATGCCAAAAAATATTGAAGAATTCATGTGTGATGCAATTTTAGCATTCATTACACAGTACTTAATAATGTCCACTTTTCTTAGAAGGACACATTGAGTTGGGTTGGTGTTGTGTAGAGGTGATGCTTGACTCCATGTTTTATGTTAAACTCTTGCACATTTCCAAATGGTCCTAGCAATCCGTGATAGTCAAGAAAATCAACACCAACTATGGACTTAGACACTCAAGTCGCAATCAAACGTCATGTGTTTCATGTACATCATCTCCCATTATGTTTTAATATTATTGCTAGAGATAGTACACCCGTAGTGGTTTATTCTATACGATGTTTTCCCTTTAATTTATTGTACTTCGTTTTATTAGCGCCGCATAAAATTTGTTGTTTTAAGACCACTCAAATCTAAACGAGCTTAGGACACTTCCTAAGATACCTTATTCTTTCTTGGATGTATTTAGTGTACAGGGCGTTCTTGCCATAATATACTTCGATAATGGCTGACTTTTTCAGCAAAATTATTGAAAACTTAAAAACATATTAGCTTACTTTAAAATTGTATCCATGATATACTCAAGCCCAGGTATTCGCATTGCCGAAGAAGTGTAGAAAAGACACTCAAAACATGTTAACCACTTGGATGCAAGGCAATTATGATTCACATTGAAGTGATATCAAGCAAACTCCCAATAAAGTCCTATTAGGTGTAAAGTGCAGATAGACTTGTCATAACCACATTATTTCACGCGAAACATCGTAACTGAAAAAGACTTGGAGAAAGTCATACACGATCTTAACCAGATTATAGCAAATCGCAAGGATTTTACATTGCAACCCCTTAACTGTGTGAAATAAGCATGCAACTCTCAGCAAGTGCGCAGGATAAGAAATCTTTTGACAAAAAACTACTGGTGATCATACTTGTATAGAATGAAGATGTGCAATCCAAACAATTTACGCTATTGCTGAGTACTCAAGCGATGAAGCACATGAGTCTAGTGTGCAAAAAAATGCGTAGCATTAATAGACGCCAAATTGGTAAGGAAATGCTGCAGCAATACAATCAATTGAGACAGGGCAAAGATTTCAAAGGGGCTGTGCAAAGTAGTTCAAAATGTTTATGCTTCAACAATAAAATTCTAAATGCCACTACAGATTACTCTGAAGAAATACAAAGAGTATCGTTTAATTTTTTCATTCTCACTGTGCAATGGTGTTTTGCAGATTTCGTAGGAGATGCGTTGTTGTCGGCGAAGAAATTTTCTTTACTAGGTAGTGCAAAACTGCTTCTTCTTCTTTCCCTTCCCCGGCATACCCCTATCCTGATCTTGAACCAATCTTCTGGAAGATCTTTGAAGTACTGCATAGGCTACTCCCGGCTGGCCGCAATCTGCTTTACTGTCTCTTCCCATGTTATTCTCGATCTCCCTATGGGTCGTCTTGGCGCATATTTATGGTTTCCTCACATGTCCCATTCTTCTTACATGGCCAAACCAAAACAGCTGTTATCCTTATTATGCATATTGAGCTCTTCTCAAATACGGTTATTTCGTACTCTATCCCATAGTGTCTTTCCTGCAACCTTCCGGAGGTATTTTATTTGGCCCGCATTAACTACGTTAAGTAGTTTGCTACGTGTAGAGAAAATTTTAATGAAACGCGTAATGTAATGTATTTTAAAAGAAAATTTTATATAAAACGCGATGTGATTTTAAATTCGTTTGTATTATTTTCTTTTCATTTGATTGAATTTCTTTAATAACGCATTAAAAAACCTCAAGAGATATTTGAAAATAGTATTAGCAAGATGAAATGTTTTATTCATAAGTAAGAGAGAACCCTGGCATTGAAATTGAATGGAATGTTGTTTAATTCATATTGACGCAGGTAAATACAGATCGATTATGCAAATTTAAAACCTTTACAGTACTAATTTGGAATTAGCGTCTTTATTACCTATCACTTAGGTGCAATTCTATTTTGATCCATTTAAAATAAAACAAAATTTATAGAATATTCATCGCCCATTTCGGAAATGTGTATGTTATTCATGGAAAAATTCAATTCCAGTTGCAAAGTGGAGCTCCTCCAGGTAGAAGCTTCAAGTCACGTCGTTATGTATTATAGGATTACATCAATAAAATGTAATAAAAACGATTCTTTAAAAAATTCTTTTTAGGAAAACTACGTTTTAGTAAGCCAAATAGACTAATTGTAAAGCTGTAATTAAGAGGTAATGAATTCACAAATTAATTTCCGAGTGTTGATTAAATAGTTTGGAAGCCTTGAATTTTGGGAATTATGTTTATTCACGCGATCAAATTTTCTTAAAAATAAAAATAAATTTCATATTGTTTTGAATGGTACCCTTTTAAATCAATATTCTAAACGAAATGCTAAAAATCCATTAGCTTATTGCCCGTCTTAATTATTCCCCGGCATAAATTGATGGCGTTTCCATTGAATTCATGTCTGGAATTGAAGCCCAATATCTTTGTTTAGATCACGCGAACTTTTCGCGTGCCCCAAGACGATAATTAGGAGATATAAGGTTCTACAACCCCCCGAAAAATACTATAAAGATGACACACTTTTAAAAAGAAACAAAAAGAAATTTTATTTAATTATTTTGTCTTTGTTGGCACGGGACTATTTTTCGGTTTATTTAACTGACAAAGAAAATATTGTCCACTTCAAAAGCACGGAGACGGATTTATTTGAAATAGACGGATGAGTTAATCGAGTCTTGAATAATATTTGGTCAGATTTATTTTTATCGAAATCAAAATAAGAAATTATACATTTCTAAAATAAAGATTTATTAAATGTATCACAGTTGTACATCGGCACTATAATACAAAGCGGTCTATAAACAAAAAAAAAAGTTGTAGAAAAATACAATTTGAAATCTGACTACATTAGAAAAAAAAGTATGGAGCTTTTATTGTTCGTTTAAGGAATTTATTTATTTTTTAGCTTAAGTACGGTAAATGAACTACTTAAAGTTGATATAAAAAGCTTTATAAACGAAAAAATGACACTCATTAGCTTACACAATACAAATTGCTCAAAACGATGGTTGTTTAGTTTACGTTATTCGGACATTTAATGCTTAAATTTTAATTAATCTCTAATTTCTTATTCGCAAATCTCTAATCGTTATCAAAATGGGGATCGAGTCGAATTTTCTTTAGTTACACGGCTTCCGGGTCGAAGAACAACGATGAAAATGCAAATATTAGAAACACAATTCCACCAATTATTGTTACTGAAAACGAAAAATTAATCCTTAAAAATTTATAAGTAATAAAATATAATAATTTACCTGTTCTTACTGATATCCTTTGAGCTATCATTCGCCCACCTAAAACTGCAGCCCCTGTACACACCGAATGACCCGCGATACCACCGATAATTACTCCATAAACATCCTAATAAAATTGAAATAAAATTTTTTGTTATACAGCCATCAATCTTTATCATATCTTTTCGATTCAATGACACTTTTTAAAATGATTGATTTGGAAATAAAAAAAAACTATTTAAAATTTTTAATTACAGTAAAACCTCCATATAACGGATTAATATGGATTAATAATAATAATAACGGATTAATAATTTTGTCCACGACTACCTTATAATATATACCTTATGAATGAGTTTTCTAAAACAAAATGGTAGTCATTTTTCACGGAGTGAATAATAGCGGTGAATAATAATCATTATTCACGGGTAGCCATGTTGACCAGACTAATAATAATTATTTGAAACGTTAAAAGTTCAAAAAACGTCAATTTAATTCAATTTTTTAGGAGTTTCTAAATGTTTGACATTAAAAAAACCTAAACAAATTCCTTTTTTTGTATGATTTAAGCATAAATTAATTAATTTTCATAAAGAAAACGACGTTTTATAAAACTGACACTTAACTTACAGTTAGTAACATTGAATTTGTGTCACATTGACGTTTAACCTTTATTCAAAAATTTATTTAAAAAATAAATTTATGGAATCAATTTCAATAGTCGTGGACAAAGTATAGTATTCTACTCGCATATAATGAGCTATTATATGCTCATATAATAATATACTATTATCTACAACTATTGAATTATCTATTCGTTATACATTTGATTTTTGACGAGTAATGACACCCATTACTCATGACTGACAAAGTGTTGAATAATGAAGCCATTATTAAACAGTTCTGACATGGCCTACTAATCAAAAAAATAAAATATTAGAATCATTCGGGTTTGTTTAGCCGTCTTAAGAGACGTACGGCGAAACCCAAATGTTTCTAGGTCTAATGTTAGTTCTAGTGACAGTGCAAGTGTAAAACTAGAACTAACACTATACCTAGAAACATTCGGGTTTAGCCGTGAGTCTCCAGACGCACTCGAAACTTTCTAGTTCTAGGTCTAGTGTTAGTTCTAGTTTTAATTGTTGTGCAGCGCTAGACTAAGAACTAGAATCATTGGGTTTAGCCGTCTTAAGAGACATGTGGCTAAACCCAAATGTTTCTAGCTCTAATGTTAGTTCTGGTGACAGTGCAAGTGTAAAACTAGAACTAACACTATACCTAGAACTAGAATTATTCGGGTTTAGCCGTCTTTTGAGACGTGCGGCTAACCCAAATGATTCTAGTTCTAGGTATAGTGTTAGTTCTACATAATAACAGTACAAGTGAAAAACTAGAACTAACACTAGACCTAGAACTAGAAAGTTTCGGGTTTAGCCGTCTTTAGAGACTAAAAAAAATATACAATAATCTAGCGCTGAATAACAATTAAAACTAGAACTACCGTCTTTGATTTATACATCATATAAACAACTCGTGGAATATCCCGAGTTTATCTATGAATATGAAATAGAGCAAACTTTCAGTTTTCCAAATAAAATACAATATTAACAATAATAACAAATGATACGAAATTGACGCCATAAATTTGAGTACACAGTTAAGCAAAAGTGATTAAGTTTAGGTTGGTATTATGTTTTAATCCGCTATAGGCCCGCCATTAGCGTCAATTGCCGCCTGCATTCGCCGTGGCATGATGGAGTACACTAACTTTTTGGTGTAGTTTGGCGAGATTCTATCTCAAATTTTGCAAATTCCATTTTTCAATTCGCTTTTATTTCGGCACTTGCTATTTTTTAACTGAAATTTAACATCTCTCCAATAAATGTTCAATAGGATTCATATCCGGAGACTGTGATGGTGTTTTTAGTTGTTTTGAAGTATTGTATAACACCATTCCATCAGAAGGTATGATGTATGTTTAGGTTCATTATCTTGTTGGAACCAGAACACAGTCGGAAGGTTAAGTTTTTGAGAGCTTGGCACATCCAAATAACTAAATTTTGTCATATTTCCCACAATAAACTCTATAGTTCTATCGCCGCTGGCTGCCATTGATCTCCACAGCATTACTGAACCACCCCCATGTTTAACTGTTCCGTTAAAGTTTGCTTTGAAATATATTTGGACATTTGTACAGCATATCCGAATCAGTTTAAAATTAATTTTCATAATTTCGACAATTATTGCTTATCATGAAAAGAAACAACTTTAGAAATAAGAAAACTCGTGGTGAAGCTATATTCTGAAGGTAAATCCTTTAGAGATATTGGTAAAATTATTGGATGACCTCAATCCACGGTACAAAAAATCGTGAATAAGTGGAGGCATGAAGAAAGATTGAAAAACTCCACTGGCAGAAACAGAACAAAAGTGCTAACAGAATATGATGAACGTAATATTGTACGTAAAGTTAATATAAATCCAAAAATAAGTGTTCCAAAATTGACTATGGAGATCTCAAAAATAATAAATGTGTGTCCACCGAAACAATTCGACGCGTACTCCGAAAGAATGATCTGCATGGGCGCATTGCGCGGAAAAAAAAAGCATTTATATCTACAATAAATAGAAGAAAGAGCTTGGAGTGTGCGAAAGCTCATCTAAATAAGCCTACTAATGAGACTAAAATTATTCATTGGGGTTCGGCGGAAGACAAATAGTTTGGAGGAAACCAAATTGTGCAAAGCTCTCAAAAACTCTACCTTCCAACTGTGTTCTGGTTCCAACAAGACAATGATCCTAAACATACATCATACCTTGTGAAGGAATAGTTATTACACAATACTTCAAAAAAACTAAAAACACCACCACAGTTTCCGGATATGAATTTTCTCCAAGAATTTATCATAGTAGGTGATAAAACAGCCTTGTTGTCCACTTTCTTGATTTTATGCGAATAAGATATCAACCGTATCGTCATATCCATGAGATATGCAGTACAGGATGTGAGGATAATAAGAAGGGCAGAACTGGGTATGGACTGATATACCCAGTGGACTGATAACTGATACCAACCTAAAAGCACGTCCGAAAGAAACAACACAATACACAGGGTGATTCTCAACGTATACGCATAAACTGACGGATCTATTTCTCAGGACAAATAATGACTTATAGATGAAAAAAATTGTAGTAAAAGTTCTTTAGTTTTCTAGATATTCGATATAATCGGCGACATCTAGCTAATGTGTTTCGTAGAAGATGGATAGGTCGAAATGGTCAAATGGCTTGTCCAATCCTCTTGATTCTTGCTTTTCGAATCACTTAAAAAGCATAGTCTACGCCACGGAAGTTAATACTGAGCAAATATTGCAAAATCAGATACATGATGCTGCGTAGACAATCCGCCAACACCCTGGTTTAGGCCGCGCTAGTGGGAGATCGTGGATTCGGGGAGCCCAATTGATATAAAATATGGAAATAACTTCGAACACTTGCTGTGATTTTAAAATGTTCTATGTATTCTTGATTTGAAAATAAATATCACTGATATCTATGAAACAGAAAATCTTTTACTACAAATTTTTTAGCCTATTAGTCATTATTCGTCGTGAGGAGTAAATCCCCATGTTTATGCGTATAGGTTGAGAATCACCCAGTATGAAAGACTAAAACTGGAAAACCAGGAAAGTAGAAGTAAGGAAAGTAAAATCAGAAGAACAGTGTAGTCTCAACAATAAATGGAAAAAGTTCAGAGAAACGATACTAGGGACAGCTACCAGAATACACGGAACTAAAATTATCAAAACCGGTCAAACTCGAAAGAGAATTAAGTCGTGGAGGAGGGACTTCAGGAGAACGGGAGCGGCAACAAACAAGTTTCAGTTAAAAAATAGCAAGTATCGAAAGAAAAGCGAATTATTTTAGATTCAATTTAGTTAAAACGATTGTGGTTAATATACATATATCACAAACTTTAATAATTATGTGAAATATTCACAATTATTTATCTTCCACTCCCATGTATACTCAATTTTTCGAGGAACTGTATGTATTAAATAGATAACATTAATAGTATGACTTAAACATATTTTGACCGTTTTAGTAGATTTTACTGTAATAGGTATTTTAACCTTGCAGATAAAATAGGTTAATAAATTGTAATTGCAACATTCTAAAATCATTGAAAACTTAGTAGACCATTTCAATGCACAAGACCTTGCATAATTTTTCGGTTTCTTTTTAATTAATTAAAATTAAGTTCAATTATAAATATAATTGTTTTAACAATGATTTTATCATCAACCACCTCAGAAAGTTTAAAATTAACTTGAAATATTTTAAGTAGTTAAAATATATCAAATACAAAGAAATAAACATTACAAATCTTTCTAAATTAATTAAATAAAATTTAATCCAATAAGAAAATTAAAAATAAAAAAGGATTTGTTAGTTTTTTTATAAATCAACTTCTTTATCTTTTAATTTATAAACGTGCAGACATTTGTAAACAGTGACATTTTAACAGAAATATAGATAAAAATAAGTGTATCTCGAACGTGACTGTATCAGGCTATTTATAGATAAAAATCTCATTGACGTACAGTAACGGTTTCCTTTAAAATTCTATATTTCATTAAAAACAATGCTTTATTCTTTTTTTTGCTTCCCTTTTAATTACTCACTTCTCTTGCTCCTAACACAATGGTAGTTAATTGGGACCGATCGCCCCATTCAGCCAAAAAAGTCAACGTAAAGGCCTGAAGGAAAACTCTTGAAACAGCACTAAGAATACTCTGCTTTGCGGTACGCTTATTAGCGCCCCCGGCTTCAGGATCCAAATTTTCTTTTTCATACTAAGATAAAGTTATAAAACAGATTTTAATAATTAACGTAGACGGTTTCTTTTAAATTACCTCTTCCTCTTTTTTGCGCAAATCCAGTTGAACCTCTTCCATCTCTTCTTGCCCCTCCGTTGACGACATATTGTAACCTTCCTTTAACATTTTTAATCCGAAAATTGCCAATAAAGCGGTTGAAATGTAAAAAGTGTATGCCCGAGGTACGACGTTTATTAACCAACCGAAGAGAGCTAATTAATTCAAAATATAATTAAATAATATTTGTCAAAAAAAGCATTTATCAGATATGTAAATAAATATGTCTGAAATATCAAATTTGACACAATATCATCAAGGAAGACTATATGAACTGAATGAATAAGATTCAATTTTGAATATTAACTTTAAAAAGTAACCTAACTGTCAAAAATAACTTTCCATGAGCTTATTCGTATTTAACACTTGCGTTTGAATATGTAATGTGACATTTAGTCTTGACAGATGACATTGAAATGGCAAATTTGACACAATAACATCAATATGAACTGAATGAATTTTGACAGTTAACTTTAAAAAGTAACCTAATTATCAAAAATAACATTCCATGAGCTTATTCGTATTTAACACTTGCGTTTGAATATGTAATGTGACATTTAGTCTTGACAGATGACATTGAAACGTCAAATTTGATACAATAACATAAAGTAAGACTATATGAACTGAATGAATAAGATTTCAAGTTCTTTTCAATTTTGACAATTAACTTTAAAACGTAACCTAATTGTCAAAAATTACTTTCCATGAGCTCATTCATATTTAACACTTATATTTGGATATGTAATATGACATTTAATATTGACAGATGACATTGAAACGTCAAATTTGACACAATAACATCAATTGAACTGAATGAATTTTGACAATTAACTTTAAAAACTATCCTAATTGTCAAAAATAACTTTCCATGAGGTTATTCGTATTTGAATAAGAAATGTGACATTTAATCTTGACATATGACATTGAAACGCCTAATTTGATACAATAACATCAAATAAGGCTATATGAACCGACTGAATTTTGACAATTAACTTTAAAAAGTAACCTAATTGTCAAAAATAACTTTCCATGAGATTATTCGTATTTAACACTTACGTTTGAATATGAAATATGACATTTAATCTTGACAGATGACATTGAAACGTCAAATTAGACACAATAACATCAAGTAAGTCTATATGCACCAAATAAATAAGATTCAAGGTATTTTCAATTTTCACAATTAACTTTAAAAACTAACCTAATTGTCAAAAATAGCTTTCTATGAGCTCATTCGTATTTAACACTAACATTTAAATAATATAATGACATTTAATTTTGACAGATGACATTGAAACGTCATATTTGACACAATAACATGACGTAAGACTATATGAATCAAAAAAATAAGATTTTGACAATTAACTTTAAAAAGTAACCTGATTGTCAAAAATAACTTTCCATGAACTTATTCGTATTTAACACTTGCGTTTGAATATGAAATGTAACATTTAATCTTGACAGATAACATTGAAACGTCAAATTGACATAATAACATTAACCAAGACAGTGTTACCAAATGATACATTTTTAGATTAATTTTACCTGTCATTGTGATTTATATTGCATACTGTGATGGGAAAAGTTATACTTAAGCTTTAATCATAATAATTATTTCAGAAACCACACAGTTAAAGCTTACAGAATAAAACTTAAAATAAAATGAAAATTGTTATAAATGATGTAAATATTTCCTATGGTGAGTAAACAATATCCAGTAATTTAAACGCAATAACTTTATTTATTTCATTTTGAGGTTATGTCAAGTTTGTTATGTCAATCTTCATCTAACACTTGTCAATATAACATGATATTAGATACAAATCTCCTAACACAAACTTCACACCAATTTTTGACAGATAAGATCTTTCCCTAATATTAATTTAAAAGTTAATGCAAATTTCATTTAATGTTTAATTTTGTTGCAAAAATAGTTTACGCCAAAAATAGTTTAAAATGTTTCTTCTAGTATCTTTTTCAAAACAATAATTTATTAAAAACCCAACCAATGTCAAGCTGTTAAGTAAAAAAGTTTAAAAGCTCAACAATTAATGTTAATTTGACCATTAAATTGGTAATTTATAGATAAAAACTTAAAAATTGTCTGGGAGATAAGAAAGTTTAAAAATTTTCAAATAATTTAAGTTCATTGATAAAGAGTGTATTGAGGCAATTTAATTAATTAAACCTTTGAGATAAACAAATAGAGCACAAATATATCTTTACCTGATAGAAAAGTCATTAATGCAAGTGCAAAAATAGCTCCAGCAAAAACAGTTAATCTAGGATGTCTCATAGCCATAATAGCAGCTATAAAGAAAGTTTTATCCCCAATTTCGGATACTAAAATAACTGATATTGATGCTATAAAACCATGAACGAATCCGGTATTTTCAGCAGGAGTATTTGTCCCTGTGGCAGTTTCCTAAACAAAATATCCAACGTTCGATTCGTTTACAACAAATCTTTTAACTACCTTACAAGAGACGGACCAGGAGGAGCCGCATTTTCTTCTTCCATCGGTTCAATTTCCGCGTAAACTGTGTTAATGGCAAGAATAGTCAATAAACATGCCTGTAACGGCCACTTTAACAAATCCACGTATTTATTCATGTTTTTTTTTACACTTAACTTTTTAATTGAAATTTAATAATTTAAACTTAACTTAATAAGACGCACTCATCACTATTTCATTTAAAGTTAAAAATCACCGGTAAAACTAATTACAACTTAGAAAAAGGAACGATATTGATACGTTTGAGTGGTTTTGAGCGAATTGAGGTTAGAAGCTACGTTCACCGATAACTGAACGATTTTTTTTTAAGTTCGCGCCGTATTCTTCCACGTTAAAATCATCGGTAGGGGTAAATTTGATTATGATAATACGAATAATTTAAAGATTACATTTACATTCGTTTTTTCAGGGATTTTTATCTATATAAAACTTGACAACGTCAATGAAACGTCAACTAGAAACGTCAAAAATATCCATAGAATAGGTTATGTTGAAATTACTAAATTAAACGAGTTTTGGATTAAGTAATTAAAAATTTGATTTTTATTGAGAATAAGATACTTCTGTGTTAAAAATCGTTTAAAATTGATAAAAATTACATTAAACTTTTTTAATGTTGTCGAAATTTTGATTTTGTTGTTAGTGGTGGGGGGAATTGATTAAAATGGTGTCGATGAAATTTATTGTCTATGCGATGATTTGACAAGAAGATGACAAGAAGCATGTGGTGTCCTTAATAAGATTATTGCGAATCTCGATTAATTAAAAGAAAGTTAATGATGGCTGATTTCGAACCGTTAGATCCGTCCTTAAAGAACGTAATCGATCAGACAACATTGAAATGGATATTTGTAGGTGGAAAAGGCGGTGTTGGTAAAACAACTTGTAGGTTAGTTTTATTTTAATTGTCAAAACGATTTTTGTGTTATTTTAATTTTTGTGTATACACACAGTTGTAGTCTTGCCGTCCAATTAGCTAAAGTACGCGAAACGGTGCTCATAATTTCAACAGATCCAGCTCATAACATTTCTGATGCTTTTGACCAAAAGTTTACCAAAATTCCAACTTTAGTTAAAGGTTTTGAGAATTTATACGCCATGGAAATTGATCCTAACGTTGGTTTTAATGAATTACCCGAGGAATACTTTGAAGGTGATCAAGATGCAATGAGAATGAGCACTGGAATTGTACAGGAAATAATTGGGGCTTTTCCTGGAATTGATGAAGCTATGAGTTATGCGGAAGTAATGAAATTAGTAAAAAGTATGAATTTTTCGGTTGTGGTGTTTGATACGGCCCCAACCGGTCATACTTTAAGATTACTTTCGTTTCCGCAAGTCGTCGAAAAAGGCCTAGGGAAATTGTTGCGTTTAAAACTAAAAATTTCCCCATTAATTTCCCAATTATCTGCCTTATTAGGTGCCAGTGATTTTAACACCGATACATTTTCAACGAAATTAGAAGAAATGTTAACGGTAATACGTCAAGTTAATGAGCAATTTAAAAATCCAGATCAAACAACTTTCGTTTGCGTTTGTATCGCCGAATTTTTGAGTCTGTATGAAACTGAGAGATTAGTTCAAGAATTAACTAAATATAAAATAGACACCCATAATATAATTGTAAATCAATTGCTTTTCGCTGGAAATAAAGAATGCAAAATGTGTTGCGCGCGAATGAAGATTCAGGATAAATATTTGGATCAAATTAATGATTTATATGAAGATTTTCATGTAACTAAATTGCCGTTGCTTGAGAAGGAAGTTCGAGGTGGTGATAGTGTTAAATCGTTTTCTGAGTATTTAGTTAATCCTTTTAAACCAACATGATAAAACAAGTTGGGTAAATAATGCTAAATTTGTGTGTATATAAAAAAAGTTGTTTAAATTCCTTATATAGCTTTGAAAAAAATTTTTTTTAGTACTTATCGGTGCATATATTCGCGCAGGTGTGATCGATAGGTGATATTAATTTGTGGTTATTGTACATTTTTTGTAATGTTCCACGTTTGATGGTGTATGCAAATAGTTATTAAAAATCTTAACTTTCCCCCTAATTTTTTTAATCACGATTTTGAATCTGTGAAATATTTAAATGAAAAACCTACTTTTTATATAATCTTTATTAGCATTAATTAAAAAAATAAGCAATAAATCATTATTGAGTAGCATTGAGTTTTCATATTGTCGAACGAATTTATTAATTATTAACTATCTTGGAGATTTATGTGTTCGAGAAATGCATCAACATTACTCTCATGCATTAAAACTTGATATTTCATTTTTTGTTTAGGAATTAAACACCTTTTCCACCAATTTTTGTCAGCGATTATAACCTAAAAAATTAAGTTAATGAAAAATTTTACCCATAGACAATACAGGTGTTTTAAAACAATGTTTAAATGTCAAAAAGTTAATAAACGTGTTCGCAAATCAACAGTTTTTGAGATACAGGATGTTCAATTTTTTGGCACTTTACGTTTTTTCTTTTAAACTATAACTACCAGATTGGATACTTGGCAAATCTAAAAAAAAGTATGAAACTGTCTCTTTTTGAGAGTAGTATGATGTATCTATTGCTTCGGTTGGACCGGAAGTGAAAATAAATATCACTATTTTTCAGAAAATTCAAAAATTCTATTTAACAATTAGTTAGATATAGGGTAAAACGCCAGTAATTGACCGTTTTTGTAAAAAAATGTAAAAAATAAGGATCCAAGGAATATCTAAAAAAATATAAATATATCCATAAATAGCCACCAGTCTCCTCTAGTACACAAAAAGTCCACGACCATACCCGTTCTTGAGTTTTTGTTGTTTAATTTCGCGCTAACTGCCGGCCTATTCGCATCGTGCTAAAAAGCGTAATTTTTATGTTTAGAAATTCGCCTAAACAGGGTAGTACTATTCAGCCGTTTTTGCATGTATGATGTTTTTTATTTGTTTGCCAGTGATCTAATAATATTTTCTATTGGTTATATTAAAAAAATACCGCTTTAATTAATTATTTGTTGAAATAAAGCCGGTCAATGACTGGTAGTTCTAAATTTAATTAAGAATTAGTGTTTGACTAAACGGTCAAATACTAGACGAATTGGTTGTTTTATAATCTCACAAGGACTTATATTTGATTAATAAAATGGAAAAATGTGTAATACCTGTTTTTAAAACTTATATCTTCTCGTTTAAGTTGTTTAGTATTTGACCAAAACTTTTATACTTTAAAAGTAAGATACAATCAGTTTAAATATGCGTTCAATTACTGGTTCCTCTTTTGGTCATTTATAGGACACAAACACTCAAAACTGAGTTTTTTAACCGATTTTAAATTTTATAAATATTTAAGCGTAATATAAATATAAGTGTAAATGTTTGATTCTTTTCTATTTTTTTAAATCTTTTTTATAACAATAAAAGTAATTGACCGCACTTAAGCAGTAATGAGTCTGTAAAATTAAAAGGATAGAAGGTTGGTCAAACGCTGACTTATAGTTTTCAATTATCAAACAATGGACAATTTAGCAAATATGAATCGGGTTAACATTTTTTCGGTACCAATATGACAACGAAGATTAAGTTTAAAAATAGTGAAGAGGATCTTCAAAAGACTCGATGTAAGAAGTAGGGGTTTATCTTATTTATAAACAAAAAGAAAATCACCAGTGCACAGGAAAATGGGCCCACCAGCATTTTTAAATTCTGCAGATAGGGGTTTTCCTGTTACAAAAACCCAGTTGAAAGCATTTTGCTCCTGTTTTAAAAGATGTTCTTAAAGAGTCAAAAAATAAACATTTTTTTGTGAACAAAATAGTATGGAAAAATAATGAAAATGAATATTATATTAAGAATCGGTCAAACATTGACAGTTTTTAGGTCAAAGACTAGGTATTATTAGTCAAGTAATGTAATCAAAGTGTTACCAAATATCCTATTACTTAGTACTCCACCATTCACAGGAATTAGTATCTCTTTTAGGTGTTGAACACTGTAGATAATAATCAAGTTCAACCCCAATAGGACTTTTTTCATTGAATATAACTTTATTTATGATTAGCAACTTCATTATAACAATCCCAATACGATATATAAAATCTCTTGTTGCAGTTTCGTCTAGTTTTCTTCTCTTCGCACATAATTCATCATCACATTCATTACTAACAGAACTGTCGCTGTTATCACTTTCGATTATTAATTAAAGTATCCTCTTTTTAATGTAAAAAGCCGTTTTGAAAAATTACTTTCAGTGCTTGAGAAATAAATTTTTGAAATGATCGACAATTTTTCCAAATTTTGTAATTTTCACCGATTAAGTTTTAAAAATTCGTATAAAATCCAGTTCTTGGAATATGAATATGAAAATGTCCCAAAGTGTTAATAAGAGTGTCCTCTTTCCAATGAACCAACACGTTTTGAAAAATAACTTTTAGATTTTGAGAAAACAATATTTGAAGTTTTGATAAAATTTTAGATGTTGTAATTTTCATCGATAACTTTCAAAATTCGCTATAAAATTAATTTCTTGAAGGATCCTTGTGGAAATATCACCAATTATTAATTAAAGTATCCTCTTTTTAATGCAACAAGCCGTTTTGAAAAATCGCTTTTAGTTCTTGAGAAATAAATTTTTGAAATGATCGACATTTTCTTCGAATTTTGCAATTTCCGTCGATTAAGCTTTAAAAATTCGTATAAAATCCATTTCTTGGAATATGAGTAAGAATATTTCCCAAAGTGTTAATAAAAGTGTCCTCTTTCCAATGAACCAACACGTTTTAAAAAATAACTTTTAGTTTTTGAGAAAACAATATTTGAAGTTTTGATAACATTTTCGATATTACAATTTTCAAAATTCGCTATAAAATTAATTTCTTGAGGGATACTTGTGGAAATATCACCAATTATTAATTAAACTATCCCCTTTTTAATGCAAAAAGTCGTTTTAAAAAATAGCTTTCAATTCTTGAGAAATAAATTTTTGAAATAATCGACATTTTCTTCGAATTTTGCAATTTCCGTCGATTAAGCTTTAAAAATTCGTATAAAATCCATTTCTTGGAATATGAGTATGAAAATTTCCCAAAGTGTTAATAAAAGTGTCCTTTTTCCAATGAACCAACACGTTTTGAAAAATAACTTTTAGTTTTTGAGAAAACAATATTTGAAGTTTTGATAACATTTTCGATATTGTAATTTTCATCGATAATTTTCAAAATTCGCTATAAAATTAATTTCTTGAAGGATCCTTGTGGAGAAGTGGTTTTTCAACGTCGCGATGGAGGAGCGGTTCGACAGGAATTGATATATCAGGTTTCGAAGGTAGTATGGCGTATTTAGCCTATCCAGTTTAAATAGCAATCCTTTGTGCCAAACTGAGCCGAAAGCCTTTCGGACGTCCAAAAACACGGCTGCGGATTTCAGTTTTTCAAAACGTACCGCCTGGAAGTTGGAAACCAGAATAGTTAGTGGCTGGGACGTTGATTTTCCGGATCGGAATTCAAATTGGTAAAAGGTTCTTCAAGTGTGCCTCGAAGAGATTTCCAATTACGGGAAGCAGTGGGATGGGGCGGTAGTTTGCTGGATCAGAAAGAGAGGAATTCTTCTTGAGAATAGAAGTAATAATTGACGTCTTCCATTCGCACGGAAAATGCTGAATCGTAAGGCAAAATTTAATTAATTTCTCAAAGTGTTAATAAAAGGGTCCTCTTTCCAATGAACCAACCCTTTTTGAAAAATAAATTTTAGTTTTTGAGAAACCAATATTTGAAGTTTTGATAAAATTTTCGGTGTTGCAATGTTCATCGATAATCATTCACGAGCACACCCTGTATAATCTGAACGCGTGAAGATAAATCCATAATATTTGCGGAGCATAAAGGTGTACTATAGACGAGTTTATTCAACGAGTTTCGAGTTTTTCTGTTGCGGCATTGTTGACTGAGCCACGTTTCCAGTAGTAGACAATACAGTAGTTGTTGCTAAGCTATGACGCGGTGATGACGCAGGAGAGCCAATTCGTTCATCTACTTTAGTGTGAGGGACCATGTGAGGGGGTGTTATCGTACTCTGTGCGCAGTGCTACGGCCCGTTGTGCTTCCCTACTCGTCGCGTACACTAAACTTTTTAAGTAGCCCCACAAACCAAACTCTAGCAGGTTCAAATCCGGCGAACGTGCAGGCCATGCAATGGGACCCCCTCGCGCTATCCATCATCAAGTAAATCTTTCATTCAAATGTTCTCTAACAATACGCATAAAGTGCGGAGGAGCTCCATCCTGCACAAACCAGAGATTTAGTGTTTGATTTAATGGCAAGTCTTCCAAAAATTAAGTGTTTTCCAAGAAATCAAAGTATGTTGCACCTTTTAATGCATCCCAGTAAACAAGAAACCTCTGTGAAACATTTCAATTTTAACGTACTTTGAATTAAATGAAACATCTTAGAACTACGTTTCATATACGTGACAGATACGATTTTTACGAAACGTATCTAAAGATATGTATCAAATACATTTCAGTAGAAATATTTATGAAATATCATTAAAATATGTAGCAGAAACATTCCATTTGAAACATTTCGCTACAAATGTGTCTGAAACATGTCTGGAATATCTTCAGCACCGCCTGTGAACGTATGTACAAACATTAATTAATGTTTGTAAACAGAACTAACCTAAGGTAACATTCCTTCACGGTTTAATTGACAGTTCAAAAGAAAACTTCACGGTATGATTGGCATTACTAATTACTAAAGAAAACTTCACGCTATAATTAATGTTTGTAAACAAAACTAACCTTACGTAACATTCCTTCACGGTTTAATTGGCATTTCAAAAGAAAACCTCACGCTATGATTGGCATTACTAATTACTAAAGAAAACTTCACGCTATAATTAATGTTTGTAAACAAAACTAACCTTACTTAACATTCCTTCACGGTGTAATTGGCATTTAAAAAGAAAACTTCACGCTATAATTGGCATTACTAATTACTAAAGAAAACTTCACGCTATAATTAATGTTTGTAAACAGAACTAACCTTAAGTAACATTCCTTCACGGTTTAATTGGCATTTCAAAAGAAAACTTCACGCTATGATTGGCATTACTAATTACTAAAGAAAACTTCACGCTATAATTAATGTTTGTAAACAGAACTAACCTTACGTAACATTCCTTATGCTTGTGGTGAAACTATCTGTCACAATAGCCTATCCCCTACGACGCCTAACCAGATATTTAAACTAAAACGCTGTTGATGTCAGGTTTCAACAACGACTCGAGGATTCTCGTCAGACCACACATGATTATTGTGTAAATTGAATATTCCATTTCTGGTAAAACCAGCTTCATCGGTAAAAAGAATCCTCGACGTTCAGCAGGCTCTCGTAAAATCCATTGATAGAATGTCAACCATGCGTGGTAACCCGGAGGATTGACGCTTGGACAAGTTGGATATGGTTAGGGTAAATAAGTTGCTCACGGAGAGTTCTCCAAACAACATATCCACTTGAGCCGAAATTCTTCTCACAGTTGCTTCGCGATTTTCAGCAACTGTATTTAAAATTTGTTCTTCTATTTCCGGATCTCTGCCGTCCGGTATTACAAGATCTTTATCAAACGATCCAGTTTCGTTTAGACGGTGAAAACAGTCTAAAAAAGTGATTCCAACTCCCTCTCAAAGCCGTACATAATATTTTCCATTGGCACGGCCGTACATAAACCATATCGGTCATTTAAGCATTTGAATATAAGACCATTGCAATCGATTTCACTTCAGGTTTCGCAAAGTCAAATTACTGGAGTTTGGATATTTCGTAATTTGAACGAAACATCAAATTAATGTATCTTAGCAGATTGTACGTAAGTCGAAGGGTACTCCTTGTATCGATTTGTCAAGTATCAAATCCGTAGTAGTTATAGTTTAAAAGAAAAAATGTAGTGTCCCAAAAAATTTGAACATCATGTTCATTAACACTTTTCAACTGTAGTAGTACCCCTATTAATATTTAAACGTTGTTTTAAAACACCCTGTAAAAATATCTTACCTCAATTAACCACGCAATAAAAAAATGTGCTAGAGGAAACATTAATAAACTATACCTAAACATCGCTTCCCCCTTATCTTTACTCATTGGTAAAATCTCGAAAAAGTTTGCAATCCACTCAGCTGGACAAACGCAAAAATAAACGATTGAAGCAGAAACAATTAACGCGGCTAACAATAAAAAGATATTAGAAAAAAACATTCCTTGTCGATACGGTTTTCCTTTTGAATATAAAAGTGCTAAAATTCCATATTGAAACGATGAAACCAAAAATAAAACCGTGTTTTCCCAACATAGGATCGTTTCGGTGTTCGCCGGGGGGTTGTGTTCAAACCACGGTTGTTGGTCGAGATATTTCAATGCTAAATATTGGACGGTTGCGCAAAGTAAGATTTGTAAAATCATTGGAGCGACGTTTTCAACGTTCACGAGGGAACCTAATGGGCGTTTTGGAACAAGTTTTTTCGATGGACCTTGTAAACCAATCGTTAAAGCGAAACTCATCGTTATTAAAAGATCGATATAAAGAAATTGTGAATCTCCAAGTATTGAAAATCTCTAAAATAATTAATTTCAATTAAAATTTAATGAGATTGAAATTTTTACCGTGTAAAGTAATAAAACTGTAAAAAATTGGATGAGGCTGTAAAGCGCCATGTATTTAACTTCAGCAAAAGTTGTAACTAAAGCACAACGCCCCTCCAGCATTAAATGAATAACGCAGGAAATGTTTGCTATTTTTGATGTAAACGGAGCGGCTACGCTTGCTTCTGTTTGTGAGAGAGATATTCCAACGTGAGCTGCTTTTAAAGCCTAAAATAAATTAATTCAAAGAAAACTTAATAACAAATAAGGATTTTTACTTACACCGCAATCATTAGCACCATCTCCAACCATACACACAACATAATCAAGTTTTTGCAAGTTAGTAACAACTTGGGTTTTTTGATCAGGTTGGAAACGTGCGAATACGGTTGTTCGTACCATTAACATCGGGATAAGATCTGAGAAATGTTCGCAAATTTGTAACCAAGTTTTCCCATCGATTGCAAAATGATAATGCTAAAAAATTAATCATATTAATTAATTAATCATAACACAGGGGAACAAAAGAATTGTTTTTCTGTGGTAATGGAGTCAATTTAGATACATATAATTATGAACAGACTCAGCCTATACAGGGTGATTAATTAGCTCTATGACAAACTTTGGCAGATGAAAGGTGATACGATTTTAAGGAAAAAATGTTATATGAATATGGGTTCGATTCATTTTGGTTAAAGAGTTACAAGCCTTTGAAAATTTTACACAGTTTAATAGGCAAATGAAAATGTAACATAAAAAATAAGTTTAAAAATTACAAAAATTGTTCGAAATGTCCGCCTTCAGCTTGAATGCACGCTTCGACGAAGTAAAGATTTGCAACAATCGCAACAATAATTATGAAACACAAATATAGAGTTGGCTGTGATAACAAAACTGAGTTCTTCATGTCAAACATTTCAATTTACTCTATTCTGTGTGTTTCAAAGTTTATAATTGTCAGAGTTTTGATCGAAAACGAAAATGCATGTATTTACGACTGAAGAATATGCAGATATTATTTTTGTATACAGGCTTTGTAACGGAAACGCTCGGCAAGCAGCAAGAGAATACCTTCGTAGGTTTCCAAATAGACAAATAGCCCAAATAGCCCGTGCAGTGTTTAGTGCATCATTTCGCAGACTGAGAGAAACAGGTAACCCCGCTCCACTACATTCCGTTCGTCCCCATGATGTGAATGTACAAAATGAAGAACGTGTTATTGATTTAGTACTTGACGACCCTTCAATTAGTACTCGGCGTATAGCGAGCATGTTACAAATATCCCAAAGTTTTGTATGGCGTGTATTGAATCGAGAAATGTTACATCCGTTTCATCGCCAAAATGTTCAAGCATTACATCTTGGAGACTGTACTGAGCAACGCTTAGCATTTTGCCACTGGATTATTCAGCAACATGCTCAAAATAATAACTTCATTTCCCAAGTTCTGTGGTCTGATGAAGCGTGTTTCACTAGGGACGGCATAAATAATTATCATAACGAACATGTGTGGTCCTTGCAAAATCCACATGCAACTAGACCAGGAAGATTTCAGCAACGGTTTAGTGTAAACGTTTGGGGTGGCATTTTTAACAATTCTTTGCTACCTGTATGGGTGATAAATGAACGCTTAAATGCAAATATGTACAGAAATTTCTTGGGACATAACCTTTTCGATTTTATCGACGACGTAAACTTAACATCGTTCAAAATATGTGGTATCAGCACGATGGTGCACCACCACATCGAGGAAGAGAAGTCATCGCTTGGTTACATGAACATTTTCCAAACAAATGGATTGGCAATGGAGGTCCAGTAGTCTGGCCATCACGATCCCCAGATCTAAATCCGCTGGATTATTATTTCTGGGGACACATGAAGCAGCTTGTGTACCATGTAGAAATTACTACCCGTCAGCAACTACTGGACAGAATTCAAGATGCAGCTAATAGCATACGGAATGATCCAAATATCATACGTCGTGTGATAGAATCTTTACTTCGTCGATGCTGAAGGCGGACATTTTGAACAATTTTTGTAATTTCTAAACTTATTTTTTATGTTACATTTTCATTTGCCTATTAAACTGTGTAAAATTTTCAAAGGCTTGTAACTCTTTAACCAGAATGAATCGGACCATATTCATATAACATTTTTTCCTTAGAATCGCATCACCTTTCATCTGCCAAAGTTTGTCATAGAGCTAATGAATCACCCTGTATATAAAACTTGGGCTAATAAAACAATTTGTTAAAACTTTAAGTAGGAATAGCGATTGCTTCAAATATCTTTGCCATATATTTCCTGGTCTCACAATCAGTATAGTATGATTTCACAAACCACTTAGGTTGACATGGAAGGAAAAAATTTTTTGGGGAATCATATAGCTGAAGAATATTCCGAAGTAGTAGACAAAATCCACCAGAATTACCAAAAATTAGACCATGCTGAACGTACTGCCCTTAGACATTGTGATGATATTGATATTTGTTTGTGTTTTTTGTTGTTATTAAGAAACAATAAATTTTGGAAATACAGTAGAGCCCCGATTATCCGCGGAATTGTGTGGCAAGGGCGCCGCGGATAATAAAAATCGCGGATAACCCGAAAAAGACTAAAAATAAGGTGGAAACACAAAACATAATTCACTATAAAGACTATTTTACTTAAACCTTTCTTCTACATGTAAATCACTAAAGACTAAAGTAAAGACTAGTAATAAACAAAAAATAATATGTACATATGTATTGTATCACTGTACTGTAAACAAAAACTGTCAGTTACATCTTTTTAAAAAAATCGGTCACTAGCTTTTGCTTCTTGCTTTGGAAGCACCTTTTCTTTATTCTGGATTGTACGTTCCTTAGCATAAGTTTTTCTGCCAGATGTGCGTCGTCTTGCTCCTCTAAATATTGAAGCAATCCGTCTACATGCTGCAAAGCAGTTTCATGTGTCATCCGCGCAAGCACCTCGCCTTCTTCATTTCAATTTCTTCGTTTTCTTCGTTCACTCCCATTGCTTTGTTTGTTATTTCTACGTCAGATAGTCGTTCAAACCCTGGCTCATTTTTGTCACATTCCAGCCACTCTTCTATGTTTTCTTGATTTACATTCTCACCTCCCGGAACGGATGTCACTAAGTCAATAAGTGCAGCGATAGGCATATCTTCATTATGTTGTTCACCAATGTTTTGGTTGACATTTACTTCAATATTTGGAAAGAGTTTTCTCCACGATTTGACGAGGGTTGACGGTTTAATACAATCCCATGCAAACGCAATATCGTAAATGCTATCCAAAATTGTATACATCTTCCAAAGCTGCTTAAAATCGTAACCTTCTTCAATTTTTGTTTTTACCAACTTTGTTCTGTATATCCTCTTCACAGTTGCAATGACCCCCTGGTCCATAGGCTGTATGAGCGCAGTAACATTTGGGGGCAAAAACTTTGCAAAAATTTGTTCATCAGAAGATTTAAGCACACTTGCGGCAGGGTGTGAAGGCGCGTTGTCAATTAATAAAACGGCCTTTCTTGGTAAATTCTTTGAATCAAGGTGTTTACGTACTTGAGGCACAAAAATCTTTTCAAACCATTCTTGAAAAATCTGCTGGTTCATCCAACCTTTTTTTTGATTGAAATAATCGACTGGTAAATTGTCTGCTCTTGTCCCCTTAAAAGACCTTGGTTTCTTGGATTCTAAGAAAATCGGTAAATTACAACCGATTACAAGAAGTTTCAGTTTGTGGGTACCAGCAGCATTGCTGCACGGCAAGATTGTGATTCTTTCCTTGCTACTTTTGTGTCCTGCCGCTTTATGTTCACTTTCAAATGCTAAAGTGCGAGTGGGAAGACACTTCCAAAAAAGCCCTGATTCATCAGCATTATAAATTTGTTCTGGTGACAAATCTTCCGACATTATAAACTTGCTGATCAACTAAGCTTGTTGATCACCGCAGCTTTTCCCCATGAAGACCTATCTCCCTAATTCCATAACGTTTCTTAAAACGATGTAACCAACCGGACGACGCATCAAAATTTCCTTCCGGTCCTAACAAATCAAAGAAGACTTTTGCTTTAGCTGCAATGTTAGGACCGGATACAGGAGTGCCTTCACTTCGCTCTTGAGCTAGCCACTCCGCTAATGCCGAGTCAAGTTCACTGTACGTGGATTTCTTCATTGTTTTTCGTTTTTTCATTCCAGAAACACTGTTTGAAACTGTTGCAAAAGCCAATAACTTCTCTTTTTGCTTTAAAACATCTCGCACTGTTGTTTCCCCAATCCCGTATTGTAAACACATCTGCTTTCTTGATGCGCCATTTTCTATTTTAGAAATCATTTCTATTTTTTGTGGAATCGTTAACACAACCTTCTTTCGTTTTTCAGCCATTATTTATTTCAGGAACAAACTAATAATCTGCTAATAACCACCGACAAAGCAACACGACTGTAGACGGTGTGACAAGTCGAAACACGCTTTAAAATGAGTCGAAACACACGTTCGTCTGATCAATATCGAGCGCAATTCGCATAAACACACGAGCACACACGAACACATTTCGATATATAATGAAAATCAAATTAAATTTAAAAGAAAAGAATATTTCACGGCACTCGCGGATAATCGGGGCTCTACTGTATTACAATTTGGCTACCAACTAACTGTGGGGTAAAGCTTAAGCAAAGTTGAGGCAAATAAAGTAAAGAATATTAAAAATTAAATTAAATCGAAAAATTAACAAACATGTCTGAAAAACAAGGAAGAGAAAGAACATTAGCAAGAGAACATAACCAAGAAAGAGAAGCCAGTATAAGTCAAACTAGAAGTAGAGTTATAGCAAAAAAGTTTAGTGGAGCAAACGAAAATAAATTATATGCCATGACTTATCTTAACAAGTTTGTTCAACTAACACAGGAATTGGATGATGAAAGAGCGATTTTAACTTCGATAAGGTTGACTTTAGAAGAACGAGCACAACTTTAGAAGATTTTAAGAAAGAATTGCGTATTTCATTTGATTGGAAATTGTAAAATCTAGCTGCCTATATTGATGTTTGTATATTGATATTGGCAAGAGTTGGCATTAATACTTTAGTTTGAGTAGCTTCCAACGCGAGCGGATCTCTCCGAATTGTATATTTTTTATAAAGTGGTTTTTATAAATTGGAGGAAGAGTTTACGATGATCCCGCCTGTGAAGGAATTCTCCCCCATGTGAAGCTACATACATACATATCAAAAATTAGGAGCTGATATGAGTGTCAAATAGCATAAAACAGCAGAAAAACAACGGGAACGATTCCACCAGGACATCAAGGTTATGGAAGAAATATATCAAGGCCATTGGAATCGCCATATGATGGCAAACTATTGCTGGAAGTTACAAGGAAACTGTCCGGATCAAAAACACCATAGAAAATCCCATACAAAACGTTGTTCTTAACTCTTATTGATATGTTTTTATTTTTTATGATTAATTTTATTATTTTTTGTATCATTTCCACTATAAATGGATTGCCTTTATCTTAAAAAGTAGAGTCAATTCAACAAAAATATTATTATTATCGTATTCATGAGACCAAAATGACCTAAAATTGACTAATAAACTCCATACCACAAAATTAGTGTAATAATCATAGATAAATTTTTACGTTAAATACTGTGACATGATCGACTTCTAAATCTTGCAAATTAATTAATTCGTATTTTAATTTAGGTCCAATATCGGATTGATCCACTTTTAAAGCAACGACCTTATCGAAAACTCCAATCATCCCGCATTGTCTAGCAACGGAAGTAGCCGTTTCAATGTTATCTCCTGTTATCATAACAGTTCGAACGTTAGCGTTCAATAACTTCGCAATAACCGGTTTCGTTTCAATTTTCAAAGTGTTCTGCATCACAATAAAGCCGACAAAAATCAAATCTTTCTCTATCTAAAATAAATTAATCGAATTAACTTTAAATGATTTTATGTAACAACAGACTTCTTCTCGTTTAATTTTTTGCGTGTCTTTCCATTTCATCGAAACCGAAAGTTTTTTATAACCAACGGAAATTACTCGATATCCGGACGCTGTGAATTGAGATAATTGTATGGAATAATCGCTTGGGAGGCTTTCTTGTAGCGAAATTGAGCCGATTTTTTCTGGCGCTCCTTTTGTAAAAACTGTCATTTCATTTTCGGTTAAATTTTTACAAATAACTGACATACATTGTAATGTTGATGAAAACGGAAATTGGCGAATAATTCCAATTTCATATGTAGGCTTAAAAATTAAAATCTCAATAATTTCTTTTTAATTATTATTTTACTTACCACATCGCCTCGGGCATTAATTTCAATTGATCGCCTTGGTCTAACAATCGTTGGGACAAGAACATCGTAACGAGTACTTTCAGATTCGCCGGTTTCTTCTAATTCCCATCCTGTAGTATTAAACATATTTAAATCTAATGGGTCGCCTGTAATCTCGTCGTTAATCCGTGTTAAAGAGTGACAAGTTGCCATTCCTTGTAATAAAGGACTTTTTAAGTCCAAAAGTAACGGATTTGGAATCGGATTTAAAAACGTTGCATTGTCTGAAGGAACGATTGAGCTTAAATCTAAACCATCGTTTGTTAAAGTTCCCGTCTAAAATGATTTTTTATTAATAAAACAAAATTACTTATAAAAAAAAGTTACTTTGTCAAAACAAATCAATTTAATTCTTCCACTAATGTTAATTCGAGCTGGGCTAATACAAAAAATTCCAATTTTTTTCAGCCGATTTTGACTATAAACAGTCGCAACAGTCATTGCTGCGGGTAAAGCTGGAGGAACTACGATTGTAACAATATCCAAAACACGTAAAATAATATCTTGTACTGCCGCCTCTCTATTTATATATAAATAGAGGCAATAACACATTCCTGAGCCGGCAATTAAAAATAAAAACAGCACGAATTTCATCGCATCTTTATAAAATTCCAAACCAATCGGAGTTGGGAACATAATACTTTTTACAAGGGCCCCTTTGGTTGTATCAAACCCAGTCTTTATAACCCTAGCCAAAACATATTTGTCATCGTAATAACGAGACTGAATAATATGTGTCCCACTGTACAAAGTGTTGCGTTTATGAGAATCTGGGTTGTAAATTTCATCGCTTTCGTGAGGGGGAGTTTTTGTAACTGGAATACTTTCACCTAAAATTTAATTCAAAATTAGTTCCTAAATAAAATTAATTAAATTTATTTACCCGTTAACATGCTTTCATTTACTATACAATTTCCTGCTATTAAAACAGCATCACATGGCATAACACATCCATTTCTAGGAATAACCAATAAATCATTTGGTACTAATTGAGATGCTTCTATTGCAATTAAAGCATTCGAGGAGGTAGTATCAGAATTCCGTTGTAAAATTTGTACTTGAGTACATGTTGAAGATGCAACTAAATCGTGTAAAGCAACACTTTGCTGAAAAAAAAAATAAATACATAAATAAGATTAATACCATTTATCCATTTATACTGGAAATTAAATTTTAAAAAGAGGAGAATATTTTTAAAACGTTTATTTTATTATCAAATGATTGCAAATAAAGAAAGTCTTATAAATTATGCAAAAAATAATAAAATTAATCATACATTTGTGGGGTATCTCCTTTAACTAACATGCTATTCGCCAATCTACACCTTTCCTCAAATTTGTTTTTACACTTAAATAGAACATGTTCTATGCATGTTCTATTTAAGTGTAAAAACAAATTTGACCGATTTCATCACCACACATACACAACGGAGATTCTAATTTTCCGATTCTATTTAAATACTCCTCAAAATTGCCATGACCAGTAATTAACTCTACAGTTTCGGGTTTTAAAAATCTACCAACTCTTGGTGTAAACTGATAAGTCAACCTCCCAGTCACTGAGTTATCCCATCCATCTTGCCATTTTTCAACATTAATTTCCTAGTCCTATTTTTCACTGATCTCCAGGGCACGGAACTTTTGTAACAAAACGATACCATTTCGCCCCTCCACTCGTTCTCAGAAAATCTTGATTAAAAGAACAGCATACTGTTCAGTGGGAAATTAAAATTTCAGGTTAGAAAAAAATTGTGTTAACAAAAATTGTTCCTGAAACAATTCTAAACAAACTTTGTCAACAACTTTTTTTGATTTAATCAATAATTATGGAAATAACCTCAAAATAATAATTTTTCCGTTTTTATACATAATTATACTTAGATGCTTAATTAATAGAGATGTAAAAATTTTTTATTAAGATAATTGATTCAAAATCGAAATTGAAACAAATTTTATTTAAAACATTTTTTAATAAAAACAATAATTGTTGAGATAATTAATTTTGATAGCATACTATTCAGAGGGAAAATAAAATTTCAAGTTAGCAAAAAATTGTATTAACAAACACTGTTCCTGAAGTAATTCTAAACAAATTTTGTTAACAACATTTTTTGATTAAATCAACAATAAGGATATAACCTCAAAAATATTAATTTTTGTAGCATACTAATCAGTGGGAAATTAAAATTTCAAGTTAGAAAAAAATTGTGTTAACAAAAATTTTTCCTGAAACAATTCTAAACAAACTTTGTCAACATTTTTTTTTGATTTAATCAATAATTAAGGAGATAACCTCAAAATAATAATTTTTCCGTTTTTATACATAATTATACTTAGATGCTTAATTAATAGAGATGTAAACATTTTTTATTAAGATAATTGATTCAAAATCGAAATTGAAACAAATTTTATTTAAAACATTTTTTAATAAAAACAATAATTGTTGAGATAATTAATTTTGATAGCATACTATTCAGAGGGAAATTAAAATTTCAAGTTAGCAAAAAATTGTATTAACAAACACTGTTCCTGAAGTAATTCTAAACAAATGTTGTTAACAACATTTTTTGATTGAATCAACAATAACGATATAACCTCAAAAATATTAATTTTTGTAGCATACTATTCAGTGGGAAATTAAAATATCAAGTTAGAAAAAAATTGTGTTAACAAAAATTGTTCCTGAAACAATTCTAAACAAACTTTGTCAACATTTTTTTTTTGATTTAATCAATAATTAAGGAGATAACCTCAAAATAATAATTTTTCCGTTTTTATACACAATTATACTTAGATGCTTAATTAATAGAGATGTAAACATTTTTTATTAAGATAATTGATTCAAAATCGAAATTGAAACAAATTTTATTTAAAACATTTTTTAATAAAAACAATAATTGTTGAGATAATTAATTTTGATAGCATACTATTCAGAGGGAAATTAAAATTTCAACTTAGCAAAAAATTGTATTAACAAACACTGTTCCTGAAGTAATTCTAAACAAATATTGTTAATAAAAATTTTTGATTTGATCAATAATTAAGAACATAATCTCAAAAAAAAATTATATATATATTTTTATTGAGAAAATCGTTTTAAAATTTAATTTAGAACAACTTTTGTATGAAATTTTCTGCTGAGAACGAGTGGAGGGGGGAAATCGTATCGTTTTGTTACAAAAGTTCCGTGCCCTACTGATCTCTTAGAAATCACATTTAAATCAATTTGTAAATCTTCGCAGATCGAAGCTTCTCTAGCCAATTGATCCGTTCTTTCATTACCCTTGATTCCAGAGTAACCCTTAATTCAAAAGAAATCTATGTTGCTACCTGATTCTTTAATCAAATTCCAAGTATCCTTTTGCAAAATAGATGGTTTCCTCATGTTCTTTAGGTCTTTTAATACTGAAATACTATCACTATATATTTCACATTTATCTAACTTTTCTTTAATAACATATTTAATCGCACTATTCACTGCCAATAATTCTGCATGGTAATTATCACATAACGCACCTAATTTAATTTTTTCGAAATAAATTTCAACGTCATCACAAAAAACAACAAAAGCAGCACAACACTATCTCTATTCTTTGCTCCGTCTGTAAAAATTTGAAATCCTTTATACAACACAGTTTTCTTTGTATTAAAATCCAGAATATAGATGTATCTCCGTAACGAATTTAGCCTCTTTCTCTATTTTGTCCTGGTTAAGATCTACTCTAGTAAATTATACAAATTTTGCCAAATTGCAATTTCTTTAAATCTTAAATCTGCTGGTAAAAGCCCTGATAAAACACCAAAAGCATCATTAGATGCAGTACTAAATGCCCTAGCAGCTTTTAAACCTAACACTCTCTGTACACTAATAAATTTATTCCTACTTTTAATATCTTTAATTTTGTTTTCCCAAATCAACGCAGCAGACGCTGCTTTGCCAAAGTACTAAAAAATCTTTGCTTTTTATTCAATTATTACTGTTATTTACCTATAAATTGTTAAGTTGTTCTACTTTTTTCCAACTCAACTTCTGCCATTCTGTTTAATTTCTATAAAAATAAAACTATCTTTGTCAAATTTCGGCTACACAATTACTACATAATACACATTGCCATAGTAATCATATAGTAATGTCAAACCTGACGAAAAACATAAATTTAAAATTTAATATAAAAAAATCTCTACTTTTTCCAATACTGTACATTTGTCCTAAACTATTGGAGGCTTAAAGTTACAATAGATTTTATAGATCGCGGTGACGAAAGGGACTGCTCCCTTCAGCTTGGCATAAATAATAATGTTAGTAATTATGAAAACCAGAGTCAATTCAAACGAAATAATGTATAGGCTGAATACTTCATTATTTAAATTGACTCCATAAACTTATGCCACAAAAAAAAAATTCTTTTTTGTTCCCCTGTGTTATAAATTTGTTAACTTACATTTCTGGTTTCAATTAATCCTGCAACGGCTGATATAACACTTAAAACTAAAATGCAAACGGCATAAATTACATAATTATCAGATGACCAAACAATTATAGAAAAAACTTGAAAGATATAATAAGGATGGAAAACTTCATCGATGAATAATCTCCAATAAGATTTGATTTCGACGTCAATTTTATTAAGACCATAAAATTTTAAACTAAAAATTTTAGAATTAAACCAAATTTATTTGCAATTTTTTATATACGTACTATTCTAATTGTTCCTTTTCACTTAATCCCGTTGAATTTTCTAAAATTTCTTGAAAAGTTATCGATGGACAAAACTCATCGATACACCCAAATCGTTGATGTTCATCCAACCAAATAAATTTAGTGTGGTGGTGAGTAAAGAACCGAATGATACGTGACGGAAAAATAGAAATATTTATGTATACCATTTGTGTTTTTATTAGTGCATATTTCCCCGAGTTATCATTTACTAAAAAAAATTATTTTAAAAAAAGTTGAAACCAAGCATACAATTTGGTATAATTCAAGAATCATCATGTCGCGTTCATCATACTTTCTCTAGTTCTTTCTAGTTCTAGGTCTAGTGTTAGTTCTAGTTTTACACTATCACAAGAACTAACGCAAGACAGAATCATTCGGGTTTAGCCGTCTTGAGAGACGTGCGACTAAATCCGAATGTTTGTATTTTTTGATCTAGTGTTAATTCTAGTATTAATACAGAGTCTATTGACACACAGTCTATCTAACGACAGGTAGCTAGTCAGTCGTTAGGCATCGAAAGCCAAAGAAAAACAAGATGTTTCATCCGAAAATATACGTTGTAATCTAGTTTAGTGAAAATAACTTTACTCTTAAGGTTTTCAGATTGATTTTGTGGGTGTCTATAAAATAAACAATTTGTAGGTTAGGTGTTGATTTAGTTTAATAGGAAAATGTTTGGTTAACAGAGTGCGGGAAGGTAGCCCCCCATTTTTGGAAAAATCAGATTTTCTTTGTTGTTCTAGTTATTGTTCTAGAAAACCAACATTATGGGATACAGCATTACGAAGTTAAAACTAAATATAGGTTTAGCTGCCAAAATGTTTAGTTGATTGCTGTGACCATAGTTTTTCTATTTTCAATTCCAAAATCCAAATATATATTTATTATACCTAAAGCAATCTGAAACAGCTATTATTTTCAGTAGAACAACTCTATTTTGGAAGTTTCAGTCAGTAATTCTTGCGTCAGCGGTTTTATATTACACAATAACAATTAAAAAACATATAACGATCTAAAATATCTCAAACTTTGCTGATTCAAATTGTTCTAGGTGTTTTACGTTTAAACTAGGGAAAGAAAGGTTTTTCTGGTTACACGGACATTAATTTTGCAAAATTATATCTTCCTAAAAATACAGCAAAATGGAGACTTAAAAAAAAAATAATAAATCAACAAATGAATAATCCACCTCTTCGATCAGAAAACAAAAATACACTATTTGTATTGTATTAAAAACTAAATATCTCTGTGTCCCACCCACACAAAGATATATTAATTCAAGTTAATAACAGGGTAATTCAAATTCGACCCCCACCATTGGGATCTCAAAAACCATGAGACGTACAGAAACAGTTAAATGGGGGCAAAGTTACGTATCTTAGAACACATCATTTTTCAACAAAGTTTTTGGATCTAGCCATTTTAGTTTTTAAAATATGGCGAAAAACAAAAAAAAATACTTTTTCGTTTGTTGCCTGTAACTTCTTTATTTTTCGTTTTTTCGTGAATCTAGAAAAACATTCTTAAGGCAACTTTTATGAAAAATGTCATGACATAACTAAAAATTTTCTCCGACGTTTCGTTTTCGTGCCATATTTGATTTTCACATAAAAAAATAGGATAATTAATTCTGATTTCAATGATATGTCACACAATATATTTCATTTAAAAAAACGAATATAATAGTTTATGGAAAAATCGCTGAGACGGGTCTAAGGGTTTACATTTTTTGCAATTTTTTGGTATAGATATCAATTTTTTCCACCATTTTTAACAAGTTATAACGTTATAAAAAGTTACAAGTTATGACGTTATCGCTATTTTTTTTTAAATAGCAATCCCATTTTTATTATGGAATACGAAATAGGATTTTTTTTCTGAATTTGGTACTGCCAAAATTAATATTAGCTACATAACAAAATTTTCGAGAAATATTGTCTTAAAGTTTCATGATTTCAAATTCATTGGAGGTAGAAAAATAGCAGTTGTTTCAGATATTTTATTAAGACAATGATTAATTTTTGATATCTAAAACTGTTGGTTGCCATGGTTAGCTACTGCTATTTTGCCAAGGTCTATAGAACATAAGGTTACCTAATTCCCTATGCCTCTGTAGTATCGATTATTACCCCGCAGAATACTGTGGTACAGTCTATATAAAATATTTAAACCTCGCATCGTGTTGTGTTGTTCATCGAACCAGCTACGTCACTGACCCACCTTGCCCCTCAGAGGAGGAGAATCAGCATTGGGTAACCTTATCTTCTATAGACCTTGCTATTTTGCTATCTCAGTTGAATAGGACGTGTTCAATAGGTTTCAGGTCAGGACTTAACGCCGGCCATTCCATAACCTGAATTCCACGTTCTTGCAAAAAATTTCTGGTGATACCGGTGGTATGTGGCTTTGCATTGTCCTGCATTAGGATGAAATTTTCACCGAACCTATATGAAGCAGGCACCACATGGTCCTCCAAGATGTTTTCGATGTAATTCATGGCATTTAGACTACCAGGAACAACAACAAGATCAGTTTTGTTGTCTCTACTGATTCCAGCCCAAACCATAACAGATCCCCGACCAAATCTATCCACTTCCTGTATAGTAGCGACTGCGTAGCGTTCACCAGGACGACTATATACACGTCGCAACAAGTGAAACGAAATCTGGACTCGTCTGTAAACAGTACAGGTATCCAGTGACGAAGCTGCCAATCTCTGTGATCCAGAGCAAACCTCATTCGCGCTGCTTTGTGATGCTGCGTAAGGCGTGGTTCGCGGACAGGTCTTCTAGGTTTCAAATTAGCTTCTTTTAATCTATTTCTAACAGCTTGATCAGAAATTTCTATTCCATGTGCTCGTCTTAGGTCGTTTAGGAGGTCTCGTGCTGTGATTTTGAGTAGTTTTTCGATTTCGACCTTGTCCAGTTCCTCTAACATGTTGGCCAGTCTTCCGAAACCGATTTCATAAACGCTGAATAACAGAAACTTGAAGATCCGTGCTAACATGTCGACCAGAGTGGCCCTGCTGAATATATAAAATAATTAAGTATTTTTAAGAAGATATGATTTCGCAAAATTAATGTTAAAAAAATTAAATTAATTTTTTTCCCTAATTTGAACGTAAAGCACATCTAGAATAATTTGAATCAGCAAAGTTTGAGTTATTTTAGATTGTTCTATGTGTTTCTATGTTTTAATCCTTACGGTGTAATTTAAAACCACTCATGCAAGAATTACTGACTGAAACTTCGAAAAATTTTAATTTTTAAAGAGTAAAGTGTCCTTTATACAGTTGTTCTAGTGAAAATAGTAGCTGTTCCAGATTGCTTTAGGTATAATAAGTATATCTTTGTAATATGGAATTAAAAATAGAAAAACTATACAATCAAGTAGACATTTTGGCAGCCAAACCTATTTTTAGTTATAACTTCGTAATGATGTATACCATAATTTTGATTTTCTAGAACAATAACTAGAACAATCCAGAATAACAAAGAAAATTAGGTTTTTCCAAAAATGGGGGTCAAAACCCCGTTTTTTCGGTTTTTCTCGCCGGTTTTTATTTTTTCTATTTGCCGCTTTGGAAACGACTCTATAACAATCTAGAACAACAATGAAAAATTTAAAAATCAAGAAATTTGGGGCTAACTTCCCGCACTCTGGTTAACACTGCTTGTGACGTCACAAAACGTGACGTCACATTGAAAGTCTAATGTGATTTTTTTATATGTTTAACACTTTTCCGCACTTTCTTTTTATTTTCAATGTTTTTTCGGTCATTTTACATTGATTAAAAAAAAATCGTCGATTTTTAAGCCACATGATGGTTCTTGAATTTTTATTTAAATTGAGGTTATGTAAACCATCAAAATTTAAAATAAAAATTTCGTTTACCTAACAAAATATCGGCTGTAGAAAGAGGAGATTTTTTAAATTTAAAAACTTTATAATTAGGGTACCAAGTAAAAATTACGTAAGGGATTCCAAGAAATAAAATGCATAGTAAATGAAAGAAAATTGATTTTTTCCTGTCTTCTGTATACCCAATAATAGTGTAAACTCTATCGACTCCATTATTCAAATTCTGTTCGAAATAATCTCCTATTAGTTCATATTCTAAAATTTATTTATTAATAATAATAGATAATAATTATAATAAAAAATTTTAACACAAAACTACTTCTTACCTGAGGAATACCTGTCTCCAGGCATATTTTCTTCACACTTTAAATAATTTTCGTCAAAATTATTACCTCAACTCTTCAAAAACATTAAATTTATCAAACGACAAAGAGAATTCATCTAAACAATCCACTTTATTTAATAGTTAATAGTTATAGAATAGTTTAATATTTAGTGTGTTTATGTTGGTAGAAGTGATTGTCAAAAATAAAAATTTATTATTTTAAATTTATTCCGATAAGAAGTTGTTATTGTTAAACAATAACTTAAAAATACATTTAATAACATTTTTGTGTTTATAACTCAATAAATAATCTCTTCTACGAATCGAAAAAACAAACAATTTCTTTGACGTTTAAACATAACCTCAAACGTCACTGAGATTGAGTCACTACCGAAATGCCTCTTTATGAAGGTTATGGGGCTATTACAGATAAAATAATCTTTGTAATCGATATAGGGGCGGCTTATACCAAGTAGGTTATATTATTTATAATTCAAATTATTAAAGGAATTTTTTTAAGGGTTGGTTTTAATGGTGAATTTTCACCTCGAGCAATCATCCCAACTGAAGTTGAATATAAAAAGACGGGACAATTACGGAAAATTTACGATTATGAATCAGAAGAAGATCTTTATGACCTCCTTGTTGATTTCATACAGATGTTATATTTTAAATATGCTTTAATCAGTCCAAAAGATCGCCCAGTTATTATTGTTGAATCATTACTTTCAACAACCTTATTTAGAGAAACCTTAGCTAAAGTACTTTTTTATCATTACGAAGTTTCTTCAATCTTAGTTTTACCGTCGCATTTAGTATCGTTAGCAACTTTAGCGATCGATACAGGTTTAGTCCTTGATATCGGTTACACGGAAGCTATCGCAATCCCTGTTTGTTACGGATTCCCTTTAATCCATGCTTGGCAAGCTTTACCATTAGGAGCAAACGCTATACATAAAAAATTAAAAACCCTGCTTACAAACGATAACATGGGCATCCAAAACATTGAAGAATCAATTTTAGAAGATATAAAAGTTCGTTGTTGTTTTGTAACCAAACGAGATCGTGCCGAAAAGATATTATCGAATAATCCCGGTTTAAAACCATGCCCAAACATTAAATATCCATATGGAGGTTCGAAAACGTTAAATATTTCGGGAAAAGTCCGCGAATTAACTTACGAGTTATTATTCGAAGAAGACAACGACCATCAATGCATATCAACAATGATTTTGGACGCTTTATCTCAAGTTGATGTTGATTCAAGGGAAAAATTGGCCGAAAATATCGTTTTGATTGGTGGCACAGCCATGGCTCCTGGATTTAAAGCTCGACTTCGAGATGAATTGTATAGGCAATTAAAAAATGAACGGTACAGTAAGTTCAAGAAGATTAAAAGGTTTTTATTTCATACTCCGCCTGCTAAAGATAATTATACAGCTTGGTTGGGAGGTTAGTTTGGTAGGAGTTTATTATAAATCATTTTATTTGATTTTTAATGTTTTAGGGGCTATTTATGGAGCTACTGATATTGTGCAGTTAAAAGCTGTAACAAAGGAGCAGTATTTTGAGGAGAATAGATTTCCTGATTGGGCTAATTTAAAGGATTCTATTAAAAATTTTAATAATAATAAATGATTTATTTAATATATTTGAATTTAATAAATACTAATTTTTTGCAATTAGTTATTTAAGTGGACTAGTAAATCCTGAGAATGGGTACACAGCTTGATAGCCTGTTAGTTTTTATTGGTATTAAGCTTAATATACAGGTGTCACATAAAAAACGTCCCAAGCTGTAACTGTCATTTACATTCAGATTTTCATGAGCTATGTATTACATTTTTTTTGTTCAAATTGCTCCACTGTCAGTTATAAGTGTGTTATAAATAACTGTCGCGACAGTTATCAAAATTTCAAACATTACCGCTTACTATTTTGAAATTGAAAGTTAACGCTTATTTTCTGCAAATACACCATACATGCAATACATTATTGGAAAGCTAAAAATATGCTCTTTTTAGTAACATAATAATCAAGTATGGTTTGTATTTAAAAAAACACAACTTTGTGTTGTATCTCCAAAATCATAAAGTATGTTTAAAATTTTTCAACGGCAGTATATTCTACTTAAAAAAGTGTCTTAAGAACGTATCAACCCCATTTCTCTAATTTGAAAAATAAACGTAATACGAGCGTTTTTTGAAATCAAAAATTTGGCTATAACTTAACAACAAAAGAAGCCTCTATCTTCTTTTCTATCAAGCTCTTATAGTTTCTGAGATAGCCTATAATAACACCCAAATTTGCCCATCCTGTACATCAATGGATTCAAAAAAAAATCTCTATCCAATGACGCAAAAAAGTATATACCGAGCATTTTGAAAATCAAAAGTTGACAATCGCTTGAAAGCTTGAAGATGGTATTGAAAAAAATTTATTTGCAGCATGAAACATAGTATTCGTCATACCATTTCATTTGATACCTGGCTCATGAAAATTGGAATGTAAATAGCAGAGTTACAGCTTAGGACGCTTTTGTGTGACAACCTCTATACAGGGTGATTCACATAAGAACCGACACAGAGCAGGGACATGTAGAGGGCAATAAATTAAAATGATTTAACGTAACTTACCTCTATACTAAGTTGTACACCTGAGGAGTTATAGGCCTTCAAAGTTGGCTCTTAAATTTTTAAAAAGTTCAATATCTTCGTAATACATTAAGCTAGAACAACCAAATTTGGTATATGTTATGAGTGTACCAAGGGTATATAATATTTAAGAAAATCTTAGCTATTTATGGGTTTACATCAAAAATTTTTACACGAATCGTCATCATTCTCACTCTAGTATTTGTGATTAATATTATGCCACGACTTACAAAAATACAAAACACCTGTATATTAAGGTTAATACACAGGGTGTCTCACGTAACTGGTTCGTTAGAACTTTTTCATGTTCCACTATTCGTAGAGGTTTGAAATTTTGGTAGCATGGGTTATTCATTCGGAACTTTCGATCTCAAATATTTTCAAGATGGCCGCCACTTCCAGTCTACCGGAAGTAGACCATAACTTCGCTATTTTAAATGGAATGCTATAGTTTTTATTGCACAGTTTAATTGTACGTAAAAAAAATAGGTTGACTTTGATAAAAGTTATTGGTACCTAGCCTTTTTTGTTTTTGAATTATTTTGGTTTTAAACTTTTTTTGATAAATTTCAACATGCTCTTTAAAACTCCATATCTCAGCTAAAGTTCATTCAAAAAAGATCTACTTTGGCACGATTACTCTTCAGATGTTGTCAAATAGATTGCCATTTGTTGTATCGGAGTATCTTATACAGGTGGTCAAAAATTGAATTACAGTTTCTCCATATTCAATGGCGAGAAAGTCGAAAATTTTAAATGGAACGCTCCATATTTTTTTAGGCTATCAGGAAGAGAATTTAATTCTCTACAAATTACCTATA
The DNA here is from genome assembly GCF_036711975.1 of Onthophagus taurus. Classification (NCBI taxonomy): domain Eukaryota; kingdom Metazoa; phylum Arthropoda; class Insecta; order Coleoptera; family Scarabaeidae; genus Onthophagus; species Onthophagus taurus. Next base: position 23,880,846 of record NC_091976.1, on the reverse strand, counting down.
CACATTCCCATGCCTATTTATTGTAGTTTGCCTCATATTGCGACATTTATTAAAACATGCACGAAATGCAGGTTTTTTTATTAGAAAGCTATGGAATGTTGACAGTTTTTGGTCCATGTTTGTATTATTGTTGCCATTAGTTACATTTGACGACGGGTGTAAGTTATTGAACATCATGGTAAATTATTCCAACGCCGTTATTTGAAATTTATTTTGTATTGATGGCGAATGCAATAAACTTTTGGACAAGACGTGTCGAACACTTAATGAGAGATGCCTAACAAACCTAACGCCCATCACGAGGAAAAATTTCAAAAAATTGATAAAGAATTTATTAGTTCTGGATATATCGAGACCAAAAGAAATCGCATATTTCCGGTCACCAGTGATGAAGACAACGAAATAAATATTTTAACGTATTTAATTGCATTTCCAAATTCAATTTAATAACAAATTTATATTATAAATTTATATTTTTATTCAAAACTAGTTTTTGTCATTAACTTTTTGTTTTAATAGTTTCATTTATTTGATCATGTTCTGTTTGTTATTTTTGGTAAATAAAAGCTAGTAAACTAAAAGATTATCAATCGTAGTTAATAGTACAAATAATAATGGAAATAAATTAAACAAAAAACTGTCAAAATGTTATGGCCTTCTAATAAAAATACAAACGGTTTCCTGCATTTTCTGCATGTTTTGATAAATTTACGAATATGAGAGAAACTACAATAAATAAGTATAGGAATGTGTATAGATAAATTGTAGAGAATTAAATTCCCTTTCGTGTATGTTAATAAAATATAGGGCGTTCCATTTAAAATTTTCGACTTTCTCACCATTGAATATGGAGAAACTGTAATTCAATTTTTGACCATCCTGTATAAGATACTCCGATACAACAAATGGCAATCTATTTGACAACATCTGAAGAGTAATCGTTCCAAAGTAAATCTTTTTTGAATGAACTTTGGCTGAGATATAGAGTTTTAAAGAGCATGTTGAAATTTATCAAAAAAAAAGTTTAAAACCAAAATAACTCAAAAACAAAAAACGCTAGGTACCAATACCTTTTATGAAAGTCAACATATTTTTTTACGTACAATTAAAAGGTGCAATAAAAACTATAGCATTCCATTTAAAATAACGAAGTTATGGTCTACTTCCGGTAGACCGGAAGTGGCAGCCATCTTGAAAATATTTTAGATCGAAAGTTCCGACTGAACAACACATACTACCAAAATTTCAAAACTGTACAAATACTGGAACCTAAAAAAGTTCTAACGAACCAGTTACGTGAGACACCCTGTATACAGAGTGTGTCAAAAGTCTGGATATAGCCAATAACTTCGCCATTTATGGTTTTAAAGAAAAATGTTTCAAATAAAAAATTCTTTATTCATTGTGGCGCATTTTTTGGCGATATTTGCTTGTTTACATTTGCTTTTTTGTTTCGTTGCTATGGCAACCAAGATTGTTATTTTAAATGGGATGCATATGTTTTTTTTTTAATTTTTTTATAGAGAATAAATCGCTCTACGTGATGAACATATCAAATCATATGATTGTATAAGAAAGAAATCGAGAAAAAATGCGTTCTCTGAAAATATTAATTCAGCAAATTACAATTAAAGTAGGCGCCGAAATAACGCAGTTGTCACTTTTAAATGTCAAAAAATTGACAGTTTAAGCTTATTTTCTTATACAATCATATGATTTGATATGGTCAACGCAGAGAGATTTATCCTCTATCAAAGTATACAAAAAAACCATATGCATCCCATTTAAAATGTCAATGTTGGTTGCCATAGCAACGGAACAAAAAACAATACAAACAAGCAAATATCGCCAAAAAATGCGCCACGATTAATAAAGAAACTTGTATTTGAATTTTTTTTCTTTAAAACCACAAATGGCGAAGTTATTAGCTATATTCCAGACATTTGACACACCCCCTGTATATTAAACGCTAAAACTAATATTAGACCTAGAAATATTCGGGTTTAGCTGTGCGTTTTAGTTTAATAAAAATATAGGGCTGAATAACTATTAAAACTGGAACTAACACTAGACCTACAAACCCGATCATTTCTAGTTCTAGGTCTAGTGTTAGTTCTAGTTTTAGATCAATAAAAGTATACTAGAACTAGAAATATTCGTATTTAGCTGTATTAAGAGACGTACGGCTAAACTCGAAACTTTCTACTTCTAGTATTAGTTCTACTTTTAATTGTTAATCTACGGACTACTAGGCAGACTCTTTTAGAAAGAAATACACATGATATCATCCGTCTTATGAGTCCATTAAAGAAAGATGATTTAATAGCGAAATCCAAGATCGACAATGGAAATTTAAAGAAATTTTGATAAAAAATAAAATATGTTTCAGCATCAGATTTACGATAGCCATTATATTTTTTCTTTTCCCTGTAACACTGAGACACAACATTTTTATTTTTATCTCATAATTCAATGCTATGTAGATTTTTGTCTGCCACTGTACTTTAATTTGAGTTGTCTTTTCTCATAAGTAAGTAAAAGTAGTGGAATTGTCAGCTTATTAGAGCTTTCACTGTATCAATTTACAATAATCGATATTTTAATTTTTTTTAATTATGTTAGGAAATTCAAATATAATTAATGTCATTATTATAGGAACCTGTAATAATAATATTACGGATAGTTACTAAACCAAAACATAGATGGAGCTACTTTAAATTGAAATTTAATTTCAAAAAATTTAAAAAAAAATCTTTCTTTTCAAGGATATATTAAAATATTATTTGTAATAATGTAAATTAAAAAAGAAAATATTTATTTTCACGTTTCAAATTTATTTGAAAAAAGAATTTGTAAATTTTTATTTTCTTTTGTACATTGTCCTATCCAAGGTGGGGAACATTGTGTAAAAACATGAAGCATAGCAAAATAAAAAATTATCGACAGCGGTATGTAATCCATAAAGCAAGTGTAGATAACGAGAACCAGTACGTTCGAAATTGTCATGTAGATAACGTTGAGTTACGGTTTTATTGTTCGTTTACCTCTCTATCACACTACAAGGATTAACAAATAAAATGGCTTTAAATGTCGAAGAAGTTATTAACAAACTACTTACAGGTTGCTTAAATTCATTTTTAATTATATTCACAATTTTATCGTTTATTTTTTTTTAGCGAAAACAAACAAAAGTAAAGGTGGGTTCTTGCCTGAAACAACTTTAAAGGCTTTGTGTTTGAAATCAAGAGAAATATTGTTATCACAACCATCGTTATTAGAATTAGAAGCCCCGTTAAATATTGTAGGTGAGTCCGATTACAATTTTTTTATTAATTAAATATATCATTTCGAGTCGATTGTTATTACGTATTTTATATTTTTCATTTAATATTAACTTACTTATCTGGTTGTATTATCGGGTAAAACATTATTTTTATCATTAATATTTAATTGATAAGTTATTATTATATTTTTATTTTATTATCTTCTACGGAATATGGTTATCTTTTTATTTTTTAACAATTTTTTTTTACTGTTTAATTAAGGTACCCGAATTTTGCTTTGAATCCTGCTAAAATTATGTTTCTAATCGTATTACAATTGCGTTGTCGATAAGTAATCTACAGGATATAAAAAAAAATTATCAAAATTATAATCTCACGTTGAAATTTTTCTCGCTCTTTCGAACTTGGAATTCTTATGAATCATCAAACATTCTTTATGTTGAAATCGTAAAAAAGAAACTAATTGTTAGGTTTTTTTACAGTAATTGCCGTAATTAAATGAAAAAAAGGTACTTTTTTATAAGAAAAACGTGATTTGAGACTTGAAAAAGAATAAGTTATACTTCTTGTTCAAAACAAGAATACGCCTTTTCTTTTAATAACATTTTCTACGTCACTCAAGGTTTCAATATTTTAAGTGTAACTTGAAAATTTAACCGCAACCGCTAAACTGGTTAGCGTATAATTATCGTTTTCATGTGCAAAGCTCGTATTCTTGTTATTAAAATGAATTGAAAGTTATTTTACAAAAACGTAAACAAAGCGGTTTAATTTCAATGATAAATTTGTAAAATTAATATAATACGTCAAAGTGGCGTTTAAATGTCATTTTTAAATTGTCACTTGATACTATTTAACTATTTAAATAGTAAGTTGGTAGAAGTGATTGTCACTAATTATTTTTATATTTTTTTAAGTAAATATTAATTTGGTTAATTACCAGGATATTTTTTTTAGTAAATAATAACATAAATTTATCAATTAAGTTAATTTTCGTTTCTTTATATAACAATTAACGTTTTTATTAAAATTTTTAAAAGGATGTGTTTTTGACGTTTCAACATAACCTATACTTGTCATTTTTTGTCAGAGTATGATGTAAAATACACTAAATTATTCTCTATTAACAGATTTTTGATAATAAATGTAAACACAGATAGATTCTTCTATTAACCAATAATCTAGTGACTCTATTTATCAAATGTTTGAGTTCAATTATTGTGATAATAATTTAGATACTTGTTATTAAGTTCACGAATAATAACTAATTATCACAATATTATTTTATGTATCGTTTTATCACATATCAGATATATTTATTTACCGCTGATTCTATTTTATGACATATTGATATGGAATCTTAAAAATTTTACTCCATTCAAACAACACCTCAGTATGAAACAACAATTTCAACATAGAATATGCAATTTCGACAATGGCAGTTGATTGAAATTTTGATTTTATTAATTTTTTTCTTACTCTTTTTAAGGCCATTGCCTTGTACTCTATAATTTAGAGACGTCTAAATGATATATGTATATCTCTATAATTTAAAGTTTGTCTGGGGTGAAGAATTCCAGCTAATTCACCTTGTGGGCGGTCGTCCAGAAAATCTGTTTGATCTTGGCATACTGAATTGGAAACACAATCCTGAAGGGTCTAATAGAATTGGTCTATTTTAGTGATTGAGAATTTATTTCTCAAGAACTAAGAGTGATTTTTCAAAACGGCTTTTTGCATTAAAAAGAGGATACTTTCATTAATAATTGGTGATATTTCCACAAGGATCCTTCAAGAAATTAATTTTATAGCGAATTTTGAAAATTATCGATGAAAATTGCAACATCGAAAATTTTAACAAAACTTCAAACATTGTTTTCTCAAAAACTGAAAGTTATTTTTTAAAACGGGTTGGTTCATTGGAAAGAGGACACTTTTATTAACATTTCGGGAAATTTTCATACTCATATTCCAAGAAATCGATTTTATACGAATTTTTAAAACTTAATCGGCGAAAATCGCAAAATTCGAAAAAATTGTCGATCATTTCAAAAATTTATTTCTCAACAACTAAAAGTGATTTTTCAAAACGGCTTTTTGCAATAAAAAGAGGATACTTTAATTAATAATTGCTGATATTTCCACAAGGATTCTTCAAGAAATACATTTTATAGCGAATTTTGAAAGTTGTCGATGAAAATTGCAACATCGAAAATTTTATCAAAACTTCAAATATTGTTTTCTCAATAACTAAAAGTTATTTTTCAAAACGGGTTGGTTCATTGGAAAGAGGACACTTTTATTAACATTTCGGGAAATTTTCATACTCATATTTCAAGAAATCGATTTTATACGAATTTTTAAAACTTAATCGGCGAAAATTGCAAAATTCGAAAAAATTGTCGATCGTTTCAAAAATTTATTTCTCAACAACTAAAAGTGATTTTTCAAAACGGCTTTTTGCAATAAAAAGAGGATACTTTAATTAATAATTGCTGATATTTCCACAAGGATTCTTCAAGAAATACATTTTATAGCGAATTTTGAAAGTTGTCGATGAAAATTGCAACATCGAAAATTTTATCAAAACTTCAAATATTGTTTTCTCAATAACTAAAAGTTATTTTTCAAAACGTGTTGGTGTACTGGAAAGAGGACACTTTTATTAACATTTCGGGAAATTTCCATACTCATATTCTAAGAAATCGATTTTATACGAATTTTTAAAACTTAATCGTCGAAAATTGCAAAATTCGAAAAAATTGTCGATTATTTCAAAAATTTTTTTCTCAAGAACTAAAAGTGATTTTTCCAAACGGCTTTTTGCATTAAAAAGAGAATACTTTAATTAATAATTGGTGATACTTCCACAAGGATCCTTCAAGAAATGAATTTTATAGCGAATTTTGAAAATTATCGATTAAAATTGCAACATCGAGAATTTTAACAAAACTTCAAATATTGTTTTCTCAAAAACTAAAAGTTATTTTTCAAAACGGGTTGGTTCATTGGAAAGAGGACACTTTTATTAACAGTTAGGGAAATTTTCATACTCATATTCCAAGAAGTGGATTTTATATGAATTTTTAAAACTTAATCGGCGAAAATTGTAAAATTCGAAAAAATTGACGATTATTTCAAAAATTTTTTTCTCAAGAACTAAAAGTGATTTTTCAAAACGGTTTTTTGCATTAAAAAGAGGATACTTTAATTAATAATCAAAAGTGATAACAGCGACAGTTCTGTTAGTAATGAATGTGATAAGGAATTACAAGCGAAGAGAAGAAAACTAGACGAAACTGCAACAAGAGATTTTATATATCGTATTGGGATTGTTACAATAATAATAATAATTTTTCCATTTTCCTCTTTGAAGTTGTGATGCCGCCTCCCTGAAGGAATATCATAAACGCTACAGAGATCTGATCGCCTTCCTCCCCATAGCTTGCTTTGAATATGTCTCATAATTACTTACTGCAGATTTGCTTGTTGTTTTTTATTCATCATACTGATGTCATGCCTGATGAAGATTCCATGAAGGATCGAAACATGTAACATGTAGCACCGAAACAAAGTATAAATATAATAAACTTTTATTAAATTATTCACGATGAACATCGAATCCACTCTATTCAAAAATGTTACAATGAGGTTGCTAATGAAAAAACTCCTATTGGGGTTGAACTTGATTATTATCTGCAGTGTCCAAAACCTAAAAGAGATACTAATTCCTGTGAATGGTGGAGTATTAAGTAATAGGTTTTTAATATCCGGCCAAAGCCGTGAGTTTACACTTCTGCAAGTTGATGGTCACCTGCAGTATTCTGTCAGAGAGATATTTTATGTCGACGATGTTATCTTAGAACCTCTCATGCAACAGTAGTGCGACACCAGTTGCTGGTCTTTCATTCTTATCTTTGCCGCTATAATATAAGTAAAGATATATTTTGTGTTGTTACCTCCAGCAACACTTCCTAATCCTTATTCATTGTTCATGTATGCTTTTCCGAATTAAACTAGCGGTTGAATTTAATGTTCAACGCAGTTTCATGTCATGATTCATGATGTATGCTTTTAGTACCTAAATCCATTTAAGTTTTTAAGAAACGAGATAAAATTTTAAATAACGTTTAACTTGTTTCTGTTATTTTGTACCTTTAAAGTTTAATTTAGTAATTATAACAAATAAATGTTATTATTAGATTCAAATTATTATAATTATTTCTTTTTAGGTGATATTCACGGACAATATGCAGATCTGTTAGATATTTTTACACAAGGAGGTCTTCCACCGCAATCAAATTATTTATTTCTAGGAGATTATGTAGATAGAGGAAAACAATCGTTAGAAACAATTTGCCTTTTATTAGCGTATAAAGTGAAATACCCGGAAAATTTTTTCCTTTTACGAGGAAACCACGAATGCGCCTCAGTTTGTAGAATCTACGGCTTTTTTGATGAATGTAATTTATTTCATTTATTAACTGTTTCATATAATTTATTTATATTTATTAACATTGTTTTAGGTAAAAGACGATACAATATCAAACTTTTTAAAACATTCACCGACGTTTTCGAGTGTTTACCGTTCGCCGCGGTAATTGACGACAAAATATTCGCTTGCCACGGGGGATTAAGCCCTGATTTATTAGACGTTGGTCAAATTGCAAAAATAAGAAGACCGATAGACATCCCAAATGAAGGTTTATTAGCCGATTTACTTTGGTCAGATCCAACGCCCGACTTAGGTTGGAACTTAAACGATAGAGGGGTTTCATTTACTTTCGGGCCGGATATCGTTGCTAAGTTTTTGAATAAACACGATTTTGATTTGATCATCAGAGCGCATCAGGTAAATAATTAATTTAATTAATTTAATAATTATATAATAAAGGATTTAATTAATTGCGCATTCGATGAGATTGTGTAGAGGCGAAAATTAGATAAGATTAATTTTTAGGTAGTTGAAGATGGTTATGAATTTTTCGCATCAAGAAAATTAGTTACAATTTTCTCAGCACCTAATTATTGCGGTTTATTCGATAACGCTGGAGCTTTACTTTCGGTGAATGAAGAATTATTATGCACATTTAAGGTAATTATAATGAAATATACAACGTTTATGAATACGTTTAATAACAATTTTCTTTGCATTACAGGTTCTAAGACCGAAAATAAAAAAATAACTTAATTATTTAACATTTTTTAAACTATTACGTATTCGCCTATTTTTTTAATTATTAATTATTTTTTATTTATAAGGATGTTTTGTTTGTGTAAAGTAATAAGTTATTACTTTCTCTTATGAGGCTAATCTTGAATTGCAACAAAACGATGAGATAAATTGCCATTGTAGAGACACTCTAAGAACAAAAAAAATGTTATAATATCGATATTATTGTGATAATAAGGAGCTGTTAATTAATATTTTGTTGTTATTATTAACTCACCGATGATATAAGTTCCCTATTAACAATTGTATAACCCCTCAATGATACCTTTGGCGGATTCATCTCAATAGCTATTAAAAACAATTCAATCTACGCCAAAAAAATTAATTAAACCTCAAAAAAGCGTACTTAACATTTATTTTTACCTCTTTTATAGTTGATGTATCAACGGATGTTAAATCCATGTTTAACAAAGTCGTTTGCACTCTACTTGCTATGTTAACAGAAGCGTTATGCGAGCAATCGCAAAAAATATAAAGTAAAACCATGCAATAACCTGCATCAACTAATAAACCCGTTTCTTTGAATGTAAATCGAAAGCCATGGTCGACAATTTCAGATGTAAGTCCATAAATCTATTAAGATTAAAATTATCTAATTTATTAGATATCTAATGAAACACGAAGGAAAGGAAAGGAACTGAGAAATCTGAAAGAGCGAATGCTGTGGTGGGAATATTAATAATAACATTATTAACACACACTCTATGTGAATCAAAGAACTCAGAATTCTATATCATATCTATATATGCTCCACAAACTGAAAGACCCAAACATGAAAGGAATGCATTTTGTAACACTCTTCAAGATCTATTAGATAAAACATATTAATGGACACATCAGAAGAGATGTTATACCTGGAATCAAACAAAAAATTAATGAAGGCGACTTAAATTAGAGTAGGGAGGAGCTTCAACTTTCTTTGATCATAAACGTCAACATCCATGGACCAGCAATAATGTCAGAAAGTCGGCTACCGACTTTTGCAAATATTGGAATTGATCATGGAATGGTACTTTGTAAGATAAATATGGATATAGCCAAAAAACCAAATCTATACAACAGAAAAAATTCACAGAGAAGATCCTACCACACAGGATTTATAACAATCTAGATTACAAAAGAAATTGCAGAAATAGCAGAAGAGCAGCAGGGATTCCGAAACAAAGAGACACAACGGATGTAATCTTTATTATTAAGCAGATTATAGAAAAATCAATAGAATTTAATAATCCCGCCTTTTTCTGTTTCGTCGACTTGCCTAAAGTCTTTGATCGAGTTAAGAAAGAGGATGTTATCGATATATTAGAAGATGAAAATGTACCAGCACAAATAGTAGACGACATACACACCAACAATTCTATTAAAATAATGACTACACGAGGCATAAACGAAGTACTATGTACTAATGAACCGCATAATAGAAGCCATCAAACCCAAACTAGGATACAAGATAGGGACCCAAAATGTTAACTTAGTTTGCTATGTTTCACTTCAACATAGCAGCTAAACAATACAATATGAAACTATCAACGGAACAAACAAAATGTATGGTAATATCGAAAGAACCAAGACGCTGCAAACTACAAACTGAAGACTGTATAATAGAACAAGTTGTGCATGTTAAATATCTAGGTGTAAAAATTACAAGCTATCGAGATCTATGTAAGGAAGCACAAGTTACAAGAGTAACACAAGTGGCAGGCTATCTAAGGAACACTATATGGCAGAACAAATACCTGCTTATAAAAAGAAAAATGAAAATATATAAAACCATGATATGACCCATACTAACATATGGCACCGAGACGCCAGCAGAAACATAGAAGAGTAAACAGAGGATGAGGGTGATGGAGATGAAAGTTTTGAGATCTATGTTGAATATGACACTGCGAGATAGGCAGACCTCAGATGAGAGAAAGATGTAACATACAGGATGTAGTAAAATGGAGAAAAGTAAGAAAGAAAAGGTGGAAGGAGCATGTGGAAAGAATGGATGAGAGGAGATTGATGGGCACAGAGCTGGTTGTTCTCGTGTGTGGAGTAAAGTCCAAACATAAGGCTTGAGAAACAGGGATACATTCCTAGTCGAAAGTAGATGAAGAAAGTAGAATCTAAAAGATTGCTACATCCTTTGTTCTTTTGTAATCCAGAAAATGACGTCAGTATCGGATCAATATGTTACACTCAGCTATTACTAAACTCGAATGTTTCTAGTTCTAGTGTTAGTTCTAGCATTTGCTAATTGAAAGTGTGAAATAATATGAAATAGTCACTATATGCTATCCTGCTGTCTTAAAATGTTATTCTTTTTACTTTTCTTTTATACTGTTCTTCGGTACTTTCTGATATCAATGTCCAACAATAATCAGCCAACATTTCATTGTTGTTAGTCTAGTGTTAGTTCTAGTTTTACATTAGCACTGTTCCTATATAGAACTAACACTATACCTAGAACTAGAATCATTCGGGTTTAGCCGAACGTCTCTAAAGACGGCTAAACCCAAATGATTCTAGTTCTAGGTATAGTGTTAGTTCTAGTTTTACACTTGCACTGTCACTAGAACTAACATTAGACCTAAAAACATTGGGTTTAGCCATACGTTTCTTAAAACGGCTAAATCCGTATGATTTTAGTTCTTAGAGCAACGCTACACAATAATTGGACCCCGTTATGCATCACTTGACTAAGCGACAAATGAACAATGTTGAGTAAAACGGGATTTTCGTTTTCATCTCTCTAAATCTATGACTTCTCAGAATAGACAGGCTCAAACTATTGAAAATTGTTTGGTGCCTATCTATTTGTATCACAGAATCCGCTTGGTTAGTCGTTTTACGATTATACAGGGTGTTTCTGTAAGTCGTAGCATAAATTTAATCACAATTACTGGAGTCAAAATGATGTTTCGTGTAAAAATTTTTGAAGAAAATTATGTAAAATTTGATTTTGTACTTTTCAACTGGTTTCTATTTTATATAGAATTTAAGTCTAACTAGTTTCGGCCATTGGCCACCTTCAGAGACTCCACAAATAGATTAACATCCCTCATCCTATCCATTTTACAAACAAGATTCTTAATATTTCTTTTTCTTTTGTTAAAAAAGATCACATATCAAAGTCGAAATCATCATGTGGCTTAAAATTCGACAATTTTTTTTAATCAATGTGAAATGACCCAAAAAACACGTTAAAAGTAAAAAGAAAGTGCTGAAAAGTGACTAACTTCAGTTATAAAACTTTTATTATATTATAACTAACTTCAGGTTTAAAATGTCAACCTCAATTTGGACATATTTATAATCTTCATTAAAAATTCTTTAAAATGAGTACAAACACGACATATTTATCTTCAACATTAAGGAAGTTATGGTCAACTTCCGGTTAAGAATGTCAATGTCAATTTTGACATATTTGTAATTTTTATAAAATGTCTTAATATTTGTCACAAAAACAAAATTATAATTAAAAAAAAATAAAAGATTAAGGTTGGTATTAATATTTAAAAATTAAATTGCTATCTTCATTGTTACTAACTTCTTATTGTTTTTTATTCTAACTTTTTTGTTTTTTGAGATAAGTGCGTGAAAGAACGCCATGAAGTTGTCTATTTGTCTATTATATGATAACTAACTTCAGGTTTCAAATGTCAACCTCAATTTTGATATATTTGTCATAAAAACAAAAATATAATAAAAAAAAATCAAAAATTAAGGTTGGTATTAATATTTAAAAATTAAATTGCTATCTTCATTGTTGCTAACTTCGGGTTTACTGTTTTTTATTCAAACTTTTTTGTTTTTTGAGATAAGTGCGTGAAAGAACGCCATGAAGTTGTCTATTTGTCTATTATATGATAACTAACTTCAGGTTTCAAATGTCAACCTCAATTTTGACATATTTGTCATAAAAACAAAAATATAATAAAAAAAAAATCAAAGATTAAGGTTGGGATTAATATTTAAAAATTAAATTGCTATCTTCATTGTTGCTAACTTTGGGTTTAATGTTTTTTATTCTAACTTTTTTGTTTTTTGAGATAAGTGCGTGAAAGAACGCCATGAAGTTGTCTATTTGTCTATTATATGATAACTAACTTCCGGTTTCAAATGTCAACCTCAATTTTGACATATTAGTCATAAAAACAAAAATATAATAAAAAAAAATCAAAAATTAAGGTTGGTATTAATATTTAAAAATTAAATTGCTATCTTCATTATTGTTAACTTCGGGTTTAATGTTTTTTATTCAAACTTTTTTGTTTTTTGAGATAAGTGCGTGAAAGAACGCCATGAAGTTGTCTATTTGTCTATTATATGATAAATAACTAACTTCAGGTTTCAAATGTCAACCTCAATTTTGACATATTTGTCATAAAAACAAAAATATAATAAAAAAAAATCAAAAATTAAGGTTGGTATTAATATTTAAAAATTAAATTGCTATCTTCATTGTTGCTAACTTCGGGTTTACTGTTTTTTATTATAACTTTTTTGTTTTTTGAGATAAGTGCGTCTTGTTTGGACTCATTTTAAAGGTTTTTTAATGAAGATGACAAATATGTCAAAATTGACGTTTCAAACCGGAAGTGATTGTATCTCCATTAATATCAAAGTCAAATATGTCGAGTTTGGACTCATTTTAAAGGATTTTTTATGTAGTTGACAAATATGTCAAAATTAAAAGTTGTTATTTCGAACTTTTTGGTTTTTTGAGATAAATGCGTCAAGTTTGGACTCACTTTAAAGGTTATTTTATGAAGATTACGAATATAAATTTAAGATTAGTTTCAGAATCAGCATGAAACACGACATAAACTACACGTAGTGGTGTATAAGAAAAAAAAAGTGTTGGGTAATGATAATTTATAATCGTTTTAAAAATTACCGCAATAGTTATGTTGGTAATCATAAATAATGAGTAAGTCGAATAAGTTCTTGCATAGGCATTCCCCAATTTTTGCAAAATCTCGCTTAAATTCAACCATAAAACCCTATAATGTTTAACGATATATCCAGCACAATATTCTTTAACATCCTAAAAAAAGCAAAACAATTAACACTTAGGGGAAAAACCCACAAAAAAATTAATTAACTTGTTCAAAACTATCAGCAACCGATTTACTAGCATTTCCAATCGCTCTACAATTAATATACCACAAAGCACAGTTCATATTAATCATGGTAATGATATGAATATAAGCTGTTGTGTGATACATCGTAAATCCTTCTAATAAAGCGCTTAGCGTTAATAAAAAAATAATTGCTAAAATTAAACACCCCGAACTAATAATGATGATTAAAACGCTTAAATGGGGGAATTCTAAAGATTTTCCCGTGATTTTATAATAATCTAATTGAAAAAATCCCCAGCTGTTTTTGTAATCGCAAACATCTTTGGCTACGCCCCAACCAACGAAAGGAATCCAAAAATGTGGTACCAAAAATACGACGAAAATGATCGAGTAGATGTATTCGTCGAATTTTTTACTTTTTTGGGTTAAAATAATGATTCTTTCGTAACCCACCAATAAAACCAGTATTGTTGTTATTACGTAAAAACAATACGCGTAAATAGTCGGGATACTAAACCAGCTGAAGGTTATTTTACCGATTTGACCTCTTTGCACAGGCATGACACCTAATATCTAATAAAAAAAATTGTCATTAATCAAAATTAAAGCGTAATTTGTTTTTAATTAAAATAAACCTGAAATAATTTTAGTAATAATTTGTGATCCCTATAAAATTGGTCGTGTTCGTCAATGACTTTTCCATCGTTTTGAGGTAATTGTGAACGTTCTTTGATGTCTCTAGCTCTAGCGCTATGTTTAAACTCTTCGATAACGCCTTTTATTTTTAATTCATCTTCGTAAAGGAATACTTTGTCGTCTAAAAGTGAGGGTAACATGTTTTTTGTTTCGAGGTTAAAACTCAACTAATAGCGAGAAAATTTCTTTTTGAACCTCTCAATTTGAATGTTTAATGCTCAAATAACCCCTAAGAATACATAAAGGGTAATTAAGGTGTGTTTAAGATCAATTAATGTCCAACTCAAATGACTCGTTAAATTTTTTTTATGATTGATTAGATAATTGGAGAGTTAAGTTTAATTAATAATTACTTGTTTTATTTTAAAATAATTCGTGGTAAATAAAAGAAAATGTTATTTTTGATTTTCTTGCCAATTAAATTGAATCGTTTTTTGTTTAAAATTGATTTTAACTTCTAAATCGGATGTTTCCACGTCATCTCTTGACGAAGCCCATTTGTGAATCTTCTCAATACTTTTAAGAGTTTCAGGATTTGGATTCATCGGGTAATCTTGTGATGTGACAATGTTAGTTTTTATTCTTTTTATAATCTTCTTATCTTCCATTTTTTTTTAATAAGATTATTCGCAATTAAAAAATAACTTTTATTAACCAAATTAAAATTTTTTCCTTAAAACCAGTTACTTTTTTTTTGTAAAGTTCTTGAGGTATACTTCTAACAATAAATTTAAACCATTTTTATAAATTTTGAGAGCTGTCAAAAACATTTTTTTGATTTATTTCACAGCAACCTAAAAGTTGTGATCTATTTAATTCGAACTACAATTCTGGGTGTTTTAAAAAGTTTTTATCTCATGAACGAATAGAGATATTCAAGAACTGTTTGATTTATGAAAAAATACATACTTTTCTTTATAAATGATGAATGTTTCGTCAAAATATCTTAAAAATTCGTTCTTTTACAACTGTTTAAAAATGATTGTAGAAAATTGTTATCTTCTTAAAATCTTAAAAATTCTGGTTGTTTTAAAAAATTTTTATCTCATGAACGAATAGAGATATTCAAGAACCGTTTGATTCATGAAAAAATACATACTTTTCTTTATAAATCATGAAAGTTTCGTCAAAATATATTAAAAATTTGTTCTTTTACGACTTTTTAAAACTGATTATAGAAAAATGTCATCTTCAAAAAATCTTAAAAATTCTTGGTTTAAAGCATTTTTATCTCAAGAATGAATAAAGATTTTCAAGAATGGTTTTATTCCTGAAAAAGTACATACTTTTCTTTATAAATCATGAATGTTTCATCAAGATACCTTAAGAATTCGATTTTTCACGAGTTTTTAAAAATGATTGTAGAAAATTGTTATCTTTTTAAAATTGTAAAAATTCTGGATGTTTTAAAAATTTTTTATCTCATGAACGAATAGAGATATTCAAGAACCGTTTGATTCATGAAAAAATACATACTTTTCTTTATAAATCATGAAAGTTTCGTCAAAATATATTAAAAATTCGTTCTTTTACGACTTTTTAAAACTGATTATAGAAAATTGTCATCTTCAAAAAATCTTAAAAATTCTTGGTTTAAAACATTTTTATCTCAAGAATGAATAAAGATTTCCAAGAATGGTTTTATTCCTGAAAAAGTACATACTTTCCTTTATAAATCATAAATGTTTCATCAAGATACCTTAAGAATTTGTTCTTTTACAACTGTTTAAAAATGATTGTAGAAAATTGTTATCTCCTTATAATCGTAAAAATTCTGCTTGTTTTAAACAGTTTTTATCTCATGAACGAATAGAGATTTTCTAGAACGGTTTAATTCATGTAAAAATACATACTTTTCTTTATAAATGATGAAAGTTTCGTCAAAATATATTAAAAATTCGTTCTTTTACGACTTTTTAAAACTGATTATAGAACATTGTTATCTTCAAAAAATCTTAAAAATTCTTGGTTTAAAACATTTTTATCTCAAGAATGAATAGAGATTTTTAAGAATAGTTTTATTCCTAAAAAAGTACATACTTTTCTTTATAAATCATGAATGTTTCATCAAGATACCTTAAGAATTCGATTTTTCACGAGTTTTTAAAAATGATTGTAGAAAATTGTTATTTTTTTAAAATTGTAAAAATTCTGGATATTTTAAAAATTTTTTATCTCATGAACGAATAGAGATATTCAAGAACCGTTTAATTCATGGAAAAATACATACTTTTCTTTATAAATCATGAAAGTTTCGTCAAAATATATTAAAAATTTGTTCTTTTACGACTTTTTAAAACTGATTATAGAAAAATGTCATCTTCAAAAAATCTTAAAAATTCTTGGTTTAAAGCATTTTTATCTCAAGAATGAATAGAGATTTTCAAGAATGGTTTTATTCCTGAAAAAGTACATACTTTTCTTTATAAATCATGAATGTTTCATCAAGATACCTTAAGAATTCGATTTTTCACGAGTTTTTAAAAATGATTGTAGAAAATTGTTATTTTTTTAAAATTGTAAAAATTCTGGATGTTTTAAAAATTTTTTATCTCATGAACGAATAGAGATATTCAAGAACCGTTTGATTCATGGAAAAATACATACTTTTCTTTATAAATCATGAAAGTTTCGTCAAAATATATTAAAAATTTGTTCTTTTACGACTTTTTAAAACTGATTATAGAAAAATGTCATCTTCAAAAAATCTTAAAAATTCTTGGTTTAAAGCATTTTTATCTCAAGAATGAATAGAGATTTTCAAGAATGGTTTTATTCCTGAAAAAGTACATACTTTTCTTTATAAATCATGAATGTTTCATCAAGATACCTTAAGAATTCGATTTTTCACAAGTTTTTAAAAATGATTGTAGAAAATTGTTATTTTTTTAAAATTGTAAAAATTCTGGATGTTTTAAAAATTTTTTATCTCATGAACGAATAGAGATATTCAAGAACCGTTTGATTCATGGAAAAATACATACTTTTCTTTATAAATCATGAAAGTTTCGTCAAAATATATTAAAAATTTGTTCTTTTACGACTTTTTAAAACTGATTATAGAAAAATGTCATCTTCAAAAAATCTTAAAAATTCTTGGTTTAAAGCATTTTTATCTCAAGAATGAATAGAGATTTTCAAGAATGGTTTTATTCCTGAAAAAGTACATACTTTTCTTTATAAATCATGAATGTTTCATCAAGGTACCTTAAGAATTCGATTTTTCACGAGTTTTTAAAAATGATTGTAGAAAATTGTTATCTTCTTAAAATCGTAAAAATTCTGGATGTTTTAAAATTTTTTTGTCTCATGAACGAATAGAGATATTCAAGAACCGTTTGATTCATGAAAAAATACATACTTATCTTTATAAATCATGAAAGTTTCGTCAAAATATATTAAAAATTCGTTCTTTTACGACTTTTTAAAACTGATTTCAGAAAATTGTCATCTTCAAAAAATCTTAAAAATTCTTGGTTTAAAACATTTTTATCTCAAGAATGAATAAAGATTTTCAAGAATGGTTTTATTCCTGAAAAAGTACATACTTTCCTTTATAAATCATGAATGTTTCATCAAGATACCTTAAGAATTCAATCTTTCATGAGTTTTAAAAAATAATTGTAGAAAATTGTTATCTTCTTAAAATCGTAAAAATTCTGGTTGTTTTAAAAATTTTTTATCTCATGAACGAATAGAGATATTCAAGAACCGTTTGATTCATGAAAAAATACATACTTTTCTTTATAAATCATGAAAGTTTCGTCAAAATATATTAAAAATTCGTTCTTTTACGACTTTTTAAAACTGATTTCAGAAAATTGTCATCTTCAAAAAATCTTAAAAATTCTTGGTTTAAAACATTTTTATCTCAAGAATGAATAAAGATTTTCAAGAATGGTTTTATTCCTGAAAAAGTACATACTTTTCTTTATAAATCATGAATGTTTCATCAAGATACCTTAAGAATTCGATTTTTCACGATTATTTAAAAATGATCGTAGAAAATCGTTATCTTCGTAAAATCGTAAAAATTCTGGTTATTTTAAAAAGTTTTTACCTCATGAACGAATAGAAATATTCAAGAACTATTTGGTTCATGAAAAAATACGTTATTTCCTTTATAAATCATGAATGTTTCATCAAGATACCTTAAGAATTCGATCTTTCATTAGTTTTAAAAAATGATTGTAAAAAATTTTCATCTTCTTAAAATCTTAAATTCTGGTTGTTTTAAAAAATTTATATGTTATGAACGGATAGAGATATTCAAGAACTGTTTGATTCATGAAAAAATACATAGTTTCCTTTATAAATGATGAATGTTTCGTCAAAATATCTTAAAAATTCGTTCTTTTACAATCATTTAAAAATGATTGTAGAAAATTGTTATCTTCTTAAAATCTTAAAAATTCTGGATGATTTAAAATTTTTTTATCTCATGAATGGATAGAGATATTCAAGAACTATTTGATTCATGAAAAAATACATACTTTTCTTTATAAATCATGAAAGTTTCGTCAAAATATCTTAAAAATTCTTGGTTTAAAACATTTTTATCTCAATCTATGTATCATTAATATAGATGAGTGTAAAACCTAAAAAGGATTCTAGTGTTCGGGCTACCTTCCCCAGCTCAAGTATTTCGCCTCGTAGATCGAAATGCTAAGTTTGGTAAACACCCATATTCATTTAATCAAGTTTTTATACTGTACTTTTTCATGGCACCTACAATATAATACTATACGATAAGGAACTCGTCTGGATGAGGTGGTAAGGTTTCTCATCTCGTTGCGGTCACAATTAAAAATCACTAAAAATGTGCAAAACCAAAAATTTTTTTGGAAAAATTACTTTTCGGGCGACATCTCATATTTAGTAGCAAAACTAAGTTAATATCGGTAAATTAGTTACCTTTGTGATAGAGGTGTGACACTCGACTAAATAACTTAGTTATACTACTAAATAAAATATGTTAGTTTAAAATCACTACTGGAAAGGTATACAACTAGGATAAATTTATGTAATTGCATTATTAAATTAAAGATGGTGCTCTAAAATAAAGAATAATTTTTATTTTTTTAAAAAATATCGATTTTGATTTATATTTCCTTTAATTTCGAAAAATATAACTGGTAGATCCGAACTCATGCCTGTGGCCATCTAAGCAAGTAGTATTTTATCCGTACTATCAAAAGCTGTTGAACGCTTAGTTTATTTACAGGTTCAAGGATTTCTAGAGAGGTTTAATTTACACAATGAGTTGCAATCGGGTTTTCGCAGTGGGCATAGTACAGCTACTGCCCTCATTAAAGTTACTGATGATATTAGATATGCCTGCGACAACAGATGTGTTACTGTGCTAGTACTGCTCGATTTCAGCAAGGCTTTTGATTCTGTCGATTACAGCCTTCTTTTGGCGTCTCTTTCTGCTTACGGATTCACTATCTCCTATGTTTCTTGGTTTCAATCTTACCTTTTCCATGTGCATACGCGCTAACTCTTCAATTTCTTCTGCTTGTGCAATCAAATGTGGTGTTCCTTAGGGCAGTGTATTGGGTCCGTTACTTTTTTTTTATTCGTTAATAGTGTTACTGATTATATCTCGTGTAATTATCATTTATATTCTGACGACCTCCAGATATATACTACTACAACTATTGCTGAATTTCCGGAAGCTATTGTGCGACTTAATAACGATCTATCTAAGGTCTCGAAGTGGTCTCGGAGATAGAAGTTGAACTCAGTTAAAACGCAAGCTATTGTGTTTGAAACTCGTCAATTACTTGGTAAGATTAATCCATCTACCTGCAGTGATCTGATGCTGGATGGAAATGTCATACGGTTTTCTGACACAGTTAAAAATCTTGGATTCCTTATGGATTCTGCACTGTCTTGGAAACCGCAAATTCAACATGTTTGCAGAAAAGTTTATGCTTGCTTCCACTCTTTAAAAAGACTTCGGTGCTCTCTTCCTCCGGTGGTCCGTCGTAATCTTTGCTACTCACTTATATTTGTTAGGGACGTAGATCCTTTCGTTTATTAACCATTTTATTTAAAATCCTTCATAACTGCACCCCAAAGTACTTATCAGATAGGTTCCAGCAATTATCAACTCATGAGCTTGCTACTCGTTGACGTTCTGATACTATTCTTACATTTCCTGTTCATACCACTGAAATTTATCACATATCATTTACAGTACAGTCGAGTGCGCTGTGGAATGGACTGCCTTCTCAAATTCGTAAATTTTCTAACATTGCTAATTTTAGACATATTTTAAAGAGCCACTGGTTCTTTGTCTTTCTCTTTTTTCCTTTCTTCAACTGCTCTCACTTCTTGGCAACTGATATCCGGCAGATACTTTTGGTCTCTTTTAGCCGTTCTCTCTCTCTTTTCGTGTCTTTTCTTTGTTTTTCTCTTTTTCTTGCTTAATCTTATTTGGTTCTGTTCGGTCATTTAGCAGAGATCGCTTGTGCGATAAAATGATCCATTTGCTGATACTGCTCATACTGTTTAAGTTTAAGTTTATCCATTGCCCGACTAACATATATTTTTGCTCTTATTATTTTTTTTTTATGTGTATCTAATTTTGTATTCTTATTTGTGGCAATAAATGGCAAATAATAATAAAACATTTCCTAAATTAATCCTATTAAACTAATCTTTAATAAAACTTACCCATTATGCACTTTATATTAGCACAAGAGAGATCTTATTGTATTACAAAGCAATTCCTACTTAGGGGTAGCACTTTCAGCATAAGTGGTAATAAAAACTTCAATTAATTTATTTTGACTATGTATTTCTGCCAAATGTACATAAAGTTGTTGCATCGCCAAACATTTTAAGAGTGGCATCAGGATTACAACTTCCCATATAATTAATAATTAATATATATATTACTTTTTTTTGTTTAATTATTATTTTGACGAAAAGGCAACATTTATATTTGTCATAATATATATCCAAACAATATATCATATACGTATCGTTATTGTTTATCCAGACAAATCATTGTACTAAAAATATTATATCTCATGTAACGACTATGCAAGCTTTACAATAATAATTAATTAATAAATCTCGTTTATCTTTTTTTAGATTTATATTACATGCAATACGTAATATATAATCATAGATAACCCCTACGTTTTTTTTTTTTGCGAACATCGAACCTTAAGAATAGAAATTTTTCAGTATTTTTTTCTTTAAATTCTTGGTCCGGCTAAGTGCTACGGTTAAACAGCTAAATGTGGCAGGTTCGTAGTATGAATTTTTTTTACATTAAACTTTTCTTTTGTGATTATTACAAGTTAGCAGTCCATGTGTGCAGTCCACGAGATGACTTTGTAAATTTATCATCGATTAAAGACGATTCAAACGATACTTTTTAATAAAATTATAAACAATAAAAGATTTCTTTTACAATCTACGTACCCTGCTAGCAAATTTTTACGACTTTCGATTAAAAATTAAAATTAAATTACGAATTTAAAACAAAATTAAATCCTTGATATGTTACAGATTTTATCATCTAATTTCTATTGGAACGGTGTATCTAGACAACTTTATTTTTAATTTCCATAACTAATAAGAAAACATTCTTAAGTAGTGTTTTTTTATGGTACCTAATTTAGAACGGGATTGTCTATACATAATTGAATAAATTGGTTATTGTTCTGCTGTACAAGAAGACCTGAAATGGTACGCACCGAAATTTGAAATTTCTTTGCCACATCTCGATATCTTTTATTAGAAACGTTAAAATACAAAAAGATGATTATAAAATATCCTAAAACGGGAATTTTATTTATTTTTTTTTTTGTTAACCTGAGCGTAAATTAAGTACAGTGAAACCTTGATATAATGGAACTCGTATTTAATACATCAGTATATTTTAACGCAAATAGATTGAATCCAACTCGGGGAATAACCCGAGTTGTCTTATACGATGTATAAATAAAGGACGGTAGTTCTAGAACTAGAAGTAACACTACTATACGTGCAAAAAGTCAAGGCCCCTCACTTTAGAGATCGATATCTTTGTAACCGCTCGATAGAAAAAATTGCAGTAAAGTTTATTGTAATCAATGAACATGTAATCAATGAATTACAAATTAAAGAGAAACAGAAATAAGCTATGTAGGGAGAGGAGGGTTCCGTCCAATCGGAACAGATAGTGTGTCCTATACAGTACGTCGCGTCTTTATCTTACCTCCATAAAGAAATAAGGCGCGACGTCCTGTCTGAGACGCACCATCTGTTCCGATTGGACGGAACCCCCGTTACTCCGCAAAGCTTATATCTGTTTCTCTTTAATTTGTAATTCCATTAATCGCTCTTAAAAAATTAGGGAGCTCTAATTTTGAAAAACTGATAACGGAATCCGACAACCGAAATCCACTCAGCTGTTTTCGACATAACGGCGTCTTACTAAACCGCGATTTTCCACAAAACTGTATAAAATATTGAAAAAATAAAATATGTCATTCACTAAGAACATATCAGGCTACCACCTGTTCAAAATTCAAAATTTTTCGTACGATAGTTTTAGAGAAAGAAAATCGCAAAGTTGACAAAGTTGCCGGTACCGTAAAAAATCGGGTACTTTTTTCATTTCACTCGCGATAAAAAGAAAACCGTGGATCCGAAAATTTTTAAATTGACATATGTTACGTAGAAATGTTCAGTGATTACAACAAACTTTGTCGCAATTATTTTTATCGAACGGTTGCGAAGATATCGATGTCTAAAGTGAGGGGCCTTGACTTTTTGCACGGATAGTAGACATAGAACTAGAATCATTTGTGTTTAGCCGTCTTAAGAGACATATGGCTAAACCCAAATGTTTCCAGGTCTAATGTTAATTGTAATAACAGTGCAAGTATAAAACTAGAACTAACACCATACCTAGAACTAGAATCATTTGGGTTTAGCCGCATGTCTCTAAAGACGGCTAAACCCGAATGATTCTAGTTCTAGGTATAGTGTTAGTTCTACACAGTTTTGTATCTATCTTCTCAGAACTAACACTGTTTCTATCACTTTTTATTTTTATAGAAAACCGCAAATTCTTGATTTTATACAAATTTCGACTAAAACAGATTTTCTGGTCAATTTAATTTGAACTACATCGTATTCCTTATCATCTATAGTAGCAAATATGAAAAGAAAACTATTTCTGTCACTTTTTATTTTTGTAGAAAACCGCAAATTCTTGATTTTATATAAATTTCGAGTGAAACAGATTTTCTGATCAATTTAATTTGAACTACATCGTATTCCTCATCATCTATAGTAGCAAATATGGAAAGAAAGCTATTTCTGTCACTTTTTATTTCAGTAAAAAAATACAAATTTCGAGTAAAACAGATTTTCTGATCAATTTAATTTGAACTACATCGTATTCCTCATCATCTATAGTAGCAAATATGGAAAGAAAGCTATTTCTGTCACTTTTTATTTCAGTAAAAAAATGTAAATTCTTGATTTTCTACAAATTTCGAATAAAACAGATTTTCTGATCAATTTAATTTGAACTACATCGTATTCCTCATCATCTATAGTAGCAAATATGGAAAGAAAGCTATTTCTGTCACTTTTTATTTCAGTAAAAAAATGCAAATTCTTGATTTTCTACAAATTTCGAGTAAAACAGATTTTCTGATCAATTTAATTTGAACTACATCGTATTCCTCATCATCTATAGTAGCAAATATGAAAAGAAAACTATTTCTGTCACTTTTTATTTTTGTAGAAAACCGCTAATTCTTGATTTTATACAAATTTCGAGTAAAACAGATTTTCTGATCAATTTAATTTGAACTACATCGTATTCCTCATCATCTATAGTAGCAAATATGGAAAGAAAGCTATTTCTGTCACTTTTTATTTCAGTAAAAAAATGCAAATTCTTGATTTTCTACAAATTTCGAGTAAAACAGATTTTCTGATCAATTTAGTTGTAGTGACAGTACAAGTGTAAAACTAGAAGTAACACTATACCTAGAACTAGAATCATTCGGGTTTAGCCGTCTTTAGAGACGTGCGGCTAAACTCGAATGATTCTAGTTCTAGGTATAGTGTTAGTTCTATACAGGGTGGTTCTCAACCTATACGCATAAACTTGGGGATTTATTCCTCATGACAAATAATGAGTAATAGGTGAAAAAAATTGTAGCAAAAGCTTTTTAGTTTCCTAGATATCCGTGAAATTTACTTTCAAATCTAGAATACGTACAAGATTTCAAAATGACATCAAAGTAAGTGTTCCAAGTTTGTTTCCAATATTTTCTATACACAATATTGGACTCGCTGAATCGATGATGTTTCACTAGCGCGGCCTAAACTGTTGGCGGATTGTCTCGGCAGCAGTCTGTATCTGATTTTGCAACCCTTGCTCAGTATTAACTTCCTCAGATGCAATGTTAAATGCCTGTGTTAATCACTGTATACCATCCTCAGAATCAGCCAAGAAGATGACATCACCTGCATAGCACTCGATCTTGATTTTGTAATCATTCATAGTGTAATCATAGTTCAGATTACATACGTTGTAATGTTTGCCCTGTTCTACTTCTTTTATCCTTTTTTTCCCGGAGATAGAAATCTGAATCTTTTTGATGCTCTCAACATTTTCCTCAATATTGTGTGATCCGTACATGTTATTCTTCATCTCGTTACTAAATTTCGCCATGCATCATTGTGCAGGAAATTCTTGCAATCAGAAAGACATGTGCAAACGACACACTCAAATATACGAAACAGCTTTTTGCAGAAGATGAAATAAGTATGATGATATCAGTTCTAAACAGATGAGATAGTTTGGTGTTGCTGTGTAATGTGATTTCTGGATGCAAAGACTGCCTAAACCTCAGTATCTGATTGTATCTGATTTCGCAACCCTTGCTCAGTATTAACTTCGGTGACGTACACTATGCTTTTTAAGTGATCCCAAAAAAAATGTTATTTATTTCTATTACCCATTAATTGTCTATAGGTTGAGAATCGCCCTGTATAGTAACAGTGCTAGTGGAAAACTAGAACTAACACCATACCTAGAACTAGAATCATTCGGGTTTAGCAGTCTTTAGAGACGTGCGGCTAAACCCAAATGTTTCTAGTTCTAGATCTAGTGTTAGTTCTAATTTTAATTGTTATTTAACTCTAGATTGGTATATATTTTCATTAAACTAAAGCTAGAACTAACACTAGACCTAGGAACATTCTGGTTTAGCCGTCTTAAAAGACGTGCGGCTAAACCCGAATGTTTCCAGTTCTAATTTTAGTTGTTATTCAGCGTAAGATTGTTGTATATTAAAATTTCTTCAACAACAGACAACTCCCTTCACCGTATAAATCCATTATATCGATATTTTACTGTATTAAAAAATTTAATTAAATTTAATTTAACATATTTTATAATCATTTAAATATAGTAAAGTAGTTTTCTTAGTACGAAATATCTATTTGTACTTAATGCATTTTATTTTTGTTTCACACCGACAAAAAAAACGTATTAAATTAAAATAAAAAGAAAAACTGATAAAATTAGTTTTTATTAAATATTTACAAAAAGAAAAAAAACTGAAATTATACATATGGCGGTATAAGACCAACAAATAAAAATAAAATAAAATGCGGGCTCGGGCAATAACTGTAGCAATATTTATCACAAGAAGCAAAAACGTTATCGTTAGGATCTGATGTCGCCGTTTCAAAAGAAAAAAAACGTTTCGAAACGGCGCAGTTGATTCCCGAGTCCGCTACAAAACGTGAAAACGAAACAAAAAATGAGAAATAATAAACCCAAATTATTATTACTAATTTACTTAGACGTTACGCAAAAAACCAGACAGTCCACTTACAAAAAAAAAACTTTATGTTAGTAGTAATAACAATGTACAATTTTCTCTCTGATTATTATTATTATTAATTTTCCTCAGTTTTTTTTAGAATAATAATAATTATATTAGATTAATAATCACTACAGGAAACAGCCTACACCTTTTTTTTACATTCCTCGACACACTTAAACATTTTCTTGTTGGTTTTAAATCGTTAAAAGTGATCTATTTGTTAATTAGTAATAATATGTATATATAGTTTTATTTTTTTTATATTTATGTATATAATATAATGTATATTAGCTATGTATTGACATCGACTCAAAAAACTACACCAGTCTTGTGTACACTAAACATTTTTTTTTTGTATTGCATGGGAAAATAAAGATTTTTAATCCCACGCAATCTACTTAATAACTTTTTAAAGTGCAGCCTTTTTATTTATTTATTTATTAATTCAGTAAATAGTTTTAAATACGATATCTTTAAAAAGAAAATTTGTGTTAAATCCACTCGATACATAAAATTAATGTTTTATTAAATGTGTGGTAACTAAAACTAATAATTATGCTTTTAATTTGAATTAGAATTAATGGATTTTTAGGGAGTCGAGGTTTACAAAAATGAATCAGGAACAAATAATTAATGTGCTAAGCTAAATAAAACATAAATACACATAAATCAAACGTAGTAATTTTTTTCTGAAACATGCATTATTGTTATTTATATTGTACTTAATATGCGCAGTCATTCTAGAGATCAGAAAAAAAAATACAAACCGAAATTAAAGACAAAAAATAAAAATAATAGCTTATCCAGCCTTATTATGTATTGTGCTTGTTGATTCATTCATTCATTAATTAAATTTTTTACTTTCTATTTTATTAATACACAGAAAATGATATAAAAGTAACATTAATATAATTAATAATATGTACAAAGAAGAAAGACCTAATGGGAGAATCATGTAGATATTATATACATTTTTTTATTAAATTTATAATCCAATTAGTTTCCTTCTTTCTGCGCAACCACATTGGTTGGTAAAAAAAAATGTATAACTTTGGCCTCGTTTTTTCTTTTTGATGTGTGAGATACATCAATTTCAAAACTTCAACCTTAGTATACAAATAACTATTAATAAATAGGCCAAAAAGGAGAAAAATTCTAATTCTTTTTTTTTTCGATGCTAAAATGCTAAACATAAGCGGATCACTAAGAAGTTTCGCTGTAAAAATTTTTAGTTAAACGGGAGATAACACCCTGTATGCGTTTTGAATTAATTAATTTTTTTAAACCGGGTGTCAAACTCTACCCTAGACACATACACATTGAAAAATTGACAGATTAACACCACATACGTATCGGAGGAACATTTACAGACACTGACGTGCAAAAAGTTTTTCGTCTTTTTATACTTTTTTGGACAGCGAAAATAACACCCTATTTTTTTTTTGTTTTAGTAAATACCATTTCATTTTTTACTCCATTAAACCCTAATATATATATTTTTTTAATATATTATGTATATACCCCACACTATTTTATTAATCGTATATATAATATATATCTAAGTAATCCAAAAATATTTTATTTTCATTAATAGTTATGTATTTCTATTCCTCTAATTAAAAAAAAAAGAATTATTAATATTTTATTTTGCAAAAATCACCAAGACAAATTAATGATTATGTAGTAAATAGTAAAAATGGATAATAACAATTAGCTATGTACAAGAGAAGGTAAAATCATATTTTTTTTATTCATTTTTATCGTGTTTAATATCACATCTATGCCATATTATGACGTCAACCAGTTTTGTTATGTGGTTTCCGATTTTTATTATTCTTGTTTGTTAATATTGAAACAGGCACAATATTTTTGCACATTACTCAAAAAGGAGGTTTTAGTTTTATGTTTTCACTTTCCAAACAAAAATCCTCATTTCTAGGCATTTATACTCAAAATTATTTTTTTTTTATTTCAGCACCAACAGTGAGACAGGATTTGTTTACTGCAATATTTTCAGGGTACTTCTAATCTAAACGAAAAACTTAAATCTATTACATATACACGTTTTGTAAATAATTAATTAATAAACAGCCAATGCCAAAAATTGTTAGTATTAAATTATTAAAGAGTAACTCAAAAAAATCGGATTAAAAAATAAAGATTAAAGGAAATAGTATTGTATTTATCACTAAATGACTAAAATGCGTATTTTTTTTAATTAATTACCTATACAAGTTACCACGAACTAGGCAGTTATATGAGCATGTATTTTTAAAATTTTTTTTTGTGTTGATTAAAGAGTTAGACAAAAATTTTAATTTTTTTTAAACGATTAATACTATTTTATTATACACGAAATATAACCCATTTAACATATCGTTCTTTACCCGTGTATTTATATTTTTATATATTTTTGTCCATTATAGTTTTTATTTTTAAATAACCTAATCACTCTGCGAACAATATTAATTAAAAGAAAAATCACTAATTGAGGAGATTACATATACATGTTTAAGCCTTTTCTAGCTATAACATAAAGGTGCTGTCCAATGGACATCTGTCATCATAAAATAAATCATAAAAAAGCTGATTTAAAAGAAAAACAAAAAAGAACATTCTTACAACGATAATTAATTAATTATAATATTAATATGCATTGTTTGCATTCCGAACTGTGAAAGCGAACCCATTAAATTCGCTAACATTTAAATTACCAAAACGATTAAGAAAAATCGACTAAACATTCTTAATAACCAAATAATACTTAAAAGAAAAAAAATAACTAGAGTAAGCTATATAGTTGAAAACTTAATGAACCCCATATTCGTTTCGATTCCTTTTTAATTTCTTTTTCTTATCTTCTTTATTCTTGTCTTTACTCACTTCACTCAGCAAACCACAAGCTTTGATACTGGTGATTTTTTGCGGGACTCAATGGAGCGAACCCGTAGGAAGCCACTTGCGCGTGCGACGGAAATTGGAGGTGCGCAGGCAATGGGTGACTTGGATGACTCGCAAGAACTGGTCTTGCACTTGCGTGATGCGCTGGAGGAGGAGGTAAGGGCCTACTAAAAAAAAACCAAAAAGAATTATATCAATTAATATCGGGGATGATTAAAAATAATATTAAAATAATGTATTGTAATAAATTCTCATTTTTCTCTAATCACTACATTGGAAGAACGCAACGAGAGATACAAGAGGTATTCATTAAATGTGAGACTTGCCCTAAATCTAAGTATATATATATACTTAGATTTAGGGCCGACACGGGGAAATATAAATTTGAATCAAATTTAACTACTTAACCCTTTAAAGGCAATCTATCGAGTGTTATTACGATGTTGGGATTCTTTGTACCTTCCTAAGACTTTGTTTTATTGCCTTCTTGTATATTTGGAACGTTGTTATTATTTGCAGTTATAAGAGGCGCTTAAAAATTAATAAACGGGGTACTTTTTACGCAATCGCGTTTACAATTGATTTATCTAAAGGCTGTGGTTAAATAAAAGATATCACCAAAACGTCCAAATATTACGTCAAGTAGATTAGTCTAGAATCAAGTAGATTAGTCTGTCTGGAAGGATAGCAAAAACTAAAATCCAAAGCGCAAAATGTAATTATGTATATGCAAAGAATATATCGTTCCTGTATTTGACCCTAAATGAGAAATAATTAATAACTTATAGATGCTCAGATCCATTTCTAAATTTGTTTTGCATAGACCTTGAAGTAACTAAAGTCCAAGAGCATGTGATTCAAATTGTGAAATATTTTAGAAAGAATCACCTGACTAGATCTAAGTACAGTGTGCTAATTAATTATCGTACCCGACGTCATCATTGTAAGTATGCAACCAATATCACAGTATTGGTATTGCAATACGTGATTTACGTATAATTAACACACTGTATATGGCTTGTATATACTAATCGAAAAGTGTTAAACGATGTGATGTAGAACAGTATGGAGGATTGTGCGCAAATACATGTAAGTCAATGGGGAAAACTGTCAGAAGTATGTGAACAAAATAAAAAGGAAATTGATCCTACAATATATACCAAAAAGTATCTAATATTGATCCAAAACGATCAACAGAGGATTACAGTAATACCCCGACTTACGTAAACCCGACATATGTACGTAACTACGAATTTGTCTGTTATATTTTTGTCGGGTATTCCCCTGTTTCGCTCAATAGCGGATTGAGTCATAAAATTTTCTAGCTCCTTCAGTTAGAAACGTAAGTATTTTATTATGTTATACATACTGCATACGTAAATATTAGTTGAAAAATTAACTTATTTTCTTTCATATTAGTTGTTATGTCAAAGAGAAGGAAAGAATTCGTTTCTTCGAATTCTCCAAAAAAACGCAAAACCTTGACATTAGAAATAAAGCATGAGATTTGGAAAAATTTTGAACAAGGCCAATTTATCCTATACTATTGTGTATACAATAATAAAAGACAAATCTAAAATTCTCGAGGCAGTTAAAAATGCTTAGCCATTAACTTCTAATATAATTCGTAAATGGCATGGTTTGATAGCGGAAATGGAATCTTTACTTAATGTATGGTGCGAAAACCAAGTAAAAGTCAAGAATTGTCCAGTTGACCAAAATACTATATACAGATACACCGTATCTGAATGACGTGCCCAAACTTCAGAAGCTGGTTACGTTTAGTAGTTTAGAAGGGTAGGTTGAAAGTACAAATAGGGTCCAAACGTACCCTATTATGAGTTAAACATATTCCCCAAATTTCATTTTCCTAGCGTTTATGCTTTTTGAGAAAAGCAAATTTAACCAAAATTTTCAGCCATTTTTGGAGGGGTGTAGAAGTCGCTCATGGTTCATATATCAAAGTACCCTTAAAGTTGCCTAAAGAATCACCCCCTGCAATCAATCCAAACAGATTTTCGAAGAACTAAAGACACAAGTTGGGGACGAAGCAAAAAATGAAGCTTTTTTAGTCAGCAATGGTTGGTTTTTACGTTTTACAAAAAGATGCGACTGGCACAATATTGCACAGAGTGGAGAAGCAACAAGTGCAGATAAAGTCGCTGCATCTACTTTTCCTGGCAAATTAGCGAATATAATACAAGAAGGCGGCTACAGTTCACAGACTATATTCAATGTAGACAAAACGGGCCTTTTCAGGAAGAAAATGCCGCGAAGAACTTTAAACATCAATAAAGCATTTAAAATTTTCGACTTTCTAGCGGTTGAATATGGAGAAACAGTAATTCAACTTTTGACCACTCTGTATAATATACTTTGATACAATAAATGACAATCTATTTGACAGCATCTGAAGAGTAATCGTGCCAATTTAGAGCTTTTTTGAATGAACATTGGCTGGGATATGGGGTTTTAAAGAGCATAGTGAAATTTGCCAAAAAAACTTAAAATCAAAATAACTCGAAAACAACAAAACGTTAGGTACCAATAACTTTTATGAAAGTCTACATATTATTTTCCGTACAATTAAAAGGTGTAGTAAAAACTGTAGCATTCCATTTAAAATAACGAAGTCTACTTCCGGTAGACCGGAAGTGGCAGCCATCTTGAAAATATTTTAGATCGAAAGTTTTGAATGAACAGCCCATGCTACCAAAATTTCAAAACTGTACGAATAAGTGAAACCTAAAAAAGTACTAACGAACCAGTTACGTGAGACACCTGTATATTGTTTTTGTTTGTCTTAGTTTTTAGTAGCCTGGTTTATCAGTTTTTATATAAAGAACATATTTATTTTCATTTCTCTTTTGTTGAACCCTGTTTTATAGGTTATATTTTTCAAAGTCGATTATTT
This sequence comes from Onthophagus taurus, assembly GCF_036711975.1. Classification (NCBI taxonomy): domain Eukaryota; kingdom Metazoa; phylum Arthropoda; class Insecta; order Coleoptera; family Scarabaeidae; genus Onthophagus; species Onthophagus taurus. Next base: position 23,848,885 of record NC_091976.1, on the reverse strand, counting down.
TCGTCAAGCATCGTTTACTTCTTCCGTCGTGCTCCACATCGTCCACAAATCATATCTACGACCTCCCAACCGATTTATGATTTTCTACGGTTCCACGGCGATCAAAGATAATTTTTGTGGTACTTTTAATGTCCATTTTGGCTACATGGTTCGCAATATAAAAATACAACTCTAGGTCTTTCTGCGCTTAGGTCCATGTTTCCGACAAGGTTTATATATTAAAGGTTGTCTAGGTTCGTACGCAACCATACTGCGCATTACGTCACATGAGTCTCTTGCCCCTCGCCCACAAACTAAAATCAAAGTATTGCAGCATAGGAACTTAGACAACCTTTAATATATAAACCTTGTGTTTCCGACCCATAGCTAGTATAGGTCGTATTAAAGTCTTGTATAAGACTAATTAATGGTATAAGACTTTTCTTAGCATAGATGTGAAGTTGTTTTTAAGAACATGGAAGTTTTGTTGGCTTGGATTGTCATCTTCTTTATTTCCTCGCTGACCGATCTTTTATTGTATCATCAGAAAAGAACTGCAACTAATTCGTCAAATTTTCATATTTTCGTATTTTTCTCGATATCTATGCGCCTGAGATTAAAAGTGTAAGAGAGCAATATTATTGAGCATAAAATTTGCTGCAAGTTTAGTTGTAAAAGTTTCTTTGTAAGATACTCAGATTCCTCAGTATTACCATCAACAACATGAAAAAAAAACAACTAATTCTTCAGTTTTTTAGTTGTAATTTTTATAATTGAAATAAACTCTATGCGGATTTAGTAAGTACTATAGAATCAGAACACGACGAACACACATCGCCGTCGGTGCTGGTTCCTTTCTTCTTCTTAAGGGGAGTTAATAGGCAAAACAGTAGAAGTTACAAAAACGAGCATTAGTTGATTGTTTAAACATTAGGATAAATCTAGATCAGGATAATCCCGAAATAAAAAGAGGGATGCGGAACAACCTGAGCTTAATCGCTTTGGAAGTTACCCAAAAAGCTAAAGAGCCGAAAATAGCCCGTCAAGCCATTTGTGTTATAAAATATTCACTTGAATAAAATATTGTTGAATCTGCAACAATTTGTTTGCAAAAGAACATAAAGGTAACGTCTTAGAATTGCATTTCTGGTTGAAACATTATTGATATTGTTAATCATTGTAAGTGTTAAGTCATAAATCAAAAATAGAGTTCTAAGCCATTTCTAAACTACAATTTTAAGAATACAAAAACTTTACAAATCTTATTTTTTTGAATAAACTTACCCAGCTGGAGCCACCTGATGAGTTGTTGGTATATAAGCCGGTTGCGTAGTGGTCACATAAACGGCCGGTCTTCTATACAACTCGGTCTGGTGGTACAGCGGCTGCCCGGCGGCCGCTAAAGGATGCTGAGGGGACAGCCTCGGCGCACCGGTCAGCGGCTGAGGCGACAGGTGCGTGCTGCTGTGTCTACAAAACCAACCGTAATAACCCATGCATTACCCAAAAAAAACTAACTATTAAAAATATATCATTTAACAAAACACACTTTAACATGAACTTATTCCGCGCTTAACTACCTACAATTTCTTACCCTTAACCATAACTACCGATAATCCAATAAGTAAAGGTATATAGTAAAAAAAAAATTTTTTGTCACATTCATTCTATTAGGTTAATTTTTTGACTCAAAATTTACGATACCAAAAAAAATGTTCTTTAATTACCTATAAGATTGATGATGCATAGCTTGTGGCGGCCCCCAATTTTTCGTTGGCGCCAATAAATGTTGTTCCCTAGTACCCATTGATAAACTATCCCGCGTAGAATGCGCGGCTGGCGGTTGAATGGCATACTCTTTATTCGACGTCACGTTATAATCTCTTAAATTAACCACGGGCATCGCCGAATGTCTCCTGCTATTTCCGTGCGATGAACTTGGAGCGTGAGCAGCCGGAGGTGCCCAAGAAACCCTTTTATCATTTCCCGTTGGATACACAATTTGTTCTTGATTATTTAAATGTCCCGATGAAGGATTCGCGTATTGATAATTTTGTACCTGTTCCTTACAGACTGCGTTGCAATGTTGTTGTTGTATTTGTTGTGGTGCGGGTTGTTGTTGCTGTTGGACCATGTATTCATTTTGGCGATGATGCTGATGGTATTCAACTCCCGGTTCTTGTTTCGTTTGAACGTTACCCAACATGCATTCTGATTGTGCTTTGGCTAGAAGACGTGTTTTTCTCGATTGCGCACCGTAATTTGTTGGCGGAGCTGGTTGATGATGTTGGGACGGTTCATTTTTAATAACTTGCTGTTGATACGCTTGAATTTGCTCCTGCATTTTCGTCGGACTTTTATGATCTTCGTTATCACTATCACCAACACTCACGCAACTGATGACGTTCTTTCTGTGAGCACCACTAGTTCCCGGTTGCGCCTGATGAGTTGTATTGTTATTGTTACCATTAGCCTGGTTTCTATGACCACTATTATGGTGTGTGGATGAAACTACCGACTTTTTCGGCACAGAAGTCTCGTCCTCACTGTCAGAAATGGTGATCACGGAAACGGCCGGTGAAGGAGTGTCGTTAATGGTTATTGCGGCGGCCACGAATTTATTTGGATGAGGGTGATTGCTGGATTGTTTGGGTTGCGGATGTTGATTATGTTGTTGCCAATGCCCTTGATGACCAGGACTGTAATTCCTTCGAACGTTTGAGTACCCATTGAGCAATTCTGAGGGCGGCGTACTTTCCTTAACACGCTTCTTCACCGGGCTAAGTTGTGTCTGTTCCTTTTTGTCGTGTTGGACGCGGTGATGAGTTGGTACCATTAAATGATGACCGTGGTGCGGCGCTGATGCCTGTTGCATGTGGTGATTCTTCGAGGTACGTTTGCTACTCGCCCATGTAGCACCCGTATGCTCTACAATTGCCGGATTATAAACTTCGGCCGCCACATCCACCGGAAATACTGGTCGTTGATCTTGTAAAATAGCTGATGAATCAACTAAAAGCGGTCTACCCCAATCAGCAGTGTCAGATAAAAGTGGTTGTTGTATGGCTGCATGTTGAGCTGGGATTTGTTGCCATGATGGGACTATTGCCATTTGGCGGTTTGCAGGCCATGATGTTTGTACAGCGTTCTAAAATTGAAATAAAAAATTGCGATTTATTGATTAATAAATAATTAATATCTTACAGTTAGAAGCATTTGTCTTCCTGTTGGTTCAACGACGCTAACTGGTACATATTGCTGTTGGGCAGGTTGGCTTAGTATTGGGGGTTGTATTTGAAGTTGGGGTTGCTGAACGACCGTGACGTGTTTCGCTGGAGATCCGCCCATTCCTGGATAACTAGCAGGACATAAAATACTCGAAACTAATTGATGTTGGAAAGGATCAGCCCTGCTGCTTGTTGCATATTGTCGTCCAACATTTCTTCCATAAATTTGGTACTGCAACAAAATATAATTAATTTCCCAAACTTCAATTTAAAAAATAAGCATACCAAGTTATCATATCCACTACGATCGCGTACAAGTCTCTGCACTTGATGATTATTAATAGTAAATGTGACATTTCCGTTCGAGCTGGGTACGAAATTAGCAACGAGAGATTGAGTTTGTTGAGCGGGTTGATGATGTGTGGCTGTAGCTGCTGTACTATAATCATTTCTTCTACAAACCTCCATCATTTGAACGCTGGCTTTTACGTTATTACAATGCGCGTAATCCACTAAATGCGCTAACCTCACAAATGGATGATTTAAAGCTTCACCTGGAGTTGTCCTTCTCTCTTGATCCATCGTTAACATTCTCTTCAACAAATCGATAAATTCCTTTCGATCAACTTTCTCAGCCAATAATTGACCTCCTTCCAAATCAGTGGGTACATTAACTTGTCCAATATCATCAAGACAATTAAAGATATATTTGCGAGCTTCCTTCGATTTAATTCCCGTTTCAGCTTCGTGTTCTTCAGGCGTCTTGAGCCTCCAAAAAGGGTACGTGCTGTCCATATCGCGATAGAAGAATTTGGTTGTCTTCGACGCGTTATTCAGCATGTGCTCGGTCGGAAGGCCCTGCGTCTGGCTAATGTAACGAATTTGATCGAATTCTGACGATCCTGGATAAAGCGGCCAACCAAGGAATAATTCGGCAACGACGCAACCAAGCGACCACATGTCGATAGCCTCGCAAAACGGCAACCCGAGAATAATTTCCGGTGCGCGATAATAACGACTTTGCAAGTATGTATTGCACACGGCTTTACTGACATGGCTGGCGCTGCCGAAATCAATAACTTTAACGCGGTATGGTTGACGACTTGGATCGACCAACATGATGTTTTCTGGTTTTAAATCCGCGTGTATAAGACCAAGTTGCTAAAAAAATATAAATAAATTAATTTGTTACTTTATTACTTTTAGTAAAGTATTTATTACCTTTAGTTTTAGCAACGCTGTCAAGACCTGTTGTAAAATGGGTCTAATGTATTTAAGGGAAAGGGGACTGAATTTGTTTTGTTTGAGGAAGTCATAGAGATTTTGCTCCAACATCTCGAACACAAGACACGTGTGGTTCTTGTGTTGGAAGCATTCAAAAGCACGGACAAAGTTAAATTCGTCGGCATTTTCTTGGCTCAGTCTCGATAGGATGCTTACTTCTATTTGACCCTTTAAATATTAAATTGGATTAAAAATTATTATAAAAAAAAAAAAAATATTAATGATTTTTACCTGTCGGGCATACGACGGATGATTCTTTAATATTTTGATTGCGACGATTTCATTAGTGCCCTTCTTCCAGCACTTGACCACCTGGCCGAAGGTGCCCCTGCCGAGGAACTCGAGCACCTCGTACTGCGTCGTCAGCGAGAAGAGCACCTCGTGCTGAACGAGCTGATAGTCGCCATCCGCGCCGCTTCCAGAGCCTGCTTCATCAAACACCCCTTCATTCTCAGCATCCGCCCATTCTATATTATTCCGTACATCACATTACACCACATGTTCATAGGTATTAATTCAATTAACTCTTGATATTGATAAGTTAATAACTAGCCTTTTAGTTTTTAATCAATAATGCAACGCAATTTAATAAAGTTATATCAAAATTGATGATTTGTTACGAGTTACGTTATTGTCAAAAACTGCTGCTTTTAAAATCAATTCAAATAATGTCATATCCATAACGTCAATTATTTCACATCAAACATAAATTGGAAATTATTCCAAATGGATTCGTTGAACAAAAATGAAATAATCGACGTATGAAAAAAACAATCTTACGTAAATAATAAAAAATACCATTTGTAGTACATGTAATATTTGTAATGTTTGGATTGATATAGTTTTAATTAAATCGTTCTTTTTTAATTTATAAAAATCAATAAATAATATTATTTTATCACATCGAAATTTAACCGTTTTAATTTCAATGATACAGTTCCAATAAACCTATTCATAACGCCCGCTTCAGTTATCCGTGTACAGTTACTTATTACGCACCGTCCACAGACACGTACGGGTATAGCATTTAACAGTAATTCCAGATAATGACAGGCATTATTATCTGTTAATATAGCGGTCCCCCACGATTCAAACACATTGGAAGATAAAACGGAAGGTTGGTGACGCTAATCGGGCCCTGGCGTGAAAATGATCTTTGTATAATATGTGGTGCATCGAAGGCGATCGTACACGTACTAAGGTCCACTTGATACCGCCGTGGTCGGGATTTTGGCCATCCGCCAAGACACCGCCACAGCCAAAAACATTATACAACTACGACGCAGGAATTTTTTGGAAGTTCCTTGCGAAACGCTTTTTACGGAGATGAAGACCGCAAATTTTGTTTACACGCTCAAGAATTCAATTCTTATCGGCAAAAAAATATATTCACAAACTGATTAATAAAAATTACGATAAAATTTTCGCCTTTTATTTCTTGTTGATAATGTTATCTTGTTCACCCGAAACATTCGGAATTTAAATTCCACCGTTATTAACGGAAATTCCAATTAATTGTATATTAGAAACAAAAAAACGAATACATTTCCAAGATATAAATTCCGACTATTTCAAATTTAGAAGTGGTATAAATGATTAACGTTGCTAAGGCGAATATCGTAAATACCCAATATTTATTTAAAAATACATAAATATTCCAGTTTAGTTGTGATATGATAGCTCACAGTAGTCTTGAGATAAGGATCGTTTATAAAAAATTAAAGTCACTCTAGATATAATTGTATAAATAACGAAATTTTTTAGTAATATTTAAAGTTTAATTTTTTGCTTACCTTGGGCCTGGGTGCTGGGCCCGGGGGCCACCCCAACCTTGCTGTGAGCCGTCGTGGTGGTTGCGGTGTTGGTATCTGTCTGCGAGATCGCCTCCCCGCCTTCACCATTACCTTCCTGCGACCAAGCCTTGCGCTACTCCACAAGATAACAAAATATGTTTCAAAAAAAACAATAAATACACACAACAATGATACGTTCAGATCAAACTCAACCCATCGCAGTACTCACTTTTTGCAAATGACTCCGTATAATTAAAATAAACTAACAAAATAATGAGTTAACTCGAAGAAAGTGTTGTGGTTCTTAATTCTTAATTCGGCGAATCAACATCTACGTCATCAACAACCTGAAGTTGCTGTTTGCATGACATAAACAGTAGCGAGTGAATGCTTGAATGATCATTTAAAGAGCGAATCACGATAGAACGCGCGAGATTGCGCACTAATAATTTGCGATTGAACAACAAATCGCATAAAATCGTGCACACTTCATGCTAAGCTCGAAAAGTATCGAGTCAACTTCGGTTTTACTCGGGACACGTGTTGCGAAATCGTACAATATAATACATAACATTATTTTAGGGATAAAACGGAACTAGTTATGTTGTGTTATAATCTGATAAGTCCTACTCGACGAGTAATTATTATTATTAATATAACGCATTCAATCAATGTAGTTGAATGCAGGATATTAAACATGTTTAGACGAGGCAGTGGAATGTGTTAACGAGTTTGGGTTGGTATTAATTGTAGCGCATCGGCCGCAAACGACCAAGGCTAACATAAGCAAAATTATGCAATAATTTAAATTAATCGTACCTTAATTTTTCAAATAATAACTTACTTATTTCAATGTAACAGCAGCAAACGTTCTCAATCAATTCACACGAAATCATATATTTCCCGTATATTTAGCCGAGGCATTACGATATGCTGTTCAATTTCTATTTCAAGTTATTTGTACAAGATTGATAGTAACATTGAGTGTAATAGTAATTAATTGGATCCTACTTGAGTATATATCGAAGGAAAAATAACCAAAAGTATTGATATGTATGAATTGAGCGCACAATATTAATCGCTAAGGTATATAAACAAAATAATAATAATGCAAAAGTGAAGAATTATATCAACCCTTTTAATACTTATACATATAAGGTGAAATATCACATACTTATTGTTACAACGACTTTTTGAGCAAAAACTATCTGTAAGATACATGAAAACATAGCACTCCTCTTTTATCTTAGATCATATCTAGCAAATGTGCTAAAATGTTTTTATGGAACCACACTCGATATAAACCATAAACCACATTTTCAAGATGAAAATTAAAACGTTATGTATATATATTTAAATACACCCGTTACACAAAAAGGGGAGTCAACTAGAATGCAGAAATTACAGAGCCAATACGGTACTGGGAGAAAGAAGCTTCAATTCAGTGAGACGATATTAAGAAACTACTAAACTGGACGACCAACAGCGGACTAAATATTCCGTTACTGCATAATGATAACATAGATACACGCAAACCAATAAAAGCTATGATTAGTTTTGGTAATCCCAAAAAGCTGATAAAATTGATAGTGGTGACAATAAGAGATGGAAGGAGTCCGCTAAAGATACAAGACCATGGACTGCGACAAGGAGAAGTGTTCTCGTGTCAATTGGTAAAAATTGCTAAAGAAAGTAATTAGAGAGGCGGAAGTAGAAACTTCTAGAGTAATATCAAATCAGTCCAAATTCTAGGATAAATTATGATATTGACATAACATGCAGAAATTGTTGCAGTGAATGAAGCCTTCAAGAGTATAGAGAAGAAAGTAATGAAAAGGATAAAAATTATAAGACTGAGATAGGCAAGACATGTGATTAGGCACAAGGAAGCGGATACGACTAGACGTAGCTACCGGAAAAACAAAGTTGGAGAAAGAGTAGCGGGGGAAAAGATGGGACGATGAGGTGGAGAGAGACACAAGAAAGATTTCGAACTAAATTTTGACACAAATTTCAATAATCTAACAAGATATCAATTTAAGCTGCCGCAAAACATCCTAGAAAATCTATTAGCATCTCTGATATTCTTGGAATAATATAAAGCATTTACTGGAATTCACTCTTAATTCTACTTCGGGTTTCAAGTACATAAATCATTACAAGACAAATAATTCTGAAATGAGCGAAAAGTTATTAAACCTCCCATTAATATGAATACATCAAAAAAAATATACATTATATATCAAGATAAAGAAGTCTGAACGTACCATAACAATTTATCTTTTTGTTAAATCGTTTTATTTACCTTTTGGCCGCTTCGCTGATAATTATCAAGCAACTTTATAGTGGATGCCCTGACAAACGTTTTTGAATTGTTAGCAGGGCTACCAACAGCATGTCCGTTCGTGTCCGTCTGGCTGGAAGTATGCACAGACGAGACCGCAACGCTCGTTTGAAGAGGATTTGGTTGATGTTGCGGTTGTTGCTGATGATGATGTAACTGTTGCTGATGCTGCGTCGCCAAAAATTGGTCTGAGGCGCCGGAGCCACCAACGTGGATCACGCTACCGCCGTGATTATGAATGCCGTGGCCGTGTTGTTGCTGCTGTTGGTGGTGTTGTTGTTGATGATGATGGTGCGCGTCGCCTGTACCCTCGTGACCGCTAACGTACTGTTCTTGTCTTCTGCGCTTTGATACGTTCCCGCTACTTGTCGCCAGCTGCTGGGACGTGATGAACATGTCACGTGGCGTTTCCTGCAACGAAACCGCTACGAATATTATTTATTCTGCACAAAACACGTGAGGTAAGTAAAAGATAATAATTCTATTTTAATTTATTTTTAAAACATTTTTGATCCTCAATATTTGTGGATACAAGAAAGCAAACAATTACATTATTAACAACGACCGCCGGCGATGGAAAGCTCTCCGTTCCACTTTTGCTTCAGTATTCTAGCAACACGGTCGTATCTATTACAAGGTCTCAACAAGTGTTGCAAAATACGGCAGAGTAACGCGCGTCAACTCAAACTCTTTGTTACCATTACAGTCGATAACGTAACGCGAGAATGACTACCAAATGAAATCTAGCAAAAAAACAACAAACAAAAAAAACAACAAAAAATGGAACGGATCCTTGACTGTGTCTTGCGATTTTCGCGGCGACCGACACAAATCCAAGTCAAGGATTTTATCTCTATCCGTTTCGATGATAAATAAACCAACAGGCGTGATGATTAGAAATTTGCAATCACGAACGACGCCTGTTCGACGATTTTATTAATAGAAAGAGGGCGACGCGTTGTTTTCTTCAACGTGGCAACGCAAGTGACGTCAACACCAGACCGCTAATAATTCCATTCTTGCTGGGTAGTTTCTTATATGGGAAACGCGTGAACAATAAAGTAATAAAGGAGAGAAAAAAACAACTCAGCGAAAAAGTTTCTATTTGTAACGACAAAAAAATAATAATGAAATAAAAATAAACCGTGTCGGTTGGTTTAAGTGTACCGACAAACGAAAACGAAGATAAGATACCGAGAAATTGACTGGTTAAAAATAATAACTAAGGTAATATTCTAAACGGGTCTCCCAAAAAAAAATATAATACTGATTACGACGCCCATCACGTACGCACGCCGCGGCGCTCGTCCTCGTATTTTGTTTACGAACTTTATTTCGACCATCCCAAATCCGATCGATTAGAAAGTTCCTTGATGACGAATTTTAACATAACAACAACGCCTTTTTTCCAAAACACCACATTTATATAATCCAATTATAAACGCGCCAACGAATTCGATTGTAGACCTTTTTATTAAGAATAATAACACGAATGGTTTATTGAACATGATAAAATCTTAAGAGTCATCAATCACTTTAAAGTTACACAACAAAGTCATAATAACAAACTTTACATCGGTGTGATTAAGGATATTTTGATGTCATGTTAAACTTTTATTTAATAACTTTTTTTATTATTTATACAGAATGTTTAAGTCTAAATATGTCACAAGGCGCGAAAAATCCTTACTCTTAAATAAATTAACGTTGAAAGTTGATTATTATCAACGAAATACCGTTATTTACTAATTAACGAGCCAAGTTAAGTTCTTCTTACTATAATTTGATCGGATTCGGTTAATTTTCTTGATTATTATTATTATTATTTTCAAGAGACTCGTTAACTATAAATAATTTGAGTGATAATTATTCGTTGAAATTAGCTCTTGGCACGAAAATACGTTAAGTAACTGTATTCAATTGGATATTATTATAAAACAAATAAATAACAAAGATTAGCTCTTAGCAACACCTTATTTGTTATACAAATCGATATAAAACAGTTGGTAATAATACACCAACAAGAATAATAATGAAAATCGCCACAAACCATACTAACTCGAATTTGCCAAAACAACCCCCCGCTACTGTTGTCTAACGACATTATCGAACAAGTTTTGGCAAACTACAAAGGGAGATAATCTACGATTGGTACAATAAATTTGAAACGATTTACAAGAAGGCAAAAGTCCTGAAAGACCTCGTAAGCCTCACAAACTCCAATTTGTAACGTCTAGCTTAAACGATTTCTACTTTCAAATGATGCTTCTTTTCAATACACTTTTCACATAATTGGCACAATGAATAAACACCCACAATATAATATAAAGGAATGAAAGTTCCGAAAACACTAATACTAATTAAATTAATGGGAACCATGAGGCTGTTTGGCAGCACTCAATACTTTAAATTTGAATCAAAAGATGACAATAACTAACTTAGGTCCCAACTTACGCTGGAAAGTCCGTTGCTGTACTTACTTTTTATATAAGTGTAGGTTGAGAAAGCTTTATTAGCTAATACGCTACTTATGAGCGGCAAAAGAACAGCCCAATATGCGATAACGAATTTCTTTTCAAATTCTACCTTACTTCCTTAAGAAGTCATAAACTTGTTCACCATATCTAGTACAAATTTTTACGGTGAAAAGTACCATTTACACTAATATTTAGTGTTTGTACTTACAATCTGCCACGATAAGGCAAACTTCCGTTTAGGTGATTTTGAAAGATTCACATTTTTCGTCATAACTTAATTTCAACAGTTGAAGATATGATTCATATCACACTGTAAATTATATAGTCGCTTATATGACATTAAAAAAACAGACGAGAAAAGTAAATATAGACTATTATTTATTTTTAATGAGATTGATCTGACGCATTTGGGTCAAAGAGTTATAAGGGGTAATGACTAAGAGGATTATTTCCAGCCCTTGTTAGTGTAAATTCATTAAAATGAAACGAGAATCCGATATGGACATAAACCGGTATGTTTGTAACATGACTTGAATATTACGAGTTCAATCATTTTTGGGGGTTGCTTGATGATAATAATTATCTTCTTAAAAATTCGTGTGTTATTTAAGAATGTCGACAACTTCAAAAGGCTTAAACGAAGGCTTTGAAGTGAGAGGCGAGTTAAAAAAAAACGCTTATCCTCATGTCAAGTAAACTTATATACATTTTGTACCGATTGGATTGTACAAAATAGGTTGCAGAAATGATTAAGTTGGATATGATAATTGCAAAATATGTTGTTCTTGTAAGCTTCCCCCAAAATAATGGCAATAGGATGGCTAATCTATGGCACTAGTGCCATAGCACCACAACTTGTTATTCTGTGATCTCACTCTTCGGCATGTGTATCAAAAATACCTTATATTCCCACGAACCATAACATAAATACATAACACATTCAAAAATACCAGGGAAAAAAATCCATGATAGATTTTATAATAACCAACAGAAACAAAAATGTCTCTACGGGAGAGAGAGAGATAATAATATAAGTATCGAACCTGGAGAATCCATTGCTTTTCTCGAGAACTGGGCGAAGAAAAGAACTCTGCAACAACTCTATCCGACTGATCTTCGACGAAATCATCCCTTGACGCCACAAAACCAAGTATTTGGGAATCACTACGGACGTACGGTTATCTCAGTGGCTTCACATTCACTCAGACATATTTCTATGAGAGACTTATGTTCAGAAGTGAACGATCACAGGTTGATGAAGAAAAAGACAAGAGGCCAAGAATAATCCGAAGCTCGGGTAAACCCACTGAGTCGTGAGGAATAGCTGATTATTTGAGGAATGCCCCACTATTACTTACCAAATGCTTACACCACTTGCCACAATCATTAATTGCAAGGCGTATGAAATTATCTGCGAGTAAGTAGGTTTATTCTCACTTAGTTTATTATTCTAACACCCGTTGCTAATTCTATCCATAAAACGTTCAACTAAACTGATGGTTTTTTAAAATTTGCATCTAACAGTTAACGCGGCATAACCGCAAACAAATTGCAAAAATTTGTGTTTTCTGATAAATCAAGTAAATGTCGTTTATGCCGTTTGGCTTAAGCAACATCGATATAATGAAACGTGTGTGGAGAAAATGTCCATGAAACGCGTTGTTCTAACTGGTAATTCCTGTTGGAGTATCTGCAATATGGCGCAACAATGGTCCAACACCATATATGGGGCTTAAATATAAGCAAACTATTGCTCCAAATTAAGCGTACTCGTGTCACTTGTAAAATAAAATAGGTTTTCTCAGCACGGAAATTTTTGTTCCCATATCGTTTATAATATTTCTGAACCTATGATTAACCCTCCAGTGGAAGACCCCAAGTCATCTTTTTATAGTATCTTCTTATTTTTACTAAATACAAGTTTTTCTTTGTCAACTTTATGTTTTGTCGTTTAATTATTGGGCCTATTAGACCCAACCCCAGTGTCGTGTAACTTTTTTTCCATCTAACTTTTTATCATAAATGACAAAAACGTTATAGATAATTGATTTTAATCATGTATAAAGTGTTCCTGGGGCATCTCCTGCGTTGTAACTATACCGAGTTTCTTGTATTTAGGGAAAGTCTCTCACTCTCAAGCGCTCATTTCTTCGGTTGCTTTTGTATAATAATAGGAAGGTAAATTTCGGTGAAAATAAAAACCAGAAGTTATAACATTCTATAATAATGCAGAGTGGTGTTGATGTAGTTGATAGAATGATTACATCTTACAATGTTGCACGAAATACAAGGCGGTGGCCATTGGTGGTATTGTAACTTTTTGTTAATTAAACAACAGCTGAGTTATTCTCATTTCGAAAACGCCCTTCCATTCTGCCCCACCCTGTACTTACTTACTCATATTTAAAATTAATATTTTATGGTAGATATAATATACAATGAATACCGATTCTTGTTGCATAGTTGAATGAGTGAGCTTTCGATATTTTTATTTAAGTTATCACTAGTTTGACTCTCTACCTTTTGTGCATGGACTGTATATATACAGGGTGTATATACATTTTTGTGTTATTGTGGGAGGAATAAGCATCAAACTTAGGGTCTGAGGGACGAAGCCCGTCGAAGAGTGTGATTTTTAAACCACCTGTCAACTAAAGGGCGAATTTCACACATGATTTGATATGCGTTTAATTTCACACTTCAATATGGTACCAACCTAAATTGCATTAAACTGACGAATTATCGTCTTATACATAATAATAATAAGGAAAAAGTTCAGTTAAGTTCATTAGACGCTGTAAAACTCACTAAAATCTTAAAATATTATTTGAAGTCACCTTCAAACCATGTTTTTAACACTCCTACAAAAAAAACAAACATTACTTAAGGTATTTTATCAAGGGATAAACATGACAGGATATAAAATTATTAACGAATAGATAAGTTTAACTAACAAAATATTGACCAGTGGAATAGAGAAAGTCAATAATTTCACATTACACGATACGAGAATAACAGCAGAACCGCAAAACCGATAAATAACTAAAATAAAGAAGTATGAAGTCCTAAATAATATAAAAAAAAAAACAATTTTAATGTCAAAGAATAATAATAATGCTGTCGCAAAAATATTTACGGTTTCCATTTAACAAGGTTTCGAAAAAAATAAAAATAAGGCGCGATGCCTTTCGAATTATTTCTAGATCCGTATGCCTATGCGACGAAGTATTTTTGATAAACAGGCCAAGTTATTTCAGGTCCAAAAATCCACCAAAGTACATTTGTTGATTGCTGAAACAGTTTTTTAAGTAACATATGGTAACAATTTCGAGTGAAATTAAGGGCGTCCACCTACAAAAATTCAAATAATTTAACCGTAATCGAAAAAAAAATCGTATTAATAAAAACGTATTTTAAAGTAATCTATGCGTAAAGTACGAAATTTGAAACGTTTTCGGTTACAAGCTTACAAATCGTTGAGGAGTTTAAAAAGGGGCCACCGAAAGTGTTGTAATTGAGGGAAATTGCGAATAAAAGGGGGCCGCCCGGACCAAAATGTCGGAAAACGAAGCGTGTTGTAACACGCATAAAATTCGTTTTTGGGAACTCACCTGTCGAACCTCCAGTCTCCGGCGATCTCACCAAGTTTCATGCTGACATACGGGACACAAAGGGGTCTTCAAAATACAGCCACCATCTTGAAAGCGGCACTGCTGCTGGCGCTGTTCGCGTGTCGCATCCAAACGACCTGATGTTGATGACGAACCGCACCGCGTCCTCATCCGCGCAACGAACGTTCTTCACACACTTTACACATTCCTTTAGCATTTACCAAAAACAAGAAAAAAACCTTACACGTTTCCTTAAAGTCCCCTTTTTACGCCATATTTCGATGGTTTCTGTTGCATGCTCGCCACTCCGAACACTTCCGCTGCCTCCGTAAATCTACGTATTTCGGGCGAATGGTACGAATTAAACCGAAAGGTGGCGCTACTTATTTTGCACTATGACGTGGGAGAAATTTTAAAATACCACAATATTTAAATGTTTATCCACTTTAAATTATCAATCATTTTTATGCTATATAATTTAATAAATTAATTAATAATTAAATGTATTTTAATTCGTAATTAAACATAAAACAGAAAAAAGTTAGAAGTTATGCAACCAAATTTGCTTTGGAGTTGGCCTATATTTAAAATAAAGAGTGAATCATGGAAAATTTCCAATAAATAATCGTAATGATGTGTAAATTACATACGAATAAATGTACTACGTTGAATAAATACATTTTAAACGAATAGGGAATTGTTTTTAGTAATTACTTGATTAAAATGTTGATTTATTTATGCTACTTTCAATTTAAAGCACTTTAATTACATACTCACTTTTACTTTCTATGTGCAAAGATGAATTATAATACACCTAGTACAATAAACTGATCTAATTTTCTCTAACTAAATAATATTTTGGATTAAATTACTAAACTTTATATCACAATATTTTTTCTTTATATACATTGTATATGCATTTGATTTAAATGTTTAAAATATACTGTTTAAATTTTGTTATAAGTGTTTATTATGTTTCCATTCCAAATTGATAAGATATTCAAACGAATTTATCTCCAACCCCATATGGTTACTGAAGTTTAGTTTGTTTTTGTTATATCAAAAAAAAAGGTCAAAGAAAGGGTCAGTACCGAGAATTCCTCGGCAAACAAACCCACTTCCTCTTGTTACAGCATTCTTTTCCGTATCGTAAGTTCCTTGTTAATATTTTCTGAAATATTCCTAGAAATAAAATTAAAAAAGTTTGTTCTGAAAACAGAAATTTAAAAAAAATCATATCTCACGAACGAGTTGAGATATAACGATCAAATAAAGTGCACTTTAAAGCAAATAATAAATGTGCCATAAATAATTTCTTATTTTGCATAAATGTCGTTGCTATGATTGTTTAAACCAAATTCTGAATTTTTGTTGTAAACTAGTTAATAGAAATTAAAAAAATCGTATCTCAAGAACGAGTTGTGATATAACCATCAAATAAAGTGCACATTAAAGCAAATTTAATGGAGATTGAATGAGAGAAAAATAATTCCTTATTAGCCATAAGTGTGGTTGTTATGAAAGTTTAAACCCGATTGTGCATGTTTAATTGTTGCAAAATTGTGAATGGAAGTTTAAGAGATCGTATCTCAAGTACAAATTGAGATATAATGATGAAATAAAAAAGTATTTTAAAGCAAATTTAATGTAGATTAAATGTGCTCTAAATAATTTCTTATTCTACATAAATGACAATGTTATGATTTTTTAAACCAAATTCTGAATTTTTGTTGTAAACTAGTTAATAGAAATTTAAAAAATCGTATCTTAAAAACGAATTGAGATATAACGATCAAATAAAGTGCACTTTAAAGCAAAGTTAATGGAGATTAAATGAGAGAAAAATAATTCCTTATTATCCATAAGCGTGGTTGTTATGAATGTTTAAACCCGGTTGTGCATGTTTGATTGTTGTAGAATTGTGAATGGAAGTTTAAGAGATCGTATCTCAAGAACAAATTGAGATATTACTATGAAATAAAAGTATTTTAAAGCGAATTTAATGTAGATTAAATGTGCCATAAATAGTTTCTTATTTTGTATAAATAACAATGTTATGATTTTTTAAATCCAACGCTGGGTGTTTGTTATAGATTAGGTACTAGAAATTAAAAAAATCGTATCTTAAGAACGAGTTGAGATATTACGATGAAATAAAAAGCATTTTAAAGCAAACTTAATGTATATTAAAGTTTCCATAAATAATTTCTTATTTTGCATCAATATCGTTGTTATGATTTTTTAAACCAAATTTTGAACATTTGTTGTAAACTGGTTACTAGAAATTAAAAAAATCGTATCTTAAAAACGAGTTGAGATATAACGATCAAATAAAGTGCACTTTAAAGCTAATTTAATGGATATTAAATGAGAGAAAAATAATTCCTAATTATCCATAAGCGTGGTTGTTATGAATGTTTAAACCCGATTGTGCATGTTTGATTGTTGCAGTATTGGGAAAGGAAGTTAAAGAGATCGTATCTCAAGAACAAATTGAGATATTACGATGAAATAAAAAGCGTTTTAAAGTAAATTTAATGTAGATTAAATGTGCCATAAATAATTTCTTATTTTGTATAAATGACAATGTTATGATTTTTTAAATCCAATGCTGGGTGTTTGTTATAGATTAGGTACTAGAAATTAAAAAAATCGTATCTTAAGAACGAGTTGAGATATTACGATGAAATAAAAAGCATTTTAAAGCAAACTTAATGTATATTAAAGTTTCCATAAATAATTTCTTATTTTGCATCAATAACGTTGTTATGATTTTTTAAACCAAATTTTGAACTTTTGTTGTAAACTGGTTACTAGAAATTAAAAAAATCGTATCTCAAAAACGAGTTGAGATATAACGATCAAATAAAGTGCACTTTAAAGCTAATTTAATAGATATTAAATGAGAGAAAAATAATTCCTAATTATCCATAAGCGTGGTTGTTGTGAATGTTTAAACCCTATTGTTCATGTTTGATTGTTGCAAAATTGTGAATGGAAGTTTAAGAGATCGTATCTCAAGAACAAATTGAGATATTACGATGAAATAAAAAGTATTTTAAAGCGAATTTAATGTAGATTAAATGTGCCATAAATAATTTCTTATTTTGTATAAATGACAATGTTATGATTTTTTAAATCCAACGCTGGGTGTTTGTTATAGATTAGGTACTAGAAATTAAAAAAATCGTATCTTAAGAACGAGTTGAGATATTACGATGAAATAAAAAGCATTTTAAAGCAAACTTAATGTATATTAAAGGTTCCATAAATAATTTCTTATTTTGCATAAATATCGTTGTTATGATTTTTTAAACCAAATTCTGAACTTTTGTTGTAAACTGGTTACTAGAAATTAAAAAAATCGTATCTCAAAAACGAGTTGAGATATAACGATCAAATAAAGTGCACTTTAAAGCAAATTTAATGGGGATTAAATGAGAGAAAAATAATTTCTTATTTTCCATAAGCGTGGTTGTTATGAATGTTTAAACCCGATTGTGCATGTTTGATTGTTGTAGAATTGTGAATGGAAGTTTAAGAGATCGTATCTCAAGAACAAATTGAGATATTACGACGAAATAAAAAGCATTTTAAAGTAAATTTAATGTAGATTAAATGTGCCATAAATAATTTCTTATTTTTCAGAAATATGGGTGTTATGATTTTTTAAATCAAATCATATACGTTTGATTATGATAGACTTAAGAATAGAATTTTAAAAAATCGTATCTCAAGAACTAATTAAGATATTACGACGAAATAAATCTTGTTATGATCACATAAAACCCATTTTTTATTTTTTTTTAACTTCAAATATTGTGTTTCATAAGAAGTAAAGATATCGAAGGAAATTTAATCCGGAAATTGATAACCGGAACTAATCTAATCAGGAAACAGTTTTGTATAGAACATAGACAAATAGAGCTTAAAAATGTTCTTCTTAAGTTATTTTTTCTAGAATGATTTAGGTATAGGTTCTTTTATAAGTTAGGCGCCAACCTTTTTTAATTTTCTCATTTTCTCCGGAAATATATTTTTCGACTAGACTTTACCATTGTACCTGAATCAGACTGTCTCCAAACACCTTAAATCCCATTGTTTTCACTTCCTCTCAAAAAAAATGAACCAGTTAGCTTTTATCTTAAGTATAAAAAACAAACAATTTAATCACTATTTAATTCCTTCTTAAATGAATCTATTAGTTACTTGAGATTTTTTATTTGTTATTTATCAAGTTTATTTGTTGAAAAAGGAGAGTTTAAATCATTTAAAATCTTACAAAAAAGGAATTATGTGGAAATAAGTCGGCGCCCGACGTCTTTTTTCCCCAAAAACAATCCAAATACTAAAGTGTCTCCGACACCCCTCCGCGTCTTTGTCCTTAGCATTCATTTAAACACCGAACTTTACGACCCTCCACTTCACACTCAGACGAGTCGTCGCAGAAGAAATAAGGAATAAACCTCACCGGAAGAACTCAGCCTCCAGATAAATTCTTGCAGCGTGCGAGTTCACATCCACTTCAAACAACAACTGACAAAAAAAAGAAGAGAATTATCGTTTAAAAAATGAAGCAAAAAGTGAAAAAAATGTTTTTCATCGTGATTTTAATTGTTTTTGTAAAGGGTAAGATTATTTTATTTATCTAAAAAATCTTTTTTGGTACAAAATAAAAATTCGCGCCCAAATTCTTTCATGGAATAAGACCAGATGTTTAAACTTGCACGTGTTGTTCAGCCCTTGGATCTTTTTGTGTTTTCTAAAGGTTCTTTTATGCAAACCACCCCTATACAATTTTTTTTCTTTTCGCTAGATAATTAATTTTTTTAATACGATTTTAATTAATAAAAACTTTTTAGGGTCAATTTCAAGTCCACTAGACCTCTTTACGAATTCGTTCTTGTCCGTTGAAACAAAAGATCCCATTGAGGCGACAATTCAAACAACTCAAGTACCCCAAACTAAGTCTGCTTTTGAGTGGCAAAGTCAAGCCGACAACATCTACAACGTAAAATATCTAAGAAACGAACAGAACAAATTTTACAACGCCTCAAAAATAGAACGCTCGATGATAGACCGTGAAGAGAAAGAGAAAACTGGACGACCACCATTAAGAAACGAACCAGATGTTCACGATTCAAATTCAATCGGATTTGAAAAGAATTATTATTACGAAGATAACGAAAATAAAGATGATTTTGAGGATGTTAACATTTTTAATGGTTCTTATGACAAGATTAGTAACAATAAGGAATTTGAGATGGAAGGATCAGGATTTGGAAATGATTTTGTTGGGATTAAGGGAAGAAATTTGGAAATTGAAGGATCCGGGGATGAAATTGGGGATGAGAAAGAAAGTGTTAAAGAAAAACCGAAAGATTTGAATAGAAGAAAAGGAAAACATGGATTCGCAGAAATTATTATTGAAAAATTTGATGTTAATGATTCAAAAAGGAACGAAGAAGAAAATGGGAATAAAACAGTGGAAATATTAAATTTGAAACTTTTTAGTCAAAATAATGATTCCAAAGGTGATACTCAAGAAAATTCTAAAATTGAGGAGGAAATTATCATTTTAATCAAGAACGAAACCGAAAATGAAACTTTATTTGAATCTACATCAAATATATTAACAGATAATTTCAATAAAGAAATAATTCTTGAATCAACAACCACAAAGCTTGAAAATGGATATCAAATAACACCTTTAACTGAGATAATAACTTTAAAACCAATTACAGAAGATGAATGGTTAAAAATAATAAATTCATCGCCAAACGAATTGGTTAATAAACCAGACGATGTTTTAGAGTTTTTGGGTTTAGATATAAAAACAGTTTCTCCTATTAAAACGAATATAATCGATATTGATCCTTTCAAAGAATTAACAACCTCTTCAGAAAATAAAAACGTATCAATCTTGACAGAAAAACTCGTTGGAAATGGTAAATTTAATTCTGAAAACATTACTTTCATTGAAAATAACGAAAAAATTACGATCACAACAGAAAAAATTGAATCAGAAAAGATTGAATCAAAAAAAATTGGATCAAAAAAAATTGAATCAGCTAACATTGTAAGTGTCGAAGATGACTCAAATGAAAACTTACAAGAAGATTTAAAGAAACATTCTCCCAATCTTGATGATTATTTATTGAAATTGTGGCCGGATCTAAAACAAAATGAAAAAATGGCTTTAAAAACGTTAACGAAAAATGTTAAATTAGAAACTTTGGCTCATTACGATTTAAAATATCTTTTAAAAAATATCGAGACTGATCAAAAAGGAGACGGGGTAACTGAAACTTACGATCACACGTTTTTAAAATCGAAAGAATTCGATGAAAACGTTGAAATCTGTTTTATGGGGATGATTGGGTATCAATTTATTTTAATCACGGAAAATAACGAATTGGAATCTCCTAAATATCTCGATCAATTTAACAAGATTTGTGTTAACTCGTACGAACCTATTTTAATAATACAACAAGAATCGAGTTATTTAGAACTAAAATTTAAAATATTACATGATGTAATTACATTACAAAGCATTCACGTTAACGTTAATGGAAAAGATGAAATTGATAACATTTTTAAGGAAAATTTAAATGAATTTAATGCCTTGATTGGTGGAAATATTAAAATTGATGAATTAAAATTGGGCGATTTTAATAAAAATGAAGAAGGATTAAGTTTGGTTTTGTTTGATGTTGATTTAACGACGGAAATGTATTTAAACGGGCGATTAATGGGTAAGTTAAAAAAAGTGTGTAAAAGAAGTTGCCTAACTTAATTTATTTTATAGCCGATAATTTAGATGATGAAGAAGAAGGAACAACAACGTTAATCATTTCAGCTTCCGTCGGAGTTTTTAGCGTCTCATTTTTAGTTATTATCGTTTTAATTTACCAATTTTGCTTGAAAAATAAATCCAGGAAAATGATTTATATTTTGACACATCGGTAATGATGCATTTCCAAAAATATTTTTGCTCAATCTTTCTTTTAGGAACCAAAGAAAATCATTTTTAACTTATGTAAATATACAATAATTAAGTTTTAAGCACAATTTTTTCTCACATTTTAAGTAGATTTTAATAATGTTTGCATTGTATACGTATTTTTCTTATTTCTTAGTTTTGCTAAAATCGTTGCGATTTAAAAGAGATTAAATTTCTTTTCGAAATACTTTGTAAATACTCATTTATTTAGTTTTTAATTAAATTTTAAGTATATTAAATATCCTTTTTTAAGTTAATTTGTGATGTTTTTTATTTTAAAATCGGCAAACACATCTTGTTAATTACGTTCTATTGATATTCATCAATCTTTATTATTGGTCTTGATCTTTTAATTGCTTTTCCTTCTCTAAGATGTCCTTAATTAACAATCATGAGTTATGGTTACTGTTATACTTTCTAGTATAGTTCCTCTTATAATTCTAATTCCCAATGACGCAGCTAAATACTAAAGATAATTTAATTAGAAGAAATTTAACCAATTAATTGTATTGCCCCAAAATTAATTTATAAGTTGATTGATGGACATTTAGTTAGGTTTTGGAGTTTCCTCGTTTATATCATTTCCAGCTACAGAGTTTCCACTGACTCTTGTTGTATTGTATACTTTCTTGTTTCTTTGGCTCCCTGCTCTTAAAACTTTTTGTCCTGTAGATTTTATTTCTTACAATATTTACAAATATAAAATACGACAATTCTGCAAACAACAAACAAACACAAGTAGAAATGATTTTACGTGGTGACCAGACTTTTATGATACTATTATCAAGTAGAGCAGATTTAACATATTCAAACAACATGAAGTATATCTCAAATGAGCCGGTAGTTAGCAATGATACCAGGTTAATTGGTAAATTGTTACAAGTTTTGTTATAAAAGTTTTTCTGTATTGTGAAAAATTCTCTACATTGATGCATCTGGGAGCAAAAACGTTGGATGGCATTGTGTTAAGGGTATAATTTGCTACAACTTTTGTTGTAAAAGCTTTTCTATATCATGCATCTATACATTTTTGAAAAATTCTCTACATTGATGCATCTGGGAGCAAAAATGTTACAGAACATTGTGTTAAGGGTACAATTTGCTGCAATGACCTTATAATTGGTATATGTTTCTTAAATAGACCTGCAAATAGTTTCTGTCGTTGATTAGAGATCTTGGATAGGCGAAAAAGGTACGGTCTAGAGTCTAGATCACCCTCTTCCCCACATTTGCATTGTGGGGTATCTTTAATTCTAATTTTAAACAAATAGGTGGGCACATGTCCTATTCTCAGTCTAGTAATAACAGTGTAGATACAAAGGGAACTTTTTTGAAAAATGGAAGTTTTTGTAACGTAGGTTGGTACTAATTTTATTTGATTTGTGTCATCAATATCTTGCCGATTGCAAAGGATTTATAAGGATTGCTTATTAAGGTTTGGGTTCTTAATACGCTCGAGTGAGCTTCGGTAATCTGTTATAATTATCACTTAAGTAGGGGATTTCTATTTCCAAAGATTGAGCAATTGCTCTTAAGATGGCGTAAGTAAGCCTCCGCAGAAAAAATAGTTAATTGATCTGGCAAGCGGTAGTATTCTTCAACCTCTAACGAAGGGACAAAAATCCCGCATGAATTTCCTTACCTACTACACTAATCATTCCACTGTTTGATCTCAAGCATTTATATGATCCGGGGACAAATCTTATCATTCTGACGCTTTTTGGGCATCTCATACATTTGTTTTCTGTATAAATATATCATACATATTCAACTTATAACTTATAAAACACCACAAATGATATTAATTGATAACATAACCTTAAACGACATTTTGACGTTTAACGTCAAAATTTTTATGACGTATTATTAATCAAATTAATCAAAATTTAGAATACGAATTAAAGGATATTGTATTTTTAAACTTTTTATTAGTGGATATATTTTGTCGTTACATGATCAATTAGATTCAATATTAAAAATTTACAAATTAGTTCCGCGGAATTATTAAATTAGAAATTCGGATATTTTTAGTCAATAAATCAACAAGGTTAAATAAGTTCATTAAATTTAAACATTTTCGTTCATTAATTAATTAATAAACTATGAGCATACTAATTTACTAATGGTCTAATTTTTGGTATGTTTGTTAAATTTTGTTATCAAAAAGATTTTGATGAAGAGGTTGATATGTAAATTTTTTTAACATGCAGCTGAATTTTAAGGAATCTAACCACGTGTTCAGGCAGTATTAACTAATTTTACTAATCGTTTCTAAAAAGGTATGCGGGTGTCTGCCACGTGCCTATCAAAAACGTTTTTATTCAATTGGCGTCATCATATCAACACCTGGATGATACATCATGGGCAATAATGCTTTCCAACAGAGCGCATCATTCACCTGGATGTCATTCATACCTTCTATTTACTGCAAAATGATAAATTATACCTTTTACTTTATAAGCATAAATACAACTTTTATTTTTTACTATGCAAACATAAATATAATGATTTGTAATTGTAAAATTGTAAAGATTTTTTTTTAATTTTTACAATACTAGTTTAATGATTTAGTTTTATCTCTTTTAAGTTAATTTATGTGAGAATTTTTAAAATCCGGTGCGTTATGGTGCATGATCCTAACCGTCTTTCTCGACGAAGCGTAACGAGCATTCGTACCTTACCGTCAATGCCCCACTTCCGGTCACTAAAAACGCCCCCATTCTATGTCCTATCCCAACGGATACAAATTTTTTATTCCTTTTTAAAATCTTTATTATAAATAAACACAAAATTATTGATATCTTTTATTTTATGCAACCACGATAACAAATTTGGTTGCCTATGTTAAGGCGAAAAAGTACAATTTTTATATAAATAAATAAATAGAATTTAAAATAAACATTACTAGAAACGTTCTCTCACAATAAATTTTATTGATGTCGTTAAGATAAAATCAATTTGAGAATGCAATTAATATTAATGCATTTACGGATAGTCGGAGAACGTGTGAAATTAGTTTGGGGGTGGTTCCCTGCCCTTTATTCCCGCTATATATCGTGGTATATTGCTTAGTTTCACTTCACTCCCCCAAAAATAACGTAAATAATATAAACCTAACGGGCGAGACGTAATTGTGTCCGATAGTACTTCCGTTCGGTGCTCGTTCAATCAAAATTAATCGATTTCGGAATTTCAACGTATTTTTCACCACCTTTATAAAGAGCACCAAAAGAAAGAAATATTAATGAACTCTACATTTATTTTTTGATTTTTATTATCCAATAAGAATAAATTAACGATATCGTTTAACAATAAACGTTTATTCTTGTTATCTTGTATAAACATTGTGCAGAATGTTTACTTTTGATTAGAACGGACAAAAGCGAGTATGGTTTTACAATTTTAAAACAAGCATTACTAAATTATTCAAGTTTTTTAAGCGATAATTAATTACTTGGGATTAAAAAACAAAAGGAATGATAAATAATTGTAGAAATAACATTTATCTTGTATTGGGAACAAGATTTGAAACCACATAGAACTCTAATTACCTTTCTCTGGTTATTGAAGAGACAGTAAGAATAAGCAACCTCAGGTATTTCAAGAGATGTTTCGAGTGTGTATTACAATGTCCCCTCTGTAACTATGCGATAAGATATTTACAAAATATTTCCTTGAATAACTTACTGGCTAACCTTGTGGTTCTTTTGCTATTGTGAGATATTTGCATGACTACGATTACATAATAAGCATCTTGTATGGAGAAATCTAATGGTGTATAAAATAACTGAATCACTTGAGGTAGTTATGTTTATATTATTGTCAACGTATGAGTATAGCTCTTTTTAAGATCATCACGATGAATTATATGAGTCTATGTTTGCATTTTCGTTATTCCTGGAGAATTGAGACATTACATGCTTTCTTGTCAATGTGGAGCGCATTGGTTTTGATGGAAAAATTATAGAGCAGAAAATTTCATGCGGATTCTATATGGTCTCACAGTTTTTCCTGTATCATATAGGGAATTTATGATGTCGTAAACATTTACATATGGCAGTTTTTGTGGGAAAAATGGTTATGCAACCATGCGATCTACTAAAGTTGTACACCACTGTATAGAGGGGGAAATTTCCTATTGATTCTATATGGTTGCGCAGTTTTGTCAGTATCATATAAGAAAGTTATGACGCTCTATATATTGACATACGGTAATTATACGCGGTTTTTGCAGTTTTTGAAGGGAAAATCCTTGTGCAACCATGCGATCTATTAAAGTTGTATACCACTGTATAGAGCGGAAAATTTCCTATTGATTCTATATGATTATACAGTTTTGTCAGTATCATCTAAGAAAGTTATGACGTTCTATATATTGACATACGGTAATTATAGGCGGTTTTTGCAGTTTTTGGAGGAAAATGGTTATGCAACCATGCGATTTACTAAAGTTGTATACCACTGTATAGAACGGAAAATTTCCTATTGATTCTATATAGTTACGCAGTTGTGTCAGTATCATATAAGAAAGTTATGACGCTCTATATATTGACATACGGTAATTATACGCGGTTTTTGCAGTTTTTGGGGGGGAAATCCTTGTGCAGCCATGCGATCTATTAAAGTTGTATACCACTGTATAGAGCGGCAAATTTCCTGTTGATTTTATATGGTTACGCAGTTTTGTCAGTATCATATAAGAAAGTTATGACGCTCTATATATTGACATACGGTAATTATACGCGGTTTTTGCAGTTTTTGGGGGGCAAATCCTTGTGCAACCATGCGATCTATTAAAGTTGTATACCACTGTATAGAGGGGGAAATTTTCTATTGATTCTATATGGTTGCGCAGTTTTGTCAGTATCATATAAGAAAGTTATGACGCTCTATATATTGATATACGATAATTATACGCGGTTTTTGCAGTTTTTGGGTTGAAAATCCTTGTGCAAGCATGTGATCTACTAAAGTTGTATACCACTGTATAGAGCGGCAAATTTCCTATTGATTCCATATGATTACACAGCTTTGTCAGTATCATATAAGAAAATTATGACGCTGCGAATATTGACATACGGTAATTATACGCGATTTTTACAGTTTTTGGGGGGAAAATCCTTGTGCAACCATGCGAGCTATTAAAGTTGTATACCACTGTATAAAGCGGAAAATTTCCTATTGATTCTTTATGATTACACAGTTTTGTCAGTATCATATAAGAAAGTTATGACGCTGTGAATATTGACATACGGTAATTACACGCGGTTTTTGCAGTTTTTGGGGGAAAATGCTTATGCAACCATGCGATCTACTAAAGTTGTATACCACTGTATAGAGCGGCAAATTTTCTATAGATTTTATATGGTCACCGAGTTTTGTCCGTATCATATAAGAAAGTTATGACGCCGTAAACATTTATATACAGTAATTATACGCAGTTTTTGCAGTCTTTGGGGAAAAGTCCTTGTGCAACCATACGATCTACTAAAGTTATATATCACTACATACAGTGTGTTAATTAATTATCGTACGCTACGTCATCATTGCAAGTATGCAACCAATATCACAGTATTGGTATTGCAATAAGTAAATCGCGTATTATAAAATAAATACTGTGATTTTGGTTGCATACATGCAATGATGATGTCGGGTATGATAATTAATTAACGCACTGTAGAGCAGAACATTTCTTATAGATTCTATGTGCTCTCACAGTTTTGCCTGTAACAATATAAGAAAGTTATGACGCTCTAAATATTGACATATAGTAATTATACGCGGTTTTTGCAGTTTTTGGAGAAACAATGCTTGTGCAATCATGTTATCAAGTAAACTGCATAAACCATAAAATTGCCTATAGATTCTATATGGTCTTGGAGTTTCGTCCGTATCATATAGGATATTATACTAAAAGTGATTTTATGCTAAGTAGGACTGTTTTTACAAAAGAAATAGTTTTCAAATCTCGTATTCGATTTTTGTTATGTACCTATAGAAAGAGCAGAAAATTTCCTAATTACTTTAGTTTTTGTTCCTATCAAACAAAAAAGTTGTATTGAAAAAGCCAATCTACCGATTCTGTATGTAGGGTTGTTTATTAGCCGTATTTGTTAGCTAGCGCCAAATGATATTGACCGGACAAAACCGCGATTTTGATAGCTCAAAGTGTGTTCTTTTCATATTGATATAAAGCTTTTTTTTTAATTCGCCTCCATAACGGGTTCACATGAGCTTGAGGTTCTTTTTATTACAGAATATGACAATTTTATTGGATTTAAAATACTAAAGAAGTAAACTGTTTATTAAAAAATAAATCAATTGTAAATAGATTTGGTTGTTTTGATTAGTTAATAAAAAACATCAATAAAAATATCTTAACAACATTTGTATGTTATAAAACACCGTAAACAACAAAAAATCTAATTTATCTAAGTACATTTTAACGTTCACGATACCTTTTTAACTCAACTTTTTTCATTATTTTAGAAGAAAAGCAAATTAAATAACAATTTAACAAAACAATTATCTATTCTCAAAAAAAAGCCAAGTTTTTTGGCCCCATTCATTCATTTCATTGGTTCCTTAACGGCAGCAAACGGCGTTGGTGGTGGGGCGCCCATAAATACACTAACTTGCCATCAACGTGCTCAGAGCGTTCTTATTTTCGTGGCGTTGACGAACACCAAGTAAAAGTTTCGTCAAAAAAAAATTACGAAGTGAAAATATCGAATTTTAATAAAAATAATTAAAGTTTCAAGTTAATCATGTCGTTGGTCCAAATGAATTTAAACGTGATTCTTTGCCAAAGAAGACTCCTGCCCGTCGGAGATCTTGAAAAAGATAACGCAGAAAATGTTTGTAAAAACGAAGAGAAAGCTAAAGAAGTTAAAAAGTGTTTGTTCGGCCCTTCGAATCCCGAAGAAACGAAACGGATGCTGGATGAGCAATTCGAGTGCGATCGGAAACGATTATTAGATAGATACGATGTGGATATTTTAGAATTGGAAAAGAATTTTGAAAAAATGAAAGAAAATGGAAAGGTGAAAGTGAATAAGAAAAGGAGGTCTTTGGATAACGTGTTGAAACCTTATAATAAACAAGCTAGATTAACCGGTAAGTTATAAAATTAATTTTTATCATTATTATTCCATCTTGTAACAACACAACAAAACGGTATTATCATTCATGCTTGGGAATATTAAAATATAAAAAGGAAGTGATTGAATTTCGGTTCGTTTTGAGAAGAAACGGTACCGAGATTCTTCGTTTGCATACGAAAGTGGTAAAGCACGACTTTTACATACAAAAATGTTACACTTAAATATCTTTGGAATTCTAGTTCAGAAAAAGAAGAAATATTAAATTTTCATTCAATATCTATTTGAAATTTATTTTCACAATTATTTGCAACTTCGACAACCTTGGGCTCATTCTTTTCACAAGATAAAGCGATTAAATACTGTCACTAACGCTTAATTAGAGCATATTTCCCGGGTGGTCATTAAAGTAGCTCTGGTTCTTAATTATTATAAGCTATAATTAGTAGCTGTTGTGTCATTTTTAAAACGATCAAATTAACGTTTTTACTTTTATTTCTTTTGCAGATATATTTCAAGTAAGGAAAAGATGCCAATCCATTTTGAAAAGTAAAGAAGAGAAAACAGAAGTTTAATCCACCAAAACGAAAGAGTGATGTACATAAAGAAGTTAATTATCTTTGTAAATACTAATTAATTCCCTATTTTATAAAGGGCGTTGCAATGAGACATCTATATTTATTAAGTAATTTATTTTTTGTCATTACGATGATAATTATTTTTTTTTATAGAATTTCTAAGCGACTTTCTAGTCTTTTGATAACTAATATTATTTTTTCAATAAACTATATGAATCTAAAAATTTGTTGTGTGATATCATTTTTCCCCACTTCACTTTTTTTTTCGCTTAGACTAAACAGGAACGTTAAACTTCGTCAAGTGAAGACGTGTTTATTAAGCAACTCGTCATGATAGGTGATGACACAATTTAAAACTCGTTTAAATTCAACACTCAACTGGAACAAACAAACAGTTATGAATAAACTAAATAAATTATTAACTAAAAATATTTATTTTGTTATGAAACGCATATTGAGTCACCTATAATATTTATAGGTTGAGTTTATTTATTACTTTTCCAAGTTGAGCTTCTTATCAATTCTCAAGGTTAGTTATTTTCATCCAACTTTAAAAATCTCACTTCGGTTTTGAGAAAATAATTGTCGAATTTCCATTTCTACAATGTTATTGTTAAACATTAAAGCTATCTCGGCTTAATTAGACCAACCTATACAATATGGTGCAACCTCGGCTAAATCAAGCTAAATTTTTCCTTTACACCATAAATTACTGAATCGAATTACAACAAATGCTCGAATAATAAGGCAAATGCTTCTACTAATTGTAAATTTAATCGGGTTTCCGTTCTGAGTTGGGTTGGGTTGGGTTGGAAGAAAGTCTGCTGTGAACTTGAGGATGACGTATGGGGAGACTCTTACAAAATAGCCCTAAAAGGACTAAAAACATACCGAGAGTGATACTTAAAGACCATGAGCTACAAAATTTGATTAAAGAGCTATTTTCAGAAGCGAACAGGGACGTGGTACGGGCAAGAAGGGAAGGAATGTCAAAAAATTAGAGAGGTGACAAAGAGGAACTGATACAGCTCGTAAAAAGCCTAAGAAATAGAAAGGTTCCGGGACAAGATTGAATAACACCGGAAATAGTGTTATATAAATAAATACGACACACGTGTGGATACAAAAAATCATGTACTATTGAGGCAAGGTGCTTTGTAAAATGTCAAGAAAATGTATTATGAGTCTTTATAACTCTTGATGCAAAAAATGCTTTTTTCTCTGCACCATGAGAGCAGATAGTGAACTGCATAGTAATAAAGGAATATGAAGCGAACAACGACAGCTTTCATATGAGAAGAGTTCTAGTTTTGAGCCTCCTGCTCTGGAACATCTTCTTTGACCAAATCCTAGTGGGAACGCTGATGAAAGCTATAAAGTTAGTGGCGAACATGAACGGCTTTGGCTATCGTTATAACCGGCTGGAAGAAAGATAGTATTGCAAATTTGATCACTTAAATACATCGGCGTGATGTTTGGAAAGAACCTAAAGTGGTGGGCTCACCTAGAATATATTTGCTTCAAGGCACAGAGAACGATACAAGCGTTTAAGAGTAAATTTTGAATAACGAGATGCTTGAACACAGAAGAGGAACATAATACAGTAAATCTACAGATACTTCTGCAAGAGTGGAGAAATAGATGGAGCGGAGACACCGGTAAGGCGAGATGAACGAAACGGATCCTGCCAAACATTATGCCATGGATGTTATGAACGTTGTAGGGCTCACCTCTGGATACACAAACCGTTATACACTTTTGTATAACGGTTCCTGCAATAACGGTTTTGTTTTTATTAAGAAAAATCATCCAATTTTGACATATTGGGGATTTATGTTATATCACTAGAAACTGGTGATAGATAAATATGAAATAAGTATGGATTATGATTTCTTGATGATTCAGGAATATTTGTTATTCATAACATCTTTCTCCATCAGTTTTAGTATTTACGTCATAGTTAATTTTATTAAGAAAAAACATTCATTTTTGACATTTTGTGATTTATGCTATATCACTAGAAACTGGTGATAGATAAATATGAAATAATTATGAATTATGATTTCTTGATGGATTAGGAATATTTTTTATTCATAACGTTTTTTTCCATCTGTTTTAGTACTTAGGTTGTAGGTAATTAATTGATTTTATTAAGAAAAATCATCCTGTTTTGACATATTGGGGATTTATGTTATATATGGTGATAGATAAATATAAAATAATTATGGATTATGATTTCTTGATGCATTAGGAATATTTTTTATTCATAACGTTTTTCTTCATCAGTTTTAGTATTTACGTCATAGTTAATTTTATTAAGAAAAAACATTCATTTTTGACATTTTCTGATTTATGCTATATGAGTATAAACTGGTGATAGATAAAAATGAAACAATTATAGATTATGATTTCTCGATGCTTTCCGAATATTTTTTATTTATAACGTCTTTCTCTATCAGTTTTAGTACTTAAGTATAGGTAATTGATTTTATTAATCATAATTTAATTAATCATCCTATTTTGACATATTGGCGATTTATGTTATATCACCAGAAACTGGTGATAGGTACATATGAAATAATTATGAATTATGATTTATTGATGGATTAGGAATATTTTTTATTTATAACATCTTTCTCTATCAGTTGTAGTACTTTAGTTATAGCTAATTGATTTTATTAAGAAAAATCATCCTATTTTAACATATTGAAGATTTATGTTATATCACTAGAAACTGGTGATAGGTAAATATTAAATAATTTTGGATTATGATTCATTGATGGATTAGGAATATTTTTTATTCATAACGTCTTTCTCCATCAGTTTTAGTATTTATGTTGTAGTTAATTTTATTAAGAAAAAACATTCATTTTTGACATTTTATGATTTATGCTATATCACTAGAAACTGGTGATAGATAAATATGAAATAAGTATGAATTATGATTTCTTGATGCTTTCAGAATATTTTTTATTCATAACGTTTTTCTCCATCTGTTGTACTACTTAGGTTGTAGGTAATTGATTTTATTAAAAAAAATCATCCATTTTGACATATTGGGGATTTATGTTATATCATTAGAAACTGGTGATAGATAAATATGAAATAAGTATGGATTATGATTTCTTGATGGATTAGGAATATTTTTTATTCATAACGTCTTTCTCCATCAGTTTTAGTATTGACGTTGTATTTAATTTTATTAAGAAAAAGCATTCATTTTTGACATGTTGTGATTTATGCTATATATCACTAGAAACTGATAGATAAATATAAAATAAGTATGGATTATGATTTCTTGATGCTTTAGGAATATTTTTTATTCATAATGTTTTTCTCCATCACTTTTAGTATTTAGATTATAATAGATTCTATTAAGAAAAATCATCCAATTTTGATATTTGGGGGATTTATGTTATACCACTAGAAACTGGTGATAGATAAATATGAAATAATTATGGATTATGATTTCTTGATAGTTTAGGAATATTTTTTATTCATTACGTTTTTCTCCATCACTTTTAGTACTTAGGTTATAATTGATTTTATTAAAAAAAAAACATCTTATTTTAACATAATGGATTTATGCTATGTCACTAGGAACAGAGGAACTGTTGTAACAGGTATTTGGAACTATTGCTTTTTAGGAACTAAACATTTTGTACCTGTGCCTCAAAAATACTAGTTTATAACATCTCTAGCAGCAAGCGACCTCGGCTAAGCTTTTTGCAGAGTATTTTTGCCTGGTTATGGTGTAATAGTATGATTTCTTGTGATTAAGCCGAGGTGCTACAATAAATACCATGCCAACCAAAAACTAGTCAACGTATAGTAGCGCCTCGGGCGCTAACAACCTCGGTTTAACCACAGGAAATTATACAATTACACGATAATCAGGCGAGGTCGCGTACGGGTTTGCATCATTTTGACTAGTTTTTAGTTGGTATGGTTGATCTAGCGCCTCGGGTGCAAGCAAATATACATTTACATATTTATCACACGAAGACATAGATTTTCTGTCCCAAAACTTGCCAAGTTTGTTTGAGGCCAAAAAGATGTATTTGGAGATTTGAAGTTTCATTATGTTGATCTCTATGTCCAGCAAATTTACTTGAATTCCTCCCTCATTAGTCATTAGGCTTAAAATATTAAATTAACAACGGAAATATTTTTACAACATCATGATTACTGGCATCTCTTGCTGCATTTAGCTATCTAACCTCAGTTGAATCATTTAAAATTGTTTAAAGAGTGTAAAGATTAAAAGATTGAAATTTTAGAGACTTTTGATTAGTAGAGATCACCCCAGCATGAAAATCTAATCAACTACTTGCTAAAACTAAGTAATACGATTATAACCTTAAGTGTTGCAGAAAAAATAACCACAATGTTCACTGTGCTAGTGTTAATTACAAAAAGAAGGATGATATTTCTTGTGAGTTCAAAATAAGTTAATCCAGTCCTGGTTATAATCGTACCGACAATTTATCTTTAACAGTTAATTGTTTTAATTAACTCAATTTAACCGACAATTAAAAACCGCTCCTCTCCTTCATTTAATGATTAATCTATTAACAGAATTAGAAATAAATTAATCGTTTTCATTAAATTTATCTTTTTCTTTTGTCCCTTCAACCAAACCATCTGTTTCGTTGATTAAATTTCATACATTTTTCGGTCTATCACCGTGCAACTTCCAATGATGACCATATGTCGCGTTTTTGGTCATTCGATAGTATTGGATTTCGTCGAAAGAAAAATGATCCCTCCTTATTTTTTATGACATCTGTTTAACGTAGATAAATTTTATATCGATTTATTAAAAATTATTGAGGTTAAAAAGGTGCTTGTATTTTTTTGAGGGGGAAAAAATAAGTAATGATGATACATCTTGTGGATGGTCTTAAAACTGAAGATGAGTAACAGGTAAAACTTGCGGTCTTTTTTCTCTGGACCGACGGCCGGAGGTCGTCAGCTGTTCGTAAGTTTTGGCGCGAAACGCCAACAAGGACTAAAACGAGCACCTGTCTCCCAGCGCAGGTTGGAATATGGATCCTTTAGGTCCTCCACACAAAGGAGAAGAAGTAGGGAACCTTTTTCTTACCCCAACTTAACCGACCAACCTGTGAGTCATACTAAAAGAACCGCTTTC
Source organism: Onthophagus taurus (assembly GCF_036711975.1). NCBI lineage: Eukaryota > Metazoa > Arthropoda > Insecta > Coleoptera > Scarabaeidae > Onthophagus > Onthophagus taurus. The sequence continues at coordinate 23,814,337 of NC_091976.1, read as the reverse complement.
GAACCGATGAATCATTATTTAATCATTCAATCTTGAAATTCTTTTTGAAATTTTTCACAAGTTTCAAGATATATTTCAATGTTTTTGAATAAGCTATGTTATCGTACATTAACTTGACCATAATTCTTAAAATAAACTTTAATTCCAAAAATTATTAAAAAAAAACGTAATTAATAAAGATTGTTTATTGAAACTAAAAAAACATAGTTAATAACCAATTAAATTGCCGTTATGTCTAATTTTAGTAATTAACAAAATTCTAAGTGAAAATTGTTAACAAAAATTGCAACTTTGTTCATCAAAAAATATAAAAATTCAAGAAATGGCGATATGATGACTTTCCTTGTTAATGTTAGTTATAACTAAAAAATTAAAAGCGATGGAGAAAAATGTGTTAGGAATAAATTGTTTGTTATGAACTCAAAAGATATAATTCATAACTAAACTATATAAATTGATGATTTTCATTTTTAAAATCAATCATACCTCAAAAACTAAACACGATGGAGATAAATATGTTAGACTTAAATTGTTTATAATGAACGTAAAAAACATAATTCATAACCAGATTTGACTAAAGTATTACCATATTCTAGTTAGAAAGCTATCAAAATTGATGATTTTTATTGTTAAAGTCAATCATAACTCAAAAACTAAAAGGGATGGAGAAAAATGTGTTGGGTATAAATTGTTTGTTATGAACCCAAAAGACATAATTCATAATTAGATTTAGTTAAAGTATGACCATATTGTAGTTAGAAAGTGGAAATTCCCAAAGTATCAATATTGATGATTTTTGTTGTTAAAGTTAATGATAACTCAAAAACTAATAGCGATGGAGATAAATATGTTGGACATAAATTGTTTATAATGAATCAAAAATACATAATCCATAATAATATTCAACTCAGTTATAACCATTTGTTAGTTAGAAAATCAAAATCTCAAAAAATATAGTTATTGATTTTTGTTACTAAAATCGATCATTGTTTAAAAACTAAGACTGAGGAAAAGTGTATTATAGATGTAAACTGTTCTTAATAACACAATAATTGAAAATCCATAATCAGATTTAAGTTAGTTATAACATAACAACATTTTGGTTAAAAGCTGGAAAATCTCAAAACGTCAAAATGATTATTGTCGTAATAAGTCAATTATAATTCAAAAACTAAATGGGATGGAGAAAAATGTTTTAGGAATAAATTGTTTGTTATGAACCTAAAAGACATAATTCATAACTAGATTTAGTTAAAGTATGACCCTATTGTTGTTAGAAAGTGAAAATACCCAAAGTATCAATGTTGATGATTTTCGTTCTGTAAGTCAATGATAACTCCTAAACTAAAAGCGATGGAGATAAATTTGTTGGACATAAATTATTTATAAAGAGTCAAAAATACATAATCCATAATAATATTCAACTCAGTTATAACCATTTATTAGTTAGAAAATCAAAATTACAGAAAATATCAAAGTTATTTATTTTTGTTACTAAAAGTGATAATTGTTTAAAAACGAAGACTGCAGAAAAGTATATTATAGATGTAAACTGTTCTTAATAACAAAATAATTCAAAATCCATAATCAGATTTATGTTAGTTGTAACAATATTTTGGTTAAAAACTGGAAAATCTCAAAACGTCAAAGTCATTATTGTCGTAATAAGTCAATTATAATTCAAAAACTAAACGGGATGGAGAAAAATGTTTTAGGAATAAATTGTTTGTTATGAACCCAAAAGACATAATTCGTAACTAGATTTAGTTAAAGTATTACCATATTGTAGTTAGAAAGTGAAAATACCCAAAGAATCAATATTGATGATTTTCGTTGTTAAAGTAAATGATAACTCAAAAACTAAAAGCGATGGAGATAAATATGTTGGACATAAATTGTTTATAATGAATCAAAAATACATAATCTATAATAATATTCAACTCAGTTATAACCATTTGTTTGTTAGAAAATCAAAATCTCTAAAAATATCAAAGTTATTGATTTTCGTTACTAAAACCGATCATTGTTTAAAAACTAAGGCTGAGGAAAAGTATATTATAGATGTAAATTGTTCTTAATAACACAATAATGCTAAATCCATAATCAGATTTAAGTTAGTTATAACAATATTTTGGTTAAAAACTGGAAAATCTCAAAACGTCAAAATGATTATTGTTGTAATAAGTCAATCATATCTCAAAAACTAAAAGGGATGGGAAAAAATGGTTTAGAAATAAATGTGTTTGTTATGAACCTAAAAGACTTAATACATAACTAGATTTAGGTAAAGTATGACCATACTGCAGTTAGAAAGTTAAAATACCCAAAGTATCAATATTGATGATTTTCGTTGTGTAAGTCAATGATAACTCAAAAACTAAAAGCGATGGAGATAAATATGTTGGACATAAATTATTTATAAAGAGCAAAAAATATATAATCCATAATAATATTCAACTCAATTATAACCATTTATTAGTTAGAACACCAAAATTTCAAAAAATATCAATGTTATTTATTTTCGTTACTAAAACCGATCATTGTTTAAAAACTAAGGCTGAGGAAAAGTATATTATAGATGTAAACTGTTCTTAATAACAAAATAATGCAAAATTCATAATCAGATTTAAGTTAGTTATAACAATATTTTGGTTAAAAACTGGAAAATCTCAAAACGTCAAAGTGATTATTGTCGTAATAAATCAATTATAACTTAAAAACTAAAAGGGATGGAAAAAAATGTTTTAGGAATAAATTGTTTGTTATGAACCTAAACAACATAATTCATAATTAGATTTAGTTAAAGTATTACCATATTGTAGTTAGAAAGTGAAAATACCCAAAGTATCAATATTGATGATTTTCGTTGTTAAAGTCAATCATATCTCAAAAACTAAAAGGGATGGAGAATAATGTTTCGAGTATAAATTGTTTGTTATGAACCCAAAAGACATAATTCCTAACTAGATTTAGTTAAAGTATTACCATATTGTAGTTAGAAAGTAAAAATACCCAAAGTATCAATATTGATGATTTTCGTTGTTAAAATCAATAACTCAAAATCTAAAAGCGATGGAGATAAATATGTTGGACATAAATTGTTTATAAAGAGTCAAAAATACATAATCCATAATAATATTCAACTCAGTTATAACCATTTATTAGTTAGAAAATCGAAATTACAAAAAATATCAAAGTTATTTATTTTTGTTACTAAAATCGATTATTGTTTAAAAATTAAGACTGACGAAAAGTATATTATAGATGTTAACTGTTCTTAATAACAAAATAATGCAAAATCCATAATCAGATTTAACTTACAATTAGTTATAATATTATTTTGGTTAAAAAGTGGAAATTCCCAAAACATCAAAATACCATTAAATTTCAAACTCAACCTCACTTAATTTGAGTATCTATTATGAGAGGACAATTATTCAAAAGAAAATTGATATGCATTCAAACAAGAAATTTTATCCACATTGTAACCACAAATTTAATCTTTAGATAAAACCGACAAAGATCTGCTGGTACCATGCTTTTTTCTTTATTATTTTTTACCTCATTGTTTTTGGTTCGTTTTTCTGATTGTTATCAGATCTTAATAGTGGTCTCGTAGACAATAAAAAAATACTGATTGTCATCTTAAAATAGCATCTGCTGTCGAAACTGACGGGTTATTTGTTGCGGTTTAAGGGTTGACGCGCTTCTTTGTTACCCTTTTCTCGGTTCATCGACTATTTGAAAATCCCTCGTACTTATTCATCGGCGTCGATTTGGCAGTAAAACGCTTCAAAGTACGACCAACAGCTGCTGTTTTGCCAGCATCCTGTTGAGATACTTAAAACGAACTTACAATCGGAACAATAAACCGTCGAGTGTAATTTTCTGTAACCCGAAATGGTTCAAAAAAAAGAAATTTTCATCGAGATTTATTGTGTTATTATAAAAATCACGCAGCGTAATGATACGCTTTGTAGATTTACATCTTTTCCACCTGTTCAAAAAGTTAAAAGACAAAACCACCCTATCGGTCAAGTGGAAAATAAATGTTAAGAAGAACAAAGAATTGTTACGGATCGAATAATGTCATTTTAACAATCGAATCAATCTTCAAGTAAATTCTTGGTTTGTTATGTAAATTAAATTTATGTTAATTGGTTTTAGTCATTGGAAATAATGACCTAAAATAAGTTACGGATCGATGAATTGTTTTTTGTTAGGACTGCTATATGAGGTCGAAGAAAACAAAGTTAATGAAGGAAACGATCTGCACACAAAAGTTCGTTGAAACAGATAAGAATTTTCGCACAGAAACTTTCCTACCGGAAAATAAATGCAGCGCGATTTGAATCCTTGTGGGACAGGAAATGCAATTTTCCTCCCGACCGACAGTTCGTACACCTGTTAAAACAAACGCCTCATGAATATGTATCTTTTTCGGTCATTCACAAGTTGTTTCAAAACTGAAAACATAATCGCATGCAATTGGAACGATTTATCCTTGTTAAAGATAATTGTTGAAGTCGATTTAACAAAAAAGGTCGATTTTTTTGTGTAGTAAGAATCTTCTTCCATAAATAAAGTTTGTGTAAGTAAAGAACAGAACTCAGATGGCTGGAAGTGCACTTTTAAACATCCGGCGTAACCCAACACCTTATCTCGTTGTACTAAGGAAGGAGGGACAGACAGGTGCATCGCCCCGACCATCGTCATCGAACGAGAAAAAAAAACTATGGATGAAACAAGAGGGTCCCCCAAAAAAGAGCGGGCTCAGCATCCATCCCTCCACGTGTCCCTAACGTCTGGAAACAGCCCGTGCCACAAACGAAAGATTTATGATTTTATTCCAAACCCATGTGCACACCAGAGAAAATTTCACTTTTTGCACTATTCTAAATTAACATTTAACATTCATTACCTTTTTTGTTAACATATACATCAATTTCCTATTTAAGACTCTAGTTAAAAACTCATAAAAATCATCTTTTATCGTTCGGATGTAACGGTGTAACCTGATATTGTAACCCAATCGCCTACGCACAGTTTCAAACTTGGGCTGTTTCCTGCTAACAGGGACCCGAAAGCAGGAAATCGACTACGTCTTCCTGTCTTGAAAAATAAAGTAAACACGTCTACGTGTACACACATCCATAATGATTAACGGTGTCGATGGCTTCGAAACGATGAGACATTTTTAGATTTACGAACAAAGAGACCCGACGCAGCGCAACGCAACACTTTTCGACGTGTTTGTGCGTGTCGAAACCTGCGAGATAACCGCGTTCGTGTACATTTGTTAGTCACTCGCGGTTTGAGTAACAAAAACTTTTTTATCGAATCGATTACACGCATTCCGCGCCCAGTACAAAAAGTAATTTTTTATTGTTTCTTCTTTATAAAAATATAAAATAAAATAGGCGCCGTTTTACAGGGGACGAACGACATGTGGTAAGCGTTGCTGTAATAAACCGCGTGTTGTGTACTGTGTGTGGGAAACAACGACGTCCTTCGCAAGGATATAAAATGTTGGTTATGCTGAGAATGGTGAGAAATTAAGAAGCTGAGTTCCCGCCAAAAATCCAATGATCATCTGGCGCAAATTCGGATACACCTCAGAGCGTCGTAGTCGGCGGAGCAGCTGCTGTTAAATTCTTGAGTCGTCCAATCGAATGGAACATCTGTTTCTGGTAGAGGCCGAAAAGGTTACCTTGTGAATTTTTAACCAGGTACGAAGGGTAGTAAAGATTGTAAAGTTAGAAAATGAGATGGTATAAAATTTTTTGTTAAATCACCTTAATTAATAACATTTTTAAAGAATGTTATATGTAGAGGTTCTTTATCAAAATTCAAACATAAAAAATTATAACCTCCATAACTTCCTCCAGGATGTATACAGCTTATATGTATACATTTTAGATAGTGGGTTCATTATTTTACAAAATAGGAAGTCTTTCATTTCAAATAGCTCATCATATAAAAAAAGGTTTTAGCGTTTGTATGATATGTTGCACTAAAAAAATATTTAACAAATCTTGCATTTATTGCTTTCTTTATTTGTGGTGAAATCAGCTGATTGCGTGAATTTTCTCTTATTTTATTTGATTTAGAATATGATTAATCACACAAAACATAGTTTGTGTGATTAAACTAAACTCTTCCTGTTTTGCTTTTACTTGTAGTAACTTGCTTCTGACCATGACATTTTTCTGAAATTTTGCTTCAAACTATAGCTTTGTTCGTTGGGACTGCACTACTTGCACCAAGCAGTTTAGTGCAGATGTTGTGTGTTCGTTGGGCCATGCACAGTGTAATTTCGTGCAGCCAGTGCAAGTTAGTGCAGATTTTGTTGCACCTTCTTTCGATTAAGTTCAATAAGTGCAGTGTAATTCAGTGTAACTAAAATGGCGGAATATTTGGAAGAGGCAGTAGAAAATCGACAAGATAGTAGATAGATAAATGGACAACACACTATAAATAAGATATTAATTTGTTTCTTTTTTTAGGGCTATTATAAATTATTAGGCAAAGGAAGAATTCCAAATCAACCCGTCATTGTTAATTCCAAATTCTTCTCGAAATCAGCAGAAGATAAAATTAAAGCTGTTGGTGGAGCTTGTCTATTAACAGCTTAAGTTGTAATAAACTCATTAGAAAACGAAAAAATTATTATATAGTTATATTTTTTTTGACATTAACATAACCTCAACATATTATACACTTTTTTTGATAAAAATCTGTTCGTTGCAACCATGGTTTACACACTTTTCTGACTTGCACTCAGTTGACAAGACATTGCACTTACTTACACTTAATTGCACTATGACGTCATATTAGTGCCATGCCCAACGAACAAAGCTTATGACATTTTGTTTCTATTTTAGTTTCTGCCTGTGATATTTTACTTCTATTTATAATATCTTCTTCTGCACACGTTTATAACATAATTTCTGTTTAATATTTTGCTTCTAACTCAAATATTTCGACTTTGAACACGATTATTTGCTTCAACTTATGACAGTTAACTTTTGCGCTTTCACGTTTGGTATTTTGCTTCGATAATATTCTTTTAAATGCAATAATTTGCTTCTACGCATGATATTTTCTTCTGCATATATTTATGCTATTGTTTCTGCATGAATATTATACTTCAAGTTGTGATATTATGCTTTTGACTACGATATTTTGCTTCTGCCTGTTATAATTTGCTTTTGACTATGATTTTTTTCTGCACATCTTCGGTATGGTATGGTTTCTGTGCATAAAATTTTGAATTTGCTTCTCATAATTTGCTTCTGCCTATGATATTTTACTTCTAGTTGTAATAATATGCTTCTGACCACGGTATTTTCTTCTGTATATGTTTATGATATTGTTTCTACATCTACATTACATTACATAACATAGACTACATACCGGGTAGGCGAACCAACCAATCTACTACCTATTTAATTACCAAGGATCTATTATACCCCGATAGATATCGTTATCAAATTTCACCGTGCAGTCAGTCAATGCTCTTAACGAACACTAATATCTTGCTCGGTGAAAGGTCATTCAGATTCTTTGAGGAGATAAATTAACGGCAGGGCAGTGGCATAAAACATGCTAAACCGTATTTGCTTCCTCCGCGCATAGTCAGCATTCAACATCGTTGGCTAAACCCAACAAGTTGAGATGTGCTTTTAATCGGCAGTGCCCAATAAAGACACCCATTAGAACTTTTATGCTGCTACGAGCAAGTCCTAAAATATTCCCGGGATTGACAGTGGCGATGTTAATAAACACCTTAGCATGTCTCATTCCAGGAGAACTGGTCCACAGTAGGCGAAGTCTCTCTTCAGCCCACAGTTCAATCCTATGTTTGGCCATCGCAAATGATACACCAACTGTTGTTTCCGGCCCCACAAACGCTTTAGCGCTGCCCTCTCGTGCTAGCTCATCTTCCGCTTCATTGTCAGCAACCCCAGAATGACCCACGACCCAGATCAGAGAAACTCTGTTATCACAACTCAGTCACTGCAGCGCCTGAAGAGCGGCTTCACTGTCTGAGAAAATTCGTACTATCATGTTCTTCACCTCTCCCTCAAGAAGGATTTCTACATCTAATAATGTGCTTCTAGTTCTGATAATATGCTTTTGACTATGATAATTTGCTTCCACTTATAATAATTTGCTTATAAGTGAGATATTTTGTCTGCACACGTTCAGGATGTTGATCTGCATCTATTTTAAATCTGATGATCATAATTTGGTTCTGTCTCTTACTTCTAGTACTAACAGTTCTAACAATGATATTTTGCTTCTACTTCTCGTAATTTGCTTCTGACCATGGTAGTTTCTTCTGCACATGTTTGTGATATTGTTTCTGCATCAAATATTATTTTTCTAGTTCTGATAATATGCTTTTGATTACGATAATTTGCTTCCGCTTATGATAACTTGCTTCTGCCTGTGACATCTTTTTGCACACGTTCAGGATATTGTATCTGTATCGTTTTTGCATCTGATTCTTATAATTTGGTTCTGCCTACAATATTTTATTTCTAATATTGATATATTTTGTTTCAACTTTTGATAATTTGCTTAATATCATGGTAATTTGCTTTTGATATTGATATTTTCTTCTATACATGTTTATGATATTATTTCTATGTCTAAAATTTTGAATATATTTCTCATAATTTAGTTCAACCTAAAATATTTTACTTCTAGTTGTGATAATTTGCTTCTGGCTATGATACCTAGCTTCTGTATATGACAATTTTTTTCTGATTATGCTATTTTACTGCTGACAGTGCTATTTAGTTTCTGCTTATGGTATTTTGCTTCTCTGTATGATATTTTCATCAGTTAATTTTTATGATATAGTGTCTCCTTCTATTATTCTGCTTCTACTTCTAGTAATTTTATTCTGTCTGCGATAATTTGTTTCTGATTATGATAATTTTTTTCTAACAATTATATTTACATTTAAGATATGATAATATCTTTGCATATATTTAGAATATTGCTTCTGCATCTGATACTTTACTTTTACCTATAATATTATGCTTTTGGCAATGATAATTTGCTTCTCCCAATTATAATAATCTCCTTCCGACGATGATATTCTCTTTTTGCACTTGTTATCTCTTCTACACATACTGATATTATGCTTCCAATTATGATAATTTGCTTCTAACAGTGATATTTTTTTTTGCACACGTTCAGAATATTGCATCTGCCCAACGATATTTTAGTTACTGTCTACCACGATCGTTTTCTTTTGACATTAATGTTTTCTATTGCTTCTGCATCTACAATTTGCCGCTAATTGAATTTTGTTCTTAAATATAATATTTTGCTCTACGCATAACATTTTGCTTTTTCTTGTTACAATTAGTATCTATACAAGATATTTTTTCTGCCTTAAAATAATTGCGACTTTTTCATCTGCGTATCATTTTTGCATTTTACATTGTCATAATTTCTTCTGACCATAACATTTTCTTTTTGCGTTTAACTTCCTATCGTAAAACTGATTAAAAGAGTTAAGCTTAAGTATGGAAACTTTGGTAAATTTTAAGTTGGGTAGCTCTTTTGCTTAAACCAACTATTGCAGAACCACCAGATTAAAGACTTACAATACAAGTAATAATAAAACAATAAATCAACTAGAATGTCCTAGAAAATATTACCTTCCGGGATGTGGATGTTCTTAATTTTGAAAAAACAAACAGGAAGTTTTAATACAAATCTCGTTATCACATAAAATTTTTAAAACTTTGAAAATCTCAAAAAAGACAATAAATCACCTAAATATTTTCGTTCAGGATGTACACACCTTTAAGGGTGCGGATACTTTTGAGTCCATTTTCGAGAGAATAAACAGGATGTCCTTCCTTAAAAGCATCACACCGTATCATTATCTTCGTCCAATAAGTAACTCATCAAAAAAAGAATTAAAACATTCACTTTGATTATATTTATGTGATATATGCAAAGTGATTTATTTAAACGACTCTCTACAGTTAAAGAAAATTAATTAACCTTGACAATCTGAGAATTCTTAACCAGGTGCATTCCCATCGTAAGCAAAAATTTCTGCACAACGAGATTTGCTTTCTGCGTACGGAACAAACACCGGAAGCCCATCGCAATTAAGGCCTCTAATAATAACGGCGACGGCGGAACAATGTGGTGGGGCGACTGAAACAGTTCAGTGTATAAACCATTTTGGATCTCATTCAATTGTTCGTTTCGCGTGTTTCCGAACCACTTTTTGTTTAAATTTAAAAAGGATGTTCTGCTCCAACAGACTTTGATGGATAACACCAACGAAACCATGATAATCATTGAGGATGGTAAAAATGTAGGAAGGTAGGAAGGCAGGAAGGTATGTAGATTTTTTTATAAAACCTTTATACCAACTCGAAGGAATTCACTTTAAAATCGGTTTCCCTTTCACATCCCACCGTATCCGAGACTAAAATAGACCGACAACCATTCCTTCAACTCTACCTAGTTGGAGAGCTCGCCTCTTTGCTTGTAGGCTTGTAGTATTAGGTAGTAGTGGTTGTAAAGTTAAACATCTGCGAACGTGCACGGAAATTGGCTTTAATTAAATAAATTATTTCCCGTAGGTAAGTTTAATCTCTACGTTCTTGTTGTAATAATCGGCGACGTGCGGTCTACTCGAAATGAGTAATAAATTAACAAAACAAACGTTTGAGTACGACTTTGTATTATTATAGTCGCAAAACGGAGTGCGCACGCAATACGATTTTCTAATCAATACGAACCGAGTCCCCAACGTATGTAGTACTGCTGCAAGTGCCTTAGACGAACGGTCAAGTGCAGTTGGTACCGCTATCTCTCAAGATTCCTTTTACTTTAGGTAGGTTATACAAGAAAATTGTATTTAAAACCATAAATATCAACATTTTATTTAAACTAATTAATTGTATTAATTGAAATGATTAATTTCGGAACCAATTGCATTTACTGTATCTTATCAATACATTTTTCTTATCTTATCAAAAAATTTAACTAATGAACAGTATTTAATCTAAAAACATCGAAAGGTGAAGTGTTTTTGATTTTTAGTATCTCAAGATTAAAATCTTTTGGGTACTAAAATTTTATTTTTAAGTTGGTATACTTTGAACATTAAAATTTGACTTAAAAAAATGTGAATTATTTTCAAAATCGAATTTTCAGACAAAAATGCCGGCTCCTAACGAATCGGTCCCACAAAAACCGGCAGTATGCAGAAGACTCTTTCAAAACGACGAAAACGATGAAAATGACGAAATTCCCATTGAATATCTTCCAACGAGGAGTGAAGATGCTAAAGAAAAATGGAATTTTGATTTTGAAAACGATCGGCCTTTAGAGGGCGATTGGGAATGGACCCCAGTCAATAATTCCGAAGGAGCTAGAAATCAAACGAACGGAAATGGAAAAGAAAATGATGTGCAATAATTTTTTATTTATTTATTTATGGATGTTTTTTTTTCTTTTTAAATTAACCTAGTCTATGAGTGATCAAAAAATCCTATACTAATGATAATTTATTTTTATTAAATCGTACTTATATACGAGTATATTTATTTATATTAACTTATTTATTATTCTCGCTAATCGGAGTAATTATTATTATTATTACACTATGTTATTTTGATTTAATTTATTATAAAACCGTAGATTAATTTCTTTTTATAAAATTAATCTCGAACACGGCTACGAAACCAAATACAAAATTTGTAAATATTGGCATCTTTTTATAATGAGATAATAAAAATTTTTTATATAAACATTTTTTCCTCTCACCTTACATTCCTTATCCGACTCATTGTTTTCGCATTACAATCAGCTATTTTGAAATTTTTAAACCCAACAGGGTATCAATGGAAGTAATTAGACACTTTTGCGATAACATTTTATCAAAGAAAAACAATTTTATAAAGAATTTTATTAAAAAATTTACTTTTAATCAAAGAGAAATTAGGCAACAAATTATACTGTTAATTTGGTTGCCTATACAGTTTTATTTATAATAATTCCAATTTGATTAATTTGATTATTATACATTAACCCTTTGTGTCCCAAGAAGTCAAAAATTTTGAAACTTTGTGACAGAATTAAAACGCTATCAAAATGCACTCAGTAAAGGCCTTTGGAATCAATTTGAGAGTACCGTCAAGCATTAAAATATATTTTAGTGATGTTGCAGTATACAAAAACTTTTATTGCTAATATAAAAATAATATTTTTTTTTTAAACTAACATTTTCGCATAATCTAACCGTCAAAAAAGATGCTAACTCCAAAATTCCTGGAAGCCGTGTTTATTGAAATTAAGAAATGAAACTTATTTTAAATTGAAGCTTAAAGCATTCTGTTTAAATGGATATATAATAATTGTTGGGTTGGATTGGAAAAATATTGAGAAAAAAAATGTTGAAACAAAACTTACATTTTTGTATAACCTAAAAGTGTTAAAAAAGCTGATAAATTAAAAATTCCTGGAAGCCGTATTTATTGAAATTAAGGAATGAGACTTATTCTGAATTAAAGCTCAAAGCTTTATCTTTAAAATGATGTATAATAATTGTAGGGTTGGATTGGAAAAATATTGAGAAAAAAAATGTTGAAACGAAACTTACATTTTCCTATAACCTAAAAGTGTCAAAAAAGATGCTAATTTAAAAATTCCTGGAAGCCGTATTTATAGAAATTAAGGAATGAAACTAATTTTAAATTAAAGCTCAAAGCTTTCTCTTTAAAATGATGTATAATAATTGTTGGGTTGGATTGGAAAAATATTGAGAAAAAAAATGTTGAAACAAAGCTTACATTTTCGTATAACCTAAAAGTGTCAAAAAAGATGCTAATTTAAAAATTCCTGGAAGCCGTATTTATTGAAATTAAGGAATGGGACTTGTTCTAAATTAAAGCTCAAAGGGTTTTCTTTAAAATGATGTATAATAATTGTTGGGTTGGATTGGAAAAATATTGAGAAAAAAATAGTTGAAATAAAACTTACATTTTCGTATAATCTAAAAGTGTTAAAAAGATGATAAATTAAAAATTTCTGGAAGCCATATTTATTGAAATTAGGGAATGAAACTTATTTTAAATTAAAGCTCAAAGCTTTCTCTTTAAAATGATGTATAATAATTGTTGGGTTGGATTGGAAAAATATTAAGAAAAAAAATGTTGAAACAAAACTTACATCTTCGTATAACCTAAAAGTGTCAAAAAAGGGTAATTTAAAAATTCCTGGAAGCCGTGCTTATTGAAATTAAGAAATGAGACTTATTTTAAATTAAAGCTCAATGCTTTCGTTTTAAAATGATCTATAATAATCACACCTAATAACCATTTATCAAGGCGATACCTTTTTGAACAAACAACAAAATTCAGCAACGCCACTTTTCACTAAACTTCTAACCTCACATATGGACTAATAAGTTTAAATATACCTAAAAACCCTGCAGTGCGGATTGCGTCATTTTTTATACAGACTCTTTCTTGTATAGTAGAAAGTACCGACAGCTCTAAATCAGCCGAATAGATGACCAGCGAATAGATAAGTTTAAAATGAGTGTTCAAAACTACCGATACTTTAAAGTACCATCGGGACACAAAGGGTTAAATTATACACTTAATCATTTTTTGATACTTCTTGACAATCTTTAGCACTTTTTAATATATTTAGACACTTTTAGATAATCAGAAACTTCATTGTCATTTCATTACATATGAAACTTGATACTTTTAATCACTTTATAACACTTCTTGACACTTTTTGACAACCAGACACTTCTTTGCTCATTCATTACTTATGATCTTACTTAATATATGTTAACCATACGAACGTATACAACCTTAAGGACTTTTCTGTCTAATCAACTAGACCTAGAACTAAAAACATTCGGATTTCAAGACGTCTCTCAAGACGGCTAAACCCGAATGATTCTAGTTCTAGGTCTAGTGTTAGTTTTAGTTTTAATTGTTATGCAGCGTTAGACCATGAACTAGAATCATTCGGGTTTAGCCGTTTTAAGAGACATACGGGTAAACCCAAATGTTTCTAGGTCTAATATTAGTTCTAGTGACAGTGCAAGTGTAAAACTAGAACTAACACTATACCTAGAACTAGAATCATTTGCGTTTAGCCCCACGTCTCTAAAGACGACTAAACCCGAATGATTCTAGTTCTAGGTATAGTATTAGTTCTACATTGGAACAGTGCTAGTGTAAAACTAGAACTAACACTAAACCTACAACTAGAAAGTATAAACTTGAATGTTTCTTGTTCTAGGTCTAGTATTGGTTGTAGTGTTAGTGTTAGATGTAGTTTTAGTTGTTATTCAGCGCTAAATTCTTATTGAACTAAAAGTAGATAATTAAAAATCTTTTTTTTAAGGAACGGAAGTTGATGCATAAAAAAGTCAAAACGTTTAAGCAAAAAAAAATCGTGGGATTATTTTAAAGGGTCTATACAAGAATATACCTTGACAAGTGTTTCCTTGACAAGAAAGGAAACAGGGTGCAGTCAAGGGAGGGTGAGAACGTCCCCCGGACCGGACGTCTGCAGTCTTTTTAAGAAGGTGTTTCTCAGCTGGGGTAACGACGCAAAATTGTTCGATTAAAAATAGATGTTGTCGTCGTGGGGCGTCGCGCCATTGTTTTTCGTGGTCCATTGTAGCAGATACTAGGAAAAATGCTACACGACATCCTCGACTCATTATAATTGTTAAAGAAAAGGAACGCGAACACCTGCGCGTATTGGGGGCGTCCTTCTACCTGAGTGGATATAGACAGATCTTGACTAAGAAGAAGGTTTTTAGAAAAATCGCTGGTAGACTGCACGTCTACGAAATTGTTTATCTTTCGTCGTCGGGCACATAAATCTTTTACTCTACTTACGTTAGAAAAAGTTCCCGCCTTTTTTTTCTAAAAGGAATCTGGGTTTTATTTTTCACAATGAAACGAGGCGGAGAGCTTACCTATAAACAGTTCTAAATTTGTCATAATGAATGAAATGAGTTGTGTCAGCAAATTTAAACAAAAATTAAATACTCAATGAAAAATGATTTTGCTGAGTTTTACTAAAATATTAAACATTTTATATTATATAGTAAATATTTTTAACAAATACTTGCATGTTAATTAAAATATTTTTACTGTTCCATAACGAGTTGTTTTTTTGTGTTGTTGAAAAGATTTAAAAAAAAGATAAACGTGTTGCGTGTAAAATGAGGGTACAATTGATGTAATTTAAAATTTCAACAATTTATATCCATAAATTTGTAATCATTTTCAACCAATTAAATCATTAACTTGCAATCTAATCTTCCTTGAACTCTAACATTGAAATGTTTATAACAAAAAAAATAACAATTTTTGAATAGACGTAAACATTACGTTTAAGGTCAATGTAAATATAAACGTAAACGATTGTAGGTAATCAAAAGTATTAATAAAGTGAAAAGTAAACTTAATAAACTTGAATTAGTCCAAAAAAATTAGAAAAAAAGTAAACGAATCAGAGCTTCTTGCCGACTAAATTAGTAATAAGTCAAAGTAGTTAAGAAGAGGTGAAAATGTAGAAAAAGATAGCCTCTATAAAGAAGAGGATGTCAGAAAAAGGAAGGAAAAAAAATCTTCGGTAGCAAGTTAAAAAAAGAAATTAGTAAACAAAATAACTTAATATTTCAAAGATGGTTTAGATTTTATTTCATTAATAACGTTACATTATGTGTAGTTAACATCTTTGTTGTTAAACAATGTTTTCCATTTTATTACAAAATATTTTATGTTCATAGAACATCCTTGCCATGTGAAATTCCATTTCTAAAACAGTTTTTGATACTTTTATCACTTTTTGACACATTTAGACACTTTCAGACATGCAGAGACTTCTTTTCCATTTCTATACTTATGAAAGTTGATACTTTTAATCACTTTTTGATACTTCTTAACACTTTATGACACAATTAGACAATCAGAGACTTCTTTACCATTTCATTACTTATGAAATATGATACTTTTACTCATTTTTTGACCCCTTTTGACACTCTTAAGCACTACTTGACATATTCAAATACTTTTAGATAATAAGAGACATCTTTGGCATTTCATTCCTTATGAAACTTGATGCACTTAATCAGTTTTTGACACTTCTTGACACTCTTTAGCACTTTTTGATATATTTAGACACTTTCAGACATGCAGAGACTTCTTTGCCATTTCTAAACTTATGAAAGTTGATACTTTTAATCACTTTTTGACACTTCTTAACACTTTACGACACATTTAGATAATCAGAAACTTCTTTGCCATTTCATTACATATGAAACATAATACTTTTAATCATTTTTTGACACTTCTTGACAATCTTGAGCACTACTTGACATATTCAAATGCTTTTAGACAATAAGAGACATCTTTGGCGTTTCATTACTTATGAAACTTGATGCACTTAATCACTTTTTGACACTTCTTGACACTCTTTAGCACTTTTTGATATATTTAGACACTTTCAGACATGCAGAGACTTCTTTGCCATTTTTATACTTATGAAACATGATACTTTTAATCATTTTTTGACCCTTCTTGACACTCACTTGACAATTTTAAAAACTAAAACGGCTAGATCCAAAAACTTAGTTGAAAAATGATGAGCTCTAAGATACGCAACTTTGCCCCCATTTAACCATTTCTGTATCTCTTATGATTTTTGAGACCCCAATGATGGGGGTCGAATTTGAATTACTCTGTATGTTATAGAAACTCTGACATTATTCGAATTCAGTAACTAACGGAGAATTTGAGCTAATGATGGTTATTGGATGATACTACTTAGCACCAGATAACCTTATATTTTTAGATGAGAAACGTAACGAAACTATTTAGAGACAAAGAGGATCGATTAATCTTCAATATTTATAGGGCTAATTAGAATGGGGTTAGTGGGTTTGCGTGTTGGATGATTTGCAACCGACATCGACGGTCAGATAATTTGTTAGAAGGAGAGACTAAAATTTCATCTTTGAAGAGGCACAGCTCTGAGTTTTAACATTTCAGAAAATTCACTCCTACACTCAGTCATTTTGACAATCACCTCTGCCAAGGGGCATTTCATACCCATTTACCGACTTCAACTTCCCATCCAGAGTGATAATCTTTATAATAGGCGACTTGACACACTTTTCAAAAACGCCTATCTTCTTTGTTCCATTGCCAAATTTGGATTTTGAACTTATTCTGTTTAGTAAGTCATTTTACACATCCCATTTTATTGCATTTTTTCTTATTTTTGTACAGAAACTCGCCAGAAACCATCTTTGGAACCAGCAGTAATCCTAAGTGTTAACTAACTTGGGCAAAATTGTAATCTTCGTTTAAAATTTGATCTTTGAAAGGTTACGAAAGCGAAATTAAACTTTTTAACTTTCTTATTTATCGGGGTTGTTGACACAACTTGTTGACATAACATTACATCAATATTATACCATATAATATCAAGTAGAGTAAAGTAAACATTTGATCATTTCGCATATTTTGCATCTAAATAGACTTTGACATGCGATATAACTTACCTTATAATGGAGTTGATTTTACGATCTTTATTCTATTCGATTGATTTATTAAATAAGTCACAACAAATTACTTATATTGTACTATCTAAACACAACTTCAAACCACAACCAACACCAATAAGGAAGAAACACAACTGTCATTGTCATTTAATATTGTCAAAATTCCTACCTGTCAAGGTCAAATTTTTAGGTATTTTATTAATTTTATAAAATTTATGTTGTTTTTCTAATTTCCACATTTTCTTTAAACGTTTTCTTTATGACATTTTTTATAAATTTTCAGCTATTTGTGTATAAATATAAATTCAAAAACTTGATAACAATTTAACAGGTATTATAGAAAAAGAACACCATCTATCGTATCGACACCGAACTAATGATCTTAATAAATATTTACTTAGGTATTAATTTTTTTTTAAATTCGATAAGTAAAACAGAAAAATTTTTCTGTTTACGTAAAAAGTACTTTCTCCTTTGCTTTGGATGTGCTCCAATGAAAATGAATTTAATTTTAATTTAATTATAAATAGTTCGTGTAAAGTACAACGGGTTTTGCTGTTAATAATTGTTAAAAAATAGCAAAATAAAAAACAAGACTGATAAAAAATCAAGGTTACTATGTTTACAGAGGGAAACTGATAACATTTTTGTGACATTTTATAAATATTTTATGTCTCTTATTAGTTTTAATGACGAAAACCACATCAACGTAATGAACATTAACATTTTCTTACATGTTTTTATGTTAATTTTAATCAGTAGACAAATAATGCGTTTTCACATCTCATCTTATATTTTAAATAACTGGAATAACAAACATTCATATTCTGTGCATATTTTAGTTTATCGCCCGTGAAAAATACCTCTCTAACATTTTGTGAATACCTTAACCCGTAAGGCTGCAATCATCTTTCGAATGAGAATGAATTCTAAATTAAGTTTTATACAGTGTGTCCATAAAGTAGCGGCACAATACGGCACATTCCAGAATATAAATTCCATACAAGGTAGGTATTTTATAGTCTTTAAAGTAACTTCTACAGCACTTTTTAGACCAAAGATTGCTCTTACACACCTCTTCTGTAGTATGAAGATTCTATCTATACCAACACCACGACCCCAAAAGACAACTCCATATCTTAGCAAGGAATGAACATATGCATAATAGGCATTTAATGCTGCTTCAATGCCAGCTGATCTGGAAATAATCCGAATGGCATATGAAAAATGACTGATCTTACCAGCAAAGAAATCAATATGATTGGTCCAAGACAGTCCAGAATCCATTTTCCAACCCAAAAACGAAATCTCTTCAACACTGGCAATCTTAGTATCCCGATACCTCGCCTTGATCTGGTCAGAGCATAAGTGATAGTTAACAATTTTCGTTCTTTTTGTATTTAATTTTATGTTGTGCGCTTCAAACCAATCCGCAAGTTTATTCAAATCCACAGAAAATGATTTCTGGATTTCATAATCGCAAACATTATCGTAATGTTGTTCGTTACACGTAGTAAGTCATTCATAAACAGCAGGAACAATAAAGGACCCAATATGGAACCCTGAGGTACTCCCAGCTTGACTTCCCTCCAAGCTGATCTCATTTCTGTTCCCTGTTCACTGTGGGCAACTACACATTGTAACCTCCCTGATAGATAGGATGTCATCCATGACAAGCTAACACCTCTAAAGCCAAGTCTCTCCAACTTGGTCAAAAGGATTGAGTGATGTACATTATGAAAGGCTTTTGTAAGATCCATGAACAATGCTGTTGTGGCCTGTTTTCCATTTAATCCCAAGATAATATTTTCCAACAGTTGAAACATCGCAAGTTCGGTGGATCTTTCTCCTCTCATATCCTGATCGCCAACTCATTAGTCAAAGTATGGTAAGCCTAGCTGTGACTAAATTTAAAAAGCATGGGCACCTACGAGATTTCTCAAAGTCTGGCTGCTGCAGCTTCTTCAGAAACTGGTTCGAAGTGACTTTTTTAGTTCTAATTTTAGTTCAATTCCTAATCCTAATAAAAGTTCATCCCTTGTGGGAACAGGTGTCTCATACAATTTTCCTTTCAAATATCTCCACACAAAAAATTCTAAAGCATTAAGGTCTGTAGATCGTGGGGCCATGCGACTGGTCCACCTCGACCAATCCATCTTGCAGGAATAGTTGTCTAGCCAATTTCTTACCACCCTACCATGATAAGCTGCACAATTATCAAGTTGTTCAGCTACCAAAAATTACAAGAACGCGGCAGCGCCAGCGGTTGGTTGTGATGGCAAAAAGTATGGCCTGAAAAGATGATTATTATAAACACCTACCCAGACGTTGACACTAAATACGTAGGGGTACCAAAACATGTAAACTGTGAAAGTTTACATCTTGTTAAAAACGATTCCACATTCATGTGAATAATAAAAAGCGGATTATCTTGAAAACGATCAACTTTGGAGCATTTTGATAAGAGTACCGTTTTTGCTTAAAAAAGTACCGAGAATAAGAATTCTTATTTAAAAAGCCAAAAAGTATACTGTCAGAAAAGTTATTGTTATTTTAATCCGTAAAGAATACGTTACAGAACGCCCTCTACCGGATATAGTAAAACGGACTCCATAATCGTCTTTCCCATGCCAAAAAACCTCCGTATATCAAATTTGAAAAGAATCGGTTGAAATACACGTGTAATATTAAATAAAAATCGATTTAAAACTTTAATTTGAACACTCTGTATCTCCAAAACAAAACGTTTGTCTACCTATCTTTATATGAAGTTTTTGTGTTAATTTTAAAAGATCTATCGATTGTTAAAGTCCTGCTAGAAAAACCTAAAACACCCTGTATATATTCGCAACTTTACGGACACACTGTATATTACGTACATTTACATTTTGCATCAAGTGTACAATGACATCAACAAACGGTGTTTTACCGTTGCCATTAAAAACTGTCCATTTTATATTATCATTATTCGTACTTAGGTTTCGTTCTAGATGTGATTGCGAAATAACAGCGTCTCCGTCCCGTTTCATCCCATTCCGCTCTCTCCGTCTCGTTTCATTCGCAACGATTACGCGTAAACCAAAAAAAGACAAAACGACAAAAAAGTAATCAACAAAACAAAAAAAAAACAAAGAGATAGGCAACGTTCGGGGCGAGACGGAGAGCGTAGAGAAAAGCGGACGCCCCTTTCTCGCTTACAAAATGGACCGGTCCGCGTTTTCCCCCACTACGCTTATCCACGCCAAGCTTGGGTTCCGCGGAGTACGCGATGTGTAGGCAGTTGCAAAGGTACGCGCGTGTCCTGTAGGGGTCGCGTCGGCGTCTCGTCGTTTTCCCCAAATTTTCACGAAAATAATCTAAATTCTAAACGTTTTTAATTAAAAAACTAAGTGATTATAAAAACTAGAGTGGTTTTTGAACCGATTCGATCCGGTTTATTGATTCGGTGAGTTCGATTTTATTCGGTGGCGTCAGTTTACTATAGCAGTTCTCCATCGTACACACGCCGTGTCGTGCGGGTTGCATAATGAGTACCAGATTGATAATGCCTGTTCCTCCGAACGAAACGTTAAGGACGCGCCCGATGCCCTTCCAACCGATGAACGTCCGAAAAGCACGCAGAATGCTTTTCGGAAAACCCGCCAAGGACGAAGCCCTAAGATTCGTCGCAAGGGAACTAAAAGAACTACAAAAAGCGCAAAGCAAAAAATACAATTTCGACTTCGATAAGGGGATACCACTTTCCGGACCAAACACCAATTACGAATACGTGAGTTGCGAACTTGTACACGCTCCCGTTAAAAAGAGGCCCGTTGATGTTAGCGAAGAAGAAATCGCCGAAGCTGATATGGCCTACTTTAAACCTGAAGAGCTCATCTCAAATTGCCTAAGGGAAGATTGCAATTCCGAAAAGGAAAATAGTAAAGAAAACGAAGCTACGAAGGAAAAGAAGCAGATGTGTATCACAGGTACGAAACATATTTTAATAATTATCATATCTGATAAATATGTTGTAAATATTTAAATTTTGACAAACAAACCTTAACACACTTTTTAATAAGGGAGTCATTCATAAATCATGAATAATATGCAAAAAATATAACCGTTTTTTTTATGTAGCACAAAGAATGAGCTATTATATTATGTTTAGTGTATTTGTTACAAATTGATAAAATTTTTAATGTTGATAAATTTAAGAATGAACGTAGTAAACTTTTTTAATTAAAACCACATTTTATCTAGTAGTTTTCCGGTATGACCAAAAGTATAAAAAAAATCTATGAAAGAAGAAGAAAGTCACACCAAGTTTGTTCCTGGGATTCGATTGATAAGGAAGTGTGAAACACCGGGAGTGTGCTATCTATTAATTAAATTTACACTTAGAAAGTTATTTTTACGTACAGGTAATGATTGGGCCATAAAGATATTAGGCATCGTTGGCTAAACATCATTAGTCTTGTATCTTCCGCATTCCACTATATAAATGATGTAGAGAATACATCGCCTATACAGCTTTCTTTGGCATGCGGAAGATATATTTGCATATGTATCCTGTCTCACAACGAATTTTAAGTCAGGTTTCGAAGTTGGTTTGTATTGATTTAGTTCTTAGTTGTCCTAAGATTCATATAGTTTGGTATATTCTATACTGCTTTGCGTCCTATATTTATTCTATAAGCTTATTTGGTAGCCATCAATATCTAAATGTTCCGTGTCTGCTCCCATATCTAAGAACTCTGTCTTCGCTATGTTTATTTCAAGACCACAGGATTCGTATTCTTTAAATTTCCTTGTCTTGTATGCTGCACGGTGATGGGTAAGTCGTTCAGCATCAGTTTCATCTGTCCAAGGCTATCAGAAATAAGTACTATATCGTTTACTTAGGTATTACCATCAATGTTTATACCTTTTTGGGTCCAATCTAATTGTTTAAATGCACTCCCCACGACTGTGATGAACAATTTGGGTTCAACATTGTATCGCTTTATCTTACTCCACGCCCAATGGGTATTCGGTCAGTACTTACATGCAATTTTACTGTCATTGTAGCATTCTTGTAAATGTAGCTTCTATATACCTTGGTAGTTGGTATTCGACTCCTCGAATACTATTATTCGAATATGAATGACCAACCCTAAACAATAATCCTCCACGCGTTTGATAAGGAGGAACATAAAAACATAGTTCTTGCAGCTACTTGCAAAACTGCCATCAACTCAATTTAAATCAAATTTTATAAATACCTCTAAATACACATCTTGGGTAAATACCCGCGGGTATATATCCAGGGAATTTTCCCTTGAAAATAAATACCCGGGTATTTAACAAAACTGATGCTGCATCTTCTCTATCTGCAGTCACAAAGACTTGGCGTATCCTTGTAACAAGCCTTTAGTAACTGACAAAACTTTCTGACATGGGTTGAGTAATTTTAATGCATGATTTGACATTACAATATTGTAGCAATTCTTTTGACACTTTATGACGATACTGAATAAGCCATATTGATAAGAAGCTACACAATTTTCAGGATATATACTAATTAAGCCTATACACTGGCATGTGGAAGATATATTTGTATTTGTAACCTGTCTCACAACGAATTTTATGTTTGGTTTCGAAGTTGGTTTGTATTGACTTAGTTCTTAGTTGTCCCAAGATTTAGAGCAGTACAATGTAATACCTTCTATTATAGATTGATATGTTTTATACTGCTTTACGTCCTATATTTATTCTATGAGCTTATTTGGCAGCTATCAATATCTAAATGTTCCGTGTCTTACACTTATATTTTCTTTTCTGTTGCTACTTCTTCACTTTTACATATTGGCTTGCATGTTATTAGGTAAGTAATACTAAAATTCTGCTAGCTGATTTCTTCATATGCTTTTCGCAAGGTTTTTACAGTAATAAATATACCACAAGCTTTATCTTACATTGTATATAAATGGTATATAGTTTCTATATCCCATTTAAACGCATTACTCTATTGTGCAAAGTTATAATGATAATAAAATGATGTAGCACATCTTTACAGCTATTTAGGTTCCTGCATTAACTTTTCTGGCTATGGCATGACTATGAAAAATGTATTTATTTTTGAATGAATGAATTCAGAATAGTGCTGCGAAAAAGTTTTGAGAATTTGCCTTGAGAAGTGACAGCGATAAGTATTAATTACGAAGAAAAGTACTTCAAGAGTTAATTAAATCAATTTTAGTTTTTGACGGATCATAGACCTGTTTATACGAAACAAGTCATAATTTGCACTGCAACTTCAAGAATTGGAGTCAAGCGACCTAACCGACAAATCGTTTATTAGTGGTCGTAACTATTAAAAGATGGCGTTGTCAATATATAATGTCAAAATTAATTTATTAAAAATGACGTACAATGTATTAAATTGTCTATGTGTTTATAAAAATAAGGAATGTTTTATTCCTCAACGTTACATAATGGCAACATTGGCTTGTTTGGCTTTAATCGTGGCTTATGGTCAAAGAATTGTTTTAAATTTTGCTATAAATGAAATTGTGCCTAGATCAGTTTCTGATCATATTCATTGTAGAGGAGTTAGGAATATAACGGAAGAAGGATTAATTGAAGGAGGAGCGATGAATTGGGGTCGACATCAAATAGCATGGGTGTTGGGTTTTTTTTATGTGGGTTACATCGTTGGGCATATTCCATTTGGACTTTACGTGGATTGGTATGGATCTAGGCAATTTTTTAGTACCGGAATTTTAGTATCAACGGTAATGGTTATAAGCCAACCAACCTTAATTAATTATTTACCGGAACAATGTCTTATGGCATCGAGATTTGTAATGGGGGTTGGTCAATCGGCTTTATTTCCGAGTATCAGTGTTTTAATTGCGCGATGGATACCGCCGGAAGAGAGAAGTTTAATAGCTGGATTTTCATATTCCGCGAATGCTTTAGGATTAACAATTGGAAATTTAGTATCTGGGAAAGGAATCGAGTATCTAAAAAGTTGGCCGTTCGCGTTTTATTTTTGGGGTATGATGGGAATGTTTTGGTACGTACTTTTCATACACTACGTTTTTTCCGGACCGGAAAGTCACCCGTTTATAACTCCGAATGAAAAAGCTTTTTTAAATGAGAAAGTTAAAAGATCTAACACGCGCTTAGAGATACCTTGGTCGAGTATGATGCGAGATAGCACTTTATGGGGATTAATTTTTGCGCAAATTGGGCATGATTACTCCATGTACACCCAATTATCAAGTTTACCGAGATATTTAACGATTGTGCCATACTACGATCTTGGTATGTGTTCCGTTATGACGTCAGTACCTTATATATTTCAATGGCTTACAGGAATAATTTCAGGAAAAATCGTTAATTACTTGGTTAACGCAAAAAAAGTTAAAGTTGTTAATTGCAGAAAGTTTTGTAGCACTTTAGCTATTCTCATCCCACCGATCATAATGTTTTTTGTACCATTTCGAGGGGAATGTAACGCAACTATCATAAACATCTTATTGTGCTTATTTTGCTTTTTCAAGGGCCCGATTTCGGTTGGAGTTCAAGTTAATCATTTAGATATGACGAGGAATTTTCCTGGAATTGTTAACGCCATCGTAAACGCAATGGGTGCCATAACAGGATTAACCCCAATATTCATTTCTTGGATCGTTATCGATAACACTTTAATCGAATGGTTACAAATGTATGGATTAGTTCTTGGAATTGCCGTTATTGGAAATATTGTGTACTTATTTTCTTGCACCGCCGATAGAAGACCTTGGGATTTAAGTCCTACTGAAGTAGCAAAATCTTAAAAACAACGTTGTTGAATTTCGTACGATTTTGTTGTGGTAGGTTCTGAAGCTCGAAAAGGTCTTTGACCGGGAGAGTTCCGGGTTCACCCAACTAAAGAGATCGTCGAAGTTACCGCTTTGTTTCCCATACATCTTCTTGATAATGACAAAGTCTTTTGGGATGGATATAAAAAAAAATAACACATTTCGAGTGCGTACAGACATTTCCCAAGAACTTGTGACGTAGCGATGACGAGACCGTTCTTCCGGTGACGTCACAAGCGTTCTTATCGTAGTAGTAGTAGTACGCGAGTCGAGAGCGTCGTCGTAGTAAAGGCGTGGCTACTGACGGTTACTGTTAATACTGTGTCAAGAAAAGAAAAATAAACGAAATTAAAATGAGTAAAACGTTATTTCGAAACTGTTACTATGTATATTTTTGATAGTGGTGTTAGGGAATCGATATTTTTGGGAGGGTGGAAAACCGTTAGAAAAGACACCCCATCGAAAATAGGAGCTTTTGCATCTGTCCAAAGCAGCTGGCTTTAAAAACCTCCAACATGAAATGCTATTTTTGAAGCGTCCCCCGCTGTAATGTTTACGTTACGTTTTGTTGTTGGCGTTGCCCGAAATTAGCCTAAAATAGCATTAAAATAAATCCAGGAGGCCGCCAACGCAAAGAACTGGCGTCACTTTTTTTTAATCTTATCTCAAAAAGCACAAACATAACGTAGTATAGTTTCGCCGAGAAATAATCATTTTTTTTCCATTCGAGTTCGTTGCCCTCTCTCTCGCAATTACTTCGGATTAACTGGGTCACTATTAAAAAGGGGACGAGCATCCCGGTTGATTTTTTTTATTATTTCTACAACAGCGCACACCCACGGAAGCCCCGTATTTTTTTTTAAATCTCGTTTGGTAGGCTTCTTGTGTAGTCAGTGCCGTTCGTACAAATATTTGAATAGAATGAGTGTACTTCGTCAACTCTTGTTGTTGCGTCACTCACTCGTTGGTTTACTTTTCAGTTTAGTTTCATGCAAACAACGTAACCGAGAGAAGAAAGCTTTTTGAACGGTTAGCGGCTGTATTTACACTGTACACGAAACGCAGGTAAAATTTCTCACATACAAATAAGGTCAAATTTAAATAATTTGAAGAACCAACACCTACACATTAATCAAATAAATCATTTAAAATCATTTTACATCAATAAGTGTAACTAATTTTTTAAGTACAACTTTGACTTTGATGTTTTCTACCATTATATACATAAAATGTATTGGTTATTTTTCATTTTCTTTATTTCCTGATACACATTTCACCGAGATTATTGATTTTAGATAAACCGTTATCTGAATATTCATAAAATTGTAAACAGTTTACATTTTTTTTGCAATATATGAGTTAAAAATCACATTTGGGATTTATGGTATTTAACGTTGTTAACATAAATTAACATTCAATTCTAAACCAACCTCAATTAGAAATAACCTACTTACTAGAACAACCTTTTTCTGACTTTACCGCTGAAAGCCAAGTTGTTGTAATCTTTGTTGTTAAAACACAACAATTCTCATTAATGATATATAAGATGTGAAAAACTGCCATATAGTGTCAAAAAGTATATCCATAACGATTTATTCACTAATTAAGTTGAGGTCGCTTGCGGCCGAGGCGCTACATCCATAACAAATCGATACAAAACTACACAATTTGAAAGAAAATATTTTATAATTTAGCCGAGCTATATCCATACCATATCGATACAAATTTGCACGATTTTTAAGGATATATGCTTTAATCAAGTCGAGGTCGTTTGCGGCCGAGGCTCCATATCATAGCAATACGTTGGTCGCAAGCAATCTCGGCTTAATTAGTATATATTCCGTTAAATATCTCGGTAAACTTGATAATTGGGTGTATTTGGAGTAATCATGCCCAATTTGCACAAAAATTAATCCCTATAAAGTCTGAACACGCAGCTAAACGACAATGATTCTAGTTCTAGGTATAATGTTAGTTCTAGTTTTACGCTCGCACTGTCACTAGAACAAACATTAGACCTAGAAACATTTGGGTTTAGCCGTACATCACTTAAGACGGCTAAACCCGAATGATTCTAGTTCTTGGTCTAGCGCTGCATAACAACTAAAACTAGAACTAACACTATACCTAGAACTAGAATCGTTAGATAGTGTTAGTTCTACATAGTTACAGTGCTAGTGTAAAACTGGAACTAACACTAGACCTAGAACTAGAATCATTTGGGTTTAGCCGCACGTCTCTAAAGACGGCTAAACCCGAATGATTCTAGTTCTAGGTATAGTGTTAGTTCTAGTTTTACACTTGCACTGTCACTAGAACTATATATGCCGCTAAATCCAAATGATTGTAGTTCTAAGTATAGTGTTAGTTCTACATAGTTACAGTGCTAGTGTAAAACTCTAACTAACACCAGACCTAGAACTAGAATCATTTGGGTTTAGCCATCTTTAGAGACGGATGGCTAAACTCAAATCATTCTAGTTCTAGGTCTAGTGTTAGTGCTAGTTTTAATTGTTATGCAGCGCTAGACCAAGAACTAGAATCATTCGGGTTTAGCCGTCTTTAGAGACGTGCGGCTAAACCCAAATGATTCTAGTTCTAGATATAGTGTTAGTTCTAGTTTTACACTTGCAGTGTTACTAGAACTAATACTAGACCTAGAACTAGAAATATTCTTGGTCTAGTGTTATTTCTACTCTTAATTCAATAAAAATATACAACAATCTAGCGCTGCATAACAATTAAAACTAGAACCACCGTCTTTAATTTATTACATCGTTTAGACAACTCGGGGAATACCCCAAGTTTATCTATCAGCATGAAATAGAGGAACTTGAGGAATAACCCGAGTTGGATTCAGTGCCACTCTAATTTTTTTTTTTTTGATATTTAATGCGTTATATTCGAAATTCGTTCTAACGATCGAGGTTATACTGTAAATATATATAATTTGAGTTTAATTAATAATAGTGATTTATTTTGTTACAGATTTCATGCCACAACGTAAAAGAAATGGATTGGTAGCAGATAAATCATCTGACGTGGCACTGGTGCCAAAAAAGACGATGAAATTGGAATTAAAAAGTTAAAAGGCCTCAAAGAGAACTGCAGAACCTCACCACTTGACGATCTCTAGATGAAAATTTAAAGTACAACTTGTTGAAGAAAAAAGAAAATTTTATTATTGCTAATTTAATTATTTTCTAGTTATTTTTATTTTTTGAGTTTATCGTCGAGCGTATTTATTTCTCCCCCCTCCCCCTTTCCCCCCTTAATGGTTAGTCTCTTTCACTTGATCTCCAAATTCTTCCCTCCCTAAAGTGAAAAAAAATAAAATAAAATGATAATACCTCTCCAGAGGCAAAATTGTAGGAGGTTTTTCTGTTTTCCCTCCGCTGTTGTATCTGTGATGTCTCAAAAGAAAAAAATTAAATTAAAAAACATTAAAAATATTAATTTTGCTTTTACAACGATTTTATTTAAAAAGTAAAATCGTTTTTGTATAAGTGGGAAGTAGGTTACAAATTTAAATACGATTATTAATTTTATTAATTCACTGAAGTGCAACGTCCAGAGTCGTTTAGTTATCATTGTATCCAAAGAAGTATTGATTTTTTTAATTAATATACGGGCAAAAATAGAAAGGAATTTTCGCTTCAGTGGATGGCAACATTTTGTTTTCTTTAATAAAATTAGAGAAAAAGAACTTTGAGATTGCGGTTCGTATAATTTAATTAACAGAATTATGGAATAAGACGAAGAGGAGGAACTATTAATATGGAAATGTGATGTATGGCTGATCTCAGATTATTACAAAGTTTTAGTTGTATTATTAATATAATAATAATTTCTCAAAAAAATAAATAAAGAAAAACACGCTGATTTGTAAATTTTGTATATTAATACATTATATATAGTATATATAGTTCTAAAAATGTAAGTTGATCACGTATTCACAACATTTGTAATACTAAAAAAATATATTTTCAGTTTGCTAATTTAATTATTTCGTTTTATTTTATGGCACAAAACGCATCAAACTGTGACCTACTTAATTATGATATCATCATCTGGTAGAGTTATCTATTTAATTAAAAAATAACACCATCTGGTACCGGAAGCGTGTGAGCGGTTTTAAACTAGCCCGAATTAGGTCACTTAAAATAAACACTGTCAACGACGAAAAATTATTATTAAAACATTCCCATTAAAAAAAATTTATTCAAGGCTTTTTCAAGCAATAAACAATAAATTTATTTATTACAAATTCATATTAAAATCAAAAATTAAATTGTTTTGCCAATTAAAAACTAGTACTCCTTAGTTTTATTGTTTCGGAAATTTTAAAAAGAAATCAATACGGGAATATGATGTAATGATATGAACTTCATCGTGGCATTCCTTCAATAAGCATCATAAAAACACCCATCCTATACTAGTAAAATTCGTATTGTGCCAAGACCCTTTGATATTCCCCAGGTCTGCATAGACTTCCCTCGGCTGGCCGCAATCTGCGTCATTGTCTCGTCTCATGATGTTCTTGGTCTCCCAAGACAGCTGTCTATCTTTAATCATCCTGTATTCTGTTCTATCGTACCATCACTTCATTTGGACCGCATTAATTCGCTTCTATTTGCAGTCCAGCTTTTATAAACTCTTGTCTTTCCGGTTTACTTCATCTTATCCTAACATCGACCCAGGGCATAGTAGCAATGAAGAAGATTAGCCAACAACTCTCGAGGAGGTGCCAAGAAAACGCAGAATGGGGAGGACAAAATAATACCAGAAATGGTGAAGGCAGAAGGCATGGTATTGGGGAGCAAATTGGCAAAGAAACATAATCATCTCTATGTATAAGAAAGGGACTCGAGGCGCTATTATTAATGTTTGCCTCATTGCAAAGCTATAGTCCAGAATTCTGGAGAACTTGCATTGAAAAAGAACTGGATGAGAAGCAGATTTTCTTCCTGTACTGTATAACTCATAAGTGGATCAGCAGAGGGAAATCTGCATACCTGGCTTTCTTAGATGTACTCTGCGTTTGATGAGGTGCTAAGACAAGATGTCTGGAAAGCACTAAAGAATGCTCCAGCGACCTCTAACACGCTCATAATAGAAAAAGGACAGTTTATTCCTCATTGCTATTTGTAGTCTTTATGGATGAAGTAGTAAAGATCTGATATATGCAGATGATGTAGTTTTCATCGTAGACTCACCTAGATTAAAAGCTATCAATATCTGGGCACGGCAATTCACCAGACGGGCAAGTTTACAGAAGAAATCAAAAACAGAGTGGACAATTCTATAATTTTTTAATTAATTTAATTTTTTTGCACATACAAAGTATATAATCTACAAAAATTAGGTCATTTTATAAAAAATAGGTCAACTAACATTATGTAAATTTTTACTATAGTTAGACCACCTAGTTGAGTCATTGTATGTAAATTTCTGGTTGATTCACTAAAAAAAGTTCCGTCTTTAAACGTCGCCTTACATAAAAAAATAAACTTTAAAAAAAACGTGTAAAGGAAACTAATTAAACGCGCTTTAATGGTTATAATAGAGGAAATGAAACGCGATACGCGTATGAATCGGGTTATTCTCAACGACTGTCAAAAAATACAACGAGGAATAAAAAAAAAGCCGTTTCGAGTGTTGTTGCGTGCTTTACCAAGAGAAAAGGCGTCATTAGAAAACGTATCTCGTCTAATCTTTCTTTCGGGAAGCCCACGATTAAAAAAAGAGGCCATTCGGAATGCACGAGAACGGCTTTGTTCTTGGTCGTTTTTTTTTAATGGTGCTACATTAAAGTTTCTCAAGTGGATTTTTTTTTGTTAAATAGTTTCCTGAAGAAGAATAAATCGATTTTTTCAGTCAAATTTTAATTTAAATTAACTTTAAATGTGTGTCACATCGAAAGTTGAGTTAATAAAACAAATCACAACGGTCAATATAAAATAACCAGTTTTTGAAATCAAAATCTATTTTTGTCAATTTTCTTAATGAATTCGACTCCCGTCGTCGACGTCTGTCCAAGTTAAACAGCACCAATCGATAAACAAGATATTGGCTGACCTTTGCTGCGTCGACGGCTGCCATTTGCGATGCAAATAAAAACGGTGAATTATGCATAGCCGATCTGTACGACGCGTTTTGTTTCAAGGTTACAATTTGCGATTTCATTTCGTTACTACTATTCTACTTTTTATTATATTTTTGTTCAGAATAATTAACAGTCTTTGTGTTGGATGAAAGATAGATGAAACACCCCATAAAGTAGTGTAAGTATATTATTAAGTGGTCTCGCGAAATAAAAAATAAAAGGATATAAGTAAAGAGAGACCGACGAGAAGCGCTGATTGTCGTCGTTTGACCTCACGCCGTCCGTCTCGGCCAATTTCACGCACAATGACACGTAATTACGGCCGTAAAAATGGGAACGTCGCATGTGCTCCTTTACCAAATTGCGTAATTGCGCGACTTTAAAGCTTTTCTTTCTTTGAAAAAACGTTTCAAACCCATTACGAGACAATTTTGATTGAAAAGAATTTACTTCAGATATTTCTTCTTAAAGAAAAATACGCCAAAAGAATTTTCATCATCTTAGAATATCTAGGTTATAATTTCACACTTACAACTGTCATTTAGAAAGTTTTTAGGTTAAATATTCAATTTTAGGTTATGTAATGAAATAATTAATATATCGTAGAAGAGGAAAAATATGATGCTGTTACAAAGCTTAGTAAATCGCATATTAAGACCAAGCTGATGATATTTTCGAAGACAGAAACACGCGAGACACCCCACGTTGACGATCGTTCTGTAGAACAAGTAACCTCATATAAATATCTGGGTGCCTTGGTCAACGAGAGAAATGATCGTTTTTTCGTAATGAAAAAAATCTTTACAACCAAACATTTAAGTCTCCAACTATGTATTCATCTACTGAGATGTTACCTTTGATTATATATAATATGGATTGAGCCAACGAGAGAGATAGCTTGCGCAGATAATGGCGTGCGTTAATTTATAAGATAAAAAACTATCAATTAGAAGTAACATTTATAATACTTACAGGTGATGTGAAACTGTATTATCGCGAATTTTGCACACGAAACAATACATTTTTAAACATAACGGTGTGACTGGCTGTGACACAACAACACGATAAACGTCAAATGGAAGAGGTTTGACACTTTTGTGCGCATGCGCCCGTCTGTTTAGTACCGTTTTATGTCTATCTTTGTTACACTTTCACATTATCGCTTTCCATCTGCGTCTATTCACCTTGAGCCACATTTTTGTTAGTAGATATATTCAGTTAGCTCAATCTATATTATATATAATCAAAGGATGTTACATATTTCCAGTATTACTGTACGGATCAGAAAGTTGGACATTCAGCCCATCATTGGCAAATAGAATCTTTAAAATCTCATGGATGGAGAAAATATCCAATGAAACAATATTTAGAATTACTGGAAATAACAAAGGAGAGTAAATTACAATATACAGGCTGTTTTTAAAATGCACCATTTTCGAGATACAGGGTGTTAAAATTTAATTAAAAAAATTCGTTTCTTGCGAATATTTCCGGAACCGTTTATCGTACAGAAAACAGCTTTTGTAAGTAGTTTAATAGTTTAGTAGTTTAATAAGTAGTTTAAATAGTTGGATTGAGTGAACTTATGATAATGGCTCTTATGATGAGATACATATGATAATGGCGTCAAAAAGGAATGTGAAAAGCGTGAGATTTGGTGACAAGAAATATTGGTGCAGTGGGCAGCTGAATGTGATGATCTGCTTTCTGAAGAAAGTGATGTGTCAGAAGCAGAAAATGATGACATATTATGAAACATCCTGTATAGGGCATATAATGAGAGGTGAAAGGTATCATGTTCTCCGTTTAATCATTGAAGGCAAAATAGAAGAAAAAAGATTTGTGGGAAGACGCCAAAACTCATGGCAGAAAGACCTGCGACGTTTTGTAGCTCCTCCATAGAGGTATTCCGGGTAGCAACCTCAAAAATCATGAAAGGATGAAAGGAGAGGAGGTAATAAGATTTAATCTTTATAGGGTCATTACTTGGAAGGTTATAAAGAAGAGTCCTGAAAACTAGAAGAGAAAAGGAAATTAAGGAGGAAGAGGAACAAAGTAGATTTAGACCTGGAAGATCTTGCGTAAATAATTTATTCACACTTAGACACCTAGTTGAAAAGAAACTGTCAAAAGGAAGGGAAATATGTATTCTGTGGAATAATAACCTAACAATACAAACAAAGAAAAACATGTTTAGGGCCAAATAGAGTCATTATATTGTGTGGGTGAGAGACAAAGATACAACTCGAAGACTGCTAGTAGCAGATATGACTGGAGAAGATGCTGCAGCATAACCATGCTGGACCGAGTTGAAAATGAGAAAATAAGACGGAGAATGACGGCACAAAACTCAATAATAGACACTAATAATGAAAAGAAACTAAAATGGTATGGACATCCACGCCGAATAAGTAAAGAGAGAAAGGTTTGGAACTGGGTGCTAGCAGACAGAAACAAAAGAAGCCTAGAAAAAAATTGATCCAGGATATCAAAATGGAGATGAAGAGAAGAGGACTGGGTAAAGATGATTGAAATGATAAGACCGCTGGCGGTTGGGATACGAGAAGTGGCAATAAAAAAAATTGCAAATACTCGCCAAATAGAATAGAATCGTTGTAGAGAATCTTATTAAAGTCTTTCCTGTCATTACACGATAATTACAATATCCTCTAATTTTTTTTACAAGGTTATGGAGGAAAGACGCAATCAACATCATCAGGTGCTTAGTAGAAAATATAAACAAACTGTAAAAGGACATCTCGTGTATTTCTTGTAAGAACGTGCAGATTTAATCTTTAAAAATGTTTTATTTCGAGTCGTCAGGATGTGTGCGATAAGTTTTATCTCCGTCGAGCACGTGCCTCAGTAAAAGAAGCGTGTGCCAGGGACGTGGACGGCGCCTTCGGAGGAACAGGTTCCCCAATTCGCTAATGGACCCGTGAACCACCACATGGGATGATGGGACACTAATTGGCCACCGGATGCCGGCCAAAAACACGCATTGTATCGGCTTAGTATTCATATTGAAAATGAGAGAGAAAAAAAAATAGAAAATGGGAGTTCTTTCTCTTTTTTTGGAGACTCATTCAAGAGGTCTCAATATAGATAACATTTAAATCTTACTCCTTGTCGAGACTAACCAGTAGTTAAAAACCCTATGGTGAGCTTTGACAGAGAGACCACACTGAATCGTGACGTGATAAATCTATTTAAGGATGACTTGCAGGTAGTTTTACGTGTGTCTAAATGTTTTTTTTTCTAAGGGGGACAAATCATATAACAATAAACATATAATAGTTTAGTTTATATTTCAGTTTGATTTGACATTTTAAAATTGTCAAATCAATTTTTATAGCCAACTTAATAAAAATAAAATTCCCTATTTTTATATAAAATTGCCAACTTGATACTTTTGACATTTGACATATATAAAGTGAGGGTTAATAACCGTAAAAGGTAAGTTTTTGATGAAGATAATATTGTGAACTCCTTTTAATTTTTATTTTAATGATTGACTACACAATTTAGATTATAGATGGTTATAAAAAAAGATAAAATGGTTCTTTTAAAAGATATACGGTTGAATTGGTGCCAATTTATTCGTGAACACGGGGCGCTTCGGTTCCATTGAGCTAGTAAATCGCAAGCAACACAACCGGTCTCGAGACAGCTCTAGATAGAGATCTCGGTCCCTTTCCCGGAGTCAATTATCGGTCCATTTGCCCGACAAATAACTGCCTCCGCGTTTCGGCGTTGGCCCCCGTTCGTAATGAGATCCGAGATATCGCTTTTGTACTTGACCGAAAAGTACCTTTTCTTCCTACATTACTAAAACGGAAACCCCGTTGTGATCCGTTTTTAGTTATGGATTTAAAAGTGGAGGAAGCAAAAGGGATGATGCAAAAGAGTCGGCGGCGTCGACCAAAAAGTCATTGACACGAAGATAACATCTCGGCATACCTTCTCTTGGAAATATAGGTACCCGTACTTTGGAGAGTTATTGCATTCCAATACAGCCGAGATTGCGATCTGCAATATAATATTGATTGCTTCGACTCTCTTCGCTCAAAAGAGAAAGAGAGATATCACCAAACCCAATAAAACTTGGATTTCTTTAAGTGTTGTCGTAATCGTTGAATTTATAGCGATTTTAATATCGACTATGCTCCATTTCCAACAATAAGACCATTTCGTTCTTGATTTACGACATAACCAAGACGACCTTTCATTTAATAGGCAAAGGTCGAAGCTCGCACTCGAAACGTGTTTACGATTGTTAAAAAAAGAAATATTGTTATATGAACTGTTTATTTTTCATTTGTAAACACGCGATAACAGTTAAAGTTCGATATGATGAAGATGTCTCTTGGTGTATCTTGTCAGTTTGCGAATGTTCTTCGCACGCAACGACAGTAAGTAGCATTTTAGCACTGTAACATAGCGTCATCGACAATTTCACGATGAATTATACATGTTAGTGACCATTAAAATGTGTATGAAAGCAGTGATAAAATCTTAAAGCATCTTTTTCGTTCTTTAATATCCTGTTCGATAATGTCCATGGTTTATTAGCGATTAGAAAATGGAAAAAGTATAGATGGGAAAAAATTGATTATGACCACTTCCTGTGATGTAGTTGCTTATTTAGAATCATCTATGACTCATTGATGAATGATTCATTTTGTTATTTTTAAAACAAAAAGGTTTTCTGTTGCAATTTTTATTGTTGGTTTTCTAAGAATAAACCCAATTACAATACAAAGATAATAAGTCTTGAACGGTTTTCCAAGAAAAAATCTCCAGATCCATTTAGATTAATATAGAGCATATAAACTCGGAATAATTACGCCATGCCGTCCCGTTTAATTATAGTGCACGGACTTTGCGGAATTTTATAATTAATACCCGTTCGAAGCTCGTCCGGAAAAACGAACACAAAGATTCCTCCACCGATTATCTGTATATTACGCGTTTCCTCCGTTTTTCTATCATAACCCCCTCCTCCTCCGAAAAGTGCTGCATTGGATTCATTAGCTTTTCTCATCTTCTTGGAGCAAAGCTTCTCTTCTTCTCGTTAACGACGCGCGCGTTTCTTCTCTAGGTCTCCGATAGCAGATTCGATCTTTTTCTTCGGCGTCGACCAAGAGGAAGGGGAGCGGTACGGGTTGAAACGAAGGATGGGCCCCAGGACGCGGTTGATGGTAAAAAGAAGGAGGTGACCGCGCGGAAACCGGTCGCGAACCGATCCCCGTACAACCGACGTACTACTACTATAGAACTTCGGACGCGTGCACTCTCACAAAGACTTCGCCCCGAGCTCAGAAAAGAAAGAAAGAAGGATGCGCGGAAAGAACGGGTAGAAGAAGAGATAATATTCAAGTAGTGCGAAAGAAGGAAAGATATATAAATGTAAGGAGATGGAATATCAAGTATTGTATCCAAACTGATTTGTTCTTCTTCATTATACCGGGAATTTCATGTAACTTGGTATATATGAATATAATAACACTAATAACCATAGTTACGAAACCATTGTGCACTTGTACTGTCCATAGTGTTAGTGCAATACTAGAACTAACACAAAATCTAGAACTAGAAACGTTCGGATTGAACCGCACATGTCTTAAGACGGCTAAACCCGAACGATTCTAGTTCTAGGTCTTGTGTTAGTTCTAGTGATAGTGTAAATCTAGAACTAACACTAGACCTAGAACTAGAAACATTCGGGTTTAGCCTTACGGCTCTTAAGACGGCTAAACCCGTATGATTCTAGTTCTACGTTTAGTGTTAATTTTAGTTTTAGTTGTAGTTTAGACTGTTGTATATTTTTCTTGAACTAACAGTTAAACTAACACTAGACCTAGAAATAGAAACATTGGATTTAGACGTTTTAAGAGACGCACAGCAAAACCAGAAAGTTTTTAGTTCTAAGTCTAGTGTTAATTCTAGTGCTAGTGTTAGTTCTAGTTTTAGTTGTTGCAACGTACACTCGCTTTCCCGTATTAATCCGTTATATGTATAAAGGTTTTACTATATTAAGATATATTTTATAAGATCTATTTAGTTACAGTGCAGGAAATGTTTGCTATGCAACATGGTCTTGTTTAATGGAAGTCTAAAACAAAGTGGATTACTGTTCTACCCGAACAATAACGCAGCTTCCCTCAATTACTAGCAGTCCAGTATCCGCAACATGGATTGTACCACACGGAAGACAAAGAAAATAGGAGAGGCTTACTTTACTCTGAATGGTAACTATTAAGAATTTGGTCCTATTATGAAAACAGATCTTAACACATCGTCCACATTCTCAAAATAAAAAGTTATCTGCATATGAGATAAATAAAAGCAATTACAAAATTTCTTCTTCTTCCACTTTGCGCGACTAGGGTTGAGTAGTCAGTTAAGCTTTATAGGCCTATTCTATAACCGCCACTAAATGTAGTGGTTCTTTGAGCTGTTTTAACAATAGCTACTCCACTTTTATTAACATGTAAATGATAGCTACATTTTTCACTTCACCATTAACATCAAAACCAATGAAATGCAAAACTAAAGTTATGAGTGAAAGCAAGCTAAATAATTTTGCACACCCCAAACTGATAAATTACAGTTGACAGCCTTTATTCCTTAAACCCGATATTTTCTAGTTCTAGGTCTAGTGTTAGTTCTAGTTTTAGTGCAATAAAGATATGCAACATAGTGATATTAAACTAACTAGCGCTACCTACCACTGTCACTAGAACTAACATTAGACCTATAACTAGAAACATTCGAGTGTAGCCGCACGTCTCTAAAGACGGCTAAACCTGAATGATTCTAGTTCTAGGTCTTGTGTTAGTTTTAGTGATAATATTAGTGCAATACTAGAACTAACACTAGACCTAGAACTAGTTTTAGTGCAATAAAAATATGCAACATATTGATATCTTATGCCAACTAGCGCTACTTACCATTGTCACTAGAACTAACATTAGACCTAGAACGGAAAACATTTGGGTTTAGCCGCACGTCTCTCAAGACGGCTAAACTCACATGATTCTAGTTCTAGGTCTTGCATTAGTTCTAGTACTGCACTAGCACTATCACTAGGTGCTAGTATAAAACTAGAACTAACACTAAGTCGGGTTTAGCCGTCTGAAAATGCATGGCTTTAAGTCCAAATGTATAATAGTAAATAGCCTAAATTTACAAAATTTTACAAACAATATAATAAATATAATTTGGTTTAATATATGTTTACCTTTACAACTTTATGGTTCACCCTCTAAATAAAAATATAAAACCAAAAGATGACCAGGTCGTGGAAAGACCTGGTTAATCGGCACAAATAAGCTGGGAACGCGAGTACATGGCCGCGACATGGTAATATCCGAGGTAATGACTGTAGATAATGCGAGCCTGAGATGATTATTGTAATCGTACCGCCGCTTCGTGCGGCGCTGTCCGTTGTTTATGCGTAATTATCGGCCGAGACTTTTTTCCCTCTCGTTTTCCTGCTGCCTTGATCACCTCCTCCTCCACCTCCTCTTCTGTTCCTTTTGCCTCTCAGTTTTCTTCGTGAACGTGCCGTATCTACTTCGTGACCACAACGCGACGTATCGCGTCCACACCATCTTCTCGGAGTAACTCTCGTAATGTAATGTGAGAAGAAAATTGTAAAAAAAATGCTGCAAGATAAAATTAATTTTTTTTAAGGTTTTATGTATTTTGATTTGTATTAAATTAAAAAAAAATTGTAGATGTTCTGGTTGTTTCTGTTCTTGTGGAGAGCGCATCCATTGAGGCGAAGGAGGAAGAAGTGGAGGAGGAGGTGGGTACGGGACGAAAAGTTCAACGCGCTCACCTCGCTCGATTAACCGTCCAAAAGGGGGGCTCGAAGGGAACCGAGGGGCCGATTTCCTTACATAGTACGCTCGTCGACCTGCAAGGAGAAGAGATCATCCGCGGCCGAGGCTCTTCCCGTACTACTCCAAACAAATCAGTACCGAGATGTGCAGCTGGGGACGCCGGCCAACCGTCCCCCCGCGATACCCCCACACCCCCTTACAAAGCACTTCAGGTCAAGATGCCAGTCACTCCTTTCTCTGCCCCTTCGCTGTTTTCGCCCAGTTACTTTTCTCGTTTTCTACTTCGCCCGATTTGAACCGATAGGTGTGAAGAAGAAGAAGAAGGTTCAATATGACGATCAGATTACGATGATGACTATAAAGAAATTGATATAACATTTGTTTGGATGGTTTATTTTCTATATTTCAATCATCATTGTATGATTTTAATGAAGTTGTGATTAAAAAAAAAGTGGTGATGAATGACCATACAAGATTGGTTTCTCAATACAAATTTGGTTTACTATAAAATTGGTCATAAATAACAAAGAGAATCAGTACTAACCTCACCAAAAAACCACAAATACTGCATCTACGAGAAACTTCCATTGATGATGTTAGTGCAGTTATTGCTTCATTAAAAATTTATTGAGGATATTTAGCTACTGCAGTTGCTGAAGAGATAATCCACTCGAGTACCAATCATAACATGCAATTCATATCCAGATATTGCATATCCGAAATAGAAACCCATCTCAGATGTTACCATTAGAGATTCATTGGAATATCTTTATTGGAAATTCTTTAGAGACTGCCACTTGATATACTGGATTTAGAGATCTTTTGTAATTGAAGATTAAGGTAATATATCCAACGGAAAAACTGTTATTGGAGATTCATTGGAAATTAGTTTCAGATATTGCCATTGTTGGGATAGTATCGTTTAAAATCGCGCCATGTATCGTTAATCACTCCGATATTCTTGTTATTAATCGTCTGAATATCTCCAAGCATTGGAGCAAGTTATGGACGAAATTCCGCTGTACATACTCCATAACTCTGCCTACATGCACGATGGTGCTCCAGCACATTTCGGGCATAACGTAAGACTAGAAGAATAGATGGATTGATCGCGGCGGTCCTATTTTATGGCGTGCGAGGTCTTCCGATCTTAACCCTCTCGATTTCTTTTGTGCGAGGTTTTATTAAAAAAGGTTTATTGCTAATTAATTAGAAATAAGAAATCCGCGTGAGTATCTTCATTGGAAATTTATTTAATCCCTTAGAGATTCTATCATACCAGCAACTTCAGTATTTGTAGTAGCAAGATTTTGGCAAAATCTCTGCAATTTTAGCCATTGCAAAATACTGAATGTGATATAATAGTATCCGATGGCAGTGTGGCAGTAATAAAGAACTTATTATTGGAGCTTCATTGCAGAACTGTCGTCATGAGCATCTTCATTAGAAAATTTGGAAATCCATTGGTGATGCTGCCACTTACCAGCTACTACGATTAGAGATCTATTAGAGTGTGTACATTAGAAATAAATTCAGTATATTGCTATTGGAGAACTTGTCACTGCCGACATTCTGTCACAGCACCTTCATTGGAGAACCTGCTAATGTAGATTTATTAAAAGTATTATGTAGATACTGGCAATGCAGTTTCTTCAGAGCACTATCATCATTGGAAATGCATTGAAGATGTTGTAACTGGAAATCTTACCACAGCAATGACCTTTCTTATTAAATTGAAAGATTTCAAAACATTTGAAAATAAAAGTAAATCTGAATATAAAATCTAAAATATTCATTGAAAGTCATTTTGGTTGTTGTATTAAGAGTTCTTTCAAAGTATTAAAGTCACGTTAATAGAAAAATGTTTAAAAAATATACACAAAGAACTGTAGTAGAAGTAGAAGACTGAAATCTAGTTTCTCTCCCCACGGCATGTCTTATTAACATAATAGACCAATTCCGTCAGATTTAAACATCAAATTTGCCAACAATGGGTACACAAGTACGCGTCTAAGGTGAACAATAGGGAATAATAGTGCAGAACATCTAGCGTAGGGTAGCGCGATTCTGCCGAGGGCTATTAAAGGTAATAATTTTCGCTATTTATGGCCCCTTGCGGACCTTAAGGGCGCATTCTTAATCGCTTTCGAGTGCTCTCAGGTGTACGGTTAACACCTCGACGGACAATGAATGCGTTTTACGACAAACAACGGCTAGTTTTCGGGTATTCTTTGAGACCCCATCCCTTACATCTTGGCTCTTAGCTCCCGTTTTGCCGATTCTGGTCGGACAGCCGTGTAAACGTTCGGTGGAGAATAAGAAAAGGGGGTTTAATTACTTTGTTATTTATGCAGGAGAGAGAATTTAAACTCGGAACTGGTCGGTGGGTTTTAGATTCGCGAAGAAATCCACCTCCGGAGGAGAAGGAGGAGATAGCGCCGAGGAGATCTAAGCGACCTCACGGAAAGTTCATTCGTCTAGCACAAGTTCGCACGGGTTCGTTCACCTGAAAATCGGAAAACAACATCTTCCGTTCCATTCAATTCGAGAACCCATGAAAGATTCATCGAAAAACGACGTCGCATTAATTTCAATTTTTAACGGGTTCGTTTCATTTACGCTTCATCTTTTTTTTGCACCTTTAACGGACCCGCGGGTTTATGTTTGCATTGTCTTTGTAAATATTTTGAAAGCGATACGTCCAGCGTAATGTAACACCAATGTTAAAGTGAGAGGGGGAATAAAACCCTGATGGTCGTTGTGTAATACAATCCAAACCGCCAGGAGAGAGTTTGAGGTGTCATTTTTCCTATTCTTTTTGGCAAAAAGGGTCGGGTTATTGTTAACAATGAATCATCTCATCGTTTCCTATTGAATCATCTAAGAGAACAAAGACAAATCGTTACTATAAAAGATTTAATTCGCTGGTGTGGTAGGTATTTAATCGGTGGTTACCCCAAAAAAATAAAACTACCTCTTCCATCTTTTTTAATGTTATCCTTTGTTTTCTTTTTAATTTTGGCTCGGTCCGAAGCGTGGAGCCATCAGTTAACTCACCGGCCACCAATAATTACTCCGGGGCACGTACAGTCCCTAATTATTATTTGCTCCATCTCCTCCTTTTCAACCTCCTTCATCCTTCCTTTTTCCTCTCAACCTCATCTCCGTTTCGGACGGTGGTCCATCGAGTTCTCGAAGATTGCGTCCGTAGCTTGAGATAAGGAACAAGAACTGAAAAGGAGAAAACCATTTAATACTGGAGTTGTGGAAGAAGGAAAGGAAAACGCGCTTACGAGAGAGTAGCA
This sequence comes from Onthophagus taurus, assembly GCF_036711975.1. NCBI lineage: Eukaryota > Metazoa > Arthropoda > Insecta > Coleoptera > Scarabaeidae > Onthophagus > Onthophagus taurus. The sequence goes on along the minus strand of NC_091976.1, from coordinate 23,771,654 downwards.
TCGGAGGAGATTTACTCTGCCGCAGGACGAGCAAGCTGGCAGGAGAAGGAGGTGTAGTCCGGTAGCAGCCGCAAGGGGGCCCGAGGGGACGAAGGGGCCCCGCAGACGTGAACGACCTGACCCCGCGCTCGGGCAACAGGTAGCGGCGACCGTAATTTATAAGCTACTTTGAGCGTTTTATACACCGAATTACACCCGGGACGGGTCCTGGAACCCTCCACCTTCATCTCATTCGCTACCTCCAAAGTAAAGTGCGTGGGCACGTGCACAATTTTAATCGAACCAAATCAACTTGAAAAAAATATTTTATAAGATATGTTACTTAGAATTATGCAGGGACAGATATCTTAACCTGTTTACATAGATAACAATATCAATAAGTCTATGATCCATAAGTTATATAACAAAATATCTTTGCATTTACATATAGATAAAGTAAAATTTTCCATCTCTTCAATCAGAAACAAAAAATACAAATGAAAGAAGTTGATCAACATTCAACAATAGCTATACTGTACTAAAACGCGTTTGTTGACTTGTGTATATTTACAGGATTATTTTGTTTGTTTAACGCAGTCGGACGATGAGACGGCGTCACACCCACATTTTCGCAATTTACCGTACAGTTTGAACAGATAGATCCCGTGGGTGTAAACAAAACTTATTAGAACCTTGTCAGGAGACGAATTTCTTTTTCTCGCTTCACTCGTATCTCTTTTCTTCATTTTGTAACCGTACAACTTGAAAAAGGCACTATGCAAATTAACGTAAGGGTGCCTCTTTTATCTCTCTCCACAACGGGATGAGTTCTTGAATCTGCAGAACCTGTCGCACACCTATATGGGTAGGTATGAAAAGAGATGAACGCGAGCGAGCCCTTTGAGGGTACACAATGCAACACTTGTGCTTAGTTCCTTTGTCGTTTGAGTAACAGGACTCTACCGACTTTGCTGGGAACACCGCGTCCAACGACTTTCTCAACGAATATCAGATAACGCTTTGCAAAAAATATTTGCACAAGGACAAAGCGTCATGAATAGGCAACGTTTAGCGGCTGGAGAACGCGTCTCTATGTACACAATACATTAAAACTTTATTAAAAACTGGTTATAAAAAAAGTTTCTGTAAAGATTTTTGTGAAAGATATAGATGATACAACCCACATAAAAATAGACGAAAAAGAACAAAAAGGTAAAAGAAGAAAAGCGTAGATTGGTAAACTGATAGTCGTAAGGATATGTATGTGACAGGGGTACCAACGGTTCGAGAGATCGGAAGAAGGAGTGAAAGCGGCTGCCGTCGAAGCGGTAAGATCAAAAGAAGCCGGTCACTGCTACCGGTCTTCGCTCTTCGGCGGTCGAGGAAATTAACCGTAACCTTGGAAGGATAATTCACGCCGTTTTCTGCACCGCGGCCAACCAAAAAGCGCCGCGAACCCAACGAAATTACCTTTCTTGTACCACCTTTACACCGATACAAAAATAAACAATATAAAAAAAATATTGTCGCTACTTCGCCGCCTCGTCTACAAGACCTTTAATGGTTTGAAAATGCGGTCGAACCACTGCGGTGGTTTCTTTCACACGTACGGTAATAGTGTTACAATTTCCTTTTTTAATTCCGCTCTGAAATTATTATCTTATTAACTAGGTAAGAAAATGTTATTGTGTGCTCTTTCACGGAGAAATTTTTAATGGGCACAATAAAATTATCAAGATTAAAATTGTAATCATTAATTAGTACCTTTCGGTTCATTTTTAACTTTTTTATATATCCCATTATCTTCATTGATCTTCATGTAAATTAAAATGATATTTGATGATATTGATAACTGTCAAATTAGAGGTTAAAATAATTCTAAGTTTTCATAGCGACATCTAGTGTAAATTTTAACTAAAAAAATTTGAAGAAGAAATGATTTTAATAAAACACTATTTTTTCTTGAAATGTTTATAAATATGTTTGTTAAAAAGGTTAATACTACTAATACTTTTATTAAATTAATTATTTAATTCTATTCCATATACAAACATATAAATCTCTGTTAATAACTTCACTTTGGTCGGTAAAGCAGTACTAACTGTCAATTGATTGTCATTTAATTGTGTTATATATAATTCAAGACTCTAGATCTAGAGTAAGTTGTGTTATAAATAGACGCTGTAACTGGGATATAAGAAGGACTAGTTTCCAAATCCCCCATTATAAGAAAGAAGTACAGTAAGTTCTTGTTTTAATTGTTATTCACCGTTAGATTGTTATATACAGGGTGATTCACATAAGAACCGACACAGAGCAAGGTGTCGCACCCTTTGAAACACTCAATTGAGTTCAATTTCCTACCAATTAATACCCTTGGTACACTCATAACGTATACCAAATTTGGTTTTTCTAGCTTAATGTATTACGAAGATATTAAACTTTTAAAAAATTTAATAACCAACTTTGAAGGCCTATAACTCCTCGGGTGTACAACTTGGTATAGAGGTAAGTTACGTTAAATCATCTTAATTTATTGTCCTCTACATGTATTGCCCTTATGTCGGTTCTTATGTGAATCACACTGTATTTTTCATTGAACCAAAAATAGACCTAGAACTAGAAAGCTTCGAGATGAATGTTTCTAGTTCTTGATGTAGTGTTAGTTCTAGTACCAGTGTTGCATGACGTGACGAACGTCTTGCTGTGCCCACTCTAACACACACTAATAAGTACAATTTTGAAATCTCTTTTATTGCATTCTACAATTCAAGTGTCATAGTGTTTTAGTGAAACATTTTTCGTAATTTTTACCTATAAAACGTGTTAAGTGAAAAAAAATAAAATACGTGTAATAAAATCTTTTGAATCCATACAATTAACAATATATCATATCATTTACCGTTACAGGATACTTTAAAACTCACACCATGATCTTGGACAAGAATTACAGAGATATCACATATCCGTGCAACGGTTTAATGCTTTCAACTCACACGGTGAGCGAAGTTACGGATGTCATAGAACCCATAATACGTTTCGAACGCCTTCTACTTGCCACCTGTGGGAAACGAACGCCGACAAACGGTCAGTTCGGGTCCCATGACGAAAGTAAAGTTTAATTAGAAGCGCATAATTCGTTGTGCAAAAACGATGTAAATATGGGGTGAGAGAGTGAGAGGTTTTCAGAACAGGTACAGGCATGAATAAACACCTGAGAAAAGGGATATGCTCCGAATTTCGGGGATGGCACACGTGGGCACCGAAAACTGGACTCGTTGGACAAGGAGATTTGCCAACGACTCCACCGTATATTTTTATCCATTTTTTTTTGCGAATATGAATTTGTAATTTAAACGTGGGAAAAAAAGAAAAAAAGATTAGATAAGTATTGGCTAAAAATTGCTTAAGAATGACTTGGGTAGTAATTAAACAAAATTAGAAATCGCGGTGGCGTGAAGAAATAACACGGTAGGGATGGTGCAGGTTGGTTGTTGATGGTTATCTTACTTCTGCAATTAGGTCCCCGGTGACGAAGGCAACAAAGGAAGCCAATTGACACGAGGGTAATTTAAGCGTCGAGTCGGCGGTTTTGGCCTTGAGAAAACCAACGACAAAGTGTGTGCAGTAAAACTGAGATAATGAGGTCCGAAACGGACTTGCTTGGTAAATTGAGTGTAACGAACTATTGTACAAAGATAAAAACTTATAATTTCAATATATCCATCTATACATTCAGCATATACACGATATAACGATTTTTTTGAAGTGAAGTCACTTGAAATAACCTTCAATTGAATAAATGAGTCGACGAAGGTAATGAATACAAAAAATGCTTACTAAATTGAGTCGTATTCATGTTTAGCAGTCGTTTAATCTGAAAGCTGTCAATCCGCAAAGACCTAATCCTATAATTAATTGCATGGCGATTTGTTTTCTTGCCGGTATAAATCTTCGGGACCTCCTCCGGATGGTTTATATTAAGAGGATGCAGTGGTGAATTATAACCAGGGCCGTGCTGTTTCAGTAAGCAAGCAAAACGCTGTTACGCGCCGCGTACCATATAATACGTGAAACACATTGCGCCATTCATCTACTTCTTCTTTCCCGTTGTACCCAGTCTGATTAATACTCAGCGCGCGTCTATCTTGTTCCTGATCCAATTAACCAGCCTCCGAAGAAGGACGTTCGACATTTTCATCTTTGTTTTACTTATTTTTTCGCTTTTACTCATTTCTTTTTCAATCTTGAAGCTCATTCAAACGTTTTTTGCTTTAAACGCGTTTTAGTTAACAAAGGGCGATTTAAATAAAGTTAAATAATTACGATTTTAGATTTTTTAAAATAAAAAAGTTTCCGGTTGCGAAACCCACAATCAAAATGTCGTACAACAAAAGTAACCCGCCGATTTAATCTAAGGATAAAAACGATCCACTCTGGAGTTAATGATGAAAAATGAATCCGAGGAGTTATTTATCTTCAGGACAATAGACTCTGTATTCAACTTGATTCAATCTCTTCTAAAGCTGTCGTCACCAAAGAAACATATTTTTTCCTTTATAAAATAAATTTTTCTTTTAAACTAAAATAATACAAAGATAAATGATTTTTTTATGGAAGTTATGAAGAATTGGCTACTGTAGAGAGGATTTGCTCCCCCATAGAGGGGCGTGGAGTCGTATCCCGAATAACGTCTCATAAATATGCTTCGTGCGCGATAAATACAGAGTGGAAGAAAGAATTATGTGACGCCCGCGTCGGGAGAACGCGTCGTTCGTAATAAGCGGCCCCCGCTGTAAACCTACGAAGCCCTTTTTCCATCTTTTCTTTTGCGACCGCGACCAATATTTACGACTTCTACCTACCACTTGATTACAAGTGAACATATCATCCAACGGAAGGCTAAATTTCCATTATAACAACACTATTCCATCCATTTTATACTTATTTACAATTAAATTTAATTATTTAGATTATCAAATTTGACACCTTAATGTGTCAAATGTCAAAATTAAAAAAAAGAAATTTAAAGTTTTTAGTTGAGATTTATACAGCATTTAGCAGCCACATAGTCTGATCATGAGCTCAATAACAGAAAGCCCATAAAGCACGTCATCAACAGTTACCACGATCAGAGAATTTTAGCGTGAAGAAAGTGATTCAAATTGAAATTAATGCAACATTGGAAATTATTGGAGCAGTATAATTGAAACAGCTTAAATCTGAAAACCTGCATCATTTATAATAGATAACGTTTGTTGCAGAAACTTAGCAAAATGGTACAAGCGTTCACAGAGCCCTGCAGAAACATTATTTTTTCTCTGGGATGGATTGAGTTGGGTTGGGTTCAAATTTTGTACGCATGCAGAACCTGCAAAGATGCCATAATGATCAAGCAGAACGTCGAGCAACTAACGAGAGTGCAGAGAGGTATCCTGGAAGGGTGACTACTTACTTGGGGATATGCTACCGATAGACCTATACATTAAGAAGAGGTTGGGTTGGGCAGTACAGACCAAAGACTTAATTGAAAAAGTTTTATCCGTGTGGATGAGACGGGAGTGGAGCGAGCCGAAATATCACGTCAGCCAGTTTATGGGGGGACACGGATGCTTCAGAAGCTATCTGTTCAGATATACTGCGATAAACAGGACGATGTAGAACACACGTTGTTCCAGTATAGCAGGTGGAAAGACCTTCGAATAGAGATGGAAAATAAATTGGGAAGTTTAACTCTTGATAACTGTGTGGAGACGATGATAAGTGTAAGCGAAGGGTGGCGGTGGAGAGATACATAAGAGATGTTGTCAGTGCAAAGGAGAAAGAGGAAAGAACAGATTAACTAATACGAAAACAGAAGTCGCCTGTGCGATGGAGAAAACTCGTAAAGGTAGTTCCTCACAGGAAAAAAGCAGAAAATTAGTCCCACACTCCCGGCCGAAGAAACATTATTTGCTTATTACAACAACTTCAAAACTCCAAGAGTAGGCCGTGGTGCATAACGCATTTTCTCCTCCCCAGTGCAAAGAAAAAGCGTTGGGTTGGATTGGCTAGGATTGGGTTGGGACGAAGATGTCGTGAAGTCAGTGGGGTTAACAACAAATATAGAGAAAACGAAAATAATGGTGCGGACTAAATCAGACAGAGTCGTGTATGGTGACACGGAACAGCTGGCGAGAGATTTTAAGCCCTGAAATAACATATGGCTGTGGGACTTGGACATTAATTCAATTGGACATATTAATAATGTGTAAGATAATAAAAAATACATGACAATTAATAATAATAAATAATAATAATTTATTGTCTCCAGAAGATTCCAATATTACAAAAAAGAACAACATTATCCATAGCTAATCTAAATCCTACCCCTTTCCCCAGCCTCTCCCTACGTCCCCTTGCGACCACCAACTCCCCCATCCATCTCCTTCCCTCCGTCCTCTCCCCCAACACCTGTCTCCCATCCATCATGTGATGGAATGATGAAAATTAATAAATTACTAGCTAAAGAGTAAGAAATCATCATTCCCTTATTAGTTCTGGTGTTGGGATCCTCATCCTTAGGTTACCAAGGGTTTTTGCAAGTATTCATCTCACTTAATCAGCCTTTCTTAATTTCATCATTACCATTGGAGTTTCTCTTCGTCGTCGTCTACTTAACGGTTTAGGGCTTGCTGACCTGTACCTATCTTTCAGACTACCTCTTTCTCGGGCGTTCCACTGATGGTCTTCTTCTTAATTTATACTACAGTGCCAATTTTGGTATTCTGTCATCCTGCATTCTCTGCACGTGGTCCATCCATTTCTCTTTGTATTCTTTGATTTTATCGTTAACTGCAAAAATTTCCAGTTCCTCTCTAATACCTTCGTTTCTGATATGATCCAATCTATTGCAGCCCTTGGTCGCTTTTAGAAACTTCATTTCCACGGACTCTATCTTGCTTAGGTCCTTTTTCCTTGTTACCCAAGCTTCACTGACATACATCAGGGGCGGTATTGCCATTGTCTTATAAAATTTCATTTGAGTATCCTTCTTACATTTATTGCCCAAAATAAGTTATTCATTTTGTTTAATCAGCCCCTCTCTTAAGTTCATCATTACCTTTAGAGAGCATCCTAGTTTCTCATATTATTCTCTTATAGAAATTAACTCCACTTAAATATTTTACGTGTTCAATCAGGAAATCATTATTGAATGCAATATCAGCTGTTAGTTTGACATTTACACATGTCAAATGTCACATTAAAAAAATTTTGAATTTGAGGTTATGATTATTGTTGGAATAGTTTTATTATAAAACTTTTATAGTATCTAAGCGAAGATAAATGATTGGTTTCGGGGTATGGCACTGGTTTAGTCTTGGTTCGCCAAACACAAAGAACACTTTATTGCATTTTTCACGGACTACTGCAGTTCACCATTAAATAATTTGTTGCCACCGAGCGGTTCTCTTTACTTTTTTGCTCTTTTCCTCTCCCTCTGTGTTCATCTGAAACCGGTAGCGCTCCTCCCGAAACAATAACCGGCTCGTATAAACGAAAAAAAATTGTATACTTCGAAGAACACGGAAATTTTTTTAAATAAACTAACGCCATCTTTTAGAAACGCCAAAATTCAATAACCCGATTTAAATTAAATTTAAATAAGCGCCACCTGTTGGTTATTGGATAAACTAAAAGTTTTGAACGATTTATTTTTTTTGTGTTTGTTACGATAAGTCGGTAACTTTCATTCGATTTTAATGAGAAAACTATAAAAATTAACGTTGCGAAAACGTTTTAGAAACGTTATAAATTAACAACGCGATTTAAATTAAATTTAAATAAGCGCCACCTGTTGTTTGTCGGATAAACTAAAAGTGACGCCAGCGCCATTTTGTTTGTGAACCTACCGTTTTTCGGTTCGCTTTGTTTTGAACGAGTTTTTTGTGTTTGTTATGATAATTCGGTAACTTTCACACGATTTTAATGAGAAAACTATGAAAATTAACGTTGCGAAAACGTTTAAATCCGCAAAAAAAATGCTCGGAAACGTTAAGAAAAGTAAGTCTTTTGTTTTTTTGTTAAATAACAAACAATCTTTTCAAACTTCACCTTCAAATTTCCTAATTTCCAGCGAAATATCAAAGAAACCCTCAAATATCTACCGAAAAATCGCCGAAACACCATCACCCCTAACAAGAAACACCGTTTTTCTTCAAAATAATAATATATTTGAATAAAAAGTAAGTATTGTATATCACAACTTTTTTTAAGCTTTAAATAGTTTTAGTTTGTATCTAAAGGAACCACCGTGGGGGTGTTATTTTGAGGAAAATCAACATATCTCCGCCTCATTGAAGATGTTAATACACATTTACATTCTTGATCATCAAATGTAGTTCCGGTGGTGCAAATCGTTGAATTTCTACATTGGCATTCACAAGATTCTGAGTCCCATAATTTCTTATATTCTTTTGCACACTTTTTCTGCTCATCCAAGTTACGGCAAACACATCTACATTCATTTTCACGATATTCTTGTCGTAATGTGCAATGCTATAAAAATTTTATTGAATTTTTTTTTTTTAATTTTTTGTGTTTTATTATTTACCTCCGCTTTAATTTTACATCCACATGCACATTTTTTATGCCGCTCTAATGTTACAGCTATTTTTTCTACAAATCGTAGTTTAGCACCTCCAGAGAATTCCGTTTTGATAACCTACAAAAATGAAATGATTTAGATTGAAAATTGTTAAATGATTGGTATAATTCAAGAATCATTATGTGGATTAAGCATTGACAATCTTTTCGACAACAAATTAAAAAAAAGTGCGAAAAAATCTAAAATTTCCAGAAAAATCCTTTATAGTTTCGACGTAACCTCACTTTTTGTGACGTCATCGATCATGCTAACCATATATTTGGTTAAAACCTATATTTTTGGTTGAAATACGGTTGCTTCTTAAGTTTTCGACGCACAACGATTAAAATGTCGTTTATTACCATCTATAAACTAAAGTAGGGATGCAATATTGCTCATAAAAACATCGATATTTTCCAAAAGTGAAACATCGACGTTTTATACGAGTGGTGTCCACTAATTTTTGATCAAGATCGACTTTTAATATAAATGTCCTATAAACATCCTTTTTTTTTGCTCTGAGGCCCAGATATAGATATTTCAGATTTATGATTTTCTTGGCGATCGACGTTATGGCCACCACTGATTTAGAGCTTATAAATAAAAAAGTAGTATTAATTGAGTTCAATCTTGTTATGGATCTAGTCTTTATCGCCCATTACCAAGGTTTTATGTATAAAAAGTTTTTCTCCATCGCTTTTAGTTTTTGAGTTATGATTTATGATTGAGTTAATTTTCAAAAATCAACAATTTTGATGTTTAATCGATTTAGAGCTTATAAATAAAAAATGATAATAATTGGGTTCAACCTTTTTATGGATCTAGTCTTTATGGTCCATTACTAAGGTTTTATGTATAAAAAAATATTTCCCCATCGCTTTTAGTTTATGAGTTATGATTGAGTTAATTTTCAAAAATCAACAATGTTGATGTTTAGTCGATTTAAAGCTACTAAATAAAGAACGGTTATAATTGGGTTCAATCTTTTTCTAGATCTAGTCCTTATGGTCCATTACTAAGGTTTTATATATAAAAAGTATTTCTCCATCGCTTTTAATTTTTGAGTTATGATTGAGTTAATTTTCGAAAATCAACAATTTTGACGTTTAATCGATTTAGAGCAGTGGTGTTAGTGGACACCACTGCTCTAAATAATACTCTATATAATAAACATTAGACCTAGAACTAGAATCATTCGGGTTTAGCCGTCTTTAGAGACGTGCGGCTAAACCTGAATGTTTGTAATTCTAGGTCTAATGTTAGTTCTAGTGGCAGTGGTAGGTAGCGTTAGTTAGGATAAGATATCACTATGTTGCTTATTTTTATTGCACTAAAACTAGAACTACCACTAGACCTAGAAATAGAAAGTATCGATGTTTCTAATTCTAGGTCTAGTGTTAATTCTAGGTTTACTATCACTAGAACTAACACAAGACCTAGAACTAGAATCATTCGGGTTTAGCCGTCTTGAGAGACGTGCGGCTAAATCCGAATGTTTCTAGTTCTCGGTCTAGTGTTAGTTCTGATATTGCACTAGCACTCCGACTAGAACTAACCCAAGACCTAGAACTAGAATCATTCGGGTTTAGCCGTCTTTAGAGACATGCGGCTAAACCCGAATGTTTCTAGTTCTAGGTCTAATGTTACTTCTAATGACAGTGGTAGGTAGTGCTACTTGGTATAAGATATCACTATATTGCATATTTTTATTGAACGAAAAGTAGAACTAACTCCACATCTAGAACTAGGAGGTTTCGGGTTGGGTTGGATTTCTAGTTTTCGGTCTAGTGTTAGTGCTGGTAATAACACAGAGTCTATTGACACACAGTCTATCTAACGACAGGTAATCGGTCGTTAGGCATCGAAAGCCTAAGAAATATAAGGTTATTTCACAAGATGATTCTTAAATTTTTCCAATGATTTATTACTTACTTGAAAGTTAACATTTTCGATTTCCATAGGTTGACATTCCAATTTGTTATGATTGCAACATCCCCCACATCGCTCGATTCTCGTACAACTTGGCAAATACATAGTCGTAGGGTTTGGTGATTGCCTCAATGAAACTGTTTGTAATTCGGGGATGCATTGAGCTGGTTTTGGTATTTGCACATTCGCTCTTTCTTCGGATTCGCCAAATCTGTCTAATTAAATAAAATTTATGCAGTCGGAAACTTTTCCGATGATATTAAAATTTTATTTCATAAATTATTTATAGATAAAAATGGAATCATTTACAAAGGAAGATCAAGAAATCGCACAAAAATTAATGGATTTCTACACCGATTTAGTAGAAAACCACATCGATTTTCTATCATACTCGTTATCGGATCGAGTGATTTTAGATTGGTTCGGAAAAACGATTAAAGGCGAACGAAATATAGCCCTCCACTTAAAAGACAACACAAAATTCGTACACTTGCTTGAAAATTTACAACCAGTATTCAAAATCGGTCATCGAGACACTCACATTGTCGATGTTTCAAAAAAACAAAAATCTTTAACTTTAAATGACTCATCCTCGTTAGTTAACGCCGACGAGAAAACTCCGCCAAAAACCGATGCTGGTTCTAGTCATATTTTCGAACAAGGACAAGGTGATGGTTTACACAATTGCGAATTGCCGGTTTCTCCGATAAAGAAATTTAAAAAATCGAATAGTGTGGAGGAAGTTGTTAAAATCGAAGATGAAGATGATATGATAAATTGCGAGGAGTGTGCCCCGATCAGATTTGTTCAAGCCGATGGGTTTATTGAATTTCGTAAAAAAAGTGCGAAAAAATTGCAAAGAGAAACCAAGTGGAAACGACCCTGCAAATTGGAAATAGCTTACTCGGTTGTTGGAGATAAAGACTTTACAATTCATTTGATTATTTATAGTAATGAAATGAAATGCAAAAGAAATTTGTTAAAAGATTTTGAAAGTATCGAAGACGAGTGATTTTTTTGTTTGTTGTTGTAATAAGTGTTGTTTAGTAAGTTTATTTATTTATGAGCTTGTAGTGCAATGTTTTTGTTTGTACTTTTTTATGTAGATTAATTAATTGTATAAGTGTACATATTTAAACGTACCTGGTTTAGTGCAAATTTCATTTTTATATGAACCGAACGAACTTAGATTCAATCAAATTGAATTATTTTTTTAGAAATAAGGTTTGTATCCCCATTTAATTAATTAACTTAGTTAAACGAAATATGCACAAAAAGGTGAGCATTTATTAATTTGCTACGATTGATTCAGCAAGATATCATTTCATGTAATATAACCTCTTCATTTACTTGCCTCTTCAATTATTCTTGTGATAAGAAATTCTTTTGTGCCAAACGTGTAAAAAATAAATGAAATTGCGAAAGCGATTGTTGCTTTAAGCTTTACATTTTTTGTACATACTCAGTGTTTAGAGTATAAATTAGTATTTACGAAATTGTATTTTTTTAATAATAAAAAGTTATATTTTTTAATCTATTGTTTATATAAGAACCCTTTATTTCTAAATGAATATAGCCTATAATTAACAATGTATTCAGTATTTATCAATTACCGAAGTTAAATGGGATAAACAATCACTATACTCTGTTTTTAAACCAGCAGGAGTAAACGCGAAAGTCAGATTTACACTAGGAAAAATCACCAGAAAATATCACTAGATATTTTGGCGGTAAATTTAAATTAATAATTATTATTTATTTATTTACTTATTATTGTATTTATTTTCGTTTGTTATCGTCAACACTAAACATACAAATTAACATTGAAGTTATGAGTGTATTTATTTCAAAATATAATAAAGAAGGGTTTAAGAACACAAAATTTACAATAATGACACGAAACTGTCGAATTGTCAATAACCTAACCTTCAAATTCAAAATTGCCTGTGTGTGAACCTTCCTCGCATTCAACCAATCACGTGCAAGGTCAATCTGGTGACAAATTTAAAATACTCCTCCTGGTTTAAAAACAGAGTATAATTGCCAAAGAAAACTTCAAGGTATAATTAATGTTTGTAAACAAAACTAACCTTACCTAACATTCCTTCACGCTATAATTGACATTACAAAAGAAAACTTCATGGTATAATTAATGTTTGTAAACAAAACTAACCTTACCTCACATTCCTTCACGCTATAATTGACATTACAAAAGAAAACTTCACGCTATAATTGCCATTACTAATTGCCAAAGAATACTTCATGGTATAATTAATGTTTGTAAACAAAACTGACCTTACCGAACATTCCTTCACGCTATAATTGACATTACAAAAGAAAACTTCACGCTATAATTGCCATTACTAATTGCCAAAGAATACTTCATGGTATAATTAATGTTTGTAAACAAAACTAACCTTACCTAACATTCAGCGTCTGAAGACACAGGGCTAAACCCGAAACTTAAAAATATACAACTTAACGCTGAATAACAATTAAAACTAGAACTAACACTTGCACTAGAACTATACTCTGTTTTTAAACCAGGAGGAGTAAACGCAAAAGTCAGATTTACACTGGAAAAAATCACCAGAAAATATCACTAGATATTTTGGCGGTAAATTTAAATTAATAATTATTATTTATTTATTTACTTATTATTGTATTTATTTTCGTTTGTTATCGTCAACACTATACATACAAATTAACATTGAAGTTATGAGTGTATTTATTTCAAAATATAATAAAAAAGGGTTTAAGAACACAAAATATACAATAATGACACGAAACTGTCGAATTATCAATTACCTAACCTTCAAATTGAAAATCAAAATTCAAAATTGCCTGTGTGTGAACCTTCCTCGCATTCAACCAATCACATGCAAGGTCAATCTGGTGACAAATTTAAAATACTCCTCCTGGTTTAAAAACAGAGTATAGAAATAGTGATTATAGTATTTCATAGTTATTCATGTTGGTAACAAATTTCTGAAGTTAGCAGGGGAGTGAAACTAGTATTCAGAATCCGGAATCCCGTGCCATACGAAATGCGGTGTTGCCGCAGCGCATCACCTGATGAATAAATTGACAACTGCGCGCACGTTACAACATTTGGCGGGTTTTGCGGCTTGCACCTGCGCATTATTCGCCTCAATCGTCGGTTTTCATGTCGTTTTGTGGTGTTGTGTGAAAGAAATATTAACATAAAAGGCAAGTAAAACGAAATATTTGTTTCTATTACATTAGTACTGATTTTTAACTGTTTATCAAGTTACATATGTGTTGATTATAATATATCAATTATATAAAATAATTCGTGTATACGTTTCGAGGTTATGTTTGACATAACATGGAAACAAACAGATTTTTTTTTTTAAATTATTAAGTATATATGTATACACTTACTTATTACCAAACTACTATTTTAAATTAAACAGTTACCATTTCAATGAATGATTATTAATATATTTTTTTTAATTTTAGGTCCACAAAACGTTGATGTAAGTAAAGCTTTTATATCATAAATTTTAGTATAGATTGTTTTTGTGCTACTCAATTGTCCCTTATAATTTATTTGCGTCACAATGGCTAATATAGTGAAGGCATCATCTTCCCTCTTCAGAAAAAAATGGTCTTGTAAATATCCTTCATGTCAAAATTCCTATTACACAAATAGCCCTAACAATAAAAAATTTCACCGATTTCCAAAAGATCCAAACACACTATCACGTTGGAAAAATGCTTGTAGATTAGATAACCATTTAAAACCAGAGAATCAGTTTATTTGCGAAGACCATTTTTCTGATTCCGATTATAGCAGTCCTGATAACATCCGTTTAAAATATAATTGCTGTCCGAAACCCTATCCTAGGACATCTACCATGACATCCCAAGCATCCAATAATTCCATATCCGGTAATCCATCTTCAATTATTCCTGATAATGCTGAATCTAGTGAAATTAATGCTGTTTGCCATTCGGATAGTGTAGATTTGAGCGGTACATCAGATAATGTTGAAACAACAGGAGTTTTAAAAGAAAATTTAGACCCGCGTGATAATGTTAAAATTCATCGTAATATACAATCGAAATTGTCAAAGTTAAGATCACAGCTGAAAAGCGCTAAAGCTGATGTGAGCTTTGTTAGGAAACTATATGACGAGGGCCGATTTGAGTTCATCGAATCTACTTTGAATTCTGTAACAAAGGAATTTATTAATTCTCAATTACGCAATTCTAGTAGAGCTCCGTCAGGTAAAAGGTGGACTATGGAAGATAAAGCATTTGCTTTATCTATCTACAAAAGAAGCCCACGATTATATCGTTATCTACAAGCTCATTTTGAATTACCATCAATAAGACTTTTAAAAGGCCTGTTGTCCAACATGTCTTTTCGTACCGGTATAAATCCAAATGTTATGGATTATCTTAAACGTCAGGTTAGGAACATGAATGATGTTGACAAGTATTGCACCCTCATTTTCGACGAAGTTCAACTTAGTAGTGGGCTTCATTATGAGGCTCATGAACAAAGAATTTCGGGATTCGAAGATCTGGGTGAACTCGGAACCAATAACAAAATGGCAAATCATGCATTGGTTTTCATGGTCAGAGGGGTTCAAAAAAATTATAAGCAAGTTGTCGCTTATTATTTTGTTCAAAATACAATAGCAGCTACTTCCCTAAAGCAATTAATTGTAAAAATAATTAGTAATTTGCAAGCAATTGGGCTGAAGGTGGTCGCAACTGTTTGTGATCAGGGGTCTACTAATGTGGCTGCATGTAAATTACTTTGTGGTAACGACGATTATGTGTTTGAAGTAAACGGAGAAAAAATATGTACAATCTATGACGTGCCACATTTACTAAAGAATACACGAAATGCGTTGTTGCGATATGATATTGCGTATGAAAGCAATAAGCGCGCAAAGTTTGTACATATTCAGTCTGCCTTCAATTTAGATCAGCAGTGTAGAACCTACAAACAGTTGCCAAAACTAAAATCAGAGTATTTCAATTTTGATAATAGTTATATTAAAATGAAGGTGAAAGTGGCTGCTGCTCAGTTGAGTCACACAGTTACTGCATCGATAGAAACATTTCATGTAACTAAAGATTTACCTGCTGAATCCTTAGCTACTGCCGAATTTGTTCATTTGATGGATCAATTGTTTGATTCGCTGAATGGGTGGGTTCGATATCCAAAAAATGGTAAAGAGTTTCGGTGCGCGTTATCAAAAGATTCCCCACATTTACAGTTCTGGTCCAATTTGTTACCTAAAATCACCAAATGGCAAATGATTGATCGGAACGGTAGGGACTGTACAAAGTCAGTTAGATTTCTTAAAGGTTGGCAGACTACCATACGATCAGTTATTTTCCTTTGGAATCATTTAAGTGAAAAAGGCGTCTCGTTTCTTTCTTTAAGATCACTGAATCAAGATCCGCTGGAAAATTTATTTTGTCAAGTACGCCAACATGGCTTTTTTAACACTAATCCTACATGTCATCAATTTGTAGCTGCCTTAAAGACTCTTGTCGTTAACAACTTTTCTGTACCCTTAAGTAGGGGACGGAATTGTCAAGACGATTATTGTGAGTCTTTGGGGAACCTACAAGATTTGTTAGTACATTTTCCAGAGGATTTTCATTCTAGTGATAAAATGGATTCAAATCCTGTTTTCTCAGATATCGAACTAAACCCAAGTATAGAAGATAATCAAGCAACGGCTTATGTGGCTGGTTATTTTCTGAAAAATATACATATTCCGGACTGTGATACGTGCCGAGAAAATTTATATTCTGCAGAATGTAACGAGAATCATTTGTTTACTTCTTTCAAGGAGTATAACAATGAGACACATTTAAATTATGCAAGTGACGGGCTTATTAAGATGGTTGATGCAGTCCATGAAAGAATGTATCAATTTCTTGATAAGTATGGTCACTTAAGCCCAATTGAGAGCACATTTAAAAATTCTAATGTAGACTTCTTTAATTCTTATCAATTTTGTCAAATTCATGATATTAAGTGTTTGATTATGGATAAATGTATTCGTTTAAATGTATATAAATATTTAAAAGATAAGAATATTAACGAAGTCAACAAGAGAAAGTTTAAAAAAAAAAAGCATTAAGAATGTTCCTAACAGTTTATTTTGTTTTATGTGAGCATGGGTGCAATATACATGGAAGAAGAATACAAGATTTATTTTTACCAAGAAGTATTATTTTACCAAAGATGGTTGTTAAGTTTTTTTTTATATTTTGTTTAAAATGATTTTTAAGTTTTTGTTGTATTATATTGTATTTATATTTATTGTTTATTTATTCATATATTTTTTAAAAACAATATATGTTATTTTTGTATTTAAATTTTGTTTTAATATAAATTTTAAATTCCCAACATAACGTGTTTTGTGTTATTATAATACATAAAAAATGTTGTAGAAATAAATTGAATTTTTATTTCTAAAGCCAACTAAAAAATGCCAAATATTTTAAAATGGCACTTTTTGGTGGTTTTTGAAATAAAGAATTCAATTTAGGAAAATAGAGAAGTGAAAGTAAAGTATATAGAAATCAAATTTCCCGCGTGTGTGCCATACGAATCTGGAGGGGGTAGTGTTGCTCTTATTTTAACACAGAGTGCGCACTTCTCTATACTACTGTTCTGTGGAAGTTAGTATTGGTTATGTCAAGGTCCGTTGAGTAAACGTACATAAAGTTATCCAACTCCATACGAACGTCATTGGAAGA
Organism: Onthophagus taurus; assembly: GCF_036711975.1. Lineage (NCBI taxonomy): Eukaryota > Metazoa > Arthropoda > Insecta > Coleoptera > Scarabaeidae > Onthophagus > Onthophagus taurus. The sequence continues at coordinate 23,754,361 of NC_091976.1, read as the reverse complement.
ATTGACATCAAGCAATATACAAAAATATAAAAAAAAAGGTATAAAATAAAATAAAAAAAATATTAAAATATAAAGTGAAATATTAACGATTATAATTTTATTATTGTTAGGTTATCCAACTTGACTCGGTTACCATGGTGATTACGATCAAAATATTGCAGGTGCTTGTCAAAATTGAAATTGAATTTAAGTTTTTTTAAGGAAAAAGTCTTATTTAATTGGTTTAAAAGGCTGTATGTAACTCAAAATTGGTTTATCTAGGGTATTATAAACAAGGTAAGTGGATTAAATTAAAAAAAGATATTTTTAATTTATTTCTCTTAATTAGAATCGTATTAAATTAATTACAATTGACGAATTTGTTATGAATGCGAGATAATCGTAAAGAATTCGAATTGTTTTAAAATTAATAAAAATTAGGTTAGAATTGAAAAAAAATCGGAATAAAATTTTATTATTTTTTAGGTTATCCAACTTGACTCGGTTACCATGGTGATTAAGATCCAAATATTGTAGTTGCTTGTCAAAATTGACGTTGAATTTAAGTTTTTTTAATGAAAAACACATTAATTGGATTTAAAGATTGTATTTAATTCAAAATGAATAAATGGATGAAATTATAAGCAGGGTAAGTGGATTAAATAAAAAAAAATATTTTTAGATCAATTAAAATGTACAAGAATTTAGGGTTAAAACTAGAACTAACACTGGACCTAGAACTAGAAAGTTTTAGCTTTATCCGGGCGTCTTAGACAAGAATTTAGAAAAGTCTGAAGATGCACGGCTAAACCCGAAGATTTCTAGTTCTAGGTCTAGTGTTAGTTATAGTTTTACACTAGCACTATCACTAGAACTAACACAAGACCTAAAACTAGAAACAGTCGGGTTTAGTCGTGAAAAAAACTTTCAGTTGTCAATGTCAACTTTAATTTTATTATATCTTCATAAAATAACCTTTAAAGTGAGTCCAAACTTGACGCATTTATCTCAAAAAACCAAAAAGTTCGAACTTTCAACTTTTAATTTTAACATGTGTTTGTTAACTTCATAAAAAATCCTTTAAAATGAGTCCAAACACGACCCAATTATCTTAAAAAACACCCGAGATATCCAACATTTAATTTTGACATAACCTCAAAAAAGTGACAATCAGAAGTTTGTTATTCTTTACGATAACCCCATCGAGTTTGGGCTCGTTTTAAAGAGAATTTAATGTAGATCAGGAATACGATGTTGGATTAATCAAATTTGATAATAATAAGAATAAAATAATTAATGCGGATTATAAAGAAAAAATTATTCGATTCTAACGAAATAAGCTTTTTAGAAGTTTAATTGAACTTTTAGATTTAAAAATAAAGTTTTTCGTTATTATTTATAAGTTATAAGACATGACTATGTTGCATATTGAATTAAAACTGGAACTAACACTATACCTAGAACTAGAATCATTCGGGTTTAGCCGTCTTTAGAGACGTGCGGCTAAACCCAAATGATTCTAGTTCTAGGTATAGTGTTAGTTCTAGTGATAGTGCTAGTGTAAAACTTGAACTAACATTAGACTTAGAACGAGAAACATTCGGGTTTAGCCGCACGTCTCTCAAGACGGCTAAAGCCGAATGATTCTTGTTCTAGGTCTTGTGTTAGTTCTAGTGACAGTGTAAAATTAGAACTAACACTAGAGCTAGAACTAGAAAGTATCAGGTTTAACCGTGCATCTCTAAAGACGGTTAAACCCAAATGATTCTAGATCTAGGTATAATGTTAGTTCTACATAGTAACAGTGATCGTATAAAACTAGAATCAAAGCCGTCTTAAGAGACGTGCGGCTAAACCCAAATGTTTCTAGTTTTAATGTTAGTTCTGGTGATACTACAAGTGTAAAACTAGAACTAACATTACACCATGAACTAGAATCCATGCGTGTGAGGACGCACGGCAGAACCCGATATTTTCTAGTTTTAGGTCTAGTGTTAGTTCTAGTTTTAGTTCATTAAAAATACACGGTATAGTGATATTTTATGCTAACTAGCGCTATCTATCACCTACCAGCCGTGTTAACAGAAGTACGGCTAAACGGAATGTTTTTAGGTCCAGTATTAGTTCTAGTGCTAGTGTTAGTCTAGTTTTATTTGTTATTCAGCGCTAAAGTCTTGTATATTTTTATTGAGCTGACACTGCGTTTCTCGTATTGATCCGTTGTATCGACGTTTTACTGTAATGTCAAATTATATTGACATGGACAAAGTAAGTAGGTACGCTCTGGTTTTATGGAAGTCTATTTTTGTAACATACAGTGAAATACACTGTATAAATAAAAACATAGAAATGTCAATTCTTCCAATGACGTCACAGCAAGGCCTTTGCCAGCCCCAGGGACCTTTGCCGCTAACTTTAGCTTTTAAAATTTTAATATAAAAATAATATAATATAATATTTTTATAGTTGAAGTTTGTTCAGAATGACAGATGAAATCGTCATTTTAAAGTGATTGTTCGGTAAGAGTATAATAAAGTAATAATGGTATGATTAAATAATTAGATTATAATTGACATTATAGCTTTGTTTCAGTTAACGTTATAACTGGTTGGAAGCTCGTCACATGTAATCTCACACGTCATATGATGCAGTGATATTCAAATGTGGCAGCATTATTTGACAGGTGTAATTGCCATAGGTAATTGCATCTGAGGAATTCCCAACCAGCCGGAACGTTAATTCACGTTAATTGGAGCCATATAGTGACTCCAAACAATTATTCTGTGGTTGGAGCTTTTATATATAAACCCAATTCAACCTGTATTCTAGTGGTTCGGTTCTTAGCTGAATAATTCCAAAATATCTCCAACAGATGACGCCACAAGCTTTCAATTTTTAGTACGAAGTTTTTGTTTAGAGAGTTGCATTCGGTTGCATTTCTACGAATCTATTTTTTATGGCCTTTGCGGGGGGATACGTTCATAGGGAGTTGGATTTTATACAACAATTTTATACAATTTATTACAGTATGTTTACTCATCGGACCTTGGGTTATGTTTCGCTTTTGATTTGACGTTTGTCATTTAATTTAATTTGTTAATTTTAAACAATAACATAAATTACAAAGGGGATTTTTGCACTGTTTCTTCACTAAAAATAAATAAAGTTAAAACATTATCATTCCCGTACAACTCCAGATAAACATAACCTAACTTAAAAATCGTTTGGCTTATATGCGTACTTTCACATAAAGACCATAATATAATTATAAGGAGCAATCCTAAACATTTAAATCACGTTTACAACGTTTGATGAATGTTTTAAAAGTACAAAATCTGACATTACTACAAAAAACTTTTTAAATGACATTTTAAAATGTCATATTTTCAGTGTTACCAAGTCACCATTCTTTCTTATTATAATAACTCCAGATAAACATAACTTAACTTAAAAATCGTTTAGTTTAGGTGCGAAATTTCACATCGAGAGTAAATATAAAATGTTTTAAAAGTAACTCGGAGTAAGTCACTCCAAAAAACTTTATATGACAGTTTAAAATGTCAAATTTTCAGTATTACCAACGTACAATTCTTTCTTATTAAAATAACATTATTATTTTAATTTGATAATAGAAATTTGTAAATAAAATATAAAAACTTACTTTCAAAAAAATTTCCTTCGTCTTCTTCGTATCCATCAACATAATGCAATAAAAGATCATTAACCGTGTAAGAATGGCCATTTAATTTTGCCACAAAATCAACAGGAATCTAAAAAAAAAGTATATATAATTTTCCTATTACATAATTCGTCATTGGCAAGGTAAAATAATCAACTTGTCTGCATTAAAATTCCCAAGAACTCTATAAATAAACCTAATAAGTGATTCACACACCTGCTTTATAAGATAAAATAATCTCTTGACCAAGAGAAATTCTAACGGAAATAACTTCGAAGATGAAAAATTTAAATTCTTAGAAATAAATTTATTCACTTTGTTGAATCGCGTACGATTGACGCCGAACTGAATCAACTGTATCACTTGGAGGTAGTCACTTTAAGGGGTCATTACCTTTTTTCCTTTTAGGCGAGCTTCCCAAAAACTCATTTCGTTTCGGGTTGGGATCGATTCAGGTAGAACAAGTTTTTAAAATTGCAGAAAAAGTAAAAAATATTTAAGAATTTTTTGATGTAGTTTGATATAAATAAATAAACCAAGTTAGAGAGTTAATTTTTTTTCTACAAAAGATTTTTAAACGACCGGTTTTTTAAATAACCTTGCCCAATCAATTTTCACTTAATTTAAAACGTATTTAAAAGATAATTAGTAAATTCTTTTTTGTATCACAACCAAACCCACATCCTTACAGAAAATGTGTCAT